>NC_141697.1:1055364360-1056767693 GCF_964263255.1 Lissotriton vulgaris
CACACGCAGAGCCACACACACACACAGAGCCCCACACACATACACAGAGCCACACACACACACAGAGCCACACACACACACACTCACAGAGTCACACACACACACAGACAATAACATGAAAGAAGTCGAACACAATCAGTTTTTCTTGTCTGTTGACGACATTAAACTAATCCAACTAATTACGAAAAATTAAGAAAAAAATGCACTTAAGCAAGAGGAAATTTCACTGTGTAATTCGACACATTCACTAGACCTACAGAACAGTTCACACTTCTGAAGTTCTGTTAAAACTTGACTGCAACCAGTCGATAAACAACGTACTCCCGGATGCTTTGTGGATACTATAAATAAGGAACAGCTAAAAGAAAGTGGAATTCAGTGACAATAACAGCTGTTGCCTTAATCAATAATGATTAGGCAATAGTCTAGTTAAGGCACGCAGCATGCTTAGTGCAAACAGTTTACTTGGTAAGAGAAAAAAACAAGCACCTGCTGGAAGGCCCTTGAAAGCACATGACAAGTGGACGAAACATTTACCTACACTCATGATAAAGGGTCCGTTGGTTACACAGTAGAAAAGCTCATCAGAGCTGCGCTGCAAAATAAAAAGAAGACGTAAGAGCCCGGCATTTTCTCCATACAAGATGTACAACTGACTGCAGCACGGGTTTATGCACCGGCTGCATTAGAAATGTGCATGAACTCACTGAGCTACCTCGCTAGCTGTAATATTGTTCGGGGTTGTTAAGGACACGCTTTTCTAGTGCTTACCCGTTTCCCCTGAAGACTGAACTAAAGTTCTGGATATGGCCTGTGTGGCCCTATCCAGAATCTTCTGAAGGGGAGGACCCCTGGGGCGGCGCATATGCTAATTAATGTATGCAGATGAGATGCAGGAGCCTGTTGGACACTTGTCTGTTATGGAAATCTGCAAGGTTTGCGTGACTGGATAGGCGGGTTTTGTAGGCCTCGGGCTGGAGGCACGGGTGGCGGGTTCAGCCGTGAGCCCTTCATGTGCAGGGGAGGGCCTGGAAGCCGCGATCACTGCCGAGCAGCGTCAGAAGTGTAAAGGTTGTGTGTAATAAAAAACGACACACCACAACAGTGCACACTTCAATACACTAGAGGTGAGCTGTTCAAGGCAGGTGGGCTATCTAAATAGAAAAATGTAAAGCAACATTTTTTTAAAGTGTCTAATGCATCTAAATTTGCAAACTTAAGGGTTCTATAATGTATTAAAGATAATGATTGGCTCTCCCCGTTAGATGTGGCGCAGTGGGGAGCTCACACCCCCCTGGCATTGCATCTACTGCCCTACATTCGAAGCCCCCCACCTCGACTCTCGCTCAGCGATCCCACACAAAGAAAACCCTGAACTTCGATGTGTGCCTGCAAGCTGTAACCTTGTATGTACCTGGCTGGGCATCAGTCATACCCGCATTTGCTTGTTCATGTAATTCACCCAAAATGTTATGTTTACGAGCACCACAGTTGTGCACACTGCTTCCTGTACTCCCGCAAACAAAGCCACATTAACCCCGCAAGCAGCCTTTTGGAGACTGCAGTAAAGGAATGACTGAAGCCGCAGCAGAGCGCCTCCAGCCTCCCTCGCAGCTCTGGTGGGGATATTCTAAGAACTTCCGCCCACCGCTCTTGTAAAGGAAGTTTCTAAATTTACCCCGCGCCTGTCATGGATTCTCGCTTCATCCGGGCATGCGCACACAGCCGCTCGCGTCATACATGTTACGTTTCACTTCCTTATAGCAGGACTTTTAATTGTATAATCGCAGCACCCACACTTTGCTTGTAACATTTTAAAAGTAAAGCACTGGTGCCGCGATTATACCAAAATGAAAGAAATAGATAAAACATCTATTTCTTTCATTTTGGTATGTTAATGTTAATGCTATTTATAAAGTGCACAAATACCAGAAACGGTGTCTCAGCGCTAAAAAACCGTAAGCAAACGCCGCATAGCCCCCCTCACTGGAACAGCCACGTTATAATCGCGGCACCCGCGCTTTACTTGTAACATTTTAAAAGTAAGGCGCGGGTGCCGCAATTATACTAAAATAAAATACATTTCTCTTTTAGAGCCGTCCCACTAGGACAGGCTCGGCATGACTTGCTGCTGTGGTAAAAGCTTTCTTATCTTCTTTATGGGGCGAAACAGATGGCCCCATAAAGAAGATAAGAAAGCTTTTACCACAGCAGTAAGTCAAGGAACCCAGTCTGAAAAGGACGGGGCTAAAAGAGAAAGAACTATGTCACTGGGACCTCTTTTCCAATGGCTGGCCACTTTTAGCATGAACGGTGACGCCAGCCAATGGAAAAGAGGGGCGGGGATTAACCTCGCTAGTGAAACTCACTCTAAGTCACTAAGTCTCGCCAGCGAGACTGCGCATGTGCACAGTCTTACGCTAGCCGAGACCTAACAAGGCACAAATGCCAGTACCATCACTCATAAATGTTAATTTGATAACCAGTGTTTATAACTTCTTGAGCTCTGTTTTATACATACTTATATGAACAAACATCTCACTTGCCTAGTTAGTTTGTACTCCTGGACTTTAGCACATATTCCTCAGTAGCAGTGCTTATCTCTCTCTCCTTTATTGTAGCCAAGGCTGCCCTCTACTGCCTTTTTCTTCCTCCTTAAGCTTCTGCTATTAACAGATCCAGCCACATGTGCACAGTTTAACCCGTTTAGAGCGTCGAACGTTTAGCGCCCAGTGCTGAACGTTCGAATAACGGGTGGGGCCGCGTCAGCCAACGGACGTGCGCAGTACTACCAAGGTAGGGCACGCGACGACCGTTGGCCGACGGCAGCGTTTAAGGGGTTAACATAGGTGCCATTTTATTTACCAGATGGTCAAACAAGTTAGTTTAGTAATTCAGCTTTTTGTTCACAGGTGCTTTGCACCGAGTACAGATCTGGAAAATGATAGCCTGTGATAAACATATTACAGCTCATTTTGAATATGTAATGTATAGTTTTAAATGTTTTTGACAGCAAATTTGCAGAGTGTCCACTACTGAAGAAATGTGATATTGAGATTCATTTTTTTTTATTTTTTATTTTGATACTTTGGTTCAGAACCAAACACTGCTGTGAATGGCTATTCTGGTCACAAAACGTCATTTGGGAAGTGAGTTTCCATTTACCATGAGCCCTTCTAGCAGAAATGGGATATGACACATTAACTGCTAAGTCTCAGCCCAGGTTCAGAAATCAAAGGTCTCATACAAAGAGTGTAGGAGGTGTCACAACTCTCCCGTTCTCATGCTAGAAGGCAAGATCAGAGCAGAAATGTTTATGCTTCTGTCCTGTTGTAGGCCTGAGACAATTTGTTTGTAGAGACAGAACGGGACAGACCTGTGTTGGGTAGTCAGGCAGAGGAAAGTGCCACATGGCTAGCACAGGGTCCCGCCATTATGAAGTACAAATGGTTCTGGGAACTGTTTTGTGACACAAAGCATCGTCTAGGGTTAGGGAGTATATCACACTGTCACAGAAGTAGGATTTGGAAGTTTGGGAGTTAGTTAGCATCTAGTAGTAGGGTGACCTAAATTCCTGAACTAGATTTACGCTTAAAAATACAAGCTTGAGTTATTATCAACAGAGAACCTGTCTGTAGCTGGTAAAGAAAACAAAATCTGTACTTTCATGTAGAAGAAAAATAAGTGATGACTGCCAGAGACAATGGGGTAGAGTTGTTCTACACTCTGTCTTGGACATCTGCTTCCAGATCTTGTCTTCACAGTTGCCCACCACCATGTTATAATTTATGAAATGTATTATTTGTCATGATTTTGTAGGGCAATGGCCACGAGAGAGATTTTTTAGAAGACAACAGGGTGTACATTATGGATGTCTACAATCGGTACATTTATCCAGGGGACGGTTTTGCTAAACGTAAGTAAATCTTCGAAATCAGAAAATAATAAAAACACAGTGTCCCTGTTTTTAACTGTGATGTGCTGAAATAAATCAATTTGAATTGTGGTAGCTCGTTTTATGTACGTTTAAGTATTCGAAATAGTTATGAGTGCAGAACTGCTTGCAAATGACTGTAGGAAATGTAACCATTGTTGACAGGATAATTGTGCCCGATTTTTAACTGAAGTATAGATGTGCATTGGGGCTGCCTGGTGTAGCTAATGGGATCTACTGTAATTTTAGTTTTTTCAACAGTTAATGGAGAATTCAACTTAAAGGGGTTTTAGTACTTCAGTAAGAGACTTACATTTCTCAACAATGAGCAAACGTAAAATCGATTTTTACATACACAGTCTAAATACACTAAGAACAATTAAAGAACACCGTAATATAATGAGTAAAAACAGTAACAAACGAAATACAGTGAGAGAAAAAACAGCAACGACGATACTCAAAATATTGATGGTAATAACTTTATAGTCCCTTGTTTTCCTTTAAGTTTCACTGCAGACAACGGGGTACTATTCCTGATTATCTGCATGTTGCCCTTCACGTCAGAGTAAAGCGTTCCCCAAAATTAGCACCGTTAACTAGAAACCCACCTGGTGAAGACCCACGGACTTGTAAAGTGATCATTTTATTGGTTAGATTTCATTTCTGGCCCTGGACTTGGAAAGTGATCTTTTTATTGGTTAGATTTCATTTCTGGCCCCTGAAGGGAGTTTCATGGCTTTCCGTCCATCGGAATTGGGCCATCACTTACAAAGGGTGATTTTTTTTAAATCTTATTCCCCATGGATGCAGCCCTGAGAACAGGCGTGTCTTATGCAGATAGTTGAACTCTCAAAAGTGTATGATGATGTATATCCTGGGATGCAGTAACTTCTCCCTTGTAGGGACTGGATGTAATTGTGACACCTGTTTTACTAATTATGTTATAATACAAACGCAATCAAAATGTGTTATGATTTTTTAGAAAACGTTTTGAAAGTTGTCCGTTTGTCAGCAGATGTCAGTACATTGTTAACAAATATGTATTCTGGGCTCGGACAGACTTTGTGTTGACAAGGGGAGAGTAAAACATGTCTGTGCTACTTGGTTTTCCATAATGTTCTACTCTAGTCACCTATAGAATTCCTCAGTCCACTCTCAGCAGTGTGACATGAATATCTGACACGTCAGATGTGGCATGGAATCGGCTGTATTCGTTGTGAAGTCAACCATCTGAGGTTGCACAGAGAGATTATCATTACCATCGTAGCATCTCCAATTGTGGTTTGCCATTTGGGGAATAAGTCTCAACTAATTCTTTCCCTGATTGTGGCCAGCCAGTCTCTGTTTTCTTTGAGAGTCTCAGCATGGAATTTCACGTCCTGTTTGAGGACACAAAAGTGTATGTTAAAACCGGAGGAAAATAGACAGTTGATATAATCAACGTCATCTAGTGTAAACCCTATTATTAAACACTGTGTGAAGTCTCCATCTATTTTATGTTTAGGGCTATGGTATCAATAAATATATATACCAAAGCTACTCAGTTGCATAAGCTGTTTACAAGAAATCCTATTTGCCAGTGGTGTAACCCCAGACTTATTGTGTTATGAACCCTGGGTTCTTTGACGTCTGCATTACCACATTTAAGCAGGTCCCTGACACCACACTTGTTTTATAAGCATGTTTCTAATCACAAAGCTGAAGCCTCCCAAAGAGCCACGTGAGCCCGTGGAGTGATGAACTTGCAAACCTAGGCACAGCATTTGTTCCAGGCCAGTACTTTAAGTGACATACTCCCATGTTCATGTACTGCATTGTTTTTGGCATTGGCTCATGTGTGCATGGTGCTATGATGTGCTTAACTCCTCTGGATGGATCTCATGGCTATATAAAGCGGGTGCCTGTTTTTTTGTGGTTTTTCTACAGTTTTTATATAGCGCAAACTGGACCCAAAGGTCATGAGCATCAGTTACATTACAGACCGACACATACATTTTTTAGGCATGGAGAGATTAAGTGATTTGGCCAAAATCACAGGATGTTAAGCTTCCTGCTGATATTCAAACCCGGTCCAAAAGCTTCAAGGTTAGCTGTTCGAGCCATTATGCCATATGCTCATATCCTGTTTACAGTGAAACTGGATGCACTGTGCTTGTGGTCTTCATTGACCTGCCTTAAATAGCTGCTCAAGCAAAGCAGTCATGAATGGTGCAAACACAATGGAATTACCTCAGATAAGGTTAGGTCTAACTACAAGTAGGGGATTACATTACATTCCCATGTGATTACAAGTGTCTACAAAATCAGAAGGGAGACCAGTCGGCCGTGGGCAGTACGTGGTTGGCCTCGGGGTGGCCAACACTCCAGTGTCAAACCCCTGCTGCATACGGTCTTCCAGAATCCCCTGGAAGAGTACAGCGGAATCAGCAGGCCAAAAAGAAAATTATATATATATATATATATATATATATATATATATATATATATATATATATATATATATATATATATATATATATATATATATATATATATATGAACAAGTGAGTCCCTCCTCGGAAGAAGAAACAGACGCAGCATTCCACGAGGGGAAGTGTAAGGAGGGGCTTTATTAAAACAAATAACAGTCTGGTGGCGGCGAATGCATTTCGGCATATTGGCCTTCCTCAGCGCCCAGCACCTGACAGAAAGTCTCGAAACGCCTGCCTGCCGCTTGATGATGTAGGCGCCACTCCGCTCCTCCCCCTTGCAATTGCGCTCACCTGTTGCGGTGCGCTGTGCATCTGTGCACCACAACTCCCAGAATGCAACATGTTCTCACAAACCGGGTCGATGAAATGGGGAAGGGTGAATGATGTTCCAATTGATGTAATGAATCGGAGGCGAGGAAAAGCGGCAGGGTTTGATGGGCTGATTCGAGTTGTTCCGCAAACAAAGTCTCTCCTTGGGCCCCCTCATACTGTCAGCCTCTCCAGCAAGGCGAAGTGTAGAGCAGGGGCGGGGTGCCCAAACAGAGGTAGGTAACCTCAACTGCTCTGAATCACCCTGCAAGGGAGGCGGGTTCCGGACCAATCCTTACCAGGAAACAAACAAGAAGCCGTGAGGCTGGCCAGTGAAAGTCCGGTTCCCAATTGCGACAGGGGTTTGCTGCAAGGCGCCTCTGGCTGTGCGCAGGAATATGAACAAGTGAGTCCCTCCTCGGAAGAAGAAACAGACGCAGCATTCCACGAGGGGAAGTGTAAGGAGGGGCTTTATTAAAACAAATAACAGTCTGGTGGCGGCGAATGCATTTCGGCATATTGGCCTTCCTCAGCGCCCAGCACCTGACAGAAAGTCTCGAAACGCCTGCCTGCCGCTTGATGATGTAGGCGCCACTCCGCTCCTCCCCCTTGCAATTGCGCTCACCTGTTGCGGTGCGCTGTGCATCTGTGCACCACAACTCCCAGAATGCAACATGTTCTCACAAACCGGGTCGATGAAATGGGGAAGGGTGAATGATGTTCCAATTGATGTAATGAATCGGAGGCGAGGAAAAGCGGCAGGGTTTGATGGGCTGATTCGAGTTGTTCCGCAAACAAAGTCTCTCCTTGGGCCCCCTCATACTGTCAGCCTCTCCAGCAAGGCGAAGTGTAGAGCAGGGGCGGGGTGCCCAAACAGAGGTAGGTAACCTCAACTGCTCTGAATCACCCTGCAAGGGAGGCGGGTTCCGGACCAATCCTTACCAGGAAACAAACAAGAAGCCGTGAGGCTGGCCAGTGAAAGTCCGGTTCCCAATTGCGACAGGGGTTTGCTGCAAGGCGCCTCTGGCTGTGCGCAGGAATATGAACAAGTGAGTCCCTCCTCGGAAGAAGAAACAGACGCAGCATTCCACGAGGGGAAGTGTAAGGAGGGGCTTTATTAAAACAAATAATATATATATATTTCCTCCCAACAATATATCATCTTCCTATCAGAAACCTACAAGTGTGTGGAGCAACATCTGAATATTTAATGGTATAAGTGTAACTGACTGTGAGGGTTGATTTGGCCTCTCTTAATAGTTCAGGGGGTGCACTGCTTGAAGCATCAATGAACCACGAGTGACAGCATGCTGCCCGACATCCCCATAGCAACCTGATGTACTTGTCCTGCCGCTGCCATGACCTGCTGTGTGATCTACGATACTGCTGAAGCCAAAGGACTCTGCAAATGCTGAAGATGTGTAACCGCTGCCAAGGCTGCTGTGCTGATTGTGTTTAGAGGTGTGATCCCAGAGATGGGGCTTCTTCTGTGAACCTGACCCTCTGACAAGTGACGCAGACCATGCAACTGTGACTTTTGTACCACAACAAGGTCTGCGATGGGTAGCACGAGACCATGTTGATAATTTAACACTTTGTCTTTCACTAAAAAGATAGGTCTGCACATCAGAAGAAGTAACGATTGGCAGTGTGAACAGATTTGCATGATATAAACGAACCTGCCTTTCAGGTTCCTGAACTTTGTTATTGCTCGCAAAAGCCAAACCGTAAACTTGCACCTGTGCTGTTTTTCGACCCTGATCTTTACTTCGCTGCTAGAGCCCTTTACTGATATGGGAACTTAGGCAATTGTACTACAACAGTGTGGTGCTGTGGGGACTGTAGCAGGTATACTAAGCCACTATATGTTGTATGGGATGTGTAACATTTGGCTAGAGCTTGGTACCGTTGAGTGCAGAATCCTATGTCTGATTAACATGTGTCGTATTTCTTTTGTGGTGATATTAAAGTACTTCTCTTTATATGAAGACAAGTGTCCGTTGTTTGACTGGTATATTACTGAATCTATGCTGGTCCCTCTTCTTCCCTGAGAAACCTTTGACTGCTCAACCGCGCTGGATTGGAGTCAAGTGTGTAAAGGGTGTAATTGGCCCACGTTGCAGAGCCAAAGTTTGGTGGACCTAAGGAAACCAGTGGAAACTTCACTCAATCCCAATGGTTTTCACCCAGTAGCCCGCGCCTGCATTGTCACCCCCTGTAGAGGGGTTGATGCACCGCAGTGCCGATATTCCAGGTCCAATATTATTGTGTCCAGCGCATGTAAGGTACTTTGCCCTTCTAGTCTGTAGTACTGCATACCTACTCTGGAGACACGGCAAACATTACTTTTTTCCTTCCAGTTTTCTTTAGCAGCACCTTCAGATCATCGCAGTTTCAGTAACCTCAACAGTGGCTGATTTATATTAAAATAAACATAAATGCGATCATGGATACATTTACTGCTCTAAAACAGAAACAACAGAATGCCTCATGGCATTTCTTAAAACACCTAAACCAGAAGACACAATTCATCAGGATGATTAAATAAACCTCTCTTAGGCTATCTCCTTGATGAACCTTATAAACCTCAGAACAGAGATAAAAAGGGCAGGATTTGATTTATTTTCCTCCCAGAAGTATGTTTATTGTTTTTTTAAGTCAAAATGGAATAAAAAGAAGCACCAGTAAACCACACATCATACCTCCTAAAATAGTATTTAGCACTCAGCAAAAATATTTGTTGTAGTTTAACAACAAACATATCCTTCAAACAACTGCTTACTCAACTCTCTCCGAAAGAAAGCGGTGAACACTTTATTTGAAAAGAGAAAATAGACAAGCTACAGCTCTAGCTTGCCCCCTGCTGCAAAAAAACAGAAGCAGACCCCGAATGTTCGAACAATTGCAACCCAACCTACCCTGTGTAGGAAAGTGCCTCTCTTGACATGGTTAGCCCTCACCTTTTGCCTGGAACATTTTGTGATTTCGACTGAAAGTGCACTGGGTCCCTGCTAACCAGTTTCCCAGTGCCCGAGCTCCTTCCCAAAGCTGTACCACAATTGGCACAACTTCAGCAACCCCTTTAAGTCCCTTGTAAATGGTACCCAGGGCATTGGGACTGAGAGGGTCCACTAGGGCTGCAGCACAAATTGAGCCACCCTATGGACCCCTCAACAAGACCTTGCAAACTGCCACTGCATGCTGCCTGTCTCGGTGTAGAGAAAACTGAAGAGTCAACATGGCACACATCCCTATGTGCCATGCCTACAGACACTGCATGAGGTATAGGTAAGCCACCCCTACTGCAGGTCTTACTGTCCTAAGGCAGGGTGCACTATATCCCATGTTTGGACATATCTACCGGAGCTGGTCTGACCCTACAATATCTACAACAATCATCTTCCTCCTTCGTGCGTCAAGGCTCGAGTGTCGCAGAGGCATTTTTCTGCAACTCACGAGCCCTGACGCACGAAGGTGGAAGATTATTTAGGGGATACTACACCACCCCAAAAGGGATTTATTACCCTTGAAGGCACTGCTATTTGAAAGTCACACAAGTTTGAAAAGCACAACCCTTATGAAGTCCATAGATGACGAAACGCGTTGGCTGGGCTGAGTGGAAAATGTTATGTATTGAAAGTCAATAAAAGTTGTATAAGACTTCTGACAACTAAATCTCATTTTTTGTTCATCATTGTTATATTTGTGACCATTATATTGCCTGAATGTGGGCCACACACAAAACAGTATAGTGGCCGCTCCTTTTCTAATTGTTGTGGTGTAAATTGAATTGTTGTGGCTTCTAGGCAGTGGGGCCTTGAAAAGTTGAGCGTGGGATCACTGGTGATATTTGGTACAATACACTTGTGCACCGGGTGGCCTACACTGCATTTGCTTGTGTTTTGCCTCCAATATCTAAGTCCTTTCTTGAATAGTGTAAATGCACATAGTAACCATAGGGAGTACATGTGCTGGACACCCATTGTTACGAGTTCCCCAGCACCATGATGGCTTCACTGTACCCAGGGATGTTTAGTGCCAAACATCTCATCTTAACCCCTTGTGTGCTGATGACGGAACCGCTCCGTCATCAGCTGCGGTGGTGCTGTGCTGATGACGGAGCGTTTCCGTCATGGCCCGCCCGCTACTCATGCGCGGCGCGAATTCCGCGCCTGCGCTGAGTGTTCTATTGAGCGGGCGGGGCCATGACGGAACCGCTCCGTCATAAGCACAGCGCAACCGACGCTGGTGACGGAGCGGTTCCATCACCAGCATGCGCCCGCCGCTCTTCCGCCTCGCCCCCTTAGCACTGTGGCGGAATAGCCGCCGCAGTGAAGGGGTTAATAAATCCTCACTGATGCCAGTGCACACAGGGGACATGTTTGAGGGTCCCCTGAAAACCTACCATACACAGATGTGGTCTCTGATTAGGCTTAGCCAGCCTGTCACCACCAGAGATGTTTCTGACATTATGAGGTGGGAGACTGTGCTCTCAGAGGACAGGAACAAAGCCTTATCTGGGTGGAAGTTCTTCACACCTCCTCCAGGCTGGGATGGCATTCAAAGGTAGGAAGCTTCAAAGGCGATGCCGCATTTGAAATGCAACCCAGGCATCTCCAGATAGTGGAGAATGCCAACCCCTGTGTGCTCTACATTTTTATTTTGTATCATTGCTATATTGTTACTATGTATTCATTTATATCTGTAATTATCTGTGAGAAGGAGGCCTGATATGTGCTGTCCACTAAATAAAGTGGGCATCCTGTACCAGTCCACACAACCCTTATGATGTACAAGGTCAAAGATAACCTTTAGAAAGCTATCCAAATAGTAGCTGTGGTGAACAGCCCTCAGGCTTAATCTTGAAGGTTTGTAAAGCAGCTTGTTTTACCAGAGTATCACCTCCTGAATGACTAAATCAAAGGAGATCCACACAGTAGCTATATACAAGTATGTATTTATTACTATAACACTGTCTACTAATCTCTACACGAGATTAGAACATAAAGCACACAATACTGAATCAATAGAACATTCATAAGTAGCACAATACACATCGGGCTCCATCGGGGAGAACGACCCATATATTAAAAAAATGATATAACAATCACAACCTGACTATACACAGGGCCTAGAGCACGTAGAATCGCAAGAACCCCAAGGAACCACCCAAGGCAGTGACACAGGGAGCCCACAGAGGACGGGTGCAGTGAGGAAACACAACTGTGTGCTCCGTACAACTCTATAGGAAAGTCGCAGTTGCAAAGTTACAGTTTAAGGGCACTTCTACGAGGACTTCGAGCAAACCCTTTGGAACTTAAGAGGTTGTTGAGCCAACCCACCAGTGAGTACAGAGGTACCCTTGTTACCTATCCCAGAGGAGGCGGGTGCATAGGGGTCAAGTGGTGTCAGAAGCCTCCGTCGTTTTCAGTGGAGAGTGGCAAAGAAGTACTGCTGGCGGAAAGGCGAAGAGTGTCCGGTGGAATCCAAGCCTGGGTTCTTGGTGAGAAGAACCTGAAAGCAGAGGGGACAGAGTCTGGGTCACTTCAGGTGACCAGGGGCTGGGTAGTCGAATGCCCACCGATGTTGGGTGCTGCAGGTGCGAAGGAGAGATGCTTGACTCTGCAGCCACGAGGAGCAGGAAACGTCTAGGATGACCAGGATCCGGAGGTGAGCTGTCCCACGAAGGATGTCGAGTGCTGAGGGTCCGGCGTCCAGCTGGAGTACCAACAAGCCTTGGCAAATGCAACCCATGCAGGCAGAGCAAACAGGTTCCGGTGTGGACCAGCAAGGTCCAGGGGACTCTCCAAGCAATGGTGAGAGATGGCACGTCTGTAGCAACCAGGGAAGCCCAAGAACAAACAAAGTGACCCTCGCCAGGACCCACAGATCCACGGACCAGAGATCGCGAGGGGACCTCGAGTGAGATTACAAAGCACCAGCCCACAGAGCACTAGGTGAGTGGAGGCCGGATATCTTCGATGCAAATGCTGCTCGGGGTCAGGACTACACGGAGTCCAATGCACAAGCTCAGAATTGTCAGCAAGCATATGCAATTGCAAATGTATGCGGTGCACAGGGATTTGGGTTGCACGGTCCCCCCAAGGGATACTGGTCTCTTAATTGCTGAGAGGTCAGATCTACCTCAGGGACCTGCGGGAACCCACCTCCTGTGTTGCTGAAGTCTTCTGAGTCCTCAGGAGCTCGGGAGAAGCAAACCGGTCAGATGTGCTTAGGTTCCTTCTTCTGCTAGGGAGTAACTCCTTTACTCCGAGGGAGATTCTTTAGTCATTCAGCATCGTGCAGACAGTCAAAGTACTTGGTTTCTTCTTAGCAGAATCTGGTCCAGGTAAAATCACAAATCCTGTAGCCAGGTGTCCCACTTTATACCCACGGGAAAGGGTTGGACAGATTCAGGGGACCCTGCTAGGGGAGAGGCAGGACAGAAGGGTGGCTACACCCATGTCCTTTGTCCAGTTTCGTGCCAGAGCAGGGCCAATCGTTCACAGAACTGGTTTGAGTTGGACTATGTACAGGGACACCAAATGTGCCCGAGTGCAGACTTTCTGGCACTCTCAGAGTACACCCACCCAGCCCCAATATACTAAACCCTGTCTGGGAGGTGGTCACTCCTCCCTGTGACAGGATGCCTATTGTCATACCTTCTTCTGCTCGAGCTTGACTCAGCCGCAGAAGAGCAGAATCGTGTCTGTGGCTGCCAGTGTCCATTTGGTGCTGCCCGGGTTGAGAAAGCTGGTACCGGGTAGACCGGTGACCCACACATGTCCCCTTTGGATGGGTAGAATCTTACCTCCCACATCAGTTACTGATGTGAAGGTATGATTCCAAGGTGTTTGACACCAAACACAACATGTTTCTAAGTAGCCGTTTTAAAGTTAGCATTTACCGTGAGGTTGTAATGCACTTAGGCCTATATGTCTGGCTGCATTGCAGACAACCCCAGAGAATGGTCTCCGAAGGCTGCAGAGGGGCTCTGCTCATGCAGGTGCACCCTCTCCCGTAAAACCCAACACCCTGCCTTCAGGATTGATAAGGCCTGCCATAGGGGTGACTGATATGTTTTTAAGTGTAGTGATTTAGATATATATAGTGAACCTATATCTAAGTAAGTGGGCAAGCACCAGCTTATACAGGCTGCTGTAGCAGGGCTGTTGTGTCCTTTTGAATGGCCTTTCAGTGATGGCATAATACATGCTTCAGCCCATTGGAGGCCTCTGGGGTACTTATGCCCTGGGTACACAGTGTATTGAAGAAGGAGCGGACATCCACTCCGAATCCAGGGGCACTGTTGCTTGTCACATGTTTTGTGACCATCACTGTGAGCCTTATTCATAAAGAATCCATGTATTCCAAATCTTTTAAATTCATTCTCTTTTATTTGATTTTTCCACACACAATTTGCTGATGCGTTTTTCAATTTTTCTCATGCCATGGATATGCACACCCATGCCTTGTTCCAGGCACGTTTCCAAAAAACATCAAACATCCTTAGTTGCTAGCTGTTACATTACCCAATGCATTTCGGGCTCATATTAGCCCTTCGTCAGGGGTTTACTACAAGGTAAAAAAACGTCGCTGTTACAATTTAGTCACACATCACTGCATTACATATAACCAACAATGTGCCTGATCTCATAGTCCACACTAGTCTGGCGTTTTCCCTCACAACCTGAAGCTACAACGCTCCCATGGTTGAAAAAGAACCAACTTCAAACCGCCCACGTTATTACATATATACAGACCATCCCTTCACCTAGCTTAATGCGCAGACTGAACTCCCCGGTTTACCTAATCCCTCCTGTTTCCGTTCTCACTGAAATCACCCCGATACTCCTACTCACTAACTCGTACCTGCGCAACCACCTCCGGTGTTCAAACTCCTCCGTTTCTGCAGAATGGCAGCAATGAAATGCACGCCATTATTACCAGCTCAATTAAGTAATCTAAAGTTGCCCCGCCCCTTAAACTCCACCTGTTCTTATCCATTCAATACTTACTAGCTAGATGTCTCCTGCCTACAATCCCCATAATGCATCCTGACTTAGATTACCAAAACCAACCCGGAGTTCATTCCCCGTCACCTCCAGCCGATCCAATGTATAATGGATCTATTGGCGATTCCCCACATGATTCTAACTATACCCCGCCCACCCTTTTCATATCATCTTGTACGCTGTACTGTTGGAAATTAAGAAGCATTCTACCCTTCATATGTTGTAAGCTGTTATTACAACTTAGTCATTGTCACGTGACATCACAACAATAGTGCAACCAAACATTAAAACCGCAGCTTTCTTTTATTTCCTCAGATGTGCTCCTTGCGTGCGTCGATCTATCCAGAGATGTCAAATGTTTATGTTGTTGCTGGGTGCTACGGGTTAGAGCAGTTATTTGATAAAGTTTATGAAGAGATGCCGTGCACACCAATTTTACTGCTTGTTACTCCATCTTATCCAATATTCAATGCGTGCTCACTGGATGCGTGATCTGCCCTTTTGTCAAGCGGATAAACAATATTGAAGAAGGAGCGGACATCCACTCCGAATCCAGGGGCACTGTTGCTTGTCACATGTTTTGTGACCATCGCTGTGAGCCTTATTCATAAAGAATCCATGTATTCCAAATCTTTTAAATTAATTCTCTTTTATTTGATTTTTTCCACACACAATTTGCTGATGCGTTTTTCAATTTTTCTCATGCCATGGATATGCACATCCATACCTTGTTCCAGGCACGTTTCCAAAAAACTTCAAACATCCTTAGTTGCTAGCTGTTACATTACCCAATGCATTTCGGGCTCATATTAGCCCTTCGTCAGGGGTTTACTACAAGGTAAAAAAACGTTGCTGTTACAATTTAGTCACACATCACTGCATTACATATAACCAACAATGTGCCTGATCTCATAGTGCACACTAATCTGGTGTTTTCCCTCACAACCTGAAGCTACAGCGCTCCCATGGTTGAAAACGAACCAACTTCAAACTGCCCACGTTATTACATATATACAGACCATCCCTTCACCTAGCTTAATGTGCAGACTGAACTCCCTGGTTTACCTAATCCCTCCTGTTTCCGTTCTCACTGAAATCACCCTGATACTCCTACTCACTAACTCGTACCTGCGCAACCACCTCCGGTGTTCAAACTCCTCCGTTTCTGCAGAATGGCAGCAATGAAATGCACGCCATTATTACCAGCTCAATTAAGTAATCTAAAGTTGCCCCGCCCCTTAAACTCCACCTGTTCTTATAGGTGGAGAGGGCGTCCAAACAGTCAAAGCCCGCAACATTGGGCTAGCCATTCTTCCCCTGCCCTGTTGCAGGACCACCCACCTGCCCTCCCCCCAACCAAACCCTTCAGCTTTCTCGCTGTGCGAGAAGCAGTCACATAACATGGTATTATACTGCTTCTCGCACTGCGAGAATGCTGTGGGGCGACACTCCTCCGCCCACATGGAGGAGCCGCCTTTGGTTATCCTTGCATCATAAAAGGCTGTTTTAGCGACCATAATCACTCTTTTGTAATTGCCCAACTCCTCTTTATAGATCCTCAGAGCCTCTGGCTCATAATACTTGTGCCAGTGCCCTTCACACCGGCAAAGCCTCTGCTTCTCCTCACAAAGTTAGGGGATGTACCAAGAAGTGCACCTGCTTCTATCTCTTACTCTTACCCTACGAACCGGTGTCACCTTTTCTATGGTATCCTCGATCCAACTCACAAACCGCTCACTTTTCTGTTCTACATCCTCCGCCCTATTTGGTGGATGTATTGTTTCACTTTGAGCCTCCACTAGATGTTTTTTTATTTATTTTTGACCAGTTACTTACTGTATGCCAAATTGTCGGACATAAAGCCTGTTGAGTAGGCAGGGAGATCATAATCCTGCTCTGATAATGATCTGACCAGCCACAGGGCTCAATCCCTGTTAGCCTGGCCAATGGTTGTGTGGACTATACCAAGTCCATGGTGTGGCCTTTTTCATGAGTCTAAGACTCAACTAATTGCTCTAAGCCCAGCATTCTCCATCCTGTCGCCAAACCCCACCGTTGGGGGGGTTCCCTTGGTACAGTATCCCACCATAGTAACAACACACCTAGCCTTCAGTTCGACTTTTACCCCCAGCACCTTGGTCCCATCTATAGTTTCGGAACCCCATGTCTCTGTGACAAGATGTTTCTAGACAATCAAAGCCACCCCTCCACCTCTTTTCCCACCCTGCTCATTATGCACCGGCAGAAACGAGAAGCCTCTGGGAGCAGAAGGAGCCCAATTAAGTACAAAGCAAAGCAAAGCAAAATAGGGAGGTTTTAAAATCAATTAAAAGCAGTTTTGAAAGCACATTCAATTTCAAGCTGCTATTATAAAACATGTATCACAAACCCTCAGCAGGCTGCACGTCTGGTACCACCTGGTTATAAAGCTACTTCCTCCAAGCCCACGCATCAGCCTTGCTCCGTAGCAGCTGACCCCCGAAGAAAGTACACCGCTCATCAAAGACGAGAAGCCGCTGGAAGCGGAAAAGCGTAAGGAGCCCAATTAAGTGCAAAGCAAAGTATGAGGTTTTAAAACAAATCAAAAGCAAATTTTAAAAGCACATTCAATTGCAAGCAGCTAATATCATAAAACATGTATCACAGACCCTTGGAAGGCTGTGCGTCCACTCCTGCATGGTTATATAACCACTCCCCCCAGACCACCAATCAGCCATGCTCAGCAGCAGCTGACCCCTGAAGAGAGTCCCCTCTCACCGGCAAAAGCGAGAAGCCGCCAGGAGCTGAGGGCGAAAGGAGCCCAATTAAGTACAAAGCAAAGTACAGCGGTTTTAAAACAAATTAAAAGCAGATTTTAAAACCACATTAAATTGCAAGCAGTAATATCATAAAACATGTATCACAAACCCTCTAAAGGGTACCCAAGATGCTAAAAAAGCCTAAAGCATATAATATGTTATTACTTGCACTCATTTTCAGTGGAAGGGCTAAAACACTTGTTAGACCTGACAGCTTTAGGGTGGTCTCACCCCAACTTTTTGCCTGTTCCCCCAACTTTTTTTACCTCTATTTTTCTGGCTTTAGGACTCTGAGCACTTTACCTCTGCTGAGCAGTGCTAAAGTGCTTGTGCTGTCTCCCCTAAACGTGGTAATATTGACTTAACCCCAATTGGTATATTTAATGTAATTATAAGTCCCTAGTAAAGTTCACTACCTGTGCCTTGGACCTGTAAATCAAATGCTACTAGTGGGCTTGCAGCATTCATTGTGCCACCCACTTAAGTAGCCCTCTAACCATGGGTCGGGCCTGCCATTTCAGAGCCTTTATGTGCAGTTTTACACTGCCACTTGGACTTGGTAAGGTAACCCTCTTGCCAGGCCTAAACCTTCCCTTTTTATACATTTACGTCACCCCTAAGGTAGGCCCTGTCTAATCCACAGGGCAAGGTGCAATGCATTTAAAAGGCTGGAAGTGTACATTTTAAGTTTTACATGTCTTGGTAGTGAAAAACTCCCAATTTTGATTTTCACTACTGCACAGCCTATCTCTCCCAAAGGATAACATTGGGTTTACTGTTTTACATCTTTTAAGTGAAATTCTCAATTGTGAAGAGATAGACTTTTCAAGTTTGATGTCACTGGACTAACAATATAAATCACAACTTATGATGAAGTTGGATTTTAAATTACAGTTTGACAAATGTCAGAAATGTAATATCGTATGGGGTTCTCAGGAGCAGTACCCTCAAGAAGCCCACCTTCCAGCACCTCTGACTCAGGCTGTATTGCCCAGAGTATCAAGGTGGCTAGATGGGGGAAGGGAATATGGGAGGGTACTGTGGAGAGGGAGACCTGGAACAAGACGTTTAAATACAAATAAGAGTAAGTAAAATATGTTCTGAAGAAAATAAATAGGTTTTGGATATTCCTCAACCTTTTCACCTGATTTGGTGTTTGTTTGCTTGACATGACAGAATCATGACAGGCAAAGGCCACTTTTAGAAAGTTAAAGACACACAAATGATGGACGGAATACAGAACAAATCAAACATTCACACCCAGTCAAGAGATCTGGGTTAAATCCATAGTTCTTTTGCTCACCATGCCACCCCAGTTTAGACCCAGGCATATGCAAATCAGTCTTGACCTTGCTCTTCATGGGAACTGTCCGGCCCGAACTGCCAAGCCAGATCCACCCTGACCCAGAAACAAGCATCCTGGGACCATTTGCAGTGTGTCACCCCTCATCAGCCAGGCTTGCTTGAATTCAGTGGCACAGTGAGCCCGGGTCCCATGGCTGGGCATTCCCGGCACACTTAAGACGAGAAAGCAAAAGACACATAACTGATGGACGGAATGCGGAACAAATCAAACAATCACCCCCAGTAAAGAGATGTGCGTTAAATCCATTGTTCTTTTGCTCACTATGCCACTCAATTTAGATCGAGCCATATACAAATCAGTATTGACCCTGCTCCTCATGGGAACAGTCCAGTAGGAAATGCCAAGCGAGGTCATCTCTGGCCCAGAAACAAGCATCCTGGGATGATTTTGGGATATCACCCCATGTAAGCCAGGCTAGCTTGAATCCGGTGGCACAGTGAGCCTGGAACCCACCTTAGAACCCACGTCAGGGCGCACCCTTAGGACGAGAAAGCAAAAGACACACAATTGATGGACTTAATACAGAATAAATCAGACATTCACCCCTAGTCAAGAGATCTGGGTTAAGTCCATTGTTCTTTTGCTCACCATGCCACCCCAGTTTAAACCAAGTCATATGCAAATCAGTCTTGACCCACCTCCTCATTGGATCAGACAAGCCCGAACTGCCAAGCCAGGTCCTCCCTGGACCAGAAACAAGCATCCTGGGACCGGTTTCGGGGTATTTCCCCTCATCAGTCAGGCTACCTTGAATCCAGTGGCACAGTGAGCCCCGGACCCACGTCTGGGCATACCTGGTGCACTTGGGTCGAGAAAGCAAAAGACACACAAATGATGGACAGAATATGGAACAAATAAAAATCTTCACCCCCAGTCAAGAGATCAGGGTTAAATCCATTGTTTTTTCTCACCATGCCACCCCAGTTGAGACTCAGCCATATAGAAAATCAGTCTTGATCCTGCTCCTCATGGAAACAGTCCAGCCACCAGATTCACTCTAGCCTTGCTGATGAGTAATACCCCAAAACCGGTCACAGGATGCTTGTTTCTGGTACAGGGAGGACCTTGCCTGGCAGTTTGGGCTGACTGTTCCCATGGGGAGCAGGGTCAAGACTGATTTGCATATGGCTAGGTCTAAACTTGAATGGTGTGGCGTGCAAAAAAAGATAGATGCTTGTTTCTGGTCCATGGAGACCCTGGCCTGGCAATTCAGGCTGGCCTGTTGCCATGGAGAACAGGGTTATGACTGATTTGCAAATTGCTGAGTCTAAATTGGAATGGCGTGGCGTGCAAAACAATGATGGATTTAACCCAGATGTGTGACATGGGGTGCTTGTTTGATTTTTTTCAGCATTCTGTCCATCATCTGTTCCTATTGCATTTGTTGCCCTAAGTGGGAAGGGTATGGCCAGAGATGAGTCCCATGCTTCTTACTCCACCAGATTCAAGCTCGCCTGGCTGATGAGTGGTGATACACCGAAAGCGTTCCCAGGAAGCTTGTTTCTGGCCAACGGAGGACCTGGCCTGGCAGTTCGGACTTGACCGTTTCCATGGGGAGCAGTGTCAAGACTGATTTGCATATGGCTTGTTGTAAACTGAAATGGTGCGGCGTGCAAAGAACTGTTGGATTTAACCCAGATCTGTGTCTGGAGGTGAATGTTTGATTGGTTCAGCATTCCGTTCGTCATCTGTTCTTTTTGCTTTTTGAAAGTTGGCTTTACTTACTTTAGCCATTTTGTGCCTGCTGCCAATCTCTGTTCAGTGTGGGTTGGATGACAGCGGGGCTTTATGTATTCCCTCTAGACAGCCACTCTGAAAGGGAGCTTAGGTGTGTGTTGCGGGGCCTTCTTGGGATATGGGAGGAAGGATCTGGGTGCAGCCTCACACTTACACATGAATAGGCCCTGTCCTGTCCACACACAAAGGGCTTCATACCCCCTGTAGTGAGTCTGGAACAAGGGCAGGAACGGAGGACATATGTGCACTTCAAAGCTTTCTTTGGAGTCTCTCCCAATTCAAAGGCACAGCTGGGTGTAAGTACTGGACTCCTGACACAATGACTTTAACACACTATTGGACCTGTGAAGACTGTGCCAGAAAGAAGAACTGCTGTCCTGCTGAAAGGACTGCCACTCTGCTGGACTGCTTCTTTGCTGGACTCTGCTGCCTGCTGTTCTCCTACCTGGGTGAGAAGGACTGGACCTGCATCACTTGAACCCAGAGTGACTCCAAGGGCTGGCTTGCTTCTTGTTCTAACTCTCAGAGATCTCAAAGACTTCAAATTATCCTGCTACAGCACCTGGATTTTGCCTGCTGCAAATCTTGCCCTGCCAAGTGGTGCCAACCCAGTCTTTGGCCCTTGGAAATAGGTATAAATTGCAGCCTCAAGCAGAATGCACGAATCCTCATCAAAACTAGTGCATCTTCACCTTTGTATAAGTCGGAACCAGAGCACCCTCGTTATTGCGTGAAGCGGACTCGGTGCATCACCTTCGGGACCAGCGCAACGCCTTCGGAATCAATGCATCACCTACTGCAGGGGCAGCAGCCGCGCATCGCATTTGAAACCACAGCATTGCACTCGGAACTGACACCGCTGCAGCTGCATGGAGAAAATCGATGCATCTCAACCACTGGGTGACTCAACACTAATCCATTGCTTCGGTGCGCCTCGCATCTTGGTCGACCACAGGGCATTTTGGATCAAGGTACTTTATTTAGTTCAGTGGCCCAAGTGGCTCTCTGTATCTGGCCTGGGCTCCATTGTGGTCGACCTGAACATTTGACATTGCCCCTGTCGGGAGCAACCAGATATCCCATTTAAGCGCTATTTTACATTTATTCATATCTCGACTTTATTTGTTGGATTTTTATTCCTTTTGGTCTTCATTTCTTGATAAAAGTATTCTTTTTTTTTGTAACCTGGTGTGGAGTCTTTTTGTGGTTTTCACTGTGTTACTGTTTGAAGTGTTGCACAAATACTTTACACATTGCCTCTTAAGTTAAGCCTGACTTCTCTGTTCCAAGCAACCAGAGGTTGAGCACCGGATAGTTTAGGGTGTGTTGTGACTTACCTTGACTGTGGTTCCTGCTTGGACAGGGTGCATACCTCTGCCAACCAGAAACCCAATTTCTCAAAACACTGAATACAGCGAATCGTCATGCTTCCAGGCAAAGACAAATACAGGTCATGGGATGGGATGCCTGCATTGTAATGGATGTCTCCCGGTGCAAGCGTTGTTATAATTCTCGTGTTACGCTGAAAGTGAAAAAACCTCGTCAGGACAATACCTTTGGGTCTAATAATTAAAAAATAGAGCACTGTAGTTTAACTTTCTTTTTCGTATGCTTCTCCTTGGTACATTGGCGCTGGAAGTAGGGGTGCTAAGGGTGCTGCAGCACCCCCCCCAAAAAACAAGCTGGAGCTCAGGTGGTGAATAACAAGTGAATATTCGTTTTAAATTTGTTTTTGTCGTGTCCCATTCGCAGTGCTTCAAAGACAGAGGCCACATGTCAGACTCTGTCTTCTAATAAATTGCTGCTTGTTCATTTAACTTGGAGAATGATATTTACTTTTCTTTCTCTGACTGCAAAGTTGAAGGATTTTGTAATGTAAACTATGTGACAATCTTGCTGCCTTGTGTGGAGTGTGAAAGGAAAGGGTTATATGATGTAATTTATTTCTGATACGCAACAGCATTTGAATACCTGTAAATAAACTGTACAAATATTTAAAAATATATCCGCAGATAGGAAAGTAAACATTTTGTCATTCTAAAATATGATGCAAATAAATAGTTCAATAGGATCAAAATACAGCAAGACACTTTACTTTGTGATGCGCAGATGATAAATATTCCCTGAAACTTGATTTCCACACATTATGGTTTGTGTGCTGTGTCACTTTAGCAGTAAAATTGTACATCTGTGCAAATTTAGAGGCCATTTAAAAGGTACGGGTGCTGTCTGTAAATGACAGTACACTACCACACCATGCATTAAATATTTCTGATAGTGTTTTCTAAAATTCACCACGAGCTACATAATACATCCTTAAGACTCTGGGGCTGAATACATGTGCAACACTTGTTCAATGTGTGACACTTTTTCACAATCCGTATGACTTCATGGATGTAACATAGATGGCAGCACACCCATTCTGAAAATGTTTCCACCACGACTGCTTAGTGTACGTCAGAGTGAAAGGACTGTGAAGAGGAAGAGGCAAATAGGTAATGAGAAGTTATGTTTGTTCATGAGCTTTTATGAGCGTACACCAGGGGAGTGTCCTACTCAATGGGCAGTTATTATGAGTCTGGCGGTGTGGAATGGGACCACCCCACTCCCAGACCGCCAAACCTGTGTGAACACTGCCCACCAGATATTAATGTTTTTCGTCATTGGCGGGAGATTCTTTGACTGTCTCACTGCAGTGCCTATTAAAAAGACACTGCAATGGGAATACCATAGAAAATTTGACAGTCCATGCCCTGCAGGAACTGGGGGTGCATGCACACATACGGGCACACCATGTGTCTTCTCCATGTATCCCCAAGTCCAGAGGTTCAAGGGGGCCCTGTAGGCTCCCCTTTGTTTCCTCACCGCCAAACTTTTCATGGCAGGCTCACCGCCGTGAAAAGTGAGGAGGGAGGAAACTCCAAATATTCTTGGCAGGGCTGCAGTGACCCTACCAAGCATATTGCAGCCTCAATACAGCTGCAAGAACGCCAGAGATTGCAAATCCATGGTGGCAGAAGTGGTCCTATGGCGATCCCACCATCTTACTTGTAATAGGGTGATCGGACCCCTTCGGCGGTGGAGCTGCACTGCCTCCATGAGTTTTGCGGTCCATCGGACCGCCAAACTCATAATAAGGCCCTAAATGTTTGTGTATTTGTGTATTTATTCGGCTTCTGTAGAATTAGAAGCAACCACGTTGACTTGCTTAGCTTTGCCATTCATTGCTGTCCTAAGAGGAACTCTTCTTTTAAACTTATGACGTTTTACGCTGTCTTGCAGACTTATTTAAACAGAGCTTCTTAAATTATTTCCAGGGGCGATAAAGCGAAAGATTGAGTTAGACTGGGGTACAGAAGACGAAGAATACCTCCACAAAGTGAATACACAAATGGAAGGTGCATTAAATGAAATGAAACCAGACATCATTGTTTACAATGCGGGGACTGATATACTGGAAGGGGACCCTCTCGGAGGACTTTCAATATCACCACAGGTTAGTAAAATGCTTCACGAGGCTTGTTTTGCAGTGAAATCGTACAAACCTAGAGGTACTCTTTATGTTTATGTTTTTGAGATTTTTATTGCGCGCAACTACCCGAGGGTGTCTCGGCGCATATCGGACTGCCTAGGACGGATAACTACCAGATGACTCATTGATTGAAAAACCAGGTTTTCAAGAGTTTACGGAAGATGGTAAGGGTGGGACTGGTTTTGATGGGCAAAGGAAGAGAGTTCCACAGCCTGGGGGTGGCTACTAAGAAACGTCTGTCTTAGTAGCCACCCCAGGCTGAATTATTAGGTGGCACAAATGCGGATGTTGTTTTGCGGATGTTGTTTTGCTGCCTTTTTCATGATATTTTCTACTGTTGTGTCTGTGATAGCAACTGATATCCCAATCAGAAGCAGGTGTGTCCAGACCACCGCACCTACATACATGAAAGAGAAAAAACGGAACACATCTATAGGTCACTCGTGGCAGTAATTCGCCCCTGCTATACTCGACAAGACTGACCAAACATATATGCAAGGGGACATATCAAAATGGTAACAATTAAGGGTGACAGAATTTATTGAATGCAAAATACACTGTTTATAGGCGTAACCGAGGCACACACGCTTCTCATGCCACAGAATTACGCAGTGCTTAATTTGTGAAATAATAAATGCCAGGGCGCTGACTAGGAGATTTCTGCAGCTTTTACCACCCACTGCCCCTGTCATTGCTGGCAATGATGGTACCAAAAAAACTACTAACTATCTCCCTCGCCTGCAAGTGCGACAGATAAGATTATTCCAGGTTCCCAAGGGGAAGGAAATGGCTAGTGAGGTAGGTATTAGTTACGTTTAATGTGTATTGTATTTATTATAAACAACTGTTGTTCAGCTCATCTCTTAATAATATGAGCAGCTCCACCATGTGGCACATTTTCATAAGTGCGGCGTTGAGAATTAGGTGCCGTTGCTGACCACCGGAACCACCGGTTTAAATTAGGCACTGGAATTATGCAGTGCTTTGTAAAAACAGATATGCGAAATAAGTTTGAAGTGTTTCCCTCCTCTACGAGACTCACTTCCAATGAACATCTTGTTCTTATTCAAACTCTGAAGGCATTACCACCATACACTGTGAGTTTATTTTTCATATAACAAGGTTTACAGGGAATGCAGTTTTTTTATTGGAAAATATTACTCGGGAACCAGTAAATTGGGGTGCCAAGGTGTGGCAGCGGAAGGGGCCGCGTCAAGAGGGGCAGAGTCAAGAAAAGCAGTTTGACAAATGTGCCAGTAAATCGGTTCTGGCTGAATTAATTGGTCACAAAGAGGCTGCATTTTAAAATATCTTATTAGTGAAGAAGGGATCTACTCCAAAATATTTTGTGTGCCCAGCAAATTTCAGAGGATAATCCTGCTGGAGAGATCTGTATTTTGTCTAGTCACAGTGTTGAGTAATAAATTACCTTAGAGGATTAATGTGCCTGTAGGAAGGTAGATACCTGACTATGGTTACCCCCGACTTTTTGCCTGGTGTTTTGCTGGTTTTCCGACTTAGTTGAACTGGGGCCCTGCCAATCAGGACCCCAGGCCTACTGCTCTCTCTCTAAAATGGATTCCATGTACCTTAGGTACATTTCCAATTGGTACTGGGCCACCTTGTCAGACCCTGTAACTCAGGGCATCGGTGTACCCAGGGCCTACCAGAGGCTGAAGCATGTATTATGCCACCCCTGGATGGCCATCTAAATCTGACACAACTGGCTGCGCGACAGCTGGGGCAACGTGGCGTACTCGCCCTTTGCTTTAGATATAGTATACCTATATCTAACCCTCAAATGGACACCCGAATTCCTATCAGCCACTCCTATGGCAGGCCTTGACAATCCTGAAGGCAGAGTGCGTGGAATCGTGTGAATTGGGCTCTGGCACGAGCCGAGCCCGGTTGCAGCTTGCGGAACCAAGACCCAATGGCTGTTCCATGATAACGCGTACCATATTGGTAACTTCGGTATTGCGTTATCAAGACATGTCGAGTAAGGTGTCATACGAATCGGGATGCTGACCCCTCACCAATGCTGGCGACGAGGTTAGCATTCCGCCCTTCTAGAGGGACACGACATGTACGTAACTGTGAACCCCGGTTAAAGTTAACTGAAGCCTCAGCTCCACAAAATGGATGCTGCCACCACAGACACGAGTCTGACCTCCTGCTGCTGGGAGTCCTTCCAGCGAGGAGAGCTTGGACAAAGGGTTTCCTGTCCGGGGCGGTGCTCGCACCATCCCAGACAGGGTTTTGTGTATCCTGGGTAGGCAGGGCTTTGCAAGAAGGTGACTGCGGAGTGGCACCCCGGTGCTCACTACGCATCTGCCGGCTAGAACCAGTTCCAGGGGGCGCCCCAGCCCCTGACCTGGGGAAAGTCCGGCATGGGAGAGGGGTGTAACCACCCCCCTTCCTGGTCCCACCCCTAGGGCAGGACTAGTCACGTGCCCACCCCTTTCTTTAGGATAAAGGCAGGAGCGGGGACCCTTCCAAATGAGATCATCTTTGAATCAAGAATACTTTCTACGAAAGGAACTCTCGACTCTTCTCAAGATTTCTCCCTTGTGGCTAAGGAGTAGTCACCCTGCATCCGCAGGCAACATCTAAGAACTCTGCGGTTTGCTGCAAGTCCTTCCTCAGGAATCCGACTGCCCAGCTCGACGAGAACCGGCTTCCCTGGCACCTCTGACCTCTACCCACGTCGTCAGCTCAGCTGAGATCTGTGGGTGCGACGAGACCTCGAGGGACCGGCCATCATCAAGACCTGCACGATTTCTTAACCAGCACGACCACCGAGGGATCCTCTGGTGAGTGCTCTGGGGTCCGAGAAGCCCCGACCCTGAGCAGCTCCAGCACCGAAGTGCAGCCTCCCAGCATCTCCACGATCTGTGTGGGGCCCTTCTGCTCTTTGCTGTTCAGCACGTTGTCTGATCACTAGCCGCTGGCTTGTGACCTCCTTGACGACACCCGACAACCAACGCTGCTGGTCTGGTTGCTCCAGACTGGCTTTTGCTCCCTTCTGAGAGAGGAGCACCCCGGACCCTCCTGGTCCACTCAAGACGCCATTTTAGGCCCACCACGTGGCCCTGAAATTTGCCAAGGCTTGTTGCCCCAATCCTGGGCCCAGCGACCCCGACAGCATCAACCTTCGTGGGACAGCTCGCACCTCCATCCGGGTCGCCGACAACGCCTCCTGGTCCGTGAGACTGCAGGGTCTAGCGTCGCCCACTCACCTAGTCGAGGTGACGATCATCCGGTGCCCCCCTGGTTCCCTCTGACTACTGGCTAGTAGTACGAACTTGGTCCCCTCTGCTTTCAGGTGTCATCCATCTCTGATCCAGGCTTGGATCTCTACGAACTATTTCCACTGGTCGCCGGCCAGCAACTCCTTCCTTCCGGCTCCCGGCTCGTCAGCGAAGACTCCCGACGTCTGTAAAGACTTGTGCAGCCGCAGCCCTTGGGGCTAGGTAACTTCGGCATTTCGGTGCCCGCATAGCCTCCTTAGTTAAGGGTCCCGAGTCCCTATCGCTTCCGACTTGCCTTATCGGGTCCGCCCGAGACCACTAAACTTTCCGTGCCCTCGGGCACTTGTATTGATTGTGCACTTGAAGTATTTTCCTAAGAGTTTTGTTCTGTGCTTAGTACCCTGTCCTCATAAAGAGTACAGGGCTGTTGTGATTCTAATAAATACACTGTTTATTTTCATAACACTTGTGTGGTGTCCTTTCACTTGGTGTTCAAGGGGTATGTGATGGTATAACAGCTGGCTTAACACGCCCTCTAGAGTTTAGCCCGAAGACTGCTCGTATCCACGCTACTAGGATAGCTGGTCTAAGATTGACTTACAACCAATCACCATAAGGGTCGTTTGGACCGATGCATAGTGATCACTAGAATAGTGAGCACTGCATATCGGGCCAACTTCTCATATTGGTGGCAGCGGTGGGATTTGAGCTTGCTGTTGTTTTACCACGCGTATCCTAAGAATATCTTGTGAAAGATCGCATAAGTACTCCAGGTACATATAACTTAGCTTAGAATACTCTGAGTTCTACTGAACCAGCTGTTGTAGCTCCTCAAGGCTTAGCACACCTTGGCTACAACTCTTAGCAAGGGATCAGTAGGTAAACATATAGTGTAGGTAGGTGCATCACTTACACCACACTAGAAGCAGCATGTCAGACAAAGGAGTAAACTCTGAGTCTCCCCTTGTGTCAGTCGACCTTCCACAGGTCACTTCCAGATATGCTGCACTTAGCTTCCAAGAGATGCGACAAATCTGTACATCTCGGAAGCTAAAACAGGGTGCAAACCCTACCATTCCGTTTCTGATTGGTCTCTTAGAGACTTATGATGCTAGGAGGGCCGGTAACACGGACCCTTCTCATCCAGAAGGGAATATGCCCCCCCTCGAGGGAACCTCAGGTGACCCTGACCTTATCCACCTCTCCGCAGAAGGTGAAGAGGAGGATGAGGATCTAGAGACATCTGGGGACGAGGCAGACAAAGGTCCAGTAGTGGTTAGCCAGCTAACTAGGGACAACTTAAGCAGGCACGAGAGTGGTACTAGGAGACCCCTGGGGCCCCTCTCCGGCCAGCTTAACATTGGGAATGGACGAGTTAGGTCTCTATCGAGAGGCTCTAACAGATCCGTTCGAACCAATGGCTCTCGAGGCTCTTCTCAAAGAGGGATGACATCCCCTCAGAGGAGAGTGTACGAAGCTAAAGTGCGGGAAGTCAATCTGAGGATTGAAAGGGAAGAACTTGCCCTGGCCAAAGAGAGACTCGCCTTTGCTAGAGAGCAAGAATTGAGTGGGACAAACCCCACTGGTGGCAGCATTCCCCCACGGGAAAACAGGAGTTTAGACACTAGACACCTGAGTAAGATAGTGCCCCCCTTTAAGCAAGGGGATGATATCCACAAATGGATTACTGCTTTGGAGAGGGCCTGCACTGTACAGTGTGTCCCCCAGAGTCAGTGGGCAGCTATCTTGTGGCTCTCCTTTGAAGGTAAAGGTAGAGATAAGCTCCTCACTACTAGAGCTGAGGACGCTAACGATTACCAGGTCCTGAAGAACACACTGATTGATGGGCTCGGCCTAACCACTGAGCAGTACAGGTTGCTGTTCAGGGATACCCAGAAAACTCAGTCTCAGGACTGGTCTGACTTTGTTGATTATGCCACTAAGGTTTTTGAAGGCTGGCTACTGGGAAGTAAGGTTACTGATTTTAAAGGATTGTATAATCTAATTATGAGAGAGCAAATCTTAAGTAATTGTCAGAACCAGTTATTACACCAACACCTGGTAGACTCTGATCTGACCTCTCCACAAGAATTGGGTAAGAGGGCAGACAAATGGGTCAGAACCAGGGTCAGGCCGAAGAACCAGGGTGGTGACCAAAAGAAGGAATCAACCAAGCCTCAAGAGAAGGGTGGGAATAAATCTTCTGATCAGACCACAAGGCCCCAAAATTCCTCTGAAAAGGGTGGGTCCCCAACTTCTCCCAAAACCCAAAAGAAACCTTATTGTCACACCTGCAAACAGGTGGGCCATTACAAAACTGACAGCAGTTGTCCCAAGGCCAACAACAATAAGGAGAACATATCCCCAAATAAAGCTTCCCAGCCTCCTGTTACTACTAGTAGTAATCCCCCAGGTGGTGGGAGTGCCCCCAAGAATCTGGGTGCATTTTCTTTGGGAGTGCCTGGGGACTCTGGCCTAACCAGGTCCCCTGACGTAGATACTCTTGTCTGTGAGACTGGCATGGGGTTTGCCAACTTCACAACCTGTCCCAACACTTTGGGCAGGTACAGACAGGAGCCCCTCATCAATGGTTCAAAAGTTGAGGCCTACAGAGACACAGGGGCTAGCATCACCATGGTGGCTGAGAGCCTAGTCCCCTCAAGGCAACTGATGCCTGGTGCCACATACCAGGTAGTGAACATTGATGGAGTGCAGAGAGATCATCCCATAGCAGTGGTAAATCTCAGCTGGGGAGGTGTCACTGGTCACAAGAGAGTGGCAGTGTCACCAAACTTGCCTGTAGATTGCCTACTGGGGAATGATTTAGAGACCTCAGCCTGGGCTGAGGTAGAGCAAGAAACCCATTTTAAAATGGTAAACCTCTATGGTAAGGGTAGTGGGGCAGTGATAGCCACAGCCCCAGTCCCAGAAGTCCTCCCTGAACAGGTCAGGAGGGCTGGGCCAGTCACAGCCCTATCCCAGAAAGATGCCTTTCCTGAACAGGTTGGCAAGGCTGTGATGCTCACAGCCCAAACCCAAACTGAGTCCCTTCCTGAAAAGGTTGGTGGAGTTGTGATGGCCACAGCTCAAACTCAGACCGATAATAGTGTTGTGAAGCCTGAAACAATGGATCACTCCACTCAAACCGAGAGCATTGAGGAGGAAGAAAAGTCTTCCCCCTCCCAGACACTAGGTGAGAGCCAGCCTCCTCAGGGAACTGACTCTACCCCTGGTGAAGGAACTGCCCCAGAGGTAGTCAGGCCTAGCCTGGCAGAGCCCCTGATGACAGTGGAACCTTCCCAGGTGGGACCCAGTCTGGAGCAGGTAACCTGCCCCTCTCTACCCTGCCTCAGTCAGCCCAGGGCTGTAGAGGTCAGGGAGGCCAGTGGTGGACCCCAAAGGGCCCCCTGTCCAAAAGAATTTCCCAATCAGCAGATTAGGATCACTGAAGCTAGTAGTCCTAGCCAAGTGAAAATAAAACACACTCCTGAGGGATCCCCCTTAAACTTAGTTAGGGAACTCCCACAGCTGGACACTGCTGGGCACAGCCAAACCTGGGGCCTAAAAACCCCAAACCTGACCTGTCCCTCCAGTAAGCCAAATAGAGGGACTCAGCCTCCAGCTTTAGGTAGCCAGAGGTTGACCCTGAGAGCTCATAGCAACTCAGTACTGGAAAGAAGGGCACATATGGTGGATTGTGATTGGAGGAAGTTGAGCCCAACAGTAGTGGAGTCTCACTTCAGTACTCCATTCCCCCACCAGCCTCTTATTTTGCCAAAGCACACCACAGGTAGTGATTCCCTATGGTGGAGACCCTCAGATACCCTTAGGGTGAGGGGTTGCTTAGTGGACCATTATACAGGGGGTAACCATGTCAGTGCATGTACCACCTCATATGGCCACTCAGGCAATATAGGCTTACCTGGTCAAGGATAGCCTTATCTCCTTTCGTTTGGGGGGGGGGGTTGTGTAGGAAGGTAGATACCGGACTATGGTTACCCCCGACTTTTTGCCTGGTGTTTTGCTGGTTTTCCGACTTAGTTGACCTGGGGCCCTGCCAATCAGGACCCCAGGCCTACTGCTCTCTCTCTAAAATGGATTCCATGTACCTTAGGTACATTTCCAATTGGTACTGGGCCACCTTGTCAGACCCTGTAACTCAGGGCATCGGTGTACCCAGGGCCTACCAGAGGCTGAAGCATGTATTATGCCACCCCTGGATGGCCATCTAAATCTGACACAACTGGCTGCGCGACAGCTGGGGCAACGTGGCGTACTCGCCCTTTGCTTTAGATATAGTATACCTATATCTAACCCTCAAATGGACACCCGAATTCCTATCAGCCACTCCTATGGCAGGCCTTGACAATCCTGAAGGCAGAGTGCGTGGAATCGTGTGAATTGGGCTCTGGCACGAGCTGAGCCCGGTTGCAGCTTGCGGAACCAAGACCCAATGGCTGTTCCATGATAACGCGTACCATATTGGTAACTTCGGTATCGCGTTATCAAGACATGTCGAGTAAGGTGTCATACGAATCGGGATGCTGACCCCTCACCAATGCTGGCAACGAGGTTAGCATTCCGCCCTTCTAGAGGGACACGACATGTACGTAACTGTGAACTCCGGTTAAAGTTAACTGAAGCCTCAGCTCCACAAAATGGATGCTGCCACCACAGACACGAGTCTGACCTCCTGCTGCTGGGAGTCCTTCCAGCGAGGAGAGCTTGGACAAAGGGTTTCCTGTCCGGGGCGGTGCTCGCACCATCCCAGACAGGGTTTTGTGTATCCTGGGTAGGCAGGGCTTTGCAAGAAGGTGACTGCGGAGTGGCACCCCGGTGCTCACTACGCATCTGCCGGCTAGAACCAGTTCCAGGGGCGCCCCAGCCCCTGACCTGGGGAAAGTCCGGCATGGGAGAGGGGTGTAACCACCCCCCTTCCTGGTCCCACCCCTAGGGCAGGACTAGTCACGTACCCACCCCTTTCTTTAGGATAAAGGCAGGAGCGGGGACCCTTCCAAATGAGATCATCTTTGAATCAAGAATACTTTCTACGAAAGGAACTCTCGACTCTTCTCAAGATTTCTCCCTTGTGGCTAAGGAGTAGTCACCCTGCATCCGCAGGCACCATCTAAGAACTCTGCGGTTTGCTGCAAGTCCTTCCTCAGGAATCCGACTGCCCAGCTCGACGAGAACCGGCTTCCCTGGCACCTCTGACCTCTACCCACGTCGTCAGCTCAGCTGAGATCTGTGGGTGCGACGAGACCTCGAGGGACCGGCCATCATCAAGACCTGCACGATTTCTTAACCAGCACGACCACCGAGGGATCCTCTGGTGAGTGCTCTGGGGTCCGAGAAGCCCCGACCCTGAGCAGCTCCAGCACCGAAGTGCAGCCTCCCAGCATCTCCACGATCTGCGTGGGGCCCTTCTGCTCTTTGCTGTTCAGCACGTTGTCTGATCACTAGCCGCTGGCTTGTGACCTCCTTGACGACACCCGACAACCAACGCTGCTGGTCTGGTTGCTCCAGACTGGCTTTTGCTCCCTTCTGAGAGAGGAGCACCCCGGACCCTCCTGGTCCACTCAAGACGCCATTTTAGGCCCACCACGTGGCCCTGAAATTTGCCAAGGCTTGTTGCCCCAATCCTGGGCCCAGCGAAGCCGACAGCATCAACCTTCGTGGGACAGCTCGCACCTCCATCCGGGTCGCCGACAACGCCTCCTGGTCTGTGAGACTGCAGGGCCTAGCGTCGCCCACTCACCTAGTCGAGGTGACGATCATCCGGTGGCCTCCTGGTACCCTCTGACTACTGGCTAGTAGTACGAACTTGGTCCCCTCTGCTTTCAGGTGTCATCCATCTCTGATCCAGGCTTGGATCTCTACAAACTATTTCCACTGGTCGCCGGCCAGCAACTCCTTCCTTCCGGCTCCCGGCTCGTCAGCGAAGACTCCCGACGTCTGTAAAGACTTGTGCAGCCGCAGCCCTTGGGGCTAGGTAACTTCGGCATTTCGGTGCCCGCATAGCCTCCTTAGTTAAGGGTCCCGAGTCCCTATCGCTTCCGACTTGCCTTATCGGGTCCGCCCGAGACCACTAAACTTTCCGTGCCCTCGGGCACTTGTATTGATTGTGCACTTGAAGTATTTTCCTAAGAGTTTTGTTCTGTGCTTAGTACCCTGTCCTCATAAAGAGTACAGGGCTGTTGTGATTCTAATAAATACACTGTTTATTTTCATAACACTTGTGTGGTGTCCTTTCACTTGGTGTTCAAGGGGTATGTGATGGTATAACAGCTGGCTTAACACGCCCTCTAGAGTTTAGCCCGAAGACTGCTCGTATCCACGCTACTAGGATAGCTGGTCTAAGGTTGACTTACAACCAATCACCATAAGGGTCGTTTGGACCGATGCATAGTGATCACTAGAATAGTGAGCACTGCATATCGGGCCAACTTCTCACAGTGCCCACTGCAACACACATTGTGTATGATGCTCATCATAGATTTCTTTTGTAAGAGATTGTTGTGTAGGTTACTGCCTTAGATGCAGAGATCAGTTTGTTATTTTCAGTTCATAGGTTGCACTCATTCTAATATAGCACTGTGAGTTATGAAACATCATCGAGGAGCTGCAAAGTCAAGGGGTTAGATCCTCATTGCTTTTTTATCAGTCTGGTATTATTTGAAGTTAGCAAACAAAAGTTCCTTTGGGTAGTGATAGAGTTTTATAAGCACAGACAACCCCAATCACTACATTACGTTTTACATTCTGACTTTGTGTTTCATCCACATGGATTCTTAACTTATAATGTCACTGTATAACCCTCATTGTCTTATGTTACATTTCTTGCAATCATTTGCACACTTACATGCTTCATTGTCTGTGTGTGTGCAACATCCTACAATGGGTAGAGTAGCGTTATAAAACAATTAAATGCAAAATATATTAGTAAATGCCATTTAAGTCGTCATTTGTGTAATCACTCTTACACACAGACACGGCATTCTTATAGTGCATCTTATACATACGGGACTTGAACAAAGTCAAAACCTTGCCTCCAGATCATAGTTTATGTAAAGTATTTGTGAAGTAATAAGCTATGTGCTTTTGTCTCGTTCCAGTGTATTGGCATCTAGGAGTTAAGCTCCTCATGACTCCCAACTAGGGGCCCTTTTATGTATAGGGTGCACTTTCCCTATTTGCACCCGGCCCACCTTAAAACAGGTGGCCCAGGTGCAAAAAGGGAAAGTGCGCCCTATTGCATAGATGCTCTGCCCCCAGGGCAGCCGCGAAGTCATGCTGCCCTGAAGGTAGTGCATTCAAGTGAAAAATGGAGCTGCTTCGAAGAAGCTGCTCTATGTTTCACTGTGCAGGCGGCAACCCGCCTGCACTTTTGAGGGGGATTAGAGATCCCCTTGCGGGAGGGTGCTGTGAGTGACTGCACCACTTGCAAGGGGATGTCTTGGGAGGTCCATAGGACCCCCCCTTTAGAGGGCTGCTGTAGGGGGGGGGCTCTGATTGTGCGGCAACTTTCAGATGGCGCACTGTGAGTGCGCTTCCTTAGATCTTCTTTGCCTATGTGCATGTGTCTATAAAACGGAGCTGGCGCAGAGGCAAAAGGATTTCCGCATTTGCATAGGGCCGCACCCCCATGCAAATGAGGGAACACCCTCTTGAGAAAGCGCTGGTGCAATACGTGCCAACCGTCTGAGCAACCTTCTGCAATACCAAAGTGCCCCAGGGGCATGCAAAGTGGCACAAATGCCAAGGCCCCAAGATGATATTTGAACAAAAGAAGGGCTGATGGCCCTTTAAAAAGGCTTTTGTTTTGGGTCCAGCTGAAAGGGAAAATTAGAAAGCCCAATCTCTGCCTATAGGTTGCTACTCCAACCAGAAAGTCAACAGATGTGCTGACACTGTTAAATTGTATCCTGATGTTGGAAAATTATATCAGAACAAATTCAGCATATTTCACTTGGTCAGCCAAATCCTAGATCTGGCTTAGATATAGTTGCTGAAATGCAGATTGTGCTGGATTCCCCACATTTCCTTCACTGACTGAATACGACAATCTCCCTTCCTTGTAAGCTTAATAATTGAATTTCACCTCACTGATGAGGCCCAACTAAGCTAAAAGCATTTTGGAGGTGCTAGTGTTCCTGTTCAAAGGCAGCATTTCTGGTTGGACTATACCTATTGGAACAGATGCAAGATTTATTTGCTCATGGTTGTTTCCCACTGGAGAGATTCAGTGGGCACAAAAATTATAAACTGCGAAGCTGCCTGACTAATGGCCAGTGGCTGAGATGTTTGCAATCATTCCCCCCTTTCACGTTGTGTTATTTCAATTAGGCGTCTGACAAGTGCCAGGGGTGAACTAGTCTTCATGAAATCAGCCTAGGACCCCACCCACACGTCTGGTTATGTTGTGAATTAGGGTTTTACTCAGGCTCCTTGCAGCCAAGAGCTGGAATATGCTTCCGATGGAGCTGCGTCTCGAACCGTCTGAGGCCAAGTTCCGCAGAGCTCTAAAAACTCACCTCTTTCGATCAGTACTGATGTAACCTCCCTGCTCTGGCCACTTCATACCTCTCACTCAGCGCGGGGACACGCCGGGGCGCGTAACCATGCGCTTTACAAAATTCCATAATAATAATAATAATAATTAACTCAGTGTCGACACCGATTGAGCAAGGAGCGAAACATCAACTGATGAGAAAATACAAATTGCATACTGATTTCCAATGAAATGCACAAGTCAGCTACAAACAAACCACAATGTGCAAAATAGTATACAGGGTAGACACCAGAACACTGCACACCTTACAAAGACAAAATGAAAAGTGATGCCCTCACCTTGATTCTCAGAAACACTGCTATACAACATCATCAAACCCAGCAACAGGCCAGGGGCAGAAGTATTGATGCGGTCGCAACACTCGAGTTCCCGCTAATGAGGTTCGCTGTCCTATCGACAGTCCATCATTTCCCCAGAGACACACATTATTTTACTCACGTTTTTGCTGATCAGCCAGTGCTTATGTGCACCTACCCTCCATACGCCGGCCCGGATCTTGTTGTGCAGGGCTGGCGTTGCGGCTGATATACCCTATTTCGCGGGGAAAGGAGGAGGCGGTCACTTCCGGGTGCCGCGTCAGAGCCCGTAGCACTGCGCATGTGTCAGGAGAGCAGTGAGTGTTCCCTGCGCATGCGTAGTCGTCTCTGTGCGCGTGCGTCTTGGAATCCATTCTTGGAACCTGGTGTGCAGTGGTTGTTATGACTACGGGTTTCCCTATGTAAATAAAGACACTGGAAGTGCTCCAGGCATCATTGTAATGGGTGCGGGACCGTGCTTGTTTTGGAGTCGTGTGCCTGTCAGTATCCCAATACCTGGGGACATACAAAGTGTTTCACAAGTGTTGATATATCCTTAGATTGTGAGATAGCGGACTCGAGACCCAACAGATGTCACAGAATACACAGTGCACCGAGGATCATCAGTGATTGATAAAAAAGGCTGAAGATTGCCTGCAAGTCTCAGGGTATTAATACTGGCTGGGGAGACAGTAACCTCAGTACATGTATCGCAGATCCGCTCATGTTTTGTTGTTATTGACATAATGTGTATGTGTACGTAGATGGTGACTAGTACAAGGGCTAGGGGTTGCCTATAGGTCTGGTAGTACTATTAGTGGCTGGACCTCAGTATGCCTATCATAGTTCTGCCCATGGTATGTCGTCATTGAGACCATATATGTGTGTACAAAGACGGTGAACTCAACGTTGTTCACGTTTAAGGAGGGAGTTGTTACTCCAAGTTGGGTTTGCCTCCAGAATTGTCCATGCCATTTCTTCACTTGAGTGTTCCTTCTCGATTAAGTGGTTGGTCATCTTGGTCGATTGGCGTCCTCTTCGTATTGTGTTTCTGTGTTCGCTCATCGTTGTTTTTACAAGTCTCGTGGTCATGCCCACATATATTGGCATGGGCATGTGATCAGATATATGCAATTCTTAGTATTGCAGTTGGTATGGTATTCTGAGTCCATATAAAGTCCCCCATCTCAACGGTTTTTGTGTTCCTTGTAGTGTTGCATGAAGTGCACGATCCACACGGGTAGTGCCCAGACACTGGTGGGAGGTTCCATAGCGTGTTGTCATTGGGTTTTTTCTTCAGTTGGAGACGTGTGTGGATCAGCTGGTCGCGTAAATTACTGGTGCGTTTAAACGTGAACCGTGTTTGTTGAATCTCAAGTTCGCCTGTGTTAAAGATTTTCCAGTTGCGTTTGATGATCCCTTTGATCTTGTTGCAGAGAGAACCCTTGCTCACTTTGCCACTGGATTCAAGCAAGCCGGGCTGAAGATGGCTGAAATGCCAGAAACCGGTACTCGGAAGCTTGTTTCTGGTCCAGGAAAAGCATGGCTTGGCAGTTTGGGCTGGACTGTTCCCATGAGGCACAGGGTCAGAATGATTTGCATATGGCCATGTCTGAACTGGGGTGGCAGAGTGGGCTAAAGAACGGTGATGGATTAAACCCAGATCTGTTGACTGGGTGTGAGTGTTAGATTGGTTCCGATGATCCGTCCATCACCAACCCCTTTTGTACCGCTTTGTTCGCCATAAGGTGGCAGGGTATGCTCAGACTTGAATCCCTTGCTCACGTTGCCACTGGATTCAAGCAAGCCGGGCTGAAGATGGCTGTAATGACAGAAACCGGTCCTCGGAAGCTTGTTTCCGGTCCAGATAAGGCATGGCTTGGCAGTTTGGGCTGGACTGTTCCCATGAGGCACAGGGTCAGACTGATTTGCATATGGCCATGTCTGAACTGGGGTGGCAGAGTGGGCTAAAGAACGGTGATGGATTAAACCCAGATCTGTTGACTGGGTGTGAGTGTTTGGTTGGTTCAGATGCTCCGTCCATCACCAACCCCTTTTGTACCTCTTTGTTCGCCATAAGTTGGCAGGGTATGCTCAGACGTGAGTCCCTTGCTCACTTTGCCACTGGATTCAAGCAAGCCGGGCTGAAGATGGCTGAAATGCCAGAAACCGGTCCTCAGAATCTTGTTTCCGGTCCAGGGAAGGCATGGATTGGCAGTTCGGGCTGGACTGTTCCCATGAGGCACAGGGTCAGACTGATTTGCATACTGCCATGTCTGAACTGGGGTGGCAGAGTGGGCTAAAGAACGGTGATGGATTAAACCCAGATCTGTTGACTGGGTGTGAGTGTTTGATTGCTTCAGATGCTCCGTCCATCACCAACCCCTTTTATACCGCTTTGTGTGCAAGTGACACCATAGATTTCTTGAAGGCAAACTTGTCAGATGTGTTACATTTGTCTCTTTCTTTATACCAGAAAGATTGTGCGGTGGCTGGCGCTAAAGGTTGTATTGCATCCCTTTCCATGTTCACCTGTCTTTCTAACTAGCCATGTTTTTGTCCTCAATTGCTTTAAGATTTTTGAAAGGGCTTACATGCATAGTCCCTCCATCATCCTTTGTTATTCCCCAATGGAACCTCAATGTGTTACGGACATTCATGAGGAGGCCCCTTTTTGAACTTCTATACAGTTGTCAGTTGAAAGCATTGACCCAAAAAATGCATTTATTTTAATGGGCATCACTTTAGGGCGATGTGTCATCCAGATGCATGTGCGCTGTGTCGAACCAGCCTTCACCTGTTCCTCCGAACTTGGTCCTTTGGATTAAAGCTGCTTAATTTCCTAAGTTGGTGTTAGACTTGGCATCCTTGACGTGGTTTCCCCTGACGTTTTGCCTCTACCGCCTGTATTTTTGATGCTGTGCTGGATTTCATTTTTGCTGGCTTTGTTGCTTTGAGCACTTTGTCACTGCTGATCAGTGTCAAAGTGCAAGTGCTCCCTGTGTAAATTGCTATCATGATTGGTTATCCATGATTGGCATATTTGATTTACTGGTAAGCCCCTAGTAAAGTGCACTGAGTGTGCCCAGGGCCTGTAAGTCAAATGCTACTAATGGGCTGCCACACTGATTGTCCCACCCACACAAGTAGCCTTTCAAATGCACCTCAGACCTGGCACTGCAGTGTCTGCGCACAGTTTTTACTGCCATGCCGACCTGGCAAGAGCACCCACTTATCAGGCCCTAAACTTCCGTTTTCTTGCATGTAAGACACCCCTTAGGTAGGCCCAAGGTACCCCCATGGGCAGGGTGCAGTGAATGTGAAAGGTAGGACATGTACAGGTGTGTGTGACATGTCCTGATAGTGAAATACTGCCAATTTTGCTATTCACTATTGAAAGGCTATCTGTCCCTTAGGCTAACATGAGAGTTACTTTGTAACATCTTACAAGTACACCTTTCCATTGGGACAAGATGGAGAAATTGAGTTTAGACTCTCTGAACTCAGAATTTAATAACACATCTTTTAGTAAAGATGGTTTTTAAATTTGTGTGTTTGAAGATGCCACTTTTATAAAGTGAATACAACATCTATGTAAAACGCCATGTGGCCATCAATACACATACCATTTAAATAACACAGCATACACTTGAATCTAGTGTGTTTGAGTATTTATCTTGTTTCTTACTGTATACGCTTATTTTTATCTAAATATTTCATTTTATGACAATCTCTTTGTCTTCGGTACTAATAATAATACCGATATGTACTACAAATGATAAAATATCAACACAAGTACAAACAATACATGAAAAAGTAAAAATATAGTTATTCAAACATTTATTTAAGAGATACAGAGCTTCCTTATGTCAGTGAGTTTATGTAAAGTTCAAAAATTAACTCACTACAATCAATGTATTACCCCGATTCTCACATGGGGTTGAAGGTACATTCCTATAATCACTTCTCTACCCAGACCAGACACATTACTTTAGTTTAGGTCCTGGATAAAGTTTTTCAAATATCACCACATGATAAAGTTGAATATACGTAGAGAAGTTCCTCCATCTTCTTCCCCAAGATAAATGCCAATGCGTTTCGACCTTTATACTTGTGGTTGTACGCTTAAACTTTTTTTATGAGGTTATCATCAGGGCATTAGATACTCATGTAATAAAATGAAATATTTAGATAAAAATAAGCATATAAAACAAGAAACATGATAAATACTCGAACATACTAGATTCAAGTGTACGCTGTGTTATTTATATGGTATGTGTATTGATGGCCACATGGGGTTTTACATAGATGTTGTATATCTATATTGATCCCTCCCCTTAGATTTAGCCTTATTGGATCGCACCCCTTTACGTAGAGACTTTTATAAAGTAGGCATTTTCTTTTCTAACCATTCTGTGTGCCCCTGCTGTTTTGTGTATTGACTGTCTGGTTTTGGAGTGACAGGGGCTGTGATATGCATTCACTGTAGACAGCCAATTGAGGTGTGCCCTACCTTTCCTGGGTGACTCAGAGCTGATATGAATTGACCTGGACTGCATTTAGCGTGGTGGGAGGAGTTTCCCTTGCACCTGAATAGGCCCTGTGTGCACAATGCTACCGCAACCTCCTGCCAAGCAGCTGGACCAGCAACTGGTTTGGACAAAGCTAAGAAACTTTCTGCCAGAATAGAAAAAAGGAAAATGTGGTATAAATATTGGGTCCCAGACCCCAGAACTTTAGATCACTTCTGGACTTAAGAGGAACCTTTGCCAAGGAGAAGGGCTGGAGAGCTGTGAGGAGGAGTACTGCCTCATTGATGTGTGCTGTGTGGGGCTGGTCTGCAGTTGCTGCTTCTGCCAAGGAAAGACAAAGACTGGAACTTTGCTGAGAAACCTGCTTAAAGAAGTATCTCCAAGGGCTTGTGTGTGGTGGCCTCCTGATCTGAAGTCTCAGGGACTTGACCACCGGCTCCCCTGAACTCCATTGCTAGGAGTTCTGACCTGCCAGGATGGGCCTATTCCAGTTTTGGGAGCTGGAAGAAACCTAAAAGAAGCTGTGAAGCTGTGACATACACTGAGGCCTGGGGCACCTTTGGTGAAGTGCACGAGGCACCACCCCACCTGAACCGCAGCTCTGACACCTGCCGATGCCTGTAGCTCTCTGCCTTCCCGATGCCAGCACTCACACCGGCGCTGTCACCGCCAGTACCTGCATCCCATTATCGTAGAGCCGATAACCCCTGAGGGTGGCTCCACGAGTCTTCGACTTCACATTGCCTCACCTCCGCGACGCCTCACTGCCGACACAACTGACTTCCCCAGTCCTGGACTCGACAGGTCGCCTTCTCATGGACACGACGTCTTGCCTCCCCCGTGGCAGCTTGGCAGCCGGCCTCGACCTCTGTACCGACGCCTCACCTCCACGACACCATGCATTGTCCAAAGACTTAGTTCCACGGTACTGTTGTTTGGAGGTCCGTGCGACTCCGTGGCCGACATTGTGCACTTCGAAGTCGGCCCTGTACTATGGATTATTGCCTGTCACAGCGTTGTAATAGCCCCAGCTGGAGCTATTTGTTTGCTGCAAGTCATGTTTTTGATATAATTGTTCAAAAGTCATATTTTACTACCTGTATGTTGGATTTTTCTTATTTTGGTCGTTTTGATTAGATAAAGATACCTTATTTTTCTAAACTGCTGTGGTGTCCATTTGTGGTGTTTGCACTGTATTTCTGTGTGTTTTGAGTACATATACTTTACACTCTGCCTTTGGGATAAGCCTGTCTGCTCATGCCAAGCTAAAAAGTAGGTGAGCAAGGGTTATCCAAAGTGAGTATCCCCCTTACCCTGACTAGAATCAAGGGTCCCTACTTGGACAAATGTACCTACCTTGCCCAATTAGAGACACCCATTTCTAACAGCTGTTAATCCCATTCCAAATGGTGCAGTCCATTTCTCTTACCATTTTTTCCGTCTGCCCTATCAGACCTAAGTGGAGGATAGGTTACATCGGGTGAACCCTCATAGGGAAGTCTGTTAATACAATCACCTGATAAAAGAGGTCAGTTCTGATGACATCACAGCCTTAAACTGCCCACCGACCATTGTGGACTCTGACAAATCGCTGGGCATAATCCTCGACTGTAACCTGAACATGCGAGACCACATTTACTCGATGGCTAAATCAGCCAGATTCCACCTGAGCTACCTGTGGAAGCTGAATCCTTTCATCGATGCTCCTGACTTAAAAATGGCAGTCCAAACACTAGTCCTCTCTAGACTGGAATATGAATGTTCCACCCTCACGAGATTACCCAAGTTCTCCTTGGCACCTCTAAAAGCCTGCCTCAACGCGGCCGCCAGACTACTCACCGGCACTAGGAAATCTCTCCACATATGAAAGCGCTGAACTGACTCCCTCTAGAGGCTAGAATGCATCTGAAACTGGCATGCCTTACACACAAGGCTCTATACGCAAACTCCCCTGCTTATCTGGCACAGAAACTAGTGGTATCTGGAGGAAGCAGGAACTCCAGGTCCGGTAGAAACCTCTTGCTCCAACCTGCCCGTTTTCAGAAAAAAAGAACCTACAATAGGGCTTTCTCCGGGGCAGCACCAAGAATTTGGAACTCTTTCCCACCCGCCATCAGAAGAATCCCTTCTCTAGCTCGTTTCAAGAAGGAGACCAAAACTTTCCTCATGGTAAATCCTCGTCTAAGGCCTTCCCTCAACCACCACAGTGTGCTTGAAGAAATCTAAGACTATCGCTCCTTCCTCAGATCACCAATTCACCCCGCCGAGAAAATGTGGGGCTTTTGTTTTTACTGATTCTAATTATAACTGTAACCATACACTTGTGTCACCTATGTTCCCAGCACCACTGCCCCTCGCCAACCTTTTTGTATATTTCTGTACTTTAGGCTTTTGTTTGTTCACCTCTGTATACCGTGTAAATCGCTCTGATAGCCTCACGGGTCAAGTTTGCGCTCTATAAAACACTAACATAAATCAATAAAATGATGACCAGCTCTTTGTAGGATAATTAGGTAGCAAGAAAGGAGGTGATCTTGAAGGGGACCATTTACGCAGTGAATCATTTACTGAAGTAAAATCTAGTATACTTCTGCTAAGAATGAAGCACCAGAAGTAACCATGCTTGTTCCACCAGAGTGAAGGCGGCTTCAACATCCTGTGGCATTTGCCTCGCGAGGACGTGAGCGTTCCTCCACACTTTTACGAAACACTATTGCTTGAATTTGGAAGTGAGAAAGAGTGGTCATTTTGCCTGTTCTGTGCTGCTGGATTTCCATGTCCGATCACTCCTTCATACTCGCAGTGTGGGAGAGGTTGCTTCTGTGCTGTCTATTCGAAAGGTGAGGAATCTCCAGGTAGAATTATTAATCAGTTGAAAAAGTTACTTACCTTCAGTAGGAATCTTTCTTGTGGATATTCTATCTCCTTGAAGATTCCTCATTGATCCCACCTTTCTTCCCCTTCTGAAAGATGGTCAGAGGCTTCTGAAAATGAATAAGGTTCCAATTTAGTTTTGCTCCATTTCATATTTGCATTTCATCTGATAGTGTCCTTGTCTCTGCTTCAAATAGCTCAGAAAAAAGGACAACAAACTATGGCAGGGTGGAGCTGTATGGCTCCAGTGACATCAAAGCTGCGCTACATCCAGTGCCAAAATGGAGCCAGCACCATCTACTAGCATAGGGAAGCTACCTCAAAGTTTCCAGATCTAATCTGGTGTTTGAGAATATTCGAAAGGTAAGGAAACTGCAGGTATAAAGAGTATCCACCAGAAAGATTGTTACTGAAAGTAAGAAACATTTTCTTCTTCCAACACCTAGGGAATTTAAGAAGCTGTTCAGATATTGTCAATCACCTATTCATCTTGTACAATCTTTTTGGTTTGACTTGCCCTGGGTCTTCCAGTTTCAGTGTTCATATTTTATCTTCACCACTAAATTGAGTGTTGCCTTGCTTGCAGTTGAAAATATAAGTCCAAACACACCTTTTGATATTGAAGCGGGTCCTGTATCACATCATCTAATATCTGCTTATTTTCCTATGGTTGAGGGTCATCTCAGAGAGGTCATGAAGGAGGAGGATTTTTAATCCTTGTAGTTCAAAATTCTTTTGAGCCCGGAATGTTCTCAGAATTTCAGTTTTCTTTCAGGACATATGAGTGCAGTTCCCCCAGTGTGTCTATAGAGGCATGTGTCTCCTTTTTCCTCATCCCTACTGTTAGAACTGGGGGTCTCTAGTTGGCAGAGGTAAGTACCTTAGACCAAGTAGGGACCCTTGCTTCTAGTCAGGGTGAAGGAATAACCCTCTGAGATAACCCCTGCTCACCCTCTAGGTAGCATGGCGCGAGCAGTCTAGGCTAAACAGAGGCAATGTGGATAACATTTGCACTTAACACAACAATAATCCCCAATCCACCACAAACTGAGACCACACAGGTAAGTATATTTTATAAAAATATATAACTTTATCTAGTTTCAGCAAGGTAAATCAAGCAGTTGCACGATTATTACTTCTTCAGGTAAAGGTTGCACTTAATTCTTAATGGTTGCACTTATTAATAGGAAGTTCTTTATCAAATCAATCTCAAGTCTCTAGTCTCTTTAATCAGTAGGTAAGAAAATATAGCCACTGATTTATAATTGGAACACTCTCAAAACGAGCAAAGAAAACAATGCCAGCGTTTGAAATATGCCAGAGAATCAGCCCCTAAAGCAATGGGCCTTCAGCGCTGTAGATGCGCCTCACCGCGAGGCCCAGGGACTCTTTCTTCCCCCCCCCCGGGACAGCCTCACTCGTTCTCAGGCTCCGGGCGCACCGCGCCGTGCAGATCTCTCTCGTCCTCGCCCCGGCCGGTCCCCTTTCCCCTCCCGCCCGCTCTCGACAATCCAACGAGCGGCGGGGGAGGAGGTGATGCTCACCTTGTGCGGGACGGCAGGCCCGGGGTGCGGGACGCTTTTCGAATCCCTCGGCGAGGTCAGGTCAGTCTCCCCGGTCCCGGCGGTGATCACGGCAACTCTTCGGCACCTCCCGCAGCTTCAGCGGAGGCAGCCAATCCTGTCGCGTCTCCGGCGACGAGCCCCTCTGAACACGAGGCCGCCAACCAATGGTAGCGCGGCCTCGCCGATGACGCTCCGCAGGCTCAGCCAATCCCGTCGCGGCTCTGGTGAGGGGGCTCGGCCCTCTCACCCTATCAGAGCGCGGCGGGCTCGATCTTTAGCACGCAGCCACTGGGAAGATTTGGGACACTTCAACGGGGGTTACTGACCCCGGGCTGCGACGGTGACACGGCCAGCAATTGTTGTACAGCGCTCCTTGCGCTGGAGAGGCTCAAAGGTCTCCGTTCTGCCCCACACACGTGTCGATGAACACGTCGATCTTGGCCACGCAGCAGGCTGGGTCAGCGCGGCGCTCTCAAGCAGTAGAGAGCAGCCAATGCGCTAAGCGGCAAACCACACGGTTTCACGATCTCCTCGCCACACAGCAGCTTCGGGGGGGGGCACAGCAGATTCTTGTAGCCTTGGGCAACCGTTATGTTCCTGGGTTGCAGACAGGGAGCCAGCTCTTCTCAGGCCCTTGGAGATTCAGGTTGCAGACACAGCACACAGCAAAGTCTTAGCAGTTTCAAGCAGGCAGGGTCACAGCTCACAGCAAAGTCCCTTTCTTCGCCTCTCCTTCAGTTGGATAGCAGGATAGGTCAGCCCTTAGAGCACACAGCAAGGCAATCTTCCATCAGCTCCTTCAGCAGTCCTTCTTCTGGCAGAGGTTCCGCTTGATTGTAGAATCTTAGAATCTAATCTTCCGTAGTCAGGGGTCCTTCCCTTATACCCCAAAAAGCCTTTGAAGTCCTTTGAAGTCTTTGTGCAAGGGGGCTCTGGGCACTGGAATGTTTCTGGTGTTCTTCTTCCTGTCAGCTTCAGGGCCAGAGGTGACAGTGGCCCGGCAGGGGAGTTAGCCAGCACGGTGGTCAGGCAGACACAGCCCAGCACTATCAGGCGCTTCTTCCTCCCCCTTCCCTGGCAACAGATGTTGCCTTTCACCCCTGGGCTGACTCCAACCCCCTCCGGGGCCCTGCAGCTCCTGTCACACAGGCATTCCACACACAGGCCCAGGCACACAGAAAGGTTTAGACAAAAGAACAGTCACTTTCTAAAAGTACTATTCTCAACCCCAGGATCTAAAAACAACCTTCACTAAAAGATGTGTCATTAAATTCTGAGTTCAGGGATATCTTTCACTTATGTCCCATCTTGTTCCTATGGGAAGATAGGCTGGGATCCAATGGGACCAGCCTCCCCCATGTTACTCTATGGAGCAAGACAGCCTTACAGCAGTGAGCACACAAAAGGGCTGCTGCTCACTACCAGAGAATGTTACCTGCACTAGTACATGCTCTACCTTATCCATACACTGCACCCTGCCCAGGGGGTACCTTGAGCCTTCCATAGGGGTGGCTGATGTGCACAGACAGGGAAGGGTTAGGCTCACCCAGTGGGGACACTGGCCAGGCGGACATGGCAGTCCACTGACTGCACACAGGCCCTGCGCTGGCAGGCCTGAGACACCATTTTAGAGCTACTCATGTGGGTGGCGCAATCTGCGCTGCAAGCCCACTAGTAGCATCTGTCATCACCAGCCCTGGCACACACAGTGCACTTTACTAGGGACTTCATGGTGATACAAATATGCCAATCAGGTATACCCAATCAATATGACAATTTACAGAGGGAGCACTTACCCTCTGACACTCGTCAGCAGTGGCAGAGGGTCCAAAGCATCTAAACCAGCAAAAACGAAATCCAGCACAGCATCAAAAATACATGAGTCAGAGGCAAACAGATGGGGAAAAACCACGCCAAGGGTGTCAGGTCTAACACCTACAGTGCGGATTATTTTTTTCATTTAGTTTACTCTACCAGCACAGACCAAATGAGTGTTTCCACCTTTCTCTAGAGACAATATTTCCTTTCCTCTGCATTTACATTTTGAAGCAGCAAGCGGTCTCCCATTTCCTGGTTGGTTGTTGAGCTATACCCCCTTGTTGTACATTTCTACTTGCCACCTCATTCACTAGTATATGCCCTCCAGTTCATTAAAGTTGCCTCTAAGTTTCCTGTATCACTTGACAGAGCACTTTGTCTGTTCTTTCCTTTTTGTGTTACATCCATTTGTAGGTATTTTATGGATATCATTAAATCCGTTGTGCGAGTGTAAGAAATTGGGTTGTTTGTTGATAGGGTTGGAGGCTCCATTCCTACAATGTACACAATCTTTGTCTGGGTTAACCACAAAAGACACTAAATTAACCTTTGCTTAACTCTCTGGTAGCTTTACACAAAGGAGTCAGGCTTAACATAGAGGCAACATGTAAAGTATGCAGCACACAATCAGTAATAAAGTGAAAACACAACACAAGAACAATCCCTAACCAATTTAGAAAAATAGAGTAAATAAATGGTAATAAATAAACTGACACCAAAACTAAAACAATCCAATCAGTAGAACCGGAGATATTAATTCAAAACGTTTTTGATGAAAATAGTGGCAAGAAGCACAAAATGCCACTCATCGGTATCTGGTCACACTAGACTGAGGGGAAATCACAAGTTCAGGCTGAATGCTCCTGGTGGAGTGGCGTCGGTACAGGAATCTAGTTAGTCCAGCTGAAGTGTTACCCTCTAAAGTATAGTGCAAAGTGTTCTGTTCTCGTTGGAGGGGCCATAAGGAGGCTTTGGGCATGAGGAGCGGTTCAAGCACTACACACAGTTGTTGTTTTAGCACAAAGAGCCAGGCGACGCTGGAGCTATATGATGGTTGACGCAGACAGTCACTGTCAGCGCAAAGGGCAGATCTTGCTTTTCCAGTCGTCATGGATGGTCACTTTCGACACGAATAGCAGGTTCGCTGAAGCGTCAAGTTGGCAGTTGTGATGCATGGGCCATTCTCAGTGCGAAAAAGTCACTTTGTAGTTGTGAGGAGCTCAAACCTTAGAATTTTAACTTTTTCTTGAGGAGGAATTCCCACTGAGGACCTAGGGGATACCTCTTGGGGATCAGGACTCATTGCAGCAGAGGACAGCAGCAAGGGTCATGCAAGTTGGTGCTGATAAGCTGGGTGTTAGACCTGGCATTTTTGGCGTGGTTTTCCCTGTCTTTTTGGCCTATACCTCCTGTATTTTTGATGCTGTGCTGTATTTTGTCTTTGCTGGTTTAGATGCTTTGGACTCTCTGCCACCGCTGATCAGTGCCAGAGTGTAAGTGCTCCCTGTGTAAATTGTTATGATGATTGGATATACATGATTGGCATATTTGTCTCACCAAGAAGTCCCCAGTAGAGTGCACTGGGTGTGCCAGGGCTGGTGATGGCAAATGCTGCTAGTGGGCCTGCAGCACTGATTGTGCCACCCACATGAGTAGCCCCAAAATGGTGTTTCAGGCCTGTCACCGCAGTGCCTGTGTGCAGTCTGTGAACTGCCATGTCCTCCTGGTCAGTGTCCCCACTGCCCAGGTCTAACCCATCCTTTTTTGTGCACATTGGTCACCCCTATGGAAGGCCCAAGGTACCCCCCTGGGCAGGGTGCAATGTATGTGAAAGGTAGAGCATGTACTGGTGCAGGTGACATGCTCTGGTAGTGAATTACAGCCATTTTCGTTTTTCACTATTGTAAGGCTGTCTTGCTCTATAGGTTAACATGGGGGATGCTGGCTACAGTGGCTACCAGCATATCTTCCCATAGGAACAAGATAGGACATAAGAGTCTAGTATCCCTTAACTCAGAATTTAAAAACACATCTTTTAGGAAAGGTTGTTTTTGAATCCTGTGTTTGAGAACAGCACTTTTAGAAAGTTGCTGTTCTCTTTTCTAACCTTCCAGTGTGATTTGGCCTGTTTGTGTATTGACTGTCTGGTTTGAGAGGGACAGGGGCTAGGGATTCCCCAGGAGGCTGGCTGAATCAGCCCTAGGCTGAATGACTGCATTTGCAACTTCAGTGGTGGGAGGAGATAGCACCTGGGCCTGAACAGGCTGTGCCTGCCTTCCACAATGCTGGCTCCACCACCGTCTTGGGCGACTGACGACCCTGCCCCTCATGCTGAAAGGAAAGGAGAAGCCAGGAAAACAAAGTGCTCAAGAAACACCCAGAACTGGTTCAAACCGGGCTCAGGGCCCACTTGCACAAAGAGAACAAAGACTTTTAGGGGTATAAGTACAGGACCCCTGACAACAGAAAATTAGATCATCATGGAATCTAGAAGGAACCTCTGCCAAGGAGAAAGCTGAAACTGAAGAAGGAAGATTGTCCAGCTGTTGCTCTGCTGGATTGCCCAGCTGTTGCTTGTCTGCCAAGGAGAGGGGAAGGACTTTGCTTTGTGCTGTGTCCCCTTGCTTGAAGGAATCTCCAAGGGCCTGAGAAGAGCTGACTCGCTGTTCTGAAGTACCAGGAACAAAAGGACTTCACCCCCAGCTTCCCCTGAGCTCTACTGAGAGAGTTCTGTCCTTTCTGGAGTGCGTGGCCCATGTGTGGTGCCTCTGGAAGTTGTACTGTGCTGGGAAGCTGGAAATCAAGGTTTAAAGAACTTTGCTACAGAAAAGTTATCCCATCGCTCGCTGCGGAGCGCATCCCCGGCAGTGCGAGGGCCGAGATTGTCGCAGCGCCTGTTGCTGCTGCCAGAGCCGTCGCATCCTTCATTTGCGGGACGCACCCGATCGGTGCGGAAAGTCTAACGTCGCTGCGAGTGTCGTCGCAGAGCCTGTCGTCGCTGGGTGAGATCGCCGCACCGCCTGCTTGCGGACCGCATCACGTCGCTGCGAGTGTCATCACCGAAGCCATCGCATCGAAGAGCTGCGAGAAAGCAGATCCCCGCTGGTCCGCGCATCGTCGCCCCAGAGATCGTCGCAACACCAAAGATCGTCGCATCGTGCCTTTGCGAGAACAAACTTCCTACAGAACCTACGCACCTGAATCCATACAAGTGGCCTTCCTCCCCATACAGACCGGATTCGTCGCAACACGCCCGCTGCTGCAGCGTGGCTGCCGCAATCGCCTCCCCAAGGTTTCAGGAGCAACGCATCGCTTGTTTTCCACCGCACCAGCTTATGCTTTTGGAACTTTGTCGCAACTAAAGGTACTGTTGGCTAAACGTGACGCAACTGTGAACTTTTCACGCATCTGTGGATTATTTTATCGCAACCTTAAGAACTCTTTTGAAACCCTATTCTTGAACTGTGTATGTTGGATTTTTGTTGTTTTGGTCTTGTGTAGTTTAGAATAAATACCTTTATTTTTCTAAACTGTTGTAGAGTCAGTTTGTGGTGTTTTCACTGTGTTACTGTGAGTGTTGGTACAAATACTTTACACATGCCTTCTCATTAGCCTTGACTGCTCGTGCCAAGCTACCTAGAGAGTTAGCAGGGGTTATCTCAGAGGGTTTTCTCCTTATCCTGACTAGAAGCAAGGGTCCCTATTTGGCCAGTGGTACCTACCTCTGCCAACTAGAGACCCCCAGTTCTAACACTGGGCGGTTGCAGGGAGGCCTGTGGAGGCTTGATGAGTCCCTGTAGCTCACACAGGAGGTCAGCTGGCTGACCCTTAGAGTCCCTTTTGGCAGCGTGGGAGCAAAGCAAACACTGCAAATCTTCCTTCTTTAGACAGCAAGGCAGTCCTTCCGGCTGCACGTCAATCCCTCCTCTGAATCTTTCTCAGATCCAGGAATGTTCTGATGAGTGGTTCTGAAGGTTCAATTTTTTAAAATGTTTTATTCTTTTTAATAAACATGCTCATCACCCATTGTACAAAATCTGAACGTACAAAGCTGGTACCTGAATATGACATGACATAGCTAAAACATCTGGAGGCTATCCTGCCATGCTCTCACAATAGAGTTGAACAATGTAAACAGTGGAATGAGGTGTACAGGACATAACAGTTGTACAATTCCTGATCGCACGTGAAGTTTCCATTTTTTTACCTGGTGTCAGTCTTTGTGGGAAATCCATGACCCCCCCCCCCCCCCCCCTCCCCCAAACTGGTCAGTTCTGTCCCCTGTGCCTGGCTCCAAACTGTCCAGAGTGACCAAGGCAAGGGCAGAAGTGTACATGGGGTAGGAGGCAGTACTCCCATCCATCCTGTCAGTAAGACCCTCTCCCCTCACACCTAGTTTTCCTTTGTCTCACTATGTGGAAACGATACACAACCCAGAATAAAAGCCATTTTTGTATTATTAATGCAACTGTTCACAGCTTGAGGGGCTAATTTAGAGTTGGGTGAGCAGCAAGTCTGTCTGCCAGTGCGACTGAGAATCTTACCACCACTTGCTCAATCATTAGGAAGCAAGTGTGAGAGGTTGATATTAGGTTTACATTTAGAAAGAAACACCAAAAGTGAGACTTTATTTCTGGAAAGCATTTTCTCCCAATGCTTGGGGGGCATTGATTGTTTGTCCCGCCTAACCATTCTGGGCATGATGGTACTGTGCAGGAAAAGGTATGTTGTGTGTTGGAAGGGCTGGTAGAATTAGGGCTGGTACAATTAGGGATGCCATTCCAATGTACACTAACTGTTGGCCCTACTGTGGCACTACCATGGGCCAAAGGTTTTTTGACAGCAGAGCCTATTGAGGCTCTGCCATTTGTACCTAGTGGGGTACCTTGGGTTGTTACAGCTATGCCACACTCAAAATGACCCACAGTGTTATTGTACACATGGTTTTGAATAGGTAGCTTTTTTGAAATTTCATCATATTAATCTTTTGTGTTGTGAATAGAGAATATGAAATATAACATGCATGGTGTTAAATTAAGCTATGGTTATGTGATGTTTATTTGTTTAAATGCCTTTTTTGTTTTTTTAAAATGTACAGGGAGTTATCAAAAGGGATGAAATAGTTTTCGAGACGGCCAAACGTCACAAGATTCCAATCTTAATGGTGACATCTGGAGGCTATCAGAAACGGACAGCTCGGGTTATTGCCGATTCCATCCTTCATCTGCACAGTGTGGGGCTGATTGACAAGGCTTGTGCAACCCATGAAGCGCAAAATACCGAGCTGGAGAAGATGATTTCAAGGTTGTAGTAAGTGCATGATTGCACTTCTGAAAAGTTCTTAGGGCCTTATTACAACTTTAGTAGTCTTGCAGCGGGCCTCCACGCCAGTATCCCACTGCGAGACTGCCAAAGCCGTCCACACACCACCCGCCAGATTAGGAGTTCAATCCTGGTCTGGCGGGCGATGCTTTGGTGGTCCCACGGTGGTACCTTTGTAAGAACCCCCTTGGTCAGATTCACAAAGCTCTACACTTGCATCCCAAAGGCCATTTTGTCTTAGCATGGTTTCAGGGTAGGCAGGTCGCAATTCATGATCTTGACCTCTAGGCAGCAAGACGACTGGGCAGCAAACCCAAATCCTGAACTTCCATTTTCAGTCCAACCACAATGCATAACAAACTAAGCACCACTGCTCTAATCTGCATTGACTTAAACAAGTCGCAGTGGCATGGTGATATGGAAGGGATAGTTTAAGCAGGGTCCCATCGCTCTACCCACATATCAGTTCTCAGATTAACAGTTTCACCTCCTGGGATTCAAATTTGTACTCCCCTTTTCAGGTATTCCATGAGCAGTGGATTAAAGGGTATGGGATGCATGGATGTTCTGGCCTGTTCTAGGCAAGGGGCCATGAATCATGGAAGGATCACAGTACAACTCTACTTGAGAGAGCGATGTGCTGAAATCTGCACCTGCCACACCTCCTTGAACATCCCGGTACGCAAGTTTTGCACTTGAGCAAGATGCAGGTGCACCAGTCAATTTTTGCACAGACATACCAATTTGGCCCACACAAACATTCTCTTAGTCACTTCAGTCATACACAAAATGGCAGATAGGGAAAAGAGTTTTGTGAATCTGGCCATCTATGTTTAGTCTTTTATAACATCATAGTTGCTGAGGTATTACATGTTTATTATACATATGTCTATTAAGTGTCTATAGATGACATTGTGCATAAGATAAGAACATATGAGATGGGAACAGAGTGGCACTTTGTCGACTTTTTCGATTGCACTTCACGAATTACAGAAACACATGCTATTTGTATCTTTAAACATATTCACGGTTTACAATACGTTGTCGGGAGGTGTATAGCACTTTATATGCTCTGTAATTTTCCTGTACATTGTTTAACAAATGAAAGAAGCAGACTCTAGATTTATGTAAATGACAAGATAGATGTTCTTCGAGGATGTTCGGCTATTTTTTTGTGGGTCACTGCAACTTGGCAGCTTTTTTCATGTGTTTCGTTTCATTAAGGTTGTCACTTGTAATCTTCATTTTATAATTCATTTAATTAGGGCCTAATTTTGAGATATTTAGTAAGCCTGTAGTTCTCATCCACTGTTGTAATTCACTGTAAATAAATTTCTGAGCAGATGTGCACTTTCTCAGATGGATAAGACGGCTGAGGCCGTGCAAATCATTGGGGTACTCCCACAAAGGTGGAACCTATGAGTTAAAAAATGTGAGAAGTTGGCCTGATATGTGATGTCCACTATTCTAGTGGGCACCCTGTATCAGTCCAAACAACCCTTCTGGTGATGGTTGTAAAGTCAACCTTATAGACCAGCTATCCTAGTGGTAGCATGGACAAAGCAGTCTTAGGCTAAACTCAGGAGGCCATATGAAGCCAGCTGTTTTACCATATGTAACCCCTTTAATACCAAATGAAAGGACACCACACAGGTTATATATAAAATATATATGTATTTATTTCTAACACAACCCCTCTGAACTCTTTATGAGGTCAGAGGCACAAGCACATAACAAGATACTTAATTATCATACAATAAGTTGCACAAAATACAGGAGCACCCTAGGGGCACGTCAAACCATATACTAAAATAGTGGAATAAGAACCACGTCACAAACAAAAGATAGGCCTAGGGACTAGGGAATCACTGGGGCTATACTGTACTACCAAAGGATAGGAAGTAGGAGGCCCACGGGAGGCGTGTGCAGTGTCTTTACACACACGCGAGTTACCATAGAGTTAGAATGGGAACAAAAGAAATGGAAACTGGTTCTTTTAGGTCACTTCCGGATGGACTAGCAGAAAGCTTCTGAAAACTAGGACACTAGGATAGGTAATACCCACAGGAGCACCGGAGTACTCGCTTTACCTCACCTACAGGAAGCGGGTGCATAGTGTCAAAGTGTGTCGGGTTTTGTCGCTGAATCCTATGGAACCTTGAAGAAAGATGCTGCAGGCGACCAGGAGAAAAGTGCCCGGTTGGAACCATGGGCGGATCGAGGATGAAGAGTACCTGAAAGCAGAGGGGACAGTGTATGGGTCACTAGCCAGTGACCAGGAAGGAACCAGGAAGGAATCAGGCGATGTCGCGAAGCAATCAGGTGATGTCGTGAAGCTTTTCTCTGCAGCCACGTAGACCAGGAGGTGTCGACGACGACCAGGAGCTGGGCACAGACTGTCCCACGAAGGATCTCGCTGTCGGCGGTGTCAGCTTTCGGAATGGAGTCAACAAGCCTTGGCTAAGGCAACCCACGCAGGAATAGAAGATGGCTTCTGGATCAGACCAGCAAGGTCTGATGGGCTTCTCCTTTTTTAGGGAAGCAAGGGCCAGCCTGGAGCAACCAGGCCAGCGGTGGAAATTCAAAGGTTCGTCGTCACAGAGGCCACTAGCCAACAGGCAAGTGACTGGACAGACGCGTCGAGCAGGAAAATGCAAAAGGGCCCCACGCGGCACTCGTGGAGTGTGAAGGGCTGGTCTTTGGTGCAGATGATGCTCGGGGCTGGGGCTTCTCAGTCCCTAGTGCACAACTTCGAGGGTGCCTCAGAAGTTGCACGAAAAGCAATTTGCAGGCTTTCCAAGATGGCCGGTCCCACGTCTCTCGTCGCCTCCACGGGTCTCAGCTTTGCTGTGGCTGTGGATCGGGCTGAAGGAAGTCTGGAAGTCCGGGTCTTGTCAGGCTCTGTGCTCGGGCTCCGGTGGGAGCATCGGCAAAGCAAACTGTTGATCGCTTGATGGTGCCTACTTGTGCAGGGTGGTCACTTCTTGACCACAAGGGAGATTCCTCAGTCTTCTATCTTCAAGTACAACGTCGAAGGTCCAGAGTTTCGTTTCAAGTTTCAGTCAGGATAAATCTAAAGTCTCTAGACTCAGCTCCTACCTATATACTAATCTAAGGGGCTGGATTACCTGCTAGGTCCCTACTATGGGTGGGACCAGGGAGGGGGTGGTTACACCCCCCTTTGTCCAGTTCCGCGCCAGAGCTGGGGCTGGGGCTGGAGCAACTGGTTTGAACCGGGCTATGCATGGGACACCTTGTGTGCCCCAGGCAGTGTCTCATTTCATTCAGCCCTCCCTGCCCCAATACACTATGGCCTGTCTGGGGTGGTGCTAGCACCTCCCAAGACAGGAAACCTATTGTCCAAGCCTTCCTCACTGGAAGGACTCCCAGCAGGAGGAGGTCAGACTCGTGTCTGTGGCAGCAGCATCCATTTTGTGATGCTGAGACTCTGGTTAACTTTAACCGGAATTAGTAGGAACAACATGTCTTCTCCCTCTAGAAGGGTGGAATGCTACCCCCGTCACCAGAACTGATGAGGGGTAGTATTCCAAAGCGTATGACACTTTACCCGACATGTTTTGATAAAGCCAAACCAAAGTTAGCATTCAACCGCGAGGATATGGTATGGCTATATCATAGAACAGCTATAAGGACATGGTTCCGAAAGCTGCAGACAGGCTCAGCTCATGCTAGAGCCTCATCTCACATAAAACCAAGCACTCTGCCTCCAGGATTGTTATGGCCTGCCATAGGAGTGACTTATAGGCATATATGTGTCTATATGTAAAGGTAGGTGTAGGAATACTACACCTAAGCAAGCGGTGATTACACGACCTTGCCCCAGCTGAGTGATCAGCCAGTTGTGTCAATGTGAGTGGCCAGCCAGGGGTGGCATAATACATGCTGCAACCCCTGGTAGGCCTTGGATGCACCTATGCCCTGGGTACCTATAGTACACTGTACAGGGGCTCATAAGGTGACCCAATGTCCAATTTGTAATGCACCTAAAGTACATGGTATTGAATTTAGAGAGAGCACAGCTGGGCTGTGGGAATGATTAGCAGGCCCACAGCCACATTAAGTCGAAAACCAGTGAAGCGAAAAGCAAAAAGCAGACCCTACTCTCCTGCAATAAACGTTTGTCAATCAAGCCCAATGTATCTAGCACATGCAAGCTTTTCCCAAATTAGCATTTAACGTACAAAGCTGTTTGCAAAGTTCTACGGATGTAGTTATTTTCAGTGATATGTCCTTGGCCACTTGCAGTGTATGCCAACATAAAACATACACTTACACATTTGCCATATATTCTTACTGGGTGTAGGTTTCAACTGGGTACTTTATTATTGCATTTGTTGCTGCTGACAGAGATACAAAATACATTTGCATTTAATAGTTTACAAATTCACCTATGTAACACAGGTTAGATTATCAACAAATTATCTATTGCCTAAGTTTTATTTTGTAAATCATTTTATTAAAATGTACGTATAACAATCAACTAAATGAAACTGAATACAGATCATACGAAGAAAGTTAGTAACATAACATTTATCCTAGACTTAAGGAAATTGCTTCAGTATACTGTATATTTTAGCTACATTTTGAGCTGTTACTGGCAACATCTGTGTCTTTGTGTTATTCCTTATGTGCCATGAGCCAGATAGTGTTACACTACCATTGCTATTTGCTGTTCATACCTGTTTCTGAAAGGTGGGGTTTCGTTATCAATTAATATTTTTGATTGTAAAAAGTTAAAATTTATTTCATCAGCTGGAGGGGCATGGGATCCCAGGATTCACCTCCCCCCTGTTTATTTTGAGAAAACTTACTATTTAACCCAGTTTCCAATTATTTAAAACAGTTTTGTTATTGTTTTCTTCCATTTCTTTGTCTGCCCTTCCCCATAACATTGTGTTTTTTAATACAATTTCTTCAACTGCCCTCTTCACTTCTTGTCCTAATATAAGTGGACAGCACATTACAGCCAACACTTTTGCTGTGAGCATTGTTTGTTTTCAGGAAAAGTCATGGCATCCCGCTAATCTTATCGGTAAATGTTGCTTTTACATTTTAAAGTGCAAACATAAAATAGTTACTTTCAAGTTATCTACTCTGCTCCTTGAACAAATTGTTATGCATGAGTTTTTCCTTCACAAATATGTTTCAGTTTTTTCAGTGACGTGATCACACAATATTGATTAACAAACTTTTCAACAGAGAAAGAATGAGAACTGCTTCTTCATTTTCCCTCTTCCTCATAACAGCCATTAATCATTGAGGTTCCACCTTTGTCACAGACAGATATCTGTACCCTAGTAAAAAACTTTCACTTTAGATCAAAAACATTATTTACTTCAAGTTCCTAACAATAACGTCACCCCTTCTCCACCGGAATAAAGGAGCTCTCATACAGGATTTTTTCCTGTTTTCCTATCTCATGCATGGTTGCTACCAACTCTGTAAGGAACTTTGATTTTATTGTTGTATTTTATTTGTTGGCTTTTACACCTGCTCTTGCAGTCTACGTTTTGATAGGGCATGCTGTAGCTGACGTCCTGCGCAATTGTTGGCAGGCAGGATCGCCCTCTGCTGTAGCTGTCCCGAATCCTCCAATGGTCTCGTTAATGAGAGGCACAGTGGTTTTGCTACGCCCATGCTTGAGACAATTCCTGATGTGGCTGTTCTTACTGAGAGGAAATAAGGCTATAGCAGTTTTGTTTTCTTATAGCCAATACTGTTCCATGCTTGCTTTAATTTAAAAGCAGGGTTCACAGGCTGTGAGGTCCCATGTGACCCCTGTTTATTCATTTCCATGTGGCTTCATCATGGCTGGGTGGTAGCCGGATTACAGTGCCTCATTCTTTGGCTACTAAATAAGCAGAATAAGGCAGGAAGCTGCTTCCTCATTGGCAAGAAGTTAGCCTTCTGCCTGACAGTGGAAGCTAAAAATAGTTCTGCCAAGTGTAACTATATTGAAACTTTAGAAGAAGTCCCACCTCAAGGAGAAGAGGGAAGATATCAAACTCCTTCGGATATTTGTGCTCCCAAAATACACCAAAACCCAGACTGATGCTCATGACCTTCATGGAGAGCAAGAAGTCAAAGGACGCTATATTCAAGAAGCTGATGTATGTGAGTGGTTGGCTCACATAAGATCCAATCTGTCCTCCCCAGACCCTGATGCAGAAAAAGCATGGCTCTGCCACTCCTCCTCCTTCCTTGTCAGAATCCTGACTATCGACATTTGTAGAGTTCAGTACACGGTCTTGTGGGTTGGCTTCTAAATCCAGAAGCAGACAATATCACATACATGTGTTCTTCAAGTTGGTGGACAAAATGATGGATTCAATTCACAGAACCTCTTCCTCATTTCTTTTGGAGGACATCACTTCCATGTTGCCCTCTTTGTCAGAAAGCCATTTGGCAGGAGTTGTGTTGGTAGCTCTACCCAGAAACTCTGAGCAGAGGCACATTGCTGTCCCTTCCATCTCAGGTGATGATACCAACAGATGCCAGCCTTCAGGGTTGGGTGGAATCCTGGGGGAACAGTCCATACAGAGTTTCTGGGCTCTAAGAGAGAAAAAACGCCCTTCAGTAGGATAGAATTGGTTGGCATTTATTTAGCCGTTCTCTACTTTCTGATTCACGGAAGGTTCATTTGTATTCTTTTGGACAATGAAGTTGTTCGCCCTTATATCAATTGACAGGGCAGCCTGAGATCTCCAACCTTAGTGTTACTGACTTTGGACATATTTCAATGGGTGAGGCCCATTCTTCTTTACATGACAGCAGTTTATCTGCTGGGGAGGCAGAATGGGCTTGCTGACCCATTGAAGATAGTTCTAAGAAAGAATCTAGATGAAGAGAGTCCTGTTCCTCTTGTGGTGCCTTATTGGAACAAATGTCCATGGCTTCTGTTATTACTTCATCTAGCAGTCCCGAGTCTGTGTATCTACCCACTAAATCCCACTCTCCTTCAACTCACAACCCTTCCCCCTATTATCCGTCAGGATGCTGGTCTGGAACTTGGGAGTCTTGTCTTGGAAGAACAGGGGTGTTAGAACACTGTAGCAATAGCAATTCTGCGAGTCTGTGTATCTACCCACTAAATCCCACTCTCCTTCAACTCACAACCCTTCCCCCTATTATCCGTCAGGATGCTGGTCTGGAACTTGAGAGTCTTGTCTTTGAAGAACAGGGGTGTTAGAACACTGTAGCAATAGCAATTCAGCAGTATCACTTGGCTGAAACCTTAAAGGTCTGTGATAGCCACTGGAAGAACTTTGTAGCCTGGTGTTCTTCAAAAGATCTTAATCCTACCCCAAGTAAACTGATAAAAATACTGCATTTTCTCTCTCCCTTTGAGCCCTTAAAGTCTAGTGACTTAAATTTCTTATCACCCAAGGTTTTATTTCTAATGGTAATCTGTTAAGGTCGAAGGGTTGGTGAACTGGTTGCATTACTTTGTGAAGAGTCTTAGGTTTTTTTCTAGAACACAGTGGGCCTTCGCCCTTCTAACATTTTCAAACCAAGGTCCCATCGGCTTTCCATTGGTCACCTGACATTGTTTTTCATTGTATTTTCCCGAGCCATCACTATAGAAGGAGAGGAGCTCACATCTGTTCAATGCGAGTAGAGCTTTATACACTTATGTAAATAGGAGGGCGTCTAATTGAAAATCAAAGTTTTGTTTTACCTTTAGTATATTGGACCAGGGTAGATGTCCTTCTTTATGTATCCCAAGCAAATGGATTTGTTTTAATACTTCCATAGGCTTCAGAACTAGGGTTATCCTTTTGCCATAGATGATACATGGTTGTTTGACGAGTCAAATGTCCAATTCATTGCCTTCCTTTAAGGGTGCTCCTCTCAAAGACATCTTTTGCGCAGCCACTAGGTCCTCTCCGCAGTTTCATATCTCATTAACATTTGCATGTGGGGTGTGCTTTTTAGGCCGACTTAGCCTCACATGTTCTGAGTGCTGTTATCTCATAATGATATTTTTCTGTTTATTAAATGTTTAGTCTTAAATACAAAGCTGGTATATCGAATATGTTGTTCCAAAAGCCTTATGAAAAGCCACTTCTCAAACTTGGGTATAGCCTCAATTGGTTAGGAAAGGGATAAGGAAGATGGACGAAGAGCTAACAAACCTGCTACTTTCTGATAATCATCATTACCTAGAGTCCAAGCCTTGTACTGTACATTTCTAGGTTAACTTCCCTCCTCTTCCTCCTAGAAGCTTGTCTTGGGCTTCGTTTTTTACTTGGTAGAACAGGTAGATGTACTGTATGAAGTTTCCTTTACTCTGGTAGACATGGGACAGATTTATTATTAGTTAACTTTAAATAATGTTTTTCTTCTGAAGTGAAAGTTTTACTAGGATAGAGAGCACTGTATGTGACCGAGAGCAGAACTTTGACGAGGATGACTTGGATTCAGAGTAATGAAAATGAATGATAAATAACCAGGTCATTCATAAGTAATATACTGTAAATTGGACAAAGCATTGAATACCCTTTAAACAGACCTAAATTGGTAGGTGCAGCGTTGTTAAAGGCTTTCATACCTCTTTAACTTATGGTACGTTTGTTGATTTACATTGTATATGTTAAATGAAACATAGAATATTGAAAGTTTAATTGGGCACTACCAGAATAATTACAATTCGATAATATTCATGCTTTCTTATAAACCTAACACAGTAGTCATTGTTGTAACAATAGCTCCACAAAACATGCCTTGTAATTGTGAGCTTTTCACGTTGTTAACACAAAAATTTTGAGAAAATATTTTCCTTCTCCCTATAAAAGTCTGACTAAAAGTCTGACTGCTAAATTGAAAAAATACTCCATCACTCTGTGCCACTCATTTATCTGGAAGACAGTCATTTATACATGTCTAGCGATCATTTAAATACACCCAGGAATTTAGTAGAATGGAATTTGTAAGTTGTGATGGGGTTTGTATTTGTTCTTAGACTCAAATATTAGTATGAATACAGTCTGTGAATAAGAAAACAGCCAGTGCGTCTTTTAGGACTAAATGAGGTTTTCAAAAGTAGAAATGTGATTTTCTTTAAAATTTGATGAAAGCAGCTCATCAGAATTAGGTATAAGCATAAGAAAGTATAGTGTAAAGAGGTTGGCAAACTTTAACTCAACTCAACTTGTATTTTAAAACGTGTGACACTAATCAACATAATTTTAAAATAAAGAAGAAGAAATTAAATGTCTGTAATGTGTTTCCTATTTAAATGTTAACATTTGTTATGTCAAGAAACATTTATATACCTACTATAAACTGCATAGTGCCACAAATCACTCGTTTAAAATCCATGACAATTGTTCTCAGAAAGTTAAATCCATTATCAGCCTATGCTATTGATTAAGTACATTCTTATATTTAACAATAGAACAGATTACGGCGAAGTCCCCCTTTTATCTTCTTAATGAAAAAATATTTATTTATCTCTGTATCCAAATATTACCAGTATCACAAATATGATGCTTACAAAAAATATATTTATTTTAACACAAGAAAAAAAGTATTCCTTCAGCGTAAACCATACCACCACCTTTCTACTCACCTTGGATTTAGTCACTGTGAGAATTGCAAATAGCCATGGGCTTCATTCAGAGCATAGTCTCCTTTTATTCTTTTTCTGATGCTTTGGCAGGGTAGGGGAATGGAGACAGTTTGCTTTTGCTTTAAAATATTTTAATCTAAGTTGACACTTTTTCCTGCATTAATCTGCTATATTCCAATCTCTGATTTTAACAGATTTGCCTCTTTCTTGACATTCCTGGCCCAGAAGCTTCATTTATTGCACTATCAGGTCTCTTGATCACAATCCTGAATTAATCCGGCCTTATCGTTGCTAGTATGGACTATTACACATGGATGCTTGCAACTCCAATATAGAAGTCCTTCTTTCCTTATTACAGGTGATTTTTGAGAACCCTCTGCCTGTAATGAAGAAATGATCTAGCTGCTCAATTGTAATAGTTTACTACAATTGAGTTCAATTACAATGCCTGCTGCTATGAGCCAGAGTGAAAGTCAGGCCACGGAATGTAATTAAACATTAATTTTAAAGAAACAAAAACAGAAACCGGCTTTTTCCAGATGAATAATTACAATCAAAAAAGAAATATTTATGGCAAAACGTGTTCGTTTTTGCACTCTTTTGCTAATTATCGGAAATATACGCAGGTACGCATTTAACAATCTGGCTTGTATTAAACTGAGTCTAACAAACCTTTTGCAACAAATAACTTACTGCTTTGCTTAATTTTGCACTAGAGATTCAACTTTTATTCTTCACGTTTGAAAACATTCTTCCTCTTTTGTATGAAAGAGAAACACACCAAGGATTTCATTAGTTTTTGGGAAGGGGCATGGTGTGACCATGTATTAAATCTAAGGATACTGAAAATGACCTCAAAGTTTCATGACCTTATCAAAAAGTCTGTATGGTCACAGAACTTCTCAGTGACTTCCAATATCCTTATGATGTACGGCAGAGGGTACTTTGTCCCATATATAATTCACCTATTAAAATAAGGTGTTGGAACACTTTATGTGTCTGAACATTTTGTGTCTGAATCTGCCACAATTACGTTCTTGGCTCAATCCTTTGAAAATAAACAGAAGAGTAAATATGTGTCCCTCCTAATATTAATTTCCATTGGACATACCTCAAACCCAACACTTATTAGCTTTAAACCAGGCCATTCATTACCTATGCCAATCAAGGACTTCATTTAGGAGTTGCTAGACGTTGCAGCCGAGACCCATGGCTTGCCCCTGGCAACCACTGGCACTGCCTTTGAGACCCCAATACGCAGGGGCAGCAAAATCAGTGCTAGGAACACAGCGGCAGCTCATCCTTATGGACATCTATTGGGGCTCCACTCTCTTTGTTTTTTATTCTCAAGATTTTTTATTACACTAATAATGAATAATGGCCCATTAATCACTATTATTGTAATACAAATTGGAGTACAATTGGCTAGAGTATGACCTTTCTTGGCAGCGAATGTAAGAAAATAAAAATGCTATTAAATGTATGTTGTATGCATACTTGCGGGTGAGTGTTTACATGAGAGAGAGTGTGTGTGTAAGTGTGAATGAGTGAGCATGTGTGTGAGTGAATTTGAAGGTCAAAGGGTGTGTGATGTCACTTCCGCTACCCCTGGCATTTTGGTGAATTGATGTTCATGGTGTCAAAGAAGACAAATTGCTCACAGATGTCTAGCTGAAGCGAGGCCAGTGCTCTCCAGAGCAATATGGCTCAAAGTAAAAAGGAGTTGCACTCTTCATGCTCTTGAAGTAGGTTGGTGCCAACTTATAAAATCCATTAACGCCAAGCTGTTTATATAGACCATACATTACACTTTCTGAAAGGAACAACCAACACCACAGAATGAGCCACCATTTCCCCTTCCATTTCCAGACAGTTGAAAGATACCTTATTAATAACCTTGTCATATCCATGCCATCCATTTTGTTTTCTTGATGTTGGTTTTTGATGGGTAACCTCAGAATTGAGATCAAATTGTGCCTTTGAATGTTTAAACAACTTGCTGAGTCCCAATGAACAACTCTGCCCCAAATCTCTCACTGGTTACATCAGTGGAACCTTACAGATAGAAAAGGTCTTACATACACGTATTAATAGGACATTTATGATTAGAGCCCTGAATATGCAATGCGCCAACATCCTTCATTGGACTGCACACCTGTCCAATCCAAAAGTATGCAGTAAAATCGATACTTCTATTGGACATTACTTCTATTGGACATCAGAGTACAAGTCATTTCCAATGTATAAGCTAATGGATGCTAATGGTTCACACAGAAATCAGCTTCATTCTTTCCTTAACCCCTTCGCTGCTCATGACGAGCTCAGCTCGTCATGCAGTACACTGGTCGTGTGCTCATGACGAGCTGAGCTCATCATGAAACAATGCAATCCTGCATTCTTCAGCACACAGCGGGAAATGCACCGCATGCATGTGGTTAATAATGTTAGGACCTCTGTCATACATGGCTGGCCATAAGCTGGTGCCATAAGGTCAGTCTAGTGTCTTATTCATGCATTTCTCCAGACTTAATGTATTAACCTGTTAATGCTCCTGCATTTTTGTCCATCCCACTCTCTCTGTGAGTCTGAAAGTGTGCTGTTTGTAATTGTGTGTGCATTGAGTGTGACTGTTCACGATGATGTACAAAGCTTCCCGTTTGCATTTCTTAAATAGACTCTGTAGGAATTGCTATTTAAGAAATGCAAAATTGCCCAGGTGCCTGTATGTCTGTCCATCTGTTTTGATAGTGGCATCTTTGTTTGTTGGGCTATTTTCATAAGTGTATGTTGGTCTGTGTGCCTGCGTCACTGTTTGACTGTTTGTGGATGAATGAATATATGATTTTGTTTGCATTGATACATGTAGGATTTGTGCTTGGTTAATTTTGTGTGCACAAGTATGTCTAAGGAGGTGTTGGATGTGTACATGCTTTTTGGGTGCATTTTTCCTGCCTGTCCTGTACAAAACCCTAACCTATTGACTTTGTCAAGTTTTTTTAATTAAGGTCGAATTACAGCTTTATGACCTATCCTCTTGAGAAAATGTTGAACAGTCATAAAACATTTTTCCATAAAAGTTAGCCAGTCTCATAGTTAATATAACCTAATGTTTAAATGGGATTCTTGGAAGTTGCATACATGACAGTCTTCCTTTCCTTCAATCCCTGGACCACAGAATCTTCTTGCATCTCTTTGTCTCATGTTCTTTCTTGCTGACATAAGTATCAGTGACACAAAAACAGACACTAGTCTGAAAAGGCTGGTAAATACCTTGGGCAAAGAACAATTATTTCCATGATTTGAATCAGGTTAATTGAGGGATGTCAGCATACCTGGTCCCAGCCTGAAGAGAGGAACAGCAAAAACTAGTGGTTTTATTTCCACTAAAAAAGCCTAGAATTTTTGTCCCAATGTAATACCTGCCTCATAAAACATGCACCATTTCTTCCAAAAGAATAAAAATGCTAGAACCTTGTTTTTAATAAGAAACCGTATAATATGAGTAAAAAGCACTCATTATGATGCTTCATCATAGCAGGTGTCAGTTATTTTTTTCTGCTCAGGTTGTTATCTGACTGTGGAGTGTGTAGCCAGAGTCAAAGCCACAAATATGTGTGAGTTTGACTCCGCTAGCTGCGATTATGATACAAGAAATGGAAAAACCTAGAGTCATCTGAAGATAGTCCAAGGTGCCTCCTTCAGGGCTTGCTTTAATTGCCCAAATACAATTTATTTCACTGTAGCAACCACATCAGCAGCTGCGCCACATTCAGAAAGAATCTCCCCTCATCTAGTTTATTGAATCCCACTTGATCCTTGACCACCTTAGGGCAGCGGAGAGAGTTATTGTGCCAAATCCAGAAGTTGCAGGAATGTTCTCTCACAGAAGGGAATCCCTCAGAGGTCCACTCCAAAGCAATCACGCAAAAGTAATCCATTCAAAGTTTCTAATCAGAATACTAGGGGCACCACTGGTACCTTAGAGGAGTCTAATACTCTGAGGTGAATAGTAATGGATCAGCATTCCTCACTATATCTTTCTTAAGTAGATGAGAAGACCATTAAACAGAAAACTGCATCAGCCCTAGTTCTCACGTTTGATGTGGGGAAACCAAAGTAATTTGGTATAGGTTTGTTGCTGTAGTTCAGGATCAACTAAAGAAATGCACTAATTTATTTAACTCCTCATATGGTATTCAATCATAAACAGGTACTAACTGTGCTGATGTATAACACACTCAGGCTAGACCTTTAACACCTTGGCTGCTAGGGGTTTTTTCCCTCCTGTGCTGATCCTTGATCAACCCCATTGTTCATGGCAAGGTCAACTCGTCAAACGCACAGCGCAGGTAAAACCCATGACGAGCTGACCTTGTCATGAGCATGGAAGGGGTTAAGGAAGTGAAACAAAAACATTTGGAATATAAAACACTTCTAAGTTTGGTTTTCTGTTCCTCATTCAATAGGCAGAACTTTAATAAAGTTATTAGTGCTCTGACTATGTCACAAGACTTGGCAGGAGCAGTAGCTGAAGCTGTCACTCCAAAAATAAGTCTAATAAATTTGCCTGAACTATGGCTAATATACTTGGACATATTGAATGGAAATATGGAGAAACCCACCATCCCCCACTATTGAGAAATGATGGGAGGAATGAAGGCAGCCTTCTTAGGGCATATCTATTTTACGTTCAAAAGGCATACAGGAATGTGGACTGATTTTGAGGCTTCTGGCATTAATATATGCACATGCCTGACATAAAAATAATAATGCTAACACAAGAAGAAGAAGAAGAATGTTTAGTTTTAATGATCACCATTATGAAGCTTTTGATTGACTGTGTTAAATATTTGGAGACAAATAAATAAAGAAAAGTATTCTTAAAAAAGTAAAACTATTTGTAACCACTGTGCATTGGTGCATTGCACGTTAGACTTATGTTTAACCTACATAGAGATTATAATATCTGTATTAAAAATGTGACCAATGTCTGAGTTGCTATCATCTTAATAACATTACCATCACATAGGTTTCTTACCTTGCAGTGAGCAAAATCTGTAATTTAATTGTGTTCCATATGTATACTATTTTAGTAATAATGTAAAAAAATGCATTGCTTATATTCACTAGAGTACATTACCTTTATGAAAGAATGCACAATCATAATAATTTTGTTGCATTGCTGGTCTATTAACATATGGCTTGGTATTCATTATTAGCACTCGCAGTATCACTGCCTTCAGTTTAGGGTTGTGCTTATTAATTCAATATTCTAAATATGGCCATTGCACATGTTTTATTTGTTTATTTCCAAACCATTTATTTTACTATCAAGAACAAGAGCTGCTCCTATTGTGTTGAAACATTGTGATTTGGAATTTCTTCGTAGAAGCAACAGCTTTTTCAAAAGTTACCAAACTGCAAACTTGATAAAGCCATTCTCTGCATTAAATTCACAAATTTGGCCTTCATATAAAATATCTAACAATGTGGTGTATTCAGGTCACAGTCTGGAAACTTGTTATGTTATGTTTGTTATGTTATGCGTTTTTATTTTTCGCACAGATGCTCCAGCTAAGGAGCGTCCTGGCGCCCGACAAGGTAGCTGCACAACACAACTAAAACAAAAGCAAACGTATACACACAAACTAAGAGAATAAAAAGGTTTTCACCGCGCGGCGAAAGGAAAGCAAATCTCTCATAGCGCGAATCGCCGGGGGCAGGGAGTTCCACAGGGCCGCCGCACGCACTCGGAACGAGCGTCCTCCGGCTCTACTCCGCTTGAAGCGCGGCACAACCGCCAGTTCTAGGTCCGCAGATCTTAAGAGTCGCGCAGGGGTGTAGTTGGTAAGGAGGGCCATAAGGATCGTTGCTGGGGACCCCTTCAGAATTTTATAGGCGACGCAGAGGACCTTAAACTGGATCCGCTGGGCCACCGGGAGCCAATGCAGTGACCGCAGGGTACTAGAGGTGGGACAGAATCTTGGGAGGCCTACCACCGCTCTAGCTGCGGCGTTCTGAATCCTTTGTAAGCGCCCGATCTCAGCCTGATTCAGACCAGCCAGCAAGGAACTCGCATAATCCAGCCTGGAGATGACAGTAGCCTGGATCATGAGTTGCCTGGTGGGGGCATCGAAGAACTTAAGCACAGGACGGAGCCCGCGCAGGATGCCAAAGCAACATGCTGCCGTGCGTTTGGTATGGCACGCAAACGTGAGGGAGGGGTCCAGCCAAACCCCGAGGTTCTTAAACTCGGCGACTGGGATGGGAACAGGACCCAACTCCCCAGGCCACCATCTCTCTCCCCATAGATCCGGCCGTCTGCCAAAAACCATGACCTTGGTCTTACTAGCGTTCAGCTGGAGACAGTTGGACGTCATCCAGCTGGCGACCGCCCGCAGTCCTTGTTGAAACCTGGGGGCATCGACTTCGGCATCCCCGCTGATCGTGACCGCTAGCTGGGTGTCATCGGCGTATGACACCATCGTCATGCCGCATTGTCGGACAACCTCAGCTAGCGGCCTTACGTACAGATTAAACAGCGTAGGACTCAGCGAGGAGCCTTGGGGGACCCCCAGGTTCAACGGATGGAATTTGGACTGGTAAGGTGGGACGGTCACGCTAAAGGCCCGGTTGGTTAAAAACGACCGGAACCACTGGAGAGCGATACCGGTGACACCAGCCTCCTCTAGGCGCAGCAGAAGGATCGGGTGCGAGACGGTGTCAAAGGCAGCGCTCAGATCTAATAACACGAGCGCTGCCATTTGTCCCGCGTCAAGCACGGAGCGAAGATGCTCCACCATATAAAGCAGAGCCGTCTCCGTGCTATGATCAGCCCTAAACCCATTCTGCGTTGCGTCGAGGATGTCTGCGCGGCGAAGATGTTCCGAAAGGACGGCGTTTACATGCGCCTCCATAACCTTAGCCGGCCACGGCAAGAGTGAAATCGGCCGGTAGCTCTCGGCTTGCTGCCGTCCAGGCTGGGTTTCTTAAGTATAGGCCGAACCATGGCTCGCTTCCACTTCAGTGGAACCTCGCCAGATGTTAACGACGAGTTGATCAAAGAACATAGCGGTGAGCTATCATGTGCCGCTAGGTCTTTGAACACATCTGGACAAAGTGGATCCTCTGGGGACCCAGACTTCACTCGGCGGGCCAAAGTGTCAAGGCTATCCGATGTTAACATAGGTAAGGAATGCAATCCCTCAGATGGTAATGGCTTAGGAGATGGATTAGCCGAGGGAGTGGCCAGAGGAAAGGCCCGATAAATGGCATTTACCTTTTCCAGGAAAAACTCTGCCAACTTTTCACAGTGCTCAACAGAGCTCTGGTGCGTCGTTGTTACTTTTTTGGCAGTAAGGTCTTTCAATACCTTAAAGATAGCCTTAGACGGGTTCGAACTACTCCTAAATTGTGCAGCATAAAATGCAGCACGAGTTCTACATACCGCCCGATGATACACTTTCACAGTCGACAGGTAGAGAACTTTCTTCGTGCTGTTATAGGCTTTACGCCAAGCCCGCTCTGCACGCCTACAAGAGACCTTCAGTGCCCGCAGTGAGTCGTCGTACCAGGGGCTGGCTTTACCAGTTCCAGTTTTACAGCTTACCAAGGGAATAAGGGTGTCCAAAGCCCTGGATACCCAGTTGCAAAACCTGTCATAAACCTGATCAGGCGATCCCAAGATGTCAAATGGGTCAGCCGATAGGAGATGGAAAAACTCATCCAGCTTAAGTTTGTTCCAGCGTCGTCTTGGAACCGAGCACACCACTGGCTTAGGTTGAGTAGCCGAAATAGGGCAATGGATCTGTATCAAATAATGATCAGTCCATGCTAGGGGTGTGTAGCTGGTAATGCAGGCTTCCGTAAGATTAGTAAAAAACGGATCAAGGGTATGACCCCCTGAGTGGGTGGGCTGTGCCACCAGCTGATTCAGCTGGAGCGCCTCAAGGTCTGCCACAAAACTGGACACCGAGGGACTGATAGAATTGTCAAAATGCAGATTTAAGTCTCCAATGATGGAAAAATTGGAGCACCCCGTAGCCAGTACACTAATGGCGTCAGGTAGCGCCGCTCTGAAAGCCACTTCACTCCCCGGGGGCCGATAAATCAATAGGCCCGACAGGGTGAAGTTTGATGTAATAGTTACCTTGAACAATGCACTTTCGCAACCCGGGATTTTTTGCCCATGCCACGTACAAGAATAGCAAGATTTAACAGCAAGCGCTATTCCTCCGCCTCTTGAAGCTCGGTTTAAAGTGAATACTGAGTATTCCGGCGGGAAGGCCAGATTGACAATGGCCGTGTCGGCATCCTGCAGCCAGGTCTCTGTCACACAGAATAGATCAGGCAACTCCTCATCTAGCAGATCATGAATGTCTAGATGATGCTTAACGAGCGACCTGGCATTGAGATTCCAAACACTAATACAAGGCTGTGGGCTTATGGCCGCGCGGGTGGCCTCTCTGCAGCTCCTGCTTACGGGGGCGGACAAGGAGAAGCATCCGCATCCACACGAAAACGGGCCGCATAAGGGATCCACCCGAGACGCAGTGCAGGTCACCCAGGACCGGTTGATGGCAACCAGACTGTCTCTAGTATAGCACCGCATGATGTAAAGGAGTACGGCCAGGAGGGGGGTCAGAGTCCAGCCACGTCCAGCGCGTCCTGTCGCGGACGGGCGCAGACGGGCAGGACTCTGGCACGACTCCGGCCACGCGAGGACGCGCCCGCTCCGCGATCCCGCTACGGAAGGGAGGAGCATTTAGTAGGCGTCCCCTCGCACACACATGCGCAGTCCCGCGCTGGCAATTCAAAACATCTGTAAGTCTATGAAAATGCCTACCCTTGAATATTTGGGATGGTCACTACCTACTCAGTATGAAAAAATAGATTGAATACAAGGGCAGGTTGGGTCTTTTTTTATTTATTTCGTATAACCATATTTTGCAACATCACGTCTCCTGCCATTCAGCAGGTTGTCTACTAATGGTTTAACAAATCTACTAGCTTGAGTTACATAAGTTTGCCATGTCTGTTCAACAGATGATGATGCTAAATATTTTACTTCCATTTAAAACAACATGCATACGCAATATGAAAAATGTTATTTCTGTGTCTTAAAAATACTTGCACCATGATTAAAATACAGCTTTGTAAATAGCATTAGGCACATTGTTATATCTTTCAACCTATCACAATCTGCGGCAATTTAAATCCATCAACCACATTACTGTAAAAATTATACCTTTATATCTTTATCATGGTACAATCTTCCTTAATGTGTGACCTGCAACTGTTAAAGTAATCGTAAGGCATCTATCAGTTGTACATATCTATTCTACACAGAACATGGTAATATAACATATTTCGAATTATTTATTATCATCTTATTACGAGAACGTATTTAAGGTGGTCATTTCCTCTTTTTATACCTCTATGTCTTTCCCTGTCTTAATGTCCTCATTTATATCTTGTATAAGTTATTGCAAAATTATATATGTAGCTGTTAACATATTTCATCATTGTTGAAACTAATTTAATGTTTTAAAGTTGCCCAAGAGTGGCATATTGTTGAAATCTAAAGCAAATAAATAAATGTCTTATAGCAATATTATATCACTCACTGCACTGTATTTTGTAGAAGGAGGATGTCACTGGGTTAGTGATCAGTATGGTCGATTTTCAGTGCTTTCTTCAAATTGTTTATGTAATTACAAAAATAAAATAAATATATTGTTTACTTAGTTAAAACCTTAAGAGCAATGTTCAGGTATATAAAATATTTATTTGATGGTGACTAAATGAAATATTTAAAAATGCACTTTGAATAGAAGTAGTATGTCTCAGATATGTCAGGCTTATCGTTAAATGTAGTATTGGATTATATGTGCAATTTGTGATGAATAAATATCTGCTGTTAACATTTGCTAAACACCAATTTTAGATAGTGAATACTAATAAGACAATAATTCAGAATTAAATGTTTTCAGTCATATTTTTAAAAGGACTATTTAATGGGGGATGATATAATTTATTACACGATTTATCTGATAATTTGTACTTTCTTAGAATGATAACATGTGTGAAAATTTAAATAATGCTGATGTATTATTTATGTCTTAAACCCTGCTTAGCAGGGTATGCTAAATATGTCTGTACAAGGCACAACTCTACTAATGGTAAAATATTTTGAGTTGTACTTCCCATGTGTTTTTATTCATTAAACATTTTGATTTTCACTGTAGAGGAGGTGCCTTTCCTGCTGTGCATAATTATTAACAACTTTACAATTTATTTCCTTTACACAGAAAACAGTCTACTGAGATATGGAAGCAAACAATCTGATTTGATTGAAATATTACTCAATGCTTGAAACAAATAAACAAATAAAACATATTTGGCTTCTGTTGCAACTATATGTTCTGTTCTTTAGAACATTGAAAATATTTAGTATGTCAGGTGGCAAACATTAAAATGTTGATACCTAGAACAGTAACATGAAATAGTTATGCTGTCGTATAGGTGTTTTTTTCATCTAGAGTGTTATAAAGAGGTTTTTCTTTTTTGTGTTTGAATTTTTATTTATATTATGCATGCTTACCGTTTTTAACTCCCGTGAAGGATTATTTGTTTTTAAAATGACCCAATTTCTATTTTGCCCAATTTACAAAGAAAGCTGTAAATGTTTGGAAGGATACCAAACCCTAACACATGAAAAAGATTTACAGCAGAAATACTGATTCGCAAAATCCAAAGAATGCAGAAGCAGAATTTAACATTCACATAAATAGCCAAAGTAAAACTGTGTTTCTTAACTTTACATGAGGAAGCCCTCTGTATTGCGAGAATTGTGAATGCTTTCGGATAGGAAAAAAGTTAGATGTAAAAACTGCCTCTTAGTTTTCATTTAAAGGGCTGTCTGGCTAGTCAAACTTGGATCACTGGATCAAATGCAGATATTTATGGAAAATATAGTCCAAATGTGCATACATATGCACAAATTCACAACAGTGTAGGTATTCCCATAATTTACATCGCATTTCCTTGACCACTCAATTGGATTTCCATGGAAATGACTATTTCTATACAGTTAGGTATCATGATTGCTAAAATTGCACATATTTTGCACTGCCCTGTGACCGTAGATTGTATTGTTTTTTATAATGTGTAAATGAAACATTTCTGGCTTTATGAACTGCAGTCACAATCGACTACTTACAAAAATTTCCCAACATAGGCTAGGGGAGTTTCTCCCGTCAACTAGCTTTACTTGTGTGAGAATCCATACATTTTTCTGCTATTAAAATGATGTCTCCAAGAGATTATTTGGGCAATCCTCTTATCAAGAGTATTTCATAGCTTACTGCTGAAGACTGTTATTGATTGATAATGTTCTATTTTTAAAAAATATATTTTGGAAAGCATTGGTTATTTATGCTTTTCAAATGCAAATTTAAGGGTGCGTCAGAGCGAAACTACACTGTGGGTTGACATGTATGTGATGCCAGAAGGCTTAGAAATTAGTTACACAGGTCATTGAAGCTCTTACATGATGTTGGTTAAATAACCAAGGGGTTTAACCCTTTGTGGTGGTTAAAAGCTAGGGTAAATTCCATTTACCTTTTCATCAAGCCCACTTTTTCTAGATTTTCAATCACTTAGCATTGACTCCTGCTGTGGTTTGAAGTCTTCTAAGCAGGCCTTATCCACTTAACTCTCTGGGTAAAATGTTATTTTCCATGACTTCTAGTTCGTTCAATTCTACAGCACTCCTGCAACGACATGGAGTCAGTACACTTGTCAGATTTGGTAGGTACGCAATATCAATAACTGTAATAAAACAATGTAAATGTAGACTGAATAACTGTCCTGTAGAGGTATGTGACAGGTTAGTAGTTGGGAAGCATGTTTTTTAATATTCTCAATGTGAATGTGTTTCAGTGACCAGGTATATCCCAATGCAACCCTGAAAGTTTGTAGTAGTGTTCCATGACCTGTCAAATTACTAAATTAGGCTATAAACCCATGAATCATTAAACATGCTGGTGAATAAAGTAATTTTTTACGTCATATTGGTAGATTTATCTAAAACATAAAATCTGATATTTATGTCACTTTAAAAAATAGAGGGCGCTGAAGAATAATATTGTTGTTGGTGCAGATTCTTTAGCCTGATAATCCAAATTATCATAGATCAATTGCCCTTCTTAGAAAAAAAGCTGATTTACTCATTCTGAGCAACTATTCAGCTATTTCCCTCCTCCCTATTTTAGGTAAGTGTTGAATCTCTGGTGAAACGCCAAATCGCCAGGTGCATTTAGTGGAACAATATTCTTCATCCCTCACAGTCAAGCTTCCATGCAGGATTAAGCACTGAATCTGCCCTCCTTGAGGTTACTGAATACATAATGATCTGGTATGACAGGCAGTGGTTATTTTTATTAGATCTTTCCTCCATTTGACACTTTGTTTCATAACACCCTTATACATAGATTTGAGAAGACAGAAATAGTGGGTAGAGCTTTAGACTGGCTTTACTCCTGCATTTCCAGGAGACAACAAGCAGTTTATTTATTTTATTTATTTTATTTTTTGCATTTGTATGGCGCTCAGCTACCCAACAAGGGTTTCCCGGCACCTTTGACATTAAGTTGGTCAAAGGAGAATGCTGAGTTGGTATATTTAGCGCAGTTGTTTCTGAAACAGACAGGTTTTTACGTATTTCCGGAATTTGGTGTAGCTTTCCTCTTTCCTGATATGAAGAGGTAGTGCATTCCATAAAATTGGTCCTTTGACAGAGAAAGATCTCCCGCCAGTTCTTTGTAATTTAAATCTGGGGACGGCAAAGTTCGAGGCCGTTTGGGAGCGGAGGTTTCTTGTTGGCAGGTAGGGAAATGCTAGAGCTTGTAGGTAGGAGGGAGCCGTTTTGTTTTTAATTTTAAACATGTAAACAGTTAAACAGTTAAACAGTTTGTTATCGACGTTTACGTTTACCAGTTCAAAACCATAAGTTGTGGTGTCCTGCAGGGCTCAGCTTTGAGCCCTATTCTTTTTAACATCTATATGGCCTCATTTGCTCAGATAGCTCAAAGGAATATTGTATCATATGCGGAAGACACACAACTTATGTTGGCTTTTCAACAGCTTGACGATTCTGTGGTTGACGATGATGAGGGCTGTCTCTCCATTGTTGCCAATTGGATGTATAACAGCTGTTTACTACTTAATTTTGATAAATCTGAAATTCTAGTATTTGGCACCCTTTCTCTTGTCAACGCTATAAGACTTTGACCTCCTGAGTTGCGGCAAGCACCCACCCACTCAATTGTTGCCAGGAATCTGGGGGTGTTGATGGATACAGCTTTATCTTTTGAACCCCAGGTTCCGGCCGTGGCTGTCACTTATTTTGAGCTTGTAACATAATTGAAAAAGTTCTTAAAATACCTTCCTCTAGCCACCTGACTAGATTATGTTAATAGTTTGGCACAGGGTTTTAGGGTAGCAGGTGAGTGGCGCTCAGGCAGGTAGCCTTGTTGTGTACTGACAGAGTGAGGATCAAAGCCTGTGGTGCTGCCAGGTCAGAGGTAGACCCAAACCCCTGAAGAAGGGAAGAACAGAGTCCTTCACCCAATAAACATGAACAAATCCTGGGCACACAAATTTCATCAATAGTAAAATACACGTTTTTAACAATGATACAGTCGACACCGGTGGTTATCTTCTTAAGTGATGTTTATGTTTCATTAGAAAAATGAAACGCCAGCCGACACGTGTTTCGTCAACAGATCTGTGCCTGTGATTCTTCAGGGCTGGGAACAATTTGAAATAAGAAAAAGGATGTATTTTTTTAAAACAAAATTAAACAAATATAATAACAAGGTACACGAACCCCCAACATAAGAAACGAGAGTGACTTAAGTGGGGTGACAATAGTAACACCCTGATTAACCGTGGAAACCCTATGGAGACCTACAATATTTAGGAGGAGAAAAAAGAACATAGTATACAAGTCGAGAGAGCACATGTTGGGAACAGGATGCAATTCAATGAAAACTCATTGTAAATTCGCTTGGAAACTCTACTTAAGTAGTTATTGTCAAGGAATAAATTACAAGTTGTTGAAAGCTAATAAGCGATTCACTTGGACAGCATACAAGCGTAGTGCTTCTAAAGTAATATGAGCCACAATTTACCAATCGCGTTACAAATAAAGTAAAATGTCTTGAAACTGTTTAACCCGTAATACGGTGTAATTGTGCCTGAAAAAGTGTAGCGAACATGAAAAACATTTAGCAAGTCATATTTACAAGGTCGGTGATCGGCACACGGGTACATGGCATTTTGAATGATATAGTGCAAATAACTTCTTGTCAGAACGAGCCAGGTGGTTAATGATTAGATAATCGCGATTTGAAAGATAAACTGCATCGTCCTATAAGGCTACGTATGTGCCAAATAAAAGAGGGAGTGAGAGGAAAAAGAAATCTGGCAGTAGCTAGAAAAAACGCAGAATGGGTGATCGGAACCAGTGGGGGGAAAAAGAAGAAAGAGAGTGATAGTCAAACAAGAAGGGGCTGCCTACCTTGCAGTGTGTGACTTGGGTATCTAAAGGAAAAAAGGGGGGAAAGGGTGGGGAAGAGAGACCACTTGTAGTCAATGAATTCGTAAACTCAACACGTCACTGTAGAAAAGTGATCAAACTATTGCAAAATGAACTTACTACGACACCGGAGATATTTCCAACCCGGAATGCGGGTGTCAAGACAGCTGTAAGGCGGTTGTCCCGAAAATCAGGAAAGATGGGAGAGTGTGTCCGTATGTAACGGAATATGTAAAAACAAAACATCACTCGGTATCGGTGGGACGAGGTCACAAGGGAGAGGGCTCCAAGGAGTCAGAATAACGTGAAAAAAGTGGTTGAGAAAGACACTTACTGGAGGACCGGAGAAGTAGTAAAACCGGTATGAGGGAGTCAGAGACAGCCGAGATGCGGTTGTCCGGGTGGCTGAAATAGCACGGGCGGGTGCGTCCGTACGTAGAGGACCTGTGAACAGAAATGGAGCGGGGTGTCGTGGGGCTTGGTGAAGAGGGCACGGGGCTGACGAGCAGCAGAAATGCTTTCACCAATATTTAATAAAGTGCTTCTGAAAGGTTTCTCCAGTGTGGCCTCTGCTCTCTCGACAGATGGAGTTTTTCTTGGATACAATACCGCGTCAGCCAGAGACGCGCACACAGAGGCCCCCGTCTCACAAAGCTGGCCCGGACATCACTGGTTCTGCTGCTGCAGTTTTGTTGCTGTCCAAGGGATTGGAAGGTCCGGGCCCACCGCGGATTGCAGGAAGAGATTAACGCGGTAGTGAGGTATTCTACCTCATGCTGGGCGGTGTGAACTGTCACTGCTGCCCCCGCCAGATGGATTCCTGGACTCCGGGGTTGAGACGGTTTGGGGGATCCGAGGAGGCGCTTGGTTAAAAATTACAAGCTGGACAATTTGGTTTTATTTTGCACGCACTTTTCCCTGCACCCCCGCACAACCACTTGGCATGAAATTTATTTACCCCTGCGCACCATCGACCAGAATTCATGATGGAGGATTCTGGTTCTTGCAGTTCACCGATAACGACGTGAGCCAGCACAGGTGAGCGTATCAATAGGGGGCGGAGCGGATATGGACTAACCACCAAAAGGAGGCAGGACTTACCAACAGCTTGCTGATAAACCTCCAGGACACTTGGGCGCTGAGGAAGGCTGACGAGCAGCCGAAATGCATTCGCCAATGTTTAATAAAGTGCTTCTGAAAGGTTCCTCCAGTGTGGCCTCTACTCTCTCGACAGATGGAGTTTTTCTTGGATATATATATGAGGTGAGCAAGGCGGAGGCTTCCGCCGAAACGCGTCTTAAGCAGCTTGATGGAATAAACTGAACTTGAGTAGAATTCACGGTGTCAGTGCCATCCTTGATCGTGAGGAAATGCGGCTTGGTAACCAATATATATATATATATATATATATATATATATATATATATATATATATATATATATCCTTTAACCTTGATTCCTCGTACGTGCTGCATACCAAAGCAGCCTCAAACAGAAAATAGAGCACGGACCAAAATTCGGTTTTCTTCAATGTTTTATTTATTAAATCCACAATCCTGAGGCACAAAGAGACGCTCAGAAATCAGTTACAGACCACCAGCGTAGACAGTGCAAATAAGTACTTTTATTCCATAATGTGCAGCAGCAGCATGACGCGTTTCGTCCGAAGAACCCGGACTTGATCACATGACATGCTCAAAGAGACCAAGGTTTAAATACTGTTGATAAGTCCCATCATGCCCTACCTCCTTCTCACCATAAACATAGAGAAAATACTACATTATAACATTTAGAAGTGTAAATGAATAGTAGGACAAAAAAGGTAAGCATTCAATTAAATACAAGAGAAGGATAATAATACAATCTCCAGTATAACCATCATGAAATGTCTGAATAATCAATTTACACAATGAAAAGTAATGATTTTGCCAAAATATTCAAATCCTAGAATAAAGGCAATAACAAAATCATGAGGGTATAGGGCTAAAACAGGGCAAATGCCCGAATATGTTTACCAATTAAATCGAAGTCCTAATACATGATTCTCTATTTAGGATAGTTATGGGGGCATGAAGGGAATAAATAACAGTAAATAGGAATTAAAAAGATAAAGTGCAATACAATCCATATTAAAATCATAATAATATGAAGAGAGATAAAATACCTATGAAAAACATATGGTATAAATAGCAGACACTGGTTAGAATAAAGTGCAATGTGCTTAAAAAGTGCAAAAAGGGACACACCGGAAAATAATAACACTGTTGTTATATACACAGTTAGCAGCATAATCTATAATAAAGTGCAAAAATAACTGTATATGAATAGATATATAGCCTCAACCTCAAAATACAGTAAGGAAAGACAGAGTATGAATACTCTAATATGACAACTGGAAGGAAACCACACATCTATTGAGTAGGGTAAAATAACCAGAAATTCCAGCGGTTACTCAATTATTAGGGAATTTAAATGAATACTGGCTCACAAACTCGTGGAATTCCGATTCCAAGACCCTATCCCCAGCACGTCCAAAACTCGTAAAACTAGTAAAAAACACGTGCCAAAGAACAGAGCAAAAAGAATACAGCTAACATCCAACCGACAGTCAAGAGCCCCGAGTTCAGAAAAATGCAATGACAATCGGAAAATAGCAAATCATTGAGATTCAGGAGGTATAGAATCCAGAGAAGGAGGACTAAAAAAAGGGGACAAGCCTGTCACCTAAAAAAACTACAAAATAATTAAAACCCAATAGATAAAAGTACATCTAAAAAGGTTAAAAAGATTTATAAAAGTAGTTTATAGAAAGTTATGTAAGTCCTCCCCCATATTAAGATCGTTAGGGATTTTAGTGTTAAGAAGTTCAATATAATGGCTCTCTAATTGTCTTAATTTCCTTTCTCTAGCACCACCTCTTTTGGAGAAAGGAGCTGCGTCAATAACAAAGTATCTCAAATCATTAAGATTATTGTTGTGGACTAATTTAAAATGACGCGCCACAGGATAATTGGAGTCAGAATTAACTATCGCCCAGAGGTGCTGCAGAACACGATTGAATCAGTGATGTTACTAACCGTGTCATGAGTGATGTAATATGTGATGTCTTCAGCAGTGCATAGCGGGGGGGGCGAGTTATAGTTAGCTCTACTAACTATAACGGGCAAATTTCTCTGGTTTCGTACGAGTGAACCAACACCACCCAACTTGCTTTACAAGTAGGAACACCGACACCAGGCTGAAGGTTTCAGGAAAAATGCTTTTATTCCGTGTTGAAAGCTGGCAAGTAGGTGAAATAAACCCGACGCGTTTCTCCTCCCAAAGAGGCTTGATCACGGGCACAGTCTCTGCTTTCACCTCGCCTCACGCTTTACCGGAAGGTTTGGTGTTCTCCCAGAGTGCACTTTTAAACAGGTGTGTCCATTTTTTTTATCCACGAAGAGAAACCGCATGTTGCAACTTCATTGGTTCCTATTAAAGCAAACATGCTGCCTTGTAATCTTTAAGTGGGGTATGTTTAAAAATGCCAAGTTCTTCACCTTTTAACTTTCTCACGTTGCACAATCCTTCCTTCAGTCAGCAAGTAGAAAAATCCATCCATCTTGCACCCCCTATACTCGCATTTCATCCAATTTTCACATGGAAAAATTCTGTCCTTTATCTTTGAGCTTCAGTGCTGAAGTAATTCAGGGAACATATTCTTCCACAAAGGCGGCTCCTCCGTTATGGCGTTGCCCCCCCTGCCAGCAGATGCAAACTTGAAAAAATAAATGTTAATAAAACATTTTATTATATATTTTTTTCACAGAGGTGTGTCTTGGGGGAGGGGCATCCTGATGACCGCACTGCAGCAAGCATGGAGGAGGAGTTGTTGGGAGTCTGCTGCAAGTGTGCATGGCAGCATTCCCCGTGGGCGCGCAAAACTAGCCCACTCAGGCCAATACCGGTGCTTCTCTCATGCTGGGTAATGGTATAACCAGCATAAGAGCAGCGTATGGATTGGGCGTAGGGGAGTCTGGTACCCTCAGCCTGTGGACTAGCAGTAGAGCTAGAGGCAGGGTTGGATTGGGATTAGAAATTGGCCCGGGCACGCTATAAAAAAGTGACCCACATTTGCATATTGCCTTTGCAAAACACTGCTTCGGCGAAGGGGTAAAAACATGCACAGATTAGTTTACACTGGTGAAACAAACCAGAATATAAGTGAGGCCAGTTTTGCTCCTGCCCCCGCTCAATATGGATATGTTAAGAGAGAAAGGGAGTGACCCCTTTGCCCTTTGATAAAAGGGAGGTAATTCAGGCCCATCAGTCTCCAGAAAGGCCACTCAGGTACCCACTGGCGGCATCTGATTAACGTAAAAACCGCCAAATCCCCCCTCAGACTGCTCAAAAAAGCAACCCACAGCTGGAACTGGACACCGGCCCTCGGGCATTGCCCGAATGCCGGTGTTACCAATCCGACGCTGGCTAGAGGAGCAGAAGAGCAACAAGACAGCAGGTACGTTTTCTTTTGTTGTTATTGTCCCCCCACGCTGCCCCACCACTTTTCCCTGATACTAGTGTCATCAACCTGTCCCTGCAGGTGTGTGTTTAGCATAGGAACTGTGGTGATGATTCTGTAAGTAAATCACATCACCATGTCCTGGTGTTAAATTTTTTACTATTTTTCAATCATACATCAACACGTTTATGTGCTTTTTTTTGGTTAGAGAATAATTGTTTCCTGAATAAATAACTGCTATAAAATTAGAATACTTATTTCAAACTGTATAATATTTGTAAACCACTTTGCTGCAAGACTCACATGTAGTTAAATGTTCTAAAATTATATCTGACTGGCGATTTTCAGTCTAACACCTGAAAGTGCAGGCTCTGAGCTAGGTCGATTAATGGAATGGATATTTAATATCAACTTCGTCCTAGCAAAAAATTTAAATCTTTAAATTGCTACAATCTTGCAAACTGCGTATAACCCATTTTAAGTTACAGCGTAACACATAATAGTTGTAAATCATAATTACAATAATTATACCCGAACTTCCAAAATTATACTTTTTGCCCGTAGATATTAGTTTTGAAGTTTGCCAGTTCTGTTACAGTGTTGTAATATGAGTTACAAAGAACTCCACACTGAAATAAAAGGATATTATTTCAGCAACGAATTACGTGATTCTTAAACTACAATGGGGATAGAAACGCTATTTTCTCCATGCAGGTTAAACAATTACTCTTTGTGCAAAATATTCAAAAGATTCTTGAGCAGATGAAAATCTTGAAAAACAAGGCTTAATGACATTAATAGCTAATCACCACTGCCTAAGAGTTTGCTGACTTAAATGCTGTTATTACAGATAATATTCTGTCCAAGGGATATTATGACTTCAATGAAATAGTTTTAATCCCATTTTCTTTAATGAGAAATCTTTTACTGTTATTAAAATCAGCCACTGCACCAGAAAAGGGAATAGAAAAGTTGAACATAGGTTGTTATTAACCATTGTAGATCTGTAACTCGAGCCAATGATACAGCGTTGATGCTTGGTAAAAATGTTCCCACAAAATGATGAATTTCTTAAACTTATAGACATTGGACCTTTAGACGGTTCCTGCTGCACCTAGAGGACATTGGAAACTGAACTGTCTCTTGCCGTTTTCCATGTGAATAATATTCAACCCAAATGATAACCTTTTTATTGATCTTTAAAGATATAAAAACTTAGGGCCTGACTCACAAGGGTAAACATATACGTTTGTGTTATTTTACTCTTTTTCGATATTCACAAAACTGCAATTTAATAGTACATTTACAACTGCGGGACTCAGCAGTCATGGTGGAGAGCTCCACCCGGCCTCTCTTTTTATGTGTGGAGTTCTCGCCCCGACGGAGGAGTCTCTGCAGTTGTAAAGTTACTATTAAATTGCAGTTTTGTGAATACCGAAAAAGCGGAAACTTACACAAACGTGTAAGATTACCTTTGTGAATCAGGTCCTTATTACCTGCCTGATTCGAACCTGTAACACAAAGGTTTCACATAGATCTCTGCATTAGATATATTAACTGACTGACCTCATGCTTTGATGCTGCACGGTGTTTCGTGGTGGATATGTTGTTTCAGTGATGTACTGATAATATTGATTGTACTGTCTCTCTTAAGCACACATGTCTTAATGTTGATATGTGTACACCTTTTTTGAATATAGCAGTGAAACTCTAATTTTAGACCAGCATTATTTTTGGAAAAAACCTCTACCCTATAAAAGCTTTCTGGTTCCTTTCATTGAACTGCTCTTTCAAAAGTAACTTAACATATCATTTGTGGGAGTGGACTTTACCCTGATTCTTGGGTAATCAGGAACGATTGGCACTGCTTCTCCCATTGGGCCCCTGTGCCTCATTGATTCGAGGGTTCTGGCAATGGGCAGCTCAATGAGCTGCGGTGAACCTATGGAGCGACACAAAACCGGAGACTCGCAAATACTCATTTTTCCTTGGGGGTGCATGGGATCCACACCAGACTGGAAAGATTTTTGGGATCGCCTGCTCATATACCCACTGTACATAAAACAGAACACCTTTGCCACACCACTTCAAACCACAACACTATTCTTTTTTTCCTACCACTGGGCTGACAAATAATGGTGGTGCCAACTTGGCACCTGCAACCTGATGCTTTACTAGACCAGCCCTTTAGGGTCGCTATTGGCAATATGATAGATGAATATTTCTGAAATAATGAAGGTACAGCCACAAACACAAATGTAGAGTGGGATGCCTTTAAGGTCATAATACGGGGTCTGCATCAAGACCTCTTATGGTGCAAGGCGGGCGCAGCTAGAGGAGGTACGACAATCGGACGGGAGCCTCAGCATGTAGGACGGACCTGCTGGAACAGTCCAAAACATGTCAGTAATCATTGGAACGCCTCTGATGTCTGCACTATAAAGAAGATCTTGCCCGCCAGCACAGTGAGGGGGACAGAGCAGGCTCCCTCCTGACATAGCTGGTGAGATCTGAAAAATCCCAGAGACCTATAGGAGCACTGCATAAAAAAGATGCCCAGATTGTCGCAGTGCAAATAGATATCAATAAGGTGTTTGTAGATTACTATCAGACACTGTACACAGCCGATATGGTCTCACAGCCTGCCCGGCTTACCTGCTTCCTGGAGTCCATGCAACTGGCATCACTCTCTGTCAAGGAAACAATGACCCTAAATGAGGACTTGGGATTGCAAGAAATCAAGCTAGCGATTTATCAACTGGTGAGATGGGACTCACCCAGAAATGACGGCCTCCCATTCAAATTCTATCCTGCCTACCAGTCTGGGTTAGCAACCCGGCTGCACACTATATATAAGGGACCTTTTGAAATGGGGGAAACTTCCTGAATCAACAAGGTAGGCTGGCATAGTGATTTTGCCAAAGCAATGAATGAATCCAATGAATGTGGGATCCTGTAGAGCTTATCCCTTCTCCTGACAAAATATAAAATATTGTGATGGGTATTGTACATCAGCTGCTCACTTACCTCCTGGGTCTAGTACACCCAGACCAGTGTGGGTCCATCCCGAGACGGAATGCCCACCTCAATTTTCACCAACGGTTCCATATTATGGACGTTGTGGATCGGGACCTGGGCAACCCTACATGGACTCCTTAGACATTGAAAAAGCCTTTGACACCCTCATATGGCCTTACCTATTTGCGGTTTTGCAGGCTTTGGGGATAAAGAGAAATATCCTGAAATGGATACAACTACTGTGCACGAGGCCCCTTGCTAGGGTACCAACAGGGAAGGTTTACTCTGATAAATGGCGGCTGCAAAGAGGCACCAGACAGGGTTGTCCTTTGACCACTATTCTATTTGTTCTTGGCTCTGGAACCTTTAGCGTGCATTCTACGTGAAAAGGGTTCAGAGTGGAGGATCAAAGTGGGAATCAGATATCAAGCCTCTGCCTGGTATGCAGCTGAAGCACTGCAGTTCCTTAGGGAACTGGGAGACCGTTTACGTGCACTGGGACACTTGCTGGACGAGTTTGGAGAGGCATCAGGCTTGTGGGTGCATTTGGATTAGTCCTGCCTCTTCCACCTGCACCCCATACTGTCATTTGAAAGTCTTCTCTTCCTGGAGGCGCCTCTGGCATGGGAACCCACCACCTTTAAGAAATTTGGGGGTACAAATCTAAAGTATGGACCAAGACCTCAAGGATGGTAACCTAGAAAAATGTGTTTCTCCTATAAGAGACACAATGCTCTTCTGGCTTCGCCTTCCTTTGCCCCCTTTTGAAGGGTTGCCGTCCTAAATATGATTGTTCTGCCTCAGCTGCTATACGTTTTATGACCCTTTTCCGTGCCTTGCCGGGGTCGTTCTTCCGGGAATTGAGGTCCTTATTCTCTGGATTGATTTGTGGAAATCAAAGATGATGGCTCTCTATCAAAAATAAATGACTCCCTTGGACATGGGTGCTATGGGTGCCCCAATCCAGAAACATACTATATAGTGGCTCAATTGATATGGCTAGTATGCTGGTTGGTCGTGGACACTGACCCCGAAATACAAGATCTTGCTGGACTGTTAGACATGCCTTGTACCATGGAACCATGCTGAGTGCCCCCTAGCCTAAAGCATACTTTTTTAATACGTAGTTCTTTAGGATGGGAGCACTCGGCATGGCTCCATGGTACAAAGCTCTGCAGGACTTTTATGGGATACATGGAGGCAGTTCCTCCTATATGGAGCACTTGTTTGCACATGGAGGGCAGTAACAAAGGAATTAGATAGAGTGGATGCCCTATCCACAATTCCACAATTTAACACACTGTGTAGATAGAAAGGCAGTAGCCTGTATGCACAGGGCGCTAGTCCCAGTGTTTCAGACCCCAACCGTTGCTCTGAAAGCCAAGTGGGAACACAGGATGGGTTGATATATAACTCCCGCAGAATGGGTTAAGAAAGATATTAGAATAAACAAAGGGAGTAAAGAGGAAACTCTGCTTCAGATACACCCAACTTAGCCCATCTACACTGCACATATTTGTCTCTGACCCTACTTGCCAGGCTTATTCTGGTCTCCATTCGGAATGTCTTAGATGTCCTGCCAGATACACAGACTTTTTTGCATGTGGTCTGGGACTGTCCCCGAATACCAACTCACAGTAAATCCTTGGCAGACTTTTGGATGGAATTTACGGGCAGGCAGTTACTGTTGACGATGGCACTGTGCTTATTGGGTAGATCCACGCGGCCCAAAGGAGCTAAACGTACATCTCGATATCTCGACCTTGCCCTACTTTAGGGCAAGCAAAACATTGCAATGAACGGGGAGGCTACCACAGCCCCACCAAAGGCAACATGCGGAAATACATTTCATGACCCGCATCCATCTTCAGTAGGTAAGGGACTATTAATGACAGAACCGGACACACTCCTGTTGACTTTGCAGGCTAAATCAGATGGTAGACCACAGTGAGACATGGAGCATGATACAATATGACCACTGAATACCCATACCATCGGACACAGGTCACAACATCTTCTCAGGCAAACACCGATCCGTAGCAGATGTCCACGCAAGCGGTTGCAGGAATACTCAATCCTTGGAGGATATAGGCTTCATAGATATCATATGGAGGGTATGAAGACATCTTGCATAGCTCCAAGTTGGAAGGGGAATGGAATCGTGTGCGTTGGGTTGGAATCTGCTCAGGTTCGGATATGTACTGGCAATGATGTGCACTGTGAGGTTTTTTACTTGAGGTTGCTGGGATTTTTTCATAACAGTTCACGCAATGTGTAACGCGATGTGACACCTTTATTCGGATGTACTATTCCTAGACAGTTATGAGAGCACTACACCTTCGAATAGCTGTTGCTGTTTAATATCTGTATAATACTGTGTCTATGCCACTGAAAATGTAATAAAGGGTTTTGCAACACAAAAAGGTAAGTTGTCTTTTTTATTATATCATACTAAAAGGCCATATCAATGGTAACAACAAGCTACCCATGGACAATAATTGATCAAAACACCAGCCTCAGCAGAAGTGAGATCATGCAACATTTGATCTTTTCACAATAGAAGTGACTCCCTGTTCCACCATTAGCCCAGTGCTTCATTTCTCAAACAATGAATGCCAGGGCCCAAGGTTTCGCTCCAAAGCCCGCCGCTAGCGCTGTCCAATGTGATGGTTGCCGATACCAAGACTGCGCATCTTGATTAAATGCCATGCCTCCTTCTGTCACCACCCTACAATCACTGCTCCATCATCTCACACTTACAGGTTATTTTAATCCCTATCCCTGTCTTCTCCCTTCTTCATTCTTTTTACATCTTTCTTTTCCTCCCTTTTCCTGCATCAAAGTCTACTGAGGAAAAATAAGTCCCAGTCCCCATAAATAAGTGCCCCTGGGCACCACTTAGAACCACTAGCTCAAATTAGGCACTGCCTCCACCGTCTCCTACTTGCCCCTGTGGGGCTATGGTACAAGAAAGAAGGGGAAAGTAAAGGAAGTAAACAGGCCTCTCAGAGCTCTGTCCCTTCCTGCTGCTGCCTTCATTACCCCTGGGCCCAGGTGTGGCAAGGAGATCACTAGGGTCACCACAGGGCGAGCCAGGGATACCAGCTGATGCCATGCCTACTTCTACATAACTTCAAAGCAAATATCTAATAAAAAGCAATCCAAGAACGGAGGAAGGTCATGTTCACTGTACTACAGTTCTTGCAACTATACCTGCAGGGCCCTAAAGCCGCAGGGAATAAAGCATGACAAGCATCTGACTGCAGTTACCAGGGTGGCGGTGTTGGGAGGGACAGGTGATGCCAATAATGCCTACTTGTTCTACTGCAACCACAATGAACCTCATCAAAATATACTCCAACACCAAGGGATGTATTAAAGAAATTAACTAGGCACTGCAAGTGGTATCCGAGGTGCCCATGGTAGCCAACAGGCCTGGGGAAACAGAAAGTCAGTTTCAGCAATGAGACCAATGAAGGTGGTGCTCGTGTGCTGGATTTTAACATTGTGCTGCCAGCAGGAGATGTGGCATGATTAACGACATGCAGATTCGCAGCACCCAGTGGTCTGACAGTGTTGCAAGGCATGGTTAATGAGGCCAGAAAACATGAAGACGTTTATCAGACACACACACACCTTTGTGGAAAGATAGATTAGGTATCGAAAATGGCGAAGTAATCCATGCGTTTATACTTCTGTGAACTGAATTATTATAAGTCTGCATCCAGGAGGGTTATTATAATAAACTAATGCACTGGCTGCCATGCTGTGGCCCTGCAGAGCGCTGCTACTGCGGTGGCAGGTGAACGGTAGTCTTTTCTTCACCAGTGTGCGCGGCGACTTGAAGATGCCACCCCCTTCTACATGAGCCTTTTTTTGTCTTCCATGCCAAAGGGGCCGTAGAGAACACTTCAACTCATAATTTCCATTTGGGAGCTTAAGAAGACAGAGACAGAAATTCAAATATAGATGACAATTTTCCTTTTCAAGGAAGCAGGTAGGAGGCGTGAGAGGGCTGATGACCGTGACTGTTGATTAGGATGCATAGCATCTCTGTATGCACCTAAAAGGCAAACCCGTATTTTGGTTGTCTTTTAAGTTTGATGATGGCTCACAATGTGTTTGGCGCCCAGAGGTTTTGTGGCTTGTGCTCAGTTCGACTCTCTTGTTGGAGGTCAGGATAGGCAGTAGATGGGCAAGTATAACACAAAGGTCCATGACTCTCTCCACATCACTGCAGTGTATTTTACTGTTCCCAGTCCAGGCCTGCACTGGTGCACTCTAAGCCATCCCAAGCCATTCTTTCTTCTGCAAGTGTATGGTGAGGTGGACTCGGTTGTATCTGTGTGTCTGATCCACAGCTCAGGCTGGAGGGCACGGAGCATGTTGGCGAAGTAAATACATTAATTACAGTCTTGTTAAACGTCAAAGAGGAAGAAACGGGAGATGCCGGGAGAAAGGGAGAGGCAGAGAGATCAGCAGGAAGGAGAGGAGGCAAGAGAGTAAGAGACAAGTGAGGGAAATGAGTGAGAGGAAGGGGCTAAGGAAGAAGGTGAGAGGCGATTAAAGGGAGAAAGAGACTAAAGGAGAAATTGGAGAGTGACAAAAGGAAAAGTGGTATAGTAAAAGGCTAAAAAGAGGTCTGACCCAGGAGATTATCATCAATAGCCCAAGGTCCTTCCCTGAATCCGTTATGTAGGGGACTGCATGTCAGGCCCTTATAGACCTGGTGCCTCCCTCGGATTCAACCCTCCTGCTTCCCTTTGCCCTTTTGAGTCTCTCACTGTTAAAGGCTGACGGGCAGGAGGAGATAAATAGGATTGTTTACGTAATGTTGTTTTTCTTCTTTTTTAGGTCTCGTCTAGGCACCGCATGCACTGTCTCTCTGAGATATCAAGTAATCTGTAAATTGGGCGAAACTCCGCCCATTGCCACAAAAATTGCCCTGCCGCTTGCTATTCGTTGAACCGTGGCATTGCTGTTCTTAGCTGCATATTTATTGGCTGTTGGTTTGATACGTACTTCCGTTTATTCCGGAAGCAGCACCGCCTAACTACAATTATGTTCCGCTGCATAGCTGTATCTAATTATATATGGACTACTTTGTTGGTATACGTTTAATGTGTACATCCGCTTTGTTTCCTGTTCACCCGATACTGTGGGATGACCACTTTCCACTATTGTTTTTTATTCATTCCTTCAGCAGCTACAGTGTCCACCACACACCTGTTGCGCCTTGTCACACAGCATATGCTCCTTAGTTTGTTTCAGCACGGTGTCTGTAGCTTCTTCCACCTCTCACCACGTCAGCGAAACCAGCATGGGGGGTCATAACCTTCAGCTACTATGCGGGCCCGCCCGCAGTTGCTTGACTCTCTCAAGATGAACCGTCCACTGTTCTTTCTGTACTTTTTAAACTCCTTTCCCCTACCTTGCATCTCTTCATTCTCGCGCCGCGCTTCCCTGCCTGCAGCCTTCCCAGCCTTCCTGACGGCACATAGAGGTGCTTAGGGAGTCCCTGGGACCTGCTGACGCGCATTTGGTGGCGGCCATCTTGGGGGTAGGCAGTTGCACGGGCGGCAGTCTAGTGGTGCAGCTTCGCACCGGACGGCCAGCGACGCCTTAAAACTGCGAGCAAGCAGTGCCCTGGTCAGACCCTCGCTTGTTCATTTCACCTGAGGCGGAAGCCGGGTGTGGGCGAGTGACACGCATAGCGCTGACATACTAGCGGTTTTATACATCAGTTGCACTGGTTTTTAACTTATTTCCTCATGTTGTGTTGCTAATTTGCACAGTCTTAAAAGCTGACTACTAGCTTCTGTGTTTAACTTGCTATTTGCTCCGCACTTTGCACTTTTAGGCGCCTGAGGCGGAAGCCGGGTGACCTTAGATCTTTCTGTACTTTTTAAACTTCTTTCCCCTATCTTGCATCTCTTCATTCTCGCCCCGCGCTGCCCTGCCTGCAGCCTTCCCAGCCTTCCTGACGGCACATAGAGGTGCTTAGGGAGTCCCTGGGACCTGCTGACGCGCATTTGGTGGCGGCCATCTTGGGTATAGGCAGTTGCACGGGCGGCAGTCTAGTGGTGCAGCTTCGCACCGGATGGCCAGCGACGCCTTAAAACTAAGTGCACTCCCCTCCGCGCAGCGGACGCGCGCTGCGGAGGCGCCTAAGGAGCGCCGAAGGAAAGCCCGTCTGCGCCCGTCAGCGTCCCGGAAGCGGCCGGGCGCGGGCCTGGCTTGTAGGGCACCCTTCAAGATGATTACTTTCACAAGGGACAAGCTCCTTGCTCTTAGACACACGAACGATATTTGTTCCAAGGTCTTTCCTATGTCGCATCGGTCAAACAATAGGTGTGCGGCTTGTGGCTGGCAACCTGGCGATCGTCGTATCGCCTCTCTGAGCCCTCCCTCTCTTAGCACCAGCTGTCTACTGCTTAATACTAGATCTCTAAGCAAGCATGCGCTTGACATCTATAATCTCCTGATAGACTCTAGATCTGACTGTCTGTTCCTGACAGAAACCTGGTTGGGTGAGGGCGCTGGACCTGACATTGCCACTGCCATCCCCCCGAGCCATGTCATCTACAGGAAAGACAGAGTCAAAGGGAAGGGGGGTGGTGTCGCCCTGGTTATCGATAGGAACATTACTTGCTCTATTATTCCATCGGACAACATCACAGGTTGTGAAGTTCTTGCCTTCTCCCTCTCTCTCTCACCTCATCAATCCTGTACTGGGCTGCTGGTCTACAGGCCCCCTGGTCCTATTGGCACTTTCTTTGAAGAACTCCACTCGTTGATCTCTATATTATGTCTTAGGTCTGACCATTGCTTGTTACTGGGCGATTTTAATATCCATATGGATAAGGAGGACGACCCGGACAGTATTAAGCTCAACGACATCACCTCCTCCTTACAGTTTCTGCCGTACCTTTGCTCCCCCACACATTGTAAAGGACATACTTTAGATCAAATTTTCTCCACTGTCCCTATCGTCCTGACCTCCCTTGCCCCTGTCCTATGGTCAGACCACTTTTTAGCGGATTTTGCGATCCCTCTTACTATAAAGAAAGTAGCTAACGGACAATGGCGCGATGCGCTTCCTTCCAGAGCTTTTCAGCATATCTCCCCAGCCATGCTGTCCAAGGCTTTAGATACTCACCCCTGCTTACTAACAGGATCGCTCGAAACCGACCTCGACCTCCTCCAGGACTGGCTGACGCAACAACTGGCCGTCCTTGCCCCCCCCATCCTGCCGAAGCCGCGCTCAGTCAGGTCCTCTGCCCCTTGGTTCTCCCCGGCTCTCGCCGCCAAACGACGACAATGCAAACAAGCCGAACGGACCTGGCGCAAATTTTATGACGCCAGCGCCAAGGAAACCTATAGGGCAATGACCAGGGACTATCATCACGACATCGCGGCCTGTAAAAAATCTTATTTGGCCAGCAGAATTGATGGTGCCTCCAACTCCTGTAAAGAAATCTTCAGGATAGTTAAAGATTTCATCTCCCCTCCCTGGTCCACCCCCAAACTGACTCATTCAGAATCATGGATCTCCGAATTGGCAGACTTTTTTACCAATAAAATCAGGACCATCCAGACCTCTTTTGGGACCGCCATTCTGAGTCCCCCTCTCCTCTCAGGATCTCTCGATCCCCCCCAGACCTTGACCACTCCCTCCCTCTGGAACTTTCCTCCATTATCTCTCCAGTTCTCCCTAGACCTGCTTTCCAAACTAAAATCAGGCTCCCCTCTCGACCCGTGCCCCGCCAAATTCCTGGCACAAATGGCTCCCACACTTAATCATCTCATCAACCCCATCCTCAACCTCTCGCTCAACACAGGTGAAGTACCACAAGCTTGGAAGCAGGCCCTCATTTTGCCCCTTTTGAAAAAAGCAAACCTGAACCCTGAATCACATGTCAATTACAGACCTATTTCCCTTCTGCCAGCTCTGGCGAAAGTGGCTGAAAAACATGTCCATACCACTCTGTCCCACTTTTTAGAATCCAATGATATTTTGCACAAATCCCAATCTGGCTTCCGCTCTAATTTCAGCACTGAAACAGCTCTGCTTGAAGTCACGGAAGTGATTAAGGAAACCCTGGACAGGGGAGGAAAAGCTATGCTGGTGATGCTTGACCTCTCTGCAGCTTTCGATACCGTCCCCCATTACCGCCTCCTATCTAGACTCTGGGAGATAGGTCTAAGGGGGACGGTGTTTAGATGGTTCAGGTCATTCCTCACTGGCCGCCAGCAAACGATCTGGGCTCCACCTTTTTCTGCCGCGATGCCGCCTCTGGAGGTCGGAGTGCAATTTTGAGCCCCTCACTCTTTAACATTTATATGACCCCTCTGGCGGCACTTGCGGAGGACTTTGGGGCCCTGACGACACTCAACTCCTGTTCACCTGCGACAGGGGTCAGGACTTCGACGGGGCATCTATTCGGGGCTGCCTTGGGGCTGTGTTTGACTGGTTTAGTTGGCACAGCCTCAAGTGCAACTCCGACAAATCCGAGGTACTCTTCTTCGGTTGCCCCGCCGACCCCAAATGGAAAGACTGGTGGCCGGCAGCCATCTTCCCTCCCACAGGTGACTCAAAGGCTGCAAAAAACCTGGGCATTCAGGTCGATAACAGTCTCTCCTTCAGGGCTCAGGTGTCAGGCCTAGCCGGCAAATGCTTTGCCATCCTGAAGATGCTGAGAAAGTTCCTGCCGCTTCTATCTTTGGAACACAGAAAGATCACTGTCCAGGCCCTGATTGGCTCTAGGCTGGACTACTCTAACATCCTTTACCTTGGACTGCCTGATTATCTCCTGTCGCGTCTTCAGGTGGTGCAGAACTCAGCGGCCCGCGCCATCTTTGGCCTCCCCAGGAGAGCAAGGGCCAGTGAGCTTCTCAAAACTCTCCACTGGCTTCCCATGAAGAAGCGGATCACCTTTAAGGACCTGACCATCGCTTTTAAAGCTCTTCATGGCACAGGTGCCTGCTACCTCCAGAAATGGGTCAGCTTCTACTCTCCATCCAGATCCTTGCGCTCTTCAACCCAGGCCAAGGCAGTCACTCCCTTGATCCGTCGTGCTCGCTGTGGTGGGCGCTCTTTTAAACATCTCGCCCCTCGGCTGTGGAATGATCTTCCTCTCTCTCTCAGATCCAGCCTCAATCTTTTGGCTTTCAGGAAAGACTTGAAAACCTTCCTTTTCCTGCAATAACACCGCCTTGCTGAGCTATGCCCCCTTCATTCCGTCCGTCTTTCTCCACTCTGGACTTGTTTGAGGCTCCGACAGCGCCGGGACACTCCTTGGAGTAGCCGTGCGCTATAGAAGCACCCCCTTTAACATTAACATTAACATTAACACGTGAGTCCTGATCACTGTGGCCAATATTCATCCCACCGCATGGCGTCTGTAGCCTCTTCCCACTCTCACCACTTCCACGAAACCAGCATGGGGGTCCGCGTCTTGACTCGCTCAAGAAGGACCGTCCACATGAGTACCGATCACTGTGGCCAATATTCATCACACCGCACGGCATCTGTAGCCTCTTCCACCTCTCACCACTTCCTCGAAACCAGCATGGGGGCCGAATTTCTCCTTCAGCTACTATGCGGGCCGGCCAGCAGCGGCTTGACTCGCTCAAGAAGACCCGTCCGCGTGAGTACCAATCACTGTGGCCAATATTCATCGCAGTTCCACACCACTGCTCTGACACCCGCTTCTCTTTACAACATCACCCCCCTTTTTACCTCTTTTAAAACCGACTATTATCTCCACAACGAATCGTATTAAAAACACCCACATCAGTACCCCACAAAATAAAATACCAGTTTTCTAACATATCAAGTCTGCCCTAACGCATCTTCCCCCACACTTACCTACTGTCAGAATGGATACACTCTGGAGCGGCCCCCTCAGGAACAGGTGATCTTGCCCCAGATCCCACCAACCAAGACCAGTGACAGTTAAGAACCTACTGCCTCTGAACTTAGCCCAGGGGGAAAGGGGAAGTGGAAGACAAAACAAGAGAGACAAGCTTCTGGACACTGACTCCTACTTCAGGAATTTAATAGGAATTTCTGCTCTGTGCTGTTTTGTCTATTTATGCCTTAATGTAAAATCTGATTCATTTGAAGAACCCAGCCGACACTTTGTACATCAGTTAGTTGTTATATATATATATATAGCTCTGCCAGCTAAGACTTCTCTTTAGAACGATTTTACTGACTTTAATAGTAGATCTCTTCTGTACTTTTCCTCAGAAAAACAGTGCTAATGACTCTCTTACAAAGTCTTGTCAAATAAGTTCTTTTTTGTTAAAATTCTGTAGTGGTATTGATAAGAGTTAAACATTTAATAGTGTCTGTTCTCGGTCTCTGAGCAATTTCCTTTTGTCTCTTGCTTACAAAGAGCTACTGCAGTCTCACCTAATGTCACTCGAGGACTCTGGGCTCCTCTTGGTCACAGCGAGTGAAAGACTAATGTCACTCGTGGACTCTGGGATCCTCTATATCACAGCGAGTGAATAACTAGAAGCAACTAGACAAGCTTACTTGGATATTTTGAGCTCTTCTCTTGACTGAAGTAACTCCAGGAATGCTTGGTCCCATTGGTTCTCAATGCAGAAGATAAGCCAGTTCTGCTCCCACTCAGGCTCCAAACACGACAACTGTTGAGGAGAAAGTTATCATTTACACTTGTTCAAAAAACACGAAAATGCGCATATCATAAGTACTTTCCTTTGGAATAACTAGCGCCAACCAAACTCTAGACTTTCTGTGAAGAATACATAGGATTTTACAGCGAGCGCGCTCAACAAGGCTCCTGTCAGACGGTTTTCCACAGTTGAAGTGCGCCGCGCGATAGTCACGCATTCGCATTACCGTCACACTTCAATTCGGAGAGGAACAACTAGACCGCACACGACTACAGGAAGTGGGAGCGGTCCAGTCTTTTTCCATCATGGCAGAACGTCGCAATTCAAGCAACACCAAGCGAAGGGATGATCTCCAGCACGGATTTCGTCTTTTCCAGAGCGGACATTTGCATTCAGGTAAGTTGATGGAGGCCACAGCGTTTCTTTTGAGACCCCCCACCCGAGTCTTGATTGGGGTTCCTGACAGTACCCCCCACCAAAAAAGTCCCCCAACCTGGGTTTTGTGGGATTGGCTTTGTGAAATTCTTGAATTAGTCTTGGAGCATGAATGTTAGTATAAGTCTCCCAAGATCTCTCTTCAGGACCAAAGTTCATCCATCAGATAGTACAAGTTGCCTTTTATATATAAAAAGCTGAGCTAATTGCGGAGCATTTGGAATCTTTTTTAATGGAACAAAATGTGCCATCTTTGAAAAGACATCTACAAAAACCAAAATGGTAGTAAACCCTTGACTTGGAGGCAGATCTACTATCAAGTCCATAGATACTGTGTGCCAAGGATGTGGTGGGGTTGGTAGTGGCATCAATTTCCCCTGAGGGGGTCTCCGATCAGTTTTCCCTCTTAAACATCTCTCACAAGTGGTCACAAATTGTCGTATCTGCAGTTTAATATCTGGCCACCAGAAATTTCTCTCTACCAACTCCATAGTTTTATGGATCCCTTTGTGTCCTGCAAATCAAATTATCATGGTAAGATCCCAACGCCTTTTCTTGAAGCTCTTTTGTGGGACGAAATAAACAATTATTTTGGTAAGGAAGACCATTCCTGATTTCTCTGCCTTCAGCTTCCAGAGACCAATCACTCATTTCCTGGATTGTCATATCTTCTTGGATCTTGTCTGCAAATTCTGAAGTATTAGTGACTAGAATATTTTTTTTCCTCTGGAATGATATTCCGCAGCTCTCTAGAATCAGAATCTATTCGAGACAGAGCGTCTGTTTTGCGTTACTCTTCCCCGGCAGAAAATCGAAGAACATCTTATTTGTCTGGCTGTTAGGGTATGGGCAGATTTAAAGAATTGCAAGTTCCGATGGTAGGTAAACACAGTGACCTTGTGTTTAGCACCCAACAGATAATGTCGCCATTCTACAAATGCACATTTTACCGCCAGTAACTCTTTATCCGCAATGGAATAATTGCATTCAGGAGGATTCAATTTTCTTGGGTAATAAGCCACTGGGTGTAACTGGCCGGTTTTTGGATGCCGCTGAGATAGAATTCCCCCAATGGCTTACATTGGAGGCGTCAGCTTCAACATAAAACGGATCTTCAGTTCTTGGGTGTAGTAAAATAGGAGCCTCGGTGAATTGGAAGGCTTCTTCAGCTTCTGCTCCCCACACAAACTTAACTCCCTTTTTTAACAGTCGAGTTATTGGTGCCACCTTCTTGGAGAAGTCCGGAATAAATCTTCGAAAGAAATTTGAGAATCCCAGAAAACTTTGAATCTCCTTCACCGATCTTGGAGAAGGCCATTCTTGCACTGCTTTGACCTTGGTAGAGTTTATACTCACTCCTTCAGGTGATAATACGAACCCTAAGAATTCCACACAATTTACATGAAAAGCACACTTCTCCAACTTCACATAAAGATGATTTTCCAGCAACTTGGTTAAAATTGCTCTCACATGCTGTGTGTGCTCCTCCACGCTGTTTGAAAAAATTTAAATGTCGTCGATGTAAACAACAGCGACTCTATCCAAAAATTCTCCCAGCACATCATTCACAAAATGCTGAAAGGCAGTGGGAGCGTTGCACAAACCGTACAGCATTATTTGATACTCAAATAATCCATACCATGTGCAAAACGCTGTTTTCCATTCATCCCCAGGAGCCACTCTGATTAAATGATATGCTCCTCGCAGGTCCAACTTAGTATAAATCTTGGCATCTTTTACTTGATCCAATAACACTGGAATCAACAGAAGGGGGTATCAATTCTTGATAGTCACCTGTTTCAAACCCCTGTAGCCTATGCACGCACGGAGATCTCCATCCTTTTTCTGAATGAAAAAAAGAGGGGAGGAAACTGGGAACTGTGAGGGGCGTATGAATCCACTGGCTAGATGTTGATCCAAATAATCCTTCAAAAATTGATTCTCAGTTTCAGTGAGTGCATAGATCGACTACATGGCAAAACTGCTCCGGGCTCAATCTCAATCTTGCATTCGTAGGGGCGATGTGGTGGTAACTTCTTCGTTTCTTTCTTATCAAAAACTGTGGATAGATCCGGATATTCTCCTTAGTTTCCACTGTACAAATTGAGCTCGGCGATGATGAACCAAATTTCGAACCAGAGTATCCTCCATGACTCAGTTTTGTTCACAAAAGCAATTCTCCTTGCAAAAAGAGGAATCCATTACAATTGTTCTCTCACTCCAATCAATACGTGGGTTGTGTTTAGTCAACCATGGGAGGCCAAGAATTAACTGAAATTGTGGTGCATCAATTAATTTGAAGGTTACAAGTTCTGAATGACCTTTTAACCCAGTTAACTGAACCAATTCCGTTTCATGAGTAATCGGGCCAGACGATAAATTGGTGCCATTGACTGTCCGAACAACCTCCAAAAATTGCTTTTCCACAAATCTTATTCCATTCTGCTAAGCATATTTTATATCGCAGAAATTTCTAGTGGCCCTGGAATCAATCATGACTGAGACCTTTTTGATTTCTTTGTCTTGAAATTTCACAGTAAAAATGGCATTTAAAGAGGGGCTGCAGACTGTTAGGTATTCATAATTTGTAGTTGACCTGGAGCTGACTTTACTGACGCTTCCACTCCTGCAACTCCTTCTACGGGCGAAGCCGATCTTTTACCAGTTGTGAAGTCTTGGGCTTCTTCGGACATTCCTTAACAAAATGTCCTGACAATCCCCAATATAGACATAGCTGAGAACTTCATCTCTCCTTCTCTTCTTTAGTTAAGGGTCCTCTGACTGATCCTATCTGCATTGGTTCTTCTGTAGACACTCCTTCAGAACTCTTGTGGCCTTCGGTTTTTATTCGATCAAAACGTGGAGGTGGAGGGCGAAATTCTCTTTTCCTCTCATGTCGAAGCTCACTGAATCGATGATCAAGTTGCAAAACTAAATCAATAAGTTCCGAAACTTCTGTAGTTCTTTGAGGAATTTGTGCCAGGGCATCCTTAAGCTCATCACATATGTAAAATATGGCCGCTCTCTTTTCCTCAGGCCAATTTGTTTCCACAACTAATTTGTTGAAATTCGCTAGATATCCCACTAAATCTCGATTCCCTTGCTTGAGATCTAGCAATTTGTTATCAGTTGCTTGAGAGGCAGAACGCTGATCAAGTATCCGTGCAAACTCTACCTTGAAGTCTTCATAATTAAACAGGATTGGATCATTTTTGGTGACCAGAGACATTGACCATGCTGCTGCATCACTGGTCAGATACCACAAAATGATGGCCACTTATGCTTGATCTTCCGCAAAGATCACTGGGCGACACAAAAAGTGCAAAGAACACTGCGTTAAAAAAATTTGGGCCTTAAGAGGGTCTCCACCATATCTCTCAGGAGGAACTAACTGAATGATGGGTGAAATGGCGTGAATAACCTGGGCGGAGATGTCAGAAGGGGAGGGGTGAAGAGTGGGAAATGAAACTCCTCTAAAAACGGACCCTGCAGCAATTACTCATCAAGTCTTTGTCTAGTTTGAATGGACTCTTGGCTAGATATTCTAACCTCCTCCCTCAAGGCCTTGTTTTCTTCTAGGGTATTGTTTAATTGTTCCTGCATACTATTTAGGATGTTAGTTAGGTCTTTTAAATGTAGTCCTTCCGCCATACTGTACAGGAGGGGGCCTGTAATCCTCAATTAAGGAGGTAAGCACTTCAATCTGTCAGAACGGATACACCTACTCATCTTGGTAAAATATCAGTGTCATTAATATATTTATATTGCCCCTTCCTCTATGCATCCCTCCTTTTTCTCCCAACCGTTGAACCTTATTTTCTTTCCGCTTAGGGACTGTTTGTGATATGTGCCTGTGCTCGTCTCTGTGTTGCTGCACGTTAGCGTGCCACCCATTCAATATTGGGGAACCCATCTACTTTAGGTAACCTGCCCCAATCCCTGTGTGCGGGTTTACGTCCTATCCTTTCAGGGATATCTTATACTATTTCTGTTAAGCAGTTACAACCGGTTGTATATTGCAGCTTTTAATTGCCTCCCCCCGCCTCCGAGTACTCCCCACCAGCATCCGGGCAGTATTTTCACAATCAAAGGGCTGTTACTTTTCCCCTCGAGGCATGGACAGAATGTTTGGTCCAGAGGCTTCCGTTCCTGGGAGAGGATGTGGCATAGTGGCTGGCAAATAAGGGACTGGGAGACCATGTTTGATTATCTGCGTTGACTCGATAACATCCTGGGATTCTGGGCATATCACTTAATCACTACGTGCCTTAAAAAAAAGTGTCCCCTTGTTTGCAATAGGGCCGCTGTATATTTGCTATGCTGCTAAAACCAGCTTCACAGTGAAGCAGCACCCAGGCCCCCATGTCACAGCTATCCTCATTTTGCGCCTTTCATTCCCTCGGTTGCACCCGGTGCTTCCTGATCCTAGTCGGAAGTGATCATCTTCATTTATACTGCCTGTCAGGTTCAATGTGCACTCAAACCAATCTGCTGACTTGAGGGGAAACACGAGTTTCATCTATTGGCATTGTAAATGACAATGCCTTTTATTTTATGTTTTGGTTTTTAAAATGTAAATAAAAGGCATTGTCATTTCCAATGCCAATAGCTTAAACTAGCGTAAATGCGAGACCTATTGCATTGCAAATGCTTGTTTCTTGTTAATTGTTTGAATTTTCTCTACTCCAACATTCACAATATTGTGCGTAGAGGTTCGAAAGCCTCTAGCATGCTTGCCTTCTCACTCTCAACAACCGCTCTGTATGTAGCCTCGCTATAAAAATTGTATTGTAATTGCATTTGTATAGCGCTTGCTTCCCCTGAAGTAGCACGCTACTCCAGAACCCATAAAGGATAAGTGGTGAATTACTATAGTGAAAATATGAAAGTAATTTGAGTGGTGGATATGTTAGTCAGTTATTTGAATTGAGAAGGATAGTGGAGGGAGAAAGAATGGAAAAAGGTTTGCATTTATATACTGCGTGCTACCCCTGATGGGGTGTTGAAGTGCTTTTTGGGCGAGTAGCATGTTACTCTGGAACCGATACAGTGTTAGTGGTGAATTAGTATAGTGAAATATGAAAGTATTTTGAGTGGTGGATATTTTAGTCAGTTATTTGGATTGAGAAGTATAGTGAAGAGGTAAAAAGGTTTGCATTTATATATCGCTTGCTACCCCTGATGAGGGATTAAAATTCGTTTTCGGCGAGTAGCACGCTGCTCCGGGCCCATAAAGGATTAGTGGTGAATTAGTATAGTGAAATATGAAATTCATTTGAGTGGTGGATATGTTAGTCTGTTATTTGGATTGAAAAACAATAATGGAGCGATAGAAGGGAAGGATTTAGATTTTTTAGTTTTCGAGCTTATTGCAGTAGGAGAAGGCTTGGGATGAGTAAAAGGGAGTTGGAGGGGAATGAGTAAAAGGGAGGTGTCCTAGGTTTCATTATATGCTGATTGGAAAACCTTTAATAAAAAGATTTGAAGTAAAAAGGTATGATGAAAGAGGAAGAGTCAGTAGATGGTAGAAAAGAAAGGAAAAATAGCGAGCAGAGAGAAAAAGTTAAGTACGGAGGTGGTGGGAAGGAGAGAGGAGGAAGGAACAAGAGAAGAGAGCAGAGACGTAGACGGGAGGAGAGATGACAGGAAGAAGATGCTGTCAAATATGTACCAGCCAGGCTCACCTGCTCAGGGCTTCAAAACTCTTGCATTGCACTAAGCTCCTTTGTTCATCTTTTTCTCACGCACGTGCGCCAGCACTGCTATGCTTGGACTGTGTGTTAAGGCAGAAACTGCTCTTTATTGCGAGTGGGATATTTTGTGAAAATACCAGTTTTCAAAGTAGAAGGGGGTAGATTTAATTTAATTGCCACACCAGCCATTTATTATTTGAAGACATTTTTTTGCTGTATTTTCTTACTCAGACTGAGCTGGCAGCCGTTATTGCATGTCAGGTGACCACAAAAATGCCTCAGGACACCTCAGGTTCTCGTATCCATTGCTCTGCTGCAACTGCAGCAGGGATGTTCTGCTTTTGCTTCCATAACGTATTTTACATTATATTATACTTCTACACAACACTAAGAGACCTTTCTTTTGCTGCTCTCCTCAGTAGTTCTCTTTTTATCTCCCTCAAAAGGATTAAAGGCTGAGTGGTTGCAAGCTGAACATCATTCTCTCAGAAGCTATTCTAAAAGTTCTGAGAGAAAAACGAATCCCCTGTCTACACTACGCTCACTTAGCCTTCCCCGGAGCGCTGTACATGTACCTCATGTACTCTCAAATCTCAGCTTATTCAAAAAATCCTCCATTCTCCTCGGCAGGCCAGGAGAGCAAGGCTGAGCCTGGAGCTGGGCTTCGGAAGCCCAGATCTTCCAAGCTTAGAGGAGGCAACAAAATAATACATTAGGACCTTGCAGGCCCTAGCGTCCGATCTCAAAGCACAACTCAAAACAATTTTTGAAGAGGAGGGCTCTCCATGGCTTACACAGCTTGCAGTGGCCACCAGCTGCTTGATAATTGAGACCTCCAACCTAGATAATCAGGATATTCCGTTTTCAGCCTGGAAAAAAGCTGTGAATGTGCAGGTCACGAAAGCTTTATTTGAAAGGGATACTGAAAGGCTCCACCATAGAACCATCTTCTCTGTACTGAATGCCTCTTACATCTTAGCCAGCCCTATTTTAAGGAATCATTGTCAGCACTGGCACAATGGAAAATCCCTTTTATGAGGCTTCTTGCACTGCCCATCGCAGACTTTAATCCAGCCCGGCCATGGAGAGTCAAGTTAACATCCTGCTGACTATGCAATTACCATCAAAAATCCTATTTTCAGCTGCTGTGCTGCTATCCCAATCAGGCCAGTGATTTACGTCACCTGCTAGCTCCTACATGCTGGGCCAATGGTCTCCGGCAATGTAGAGAAGCTTCGGACCTGTGTTTTTCCACCAACACATCACCGACCCTGGCCAGGTTAGGCAAATTCACCTACGTCATTTGATCAGCACTGCAGAATGCAACAACAGGGTGATAGTTACCCAGGCATTGCAGAGAAGCACAGAGTCAAAGTCTCTCCACCACTCAGCCACTTAGCCCCAGATTCTGGTTGGCTTGGACTACCTGCAGGCGTAACTCAAACCGCAGACTGAGTGACTCTGAAGTGTGCATACCCATACTCCTTCCAGCTTAAGTACTCTAAACTTGACACCACACCACAAACGGCGACAAAGGACATTCTAAATGTTGTTATACATGGACTGTTCCAAGTCTCATAACAGCTCCCAGTGGCCAAGCTCAATACTAAGAAGGGTTATCAGTAGAGCTAGAGTTTACAATGTTTTTATCACAAGGAATCTTAAAGTATTCTCATTAACCCCTTCACTGCGGCGGCTATTCCGCCGCAGTGAAGGGGCGGGCGGAAATGCGGCGGGCGCATGCTGGTGACGGAACCGCTCCGTCACCAGCGTCGGTTACGCTGTGCTTATGGCGGAGCGGTTTCCTCATGGCCCCGCCCGCTCAATAGAACGCTCAGCGCAGGCGCGGAATCCGCGCAGGAGCGTCGGGCGGGCCATGACGGAACCGCTCCGTCATCAGCACAGCGCCACCGCGCCTGATGACGGAGCGGTTCCGTCATCAGCAGGGGAGGGGTTAATACTGCTATGACCTAATACAATCGTATAGATCGTATTTTTTTATTTTATGTAATTTGTAAATACGTTCCAGCAAGGTTTACAGGACATCGATTTTTGGGCAGGGATATTGCAAACATTATTCCAGAGATGTATAGTGCAGCACAGAGTGCACTCGTCTTGGCAAGGCTCGATTCTTCATCCCATAAACATAAAAGGCCCCATCGCTGTCCCTGACAGCTACAGACAAATTGCACTACTGGATATTGAGGAAAAGTAATTTGCCTCATTATTACTTGAGGATCTACAAGGCTGGGCAACGTCAAACAATCTGCTCTGCCTTTACCAAACTGGGTTTAGAATGCAGGCCGGCACCACAGACAATTCGGTGGCAGTAAGGTTGCTTGCCACTAGACAAGTACAAAAAAAGGAAGAGCTTTTTTGCTGCTTTATTGACTACAGTAAAGCTTTTAAACATGTCAATCATCACTTACTGTGGGCTAAGCTTACAGCTTGACAAATCTCAGAACCATTATTACAAAGCATCATGCTGCTCTATTCCAACATGTGGCGAAAGTAAAATTAGGACGACGCACCTCGGTTTCGGAAAATTCAACATTGAACAAGGGGTGCGTACTAGCACCTACCCATTTTAATCTGTGTATGAGCGATTTGGTACCTGCATTAAATCAAACTAATAGTCATGCTCCTAAACAGGTGAATCCGCATATCTCTTCTCTGCTGTACGTGGATGAAGTCGCCCTGCTCAGTCAGACACAGGTAGGGCTTCAAAGACTGTTAGATGCCTCAGTCACGCATTGCCTGGCAAATGATATGAAGATCAACTACGAAAAAACAAATATAATTATCTTTGGTTAGAAAAAGAGAAATCAACATCAATGGCATGTTGATACTCATCGCCTGGCCATCGTGAACCAATACAAATACCTGGGTTGCTGGTTAGACAACAAAGGAGGTCATTTACTGCACTTGAACTCACTAAAACCAAAACTAGCAAAACTAGCCTCGTTGCAAGGTGCTTTCTGAACAATACTCAAGAGCACAAACAAGTTCTCTTATGAAGCACTGCTGAAAATAGTCTCTGCCAAATTAGTGCCAACACTGTCATACAGATCAGAGGCCTATCCGGAAAAACTGGGAACTTTCCTAAATCGGGCACAGAGCGCAATCTTTAGGTCTTTATTTTATCTGCCAGGCAACACCTCGCCAGCTCAAATAAGGATGGACTTTACATTAAAGGATCAACTGCTTGTACAGATGGCCTGTATAATAAAATACCTGCACTCCACAAGATCTGCTTAGCAAGGATCGTTAAAACATCTCATTTGGCGGGACATGCCTATCTGGTCCTCAGCAGCTATGATAGAAAAGGCCCGCAAAAATACATCAAGGAAACATTTTCCCCAGCTTCGGATGGGCTCATTTGCATCCTTAGACCTGTCACCACCATGGGCGGTTAAACCAGAGTTGAAAATATACCAACTATTTAATCTATTCCAGGTATTAATTACTCATTTGCTTTGTATGTGCCCTACACTACTGGAAGACAGCAGAAAATTGCTTAGGTTCCTCCTGCGCTATATAAAACTCTTTAAATAAATAAATAAATAAATAAATAAATATGGGCTAAGGAAGGGACACGGACATTCCTTTCTGCCGTCAGCTTCTTACTGAACAATGAGCAGCTGCAAGTAATCACAAAACTGGTAAAATTCTTGTGGTGTGTTGAGAACCAACTAAAAATAAATTCTGAATCCCAAAAATAAGAAAGGGAGGATCCTTGAACTTTAGTAGTCAAAAAATAATGTTGCTTCAAATAAACAGTCAGCACTGCTTATTAAGTCATTAGCTTTTTATCAATTGTATTTTAACCATTTTTACCAGTGAGGAATTCTGAGGATGACCTATGAATTACTTGTCAAATTATGGAGACTTAAGAAAAATTAGTGACAATAGTTATCATTCCGATTTTATTTGAAATTAATGCGCTTTAACAGACTTCATTGTCTAACTAAAGTTTCTTTGAATTTGAAATTTGATTTGATTTGATTAAAAACGACTTACCCAAAGATCCGCTATCTATGTAATGATTATTTAATGTGATTTATTTTTTAATACAAGAGCCTTGCAGACAGTTAAGTGGTCAGGCCAAAAATAAATACAACAATAAACATGCAAATATAATTTCAGTAAATCAATATGAACATCCCAGTACAGGAAGTGCAGAGGAATACTTCCTGTCACTAAGACATGAGCCCATAAGAGAGAGCCTAAAATGGAGAATAGTGAACCAAGACACATCAATCCACCAGCTTTGTCACTTAAATAGCATACAGCCCAGAAGACCAGCCAGCAAATATGTAATCAATCTTGGTGATGTGACACATAGAATTACAGACAGACTTTACAAATCTAGAATAATTGACTTCAGGATCCCTTCTCTCGAGAAGGCAGACTCTCTTCAGAAATCGGCAACAGTCATTTCCTGTGCCTTCAGTCACTTCTGACTCCTAGACCAAGGTGTCATCTTCACGATCTGTGATAAGAACCAAAGACATTCTGTTGCTACTACTTCCAGGATTTGGGTCTGCTAGTCAGGGTTCGTGACTGGTGATCTTCTGGTAGGGAAGTTGTTTGTTTTTTCCTTACAACTTTCTTCTGTGTCTTGTGTTTCCGTCCAATCACATATCTATTCCATGGAGTTAAAAAGCATGTGGTGGTCCTGATTAACCTAAACTAAACCTTTCTCAGATTCGATGCAAGTACACACTTGCTGTTAAGCTTTATCTAAGATTTTTAAAATAACACCAAAATTGGATAAGATTAGGAGCATACTAATCTAAAAAGGTGTTTTTAATCAGGAAGACTCCCATGGTCTATTTAATAGTTTAATATCATTCCAATAAGGCAATAGAAACAATTCATATTCTATAATATAGCAATTATTTAATAAAACTTAATAATACTGAAAACGCCAATTCATGAATAAATAGATTGGTCCTCAACACTCATGCATATACATCTATAACTGTGAGCAACTCAAAACAACCAGCTGTTCAAAAACCACGAACTGGAATTTTCTTTGGACATGACACAATCTCATATCTGATCTCATATCTTAACATACCATATGTGCCTGAGGTATGTGTCCTCTTTTTTATGCCCTGCATCTTATCACCCTCTATGTTACAGTATTTCTTCCTTTCAATTACATCTTCGCATATTTCCGTTTCAATATCCCTAACTGGAATTAGCAAGTGATTCTACTTTTTGCATTTATCTGTCCAGTACATGGCAAAAGTATTGTGCATTTTCTGGTCAGTATCCCTCTCCATTTTGACCCAACTTAATGTGCAGTTCTATTTTTTAATTAGGCTGCATGAGGTATGTGTCCCCTCAGTATACTCACTACTTCTGGTATTTATATTTATGATCTGGGGCACTACTCTTGGTATGGCCTAAAACTGTAACCATCTGCACACTGTTTACCCTTTATAGTGAATTGTGTCATATTTACACTGGATGAAGGTTTTCCCAGGGTGAGGGAGCATGGCCACTGGTTAAAAACCGTTCATTTAAATTAAACATAGTTAGTTTCAGGGCTCTACTTAATATGTAATATAATTACAGGTATCTATTATTCTTGAGTGAAGGTGACTTTCCTGATGAAGGAGTTTGTGTGCCGAAACACACGTAGATAAAAGCCACAAGAAGACTGAATATAATACATCCATAAAGAGTACCAGTTGACACATAAGCACATTATAGCATTATAGATATTGGATAACATTGATGTACACTTAAAAGTATTAGCATGATGGCTGTTTTTGCGAAAGGTATTCAGAATCACTGAATACTGTTAGAGACTGCATTATTCCATTGATTGTGTGTACTATGCTTTATGTGTCTGAGTGATATAAATGACTGATATGAATGTGGAAATTGATGTAGGATTAATATTGATTGGATCAATGGTTTATGTACCAATATGACAATGATATCGGATGGAGTCACTTGTTTTTAAAATATTTTAACTTTGTCGATCATTAATCTAAAAATATTTTTTGTACTCACCCAAGATGTATGCTGTTTTGAGCTTTCTATTTAGATAGGATACTAATTTTAAAGCTATGATTTGCCGGGGGTGTGTATGTACATTTCTGTCATTTGAGATTGTACAAGTGAAATCTGAGATTAACTATAATGTCCTTTGTTTTTTTCAATGAAAAATCACTAATATATATATATATATATCTATATGACCCAGTATAAGGCAATTCGCCGAAACGCGTTGGTCCTTTCTTGCAGATGGAATGCAGACTGTGTAAATATGCTTTGAAGAAGATGAAAATAATTTTAAAAAAGAAAATTGATAAACTGACCAGGAAAGAAGTTGCCTTTTGTTAACACACACACACACACACACACACGCACACACACACACACACACACCTGCGCCTCTGGGTGTGATCTGCTGGTGTTAAAAGCGGCTGGATGAAGGGACGAAAGAAACCTGCTATAATTTAAAACTAAAAGGATTTCCAGGCTAAATTCGATTGAGGTATTAAACTCAATGTACAGGACTGATTGGAACAACTCGCTTTGAACAAAGAGCATAAAAGCGTCTCCAGGATTCAACTTTTCCAACATGAGGAATGCTGGGAATTGCAGTCCTGATGCACCTCATCCAATGAAAGAGAGGCAGTATGATTTAAAACAGGTGGGAGTAAAAAAAGCTGTGAACCATGCATCTGAGGAAAGCACTTTTGCTGAAACACGTCATGCTTGTTTTTTGAAGAATAAAAGGAGCTTTCTGAAGCCTCGTTGTGTGCTCTGGTTCATTGCCAAAGGAGAACAAATGCTGTTTTCATATATATTCATATGCATATATTTATATTAGAGAATGCTGATAGCCACTCTGTAGTTATAATTAGGATTATAAGAGATGGGAATTCCTCCGATGTTTGCTCGCTAATGACTTTGCACTCATTTGATAAATCTCCAATTAACTTTCCAGACCTACAGCTTTCTCTACATTGGTAGATGATGGAACGTGTTGCGGAGACTCGTCATGGGGGTGAAAAGAAAAAAGGGTGGCTCCAAAACACGTTTTGGCCCCATGCATTTTACATAGTCTTTGTGCTCTCACATCACACCCAAAGGCCAGTTAGCTTCACTTGAAATTTGGCAGGATTATAGATTATGGTGTGCAGATGATCTGTTTTGGTAGTGCAGGTAAGTAAGGTATTTTTTAAGTTATAAGGTATTTTAACTGTGATATCTGTCATGTAGTTTTGCAAAATGTTGCTAAAGTACTGTGGTACATGCCGATGATGAGCCATTATGTGATAGGCTAATGGCTGCCTTTAAAAAGTTAAATGCAGGCATGTTGTTTTAGGTACACTTTGCCTGTGATCTGGTTCAGGACTTTAGATAAAGGTAAGTATTACCTTTTATTAAAGTGGTAATAGGTAAGAAAAATTATTTATAAGTTTCTATATATTTTAAAGTAAAGTGTTAGAAATTGGTGTACCATCTTGTACAGTACAGTATAGTGGTGTGGCGTAGAGTGTTCGAAAGAGTTGCAGAGTGGAGTAGACTGTTTAGCCCTGGGTGCAGGGGCCTAGAGTGGAGTAGAAGGTTGTAGAGTGTTCTGTAGAGGCATAGAGAGGAGTACAGTGTTGTATAGTGGCACACAGTGTAACAGGGTCTTGTGCAGTAGAGTGTGGTACAGTGGGGCAGAGCAGAGTGGAGTGCTGTTCAGTGCCAAACAGTGGGGTAAAGTGTTATGCAGTGAAGTACAGTGACGTGGAGTCCAGTAGAGTGGCGTAGCATAGAGTGTAGTAGTGTGATATGCAGTATTGTGGCATGGAGTCGATTATAATGTAATGGCGAAGTATACAATGGAGTAATTTGTTGTAGAGTGGAATGGTATGTGATACAGTGGAGTGGAGTAGTGTGTTTGAGTGGTGGAAAGCCTAATAGAGTGAAGTTGAGTAGAGTGTCACAGAGTGGATGAAACTGTTGCATAGTGGAATGTCATAGAGTAGAGTGGTGTGTGGTACATTATGGTAAAGTCAAGTGGGATAGACTGTTGTACAGTTTAGTGGCACATTGGAGCGTACAGTGGAGTGGCATAGTGAGCAGTAGCAGAGTTCAATGGAGTAGTGTCTTATAGAGTATAGTAAATTAAGTGGGGTACAGCGGCCTAGAGGCACTTGTGTAGACTCGTAGCCTGGCATACAGTGTGGATAAATGCTAGAGAGTTAAGTAAAGTGCTGTACACTGGCATTGACAGGTGTACATTGTAGTACAGTGTAGTGCTACACAACGGAGTATAGTGTGGTACAGTGGAGGAGCATAGACTGTTGTGGCTGACCAGAGAACAGTGGAATGGCATGCAATGTACTTGGCTAGACTGAAGTGGCATAAACATAAAATGGAGTAGTGTGCAGTGCAGTGGCGTAGAGTGGAGTGGCGTATAGTGCAATAGTATACTGAAGAGTGCCATACAGTGGAGTGGCAAATAGTGAAGTGGCATAGAATGGAATAACATAGAGTGGAGTGGGGTGGAGGGGAGTTACTTTGAGTGGAAAATCACAGATGACAGTGTTTTAGAGTGGAGTGGCATATGTTGGAGTGGTGTTGACTGCATTGGCATAGAGTGGAGTGTGTGCAGTGTATAGTGTACAGGAAAGTGCTGTAGAGTGGAGTGGTGTACAGCCGAGTGGCATACACTGAAGTGAGGTACAGTGTACTGACATACAGTATAGTAGGGTGGAGTGGCATTGAGTGGAGTTGTTTAGAGTGGATAGGTGTACAGTGGAGTGTTGCAGAGTGGAGTAGAATACAATGGAACAAAGTGGTGTAGAGTGGAGTAGCAAATAGTGCAGTGGCTTAAAGTGGAGTGAGTGGAATAACATAGAGTGGAGTGGCATAGAGTGGACTGGCACACAAAGGAATAGTGTATCTATGCATAAATAATCAACCAGCACTCACAGGAGAGTTAAACCCTGTTTAGGATGTATTTGTACTTTCACTCAAATGCGTTTCGGCAGTTTGCCTTCGTCAGGAAACTGCTGAAACGTGATTGAACGAAAGTAAAAATACATTTTAAAAAGGGTTATAGATCTCCCTTGAGTGCTGGTTGATTATTTATGCAGCTGAAAATTTCGCGAGTCTGCTCTCGCGAGACAGAGCACCCACTAGCGAGTGCAGCGACACTTGACAGAGAACAAAGCTAACGTATATAAACATATATATTCCAAGGTCCTTGCTCCTCTTCACAACAAAAACTATATATATATATATATATGTATATATATATATATATATATATATATATATATATATTGATAGATAGATAGATAGATATATAGATATAGATATATGTATCTCCAATGGGTACATCGTTTGCTTCCACCTTGGCAAATCTAACAATGGGCTGGTGGGAAGTGGGGACAGTGTGGACAGAACAAAATACGTCAGATGTGCAACATGTGAGTCTATGGGTGTGTTTTATTGAAGATTTGTTTTTAATCTGGGATGGGAGTGAAGAAGATCATATGAATTTTAGCCAATCATTAAATTATAACCTCCAGAGACTTAAGTTTCCCCATGAACTCCATGCAACAGATATACCATTTCTGTATGTGAAAGTGTATATTCAACAAAATCTGTACAAAGATATCCAGAAAACCGACACATACAAATAGTCTCTTACATGCAAATAGCGGACACCCACATGCACTGAAATAGAGTATGCCCTTTGGCCATTTCTTATGAGCAAGGAGGAATTGGTCAGAAGATCAGGAATTCGCCATACAACTGGATGATATGTAATATCGATCTTTAAGACAAAGGTATCCCATGTTGGTTTTAGAAGATACAAAGAAAAGAGTATGGCAATTAAAAAGATCTGAGGTTATGATCCCCAAAACGAAACAGAAAAAAGATGAAAAAGAAAAGAATAACATAAGATACATTATGGACTTTAATGCCTCCAGCCATGTGATAAAAAAATAATCATGGAAAACTGGAAATTGTTACAAATTGATAAAGATCTTAATGAAATACTACCAGAAAGTCCCCAGATCGCATATAAAAATATCCCTGGGTGATCTTCTAACTAAAAGCTTCATGAGTAGTTTGAATGCAGAGGACTCACGTTGGTATCAAAAAATCAGAAAAGCTTCTGGCGGTGCTCAAAATTATAACACCTGTGGCTATGAAAAGAACAAATCATCATTCCTACTACACAATGGAATTAATTGATTAACATTAATAGATATATATATGATCATTAAAGCTCTGACAAATTGCAATTTATCAACAACCGACGTACTATTAAATATCAGCTAAAATCATAAAATCTCTCATCGCCAGTTTAAATTAATAATACATACATGTTACTCCGACTCAACAATAAATAATAAGTACATAGGGAGTGTAATTAAATATCAGGACAAAACAAGTCAAATGACCTCTCCTATCGACTTAAGTTTCATGTATCTTTTTCAGAGGTTCAGGGCTTGAATAATAAAGTTTAAAACAGCGATACAGATCAATGGGTACTCTAAGCGCTGTAAGAAAATCAAACCTTCAATATGCAAGTTAAAAGATCTCTCTTTAAATATTGCCCTTAAAATTGGGATCTATAGACTGTGTAAAGAGGGCAGAATAATATAAAGTGCTAGTATATTGGCAGGAAATCCTGTCGGACAAGGACGCGCACCATGAACCTGTGGTCAGGACCGCCCCTAAATAATGCATCATGTTCATACGAAAACGTGAGATATAAAATCTATGTCGGGGAGTTCTAATTGACATAAGCTAGGGCTCCATGCCAGGGTACGTGGAAAGCGCTGTATATTGTTGAACAGTATGTCAAGAGCTTTCTCCATTCTTAGCTTTCCGTTTGGTCCTAGAACTTCAACTTGATCTGCGCCTTGATAATGTTTCCTGTGTTTACCCACAGATCTGCCAGACCCAATTCTGGCAAGGATAACTAGACATAGTTTAACCATGCTTCAATCAAAGAGATAATCACATATGAAACTACCTTTGTGATTTATGTTTTAGAATGCATGTATGGGTTGAAGTACATAGGTAGTACTGTGAACACAATTAAATTGCGCATGTTACAACACACGAGAGCAATTAATAATAAGAATTTCACATATGCCATGGCAAAGCACATTTGGGAGAACCACGAAGGTGACATCTTACAAATGAAATACTAAGGCATGTAGAAGATTTTTAAATCACCCAGAGGAGGAAATCAGGAGTTAGTATTGAGAAAAACTGAGTCAAAATGAATTTTAAACACTGGGACAGAGGTTCCATGGGGCTTAAATACTGACTCAGACCTCCATACGTACACTTGATCTGAGGTCTAATAATTTCCTGTTCTGAGTTTTAGATTTCTTATGGTAGAACATTATTTGGACATTGAAAGGAAGATATTGATTTTGACTGCACACAACACTTTTTGAATTAGGAGTTTGTATTTTATAAGATTGAAGAGAAATAATGATTCTTGATTTGGCACATTAGAACTCTAGACCCTATAGTTCATTTCACAGTATCCTAATCAGAATAGGAATATATAAACCAAAAGTATAGGGATACAAAGGTCACTTTTGCAAAGTCAGGAGGGTAATATGTTCTTTTGTGCAATATGCAATGTCAATCAAGTAAATATGATTGAGAAATGCATGGTTGAACCAGTTACATAGAACAGATTTGATTTGGGCCTTAGATCTATTGACGAGGAATTGGGCCTAAAACCACTAACATTCTGGCGTCGACTCTGGAGCACTCCGGAGCTCTTGATTTATAGGGAGGAACTGAAAGAGATTTTGAGCTTACCAAATCTGACGAATATTCCCTGGCTAAAATACATAAAAAATGAATGCGAAAGTCTGGGAAGGCCAGAATTATGGCTAGACCCTGAAAACTTTTGTAGCAAGGTTTCACACACATGTTTAACAAAGGAATATTACGATTTAAAATTAAATACCTTATTAGCGAATTCGCGGCTGGGGATTTTAACTAACACATTCATTCAATTCAAAGATTCCTATCACTTGGAGCAGGCCCTTGATGGAATCTGTCCTGTATTGTCCAGGAAGCTATTTTTGCAGTGGAGGTATGGTACTCTCCCGATTAGAGCATTCACTAGTACCTGGTGTCATTCTCCCTCCACTAAGCAATGTCCTGCATGTTCATATCAGTTGGAAAACGAATTACATATTCTATTCTTTTGCCCTGCCTATCAAAAATCCAGAAAGTATTGGCTTGTTCCCCTTCTTAAAAACCTAAGCTTTAGGCATTGCATTCCAGCTTATAGAACACTCAAGACGGATTTTTCATCCCCCACTGTATTTGCGGTAGCTAAATTTTTAACAGCGATTTGGCACAAGCGCACTTGCCATATCCAGAACTCTGATACGCACCTGGTACAGGCACTTTAAAAATCATAGTACAGACCAGCACAAATCAGAAAGGATCTTAATTGATTTTATTTATTATGACAAATGTGATTTTTAAACATAACTAGAAGTCTGATTTTTATCTTGCACAAGCACTTTGAATTTGTACCACAGAGCGACACCAATCGGAGGGATCGCAATGGGCTCATTTAATATGATAACCGTAGTGATTTTTAGACTCTTTGTTTTATGAATATGTATTATTCTTGTCTGTTTTAACTTTTGGTGTACATCTTTTATGGTCCAAGTGATCGAAATAAAGATAGCTGAACTAACTATAACAGGGGAATTTCTATGGTTTTGTATGAGTGAAATGTCCAGCTAACTATAACGCCCCTGAAACCTATGTTTTTTTCAGTGCATTTCTAAGGTTTGTTAAATGCTAATTCCTAACTATAACATGCCTGAAACCTATGGATTTTTCAGTGAATATATACATGTATATCCACTGCTGATGATGTCCCATATTACATCATTCATGACATGGTCAGTGACATCACTGATGACATCACTGATGACATCTCAAATGACATCACTGATGACCTCACTGATGACATCATCCAGTGAATGTGGTTTGCTTTGATATTTAAATAAGTATTATATATATATATATATATATATATATATATATATATATATATATATATATATATATATATATATATATATATATCAATCTGCCTTGAAGACTGAGTGGATGTATAAGTGTCTGAATGGAGGATTTAGGAGCAGAGTGAATGCTATCTAAGTGATTCATTTAAAGTGTCTCACTAAATATGTGAGATAGTGATTATAATTTGTGAATAACTGCATCACTCTATCTCTTAATGTGTAAAGAACTACATAAGTTGGTTACTAGCTATGTGAAAGTGTATATTAGTTATTCATTAGTTAAGTGAGTATTTGTATGTAATAGTGAATGAATGTGTGTGTTGTTGGGTGGGAGGTGTGTGACTGTCCAAAGATGTGTAAATAGTTGATTTAGCAGGTATATGAGGTTAAGACTGTATGTGGAAACAGTTGTTTGGGTGAGTGAATCTCTTTATGGGTGTGATGATGAGTAAATATATTTCTCAATGATACATGTCCAACAAACTAGAAATAGAAAAGGCAGTGTATGTGACAGTTGTTTTATATAAATAAGTATACATAAGGCTCAGTGATTGTATGAGTGTCGTATGGATAACTGTATTTGTACTTGTAATAGTGATTTCATAACACACTAAGTATGAGTTACTATCTAGATGAATAAATAAAGTGGTCTTTCTGCAAGTGTGTAGCTTAGTAAATATAAGTATGATCAATTGTTTGCATAAGTGAGTAGGATATTTATTATTTAATATTATTTTATTTTTTAAACTTATAAGGCACAAACATCTACCCAAAAAGGGTTTCCCAGCACCAAGACACAGCACAGAAGATGGAACGGGTTCACTGAGGTCGTTCAAGATTATTGATCGAACAACCAGGTTTTAATTTCTTTTCTGAACCTGGAATAACTCCCCTCCTTGCGTATATGGGGCGGAAGTGAATTCCAAATGGATGGACCCTGGTGGGCAAAAAATCTCCCTACCATCCTGGAAAGCTTGAATCTAGGCACACAGACGTTTGCTGCTGATTGTGACCGTAGATGTCTTTTGGGAATGTAGGGATGAACTAATGCCTGAAGGTATTTAGGTGCGGTGCCTGCTTTAATCTTGAACATATAGTTCAGGGTCTTAAATCTGATGCGGTTTGCCACCCTAAGCCAGTGCAGTTCACGCAAGTGGGAGGACACACAGGTGGTTTTTGGTATGTTACATAAAAGTCGGGCAGCAGAGTTTTGTACAAGCTGTAACCTCTTTATAACTGCTTTGTTTGCACCTAAATACAGGATGATCCCGTTGTCAAGCCGAGATGTAACAAGGGCATTGACTACTGTTTTCTGAGTGGAGATGGACAGCATCCATAGGATCTTTCTGAGCCACTTCAGGATGGTGAAACAAAGGCCTACCACCTTGCTGGCCTGTTGTTTCATGGACAGAGAGCTGTCCATAATTACCCCCAGATTCCTCGCATGAGTGACTGGTGTTGGGAGATTTCCCATCTGGGAAGGCCAATGTGAGGCGTTCCAAAGATGTCGCTGCTTACCCAGAAGAAGAATCTCAGTCTTGTCTCCATTTAATTTCAGCTGGTTGGTAGTCATCCAACTGAAGATGTTCAGGAGACCTTGTTTAAGGAGAGACAGAGATAGTGGACTAGATTCTGATAGCGAGAAGATAATCTGTGAATCATCTGCGTATGTCATAAGGGTAAGTTCAGATTTCTCCACTAGATCCGCCAGGGGTCTAAGATAAAGGTTGAAAAACAGCGGGCTGAGGATAGAGCCCTGCGGTACTCCATGGGGGGAGTTGAAAGGTCCAGAGAACGCTATGGATGAAGCAATTTGGAATGTCCGTTGGTCCAAGAAGGACCTAATCCATTTCAAGGCATCGCCACAGATCCCGTTTTTTTCTAATGTGGTAAGTAGCCTTTTGTGCGACACAGTGTCAAAGGCTGCGCTTAGGTCGAGAAGAATAAGAGCAACCGTTTGACCGTCGTCAAGGAGTTTCCGAATGGTTTCGGTAACTCCCAGCAGAGCGGTTTCCGTGGAGAAGCCAGCTTGGAATCCAGACTGAGTCGGATGGAGGAGGGAATTTTCTTCCGAAAAAAGAGTTAGGGCAGAGTGCACGTGTCTTTCCAGACATTTGGAAAAAGCAGGGAGAAGTGAGATGGCCCTGTAGTTAGACAGTTTTTCAGGGTCTGCTGGTGGTTTCTTTAACAGTGGGGTCACCATAGCATGCTTCTAGAGAGTGGGTACTGTAGAGAGTTTCAGGGACGAATTTAGTGTGTCCACAATGATTTCAAGGGAGGGGGTGTCCAGTAGTTTCATTATATTGATAGGAATAGGGTCGCACGGAGAGCCAGATTTGATGGTCTTAAGGATGGATTTTAGAGTGTCGATTGTGATGGGCGGCCAGTGTTCTAAGGTCTGATTTACACTGGGAGTATACTCCAAATCATCCTGAGAGGCAGTATTAGTTTTGTTACTGTTGATTTCTATGATTAGATTGTCAATTTCATCGGAAAAGAATTGAGCGAGATCCTGACATTGTCTCTCATTTAGTGGGCGGGTAGTTGCTTTAGTTTGAGCCCCTGCTAAATCTTTAACCGTATTGAACAGTGTTTTAGCTTTGTTTACGGCTTCCATGATGGTATTAGAGACGTGCAAGGCGCGTGCTTTCTTGCATGCAGTGTGGTATAAGTTTCTTGCGATTTGGTACGTCCTTTTTTTTCGGGAGCAAAGTCTTTCCGCCACTGTCTTTCAAGTACCTTACATTTGTTTTTTTCCTCTTTAAGTGAGTCGTTGAACCACGGGACTGGGGGACGATGTCTATTGCCCTTAATTTGAGGGGTTGGTAGGCAAGTCTCAGCCGCCTTGCTGAGCCACTGTTGGGTAGCTGTTGCAATACTTTCCATGCATTGGCCTTTATTGGGTGGGTTATTGCTGAGTGCTGTATTAAGTTTTAAAATGTCTAAGGTTTTCCAATTTTTTCTTGATGAGCAGGGAACACAGATTGAGCAGAGGAGATGGCAGGTAGTTTAAGATTAAATGTAATTAAATAATGGTCAGACCAGCATACGGGAGTAGTATCCTGCCGGGTAAGTTCTGGGAGATTAGTAAGTAATGGGTCGAGCAGATGTCCTGCCTTATGGCTAGATCCTGAATTTAGGAGACTGATGTTTAACGCTGTCAGATCTTCTAGCAGGTTAGTGCAAGTCGTGTTCGATTGGTCATCCAAGTGTAGATTTAGGCCTCCAATGAGAGAAAAATGTTTTGAAGCCAGGTGAAAGGGTGTGATATAGTTAGCTAACTTGGAAGCCCATTGAGTGCCGTTCCCGGGTGACCGGTACATCAAGATGCCAGATAACATGAAGTTGGGGTTCAAGCTTATTTTAAAAAATGCGGCTTCACAATCAGGGATATCTACCGGCTCAAAAGTACATTTGAGTGCTTTGTTATGAATAATAGCGATTCCACCACCAGTTTTAAAAGTTCTGTCCTTCCTAACAATCGCATAGTTGGACGGGAGAGCAGTGGCCACATCCGGGCCGGAGCCTTCATGTAACCAGGTTTCTGTCAGAAATAGTGCACTGGGTTGGTCATCTAGTAACAGGTTGAAAATGTCCAACTTGTGTTTAGGTAAGGAACGACAATTGATACTGTAGAACAGAATTTTTTTGTCAATGGGACAGCATTGTTTATGGCGCTTTCTATCTCTGAATCTGCGATCGGGATAAGGTTGGAAATTAGATAGTGTAAGACTGCAGTTAGGGCAGGTCGCATTTCCAGTTTGGGGAACTACGAGTAAAGTGCAGTCGCCATGCTTCACAGGGCGCAATGCTTTAAGATGGTCAGACAACATTACCTGTCTAGTCCTTGCCTGGGAGACATAGCCCTCTGCCCCGTGCCCCGTCCTGGCCCGGACGGGCACAGACGGGCTAGCCTTAGGCATGTCTTCAGTGCGGGGACGGCATGGTCGCTGCGCATCACCGCTGCGCGTGTTAGGTGGCATCAGTGTTTTGTAGAGGCCGTGCTAGCGTTCAGCACCGCCTCCCCACACATTCAACCAATCGATGCCTGGTACCGGGAGGGAACCCGGAAGAAGGTAGCGCCCTGCACCCTCCACTACAATCAAGCCCAGCGCTTGCAGTGGACCGGGGTAGCAGGGGCGGCAAGGATCGCCACAAGAGGTCTGTGAGAAGAGTGCAATACAGTTTTTAAAAATTAAAGTGCATCCTTGCAAATTAAAAACACAATTCACACACAGCTATCAAAAATTATTCAGGGTCGCGCTCTCAGTGCAATTCTTCAGTCAATATACACCAAAGCGTAAAGTTAGTATCCAGGTCGCGCTGCGAACATGAAATGCGTGTGTCTTTAGGGAGAATACCTCTTTCTCTGGGGCTTTGTAGAGGCCATGCTAGCGTTTAGCACCACCTCCCCACACTCTCAACCAATCTATTCCCGGCACCGGGAGGGAACCCGGAAGAAGGTAGCGCCCTGCACCCTCCACTACAATCAAGCCTAGCGCTTGCGGTGGACTGGGGCAGCAGGTAACTGCATAAGTGGATATGATGTGAGCTGGTGTGAATGTTCATGTAGGTGTAAAAGTATATTTAATAGTGTTGTATTGATCTTTGTTACCATGTATTGATGAGTCTATAGGTAAGTGTTTAGATGTGTGTGGCTTTCTAGAAACTTGTATTAGTGTGTCAATACTTTCAAGTATGGTACTTCATATTTTACAATGAGTGTTAAAAATGTACACTAGTGAATGATAAAATGTATCAGATTGTCACGTGGATGATGTCATCAGTGATGTCATCAGTAATGTCACTGACCATGTCATGAATGATGTATTATGTGACATCATCAGCAGTGGATTGCGGGCGCGTGAGTTATAGTTAGTACAACTCATTATAACGGGGGAATTTCAATGGTTTTGTACGAGTGAAATGTCCAACTAACTATAACACCCCTGAAACCTGTGGTTTTTCCAGGGAATTTCTGAGGTTTTTTAAATGTTAATTCCTAACTATAACTTGTCTGAAACCTATGGTTTATTCTGTGAATTTCAAAGGTTTAATAACATGTCTGAAACCTATGGTTTTTTCAGTGAATTTCAAAGATTTTGGAAATGACCATTTTTGAATGTATTAATTGTTATTTTATTTATTTTTTATACTGATTTTCAAAAAAAATTTAAAAAATGTATTTTTAGATATTTCTTAAATTACATTAAAATTACATTATACATTACATTACAAAATATATTTCTCAGAATGAATTACTTTAGTTTAAATACTTTGTAAATAGGCAATAGTCTTCTAAGTACAGTAGTTACAGTTGTTGTAATGCGCAACAACATTTCAGACAAAATGCAACATTGAGGTCAATGTGAATTTCTTGTTAAATGCAATTAGTTTTTTTTTTATTACTTTTCTAACCACAGGACTGGATACTAGATTCAGTCCTGGGACATCTCCTGTAAACAGTTTTGTAAAAGCATTTTGGTTACAGTAGTGATTTTTAAGGAATATTATTGTATTTTAAAAGTTGGGCTATGGGAGGAAATTCACTTAGTAGGTAAGTAGTGTTAACTTTACTTTTTCTTACTCATTGGTGGTTCCTGGATCCAGCACGGGTGCATCTCCTATAAGCAGTTGATAGAATGCATTTAAATCATACAGGCAATTTTTAAGGAATATTTTTAGTTTGTGAAAATAGACACTTAGATACTTTTCTTGGATAAAACCAGACAATGGATTCCTATGGAAGAAAATACAAGTTACGTTAGAATTACTTTTTAGGATCAGTACCGGGCGCAAAGAAGCAACACTGAGGTCACTCCTGATAACAGGTGAGTAAATCGGAATTCGTAGTTCTGCTGATTTTATAGGAATTTTATAAAGTTCAAAAACTCCACACTTGGAAGAATTTCCAAGTGAAACCAGTTAAAGCCTATGGAAGGAAATTCAAGTTATTGGTAAGTATGGTTAGAATTACTTTTCAGGGTTAGTGCTGGGCTCAAAGGTGCAGCACTGAGGTCTCTCCTTATAACAGATGAGTAAATCGGAATTCCTTGTTTGGCTGATTTTAGATGAATATTTTAAAGTTTAAAAACTCCACACTTAGAAGAATTTCCAAGTGAAACCAGTCAATGTTAGCCTATGAAAGGACTTTCAAGTTACCGGTAAGTATGGTTAGAATTACTTTTCAGGATCCGTACTGGGCTCAAAGATGCAGCACTGAGGTCTCTCCTGATAACAGGTGAGTAAATCAGAATTCATTGTTCGGCTGACTTTAGGTGAATATTTTAAAGTTCCAAAACTTCACACTTAAAAGAATTTCCAAGTGAAACCACTCAATGTTACCCTATGGAAGGAAATTCACTTAGCAGGTAAGTAGTGTTATCGTTACTTTTTCTAACTCAGTGGTGTATCCTGGATCCAGCACTGGTGCATCTCCTGTAAACAGTTGAAAGAATGCGTTTAAGTCAGAGAGGCGATTTTTTTAGGAATATTTGTAGTTTGTGAAAATAGACACAGAAACTTTTCTGGTGAAAACCAGACAATGGATTCCTATGGAAGGAAATACAAGTTACTGGTAAGTATGGTTAGAATGACTTTTCAGGGTTAGTGCTGTGCTAAAAGAAGCAGCACTCAGGTCACTCCTGATAACAGGTAAATAAATCGGAATTCGTAGTTCGGCTGATTTTAGAAGAATATTTGTGCGTTTCAAAAATCAACACTTAAAAACTTTTCTGCTGAAACTACACAATGGATTCCTATGGAAGGAAATACAAGTTACTGTAAGTATGCTTAGAATTACTTCTCAGGGTCAGTGCTGGGCTAAAAGATGCCACACAGGGTTCTCTCCTGATAACAGGTGAGTAAATCTGAAATCGTAGTTCGGCTGATTTTAGAGGAATATTTGTACATTGGTGAAGGAAGGGGGTGGGGCCTGAAGTGACATGTGTCCAAACACGCCCTGTGGCCCATTTTAAGTTGCAGGATTAAGTGCCCTTAAATCCTGAGGTCCCCTGGGGACCAACTAGCCCACCAGGTACCTTCAGTATGCGCCAGGAGGCTGCGTTGCACAGAGGGGTTCAGAGGCCACGCTCCTTATTACAACACTCTCCGTGGTGCTTACTGGCGGTAGCTGGTGGGATAGAGTGCCCCCAGGTACCCTCAGCATTGACAAGGAATTAATTCCCCAACTCAAACCACGTCACAGGGCGTGTTTGCACACATGTGAACTGAGGCCCCGCCCCCTCCCTTCACCACTGTGAAAACACGCCCCGTGGCACGTTTTAAGTTGGGGTCTCTGGGGTCTCTGGGGTGCAGCTAGCCCACCAGCTACCTCCAGTAAGCGCCACAGAGCTGCGTTGCAGAGAGGTGTAAAAAGGGGCATGGCCTCAAAACACCACTCTGCAACGCAGCTCCCTGGTCCATACTGGAGGTACCTGGTGGGCTAGTTGGCCCCCAGGGACCCCCAATATTCAAGGGGAATTTGTTCCCCTTTTGCAAAAGCTCCAGGGGGGGCGTTTGCAGAGTGGTGTAAGAAGGGGGCGTGGCCTCCGGCCCAATCCCGTTTTTATTTTTTTTTTTAATTTGTGTAGAGTGTATCCCCCCATAATTTTTTGGGGGGTCCTGGGACCCAATACCCCAGGGCCTCATCCCCAGATTTCAATAAAAAAAAATATTTATGGGAAGAGAGGCGCATGGCCCCCCCTCCCGTGGTCAATTCTGGGCCCCGGGCCCCCATCCACAGGGGCATGGCCACATTTTTACATATTTTTATGGAGGGGGGCTCCATAGCCCCCCTCCACAGGCCACTTAAGCCCCGGGGACCCCATCCCCCGGGGCCAGCCATTCTTTTATTTTTTTATTTTTTATTTTTTTATGGGGGAGGGAGGCCGCATGGCCGCCCTCCCAGGCCACTTGTAGCCCTGGGGCTGGCCCTCTCCTTTGGGGACCATGGAGGGGCCCAATCCCCCCACGGTCCCGCCGGCTCCCCTCCTCCTGTGGGAGCCAGAATTGCTTTTCCACATGGGGAGCAGCTAACATGCTGCTCCCATATGGAAAAGCAATTTGCTTTGCTTCATTGAATGGCAGGGTGGGAGCCGCGAGGCTCCCGCCCTGCCATTGCAAACCGGTACACACCCAGTCAACAGATCTGGGTTTAATCCATCACTGTTCTGTAGCCCACTCTGCCACCCCAGTTCAGACATGGCCATATGCAAATCAGTCTGACCCTGTGCCTCATGGGAACAGTCCAGCCCGAACTGCCAAGCCATTCCTTCACTAGTCCGGAAACAAGCTTCTGAGGACCGGTTTCTGGCATTTCAGCCGTCTTCAGCCCGGCATGCTTGAATCCAGTGGCAAAGTGAGCAAGGGACTCACGTCTGAGCATACCCTGCCAAATTATGGCGAAAAAAGCGGTACAAAAGGGGGTGGTGATGGACGGAGCATCTGAACCAATCAAATACTCACACCCAGTCAACAGATCTGGATTTAATCCATCACTGTTCTGTAGCCCACTCTGCCACCCCAGTTCAGACATGGCCATATGCAAATCAGTTTGATCCTGTGCCTCATGGGAACAGTCCAGCCCGAACTGCCAAGCCATGCCATCCCTGACCGGAAACAAGCTTCCGAAGACCGGTTTCTGGCATTTTAGCCGTCTTCAGCCCGGGTTGCTTGAATCCAGTGGCAAAGTGAGCAAGGGACTCATGTCTGAGCATACCCTGCCAACTTATGGAGAACAAAGCGGTACAAAAGGGGGTGGTGATGGACGAGCATCTTAACCAATCAAATACTCACACCCAGTCAACAGATCTGGGTGTAATCCATCACCGTTCTTTAGCCCACTCTGCCACCCCAGTTCAGACAAGCCAGGCTGAAGACGGCTGAAATGCCAGAAACCGGTCCTCGGAAGCTTGTTTCGGGTCCAAGGAAGGCATGGCTTGGCAGTTCGGGCTGGACTGTTCCCATGAGGCACAGGGTCAGACTGATTTGCATATGGCCATGCGGTTTACTTCTCACATTCATGCAACATCTGTTAGCTTTCTGGATATGGAAGTGTACATGAATAACAACAGTGTAGCGACGAACTGTACAGAAAGCCAACAGCTGGCAACACTATATTGCATGCGGCAAGCCACCATCCACGCCATCTGATCCGCAGCATCCCCTATGGGGAAATGCTGCGGATCAGACGAATTTGCAGTGATGAGAATGATTGTGTGGCTGCACAGGAGGCCAGCAAACTTAGATTCTTGGAGAGGGGATATTCTAGGAACATCATTGAGTCAGCTGTAAACAAGACCCATCAGATGTCCTGCAGCGTGGCATTAACTCCAAAATGTCAGGATGTCCCTAATATCTCACAAGAGGATTTAATTCAACCGCGCATGATTGTGACATACAGTAGACAACACTCAGACATCAGAAATATTCTTTACCGCAGCTGGAACCTCATCAAAGGGGATCCAGTGATAGGTCAGAGAGTTTTGGACAACCCCATGCTCACTTTTAGGAAATCAACCTCCATGGCCAAATCTTTGGACAAAAACACGTTGGAACCCCAGATGTCCAGTACTTGGTTTGCACTTAGTAAGGGTTTTAAGAAATATCCTCAATGCAAGGCTTGTAGATACGGATGTAACAGGAGTAATTATAAAAGCCCATTTTTCCAACAGCCGTGAGAAATTGTCAAGCGATTGACGTGCAAAACAGACTACGCAGTTTATGTGCTGGAGTGTTCGTGTGGGCTTAGGTATGTGGGGAGCACCAGACTACCGGCCCACAAACGAATACTCCAGCACATAAGGGCGATCAATATTAAAGACCAAGCCTATCCGGTAGCCAGGCATTTTGAGGTAGTGCATGGATCAGATCCTTCAGATTTGCGATATTATGTTATCAATTCCGTATGGCCCCTGAAAAGAGGAGGGGACAGAGAAGGGAAACTTCGACTTATCGAAACTAGATACATCTTGGAATTGAATAGCAAACACCCCAATGGGTTGAATGCTACGGAGGATTTGTATACATGCTTATAACTACCCATAGCGAAATAAAATGGCTGGCAAGTTCTAGGGGAGAAGCTAACTGAGAGTGATTATTTTGTCAAGAAAGTGAGGTCAATGGTACATGGTATGGTAGATCATTGTGTTTTATGACTTCTTAAGTAATTTCACCTGCACTGCAGTCCAAAGAACTGTGGAACCATGGTTTTAAAAGAAGGATAAAGAAAGGTCTTGCGCCTGGAAATGTTTAACTAATTTTTTGAGTAGGTGTAGGGTTAAACCAGGATTCATCTTGGTGGGGGAAACACTATTTTCTCTTTTTCATGCACTAGCACTAGCCCTTTTCTCAAATATTTGCACTTATTATCACCTCTAAGGACCAGTATGACATTGAGGTAGTTTGTGGTCAGGATGGAATTAACCAAGAACTGATTGAATATAGGCCCACTTGGGCGGTATGCACTACTAACATGCAAGGCTAATAATTCGAATTGATATATTTACAAATCAACTATCTGTGGCAATGAGTTAATTTTTGCATTAGCAAAAAATTTACAAATGAATTTAATGCCGCAGACTATTATATATGTATTAGGGAAAAGGTTTTTTAATCTTATATATGATTTTAGGACCTTTGTAAATACCAAGACAAATTGTAAATGATTTTTAACATATTTATTCATTTTATAATTATTGGAATGTAAAGTGGCACACATCTTTGCAGTTTTTGCACAACGTATGAGAAGTATGTTTTCTATGTTGTTGTAAATGATCTTGAATTACCCGCGCACTTGCACTTTAAATACTGGTCGCTGCTCAGCGCAACTTGCCAAGCTTTGTTGAAAGCGAAACGCGTAAAGGCGGCTGGCTGGCTGGAGAAAATAAACCACCTTGAATAAGCACGAACTTTGGGTAAGCTCTTTCGTCATTGGGATAAACACTTGGGCGGCTGCCTGGAGTTGTTTGTTTGGCAAACTACATATATATATATATATATATTCTCTGAAAAAAACATAGGTTTCAGACATGTTATAGTTAGAAATTAGCATTTAAAAAAACCTTAGATATTCACTGGAAGAACCATAGGTTTTAGGGGTGTTATAGTTAGCTGCACATTTCACTCGTACAAAACCATTGAAATTCCTCCGTTATAGTAAGTTGTACTAAGTATGACTCGCGCACCCGCAATCCACGGCTGATGATGTCACATCCTACATCATTCATGACATGGTCAATGACATCACTGATGACATCTCAAATGACTTCACTGATGACATCATCCACGTGGCAATCTGATACAACTTATCATACACTAGTATAACCTTTCAACGCTCATTATAAAATATGGAGTACCATATTCGAAACCATTGACACACCAATACCAATTTCTAAAAACCCACTCAGTGATTCCTACATCTACACACACATCTAAACACTACCTATAAATTCACTCATACATTCTAACAAAGATCAATAGAATACAATTAAATATATTAAATATTAAATATTGATCATACTTACATTTACTAAGCAACACACTTATACAAACACCACTTTATTAATTCATATATATATAGTAACTCATACTTAGTGTGTTATAAAATCACTATTACAAGTATACAGTTTTCGATACAGTCACTCATACAATCACTGAGTCTTATGTATAATTATTTAGGGGACATCCAGGGCAGTTGAGGCTCAGAGAATCATTTGTACTACTTCTGAGGAGCCTATTGTCATGGGAACAGCTAAGTATTTGGGCTGGGCTTGGTCCATTAGGCGGAGAGCTCTTTCCCTTAATGCTTCTTGATCAATGTTTTTAGCCTGTATGTATTTTTCCTTCTACAACGATTAAGCTGCGCAACTGTTTTAATATGTACTGGAAGAAATGTTTTTATCAAGTGTTATGTTTTTATATGCATGTTGTGCTTTTATGAGTATATAACTCGAATAAAGCTTTTCTACTACTACATAATTATTTAGAAACAACAACTGCCGGGTGGAGGGGGGCCACGCCCCCGGGGTTGGCCCCCCTCCCCGGGACTGGCCCTCACCATTGGGGACCATGGGGGGCCCCCAATCCCCCCACGGTTCCGCTGGCTCCCCGCCTCCTGCCGTAGCCAGCATTGCTTTTCCATATGGGGAGAAGCTAACATGCTGCTCCCCATATGGAAAAGCAATTTGCTTTGCTTTATTGAAGCGAGAGCAGGTTTCCCTGATCTCGCTTCAATGAAGCAAAGCAGTTTACAATGGCAGGGTGGGAGCCGCGAGGCTCCCGCCCTGCCATTGCAAGCCGCAGTGTTCCTGGGTGGGCACCCCGGGACACTACAGGAGCCGGCCCTGGGGGGTGGCGGTCCCCAGGGCCATCAAGGGCTCCAGGATTTAGAAGCCCGGGGGTGGCGTTCCCCGGGGCTGCGGGGGCCTCAGAGCCCCCCTTTTCAAATGTTTTTAAGCCCCGGGGGTGGCTGTCCCCGGGGCTAGGGGGGCCTCAGAGCCCCCCACCCACTTCAAAATAGCACTGGGTGTGGCGGTCCCTGGGGCTGCGGGGGGCCTCGTAAGCCCCCCATATACATTAAATTCGAGCCACGGGGCTGGGGGGGCCTGAGAGCCCCCCCACCAATATCAAAGTAGGCCAGAGGGCGTGGCGGTCCCCAGGGCTGCGGGGGGGAACCATGAGCCCCACCGCATACATTAAATTCGAGCCCCGGGGGATGGCGGTCCCCAGGACTGGGGGGGCATGAGAGCTCCCCCACTGTTTTTAAACAAGTCCCGGGGGCAGTCCCTGGGGCTGCAGGGGGGGATTGGGACCCCCCCACACTATTGTTTTAAAAATGCTCCCGGTATTTGGCCCCCCATGGGCAAATTAAAATATTTAGTGCGGGAGACCGTGCTTCTTTTTTTTTTATCAGTAGGAAGCGCGGATCCTGTGCGCATCCCGTGATTTAAAATAAAAAATTTGGTGGGGCCCTGGGGGTCCTTGTTGGACCCCTGAGAAGGCCTAGCGGGTCAGGGTGTGTCTACTCTGCCCCCTTTTCGCGTTTTGCTGCATTTGTTTTAGTTTTCTTGTGCCTCGATTCTACCGAGGCACAAGATGGCTGCCAACACTTCCTGATTTTGACAGTTGTCAGCCAATTAGCATTCAGCTCGGGCACGGCAGGGTGCTATTAGGCTGCGCATAGGGTACGCGGATAGGTACACGGATCCACCGCGCCCATAGACATATATGTACTTTTAACTGTCATTTTCTCAGGAGCTACTGAACAGATTTACACCAAATAAGCAAAAGGCATGGGTCTGAACCAAGGACTACCTATTTGCCAAATTTGGTGTAATTCCGTTCAGCAGTTTGGGCTGTAGCTGCGGCTAAAGGTCCTATGGGAAATTGCATTGGAAAAATGCTTTTTGGGCCCCCCATTTATCTCGGCCCCCGCTTGATGAATCACCGTGAAACTTACAGGATAGGAGCGAACCGGAGCTGGCCAAAAGTTTGACAAATTTCACGCAGATTCGTCAACCGGCGCCAAAGTTATTCCATATAGAATGTTGCAGATTTCCTATGGATAATAGGTCCTAACTATAACTACCTACTGGCGACTGATATACATGTTTAACTGAGAAATTCACTGATGCTCTGATGCTTTTTTAAATTATATATATATATATATATATATATATATATATATATATATATATATATATATATATATATTCACTGAAAAAACCATAGGTTATAGACCATATATAGTTAGGGATTAGCATTTAAAAAACCTTATTTTATTTGCACAAAACCATTGAAATTCCATATATAGTTAGTTGCACTAACTATATATCGCGGACCCGCAATCCACTGCTAATGATGTCACATATTACATCATTCATGACATGGTCAGTGACATCACTGATGACATCACTGATGACATCTCAAATGACATCACTGATGACATCACTGATGACATCTCAAATGACATCACTGATGACATCACTGACATCTCATTTGACATTACTGATTACATCACTGATGATATCATTTATGTGATAATACATCTTCAGACTCTAATATAACCTTTGATACACTCAGTGTAAACAGGCACTCACAGACTGTCACACATCCATGGAGTTACTCACACACCTATTCAGTCATGCAAAGAATCAATCACATCTCCATTTCCTTAACTATACAGTTATACACACCTTACTTATTCAAACATATACTAACACATATTTACTCTCTTATACAATCCTTGATACAAGTTCACAATGATTCATACAGCCACTCTCACATTCACTGACTCTTATGTTCAGTTATTTATATATGTCAACTCTCACATGGAGTGTGTTTTACATATGTACTTACTTTGACATGTAGAACTGAGATATCCATTCACTCACCAATATACTCATGCACACAGTCAACTGTCCATACAGCTGTTTCTACATGCACTTTTGAACCCATACACCTAGGGAATCAACCGCTCACACATCTATGCACAGAGTTATACACCTCCCAGCCACCCACACACACACTCAGTCTCCCATACAAATACTTGGGCAACCATTCAATAACCCATATAGTTACTGATATAGCTACTGATTTAAACATGCAGCAGTTTACAGAAGAACATAAATATTGATTGCCAAATTAAGACACTTTAATCACTAACCCATGCACTCAGTGAGACACATTTAATCATTCTCTCATACAGTCAGTCATGCACCTACTAAATCCTTCATCCACACACTTATACATCCACTCATTCTTCAATATGTAAGACATATTTTAACTTTACAGAAACATACAGTCACTGGGTGTTGTCATCAGTGATGTCATCAGTGATGTCATTTGAGATGTCATCAGTGATGTCATCAGTGATGTCACTGACCATGTCATGAATGATGTAATATGTGACATCATTAGCAGTGGATTGCGGGTCCGCGATATATAGTTAGTGCAACTAACTATATATGGAATTTCAATGGTTTTGTGCAAATAAAATAAGGTTTTTTAAATGCTAATCCCTAACTATATATGGTCTATAACCTATGGTTTTTTCAGTGAATTTTCAAGGTTTTGTAAATGCAAATTCCTAACTATATATGGTCTATAACCTATGGTTTTTTCTGTGAATTTCATTGGTTTTTTAAAAGCTAATATCTATAGCTGTAAAATATATTCTTTATTAAGTGACGTATCACGTAGCCCGTGAGACGCCTCATGATGCATCGCATAACCGTGACGTATCGTCTCTGCAGCGCAAACCAAACCCAAAACGTAAGCGCGCCAGAACACGCTTAAAGATATATATATATTTTTTTAACCTTAATTAGACAAAATCCACACGTGCACATATCACAAACGTTCAAAAAACACAATATGTCGGACTCCCGTTACGCTGCCGGTTAGCTGCCCGGTTAACGTACCAGGAAGCACCTTTACCGCGAAAAATCGCAACTTTTTTTTTTCACCCCCCAGGGAACTTTAATAGCCCCCTCATCAATCCTAGGGGTTCAGGAGGGGTCTGCCTTACCCCTTTCATTCATTTACACCTTTTTTTTTTCCACCTCTTGTCTCTCGATCCCACAGAGAGACAAGATGGCGGCCGCTCCAGACTGTTTACAATGATAACAGCCAATCAGCTTCTCCTCAGACTCCCGTTACACTGCCGATTAGCTTCCCGGTAGCTGCCCGGTTAGCTGCCCAGTTCGCGTACCAAGACGCGTCTCTACGGTGAAAAAATCGGATTTTTTTTTTTTTTTTTTTTTTGGTCCCACGTGGCTTTATAATATCCCCCTCATCAATCCTAGGGGGTCAGAAGGGGTCTACCTTGCCCTCTTTCCTTCATTTCCCCCTTTGTTTTGGCCTCCTCTTGTCTCTCGATCCTACCGAGAGACAAGATGGCGGCCGCTCCGGACTGTTTACAATATTGACAGCCAATCAGCTACTCCTCAGACTCCCATTACACTGCCGGTTAGCTTCCCGGTTAGCTGCCCGGTTAGCTGCCCGGTTCGCGTACCAAGACACGTCTCTACGGCAAAAACATCTGATTTTTTTTTTTTTTTTGGGTTACACTGCCGGTTAGCTTCCCGGTTAGCTGCCCGGTTAGCTGCCCGGTTCGCGTACCAAGACGCGTCTCTACGGCAAAAAAATTGGATTTTTTTTTTGTTTTTTTGGGTTACACTGCCGGTTAGCTTCCCGGTTAGCTGCCCGGTTAGCTGCCCGGTTCGCGAACCAAGACGCGTCTCTACGGCGAAAAAATCGGAATTTTTTTTTTTTTTTTTGGGGTTACACTGACGGTTAGCTTCCCGGTTAGCTGCCCGGTTAGCTGCCCGGTTCGCGAACCAAGACGCGTCTCTACGGCGAAAAAATCGGATTTTTTTTTTTTTTTTTGGGCCCGGCGTGGCTCTATAATATCCCCCTCATCAATCCTAGGGGGTCAGAAGGGGTCTACCTTGCCCCCTTTCCTTCATTTCCCCCTTTGTTTTGGCCTCCTCTTGTCTCTCGATCCTACCGAGAGACAAGATGGCGTCCGCTCCGGACTGTTTAGAATGTTGACAGACACCGGAGAGCCAATCAGCTTCGCTTCGCAAAGTTCCGATACGCGAAAAGTTCGCGAACCGGAGCGCTGCCCGGAGCGCTGTTACAGATATATATCTTGTTTTAAACGTTAATTTCTCAAAATCCACTGAAGCACATATATTGAGACCTAGCAAAGGCACATCGGGCTAACAGTCCCTACAATTTTGCCAAGTTTCGTGCAAATCCATTCAGCCGTTCGAGCTAAAAGTGAGTCCAACCGCCCTATGGAAAACTCAATGCAAAAAACGCGTTTTGGGACCCCCCTTTTTTCTCAGCCCCCCCTTGACGAAACCCCACCAAATTTTCAGGGGCTGCTCAGAAACAAAATGTGCCATTTTCCTGAAAATTTCAGCCGATTCCGTCCACAAACGCCAAAGTTATTAGGCATAGAATTTTCAAAAGTTCCATAGAGAAAAAATCCTAACTATATATACCTACTGGCTATCGCCAGTAGGTAATATATATATATATATATATATATATATACACACACACACACAAGGTTGCCCCAAATGAGAGAAGCCAGCCGGCAGTACTGTGATCTATTTATTAGGCATTGAGCTTGCAAGCAGACAGCATGGCACAGGTTCGAGTTCAGTCATGATTCAAAAAGCTGAAACCAGACGCGTTTCGGGGAACGGAATCCCCTTCCTCTGTGGTAGCTTGCTGAAAACAGATGAATGTGATCACGCAATTTTAGTCAGTAAGGCCCAGCCCATATGGGCGTGGCCGCTTGCTAGGTCACCTGGATCTTGTAGTGCGTGATAATTAAAACCTCCAGTGAGTTCATCTGTGCCAAAGTGTGAATCCTCTTAACCCCCAAGTGAGTAGAATCCAAATCATGTGCCAATGTGTCCGTGGGTCCCCCGGAGCCTTACCTCATCCGCCGCACCTCCTCGCGCTCCTGAGTTCACCGGTCCGCTGCTCCCCGACGCTCCTCCCCTCTCCTCCCCGCCTGCCCGCGCTCCTCTCCACTCCTCCCAGCCTGTCCGCCGCTCCTCACCGCTCCTCCCCGCCTGTCCGCCGCTCCTCCCCGCGCTCATGTCCGCCGCTCCTCCTCGTGCTCCTGGATGTCGCTCCTCCCTGCGCTCCTGATGTCAGCACGCACGTCGCGGCCGGCGCTACTTCCATGGGACTACTTTTTTTTTCTCGTACATTTTTTAAATAACGTATATTTTTTTTATTTATATAGCCTATGTCCATCTGCACACCCTGACAATTTCAACGATGTATCAGGTGTGTGGATTGGCGCTGTGGTTCCCGAGTTTACCCGCCTCAAAGGTTCAAAGTTCTTCCTTTATAATAGTAGTATATATATATATATATATATATATATATATATATATATATATATATATATATATATATATATATATATATATATATATATATATATATATATATATATATATATATATATATATGTATATATATATATATATATACACACATATATATATAGTCACTAACATTTAAAAAAACACTTAGGAATCCACTGAAAAAAACATAGGTTAAGGTGACATTAACCTTTGTTTTTTTTCAGTAAATTTCTGACTTAAAAATTTTTGGGGGGTGAATATATCTTATTCGCTTAAAAGACAAAGGCTAAAGTGACATTAAAATGTCTGTTAAAATGAAACATTTTAAGCTAAAAAAAAAACACTGATAGAGAGATAGGGAGAATACATAATTGGCAACTGTGTCTTCTGGGCCTATTTTGTCATCAAGGGGTTCTAGTGACGGAAACAAACCACAAGGCAGAAGGCAGATTGTTTTATAAACGCCACTTGAACCCCAAAACGTGTTATGCATTAGTTATTATTTATATTGCATGATTTCGTAAATAATTGTAGTAATATTTGGATTTTTTTGGGGTATTTTTTTTTTTAAAGATTATTGATATTTTCTTCAACGGTTACCATTGTTGTTTTCTGCATTGTCATAATAGCTTAAATCACTTAACATATGCCTGTGATGCAATGTAAATCCCAGAAGTTTTGTAGGTCAAAAAATAACAGAATGGAACCAACATTTGAACCATTTGTTCCCAGCCAGATTTCCTCTTTTCATTCGAACATAATCACTCATCAAGAACATTTGTGTAGTTTGCCCACGCCAGCCATCAGTCTCCAGAGCTACTTGTCATCAGCCCGAGTGTGCCATTCTCTACAGGGATTGCGGTGCCGTTGTCTGCCCCCTCCAACCCTCCAAAGACAGCAATGAGAGATGCTAAATCCACTGCTATTGGATGTTGGAAAGTCCTCTTCCAGTCACAAAGCTACCCCCTCGGCTGCCACGGATCTCAAGAGCTTTGCTTTCCATCTACTGTGTGGTGGACCATTAGGAGGGCGCCAATGCAAAGCAATCACCTGTTTAGCCAATGATCTAGCCATAACAATGCACGTTTTACATACATGTCCATAGACTACACAGCTAACATCTCTCAATAATGCTCTTTATCCTCTGCCATCGAGGATAGCAGCTGACATTCAGACCCTTTACCTAAACCTGGCTGGGCATACAGATTCCACGCTACCAGTCACATCCTACAGTCAGGCGGAGTTACGCACAACATGGGAGAAGGTAGCTTACACATTCTTTCATAGTGGCACCCCGATTCCCATGTCTGATGTTTTGGAAATGGTATTAAAAATGTTGTATTCAAAATAGCATGACCACTTATAACTGGGCAGGCACACATGGATAGTTCTGGCAGCTAATAGCCTTTATTTATAGCCCTGAGTTTTCTGAGATTACAATTGAAAAGGCTGTGTTTTGTTTGACCCTTGTTATCACCACACATTACCTTCACAGCACTACAAATGACTTATTACTGAACTCAATTGAATTTATCGTACAGAGCTTCGAAAGATGAAAGGCAGACCAGACCCGTCCTAAGTAGTTTCAACTTAGTAATTACAAATGTACTGACGCACGTTAGCCGCTTGGGATGGCACATTCTGCTGTAGCAATCCATACTCACTATTGTTTATCAGGGGCGCCAAAATAGCTTCCACACCCTTCCTGCCTTTCTTTGATTCAATCCTTTAGTCCTCTTTTTACTTTCATTCTTTTCTACCGCATCCACACTCTACTGCTTCATGTCCTTCCATCAGGTACTCCTTCCTTGCAATTGCTTCATTCCTCTCTCCTTCCCTTCCTTCCTTCACTCCTTTCACTGTTCCTTACCTCCTTCCCTTCTCTTCATTGCTTACATCACTTCTACCCACACTCTTCCTCTCATGCTCCCTCTATTTCTTCTTCACTAATTCCTTCTTTTCTCTCACAAAGTCCTTTCATTTTCCTTCTTCCGTAAACCTCCTCTCTCCCTTCCTCCTTGCCTTCCTTTCTCTTCGTCTCTTAAACCCTACCTCCTTCCCTCAAACCCACCCTATCCTCCTACTTTCTTTTATTCTCTCATGAAACATCTCTTCCGCCCTTCCTGCCTATATCCTTCCTTCAAACCCACTCTTCCTTCATTATGACTTGATTTTTACTGAGACACCCCACAATTCCACATCACACAATTCACCAGCACACAATTCAAAATACCTAGCATAATGACACTACACATAATACCACTTAGCACAAAATATTTCAACGACACATCATAACACTTTAATAACTACCACACAAATATATAATAATCACTACCACATAAATACATAAATACACCCCACATAAAACCATTCTATAACACATAGCATCAATCCACATTAACACACTCCACACCACATAATTCCAATCAGCATAATTTCCCTCAACGCCACACAGTTCCACACAAATCAACTCGGGACATTTCCATTCCACACCACATAATTCAAAAAGAACCCACATAATACAAAACAACATAATTGCATAACACACCACATACATACAATCCACACCACATAATTCCAAATTACACCACAAAATTCAATAGCATGCAACATATTTAAACTCCACTACATAACACTCCATAAAACAAAATACCATACCACATAATTACCCACCATAACACGCAAAACCCACTCCACATAATTCCAGTAACTAATTACCATATAATTGCTATTCACATAATTCCACTGCACCACCACATAATCCACTCCACAACACATAAGTAAAACATAGGTACATTCACAACGCCAATAGCTCTGACTCTCGTTTTCTAAATGATCACTCCACTGCGGACCAATCAATCAATCAATCAGTGACACTTATAAAGCGCGCTACATACCCGTAGGGTCTCAAGGCGCTGGGGGGGGGGGGGGGGTGCCGCTACTGCTCGAACAGCCAGGTCTTCAGCTTCTTCCTGAAGGGGAGGTGGTCTTGGGTCAGGCGCAGGTCGGACGGGAGGGAGTTCCAGGTCTTGGCGGCCAGGTAGGAGAAGGACCTTCCTCCTGTAGTCGCTCTTCGGATGCGGGGGACGGCGGCAAGGGCGTGGTTGGCTGAACGGAGGTGGCGTTTGGGAGCGTAGAATTTGACTCGGCTGTTGAGGTAGCTCGGGCCTTGGTCGTGTAGGGCTTTGTGTGCGTGGGTGAGGAGGCGGAAGGTGATTCTCTTGTTGACGGGGAGCCAGTGAAGGTCTCTCAGATGTCCGGAGATGTGGCTGGATCGTGGGATGTCGAGGATGAGTCTGGCTGAGGCGTTTTGGATCCGCTGGAGTCTCTTCTGGAGCTTGGCGGTGGTACCGGCGTAGAGGGCGTTGCCGTAGTCCAGTCGGCTGGTGACGAGGGCCTGGGTGACGGTCTTCCTGGTCTCGGTGGGGATCCACCAGAAGATCTTTCGTAGCATGCGTAGGATGTTGAAGCACGCCGAGGAGACGTTGTTGACTTGCCTGGTCATGGAGAGGGAGGAGTCCAGGATGAAGCCCAGGTTACGTGCATGGTCTGTCGGTTTGGGTGCGGTGCCCAGGGCGGGAGGCCACCAGGAGTCGTCCCAGGCGGAGGGAGAGGAGCCCAGGATGAGGACCTCCGTCTTGTCCGAGTTCAGTTTCAGGCGGCTGGTCGTCATCCACTCGGCTACCTCTTTCATCCCTTCGTGCAGGTTGGCTCTGGCGGCGGCGGGGTCATTGGTCAGGGAGAGGATCAGCTGGGTGTCGTCGGCGTAGGAGATTATGCTGAGGTGGTGTTTGCGTACGATGGCCGCGAGGGGGCTCATGTAGACGTTGAAGAGGGTGGGGCTCAGGGATGATCCTTGGGGGACGCCGCAGATGACTTCGGAGGCCTCTGACTTGTACGGTGGTAGGCGGACTCTCTGTGTTCTTCCGTCGAGGAAGGAGATGATCCATTCCAGCGCCTTGTCCTGGATTCCGATGTTGCTGAGGCGCTGTACTAGGGTGCGGTGGCAGACCGTGTCGAATGCCGCGGAGAGGTCTAGGAGGATGAGGGCCGCTGTTTCTCCATTGTCCATCAGGGCTCGGATGTCATCGGTGGCGGCGATGAGGGCGGTCTCGGTGCTGTGTTTGGCTCGGAAGCCGGACTGTGAGGGGTCGAGGGATCCGTTCGTCTCGAGGAAGGCGGCCATCTGCTTGTTGACGGTCTTCTCGATGACTTTGGCTGGAAACGGGAGAAGCGAGATGGGGCGGTAATTCTTGAGGTCGGTGGGGTCCGCTGTTGGTTTCTTGAGTAGGGCGCTGAGTTCGGCGTGTTTCCAGCTCTCAGGGAAAATGGCGGTTTCGAAGGAGGTGTTGATGATGTCTCGCAGGTGGGGTGCGATGACAGCGTCGGCCCTGTTGAAGACGTGGTGAGGGCAGGGGTCGGTCGGTGATCCGGAGTGGATGGAGTTCATCGTGCGGATGGTGTCTTCGGTGCTGATCGGGGTCCAGGCGTGGAGGGTGGTGGTGGGGGGGGTGGTTGGTCGGTCATGGTGTGCGTTGGTTGGTTGTTGAAACTGCTGTGTATGTCCGTGATCTTGTTGTGGAAGTATGAGGCGAGGGAGTTGCAGAGGTCTTGCGATGGGGTGATGTCGTTGTTTTCTGCTCTGGGGTTGGAGAGCTCTTTCACGATGTTGAAGAGTTCCTTGCAGTTGTGTGCATTGTTGTCCAACCGGTCCTTGAATGCTGTTTTCTTGGCGGCGCGGATCAGCTGGTGGTGTTTCCGGGTGGCAAGTTTGTAGGAGGTCCTGTTGTCCGGTGTCGGTTCCCTTTTCCAGACTTTCTCGAGGGCTCGGCAGTTCTTCTTGGAGCTCTTGAGTTCGTCTGTGAACCATGGGGCCTTCTTGCTGCCGGGTCTGCTAGGCGGGGTCCTCAGCGGGGCGAGTTCGTCCGTGCAGTTGCTGATCCACTTCGTGAGGTTGTCGGCGGCCTGGCTGGGGTTCGCTGAGCTGGCAGGAGGGTGCTGGCTCAGGGAGGTGGCGAGCTGGTCTGCTGTGATCTTGTTCCAGCTTCTGCGGGCGGTCTGTTGCTGGTGATGGTGGGTCGTCGTTCTCTTGAAGGTGAAGTGGACGCAGCTGTGGTCCGTCCATTGAAGCTCTGTGGCGTGGCTGAAGTCGATGTCTGTGCTGGATGAGAAGACGGCGTCGAGTGTGTGTCCGGCGAGGTGGGTGGGGGTGGACACCAGTTGCTTGAGTCCCAGGTTGGCGAGGTTGTCAAGCAGGGTGCTGGTGTTGTGGTCGTTGTTGTTCTCCAGATGGAAGTTGAGGTCTCCCAGGAGGATGTAGTCAGCGGAGGGGAGGGCATGCGGGCTGATGAAGTCGGCGATGTCCTCGCTGAATTGCGTGCGTGGTCCAGGGGGTCGGTAGATCAGGGTGCCTCTGAGGGTGGTGTTCGGGTTGGTGTGGATCTGGAAATGCAGGTGTTCGGCGCTGGTCAGGGTGTTGTCGGTGCTGGTCGTGAGGCGGATGGTGTTCCTGTGGATGATGGCGATGCCTCCTCCCATCTGGTTGGGGTTTCGGTCCCTCCGGACGATCTTGTAGCCCTCTGGGACAGCGATGGCGATGTCGGGCGCTGAAGAGGCGTTCATCCAGGTCTCTGTGAGGAAGGCAACGTCAGGGGCTGTGGCGTCTAGGAGGTTCCAGAGTTCGATGGCGTGTCTGTGGACGGAGCGGGTGTTGAGCAGGATGCACTTGAGGTGGGTGCTGCTGGTGTTCGACTTGGCGGGTGCTGGTGCGGGGCTGGTCCGGATGCAGGAGAACTTGCAGGCGTGGCAGCTGAAAGGTCCGTGGGTGCGTCTAGGAGTGGCTTGGTGGCATTCTGGGAGTCGGCCGGTGTTGAGTGCGATGAGGGTGGCGGCGGAGTACGTTCTGCGGGTCGGTCGGGGTCTTCGAGGTCCAGGGGTCCTGGCGCTGGTCGCGATCCGGTCGCGGACGGGCGTAGACGGGCTTACCTTTGGCGCGCCTTCGGCGCACAATCGGCGCGCCCGCTGCGCGTGACCGCTGCGCGTTCGCACGGTCGCCATTTAAGGCGAAGTGCGCGGGTGGGCGGAGCAGCTGGGAGGCGGGAGCGGGGAGGGTTACAGAAGGCAAAAAGGGGCGGGGACAAGCGGCGGTGGCGGGAAGGGAGGGCGGGGGGCGGCGAGGTAGGCGGACAACAAGGAAGGAGAGCAAACACGGAACAAAATGCTATTACAGTAAAAACAGGCACAAAAAAACGCTAAAAGAGGGGAAAAACAGAGTATAGACCAAACAAGCACAAAGTACCGTAAAAACAAGGGAAAAAGCACTCGCAGCGGCGGCAGCCGGCACACGAGGCAGCAGCGAGGCAGAGGTCGGCAAGGGGCACACGCAGCAGCTGGTGGCCGTGCGGCGCGGGGGTGTCCCACAAGTGGGTCACACTCACCTGCGTCGCACGGTCGCCATATAAGGCCAAGTGCGCGGGTGGGCGGAGCAGCTGGGAGGCGGGAGCGGGGAGGGTTACAGAAGGCAAAAAGGGGCGGGGACAAGCGGCGGTGGCGGGAAGGGAGGGCGGGGGGCGGCGAGGTAGGCGGACAACAAGGAAGGAGAGCAAACACGGAACAAAATGCTATTACAGTAAAAACAGGCACAAAAAAACGCTAAAAGAGGGGAAAAACAGAGTATAGACCAAACAAGCACAAAGTACCGTAAAAACAAGGGAAAAAGCACTCGCAGCGGCGGCAGCCGGCACACGAGGCAGCAGCGAGGCAGAGGTCGGCAAGGGGCACACGCAGCAGCTGGTGGCCATGCGGCGCGGGGGGGACAAAAAAAAGAGTCAAAACATTGTCATTTACAACGCCAATAGCTCTAACTTTCCCAAATGCTAACCCAATTGCATTGCAAATGCTTGTTTACCATCACAGTAAAAAAGACATAATGCTCTGTTTAACTTTTTTTCATTTGTTTAGGGAAGCTAAACAGCATGCAAATGAATTCAGCATTGTGAATTGTGGAAAATAATTCACCGTTAGACTTCTTTTCGATGACATTAATTGGCAACATGCGCCTTAATTTCGATCTCTCATGGTAATTTAAGTTCCATATGTTTGTTACTTGAAATGTTCAGTTCAGTACTATATTGCAAATGAAAAGTGAAATATGTTCAATAAATTAATGCCAAGCCTCTTAACAACTTGCCAAGTGAAGTAGAGGGCCCTGGACCGCAAATTCTACAAACCCTGCGACACCTTCTTGAGTTTACAGCTCTCACATGGAAGAAAGCTGAAAAGTGGGCCAAACTTTTTGTTTCCTGGTAGTGTTGGCGCTTCATATTATTTCCTCATAATTTATCACAACCTAACTTTAATATCATAGTCTGAGAATATTACCCGCACCTCTACAGAAAGCGAAGAAACACACTCTGTAATCAGTTCGTTACCGTAACACTTAATAAATAGTAATTCAAAAACTTACATTGATGTTTCTCCTTGTTTCCAGAGGGTGGCGCTGCACTCTTATACAAAATCTTTGAAAGGCACATTAACTTAGTTCCATGAACACACTTGTTGCTGCCATTGTCCCAGGCCAGTAGTTCTACAATAACAATCATATTTTGCACAAAATGTTAAATTGTCACTTTTGAAGTACAAGTATAATAAATAATAACATGTTCTAGATTTCAGTCGGATATGTCAAGTGAGCATTGGAAAACCATAGAATATAAATAATGTAGTATGGCTTTCAAAAATCGAACTTCCTTAAAACGCACATTCATGTGTAGTGAGAAGAGCCATACTATGGATTTTAGCGGCCCGTTATGAGGAACATTTAGACCTGAAGGTGCTCGAAATTTCACAGACATATACAATAGAATGCCAGTCCATACAGGAAGAAGACTGATAGGAATAGCATAGATTTAGGCTTTTTTAACAGCAAACTATGGGGATAATTCAGCTCTGTATGGAACATTTTATGATAACTCTACATTTTATAACCCTTTAGAATACTCTGCAAAGGTTTAGCTAAAGTTTTTTACTTGTAAGACGGGGTGGGGGAAATATTTTGCTCTGCCTGTAGCGTTCGCGGAGTTTTGCCCACTCCGTGGAGTTTTTTCTTGCACTTGGCTCATCAATGTTAAGTTTCAGAGCGAGAGTGAGAAAACGCATAGCCTAACGTCATTTTTGGGCACTAGAACACCTCCTGGTGAGATTTCCCAACGCGGCGGACACGGCAGGTCGTGACTGTTTGCATTGAGAAAGCTGCCGTTCGAGTAGAAAATCGACTTGAGCGGCAGAAAGAAGCAGTGACCTCTGGCACGCTGCTGCGTGGTGTCCTCCTTTGTACTGATTTTCCTGCGCAGAACAAGTTCCTGTGCAAAAAATCAGAATAACCACTAAGCAGTGTGAGGTGCTGAATGTCGCCTGCTTGCGGAACTCTGTGGAACTTCGAGGAGTTTTTATGTAACTCTGTGGAATTTCACGGAGTGAAACTCCGCATTTTACTTCCCTCCTACTTGGAAGCAGGTCCGAGCGTCATTGCATCTTGACATTACAGCAGAAGAACTCTTGGTTATGTGATGTTTTGAGGGTGTGCATGGTCACATTGACTCAGTTTGCACTTTGTCAATAAATGTTATTAGAACATTGGAATGTTGGGAGCTCCGTTGAAAACAATGGAGTGCTCTGGGCTTATAATGGCTGGTATAAGCCTGGAGCTCCAACATTCCAATGTTTCTTTGTTCACAGCTCTGGCTGTGAACAAAGGCTTCAGGGAACCTCAGGGGATTCTAATCCCTCACGCTCCCAAATGGCTTTGTTTTTTTTGTCAGAACATTCTGTCCTCTAGTGACAGAATGTTCTAATAGCCTTATAGCCCTTCGTAGATGGGCTATACCGCTATTAAAGTCCCTCTCCCTTGTTAAAGGCCCTCGCCTTCGGCTCGGGGCCTTTAACGCTGGAGAGGGCCTTTAATAGCCTTATAGCCCTCTACGGCGGGCTATAAGGCTATAATATACATAGGGGATGTTTGGTTTAGTCTTTGATTTATTTGCATGGTCACATTTGAGTGCATGCTTGTAAAGGAGTTGGGGTTTCCTCACAGCAGAAGTTAGTCCATTGGCTTGCTGTGTACGAGTTCCCCCTACCCACCTTTGAGTGGGGAGTTTACTTTTACTTTTACTTTTAGTGTTAGTTGGTGGTCAAAGAGACCCTGCATTTAAGAAAAAGATCTATCGCCCTAGTTACACGTAATTTATTTTTTAGAAAGCATATTACATAGATCTTAATATAGGCTGAGGTCCAGATGCATGACGGAAAGCTGGCCCTGAGGTTATACATTTCTTGCAGGCTGGGGAGGTGGGGTAAACCCATCAGTTTTTTGGGATCTTGTGTGACCTGTCCTCTGTGATGCCTGTTATTTTAGTTAGCTTGCCTGGTATCAGACTTCATACAGTTTAGAGTTCCCAAGTGTTACTCATATCTCTTTGGCTTTAAACAATAGACCTGTACCTCATCTAACATCCATCACACTGCTACAACCACAGACAGAAACCATATGCAGTAGGCCACACCTATCTTCCAAGTGCATCCCTTTGACTGCAGGTGTCATTTATGTCTCAGGATATAGAGATGTTAGAAAGTAGCACTTCTGACAGCAGAGCTATGCTTTAGCTAATACAAATCGTACAGACTTGTGCAGTTTGCAACAAAACTGAACCCTCTTGTTACACTGATCCCATAGCTGCTGGCACCTCACAGCAGTTCTACCTGTCTGGTTAAAGCCCTCAGACAGACTCGCACAAGTGATACCTCTATCGCATATGTTACACAGATTTCACAAGCTTTGGCTTTTGACAACAGAACTATCCCTCAGAAGATTAGAGGTCCTGCATACTCAATCCTCGAGCAGCAAAGTTATCCTTCGGGTTGGACAGATAATGCAGCCACAGGCTTGCATTGCACATGTATCACTTAGTGCACGTTGATCTCGCAAGCTAGGGTGTCACCCACTCTATCACATTATAAAGACTATGTGTGACAAAGTCAGCAGGACCATTTTTTGGAAGTCTACATCATCCCAGACATGAGCAACAAAAAGCAGCAGGCTTAGTTTGCAATTTGAATTTTTATTAATCAGCGTGCAAAAAAGGCAAAATAATACACATAGCTATTATTTTTACAAACCCATTGATAACAATTCAGAATGCAACGAGAGTTTGCTGGTTGTAGCTGTTCATGACTGGAGAGAGGTAGATACTAGGTACTCACTTTCTGCTTTTTCTCAAAGTGATTTCTTTCTACAGATCTAGGGCCAGATGTAGGTCGGTCGGTAACGGCCGAAAATCGCTATTTTCGGCCGTTACCGACCGGTACACATGATTTGAAATGTAGGGGCACAATTTTACAGAATCGGTAACTTTACCGAATCGGTAAAGTTACCGATTCTGTAAAATACCGAATCGGTATTTTTACCGATTCGGTAAATCTCTGATGTAGGTGGGACTCTTCTGAGTCCCAAAGGCCCTACAAAATCGGTATTTTACCACACAATCCTATTGTGTGGTAAAATACAGATTTCAGGTGTGCCTGCACATGTGTGCATGCACACCTAGCCATGTGACAGACAGACATGCCCTTAGGGCATGTCTGTGTGCCACATGGCGCACATGCCTATTTGTGGGGTGCCAGAGGGTGTCAAAGTGACACCCCCTGCACCCTTGCAAAATTCGGTATTTACCAATTCTGTAAATACAGAATCGGTATTTCCCATTGATTCCTATGGGCTTTGTAGCCCATAGGAATCAATGGGAAATATCGATTCTGTATTTACAGAATCGGTAAATACCGAATGTTACAGAATCGGTATTTCCACATCTGGAAATACCTACATGTCAACCACATTGATTTACCGATTTTCAATTACCGAATCGGTAAAATTCGGTAATTAAAAATCGGTAAATCAATATTACCTACATCGGGCCTATAGGGTCAGATGTTGGTCGCCCAATACCGGTTGGTACCAGCCGAAATGACTGAATTTCGGCCGTTACCGACCGGTATTTAGCTTTTGAGATGTAGGTGGCCTGATACCTGGATTCGGTATTTTACCGAATCGGTAATTTAACCCCTCCCATGCTCATGACGAGCTGAGCTCGTCATGGCTCGTGAAACGCTCAGGTGCGGGGATAATTCCCCTCCTGTGCTGAACGTTGCACAGGAGCCAATGCACCTGTGACAAGCTGAGCTCGTCATGAGCATGCGGGCGCTGTGCGTGCCCCCCTCCCCCCCAGCGCAGCAGGTGAATAATCCCCGCAGCGAAGGGGTTAAAGAATCAGTAAATTACCGAATTCTTAACATACCGATTCTGTAAATTACCGAATCCGTAATGTAGGGAGCACTCAAGTTAGTGCATTCCTGAGTTAAGGATTCATTATTTACCACCAACTACAAGTAGGTGGTAAATATCGAAAACCTTTGAAAAAGCAATTATTCTGCTTTTACAACATGTATGTGTGCCACATGTGCACCCATGCACTATTCAGGGGTGCAACAGGGTGTCAATGTGAAACCCTGCCACCCTTGAAAATGTTCCCCCTATTACCGATTCGGTATTTACCGAATCAGTAATACTGAATGGCTTCCCATTCATTCCTATGGGCCTCCAGGCCCAAAGGAACGAATGGGAATTACTGAATCGGTAAATACCGAATCGGTATTACCGAATATTACTGATTCGGTAAAATTTACCGAATACTTACCTACATACCATTTACCGATTCTGAAATGCCAAATCGGAAAAATTCGGTGTTTTAGAATCGGTAAATGGAACTTACCTACATCTGGCCCATAGTTCTGATTTGGGATTATTAAAGTTGGCCCAGCTGATCACAGCACTTCGAAACCGATACAAAGTAACAGGTTCTTGTCATTTAGTGCAGGCAGCACACATATGCCACAAAGCAATTTAGAAATAGCTGTAAAACAAAGCAAAACAAAACAAAAAAAGAGTGCCCAAAACAGAGTAAGCAGCTTTTATAATGGATATATGCATTTGGCATAAAAAATGTTTAGCATTAGAAGTTGATCTGGTATTGTATTTCATAAAGGAGAAAAACTAAGGTAAAAGTATACTTTTCTGTAGGACACATTGCATGTAAATAGGAGTTCAAGCCCACATTTGACACACATAAGTAGTAGAGCAGGTCAAAAAGCTTAATCCGCACATTTACAGAGCTAACAGCAGCTTACATCTCGTTCCATGAGGGACCCCAGGTAGGCTGAGGTTCGAGCCAGAACTCTCTCATTGCATGCCTTATAAAGTCCTTGTTTGTGAGTACATTTTCAAAATAAAGTTGTTCACATATTATTATTCATCTCCAACATCAACAGTAATTACGACTAGCAAAATAAAGATACGTAGGCCTTGCTTGCAGGAATAGGGCTAGGTTCCGAACTCTGTGCAAACCCATGTTCACACTGGCATTGGTTTTACAAGTTACGAGTTTATGAGAGCAGAAGGGTCTGATTATGAGTTTTGCGGTCCTCCTGTCAGACAGCCACTGCTGCGCTCACAGTAGGACCGGCAAGCCTGTGGTGCACCCACCCGCTGGATTCCAAATTGAATACAGGGCTGGTGTGCAGTGCGGCGGCAGTGTCACTGCAGTGGTCTGTTCAGCTCATAGGAGAGCCTAACATGCAGACCCATGGGTCTGGGACTGTGTCTACATCAAGTTCCTGCCCGGTGCAGAATGCACCATGTCCTGCATGCCACACAATGCAGGAAAATAGGTGCCAGTATAAGGGGGCACAATATGTACCCCCCTGCATGCAACCCCATGGGCAAATTCAACAAGGATCCTCAGATTTGCATGTCCTCCACCCTTTTCATGACCGGCTCACTGCCATGCAATCGACAGTGGAAATGCCACCTAGAATATGCTCGGTGGTGCTGGCATCGACTCTGGCAGCATATTCCTGCCCCTTCACACACTGTCACCGACGCAGGATCTTGGATCCCGGCAGAGGCAATGGTCGAGTGGTGGTCCAACTGCCACGCTCCGAATACGATGGGTGGGCCGCAGGGGTGGCGGTGGTTGGGTTGTCACTACAAGTACGGTGGTCATAGTACTGCTGTACTCTTAATAAGCTCCTAAGTCTTTACTGCCCACTGTTCTGGGTGTTAACAGCAGTTATCCCCCAGACAAGTGCTCGCCACCCTTTGGAACAAGTTGCTCAGCAGTATTGTATTTAACAGTGCCAGAGATGGGATTCATAGAAAGTGGACTTTCTTTCACCACTAGTGACTCGCATTCACATTTTCAGTTCCCAAACGCGCATAAGGGACAGAGGCTGCTGAATAATAGTTGTTGAATGTAGGCGGTTTTACATGCACTTGACATTTGTGAGGTTGTCTTCTGTCCCACCTTGGTTATGCATTGTAGTCTTTCATGACTGGGAGCCCTAGCAAATCTCAGAGTGAATGACTGAATGAGAGGTTCTTCTATAGAGCATGGCTACTCGAAGAGTGTCCCCAGGGCCGGCTTTAGTGCTGGTGGCGCCCAGTGCGAAAAACATTTTTGGCGCCCCCACACCCCATGATTGCCTCCTCGGATTCTCCCACTGCCATCGGGCACAAGTGTCCCTCATCTCTCCAATTATATGTTATTGCTAAACACAGCGCCCTCCGCCCCCTGAGGTCAGTGGCCCCTCTACAGGTCAGCACCCAGTGTGGCCGCACCGGTCGCACTGTTTTAAAGCTGCCCCTGAGTGTCCCGTCACTTTAGTCAACAAGAGACGGAAAAGAAGCAAGGAACAGTGTGAAACCTGTTGCTGGGTTACAGTACCCTAAACATTGTGGCCCCCAGTGTTCATGTGTAGCCCTCAGAATGTGAGTTTCAATGTTAAACAGAATAGACTTTGTGATAGCTGTAGTCACTGCGGGGCGAGATTTTGATCGATACCTTATCACTCTTGATCTAAAACCCCGTTCTGGTCGACTGAACCTTTGTTGCCTGTCATTGAGGGAAGAAAGTGCATCTCTTACCAAGTTAGTTCACCCAATAATGGACTCCGTTCTGAAGGATCACAAACAACTTCTAGCTTTCAAAGGTTTATTATAAGGTTAAGATCAGCTGCAAGTACAGGCATCTCAAGATGAGATTCACAAGATATACGGGCCCAACTACATACATGTGCTCTCTGAAAACCCTCAGACGAGCAAAGAAGACTACGAGTACAAGTTCTAGGAATAACAAAGCTATTAGCATAGACACGTATTGAGATCTCTCCGTCATTTAAGGCTGGAGGGAAAACACAGGTTAGGCTGTCCCTACCCTGTTCTGGATGGTATCCCTACTTAACAAAATCCCAACCTATCAAAAGGTGTCAGCGGTGAGTGACTTCCTAGGAAGGTCACCCACTCTTAGTCTCTTGGTGAAAACCTACAGTTCTCCAGTCATGGCCCCTCTCTGCCTACCCATCCGCTCTCTAAAGGGTCCTCAGGCATCTGCCCTAACTCCACCCAGGGGTGCTGTCCCTAATACAAAAACAGTCAACAACATTTGAGACGCCCCTCGTAAGACGCCCCTCACGTGGTGTAGCTTCTGGCTTTTTCCATGCTGCTTTGTGTTGGGCCTCGTGCGTTAGAGTTGACCTTGCTTCTCAGACTCTTCTCCGGCCCGCTGATACCCCTTAAAACATTCCGGAACCCTCCTCCATGTCTGTGTCGGCTCCTGAACAACCCTCTATTCATTTAATTTATAATTGAATCCCCCCTTTCTCTTGCAGACAGACACCTGCAGCCAAGATCCCAATTCTCATAGACTTCCAGCCAAAGTTGCAACATTATTCTCAGCACAGACTAAATACGTGTAAATCAGTGGTTTTAAACATTTCAGGCCTACAACATTTCTCATAATGATTATACCCTTCAAATCTTTCATTAATTAATGGCATGTTAATACTCTACTCTATAATTAAGTAAACACATCTATAAAATATATCCTACTAACTTGATTACTAAATGACATTTAGTGCAATCCATGTCGTGAAAACGAACCCCTCTCCCGTTCCTTTTAGCTCTGGCCCTGAGGCCTACCGCGTTCTGGGTTTAACCACATAATATCCTTACATTTTAGCAGCTACACGACATGGATTCGAGATTAATCACGTTCTAATAAACTTATACATCTCACACATTTCTGCATTAGTTCCACTTCTACATAAATCTCTAGATTAACTACGCATTTCAGAATACAGATGCATATAATGTCAGCACTCATGGCATTTCTCTTCATGACTTGTGCTTACTACGTGTAAGTGTGATGTACTTGTACATTCAGGTCAGTTTGCGCTCTCTCAGTTCCCCCCTTTGATGACCTCTCGGGGTCATCACTAACATTTAAACTGAAGTAATCGCTAATGGACCTCGTTTCCGCGTCTCCAGAGCCCTCAGGCTCCTATACTGATTGTCTTGTATGGCAGCTAATCTCTGCAGCTGTTCCTCCCGAGCCTTTTCAATTCTCCTGGCTCTGTACCATTTGAATGCCCTCACCAATCCCCACAACATGATCACACAGATCAATATTATGATGATAGGTTTCAACACATACCACACAAGGCTTTTTCCCAAGTTGGCAAACCACCCTCCAGCTTCACTCATTCCATGGCCCACCTTCTCCCAAACATTTTCTCTACTCAGGTCTTCGATCTCTTTGTGAATATCAGTTATGTTCCTAATAACTTTCTCAAGGGGCTTTGAATTGTCTGGAATGTAGGTACAACATTCCTGGACCTTCAAAGCCTTACAGACTCCGCCCTCTTTTGCTAGCAGGACGTTTAAGGCAAGACGGTTTTGAAGAACCATGGCCCTTATCGATTGCATCTCTCCCTCCACCAGCATTAAGGACTGAGCAGTGCTGGCAGACAACCTGTCTACGACTGTTGCCAGTCGTCTAATCTTGACATCATTAAGTATTAGTCCCAACATAGGGAACACAGCTCCAAATACATCTCCAACCATTTCTGCATCTCCTATATCTCTTCTTCCTCTTGCTGAGGCCTTGCCCTCGATGATCTCTAAGTCTTGGGCATGATATATTTTGGGGAAGATTATTGCCAGGTAACATGATCCATACCAGTTATCAGGTAGTCTCACGTAGGCATTTCTTCCACAAACAAAATATACATTTGGAATCACTTGCATTCCCTTCAGGAAATCTTTGGTATAATACTCTAAATTGAAAGCATGTTCACAGCTGACTTCTCCCACGTATACATTTTCATAATACGTTTTGGCTCGGTGAAGACATAGCTTTCCTCTCTGCGTTCTATCCAAAGCTATTGGACCACTACTACCCTTTCTCTTATGTGCCTTCTCTTCCTCGGTCCAATCTGTTTTCCATTGTCCAGATTTTTTCAAAATCTTTTGTCTCCTGTATCGATCATCCACCTGCCCTATAAACTTCTTCTCTACTTCCGACACCTTGCATGTCAGATTATTTCTACGGGCATGTGAAGTATCTAAGGTAATCCAAGGAATGAAAAACTTGGCCAATCTGTCTTCACTCTTCCAGTAGTCCCATTTGTCCATTTGCTTGTAATTTGGGACTTCTGGCAACACTGAGTCATAATTGGAGAAATAGTATTCAAAACTATCTCTCCCATAAAATATACTAAGCAATAAGCTACATGTGATGCCATATGTCAACGGGAGGTGATGATATCGAATGCCTTCATCAACAGAAGCCGGCAACTGCATGCAGACATAGCAGTCCTTAACCTCCATGGCATCCACGTATTCATACAGAAGTTTAGCATAAGCGTTTGACCTAAAGTCGCCTTGGGACTCATCCACGTGTAACCTGCGGGCTTCTGCAGCTAATAACGCTTTTTCCTGTATGTTTACCCCTTTCTCACCTGCAACAGTGGGTTTAGGTGTCACTACAGATTTCACATCGGTTACCTTTGCCTCATCCTCCTGTCCCTCTACATAAGAAACTGTGACTACTAAAACTATTAATATTATCACTCCTACTATTAGTGTGCCTATTATACATTTAACTCTGCGATTCGGGGTGCCTTCCTCCATTTCGTCAGACAGTATGGCTCTCTCCTTTTATCCGTACAAAGTTCTTTTTCTCCTCGTTCCTTTACAGTCCTTATTACTTTATTTGTACTTGGAACCACACATCTGGAAGCTGGCAACCTCTTTGCAGAAAGTTCTTTAGCAGTTCAACACAGACAACCCTAGCCCTTCTCCGTCAACTCAAAGGAAGGTCCCTAAGATTCTCTGCTTCCTGGGCGCTAGGTAATCTTCTTTTTCTTGCTTATTTACAAAGTCTCTAAGCATCTACAATCAGGCTCGTGCCTGCAGCTTTGACAGCATAGTTCAATATTTCTAAACGAAGAATGTGCTCTTCATGGCTTGTTATCTTTGTACCAAAGTCGGGGAACTGTAATTCTGTGAAAAACATGTGCTTTAGCTTGCTGAGGCGGGGAAGGCTGGGGAGCGTAAAAGTCAGTGACCCTTCAGCCTCGACTCCGGGTACTAACAGTTGTACTTCCACTGTGATGATGGGCTCAGAGCTGGACACCACCACCGCTCGTATCCTCCCTGTCTCCGGTTCCAAAGACATCTGTCGCCAGATATGTCCACTCAGGGGTGGCGTATCTTCTGCTAGGCACACGCACTCTTCTTGACCTTCTCAAGTCCGGTGCTTCAGCGCCCTGAGCACCTTCTTCTGGGTCCGAGTCCTCTGATATCGGAGGAAGGGTTCTCTCTGGAGTTGACCTCAGGCTAGAGCTCCTTCTTTGTGGCCAATGAGCTTCTCCTCGTACCCTTCTACTCCTTCTCCTTCTTGTCTGTTCACGCTCTCTGTCAGACTGGTCAGTGTCTGACTCGTACTCCCAGCTACTTTCTCCTTCAGTAGCGTCGTCTGTTTCGCTGTTGTACTGACCGTCCTCAGCTTGGTCAGACTCGTTCCCTGCTTCTGCTGGCACCTCTACAGCTTGGCTGGCCCCCTCTATGGCTTCTCGGTCCTCAGCTGGACGTCTATCCGAGAGAGGAGCTGATTCTTCCAGAGGTGCTGGTACCCTCCGCGTATGCGACGCGTGGATCCAATTGGGCAGGCCTCCCACCTTCACTGCGGTGTTCGTGATCAGGATGATCTGGTAGGGCCCACGCCAACGAACATCCAGGCAGCTTCTTCTGACGTGCTTTCTCACAAGCACCCAGTCTCCCGGACACAGGTCGTGGCACAGGTCCTGGCACGACGGAACTTCGGCAGCCTGCACCTGAAGGGACACAGAATGAATGGCGTCAGATAGCCCCTTACAATAGTCCAGGATCATATCATCTGTGATGTTTAACAGTGCAGCAGTTGGGACAGATGGCAACCTCATTGCTCTCCCCATCAACACCTCATGAGGCGACAGCCCCGTTCTTCTGTCGGGGGTACTACGGAGGCTCATAAGGACCAATGGCAGAGCGTCAGGCCAACTCAAGGACGTTGATGAACACACTTTTGCAATTCTGGCCTTAATAGTGCTATTGATCTGCTCCACAATTCCTGAGGCTTCTGGTCGGTAACTGCAATGTAATTTCTGATCTATGTTCAGAGCCGCACAAATCATCTTCACGAGCTCGCTGTTGAAATGCGTTCCCCTATCTGATTCCAAAGAGGCCGGCACCCCGAAGCGCGGAATGAGCTCCCTAAGCAGTAACTTGGCTACTGTGAGGGTGTCGCACCTACGTGTAGGGTATGCCTCAACCCATCTGGAGAATACGCAAACAACCACCAGGACATAACGGAGGCGGTTGCACCTCGGCAATTCGATGAAATCCAACTGCATGCGGTTGAATGGGCCCCCCGACCTCCCTATGTGGCTCAGTGCAACTGGTGTCTTTTTCCCTACATTCAGCTGCTGGCAGGTCACACAGCGCTGGCACACTGCTTCGGCTGCTACTCTGAATTTAGGATTATACCAAGTCTGTCTAAACACTCTCAACATAGCGTCTCTCCCTAGGTGTACGGGACCATGGATTTGTCTAGCCATTGGGCTCACCATCTCATTTGGTAACACTGCTCTTCCGTCTGCTGAGACCCAGAAATGAGCCTCACCCACCACACATCCTGCCTTTTCCCATGTTTCTTTTTCAAAATCAGGAGCATTTTCTTGCATGCACTTCAGTTCGTCCCAAGAGTCAACAGTTTCTAATATCATTGCTAATTCAGTTCTTACATTTATTCCACCCACTTCCACCTCTGTGAAAGAGTACCCTTGTTCCGCGCAATACCGTGCGACTTCGTCGGCATATCTATTGCCTTGTGACACGAAGTCCATGTTTCTGGTATGTGCGGTGCATTTCACAACTGCGATACCTGCTGGACATTGCAGCGCCTCTAACAACAAGCGCACAAACTCTCCATTGCGAATTGGAGAGCCTGAAGAAGTCATGAAACCTCTTTGAGACCACAACTGCCCGTAATCGTGAACTACCCCGTAACCATATTGGCTGTCGGTGTATATGGTGACTCGAATCTGATTGCTTGCCAGGCAGGCACGCGTTAAGGCAATAATCTCGGCTACCTGAGCGGAGTGTACTCCTTCCAGGCACCCAGCTTCCACAACTCCAGTAATGGTGCAAACAGCGTAGGCTGCTCTCAACTGCCCAACTTCGTCTCTTACACATGAGCCATCGACAAAGAAAATTTCATCTGGGTCAGTCAGTGGCTCATCCACGATGTCGGGTCTAGGTTTGGTGCATAGTTCAGTCACATCGAGGCAGTCATGGTCTGTACATTCATCATCAACTATATCATTTGGGAGTGGCATCAAGGTGGCAGGGTTCAAAACAGAGCATCTCCTGAGGGTCACGTTCTCTGCAGCAAGAATGACTTGCTCATAGCGCGTGAGCCTGCTATTGGTCAGATGCTGCGTTTTGGTCCTGGTCATCAACAGTTCAACAGAATGGGGCACATATACCTCTAACGGGTGCCCCATGACTATGTTCTCACATCTCTCAATACTGACACCTGTTGCGGCAACGGACTTGAGACATCCGGGCAACGCTGCAGCTACTGGATCTAACGTAGCTGAGAAGTAGGCAACTGGTCTACGGGCATTCCCATGAATTTGGACTAACACAGACAGCGCACAACCCCCTCTCTCACAACAGTAAAGCAAGAATGGTTTATCGTAATCCGGCATTCCCAGAGCCGGAGCACGACACAAGTCCTCTCTCAGCTGTAGGAACGCCATCAAACAGTCTTTGTCCCATGGTACCGGATCGCTCACCTCCTTGTGCGTCAGTTTTTGTAGTGGTTTTGCTTTTAGTGAAAAGTTGGCTATCCACTGCCGGCAATAACCCACCATCCCTAGAAACATTCTGACTTCCCTCTGTGTCTTGGGCGCATTCATCTTCATGATCGCCTCTATTCTGTCTGGTGACACCTTTCGTTTGCCCTTCTCAATCCTGTGCCCCAAATACTGCACTTCTGTCAGGCAGTATTGTAATTTTCCCGGGGACACCTTGTGCCCATTTGCAGCTAGGTGATTTAGCAAAGCAATGGAGTCTTCCCTGCAAGCTTCTTCTGTTTCTGATGCCACAAGGAGGTCATCTATGTACTGGACCAGAACTGACCTCTGGGGCAGCACTAGACTTTCAAGATTTTTCTTCAAAAGCTGGTTGAAGATCGATGGGCTCTCTGTATACCCCTGAGGAATACGACACCATGTTAGGACGCGACCTTCCAGCTTAAATGCGAAAAGAAAATGGCTTTCTTCGTCCAGAGGGATCGAAAAGAAAGCCTGGCAAAGATCAATCACAGTGAACCACTCAGCTTGGAATGGAATCTGAATCAGTATCACTGATGGATTCGGTACCACTGGACAACATGAAACAACAATGTTATTAATCTTTCGGAGGTCCTGCACTATCCGGAATTTCCCATTTGGCTTCTGCAGACCCATAATCGGGGAGTTACATGGACTACCCACGATTTCTTTCAGTATCCCTTGCTTAATCATGGACTCAATCACGGGCTTTATACCTGCAATTGTTTCTGGAGTCAATTTATATTGGGGTGTTCTCGGAAACTCAGCATGTGGTTTCACTACAATTTTCACTGGGTCCACCCCTTTGACCAATCCAATCTCTTCCCCAGTAAAATCCCACACTTCTGGTGCCACTGTCTCTCTCAGATCCCAGGGGAGCTCGTCTACGGTCAGAGTGGGGTACAGCTCCACACAGATTCTTGAATTTGCAACTTTGAAGTCGGCATCATCGTCATTAGTCAATACCTCCACTCCTTGCGGGGTGCAGTATATGGTGCAATTTAACTTACACAAAAGATCTCTTCCTAGCAGACATACAGGACTAGAATCGCAAACCACAAACTGGTGCTCATCGCTGTATTTCCCTATTTTCACCTGCACTGGTTCAGTCAATGGGCTGGTTATTCTCCTGTTTGCGACCCCCACCACTTGTATTGTCTCTCCAGACATGGGCAGGCCTGGAACTGCGGCTGATCTGATCGTGGATCGAGTGGCTCCTGTGTCCACTAGGAATGTCGTGGGGCACCCTGCTACTTCGGCCTCAACATAGGGTCCCCTTTGATCCACCTCCAAGGCGGCCCCGAGGGTACAGTCCTCCCTTTCCACTCTCTGTCCAGTTAGTGGGTCTACGTAATAGCATTCCTCTCCACCCACAAACAGGGGCATCTGTCTATATGTCTTACCCATAGTCCCTACTCTGGGTGGCTGTGGGAACTGGGCTCGTAGAGGAGGGGTCCCCCCTTTGAGCACCTTTCCCTGGTATTGCGTTACCCCTCTCACAGGTGTATTCTGGACCTCTTCCTCCTCTACCTCTTGTTCCCCTATCTCGACATTGTAGGGACACTCGCGTTTCCAATGCCCCACCTCGTTACACTGGTGGCACCGAGTCGTTTTCTTCAAGGCAGCTATGTCTATTCTGGGTCTAAAGGTGGAGTTCTCCTCATTGCCCTTGTTCTGGCTATACTGTTTCTTTCCCCCAGTACCGGTTCCTTGCTGCTGTTGCTGCTGTCCCCCCTTCCCGGCTGCCTGCATCTGTACCACCATTAGTTTCTCCTTCAGTTTCTTTGCCTTGGAGTCTATCTCATCGCAGCAGTACCTAGCATATCTCAGGATTTCATCTAAGGGTTTATTTTGCCAACAAATCAAGTGTTGCTGAATCATTAAACTAATATCCGGTCTCAGGCCCAGGACGAATTTGGACACAAATTGCCCTATGTCCTTTGGATCCATTACATCCAGACCGCTATACTGTTTAAACGCCTTCAGCAATCTCTCATAGTATTCGTGAACTGTCTCATTGGGTTCCTGTCTAGTTCGATCTATTTTGACCCAATCTATGTCTTGCATTGGCACTTTCTCTTTTAGCCAAGTCATCACTCTCTCGTATTTTGCCATTACGGTCTCGGACGGCCCATTAGTCTTAGCATCCCTTTCTGGCTCCGTTGTGGGCCACTCAGCGCTAACTTTGCAGGCTGTCCACAAATCTCCTGGTACTACAATGTCAAACAGTGTGTTCAGATCTATCCATAGGACCTTTGAGATTTTTACGAATCTCTCAACTTGCTTGTACCACTCCACTGGGTTCTCCCGCAATTTGGGGAAGGAAGTGGTAAAAGCAGCTAAATCTCCCCTACTCCAAGGGACGTGTACATAGTTCCCATTTGCAACTTCACGCAAAGGGTATGCCTCTACTCTCTGCAGTCCTCCGGGAGTCATACCAAGTATGCTTCTCCTTACGGTCCCCTTCTTGGACCACGTCTCTTCCCATTTATCTAGTGCCCTCCACGTCCTTATTCCAGTGATCAATTCCCTTATGCGTGTTTTCAATCCGATTGTTCGCCTCTCATCTAGGTCTCGATCAGAATAATGTAGCCTGTGGTTCCCCTGTAATGCCTTGGTCCTTGACAGGTCCACCATGTATTTGCCTGCTAGTTCGACTAACTTCTCATGGATTGTTCTCGCCTTTCGGGTAACGTCCTTTGCCATGAACAGTATTTCATCCTGCTCATACATTTCCATTCTTTCTAAAGGCAGGGTACCGTCTACCATGTCATCCAGATCTGACTTTAAGCTGGCGACATCGAGTCTCTTGGCTTTTATCTCAGCTCGCAATATGTCTTTCGAAGGGGGCTCACACGTTTCTCTCCCATCCCAACTCCGAGCCCTACGTTTGGGTTCGGGAGAGTTACGGAGTGTTCTCCCTTGCTCCCATCTCTCCAGGTCCCATGCTCGGCCATCCGATCTTGGAAGGTGATGGAACACGGGCCTGTTACCCCCAATCTTACTCTGCCCATTCTCTCTTTCTTCACTCTTTTCACAGTAGGACTCTCTGCTATTCTCCCTCCGGTCGCCATCCTCCCTCTGTCTAGTATCACTCAATATCTGGTATGATCCTTCTTGGTTCCCCATATTCCCTGGACTGCGCTCGTGTCCGTCACCACAGGGACTGTGGCGCGACCTCTCACAACTTCCATTCTGTTCTCTAGTGCCGGGCACACAGTGGGTACACTTAAAGCTATTTCGGTACTCTTGCGTTCTCCTCTCTCCTTCACTGGGTATTGGGTGGGACACCCCCCCACTCTCGGGGCCCCCGTTTTCCAGGTCTGTTCTGCCTCCACTCCGGGCCCAGTGGGTGACTCCCTTACTGCCCTTCCCCCTCCTGTCCCACTCCGGACTGCTCTCCCCAGCCCCGCAGTGAGTCCGGGTTCCGCTATCCTGACTTTCCCTTTCAGCTTCCGCAGCTATGATGCTCTTGTGAGCCTCTACTGCCTCATCCCTCTTCTTCATGTACTCGTTTAGCTCCTGAAAGGATTTCCGTCCAGATCCCCTCATATCTACTGGCCATCTATGGCCCCCAGGATCCCCCACTGGATCCTCTGCGGTGTGTACCGGGGTACTCCACTCTCTTGGTATCGGCACCTGACTTGGGGAATTGATCGTATCGTTCCTCCTTGCCATTTCTGCTCTTTCTCTGTCCTTCCGTACCCGTTCCTCCCCTCTAGCTCTTTCCGGGTCGTAAATCGATACTATAGGGCCTATGGTAACAGGTACTTGTAGGGCATCGGGCAGTGCGTAGGATGTGGCACACTCCGTTTCCGGCACTCTTTGTACCACAAACCTCCCAACTACCTGCTGCATCGGACTAGGCTGTGACAATTCTTTCTTTGCAGCGGGATCCCGATCTGAACTGGGAAGCAGTCCATTCTCTCCTACGTTGCCCCCCTCCCTTTCACTATGCTCGACTTCTCCCCCTGCTCTGTTATACGGGGGTGGCCTATCTGTCAATAATCTGTTTATCAGGCTGTCCTCAGTTTCGCTCTCATCATCTTCTTCTAGGGGGCTTTTGTTTCCGGGCACCTCTAACACTGGGTACAATTTATTTACTTCCATGTTATGCACTCTCCATCTTTTAGCATCTGCATCCCACTTGGCATCCTGCACTGCTCCTACCGATCGTTTCACCCTTTCCTGTCGTCTATTCAAGTTCTTCTCGTGCGCTGCCCTAATCCATGCATTGAGAGCTTCAAACTGGGTTGGTCTAGGCAAGGGTCTCGTTGCGGTCATAACTGCTTTTAATCGGTGTAGCACCTCTAATCTGAACGTCCCGTACTTCGGAAACGTCAGTTCCTCATTTCCTTCTGTAATCTTACTCCACTCTGCACTCCACAAAATTGTATGCAACCCAACATTTTCCGCCATATAACGAGCTGGCGTACCCTCCGGCGGGGCTTCTTCCCCTTCATAAGATCCCCGCCTCTCTTTCTTAAAAGCCGCTCTTAACCATTTAAAACACTTCATGATTATACGCACAAATTCCAGCCTCAATACTCTGTTTACTTCCTGATGACAATCCACCAATCCTAGCGCGGCTTTGCTAGCTGGCCTATCGCAGCGCGGTCTTTCTCCGGCCGGCCAATCCCAGCGCGGCACTTTGTGACGTCACTCGTCTCTGCTTCGCAGCAGCACCCCTCCTTTCTCCGCTCTTCTCCCGGTCATGCATGCGTCCCATTCATACTCCGAAAAAATGACTACTTTCGACCAAGCGGTCACTTCTCTCGACTGTACGTCCACAGTCTATCTGTAATTGCCAACACAACTGACGAAATGTCTATCGTCCCTCTGATAGGTTGCTTACACACACAGTAACTTCCGATCAGCGTCCGTTACTCACGCACTCACTCTTACGTTCCCCCTATCTCGGTCCTGCGGGCGATCAATGGTACCTCATGACCCCCTTCACACTGGTTGACAATTACTCTGGATGTCCGATACACCCGAACCACTTAAGCTCTCCTTGAACTTAAGATTTTCACCGGTTGCGCGCGCTCACAACCTGTTCCACAGTCACTCTACAGTCATTCAACTCCGCCAGACATTACAACATAGATACAATACAAAACACCGCAATCTAACACGCATGACCCTTTATACTCACTCTCGACCGATACTGCTGCTTTTCTGTCTCACGTCATCCGGACCTTCTTCGGCGGGCGGTTCTTCTGATCATCGGTTTCTAGGGGCCTTGGGGTAATCTAACCTGGCCTAGATCACCTTCCTCAAGAAGGCAACCATCCTCTATAGCTACCAACTGCGGGGGCGAGATTTTGATCGATACCTTATCACTCTTGATCTAAAACCCCGTTCTGGTCGACTGAACCTTTGTTGCCTGTCATTGAGGGAAGAAAGTGCATCTCTTACCAAGTTAGTTCACCCAATAATGGACTCCGTTCTGAAGGATCACAAACAACTTCTAGCTTTCAAAGGTTTATTATAAGGTTAAGATCAGCTGCAAGTACAGGCATCTCAAGATGAGATTCACAAGATATACGGGCCCAACTACATACATGTGCTCTCTGAAAACCCTCAGACGAGCAAAGAAGACTACGAGTACAAGTTCTAGGAATAACAAAGCTATCAGCATAGACACGTATTGAGATCTCTCCGTCATTTAAGGCTGGAGGGAAAACACAGGTTAGGCTGTCCCTACCCTGTTCTGGATGGTATCCCTACTTAACAAAATCCCAACCTATCAAAAGGTGTCAGCGGTGAGTGACTTCCTAGGAAGGTCACCCACTCTTAGTCTCTTGGTGAAAACCTACAGTTCTCCAGTCATGGCCCCTCTCTGCCTACCCATCCGCTCTCTAAAGGGTCCTCAGGCATCTGCCCTAACTCCACCCAGGGGTGCTGTCCCTAATACAAAAACAGTCAACAACATTTGAGACGCCCCTCGTAAGACGCCCCTCACGTGGTGTAGCTTCTGGCTTTTTCCATGCTGCTTTGTGTTGGGCCTCGTGCTTTAGAGTTGACCTTGCTTCTCAGACTCTTCTCCGGCCCGCTGATACCCCTTAAAACATTCCGGAACCCTCCTCCATGTCTGTGTCGGCTCCTGAACAACCCTCTATTCATTTAATTTATAATTGAATCCCCCCTTTCTCTTGCAGACAGACACCTGCAGCCAAGATCCCAATTCTCATAGACTTCCAGCCAAAGTTGCAACATTATTCTCAGCACAGACTAAATACGTGTAAATCAGTGGTTTTAAACATTTCAGGCCTACAACATTTCTCATAATGATTATACCCTTCAAATCTTTCATTAATTAATGGCATGTTAATACTCTACTCTATAATTAAGTAAACACATCTATAAAATATATCCTACTAACTTGATTACTAAATAACATTTAGTGCAATCCATGTCGTGAAAACGAACCCCTCTCCCGTTCCTTTTAGCTCTGGCCCTGAGGCCTACCGCGTTCTGGGTTTTACCACATAATATCCTTACATTTTAGCAGCTACACGACATGGATTCGAGATTAATCACGTTCTAATAAACTTATACATCTCACACATTTCTGCATTAGTTCCACTTCTACATAAATCTCTAGATTAACTACGCATTTCAGAATACAGATGCATATAATGTCAGCACTCATGGCATTTCTCTTCATGACTTGTGCTTACTACGTGTAAGTGTGATGTACTTGTACATTCAGGTCAGTTTGCGCTCTCTCATCACCAATACATGCCATACATTTCTCACGCTTCAACCCTTTTCTGCATTATCTCCCTTTGACTTTACGCTTGTCTTTGAGCCTGTACAGTGCTCCTCTGTCTTTTGAATAGGTTTGTGCAGAAGAATTAGAAATACTCCCTGGTAGGGGCACTTCCCATAACCTCTGCACCCTTTTCGTGACCATGCAAGAGGTGGATCCCTCTCTCCCTGCTACCGCCGTTTTTTTGGATGCTACCACGGCCTTTGATACCTTGGAATAGCCGTATACTTTTTACACTTCTCTCCCATATCGGCTTTTTGAAAAAAAATCGCTTTATTTGTTGATGTATTTATAATAGTTTTATATAGCGCGAACAAGAACCCGAAGGTTATCAGATACTCTACTCCGACGACAAGGATCAAAGGAGTGGTCTCCCCCCTGTCAAGGAGGCTCACGGCACGAGGCAGGAGTGCCCACTGTCACCCCTTCTCTTTGCTGTGGCTATGGAGCCGTTGGCAATTAAACTGCAGCAGTACCAAGCGCAGCGCAGCCTCGCCTTTACCCCCCCCCGGGTGATCTTGGTGGACCCCCTCATTTGTGAAATTATAAGGTTTGGTGGCCTCTCGGGCATTTAAATAAAATGGGGAAAGTCTTCGATCTTCCCGCTTACTTCTGCCACGGACAATTTCCAGTCGGAATTTCCACTCAAATGGGCAGAATCCCTAGTGAAATACCTGGGTATGTGGCTCAGTCAGGATTTTGAAGAGCTGTGGGTTACAATTATGGCAGACTCATGGAGTGGCCGGAGAACCGGATGAACTGCTGGAAGTCGCTTCCGCTGTTTAGTGGCGGGCCGGATCGGCACCGCCAAAATGGTGATGCTACCCAAGTTTTTATCTGTTTTTTTCAACCTCCCACTTCGCTCGAATCTGATATCCCTTGTTTGGGCAGGTGGGCAGCCTCGAGTTGCATGGGAGACCCTAATGCTTCCACTTGATTAAGGGGGGCTGGGTGCTCTAGACATGGAGTTGTACTATAAGTGTGCACAGGCCCAATTCGGTTTTCATTGGATATACCAGACCCAATTCATGGCCCACCCTGCCCCTGAAAGTGACCAGGCGGACCCGATCCTGCTGCACATGGCACTGTTTAGACCACAGAGCCACCCAGGGGCTGAGATCAACCTGGTTGGCTGTACAGTATGGGCTTGGCAAGAACTCCGGCATAGGGCACGTTTGGACACACTATTTGCACCCTCAGTGCCACTCCCTAGACACCCAGCGTTACCCTTTACCCTTTATCCTTTACCCTTTACTGCTGAAAGCGGGTCTTTCAGCGATTGCGGAAGCTGCAGCTGCACACAATGGGGCGGGCATTCCCAGATGGTGTTTTCATTTGCTTGAATGCTGTACTCGGGGACAAACACATGGGACCCCTGGATAGAATGACATCTTTTCAGCTAAGAGCAGCGCTGTGCGCGTTATATGACTCAGTCCCGGATGCACCACCAACATTCGGAGTCCTGGAAGAGTTTTTAGCTAACCCCTCCCCCCGTAAACTCATCACCCACTTATACTCCGGTATGCAGCATGCATCCCCGATAAGTATCCCCCAATTGCTTGGTGCTTGGTCATACTGCTGGGCGCAGGCCAGGGAGCTGTCACCGAACTACAGATTGAGACTGATCCATTTTAAGTTTATCCACAGGCTGTATAGGACACCTGCGTGACTGCATAGAGCTAGTTTGAGTGCGGATGCACAATGTGTGCATTGTAGAATGCCGGAGGTTTCCTTCCTGCACTTGGCTTGGGAGTGCCCGAATGTTGTGAGGTATTGGGTATGCGTCTTTGATGTGTTTGAAGAAATAAGTTATATATTTGAACGCTCCCCCCTGATTGCCGTATTTGGATACGTACAAAGGGTGCCGGAAGATGCTGCATTCCATTCCGATTCGCAAAAAATCGCAATTTGAGTTGGCAAAACAAGATGTATGTAGGATTTGCAAAAAGATTTGCGAATCCTACATATTCATTAATTGCGAATCGCACTTTGCGATTCGCAATTAAGGAAACCCTCCTCATTCATTCCTATGGGCCTATATGGCCATAGAAATGAATGGGAAGACATTCTCAATTTGCGATTAGCAATTAGAGAATAGCAAATTGAGAATGCAATTACAAGGTTGCAAGGGTGTCAAAAGGACACCCTGTTGCACCCCTGAAATATGCATGGGTGCACGTGGCACAAATACATGCCCTAAGGGCATGTATGTGCGCCACTTTGCACTTCGAAAAATGCATTTTTCAAAGAAATCACAAATTACCACCAACTTGAAGTTGGTGATAATTTGCGATTCCTTAAGGCCAAATTGCACTTTTCTGTGCTTCTTACATTGCATTTACGGAATCGCTTTTTGCGATTCCTTAAATGCAATCCAAAATAGGGAATCGCAAATTTTGCGATTCCTTATTTTGCGAGTCAGCTTTTCCTTCATACATACCACTAAGCCCAATTGCGATCGCAATTTTGAATGATACATATGGCCCTAAATCTCGAACATTAGCTGTGCTATAATCATGTCTACATCTTTTTGAAATGTACTATTCACAGAATGTGCTATCCAAACCAAAAATACAAAAATATAAAAACCTTATTAAGCAATTAAATATCCCACAAATTATAGACTTACTTACTTACTATCCTTACCTCCTTATAATCAATACTCCCCAATATTCAATAAACAAACACCACATGTTTTGATCTCCTCTAACAATCCCATTCTTTCATAGTAAGGGATTTGAAGCATGGCAATGATTGTGATCACCACATGGCTTTCAGAGGGAGTGGGTGGCATTTCCTATTTCCATCATTAAACAATCACATTCTAGAGATCCCCCGAGGTCATATGGTCCAGGAGTGGGCCACCTGCAGCAAAAGTTCCTGATAACTCGTTACACCTGTGTTTTTGTTGTTGTGTTATGTCTTCTTATTTATGCATTCAAGCTTGTGACTCCTATTGCCTTCTAAGCCGCTTGTGGTGATCTCATCTGACCCTTTCTGCCTCTTGGCTGCTCTTTGGATATTTTCACCTCCTCCCACCTCTATTGTTCAGGAGTCCTATGCCCTACACTGTCATCTTCCAGGACTGAGGGAAGAGGCCCTAACGTATAAGAAGGAACCACTTGCAGCCAAATTACCAAACCTCGACCAGTAACAGTAACTTGCTTCATGTGCAGGTCCTTTGTAAAGACTTTTAATCAATCTCCTCTCATTTTTGATTTGTTATAAAAAGAAAAAACAAGAAAAAACACATGCAGACCCATTTAATGAACACTGTAGTAGATAAGTCTGTGAGATCACTCTTTATGGATGGACCCCATAGACTAATCTACTGGTGGCATCTTTGGACTTATTTGGGCTGTCCCTCTCCAATTGTGGGTCATCTCTCATAGACATCTATTTGAAGCATTTGTGGATTTACATGGGCTGTTACTCTTCATTTTGAGCTGTCTGTACTTTCTGAGGTAGAGTCCTCACTGCTTCTGAGTGTAGCCCATTCAATCCACTTATTACAGACATTTGTGGATTTATTTGGGCTGTGGCTCTGCGTCATTTGGTTGGATCCCACTAACCAATCTAAGGATGGCATCTGTGAAATTGTATGGGTTGTGACTTCCCTAGTTTTAGGTGGACACCATAGATCCTTCACTGAGGTGTCTGTGGATGTCTATGGGTTACAGCTTCATCCCTGTTAGGCAGATTCCATAGACCCATCTTTTGGTGGTATTGGTGAATGTATGTGGGTAGAGCTTCCCTCAGTGTTGGGCGGACCTTAACAACCCTTTCAGGAGGTGTTCATGAGAAACTTCAATAGTTCAAGGTGGGTGACATAGACCCTTTTACTGGAATGTCTGTGGACTTTCTTGGGTGCACTCTCACATTCTGAGTAAGGCCCCAAATACCCATTTACTAGTGGCTCCTGCTGATCCACATGAATTGTGCCTTCTGTGTTTGTTGATAGACTCTCTAGACCCTTTATTAAGATGTAGTCTAACTTCACTAAGTTGGGTAATCACCACTCCTCGAAAGACCACAACTACCTACCCGCTGCTGGGAACAGCGGAGTTTTGAAGGTTATAGTGGGGCCTTTTCTCTGTGGACACCATAGACCCTTTACTGATGTGTCACTGTAATTGTTTGGTTTGTGCTTTTTTCAGTTTGTGTTCTTGTGGCATCTGTTGTTTTAATTGGATTATGCGCCTCCTCCACTTTTGGGTGTTCACTATAAAGCCATATACTGTGGCACTAATTCACTCCCTCAGATTTGCACCACCACAGCGAGAAAGTGGGGATAGCATATCTGTAGGAAGTTGGCTAGTGGATTCAAACAAAGCACACTGTGTACAGAGTCCAGGCAAAACCCAATTAGTTTACAGAGGCACAAATGATATCCCAAATGCTCTCTTTTGTATTAGTGTGGGGGAGCAGTTAGGCGTATCAGAGGGTAGTGCTGAGCATTTCCTGTTCTCAGAGAGACAATAAATGCGACACACATTCAAGAATAAATCCAAGACCAATTTAGAAAAATAAGTTGCATTTTATATATATAAATTTTGAAACCAAGAACTTCGAAATCAAGTAAGTACTTTTGTAGCCATGAATTTTTGCAGGTAAGTAAAAGAGTTCAATATCATGCGTCTTTACATAGAAATGCTTCCCTATGGAAGAAAAGGCATATGTTGCACACAGTTATTTGTGTTTGGTTTCTAAGGTCTCCTTCGGTACTTAGGGTTGTAGGGGGTCAGGGTCCAAAGTACCCCGAGCAGTTACTTGTTACATGCCTTGGGGCACCCGTTGCAGAGGTGCAAGTTGGGTTGGGTTGGTAGCTGTGCGTGCTACGCTGGTGGAGAGAAGGGGAGTCACGTAGAAACAGGCTGCAGAGGGGGACAAATCCGGGAGGTCCTAACGGCGGGATCAGGTCACAAGGGTCTGGGGACAAGGGGGCACAGCCAGTTCATCGATACTTAGGCTGGGGCGTTTGGGTGCGGAGTGAAAACGTCAGCTGGGATCTGTAACGCCCTGCAGCCTTGCAGTTGCCAGTCTCACTGGTTGAGGGTGCAAAATCAGGACAGCTGGGTCACTCAGGTGGTGAGTCTTTACGGTGCTGATGTCCCCTGATGGCTGCTCTGTCTCGGTGTTGTTGGAGTCCAGATTAGACTCTTGCGGTCTTTGTTTGTTGCAAGGGGTCTGGTGCCCCGGTGGTCCTGTGCGGTTCCAGTTGGTCCTGATGTCCTCTCACTTGGTGAGGGGAGACAGACTGACCTCCAGGAGCACAGGGTCCTCTTCCTGGGGAGCTGGTGCATCAGACTGGCCAGGGAGCAGCAACTCCCTGGCTCCTTTGCGTTTTGGTGCCTGTGGAATGCAGGGAAGTAGTTCCTCTACTCCATGGTAGATAGCTTGGCAATTTGTGAAGGGCTAGCAGTCTCACTGGGTTCTTGGAAGCTGATCAGCTGTAGGATGAGTCGCTGGTCAAGATAGTCACGATTGGGTGCATGCAGGCAGGGTTTGGTGCCCAGACGTCCACAGCAGTCTTCAATTCTCACTTTTCTCGAGGCTCTTCTTTGTCCTCTCTTCTTGATCCATTGAATCTAAGTTCCTGGTGTCAGGGGTGCCACGTAAATACTCAATTTAGGAGTGTTATGGGAAGTGACAGGTAGTAGCCAATAGGCTACTTACATTTAGGGTATCTACACCCTCTATATGACCACTTCCTGTTGGAAGTGGGCATAAACATGGCCCAGAGATACTAATTCCACCAAACTAAGATGGTGGTATTCTAAAATTCATGTACACTTCAGGTAGACAACATTAGAGGTGGTATTAGCCTGAGAGGGGAACAGGCCTCTTGGCTATCTATTTTTCCCACCTGTCCTAGTGTCAAATGGGCCAGATCGGGAAGTGGCATTTCCCTTGTCTGGGAAAGCCTTGGGTAGCATATCAAAGGCAGAGGAGCCCTTTGAAGCCCCCTACCTTGATATGCGGATTACCTAACAATCCTGTTTAGAGGAGGTGACAACACCTACGACCAGAGCAGACATTGTTTCTGCCCTCAGAGAGTGCAGGTTCTCACCTGCAGGGGGTCAGCAACGTGCTTGTGATGGCAGGCTGGTCTGCACCAGTAAACTAGTAACACAGGTAGTCTGTGGGTTTTCAGGGGGCACCTCTAAGGTGCTCTCTGGGTACATGTATTCATAAATAAGTCACTTGAGTTAGGGTGGGCTTATTAATACAAGATGTTTGATATCAACTATCTCTAGGTTCAGTGGTGGCACAATAAATGCTGAAGCCCTTAGAGTCCCTCTTTAGCCTCCTTGCCATAGGTACCAGTGGTACCATTTACTAGGGTCTTACAGGGGGTGCCAAAGGTATTGCTAATTTGGGGAACAATTGTACAATTTTAGGTAGACAGAGATCTGGCAATGGGGATTGGGATAGCAGGAACTTGGTCTACTTCTGTCAAAATTGTATCAGATACCAGGCACAAAGGAGGGGTAACCGTGTCACACTTATGTCAAAAGAAGTTGCATGCCCACCAGCAGCATCATATGTGCCACAGCATGACCAGATTGCATGTCAGGAGCTCACAAACCTCACCAACTCTTCCCACAGATGTTTTCATTACAACAAAGCCTGCTTGTAATGGTTCTGGACAGTGACGTGTGTGAAATACATCTAAATCATCTCATATACCTGTATAAACATTAGCACACTTACCTGCTGCATCACGTGTACAGTGATGTGACTAGGTCACATGTCCGCACCTCAAATGTCACCCAACTCTTCCCAGGTAGGTCACTTGGCAACTTCACACCTCTCCAACAAAACATAAAAGAAGCAGTTCTGTACTATAGAAAGGCAGAATAGCATAACACATCAAGAAGTGAAAGTCCTTTAGTCAACTATGAAAATACTTATTATCCATAATGACCGAAAAGGAGTCAGTAAACCAAATAAAAAGATGTTGACATTTACATTCAGCCTACTCTGATATAGGCAGTCCACAAATTCTATTTTTCTTGTTCACAAAGGCCCTGGCACCAAGTTACCTATAGGGTTGTATGACGTTACAACGAGTTCCACAACCTGACATGCCTAAACCACGCAGTCTGAAAAATGACGGCGTCTTAACCATGCATTGCTTTACCACGAATTTTCATGGTAAATGTATACATGGTAAAGGGGTATGTGTGGCTAAGGTCGCCACCCCTCTCCCCACCGCCTTGGGGTACAAACTCCCCCATCTCCCTTCCGCCCTGAGTTCCTACCCCCATGTTGTGTCCTCCCCCTGCCCTAATTCCTAAGTCGCTGTCCTTTAACCCTGTCCTTTAACCTGACCCTGGCCAGCCCTGACCCAGCCCTAAAAACTGCCCGCCCTCCCCTAAGCCCTAAAAACGACCCCAACTACCCATTTCCCTCCACCTGCCCTGAGGCCTAATTCCCTAACCCCTAACCCCCCAGCCCCCAGCCCCACTTACCTCACCACGATCTCTTCCTTCTTCCGTCCATCTGCAAGCTCTACTGCGCATTGCCTAGTAAGGCTTGCGGAGTCGGAACACTCATGGTTCAGACCGTGGTGTTCCGATTGTTCCCCTACCTAGAGAATTCAGTCATCATTTACAATGCAGATTTTTATCTGGGATCTAGCTGTGTATTTTTGCACAGAAAACTACAGTGATGATCTACCATGCATTCCCTTGAGGAGAGCATGTGTTTTACCAGATAACTGGGCACATTTTTCTCGTTCAAGATAAATGTCCTGAGCGCCCCATTTATTTGTAAAAACATTAAAAACAGACTATGGGGAATACAAAACTTTGGCCCTAATCAACAGAAGGTTTCAGTGGGTAGTTGCGCAATGCAATTTGCGGTAAAGCAGAGCAAATCTGTGCAAACGGCAGTAGTGACCAGCTTTCTAGTGCCAGAGGTGTAGCAAGGGGGTGGGGGGGGGGATAGTCCGCCCCAGGTGGCACGAGTTTTGGGTACGGCGCCCCCGCTCCTACCAGCAGGCATCGCATGGACCCCCACGGGCAGCCGAAGGTCTAGCTATGCCACTGTCGAGTGTTAAAGTTTCTTAGCACCAAAATGTGACCCTTGCACAGCACCAAGAACCACTTTCTCCAAGAACCACTTTGGCTGTGAAGGGCTGAGTCCAGTCTAATGCATACAAAGAGGATGTGTCTGGAGGAAACAATCCTAGCTTTTGATGAAAAGCCAGATCAACTATAACAGCCTGTGCCAGCTTTACATCAAATGCTAACCCCAAATAAAACCAGAAGCAAATGTGGGTATTTCACATTTGTAACTTATGGGTGGCATGTGTGCTTAATGGACAACTTACCCTTATGCTATCTTTTTTTATTTAAGTATTTACAATTGAGGTGGTAGCTTGTGTGAAAATACTAGGCTAAATAAAGTTGGATCAACTTTGCACCATCGGTCAAGCCTGGTTGTCATGAAAAGCAGCCTTTTTGAGCAGCAGTGCTAATGAGGACATCATCGGTGAGAACTCTGTGTAAATACAATGCTGTGTAATTTTTTACCATTTGGAAAACACAGCATTGCAATTTCTTGTGCAGAACTCGGTTGCATGAAATATAGTAAATCTAAATCTTTTGTATAATGAAACTAAGCCTAGCCATACTCACAAGAATTCAAGCTTCATTAGCAAAAACAGCACTGTGGCAGAAGAAGCTCCTAACCTTAAATCAGCACCCTGGCACCACAGTTATTCTCTCTTGGGATTTCCTTATTAGCATCAATAAGTTGTGTATGTTCATCAGGGATTCACTAGCAGGAACTCTTCATAATATAGCCATTTCAGCTTTGATATGTCAACAATTTGTGCTTGGACTTCCCATATCTTTAAATTATAATAGCATGAGGCCTAAATGTTTGTCTATGGCAGTTTTATATTTAAAAAAATCAATCTGAGAAAACAGCAATGGAAAAAGAACACTCTCAAGATATGGCAAAAGAGTAGAACTATCCTTCTTATTGAAAGATTAATTGACTTGTCTTAATGTCTTGAAAGACGACTTCTAAAAATTGGATGCTTTATGGTGGGTCCATTACTACCCATGCCATCCAGATATGCTTGACCCAATGAACTAGTAGTTTTCTCTAAAAACTTTAAAAATGTATAACTCTAGTTCTACTGGTTCTGGCGTCATATTATTTATTACGATTTTCTGAATTGATTTGGGTCCTCTTGTGCTGTAGTTTTACTTTAGTGTTTAAGTGCTGCATAAATACTGTACACATTTCCTCTAAGATAATCCTGACTGCTTTTATGCCAAGCTACAAGAGTGTTAGGCATAGATTAATTTAGTGACTTTTTGTGCTTCACCATGACAGTGATTGTAGTTGTTGCTTGAGGACGGTTACCACCCCCCCCTTCAACCAACGATCCAATTTCCTACATATGTGATGACAGATTTTTTAGATAAATGTGCAACATAGATAGAAAAGGCAGAGGGAGCGTGCCTCAAAGGTGTTGATATGAGTTGCCGGGAAAATATGCTGGATTTTCCCCACTGCCAGAGTTACCGATACTGGGGGGAGTGCAGGGCTGGAAAATTCAGCTTATAACAAGTTATATCCTGAGGGTCCATCAAGAAATGAAGAATTACCATGGGACGTGGATCAGAAAATACCACGTCCCCTAGTACCGCCTCATTTTTTGGCAAGACTTTCAACCAGAAATTGATCTCTGGGGGAAAGTTAAGAGATGTGTTGTGTTTCTGCAGATCTCATCATTCCAATGGGTTCAGTAACTGAAGGTCCCTTCGAAATTAAGAGGCCACTAGAAATGAAGGCCACAGTGGCTTCAGTCTCCCTAAATCAAACCCACTAGCCATCTCTGTTTTGAATCTGGATTGAATTGATTGACTCTTAATACATTAACTCTTTCTATCCAATCTAAGATGCCTCTAAATCCAATTTAAAATCTTTACCCCATAGGGCATTTTTGACAATAATATTTCCTTGAGAACCATCTGGTAGGTGCATTTAAAACCCTATTATGCTATTGTGAGGACATAATATATAATCTCAGAAAGTTGGACACAATTGTTTAAGATTTCAGCTTTTCTCACTGCCCATAGCTAAATTTGATATGCTTGAAGTAATTATCAAAATTGTTCTGTGACACTGTAAATTCTTAAAATTAGGATTTTTCTCAACTTTACTACTACTAAACTGGGAAAATCCAATTTTAAGACTTTCGGTATTCACAGAAGGCATTTAGGAGTCCTAAAGTTAGGAGTCCTAACTTTACTACTACTAAACTGCGAAACATCCTAATTTTAAGACTTTCCATATTCACAGAAGGCATTTAGAAGTCCTAAAGTTATGAGTCCTAACTTTACTACTACTAAATTGAGAAAAATCCTAATTTTAAGAATTTCGGTATTCACAGAAGGCATTTAGGAGTCCTAAAGTTAGGAGTCCTAACTTCTGTGAATACCGAAATGAGTAAGTGTCTTCTGTGAATACCAAAATGAGTAAGTGCCTTCTGTGAATACGAAAATGGTAGTAAGTTTAGGATTTTGTCTTAAGTTAGTTCCGTGAATCGGGCCCATAGTTTCTTGTGTGCATCGCTTAGGTTGATCTATTTTAGCAAGATCTGTGTTGTGTCTCTTTTGTGGCTAGATGTTCTCACAGGACCAAGCCCTCCCTCTGGGATCAGCTCTCTTGGCCCTCATGCCTAGGTGACCGTCCCTCTCTGAAAGAGGAAATCGACAGCCTGGGCACACAAGAACTTGCCAAAAGTCTGTGTAAGAAAACTCCATGAGAAGATGAGTTTGTTGTCTGACCTAGCTGCAAAGTACATTTTATCAAACTTTCAACATTATTGGGAGCCCTAGGCCAAACCTGACCATTAGCAGGCTAGTGCAATTTGATTCCAAGTTGGGGCATCTGATTGTGAATAGCTGAGCTTACATGCAGTGTAATGCTGGATGTAAAACATTAAAGACCTTATTCCAACTTGGGCCAAAAGTACAACAGTTTTTCACTGGGTTTCACTTTTCGCCCATAATGGGATTCATGCAAACAGAACTCACTACTAAATGTGTGTACGGACAGTTTCATGTTTATCACTGCAGGCTAAACACCGTTGTAGGGAAAAACCGGTCCCCAAAAACATGCAAACATATTTTCATACATCATTATATGTTAATCACTGAAAAAATAATACTCGGGCGCAGCTGTGGCCGGCACAGGTAAGCTTGGTGAGGCGGGGCGTGGCACAGCAGGGGGGAAGTTGACAGATGGCAGAATACGTATTATTTATTTTTTAACTATACCTATCCATCGTCTGTCAACTTCCCCCATGCCGCGTCCTGCCCTGCCCTGCCCCACCACCCTTATCCCCGCGCGGCCACTGCTGCTCAGGCATGAACATCAACAATGTGAAAACACTATATGAACTGGAAAGTTTTCGCTCCCGTTATTAATAAGACACTTTGTGGAATGGGGCATGGCGTCCTGACAGAGGGATTCACTCCTCTAGGTCTGCTGCCAGGAATATGTTTAGTAATTCAAGTGTGTTCACATCAACACCTCTGTGTACAACAATATGTTTTAATGTAGTGACACATTTTAGGTAGTGTGTGTGTGCACGTGTGTAGGGACAGACAGCTGTAAACTATAAAACAGGTGTGCATCCAGTAAAATAATTGTTTGCATTAAAAGAAAAATATTTATATAAATACATCAGTTTGCAGTTAGCAAGTACAGCACATGCATGTACAGAAAAACGCTGGTGTGTGCAATACAACAATGGTGATCGCACAATAATCTTACTCTGCCAATATTGCATTGGAAGTACTCAATAACAGCCGCGGTCGGCAGTGGGAGTACCTGCAGGGCGGTGATGTGGGGAGGGGGAGGGGGTAGTAATGTATGGATTACGGAGTTTTACAGGTAAGTAAACATTTAATTAAATAAAACGAATTTTGTTGTGCGCACTGAATGGAAATCACTGCCCTGCAGGTACTCCAATTACCGGCTGCGGCTGCTCAATAAACAAGCACTGGCTATAACCACATCTCCTTTCTTCTTGCAAGATGTGACTACAAAAGCCACTTGCCAGGACTCTTAACTAGACAGTGCAGAGTCAAGCTGAGCAGTGAGTGAACAAAAGTTTGCACAGTTAGGGGCATATTTACAAGGGAATATTGCCACCAAAACATCACTTTTAGCGACGTTCTGGTGGCGATATCTACTTCTCCTTAATAGCAAAGCAGTGTTAAGACACTTATTGTGGTTTAATGCTGCCTTGTAAATAAGACCCCTTTTCACACTGCACTCAGCGTGAAAGGAGCGTGCAATGGGTGTTGCAGTGGGCATTCCATCGCAACACCCATTGCTTTTTGAGCTCCACCATATTTACAAGGCTGGAGCAGCGCCAAAAACTAAGATATGGGAAAACCTGGTCTTAGACTGGCGATGCGAGGAGAAATTATATATTTTTTTGCTCGTTTTCAGCAGCACACATAGAAAGAGCAAATTGCCTTTCAAGATTGTTTATGTGCAGGAAGGTTCCCCTTCCTGCACATAAACAATTGCCCCTGCAGCTCAGGCACCCATGCAACTTGGTGCAAGGGTGCCTGCGCTGGTGCTGGGCAGCTTTATCAGTGCTAGCGCTCGAGGAAACACATGCGTGCGCTGTATTTTTTTAAACTAGGGCGAATCCTTGCGTTTTGAAAATGTTGGAACGCACCATTGCCAATGTTGGCATAACACCGCGCTCTAACATTTTGTTGTAAATATCCCCCCTTAGTGTTTCTGAGTTTAATGTGAGTTGACTGCTCTTGTGACAGGGAACTTCAAAAATGAAATATCTGAGTATTTGAGAGTTACTGAAACATGAAAGTGGTTCAAGAATGAATGCAGCCCACTTTTTGATGTTCCTTTACTCTTTGAGAATTCACAGACCTAGCTTCTAATACATTAGGTGTAAAATTGAGTAGAATAAGTAAAATCAAATAAAAAAATGAAGTACATAGCATAGAGAAAAGTGTAGTTTACTCCTTGAGAACATTTGTATTCTATGAACAATAAAGCTTTCAATGGAGTGAGTCTCACTATAAAAAGACTTATACTTGTTTGGCCTGGCTCCGGGTAGCATTAGTATTGTTGGAAGTTGCAGCACAGTTTGTGGTTTCAATCCAGAGCAAAAGCCACATTTGGGGGACAGCTTTAATTTATCATGTCTAAGAACCACATCCTGGAATCCACCCAGTGAGGTCTGGCACTTACTTGGGAATGCCCATTAAAGGGAGGTGGAGGTAGAATGAAGGCAATGAACTGATGGAAACTAGACACCAACAAATGTGCTGAGGCTATCTGGCAGCACAATAAAGCTATGAATGAGAGGCAAATGAAAAAGGAGTGTTTGGCAGACATTGCAGTTGTATTCTATGTAAAAAAAAATGACACTAAATGGATTCTGTTCTCTCTGGTTCTCTAATTAGAACTATTCATGCAAGTCTACATTGCACAGCAAAAGTACCACACTCAAGCTCGAACACCGCATTCATGCATTGAAGCCGTACAAATTGTGAATTCATTATTGGGGTGTGTCTACACTCCAGACACATAATTGTCTGGCACAGGCATAGTTCAGGCATGTTTAACTGTATCCGTACATATATTATCCAGTATTTTTGTATAAATGTTGAGTGCTTCCCATTGACCCAAACATTGCATACCTATTTGCAAATATGACGAAGTTTCCTGTTTTACAAGGAAACACATTTTTATTATGTTTTATTGTATAGCTAAAAAGAAGTACTTACATCTAGCCCCAAATCTCCTGGGTCTGTGAATAGCGAGAAAACCTTTTCTTGGAGGTTGTGGCCCCAATAAGCACCATGTGTAGCTAATATATGCCAGATAATCTCATTGATTTATGTTAAGGAATAGTGCACATCTCCTTTGGAGAAAATAATTAACCACAGTGACATAATCTCAGATGCTACAATTAAAAATGATTATTTTGTAACTGGTGGAGATTTCACTACATTCTCCACACTTGTCATTCAGAAGTGTCCTGAGAATAGTCACTGACAGATTTAAAGAGTATAAACCCTAATATATGTACATTGGAGACTCCAAATATATGTTATGCTGAGTTTATTAAGATTAGATGGGCCACAGTTCAATTAAAATTTAATTGTGATCTTCAATCGCCATCCAAGTGTCTTTGACCTTAGTTCTTTTAACTTTATCGTTGGATTTCCTTTCATGCTTGTCCTACAACAAAACAAAGGAAATAGCTTTAGACATAAGAGTGAATGGATTAGTAGAGAATTTGTGTTTAGAGCTAGGGCAGTAGGGGGGATGATTAGAGAGAGGTGAATAGACCATGCATGAAACATTTGGGAAATGTATGCAATTGTAAAAAAAGATCATCATTTTCTGAAAAACTTAAAAGAGAAGCGTGGCCTTGCATGGAGTTGAGTTTTTTAAGGAATACATTCCGGTTAATAATTATGGGTAAGTCTACGGGGAGTGGATTCATCATGAGTTATAGAGGGCAACTGTGATGCCTATATCTAGTACTGATCTAGAGTTGTGTCACAGAATAATATGCAATTTCAATAATAAGCAAAATAAAATTGATTTGTAAAAAAAGTGTTTACACTTTATTAGAACCTCCCTTAAGGGTTACAATCTAAAATTAATAGAACACATCGTGCTATGATATATAAGTACAATTATTCAACAAACAGTCAAAGAAAGAGTCGACGCGGCGTTTCGGTGCGGTTAAAATGATGTCACCTTCATCAGGACATTTGACATTAATTGAAATCTTAAGTTGCGGATTCGTATTTGCCGACTTTATTGTTCGGTTTCTGTGTTGTAGCGCTTTGGCTTCCAATATATTTTTTCATACAGATTGATTGATTCAATCTCTCAATTGAAAATTTGAAGTCTTTAAAATTGGGCACGTTGGAGCCACCGTTATGTCCTAGCGGGAGTAGTCTTATCTGACTTCTGGATTCTTTCTTCAATTCAGAATCACAAAATATAAAATCATATACGGTCCTAGGGAGATTGTGAGTCGTTTGTATTTACTTCACAGTCACTGGTTTTTATTCCATATGTTGTGTACCTGTCTCAGCGCATTCAGCCTCCCTGCTCCGGCGTGCCCGTGAACCACGGGCACGCCTGAGCAGGGAGGCCGAATGGATAGTGTAGGGGCTAAAATTACTATTCTAACTCCAAGGGGGTGTAATAGTAGGGTAAGTGTAGGATAGAGTAGGGGTTAAAATTACTTTTCTAACTCCTGGGGGTTTAATTAAAATAAATGTAATTCATTTTAAATTTAAATACAATATTAAAATGCATTATAATAAATTACATTATAATTATTTTGAGAAAAGTAATTTAAAATTAAATTAATATTATTTTAATTAAATTCTTACCCATACTTACATTGTAATGGCATGTGTTGTAATAGCATCTGCGTTGTAATGGCATGCGTTGTAAAAGCATGCGTTGTAATGGATCTTGCGTTGTAAAAGTTTAGTTGTAATGGTAGTGCGTTGTAAAAGTTGCGTTGTTATGGTTGTTTCCCATTTATCCCAGCGGGATGAGGGCCGGAACTGTCATGTTGGTACACTGAGGTATTCGGGGTCATATTCAGAGTCCGGGGACTACAAAGGGTAGGTGAAACTGACATGTACAAAATAATATCCTGGAATGTTCTCAGCCTGAAATGCACGACTAAACGCTACAAAGTGCCGGTGTATTTGAGGCAACTGAGGTTCCGTGACGATTCAAAGCCGTGTTTTTGACATCGTCGTAAGCCCATAATTTCGGTACCATTAAACCGTAAATGATCCATATAGTATATCCTGGTGTTTTCGCCATGCTAAGAGCAAGAGCACTCTTGTTAGAAGCACATTTCCGGTACATCGATGGCATCCATTTTAGAATACCGCATCCATCTTGTATTCTTGCCCTCACAAAGTCAATGAACAAACAGTGACCTCCGATCAATTCATTTCGCTAAAGGACACGTAGGCTTTAGCCGGCGATTCACCTTGTTAATGACACGTGCACTTTAGTTCAGAAACGCTGTGGCCGCATGACTCGGCAGAAGCTGACTCCTCTGCCTGAGGCCAGTCCTGCTATACTGGTTCTCGTGCTCGTTGGCCTGATCATGATTAGGCGGCCGAAGTCGGTAGCTTTGCCCATTTACGACCCACAAACATCTCTTATCATGTTTTTCTATCTTTTACACCTGGCTCTGCTCCTTTCCTTCTGGGCCTTTATTAGGGGGAGGTAACGAAATTTACGATGAGGTGGTCCGACTCCTGAATGAGAAGATGACAAGGGAATTTGATCGAACAGTGGGAACCCCTCATTCGTAATGTTTGACATCAGAAATTCGTTGACGGTTCCTGTTTAACGCCAAATATTTATTGTTTAGGATACAAAGTTTAAGAAATGTACGAGTATGTGAAGAATGTTGCCTACAGCTAAAAATTGTGTATTTAAGGAGCAACCCACTTAGTACAAATCGAACAGGCTCCTAGAATCTGCCCATGTGTAGTTTCTGTGACTTCTGTATCCCTGCAGTAATAAACCTTTGGTCTCTGACGCCACCATCGAGAAGCCCGTGTTTCTGTTTATTTGTGCACCGAGACAGGTAGAACTCAGGGGTCTTCGGGTGTTGTCCCTGACACCTCTGGACCGTATTTAGTCCAGAACTCCAATTGGCGCCCAACATGGGGCGACGTCATTCGGTACCGGTTCAAAAGCCTGAAGATTTCGAGAAGCTTCGTGTGAAGATTCCAGAGGGAGGTGCCCCACTTCATCGATCCCGGTATATCGCAAAAGTGGCCAGACGTTCTCTTCCACGAGGGTTCCCGTTCAGACGGCTGCAGAGGTCCGCTGCCTTGACTGTCGCCCTGTCTTGGACCCGAGGTGCAGACCTTAGTACGACGAGACGTGACGGGTTTCTCCTTGGTGACGTCTTCAGTGCCTCAGTTAAGTATTAAGTGGTCGCTAGTTGTTTTTGGTTACTTTGTAAGGATTTATCAATTGGTTGCTTCTGTTCGGATAATCCTTTTAGTTCTCTGACTTGACTTGGTTTTGTAGATTATCACTGGTTGTTCTCGTTACGATAATCTTTGGTTTGGTTTGGGTATCGATGCATTTGTTCATTTGGTAGGCGGCCTAAGTTCTAAGTTCGATTGCGCATCTTTGTCTGTGTTTGTTCTGTGTTCCGGTTTTTCAAAATGGTAAGTCGGAAAAACTGTATGTTTTCATGTTTTGGTTGCTACAGGGATTCCCGGTTGGAGGACTCATGTCCGGTTCCTCCAATTGGAACTCCTATTTACGAGCTCTACTGCAAGCATGGTGTGGGGCCTATATCTTATAATGAGGTGTGGGTCCGTTACACGAAAAAGGATGGTGTCCTTAGTTGGCCACTACATGGTAGCTTTGAACCTGAAATCCTTGATAATTTGGAAATAAAACTGTTTAAGAAGAAAGCCCGGCCGGCAATGTTTGATTCTTTCCGTTGTTGGTGAAAAGAATCCAAACAAAGAGAGATAAAAAAATTGAAGAGCGAGCAAAAAGAGCAAGAGTTGACCTTAATACAGTCTGCTAAACAGCTGCAACTCAATGAAGCTGAAAAAGCGATAGAGATAGCTGATAGAGAACATAATTTAGCGATTGACAAGTGCTATCCTGCCTTGCCATCGAGTGCTGCTAAGCCAGTAGAGGACCCTGAAAAGGATCCCCTATTGTCTTACTTGTTGAGGTCACCTCCACCGTATGCACAGGGTGCTACGGCTCCACCTTTGCCAAATGTTTTGTTACCGGCTGCTGGACAGCCTGGGATGCCTGCTCCTGCTCCCTTGAATCTAGTTCCCGCACTCCCTGTGGTTAACAATGTTCTTCCGGCACCCCCTCTTCCAGGGTTGCCCGCTCCTCTGCCTATGCCTGCTCCGCTTATACCTGTTATTTCGCAAGTTACTTTGCCTGCTACCCCTACTCTTGCTGTTTCATCTGTTCCAACTACTACTCTACTCAAAACTTCTGCAAGCTATATGACTCCGCTTTCTGTTCGTCGAAGAATCACTGAATCTATCACTAATATTCTCTCTCCTTTTTACAAAACACTAATTAAGACTCCTGCCTCTGAATCTACTCAGAGACGTAGTCAGCTTCCTAGTGTTGAAGAACGAGGAATATTAGATTCTACAGCCCTTAGGTGGATTTCGATAGTTGGAAGGTATGATGTACGAGATGTATTAGATACATTTATGCAATGGAACGAACCGACGATTGGGAGGAGGACGACTCTGAATCAGTTCCGGATGAATTAATCCATGTTCAACAAAAATTTGCCGCAGGTATGATAGTAGGCCAGGATGTAAAAGAAGCGATGGAACTGATCTTAGGCTATAGGTTTGATCCTTCTCTCAGCTCACCAAGGGACCTAGAGAAACGTAGCACAAAACAAGGTCGTCAATATCCGATGAGGGAGGTTCCGCCAATATGGCGCGAAGCCATTCAAGCTGATGCGGTCAATGGTATTGTAGCCGCTCCAGCACAGTTCCAGAGAGTGTGGATACACATTCCGTGGAAACGAGCTGAAGTGTTAGCAGTAAAACAGGCTTTGCCAGACCCGCGTAAAAATCCAGCTGGGTTTTATAAAGAGCTGACTCAGACGGTTCAAGCTTGTGTCATGAACTTAGCAGACATCGACATGCTATTTGGCAATGTAGTGCCGCAACCTATTTGGGCTAAAATTCGTAACGAAAATCATCCAGTTGCTCTAGGTGGTGATTGGCCAGCTATAATAGCGGCAGATGGTCAACAAATTGGTGGTTCTAAGCCCGAACCCCTGATTGCTAATTTACCTGGCAGGATAATCGATTTAATGAAAACTCTGATGTCAGCATTGCGCGTTAATTGGGACAAATTGTCCGTGTGCAAACAGAAGAAAGACGAAAGCGTCTCCGACTTCTTCACTAGATTTGAAGAAACTTTCGTAGATCACAGTGGTCAGGATATGAGTACGGAGGGAGGCCAGAGATTATTTGTTGATAAATTTGTGCACAATTTGTTACCAGAGCTTAGTAATAAATTAAAGGATTCTGAAAGTGCGTGGGCTGTCTCTACGACTGCGCAAATACTTGCAACTGCTCAGTACTATGAAAATAGGGATAAAGAAGAGAAAGAAAAGTCAGAAAAGAAAACAAAAGATTTAAAAACTAAAGTCCTTTTGCAACAGGCATATCCACCTCGCACGAATCAGACAAACTCACAGCAAGGGCCATATCAGAGGGCCGATTACGGTTCCCAAAGACCGCAGTACCAATGGAATCAGTGTGCTTACTGCAAAAAGGAAGGTCATTACAAGAATGAGTGTCCAGTCCTAGCACAAAATAATGGTGTTCCAGCTCAGAGAGGTCGTGGTGGTGTTACGCAAACCCCTAGAGGCCGAGGACGAGGTACTATGCCTCCGCAGACTAATGTTCGTCCTTCTAATTATTTCGATCAGCGAAATGGACCATCTATACAGCTCGGTAGATCTCAACAGTACCATGTTGAAGACTATTGTGAGGTCAGCGAGGAAATTCAACAAAATGAGTACTAGGACAGCCATGGACAAAGAGAAGGAGTAGTATCAGTTCCAGTAGATCAGAGTGGGCCTTATGTCGCAGTAGCTACATCAGGTGTGGTCGAACCGTTTCTGTTGGATACTGGTGCAGCAAAAAGTTCTATCATGCATGCGAAACTCCCTGGCGCACCTTTGTCTGGCTTAACAAACGTTTCAGTAGGTTTTTCAGGCGCCCCTGTTCACAACCCTGTTTCTGGTCCTTTGTCTATTTCTGTTGGGCCCCGTCAATTAAAAGCACCCCTGATTTTGACGACCGGTTGCAATGAAAATCTGCTTGGTTTAGACCTGTTAAAACGCCTGTATGCGACACTGTACTGTTCTCCGTCAGGAGTACAGCTTACGTTGGGTAAGAGAGTCATCTCCCCAATGTACTTGTCAATGGATACGCTCCCACTGGAGCTGCGTTCTCTCCATGATACTCTTTGGGCGACTGGTCCTAATGATGTAGGTCTTTTGGAAATACCTCCTTATGTAGTAAGTTTGAAAGCAAATGTTAAATTCCCACGAATTCCACAATATAGGATCTCTAGCGAAGGCGAACGTGCGCTTTTATTGATAGTGCAAGACCTGATCCAGAAAGACGTAATAGAAGAAACTAGAGGAAATGTCTGTAACAGTCCTGTCCTGCCAATTCTAAAACGCACTGATCCTTCAAAACCTCCAGTCTACAGATTTGTAATTGACCTTAGAGAGGTTAACAAAATTGTGATTCCGCAGTTTCCTGTGGTTCCAGACATTACTGCATTGTTGACGTTGATTCCTGCTACAGCCACATGGTTTTCAGTGATTGACTTGAAAAATGCCTTTTTCAGCATTCCGATAGCCGAGGAAAGCAGAGATATTTTCGGCTTCTCTCTAGGAGGTCGAAGTTTCAGGTTTAAACGCGCTCCACAAGGCTATTGTGAAAGCCCATCCATTTACAGTCAGGCACTAAAAAGTCAGTTAGATTCTTTTGTACTTCCTCCTGGTTCTGCTTTGGTGCAATATGTGGATGACCTTCTAGTGGCTGCTGATGACAAGGAAACTTGCAAAACAGCTACAATTTCCCTACTACATCATTTGTCGGATTTACATCACAAGGTGTCACCTTCCAAACTGCAATATTGTTGCCAAGAAGTGACCTACTTAGGTCATCTCTTGTCAAAGGAGGGAAGAAGGTTGACCCTGGAGAGAATAAAAGCAATCACTCAGATGAATGTTCCTAGCACACAGAGAGAAGTACGTGCGTTTTAGGTATTACTTCATACTGCAGGCAATGGATCCCAAATTTTTCTCTCTTGGCAAAACCATTGGTGGCCCTGACTGGAAAAGGTGTTCCGAGTCCGGTGCCATGGTCTGACGAATGTCAGCAGAGTTTCTTTGAGTTACGAAATGCACTGTGTTCAGCTCCTGTGTTGGGTACACCTGACTTACTATGGTAAGCCATTTACACTCTATGTTCACGAGAGAGAAGGTTGTGCGTTGAGTGTTTTGACGCAACGATTTGGTGATAAACAACGTCCTTGTGCGTATTTTTCATCAACATTAGACCCGGTGGCCAGAGCAATGCCGAGTTGCTTAAGAACTACAGCAGCAGCTGCAGTGTCCATTTGACAATCTGCTGGTTTGGTCATGAACAATATGCTAGTAGTCATGGTTCCACATGCCGTGGATACACTCATGAACCGAACGAAAACTCAGCACCTCACCAGTGCTAGATTATCAGGCTATGAGCTGACACTGCTAGCAAGTCACATTCAGATTAAAAGATGCAATTTACTGAATCCAGCAACACTGTTGCCGACTAGCCAGGAGTCGAGTGATTCTGAACCCCATGACTGTTGTTTTAGAACCGAGGAGGAGACAAAAGGACGGATTGATCTTAAGGACACTCCGTTACCAGATCCAGATGGCACGTTATATGTTGACGGGTCTTGTTTTAAATTGGAGAATGGTGATGTGACAGCTGCCTACGCAGTAACGACTTTGAGTACGATTGTGGGGACTGCAAGAGTGAGTCAGAATTCTGCCCAAGCTGCAGAATTAATTGCATTGACTAGAGCGTGTGTTTTAGCAAAGGGAAAGAGAGTAAATGAGTTCACAGATAGTCAGTATGCGTTCGGCGTAGCACATAGTTTTGGTCGACTGTGGAAGGAAAGAGGTTTTATTATGGCCCATGGGACTAAGATCCAGCATGGTCAGTTAGTCAATGACTTGTTGGAATCTCTAACCTTACCGACTAAAGAGGAAAAGATTGTATGGAAAGAGAAAATGGGTAAATTGGACTCGAGTGGATGTTGGATTGACTTATCGGAGCATTAGCGTTAGATGTTGCATGATGCGTATGTGCTTGCGGTGGTAACGATGGCGCATGGACCAGCACACATTAGTTCAAAAGGGATTTGTAAAATGTTGGCCCCAGTTTGGAAGAATGACGGAATCAGTAAGTGTGCTGAAAGAGTGGTTAGGAACTGCATGGTATGCCTGATGCATAATCCTGGTAAGGGAACTCCCAAGCCCGCTGGACATTTCGCTCCTCCTTCTTGTCCCTTCGAAGTGATTCAGTTGGATTTCATCCACATGGACCGATGTAATAACCTTAAATATGTCCTAGTGGTAGTCTGTGCTTTTTCGAGGTGGATTGAAGCATATCCGTTAAAAGATAACACTGCCTTGTCCACTGCTAAAATCCTCCTAAAAGAATACTTCCCCAGGTATGGAATGCCACGGATCGTATGGTCAGACAATGGGAGTGAGTTCGTAGGGAAAGTTATGCAGAGTGTGTGTGCAGGCTTAGGGATTAAGCAGAAGTTTCATAGTGCAAACCACCCCCAGTCAGCAGGTTTAGTTGAAGGGTACAATGGTACTCTTAAACTGAAACTTGCTAAAATCCAAGCTTCCACGGGTTTGTCCTGGCCAGATGCACTACCGCTGGCCTTGTTATCCACTAGAGCGACTGTGCACTCTCAAGTAGGGCTTAGCCCATATGAGATTGTGTTCGGTCGCCCTGCAAATGTCTGGGGGGTACCGAGACCACGAGAATTTAAGCAGCTAGAGTACCCAATGTTAATTGATTACCTTTTTGACTTGACTGCTAAATTGAGTCTCATTCACCAACAGGTTTTCGATGCATTGCCAAAGCCTCCGGAAAGTCCAGGTCACCAGCTGAAACCCGGCGATTTCATCGTCATCCGAAACTTCGGACGGACCAGGAATCTCCAACCGAAGTTTGTGGGCCCTTTTCAAGTGCTCTTGGCGACAAGGACTGCTGTACGTGTGATTGGCCGGAAAAATTGGGTCCATGCTACTCACACTAAGCGTGTACCCCTTCCACTCCCTTATGACAACTGGGTTAGACAAGGAATTGGTGCCTCTGATACAGAACCTGTTCCTAGATATGTTCCTTTCAGTGATGCAGAACTGACAACTGATTCACCGAACTCTGACTTCCCCCCTGAAGCTGCTTCTGTGATCACTGACCAGAACACTGCATCGAACGAACATTTGTCATCTGCGAATTCGAACATTGTTGCTCCTGCCGAAAACGAACTATTCCCGGATCAAACAACGCCAGGAAAACTGAGATACAACCTTCGTTCTCATTCCAAGGACAAATAAAGCAGGAAACTGCCTGTTTTTCATATTTTATTACATTTCCTCCAGCCAGGAAGTTTGCTGAATATTTTGTATTTCCCTGTTTATTTCTGTTGTTTCTATTACCTTGCCGTCTGGGTCGCCGTAGGGTCGTGGCTTTGTGCCTAGTTGAATCTGCGGGGGTCAGACACAAGGTCGGTCTTTCCGTTAGTTTTGGGAACTCCCAGGGCTGATAGAGGCATTTTCAACTACGTACAAATCATCAGTGGTCACGAGCGGTTGTAGAAGATGGAGCTTCCTGGGCTGCGCCGAGAGAATGTAATTTATGCTCGCAGAAATAGACTATACAAAATTTTACATAGCAAATGCTTTTTGATGCAATGTGCAATTACATTTTTGATTGTTTTAATAACGTTGGTGGGTGGAATTGCCTTTGGTATTCATTTAATCTTTGCACCGATCACGACTACAGTACCTCCCCATGTTCCTGTTTCTCCTACTGTTGTTTCTTTTCATTCCTTTCATCCGTTTCCTGAACATGAGCAAGCTCGACGCTCAGAATTCATAAATAACACTTTTGTACAGCTCTTGCATCAACACCAACTGGTAGTTAACACAACAGACTGCTGGGTGTGCGGTTTGATACCACACACTATGGATAAAGGCATCCCCTACCTGGTCTTGCCTTTTAGCTATAATGGATCATGTCGGGCCTTTCAGACTGTATTTGTCTATGCCCTCGAGACCTATCCCCTGCGTCCTCCACGCTCCACCAAGTATAACTCCGCTAATAAAGCTTTGTTAAAGGGAATAACTGACATGATTAAAGACGTCAATAACACTCCATTTATTCCTAAAGATGAGCTACGAGTTTATTTGAGTTGGAATGCTACGGAGTATAGCATTAGTTTGGGTGAAAACAAGCGTAAGAGCTCCACTCCAGTTTGGGTCGTACCTCACAGAGGTCAATTCTGCTTGCAAGGTAATGGGAGAAATCCAAGAGCTCGGCTAGGGAAGAGTGACTGTGTTGAAACTTATGTGTATCCATCAAACTCTTCCCCTGCCTTCCTAACTGCTAAGGGTACCTACTTCATCTGTCGAGACAGGGCATATACATGGTTGCCTGCTGACTTTTCAGGTTCATGCTATATTGCTCGACTGTTGCCTCCGACATACACAGCTGCCCCAAATTATCACAAAACCAGAGTAATAAGAGGTGTTTTCAGCAAGGAAGACACAGCTGGTCAGGAAGCCGGAGACTTCTTCAAAGGTTTCCTTCCGTTCTGGGGGCCTATGGCCAATAGTAGAAATCTACGTCAGCTAACACGGGTAGTTGAATCTACTATTACAGAAACTGCTGGTGCCCTTAGTAACTTAACAGCTGAGCTCCAGGCGGATCGTCTCATGACATTACAGAATCGTATGGTTCTTGATGTAATACTTGCAGATCGAGGTGGGGTATGCAGAATGATCCAATCGAGCCGCTGTGTTTATATCCCCAATAATGCTCCGACAGTGTACGAAGCGATCTCTAAACTACACAAAATTTCCGACTCTATTCATGTAGACAAGGGAAATTGGTTGTTAATGGAATGGCTTTGGACTCTATTATCAGCGTGGGGATGGAAGGTTCTGATGGTCATTGGTATTGTCTTAGTATTCCTATTCTCGTGCTGTCTTATTATCCAGTGTGGTCCTGCCTTGTGTAGCCTCTGTGCTGCAACCTGTTTTAGGAAACCACCTGTGTTGGGAGACAAGGTGCGAGAAAGAATAATGCTACAGCAACATATTACTGATCTGATGAACATCGAGATAGACTCTGACATAGAGTGAGTAATTGCCTATGTAAGGGCAAAAGGAGGGTCTGAGGTTCCGTGACGATTCAAACCCGTGTTTTTGACATCGTCGTAAACCCATAATTTCGGTACCATTAAACCGTAAATGATCCATATAGTATATCCTGGTGTTTTCGCCATGCTAAGAGCAAGAGCACTCTTGTTAGAAGCACATTTCCGGTACATCGATGGCATCCATTTTAGAATACGGCATCCATCTTGTATTCTTGCCCTCACATAGTCAATGAACAAACAGTGACCTCCGATCAATTCATTTCGCTAAAGGACACGTAGGCTTTAGCCGGCGATTCACCTTGTTAATGACACGTGCACTTTAGTTCAGAAACGCTGTGGCCGCATGACTCGGCAGAAGCTGACTCCTCTGCCTGAGGCCAGTCCTGCTATACTGGTTCTCAAGCTCGTTGGCCTGATCATGATTAGGCGGCCGAAGTCGGTAGCCTTGCCCATTTACGACCCACAAACATCTCTTATCCTGTTTTTCTATCTTTTACACCTGGCTCTGCTCCTTTCCTTCTGGGCCTTTATTAGGGGGAGGTAACGAAATTTACGATGAGGCGGTCCGACTCCTGAATGAGAAGATGACAAGGGATTTTGATCGAACAGTGGGAACCCCTCATTCGTAATGTTTGACATCAGAAATTCGTTGACGGTTCCTGTTTAACGCCAAATATTTATTGTTTAGGATACAAAGTTTAAGAAATGTACGAGTATGTGAAGAATGTTGCCTACAGCTAAAAATCGTGTATTTAAGGAGCAACCCACTTAGTACAAATCGAACAGGCTCCTAGAATCTGCCCGTGTGTAGTTTCTGTGACTTCTGTATCCCTGCAGTAATAAACCTTTGGTCTCTGGCGCCACCATCGAGAAGCCCGTGTTTCTGTTTATTTGTGCACCGAGACAGGTAGAACTCAGGGGTCTTCGGGTGTTGTCCCTGACACCTCTGGACCGTATTTAGTCCAGAACTCCACAACAAGGAGTGTATATAGCTCTGTTGCAGGAAACTCACTTGAATGCACATCATACTCCCCGAGGCTGCCACTTCAGGCCCTGCTTGCGCATGTCTAAGGAAACGGACAGGGTCGCCTCAGGACTGGATTGCAGCAGGCTAAGATACTGTAATTGCACTATACATCAATTGGGAGTTCTACGCTCATTTGATGATCTGCGGTCGGAATATGACTTTCCTTAGGGGCAATTCCTGATCCATGGTACTCTGACGGCAGCAGTGAGGAAACTCTGGGTGAGGCGTGATACCAAACCCCAGACACAGGGCAGTTGCCAATTGATATGCAGCGCTGCCAGTACTTGGAGGCTGGTGTCTCGGCTCTATGAGGCACTTTGGGCGGACATGCTGTTGCCACTCACTTAACTGAAAGAGAAGTGGGAGGCAGACTTATGGATACCCTTGAATGATCGAGACTGAATCAAAATATGGGAGGTTGCCCACAAAGTATCCTGCAGTGCTCTCTTCAAACTATTCACTATTACATCTTATATTGGGCATATCTCGTGCCTCAAAAACTTAACACCTACTTCCCGCTTACTACTCATGAATGCCTCAGGTGTTACTTAGAGGGAGGAAGTTCACTCCACATGCTCTGGAGCTGTGCACATCTGGCTTCATATTGGACTGAAGTGTTGCAATTGCTTACTGATTTGACATAGCGCTCGCCAAACCTCTCCCCAGTCCGTCTCTGCTGGGGATCTATCCCAGTTCGGTTAAGCATGGGGTGATGTCCAGATTCATTGACCTGGCCCTTATCCAGCGTATAACAATGCAGTGGAAAGACCTTGCTGGTCCCAAGATGGATCATGTGGCGATCTGATCTGCTTAGATGGCCGGACTAGGAAGGGGGTGCATTGCTTAGGGAGGCCTACCAGTGCAGGAGGCCATTGGACTTTGTAAGAGCTTGGGCAATGGTAAATAACGCACTGAAGGCAGAAGAAGTCAAAGACAGGGTCACTGAGTTGGGCGAATTGCCTTATAACCCCACTGGGTTACTACTTGGACACCATGGAAGGATGTGGGCTTGGTGGCCTCCTAGCCTTGCAACGACTATTCGCAATGGTTGGTGGCACCCAGTAAAAGATGACGTCTTGGCTATAGAGGATGCCACCCCATTCCACACACGCACCAGCAGTGCAGTTGATTGAGAGGGAAAATTGGACACCAGAGGGTTCCGGGGAAGGGTGGAAGGGGAGAGGGGCTGGGTTGTTTTGTTGAATGGAGATAGTTCTGTTGCAGTGGAGTGATAAATAATCACCCTCTAATTCTGATGGGAGGTTGTTCGGCAAGCACAGCACAATTCCCTGCCGTTCCAGTGCTCACTGCTGTGCTTACGGACATGCCCTGAGGTGAGACAAAATCCCCCTTGAAATGTGCTGCATTCTGATGTATTGTGTCTGTTTGATGCTTACTTGCAAACGTCAATAAAATCTGTTTACAAAACATTAAAGTGGTGCCGTAAGGGGCTTGGAAGGTGCTTCAGGTTAAATTTTAGCTCGGAAGATGAGTAGTGGTACTCTTTCGAAAGCTATCTCTTTTAAAAGTTGATCAGTTGATAATCAGCCCAAACAAGTATTTAAAATTGTGAAACACTTGCTCCATTCCACTTGCTATGTAAACTATCATCAAGCCATCCACTGAACTGTGTGACCTTAGTTATCCATTCTTTGAAGGTAAACTTTCTAAATCATACAACTTTCAGTCACTCGCCCTTCCATTTCGTGTCCAACATAAGTATGGCCGAGGTTCCTTGCTTGCATATCTTCCAATCAGCATACCCCTTACAAAACTTTTCAATCCCAAGCCATGGTGAAGTTAAGCTCTTTATGAGACTGATTAATTTGGGTTTCCCGTATGATCCTCCTTAAATATTTCATGTGGCCAAGGATGTTCTTGCTCTTCTCTTTTATGTCTGAGCAGTGTCTCTCCGATCACTGCTTTTGTCTGCTAGAAATTAAAAGAAACCCTTGTGGTTCCTTTCTTGAAGACATTTTCTGCTTATCCCTAGGTCTTAGCCAACTATCGACCGCAGTAAAAGACTTTACCCCTCTGCTTCTCCCTCTCTGGACTAAAATTGTCAACAGCTCTCTCCAACAAGGAAGCATCCCTGACTCCCTCAAAGTTGGTCAAGTCACACCTCTACTAAAAAAGCCCACAGCCGACCCCTCTGACCTCAACAACTACCGACCCATCACCAATATTCCCACCCTCGCCAAACTACTAGAAAAATGCGCACAACTACAATTGACTAAGCACATTGAGCAATTTGATCTCCTCAACCCGCACCAGTCAGGCTTCCGAGCGGGACACAGTACTGAAACGGCCATGACGCACATAATTGACGACGCACTTCAAATGCTAGACCAAAACGACACTTGCCTCCTCATCCTTCTTGATCTCTCTTCAGCATTCGACACCATTAAACATGAGAATCTGCTAGAACTCCTAAACACAAGAATGGGCTTATCTGGTACTGTTCTCAAGTGGTTCACTTCCTTTCTTCACAACAGGACGCAGAAATTCAAGAGCAACAACCTGATGTCCTCGCCAATACCTGTAACGCTAGGAGTCCCCCAGGGCTCCTCTTTATCCCCAACTCTGTTCAACCTAGTCATGGAACCACTCACCACCTTGCTACAAGCATCCAATGTACACTTTCACATGTACGCCGATGACACCCAACTTTATCTCAAATTACAATCTCCCAATGACATCCTGCTCCTGAACGCAACAATCAGATGCACCCAATCCTGGCTTGCCGATAATCACCTTAAACTCAATGCCCTGAAAACAGAGTTCCTTCTGATCTCACCTCCAGCTAAGAGCTCCACTGCTCAAACCTGGCTTAAACACCTAACTGCACTCAATGTCCAACCCACCATCGTGGACTCAGCAAAATCTTTAGGCATTACACTTGACACCAATCTCAACATGCAGCAACACATCAGCAAGGCAACTAAGGGCGCGAACTTCCAGCTCAATACTCTGAGAAAACTTAAACCCTTCCTCCCAGCCAAAGACTTCCAAACAGCAGTACAAGCTATAGTCATCCCCCGAATTGAATACGGCAGCACTGCACTAGTCGGACTCCCCCTAACCACAACCGCACCCCTAAGAGCCTCCCTAAACGCTGCAGCGAGACTCATCACTGGGTCAAAAAAGCACTCCCACATTACCCCTGACCTGAGAGCCCTGAATTGGCTGCCATTTGAAGCCAGAATACACCTGAAAATCGCCTGCATGACACACAAGGCGGTTCACCTTAAATCACCCGGTTACCTCACCCAGAAATTGACAATATCTGGCGGAACCAGAAACACTAGAGGCACAAATAATCTTCTGCTGAAACCGCGAAGATTCCGGAAGGAAAAAACATATAAGCGCTCCTTCTCTGGAATGGCACCTAGGATCTGGAGCTCTCTCCCTCCAGAAACAAGGCTTATCCCATCCACTACACTCTTTAAAAAAGAAGTAAAAGCTATCCTCATGGCTAAATACACTTGAACTAGTATCTAGAACTCTGTTAACACTGTACTACATGCTTCTACCTGCTTGACCCCTTTGCCTACTTGTATGAGTAGTCTCCCTCACATACCCCGTATGTAACCTAGTTGTACTGTTTGATTTATTGATTTATTTGTATGATTACGCCCCCATCATGTACCCCTCTATGTAACCTATTTGTACTGTTTTGATTTATTGATTTATTGGTATGAGTACGCCACCATCTATGTAAAGCGCTCTGATATCTGCAAAGATCTTGTCCGCGCTATATAAAACTTTTAAAATAAAATAAAATAAATAAAATCTCTCTCCTGCCCTATCTAGCTAAGATCTTGGAAAAAGGAGTACATTGTTGCCTATCTGCTTATATTGAGTACACTAATGAGCTGGATTCCCATCTGGCCAGTTTTTGCACTTTACATGGGACTGAGGTTGTTTGCTCACATTCACGGATTACATCCTATGAGGCTAGATACAAGCAGCCCAGCTGAGCTGCTTATATTGGATCTCAGTCCAGCTTTCGATACCGTTTCACACACCACTCTTATTTACCAGCTCAGTAAGATTGGCATCTGTGGCTCTTCATTAAGGTGGCTGATATTCCCCTTGAGCCCCACTCTTTTTAAAATCTGATTCACTCCATTGCAATGCTTATCCACAATTTTGGATTCAAACTGATGTCTTACACTGAAACATTCAAATAATGGTTTCCTATGCTCTTCACCCGAACTTGCTTATGCATCAGTTCATGAGTTGGATGTTACCAGGAGCAGATTGGTAGAGCTGTAATTCACTCAAGCTCAGAGGAGATAAAATGGTGGAGCCCTCTGTACCTTGGTCTCCTCAATGGTTGCCTGAGGAGCTGTCTCAATTTCTCAAGCGGTAGTGAAAAATCTTGGAGTTAAGATGAATGTGTCTCTCTCTCTTTTGCCCATTGGATTAACTTCATCAGATCTTCCTGCTTCTAGATGGTAGAAACAGGTAGATCTATGAAAAGATCTTCCTCTTGCACCAAAATCTGTAGATAAAACAGTGATTTGAGGCCTCATCCTGTCTTGCTTCGACTACTGCAATACATTTTTACTGGCCTCCCCAAACAGGCTCTTTGACATATTCAGCAAATGTAAAATAGTTTTTGGAGTCATGTGAAGCTTGACCAATCGTTGCCTTACATCACATCTTCATTATACATTTTACAAAAAATGACTGTGTTTATTCAATCAAGTTACTCCCTTATTTGATCCCGTTGCTCTGAAAAAGCCCTCCTCTTGATTGTCATATGCATCAAGTATGCAAGATGGAGTTGAAGATGGGGTTGACGATCTCTCACTTATAGAACTATCTCACTTTTGAGCTACACTCTGAGGTCTGTTTCCCCATCTTCCACAAAAAGATGAAGACCTGGCTACTTTTTCAGACTTGATCATTTACAGGTTTTGGTGAGTTCTTTTTGCCCTATTTACTAGTGCCAGGATGCCCCTCAGGACGCCCCTCATGCAGCTTCATAAATCGACTTTTGTTCACTCACTTTCAGAGAGAAGAAAATTGTCTCATCCCTATTCATCCACACACCCTAAGCTGATCCAAATTCCTCTAATTTTGGAGCAGTAGTGGCACAAAAACTCAGTGTTGCCTAAGATATATATGTGTTGTTTGCATGCATTGAGACTGTGTGGACCTAGTTATTCACCAGAGTACCCCATTCCTGTAGGACCTCGCTGATTCAAACTACCAATGGCTGCATTAGAGGGCAAACAGAAAGGCAATAGTGGGCACCCTTGTCATATGCCACACTCCATTTTCCAGCCCCCTGAACCCAGACCTTCAAATGTCACCCAGGCACTTGGTTTGATAAAAAACAAACACACTTATCCAATAAACATGGGTTCAAATCTGGTGCTCTCTAGCAGTGAAAACATGCACGCCCGGTTTAGGGTGTCACAGTATTTTTCTGTGCTGAAGGAGTTCAACGTGCTCTATTCCTCCTTCTGTGTAACATGTAATAAATGGTTGAGCCTTCTCAAGTTCATGAGAATGCTCTGATCATGGAAAGCCCTACTAGTACTTATGGACATATGAGCTTACCAACTTGAGCAGCCTAAAACCCCATACTTTGTTCAACAGTTTAATGTTAGTATTTCTCACGAATAATCCTAACATAACATGTTCTTGCTCCAAGATGGGGTCCTAGGGTTCCCTATTTATGTTTAGGTACCATTATTAATTATGGACTTCCTCATTGTTTCTTGGCCCCAGGCTTGTTACATTTATTCAAGAGTTTGTCCATGAGTTGCCCTGCATATGCGCTATAGTCATGTTCCAGAAGACCATCTCCTACCGGATCTTCCCCTATGATATATTCTGTATTGCCTCAGTTCTTTTCTCTCGTTGGAGGTCTATCTCCAATTTTGGTTTCCAACTCTTTCATACGCTTGGGAGCGTGATCTTCCCTTTAAAAATTCAAGTGTACCCTGGTCTACAAGCATTTCAGATATTTCTGAAGTGTTTAGTTTATCCTGGTTTGGAGCAAATTTAAGGTGCATTCAGGTGTCTTCAATTCCAATGTTATTGTCATTGGTTGCTCCATGTATTAGTAGGCTGACCAGCTGCTTCCACAGTTCATCTCTCTCTTTGTGTAGTCTCTGCCTATGCTCCTGACTGTCAACCCGTATTGGGTGTCCCATGGTCTCCTCCAAAACCATCTTCATGTTCAAAATATATAATTTCGCTTGTGGTATTATACTCTCTTGTGTCTGAAGCCTGGCAGGATGTGCATCCGGCTCGAGTGGGGATTCCTGAAGTTGTTGTTTCGTTCCATATATTTTGCTCAGGCACTCCCCCTTCAGGACCACCTTCATATCTTCCCATTCAGTACCCCAAATGAATTTTGCTCATGCACTACCCCCTTCAGGACCACAATCATGTCTTCACATTCAGTACCTCAACAGCTAGTTGATTCCTAGTTGCTTGTTCAGTATGTTGTGATGAATGAATGAATGAATGAATGGTGATTTATAATGCGCAAGAACATAACCCCAAGGGGCATCAAGGTGCAGATAACAGACAAGGAGACAGAACAGAGCAGAAAGAGAATAAGGTCAGGTTAATAGTCTTGGGAGAAGAGCCATGTCTTTAAGAGTTTACGAAAGATCGGCAGAAAGGATTAATCAGACAGTTCAGGCGGAAGCGAGTTCCAAAGTCTGGGAGCTAAGAGTGAGAAAGCTCTTCCTCCCCATCTTGCCCTGTTAAATCTAGGGACAGTAAGCAGGTTTCTGGAGGAGGAGCGAAGGGATCTGCTGGGGATATAGGGGCTAACTAAAGATTTAGGGCCCGATGTAGGTAGGCCGTTACCGATCGGTAACGGCCGAAAATACCGATTTTTTGCCCTTACCGATCGGTAAACAGCCATCGAGATGTAGGGAACCAAAAACCATAAATAATCGGAGTGAAATCCGAATCGGAATGAGTACCGAATGGGGAAGAATCCGATACGTACATACCGAAAATCGGATACGTAACGAATCGGTAAAACACCGATTCGGATGCAAACACCGAATCGGTCCATGTACCGATTCGGTAGTGACACCGAATCGGAAAATCACCGAATCGGTCCATGTACCGATTCGGTAGTGACACCGAATCGGAAAATCACCGATTCGGTCCATGTACCGAATCGGTAGTGACACCGATTCGTAAAATCACCGATTCGGTCCATGTACCGATTCGGTAGATAGACCGATTCGGACATGAGCCGAATCGGAAAACATACCGATTCGTATGAATCGCCGATCGGGAAATTCCCCGATTCCGACAGATGGGGAGATGTAGGCAGGCACAGAAACACCGAAATCGGCTCAGAATCGGTAGAATTCACTCGGTATTTACCATGGATTACAATCAGGTGGTAACCAACTCCAACCCATATAAACAGTCCCAAAATGCATTGCAACTTGCAGGATGGCAGCTTTTTATGTCATTGCGAGGCGGCTACGGCTACAGCAGGAAGGACAGAGGGAATGGCTAAGAAATGAACAGGTCTACAGACAGAGGATAACCCTGTTCATGCTCACAGAGGCAGAGATCCTACAGAGATACAGGCTGGACTCTGACACCATACTTGAGCTCATCAGGGATCTCAAACCATTCTTGGACCACCACACCCCAAGGGCACACGCCATCCCTGCGCACATCCAGGTGCTATGCAGCCTACACCTGCTAGCGTCTGGCAGCTATCAAAGTGGAGTTGCAGCGGCAGGAGGGGTGAGCCAGAGCAGCCTGTCAAGGTTCTTCCACACATTCCTTGACGCCATGATACACAGGATGGACCAATACATCTCTTTCCCTGCAACCCACGCAGAACTGCTACAAACTAAAGCTGACTTCTACCAGATGGCACAATTTCCCCAAATCATCGGTTGCATAGATGGCACGCACATTCCGATTTGCCCACCAGCGGACACCGAATACATATACCGCAATCGGAAGTCCACACACACCATCAACGTGCAGGTGATCTGCAATGCAAAGTGCACCATCACAGACCTGGTAGCAACATTTCCAGGGAGTACCCATGACTCCTATATTTTCCAACAGAGCGACATCTATGCACGGCTGATGGCTGGCGAATTTGGTGAAGGATACCTCCTAGGTGAGACACATCATCAGACCCCCATAACACAATAGTAGCTAGGTGGAATACATGTATGCATGTGTGTAATGTGACCCCTTTCTCTTCCAGGCGACAGTGCATATGCCCTCCGCTCATTCATACTCACCCCCTACCTCAACCCCTCCACACCCAGCCAAAGGAGGTATAACCGGGCCCACATACGCACAAGGAATGTTGTCGAACGGACCTTTGGCATCTGGAAAAGTAGATTCAGATGCCTGCACAAGAGTGGAGGTGCAAGGCAGTATACCCCCATCACCTGCTGCAAGATCATAGCTGTATGTGCAATGTTACACAACCTTGCGGTGAAGAAGGGCACTGAGGTGGAGTTGTCTGACTACGAGGACCATGACGACGACGAAGCTGTGCCACTGACACAGCCAGCTGGGGTGTGTACGCCAAGTGATGGCAGATACAGACGTGAGGAGATTACTGAAAACTATTTCTGAGTGAGTACAGATGCAAAGACAGCTAAATGGTGGTTGGGAAAAAACAAATTTTAATACTGTTGCAACACAGTTACAGCACTGATGTGCAACAAAAAATGGTGTATAGGAACAAAAACAAAAGTCCAAGGTTCAGGTTGCCTCACCCGCCCTTGCAAGGCTATTTCTTTGCCCGCTTGCTAGACCCACTGGGGTGTCCCTCAGCCCCCTCTGAATGACCAGCAGCATCTGCGGAGCGCCTGGTGCTCCTACGTGGCTCAGACGCAGCGCTGGCCGGGCTGCTGCGGCTGCTGCTGTCCCCAGCATCACCCAGGTCCAGGGCAGGATTGGAGGCTGTGTTCGAAATAATCATGGCCTCCATAGCAGTGGTGATCCGGGCCATCCCCCTTGTGAGCTCAGCCGTATTCTGACTCAGGCTAGATTCCATGTTTGCGCTGCGCTGGCACAGTTGTGCCGTCGCCGCAGCAAGGCGGCTCATGCAGCGGTTCTGTACCCGGGCATCCCGCCTGCGCACCAGCTCCTGCTCCTCCATTCTGCTACACAACTGGGTTATGGCAGTGGTTAGCCTGCCTAACCCTGCTGCCACCTCCTTGTTCGATTCCACGAAGGCCTGAAATCCCTTTACCATTTCTCCCATCTGCAGGTTGTGCTGCAGGAGCTGGCGTTGGCAGGCCATCGTGGATTTTGCCTGCTGTCTCTGTATCTTCACCATCTGTCCCTCGAGGCCCAGGAATACACTGCCCTCCCGTGCTGGTGCAGCAGTGGTGGTGATGGCACGGCGACGGGCACTGCTGCTGCCGGCCTGCTGAGTGGGCTGGGGTGCCACTGGTGGGGGTGTGGTGCTGGCCGGTCCCTGAGCCCCTGCTCCCAGGACAGGTTGTACAGGTGGCAAACCCATGGTTGTGGCAGGAGCTGGTGTAGGTGGAATGGTGTCCCTTGTAGGGGAGTTCTCTGGGGAGAACTGCAAGGGGGGTGTGCTGGCCATTTGTGGGGAGTGCAGTGCGTCGAAGTCTATCACCAGCTCTCCCTCCATACCTAGCCCTAGGGTGTTTCCGTCCTCCTCCTCCTCCTGGGCAGCCTGGCTGGTGCTCGGCCCTGCGAGTGCAGTGTCAGACGGTGCTGCTCCCTCTGATGACAATGTTGGTCCGCCTGATGGTGCCCCTAGGTACAAAGAGGCATTTGTAAACTGAGTGCCGATGTATTACAGTCAGTACAATTAAAGCATTCCACATGTCCTTGCATCTCCTTACACTGTGTCACACTGTTTCCTGTCTTGTGATTCTGCACTGCCATATTTTGCTAACTTCTGCTGACTACATGTACCATGATGCTTGTCTCTTGTATGTTGGTGACAGTACTGTGCTGGGGTTTGCCTATGCATTGTGTCTAATGGGGAGGTGTCTGGTAGGGTGTGTCATGATGCGCATGCTTCTTACCTGTAGCTGTAGCTCTCGCAGAGCTGTCCAGGGTCCCAATTCCACTGACACTCTCCCTCTCAATGGTGCTGGAGACCAGTTCCTCCAGCTCGGTGAGGGGTGGCGCCGGGTTCCTGCCTCCTCCAGTGCCTCCAGCCTGCCTCTGGATCTCTGCCATCTTCCTTTTTGTGAGGCTGCGGATGTCGTAGAATCTCTTCTTGAGTTCTTCGACGGACCTGGAGGTGACACCCGCAGCATTCACCTTTTGGGCGATTTCGGCCCAGATCCTCCTCTTGGTGCTGTCTGGCACATTGAGGGACAGCTTTCCAAACAGCTGGCGGTGCACCCTCACCACCTCCTCGACCAACACCTGAAGCTCGGTGGTGCTGAACTTCGGCTTCCTCTTCTGGGAGGACTTCTGGCTCTCGCTCTGGTCTGCCATGTTCTTCACTACAGTGCACAATCTCCTACTCCCACTGCTGCTAACTGTGAGTGTTGAGCTCAGGCTGACTCTCCAGAAACTTCTTAATTAGCTGCACCTGCCAGGGTTGCCACTCCCTGTTTGGGTGGGGGAGGGGGAGCCACCTCATTGGCTGAATCGGCTTTTGCCGAATCGGATAATACCGAATCGGATATTACCGAATCGGTAAAATCCGAATCGGTATTATCCGATTCGTATTTTACCGATTCGGTTTCTTCAATGCATTCCTATGGGCTTTTTCGCCATGGGTGTGTTTTCTTGGCTACGATTCTATGATTGCCGAATCGGATTTTACCGAATCGGCTTTTACCGACTCGGTGTTAGCCGAATCGGTAATTTCCGATTCGTTGTTAGCCGATTCGGTACTTCCCGATTCGGTCCATGCCGATTCGGAACGTACCGATTCTCATTACCGATGCAGACCGAATCGGTATTCATTCGCTTTTTTTTCCCTACATCTCGTTTTCCGATTTCAGAATACCGATTCGGACCGCCTCGGTATTTTGAAATCGGAAAATCGCTTTTACCTACATCGGGCCCTTAATCCCTTCCGAACCTGACCCAAATATCGCCATATGGGCCATACATAGAAGTTTAAAAGAAATCCTGGCTTGGATAGGTAGCCAGTGGAGATCTTTTCTGGCCCTAGTGGCAGATGAGCGCCTAGGCAGGTTGAGAACCAGCCTAGCAGCGGCATTCTGGGCCACCTGAAGACGTTGAATCAATTTTTTATTAATGCCACCATAGAGCGCATTACAATAGTCAATCCTGGAGGATATCAGGGCTACCGTTGACTGTTTACGTGCCTCCAAGGACAGATAAGGGCGATCTTTTTTAGTGTCCGAATGATGGTACAGCATGTGGCCACTGTTTTGTTGACCTGTAGGTCAAATGAGAGGGCCGGATCCATTAATACGCCCAAGTTCCTGGCAGATTGTGCCGGCTGGGGGCAATCCCCAAGGGAGTTAGGCCACCAATCTTTGTTCCACAACTCATGACTCCCTCCAAAGACCAAGACTTCGGTCTTCTCTCCATTCATTTTGAGATGGTTACGTATCATCCATATTGCTACTGCTTCCATACATGCTCGAAAGTACTTGATACCCAAAAGATCTTACAATTTTAGCAAGAGGGGTCACATATATATTGAACAATACAGGGCTCAAAGCTGAGCCCTGTGGGACCCCACATTGTACTGCCTGAGAGGAAGACAAAAATTGGCCCAGTTTTACTCTTTGTTGTCTCTGATGCAGGAAAGAGGAAAGGAGATTCAGAGCACTGCCCTCGACCCCTATCTCCCTCAGTCTGTCGATTAGGATTGAGGGGGACAGGGTGTCGAAGGCCGCCGTGAGGTCCAACAGAACCAACAAAGCGGTTTGGCCTCTGTCTACCCCTGACCTGATGTTATTAGCAACTACAGTGAGGGCCGTCTCCGTACTATGGGCTGCACGGAACCCATGTTGAGAGACGTCCAAAAGTTTATGAGTCTCCAGGAATGAGGTCAGGTGACCATTGATGTATGTTTCAAGTATTTTGGCCGGGGCAGGAAGTAAGGAAATTGGCCTAACATTTTTGAGAACTTCAGGATTCAAGGAGGCCTTTTTTAACAGTCAATCAATCAATCAAGACATTTATAGAGCGCACTACTTACCCGTAGGGTCTCAAGGCGCTTAGGGGGGGGGGGGTGCCGTTACTGCTCGAACAGCCAGGTCTTGAGCTTCTTCCTGAAGGAGAGGTGGTCTTGGGTCAGGCGCAGGTCGGTCGGGAGGGAGTTCCAGGTCTTGGCGGCCAGGTAGGAGAAGGACCTTCCTCCTGTTGTCGCTCTGCGGATGCGTGGGACGGCGGCGAGGGCGTGGCTGGCTGAACGGAGGTGGTGTTTGGGAGCGTAGAAGTTGATTCGGTTGTTGAGGTAGCTCGGGCCTTGGTCGTGTAGGGCTTTGTGTGCGTGGGTGAGGAGACGGAAGGTGATTCTTTTGGGGGTTTAACCACTGCGGTTTTCCAGACTATGGGGAAGATCCCTTCAGTAATGACCATATTCATAATCTCCAATAGAGGAGGAAGAACAACCTCTCTACAAGCTTTGAGAGTTTTTAAGGGGCAGGGGTCTAGCGGGGAACTGGACTTGGTAGTGTCGAGGAGACAGTTAAGTTCTTCCAATGACATCTTAGGGAAGTTAGTCAGACGGGAGCAGAGACTTGCTTCCGAGACCACAGACACAACCGGGCAATGAAGCGAGGGTAGAGTGGAAGGTTGCCCGGTGTTCAGCTCCAAATTTAGTTTTTCTAGGGCAGTGTGTATATCGGCTATTTTAGTATGAAAGAAATTTGCGATGTTATCACATATTGCCTGTGTCTCAACCACTGAGTTAACGGCCCTGGGTGAGGATAGGGAGTTAATGATTTTAAAAAGCTCTCTCGAAGATTTAAGTGCAGCAGTGGTATTAATAAAGTAACTCCTTTTTCTTCTATTATCGCCCTTTTATATTCCTTTAAGGCCAGTTTGTGCTGGATTTTCTCTGGAGTATTGGGATGGGCAATCCAGGACCTTTCTTTTTGTCTACATTTCTGCCGTAACAATCTCAGTTTTTCAGAGTACCAAGGGGAAGAGGGACTCTTCCTGGCAGAATAATGTTTCTTGGGTGGTGCTAGAGTGTCCATAGCCATGCTCAATGCCCTGGACAAACTACAAGCAGCGACATTAGGGTCTGACCCGTGTGAAGAGATAACCTCAGTCAGAAAAGGAGCTAAGGATCTGTTGTTAACCTCTCTAAAATTCCTTATGGTTTCCCATGTTTTGGCATTTTTAGGTATAGGGGAAGGTGTGATTAGATGGAAGGGAACTGCCCAGTGGTCTGACCAGGATAGGGGGATCGGCGGTTCAGTCCCCACCCTGTTGTCATTGGAAAAGATACCATCTAACGTGTGCCCCGCAAGGTGTGTGGGACCATCTACCCGTTGGCTGAGGCCACAGGCATTCAGACCCTCCACCAATGCCCTAGTGTCAGGGTCATCAAACTTTTCAAGATGAAAATTGAAGTCACCCAGGATGGTAAACTGAGGCCTGTTAATAAATGGCTCTAAGATCTCAAGTATATCATGAGCAAATGGGGCCCTAAGGCCCGGGGGCCTATAGCACAGAATGCCAGAAAAAGAAGATGTAGGGGCAAACTGTATGGAGAAGTATAGAGCTTCAAATTTATCCGAGGGGGAGGAGAGGGGGTCAATACGACATGTGAAACCATCTTTGCAGAAAATTCCCAACCCCCCACCTCTGCGCCTTTCCCGGTCCATTCGGACCAGGCCATAGCCCTCAGGAATGGCATCGACCAGATCCGGACCGGCAGTCTCTGAACCCCAAGTCTCAGTTATAAAGACCCAAGGGGGTTCCCTTATAGATCCGAAATCCTTAAAAGCTACGTTATTTTTAACCAGAGACCTGGCATTAATAAGAAAGCCAGGTTTCATTACAGAGCTGTCTTGACCCTTAGCTGACAGAGTCCTAGTTCGATGTTTTCTGACCGATCGCAGCCCTGCCCTGGGTGATGGGGTAGTACAACTACAAATAACATTGTTTGGGGATCTAGTATGATGGCATGGTAATGGTGGAGGTCTAAGCGAGAGTAGCGTGGCGAGGGAGTATAGCTCACCATCGGATGGGAGTGTAGTATGAATGACAGTCTCCCTGGCCCCTGGCACTTCCTCAGCGCTGACGGGCGCAGACGGGCAGGACTCTGGCACGACTCCGGCACAGATCCGGCGCGTCCGCTGGTCGCGTCCGCTGCGCGGAGACATAACCGCCCCCTTTTATGCGCAGCTAGAGCGCATCACAGCGCTTGTACCCACCCAATATGGCCGCTAGTATTCCTCGTCTACCCGGGACCGGACTGCTCAGCGTCAACACTCAGCTGAGAGTGGCCCAGGTAGCGAGGAGGAGGAGGGAGATGGTGTCAAGTCAAAAGCTTTGTTAGTCAAGCCGAGATGAAAGTTTTAAAAACACAGGTAAATTTTAAAAACAAATAAAATCAGAAATCACGGCACAGGAGACCTCCCAGCTTCCGCCTCAGGAGGGAAATGATCGCACTGTCTACTCAAGCGCAGGGCTCAGGGATGTCCCTTTTATGCGCAGCTAGAGCGCGTCACAGCGCTTGTACCCACCCAATATGGCCGCTAGTATTCCTCATCTACCCGGGACCAGACTGCTCAGCGTCAACACTCGGCTGAGAGTGGCCCAGGTAGCGAGGAGGAGGGGGGAGATGGTGTCAAGTCAAAAGCTTTGTTAGTCAAGCCGAGATGAAAGTTTTAAAAACACAGGTAAATTTTAAAAACGAATAAAATCAGAAATCACGGCACAGGAGACCTCCCGGCTTTCGCCTCAGGAGGGAAATGATCGCATTGTCTACTCAAGCGCAGGGCTCAGGGATGCCCGTTTTATGCGCAGCTAGAGCGCGTCACAGCGCTTGTACCCACCCAATATGGCCGCTAGTATTCCTCGTCTACCCGGGACCGGACTGCTCAGCATCAACACTCGGCTGAGAGTGGCCCAGGTAGCGAGGAGGAGGGGGGAGATGGTGTCAAGTCAAAAGCTTTGTTAGTCAAGCTGAGATGAAAGTTTTAAGAACACAGGTACATTTTAAAAACGAATAAAATCAGAAATCACGGCACAGGAGACCTCCCCGCTTCCGCCTCAGGAGGGAAATGATCGCACTGTCTACTGCTTATAGTACATGCTTATAGTACATAAGTCTATCAGGAATTGGGTATCCTTTAATTAATGTTTTCACATTTAACCTCGATGTGGGGAGTCAAGTATTGACCCATGCGTCATCGATTTCTATGAGTTAGGGTGTGTATTCAGAGAGGAACATGCTCAGATAACTAGCCCCTCTCACCTTTGTACAGACAACTTGGAATACCAGGACAGGATCCAATCTAGTGATTGTACTATGCGTATCAGAGTTCTTGGGTGGAGAGAGCGCCACAATCTATATACCCTGTTCTGGCCATGACTTTCCTCAGAGCAGATGTCATGCCTGGCTTTGTATGTTCTCTTTGGGGTGAGTGTCCATCTTACCATCTTGTAGTATGCTGTTACCATATTCAAAAAGGTCATGAAGAAAGGTTTATTGCATATAAATTCATGATTGATGCTTCTCTGATGTCTAGTAGCCCATATACTAGAATATACCTGCCTTCTGTAGCTGCCTATCAAACCTTTTAAACATAGGTGAATATCCTACCCATACTCCCCAATGCTAATATTAGACACAGCTTACTAAGTATTCATGAATATATTGCCAAACCTGCTGGCCGAAATAGGTCTAACCAAAGTAAGCAGCTTCCCTCCAATATCGAACCCCTACTACTTAAGATAATAGAATATGATGGATAAAGGATAGCCTTCACTGATTGTGTTTTTACTTGGCGAAATGATATTTGACCAGAAAAACTAACACTAAAACTGAAAATCTGACTTTGTGTGCTGAGTGTTGTTGGGCTACTTACCTAAATGCAAAGTTTCCGTGATAATCTTGAACATTTTGTGCGCTCAGCATGCACGAAAATCATTTGAAACTCACAGAGGCGTGGCATGAGTAACTATAATTTGACCCAAAGTGGAGAAGGGTGCACTAACCAGGCCATCCTTGTTACATGGGACTACTGGCCATGTACCTTGATGGTGGTGGTTGCGTACAGTCTTTGAATCATCAGTGCCAAACAGAACCTCTTTTCTGCTCCTGGTAACAAGCGAGTAGCCTACTGGCCTCGCTAAGTAAAACATTTTAACCAGACTCTCATGCATACATCCCATATGCATGGTAAATGAGTGCTGAGAGTATAATGTAACTGGTCATGACTTAAACCTAAGCTGCCAGAAAGACCTAGATCTGAGACGAGGGCCAAATTGCTAAGTGAACTAGGGACTGATCACTGGGTCATAGACTTCAAAATTTGCTAACATTCGTGACAAGAATTTTCAATTCTATTAAGGACAAGGAGGCGAGGATTATGCTTAGTCTCATTTCTTTACTGACACATAGCAGCCAATCACATTACAGTAAAGAAAAAACAGAACTACGTCACCCATGAACCCAGGGCAACCATAGAGTACACCAATAGTATATAAACAGTCTCAGAGGTAACCACTTCCTCTTTCTTTGTCCAAAATCCATTAGGAAGAACCAGTTAAACATCAGAAATCCAAGGAGAACATCATCCGAAAGGACCAAAATCCGAACGAGGAGGCGGAGGAACCTCCAAAAGCCACAGGAACAGAAGCAGGCCAACGAGGAGAAGAAACTCGCAGCAGAACATCCACAAGGGCGGAGCCGGAGGAACCTCACTTGGGATCAGAGCCTGAAAAGAGACACAAAGCCGTAATACACATCCCATGTAATCATGAGCAAATAAAGGGTGGGTAGAGAAAAAACCAAGGCATTCATCACATTTCATTAGGAAAAGATCCATGAAGCATTGCATAGTAACAATATAATAGATACATGCATATACAACGGGTGGGATAATCCTCGCCTCCTTGTCCTTAATAGAATTGAAAATTCTTGTCACGAATGTTAGCAAATTTTGAATTCTATTTCAGGACAGGAGGCTCCGATTATGCTTGTTTAAAGCTCATCCACCACAACAGAAGCAACAGTAGGAACAGGCTTGAAATAAAATGTCTTAAACACAGAATCTGAGGACCAGTCAGCAGCTTTCATAATGTCACATAAAGTGACCCCCAATGAAAAGGCCTTAGAGGCCATGGCTCCCCGAGCCGAGTGAGCACCAAAAACAGAAACATCAATGCCCGCTTCCCCCATGAGCCATCTCACCCAACGGGCCAAAGTGGCTGGAGCAACGGGGCGAAAGGGTTTTTGCAAGGCAATCAACAATTGACCCTGCATATCAGATCGATGAAGAGAAGTACTCACCTCATAATCTTTAAGGCATTGAACCACACAAAGGTTAGGTCGAGCCGGAAAAGAAGGGTAAGAAATGATCTCCGTGTTAGTTTTAGTGCGCCGGGAAAGGCGAAAGGAAACACCCTCAGGCGTGAAACTACGACCCGCTAGATCTAGAGCGCGGACGTCTGAAATGCGTTTGCAGGAAAGCAAACACAGTAACATAGTGAGCTTGGCCGAAAGTTGCTTACGAGTCAATAAGGAATTAACCGGCCAAGCTTCCAGAAAACGTAAGACCACAGAAACGTCCCATAGGGAAACATATTTAGGCCTAGGAGGAGTAGCCATACGAATACCTTTTAGAATCTTGGCTACGAGAGGATGTTCCCCAACTGGCTTTCCATCTACAGGAAGATGACCCGCCGAAATGGCGGAACGGAAATTGTTGACTGTGCAATAAGCCAAACCCGAAGAGGTGGACAGAGAGGACAAAAAATTGCATATCAAAGAGATATCAGCCGATGTGGGATCAACTTGCCGTTGAGTACACCAATCACTCCAACGTTTCCAGGAACTTCTGTAACGCTAGTGAGTGTTAGGGGCCCAGGCGTTGCTGAGGAATCTGGCAGCGTCCTCAGAAAGGCCTGGCACCGTCCAACGTTCCCCGAAATTCGCCACGCCAGGAGAAGGAGGGAACCGGACTGAACCAGGGGATGTGGATTCTGCAATGGATCTAGAAGGAGATTCGCCCTCTGAGGAAGAAGAAAGGGCAGGTCGCATGCCATCTCCAGAAGAACAGGGAACCATGGCTGAGCCCTCCAGAGAGGGGCAATCAGAATCAATTCCGCCTGAAAGCGCGTCACATAGGCCAGAACCCTCGGGAGCATCATGAATGGGGGAAACGCATAACAGAGGGACGCCGGCCACGTCTGGAGGAAAGCATCGGTGGCCAGAGCTTCCGGGTCCGGTCTCCAACTGAAAAACTGGGGAAGTTGGGTGTTGAGCCGGGACGCAAAGAGGTCGATCAGACACGGCCCCCAGCTGCGAAGCAGTTGGCGAAATACCCTGGGGTGGAGTCTCCAGTCGCTGAAGTCCCTCAGATATCTGGAGTTCCAGTCCGCCACAAGATTGCGAGACCCGGGAAGGTACTCTGCAATAACAGTGATCTTGTGCTGAAGGCAATAATGCCAGAATTCCTTGGCAATCTCTGCCAACAACCGCGACCGAGTCCCCCCCAGTTTGTTGATGTAACGCACTGCGGAGACATTGTCCATCCGGAGAAGGATGCAGCAGTGGGACTGAAGAGGCGACAGGCATTTGATCGCAAATGACCCCGCCAGCAACTCCAAACAGTTGATGTGGAGTGAAAGTTCCCGCGGAGACCACCGTCCCCCCGTCGAGATTGGACCGCAACGAGCTCCCCAGCCCCAACGACTGGCATCCGATTCGATCACAATCTCCGGAGAGGAGCCGAAGAGGGCCCTGCCGTTCCAGGCCTCCATGTGATCCAACCACCATTGCATCTCCAATCTGGCCTCCTCCGAGAGAGGAATCAAATCGGAATACCGAAGGCCTCGCTGAAGATGCTGAATCTTCAGACGTTGAAGGGCCCGATAATGTAGCGGGGCTGGAAATATTGCTTGCAGGGAAGACGCCAAAAGCCAGACTACTCGTGCTAACAACCTCAATGACACAGTCGGACTCGAGATAATGGAATTCAATTCCTTCTTGATATATCGAATCTTCTGCTGGGGCAGCAGAAGCTGACAAGTGATGGAGTTGACTCTGAACCCCAAGAAATCGATGACCTGAGAAGGATGAAGAACAGATTTGGGAACATTTACCAGAAACCCGAGTGACTGGAGAAGGTCTATGGTCCAGTCCAGATGAGTCATTAGTTTGACCGGACAATCCGCTAGAAGGAGGATGTCGTCCAAATAAATGATCAAACGAACCCCACGACTGCGGAGAGATTCCACTACAGGACGCAACAGTTTCGTGAAGCACCACGGCGCCGACGAAAGGCCGAAGGGGAGGACTTGATACTGATACCAAGTCCCCTGCCACTGAAACTGCAGAAAACGGCGATGGGGACGGAAGATCGGGACCGAAAGATAAGCATCTTTGAGGTCCAGACGAACCATCCAATCCCGTTCTCTCAAGAGATCTCGCAACAGATGGATCCCCTCCATCTTGAAGTGCCTGTAAACCACCCCCGCATTGAAATCCTTCAGATTGAGGACCAACCGTGAACCTCCTCCCTTCTTTTCCACCAGAAAAATCGAACTGGCAAACCCCTGCGGATGGCGGACTGTCGGCACAATGGCCCCCTTCAATACCAGAGACTTGAGTTCCTCTGTGATGAACTCCTGACTTTCCTTTGAGAAGTGAAGAGGGAAGGGAGGACGAGACTGGTGAATGGGATGATAGAATTCGATTTTGAATCCCTGAACCGTTTCCAGCACCCAAGCATCGCCTGAGATTGCGCGCCAATTGGCTAGAAAATGGCGAATCCTGCCCCCCAGAACAACACTGCATGCAGGAAGAAGCCTCACCTGAAGTGGCGGAATCTTGATATCCGCCGGAGTAGCCACCTGAACCTCCTTTCTTGAACTGCCCACGTCCTTTCCTGGAAGGGTAGAAGTTAGACCGCTGGGCATAACTGGAATCCTGCTGGCCTCCCTTATGGGACTGGTACCCACGTTGATTGGGTTGGTATCGACCACGGCCGGACGAGCGTCCCCTGTTTCGTCCGGCCTTGCTGAAAACCGGACGCATGGCCCGTTTTAAGGTGGCCTGTGCCTTATCAATACTACTAAAAGTACTGACAAAATGGGTGAGCTCCTTCAAGAAGGGTTGACCAAAAAGAAGACCTTGAGCAGCAGCCCCTGCCTCCGAAGAGGAAAGTTCAGACAACTTCGGGTCCAGTTTCAGCAGAATAGAACGCCGACGTTCACTTGAGAGGGCACAGTTGGCGTTCCCTAAAAAGCAGACGGCCCGCTGTGCCCACTGAATGAGCTCGTCAGGATCAACAGTGGAAGATGCTTCCTTGGCACGGAAGCCCAGATCCAACATTTTAGTGAGAGGACCTAGGAGGTCCAAGACTTTATCCTGACAAGCCCGCCAGGAACGGTCCAGACCTTTTTTGGGGTCCTTTGAAAATTTTTTCATGTACGTTAGCATGGTAGGGTCGACCTCCGGCGTGTCCGCCAGGTTATCCGCCAAATCTGGCCGCGGACACTCTGAGCGAAGACGCGCCCGCACATCCTTATCAAAAGGATGCCTGATATACTGTTGAACATACTCAGCCACAGCCGGGGAGGGAAGCCAGGCGGAAGAATTCGGGTGCACAATATCCTCAGGCTCAAAAGTTAAAACAGGAGGCTGAGAGGAGGCGTCCACAAAATGTTCCTTACATTTACGTTTTTTGGGGGGAGGAGGCAAAACCTCCGACGAGGAGGAGGAAGCATCATGGTCGTCGCTCTCCACCAGTACAGGGACAGCCTTGGACTTAGAGGACAATGACCGAGCCAACTTCCGAAAGTCCGAAGAATGGGGATTACCAGGAGATGAGGACTTCTTGGAAGGAAGCCAACCTTGCTGTTGCGCATATTGCGTCAAATGGCGCTTCAGGGGTGTAATGGCGCGAGCCATTGCCTTATTCATAGAGTGTTGTACCCCTTTGTCCAGTGCCTCAACCAGGTCCTGCTCAAAAAATTCAGACCCCTCCTCCTCATAGTCACCTTCCTCCTCATAATAATAGGAGCCACTCATGATACACTGGAAGTGTGTGAAATTAGCCCACCAGGTGACAAGGAATCTGGTATGTCAGTGACACAGTCCGAGGGAGTGAAAAACCTCACAGTCAGCAAGTTAAAGCAGAAAAAACTGCGTAGTATACAAGATATAGAGCGTGGAGGGAGGCTTGCCGACCAAAATATAACCACTCTAGGCAAAGCCTATGCTAATTATCAACCGGGACCTTGTTTTCAAGCTCCGGTGTCTAAACGGGACCAGCTGACAGGCAGTGGGCGTGTACGTCAACAGACGCGTTCAAGAGCCGGCGCTGTGTTGACAGAAAACACAGCTGCGCGAGGAAAAGCCCTTCGGGACAAAGGTCGCGCATGCGCAGACACTCGGCTCGCCCGACAGCCAAGGAGCCTGCTCGCGCTGAACGTGCGCGAGGCAGGACAGTCCCCAACTCCCTCCACCAAAAACGGGACAAACGGCAGCAAGTGCCCGACCCAGGGAGGTGCCACACGCTCCCACCGACGCGCCGGCCGAGGTATATTCGAACGACCAAAACGGCAGCAAGAGCGCGAGATAAGCGCCAAAGCAGCAGCACACAGCGCGCACAAAGCGGTATGAAATTAAACACACAATACAAGTTAAAGAGCAATAGAATAACAAGGTTGCACTTAACTGGCTGCGGAGCAGCAAAGAAAGAGGAAGTGGTTACCTCTGAGACTGTTTATATACTATTGGTGTACTCTATGGTTGCCCTGGGTTCATGGGTGACGTAGTTCTGTTTTTTCTTTACTGTAATGTGATTGGCTGCTATGTGTCAGTAAAGAAATGAGACTAAGCATAATCGGAGCCTCCTGTCCTGAAATAGAATCATCAATCAGCCTGCACTTTCACTCTAAACCTGCACCTGCCATTTTACCTTGCTAATTACATTAGAACCTTTCTTCTTCAGAAATGTATTAAAACCCTGTACCACTGTTTATATCCTTTTTACATTGCATTGTGGATAATAAATGACATCTCTTTTTCATAAAGAAAATAAGTGGATTGAACAGTAATTATTTGCTCTGTTGTGTGATTGTTGGGTGCTGAGTCTCTGCCCCCACACACTAGCTCCCTGAGAAAATGTAGACTGCTTACACTACTACCCTGTGAGTCTTGTGCTGAAAAGGTGTACTTTGTGCTCAGTTTTAAGTCTCATAGTAGTAAAGCAATGGTCCAGCAGTGGTAAAAGACCTCAAACCACCTTGGGTGTGGCCCGGTAACCCCAGTGTGCCCAGGGAGACTCCAAACAAGTTCTGACAACTGCCTGACACCCGTCTAGACTTGCATAAATATACCCTTTAAATTGATCAAGTCCTTGAAATCGACATTGCAAGGCATATTTCATAGCTCGTAATCAATAGGTCTAATTTGTGTTGTACGAAAATAAACCGTAGTAGAAACCCCATTAAAGCATCACAAGAAAATCTACATTTTACATTGCACAATATTGTCCTGAACGTTGTCTCTATATAGATAATGCTATCCTTTTATTGGTTGAAGAAGGGAATGTTAGAGAGTGCTGGATAATATTATCTACTTTTATAGGGTTTCCGTATATAAGATACATCTAGCAAAAACATAGCTGTGCAGTGCTCATTCGTGTAGCACTTGAATGTCTACCGATAACTAAAATATATTAGGCAAATGGTAAATAGCGAGAGCACAAAAGAATAGGAACTTAGATGTAAACCAATGGTTCATAGACACAGAGAAGCAACTTAAAGCATTGGGGAACCTACCCTCATCCTTAGTAGATCACATATATTTCTTAAAATACTATTTTGCCTACATTTCTGTTTGTATTAGGTTTTATAACTATCAGTTTAATAGATAGAATTTTAAAAGTATCACCTCAGTTATTTGAAAGTTTTTTCTGAAATAACACAATTCTAGCAACTTGCTAAATTACATTTTCTAAATATCATAGGGCTGTATAATTCAATTAACTGCATTGTAAATTTAACTCATTACCCATACATTGAGATGACCTTTGCCATTACTATTATTATTTTTGATTACAACATTTTAATGTTTACCTGGATTTTATTTTTAGGTCAAAATCCTACATTTCTTTACAAACAATTTTCCTTAATCTAAGTGAAGCCTTTGGCTACAAGGATGCACTATTTATCTCATCAGACATTATTACCTCCACAAACCTGCTTCAATAATGAGGTAATAAAAGGTGTTTCCATCAAGCAGTGCCTTACTTAGCACTAAGGATCTGTATTACCCCCAATCAAAATTGTTTTGTGATCTGGACTTTCGATTGTTATGTGTAAAGAGATTCACTTGAAAACGTTATCACATCACTGCATGAACTTGCCCAATAGGTGGAGCCACGCCCCCAATATAATACAATGGAGTGTATTAATAGTTAAACCAATATAATATTCATAACACCAGAAATTATTATGAATTTCTGTTGATTAAGAAAATGTCGAAATATTCTAGGTCCTGTTGGGCGCACCATGTTTTGGCTCTAGAGCTGAACATGAGGCACCATAGCGGCCGTGCTGTCACAGCAGCGTGCACTGCATGGTTCTCCCACACGGTCATTCACCTGTGACTTTGGGACGATGCAGCATGTGGGGCCCAGAATAATGGAGACAGGCACCACTGTTATTTTGTAAGTGTTGTTTGAATGCATGGGAACCATTTTGTGTGTGTGTGTGTGTGTCTGTATATATATTCACTGAAAAAAATACAGGTTTAGGAACGTTATAGTTAGGAATTAGCATTAAAAAAACCTTAAAAATTTACTGAAAAAAACACAGGTTACAGGAACGTTATAGTTAGGTTGACATTTCACTTGTAAAAAACCTGTGAAATTCAGCCTTTGTAATTAACTGAGCTAACTATAACTCGCGCCCCCGCAATTCACTGCTGATGATGTGACATATTACATCACTCATGACATGATCAGTGACATCACTCATGACATCTCTAATGACAAATTCAAGATTGAGAAACCCTTTCCCCTTGTGCATAGCCTGTGTACCCTAGTAGAGGTGTGGCCAGGGAAATGAACAGTCCTATCATCTGAGGTCACTCCAAACCAGTTGTGGGGGTAGCTTTCTTCCCACTGTGTTTAGTAGCAGCCTGTGTCAGGGTACAAAGGTTGGGAACTTTCCAGATGTCACCTAATATCAACTTGTGATGGGGCAGACCCCTTTGAAGTTAACTTCCTTGGTCCACCTAAGCTGGTCCTCCTACCAGGGAATAAATCACATCTCTACTCCCAGGCCATTGTCCCTGCTTAGGAGCAATTTTCACACCTTTTTCACACTTCATTCTGGACAAGTACAGGCTGGAGTCACAGTAGCTGGAGAGCTAATGCCAAGTAGACGCCAGCAGCTTTAGGCAGGGTAAATTTAATATTCTAAAAGTTACATTTCCAAAATATTTAATAGAATCCAACTTCACTATTAGACTAGATTTGTATTAAATATAAAAATACATCTTTAAATTCAGTCTGTATTTGGTACAGGTTAAATGTTATAGATTAAAGTGCATAATCTTTACTTTTACTTTTCGAATGTGCCAGTTACAGCATGAACAGTAACAAAGGTATTTTGGTTTCAGTCACTGGGGAGCATGCCATTTCTAATGCTTCACATGTTATACTCTTCAATATTATGCACCTAGCCTTGTGGGCAGCAAGTTGTGCTTAGTGGTGACTTGTGGACATTTTAAAATCCGGTTTTCCTACCTGTCAAAAGGGTGATTTTGACAGGTCTGGCAGCAGGGTTCAAGCCATGTTTTACAGGTCCATTCTGTTTAAGGCACGGCAGATGCTGCAGTCCACCGGTAGCATTTAACTTCCAGACACTGGGTACTTGTTCTATACCATATACTAGGAACATATACGCAAGTTAAAGAAGTCAGTTAGGGATAAGCAAATATAACCATGTTTAAAGGGAAGCACAGACACCTTTCTCCTTTGTAGCAGGGGCAATAATACACAGACCTCTAAGTCCAGCAAAAATCGGGTCCAGAAAAAGGTGAAAAGTCTGGGTGACAATGCAGAAAAGGCAGATTTCCTGCACAATGCCACAGAAAGATTACTCAAAGGTTTATTGTAATTGTTTATTCTTTTTAATATCCAACATCTGGTGTTCAGGAGCTTTTGCATTAGTTGGTTTTCAAATTAGATTGAAAACCCTGAGTTGCATTTTGTGCTCTAAAAGGAAAGTTGGATTCTGAATGTCTGTAGCTGGTCATTCCTTATCAGCACAAATATGATGTCAATGGCTCTGTTTTAAGCTTGCTGAAGTTTGTTGATAGATTTGCTTGGTAGATTTGGATACATAGCCATAAAGTATTTAAGTCTGGTCAATATAAATGCGTGGTTGAAAGGTTTTAGCTTTGCACCATTAGCGCAGGGTGCCTTTTTTTATAGGGCTTAATTAACAATGGGCTGAATCTGTGTGTTGAAAGATAGTTAAGAGTAAAAGAGAATTCCCTTTTCTGTGATCAGGTGAGCTAGACACACAGGGGCAGATTTACAAGCCCCTTGCGCCTCATTTACGCCGCCGTTGCGTCACTTTTGTGACGCAGCGGCAGAGCAAATCCTGCGCCATGGTGCGGGGTATTTACAACGTGAACATCTCCCAGATGCGTCACGTTGTAAAGCCCTGCGCCAGAAGGAGGCGTTCCTGTGCAGGGAGGGGCGTTCCGGCGCAGGAACGCCTCCTAAAAGTGGCTGAGTGAAATCTACAGGATTTCACTCAGTCACTTTTAGGCCCATGCTACGTCAAAACCCTGCGCCTGCTTGTAGCAGGCGTAAGGATGGATGTACCATGTTACAACGCATACCATTACAACTACCTACCATTACAACGCGACCATTACAACGCATACCATTACAACGCATAGCGCTTAGAGGTGCTGGATAGTGGTAAGTATAATTTACTATTCCAACTCCAGTCCCCGTGGACACTAGGGAAGGTGTTGGATAGTAAATTAAACTTATTCCCTATCCTAGAGCGCCCCCCAGCGCAATGCGTTGTAATGGTATGCGTTGTTAAAGTTGCGTTGTAATGGTAGGTAGTTGTAAAAGTTGCGTTGTAACAGGTGTATACCGTAAGGATTGACACAGCATTAACTAGATAGGGCCCCCAGAGCATTGCTGCAGCTGCGTCGCCCTTGCCACGCAACTCCAGCAATGCACCGCTTTTACGGCACAGATGGTTCACGCATCTGTGCCGTTTTTGCCCCATGGTGCGCCGCATTGTAAATGCAGCGCACCCATGATGGCAGAGCTGGGGCGCACAATAACTGGCGCACCCCTGCTGATATGCAGGGATCCGCCAGTTATTGTAAATATGCCCCACAATATATAAGCTGCAAAGGAGAAGAGGCAGAGTTGAACCCTCCAAGCCTCTGAAATTTAAACAGTGATTTCCGAGGACCAGCATTCCCTTGTGAGTTGTTCTGTGTTCCGATGTGTTCTGAACAATAAGGATACTAGATTTAAACGGGTAACAGGCTCATAGGATCAAGTGTTTGTGGAAAATAGATCTAGTTTGGCACAGCAACACCCTTTCCGAGACTTCTATGGACCCTTATTTACTCACTACTGGAATCTGCGGACCCCCACTGAATTATTTCTGCAAACTGGGGACCCCCCAGTAAGTCATTGTTGGAATCCAGGGACCCTGGCCTAAGCAATTTCAATGATTTGCACCGCAAAACAATACCCAAAAGGAAACAAACATTCATCTAACGAACACACAAATGATAAAATATTTTATTCAATTTACAAATAAATATTTAAGAAATCTAACTTTTCATTTTAATGGAAATGTTGGTGCTTTTCTACATTCATTTTGTTTGATGCGCTTGCACTGCTCGCACAAGTCAATCTGAGGGTACCAACCTAATTCTTAGCCCCCAATCTCAAATTCCTTCACATAACATATCAAAATGTTCAGTTTGCTTTTGATTTACATACACTTCATTAATCTGTTAATATTATTTAATTACCTACGGAGCACCAGGCCTCCTGAGTTGGAGTTGCGGAGCCCCAGGGGTCCCGGACCCCAGGTTAACAACCACTGCCTTGGTTGAAAGAATTGATTGCCCAGAAATAAAGAGAAGAGCAGATTCCAAACACATCTGGAAAAGCAAGTGCTTCTAATTGATACTCCCAAAAAGCAAATTGCTGAAGATATTCAGCCAGAAACTGACAGAAGGGATGGTATGGTATTGACAGGGCTTTATTCTGAAAAACAAAAAGAAACATTTCCATGGTCCAAGTAATGTTCGGGAAGCCACCATGGCTGACATACCCCCCCCCCCCCAAGTCAGTGCTGTGTGAATGCCAGTGTCAGCCATACTTATTAACCACCAACACATGGGACAGTTTTTATTAAATTGATGAACGTTCTGCTAAATAACACTATTAAAAATAGAAAGACAGCGTCACCATGTGGTGAATTGCTATAAATAGGCGCTGGTGTTTAGCAGTACGTGCAGGTGCTGAACCAGCACAAATTAAGCATGATTATGAGTCAGGAGGATAGGTATCTCCAGGGTTGGTACCACTCTGCCCAATCACAAGAGGCCGAGAGGTCCCACACCTGGATTTTCTAAAAATCAAGCTGGTAAAATGAAATCATGGGTGGATCAGGCAGCGGCTGAGGCCAAAAGTGCAGCCCCTTCCCCATCCCTTTGAATGGCACAGGGAGCCTACAAAGCTCTTCTTGCCAGCCCAGAACCTGCCCGGCCTCCTACGACCCTCCTACCAGAGAAGGTGGCAAACGTGAGTGCTAATCCAACAGGAGTTTGGAAGTCCATATGTAGTTCGACACAGAATGAAGTGGGTGCAGATGGTTATTCCCCATTCTGTGGTGGTAATCTTGCAAACATATTGTACTGGTGAAGTGTTTTTCATCTCACCATTAGATTAGATTAGATTTTATTTGGCGCAATTAATAAAAAATCATTGCCTTAATCGAGTTAAAATATTACAGGCAGGCACATGTATACAAAAGGTTATAATCAATTAAAAATCAACAATAATCTATTCAAAACAGAAAGGAGGAGGAGCCCCAAACTGTGGCTCAAAAGTCTCAGTGGATAGGCATAGAATCAACATTCTTACACAATAAAACTAAAAACTGAGTAAGGCATTAAAAGTAGAATACCAAATAGGATATAGAGCATGGAAAGGTTAGATTTGCGCTTGAGCTCCGCCGTTAACTATGGCAGGAGTGGCTCCTCCGTAATGGCGGAGCAGCACCGCCCCCCTGCCAAAAGAGGAAAACTGAAATGATAATAAAAGCACCTTATTATCATTTATTTTTGCCTAAAAGCTATCTAGCGAGTCTCTAGTGGAGTGGGCGGGGCCAGGCATTCCTTTTGGAGAGGCATGTGTGTTTGGCCGACTGTCCTAGGCCGGCCGAACACACATGTGCACTCCAACCCAGCTGTGTTGCACAGCCAGGTTGGAAAAACACCCAAGGCTTCAATGCACTGTCTGAGCAGCAAACAAAGCAGCTCAGACCAATCCCAATTTTCATGCTGAGAACAGTATTCCCAACATGAGAGAAGCGCTGGGATTTTGCATCTTGGAATCTGTGCAGTCAAAGTCCAGGAACAGCGGAGAGAAGGAAGGTGGCGGCCATCGGAGCGCATGGTAAGTGTGCTTTCAATTATTTTTTGTTGTACTTTTAATTTTTTATTCTACTCCCCCTGCCGATCCTCACCACGGAACACTAATAGCAGCCGCCACTGAGCTATAGGAAATTAAAAAATTAGTCCCAGTCCGCCCATAATTGGCCAGAGGGGGATCACACATTTCTGAGATTCAAAATTGGAAATAGGGCCGCCGTAATTTGGCTCTCACTGTCACATACATGGGGATCGGTTAGTATCCCCAAGGCCCAAGGTACTTGCTGCCGTCATTTCAAAAACTTAAAAAATCAAGGGCCTTATTTTTGAGAAGTGAACACTGATGCGTCACTTCTCAGTGCACCCTCTTTGCAACATAATGGATGCGTCATATTTACTGTACGACGCATCATGTCGCAAGGAGTTACAGATACGTCAGTATTTCTGACGTATCTGTAGGCGCAAAAGTGATGCATTTCTGGGGGGAAACACCCTTTACAACAAAACTTTTCACAACGCAGTGATTTTACAATGCAGGTTTTACAACGAAAACCATTACAACGCATTGCGCTGGGGGGCGCTCTGGGATAGGGAATTGATTTAATTTACTATCCAACACCTTCCCTAGTGTCCACGGGGACTGGAGTTGGAATAGTAAATTAAACTATTCACTATCCAGCACCCCGAAGCGCTATGCGTTGTAAAGGTTTGCGTTGTAATACTTGCGTTGTAACAGCATGCGTGGTAAAAGCATGCGTTGTAACGTCATACATCCATTTCTGGGGTGTCTGAAAGCAGACGCAACTCCAGCAATGTGTCCTTTTCACATGGGGCAAGCCCCATGTGAAAGGGCCTGCATCAGTCTTACGCCTGCTGTGAGGCAGGCGTAAGATACTGATGCAGTGGCGTCCTAGAAGTGGTGCACTGAAATCTCATAGATTTAAATGTGCCACTTTTACAAGGCTTTTTGCGGGGGAACACCCACCTTGCATACATTATACCTGATGCAGGTATAATGAGGCGCAGGGGTTTACAAAGTGACACATCTGCCTCATTGTGTAAATAGGGCGCAACATGGTGCATTTTTGCGTCACCGACGCACCGGCGGCATGAAAGTGATGAAAGACCTCATAAATAAGGCCCCCTGACTTTCATTGTGTGGAAACTTCCTTAACATTGTTTACAGGAGTAAAGTTTGCACCGCCCCAGTACTGTACAAACTGTAATTGGGCCCCAAAAAATGACTTGGTTTTTGACCACCGAAGAGCGAATGGCTGGGGCTGCAGTGGTGCTGCTTGAACTTGTGACTTCCCAGTCCAAATCTCCACCAGGGCGCTGAAATCAATCATAGCTTTATCGATTGCATTTGCCATTCTAGTGTTGCAGATTGTGCAGCGCTGCTCGTTGGAAGAATGAGAAATAGCAGGTGAGAAATATTAGAAAGAAAAAATTAGTGAGTGTCTCGGGGGAGCTTTTGCTTTAATGTTTGTTTGCAACTTGAGATCTAAAAGCTAGCTTGTTGAGAATTTCTTTATGTTTTAAGGAGGTTTTAAAAACCAACACCTTTCAAGTTCATGGTCTGATTTTAGCAGCAGAGCCCTCTGTGACCTGGGCTGTCAATAACTACAGCTGGAAGGAACATATGAGATAAAATTCCGTCCGGATGGAGGAATCAAAGATACAAGGATATTGATTAATGCAGTCAATTAAATGTCTACGACTCACTTTATTGCCTTTAAAACCCGTGTTTCTTGATTCTGCTAAAGGCAACCTAGCAATTATTGGCATGTTCAGGCATGTTTTGTAAAAGTGCCCGGAGGAGTACATTTATTTCGATTTCTCTCAGGTGCGTAATTTTGTTAAAGCCCTTTAAGAGAGCCCTTGTAACTTGCGAAAATCTATTGTGTGTGCTCATAGCGTATGTTTTAATTGTATCCGTGATCAATAACCCCTGCGGAGCTGTTATCCACTTTGCAGCCAGTATTATTCTTACTCGCGTGATTTCTTTCAAGGTAATATGTGTGGATAGGTGCAGTTAACGCGTGGCTACTCACGAGAATAAAAGGGAACAAGCATTGGCAAAGGCAGTAGTTCTGGTGTTAGCTTTCAACCTTTTAGCTTTGTCAGTGCTTGTTTTGTCATGGGTTTTGTAAGATATTATAGTTGGAGTAGCTACTGAGCGCTCGCCAATATTACAAAAAATATATTGCCTAAAGCAATTTCAGTGGCATAGTAGCTCCTGACACTGAAAGGAACTCCTTTATGGGTGGATGTACTCCTGGTGAAAGAGCAGAGTGCAATAATAAAAGTGAAGTTAGACAATGGTTAGAGTGGACAGGCCCATTGTGCCTTGCTGTAGACTGTAATGGACAGCAGAAAAATGGCAATGACATAACAACAGAATAATGGAAGAAATGGACTGCATGAAAAAACATATATTAAGTATATTATAAATACAAGATTAGTAAAACTCTGTACTAACATTTTCATTGAGACTAAAGATCTACTGCACAGAACACAGTTGGGCTTTCACCCTTGGTACAGCACATCATTTGCTCTGTTGCTGACTCAGAGTCTATGCTCCAGATTCTGGACAGAGGTGACACAGCAGCATTATTGCTGCTGGATACGAGCACAGCCTTCGACACGGTCTCCCACAATCTTCTATTAGAGCAGTTGTGGAGCTAGGGTGTTGGTTACAAGGCCCTGTGGTGTCTTGCGTCCTTTTATCAGGGACGCACTTTTCCGGTCCTGCAGAAACCCTTTTAATATGAGGTCTTTTCACTGCAGCAAAGAGTGCCACTGGGCTCATCCTTGAACCCTACCTTATTCAATCTCTACATTCACCCCCAGGCGGATATTATCAAGTGGCACTGGTTTGACATTATATCGTATGCCGATGATACTCAGATCATTGTCAAATGTCGCAGAACTTGGCCGTGGCTGCGGTCTCTCTGAAGACTTGCCAGTCTGGGTGGCCCTCTGGATGGACCTTAACTGCCTGAAATTAAATGAAGGTAAGACTGAGATCCTCATCCTGGTGGGCAGGCCTCTATGTTGAGCCCCAACTAGTGGCCACCATCATGTGGCCCCCCTCGCTGTGCAGAAGGCCAAAGTCAAGAACCTGGGTTTCCTGTTTGACGTGGCCTCACATCACATTCAATAGCCAGATCACTGTCTTAACAGGCAGGTGCTTTGGGATGTTAAAATCCCTCAAAAAGATCATCGGGCTTCTGCAGGAAGCTGCTAGGAAAACAGTAATTCAGGCTTTGGTCATCTTGCGGCTGGATTACTGCAACATCCTATATCTGGGAGTATCTACGTTTTGGCTGATGAGACTCCAAAGCGAACAGAACTCTGCAACTCGGCTACTGCTGACCCTTCCCAGGCGGGCTTCGATGGGCTCTGCATAAACTGCACTGGCTTCCGATTAAGAAGCATCTGTCCTTGTTACAGGGCTTTTTAACAAATCAGGTGGCAGCTATCGTTACCGTTTCATCAAACCCTATCCCAAACCCCCTCTGGTGGTTGAGACCTTCATTGGCTCTGTTGGCTGAAGTCCCGACACTAAAGAAAGCCTTTATTGGGGAAAATGTGTTTAGCTTTCTGGCTATCAAGCTATGGAACTCTCTTCTGCTGCACCTCAGGCAATCTAAGAAAGAGCTTTTATTCCAGAAAAATCTCAAAAACTGGTTGTTTAGATATTGCACGTGTTTCCTTCATGCTTTCTCTGTCTCTTTTCGGTAGCTAGATCTTATCAGCACTGGGACACTTCTGACAAAGAAGCAATGCACTTTATCAATTGTTTATTATTAAAATCAAAAGGTCTAAAATCAAAACACTGTTTTTTGAGGTTTTTTATGCACGCAAATATAATGCCTGAGATAAACATTGTATTATTTTAAACTCCTGAAGGTAAATTGCACATATCATATGCACCGTATCACTTATTTTCATTATGATCTGACAGAGGTTGCCACCACTTAAGATTTTCTCAAACTCCCAAATTAGTAACTAGTTAAATATCTCTTACCCTCCAATTGTCAAACATTCACAGCCATTTTACACACTCACCCATTAGTCGAAGGATTGGTCACCTGCAAGAGCTTTTCATTACCCTACGTTGCCCAAAACTATTCCACGAATTGTACCCGTTTCGCATTTTTAATAAATCACCTTTAGAATATGCACATCTGCAGTTTTAGGGAACTCTGTATTGACACACGTTTAAAGGTTTGCCTTTTGAGATATATAGAAGAAATTCGGATTCCATTTTTAAAATCTTATTAGGTTGGAATCCCTCCCATCAACAACATACAACTTTTAAATAAACCAAGAATATCAGGATCAGGTTGCCTGAAGCCATCATGCATTTGTTGCAAAAATCTGGCCAATCACTATTAAGTCTGTGCAATAACGGAGGTGTACATAATACTTAATGCACATCCGTCCAGTATATCAACCCACGATTCTATGCTAAATCTTTCAGTACCACCAGTTGTCAATGCGTTTTCTATTTTTTTCTCATAAGTTTGCTCAATTATTCTCTCACATGTAACCCTGAGTTTCCAGAGCCACAGTTGTTTACATTTAAAAAACAACTTAACGATATCCCGTAACATATTTGTTTTGTTGTTGCTCAGTGGGTTTAGTTCACACTACATAATTCAAATATAAACCATCTACAACCATCTTCTTTTATTCACATTGACTAGTGTCTCCTAAACATGATAGTGATATTAAAATTTTGTCTCTAAAACTTTGTTCTCCCCATTATTTACTCTATATTGCTTCCTATGAATAGTTGATGGGGCTGACGCAACACCTGATACATCTTAAATGGGAAATACATGGAGTATATTTACACTATCCTTTAATCTAAAGAATGAGCATCTCTAAAATGTTTGTACAAAGTTGCTACAACTTTTCTTATGTGGCTTTAATGGCAATTGAGGAGGCTCAACAGTGGTCTGGATTATTGACGTGGCACATGTCCTGTGTTCAGCATACCATTAGACTCAAGGTGCACCTCACTGTTGAAGCCCGAAAGGCCAAAACCTTTCATGGGTTGTTGTCTTCTCACCTGGAGAGGACTGGCCTGGTAGTTCAAGCTGGACTGTTCCCACTGGGGCTAGACCAAGATTGTTTTTACACATGGCTGGTCTCTTTAATAAATTGGAATGTGGGCATAGAAATGTTGGATTTGATGACCAAGTAATTAACAGTGACTGAGATTAATTCAAGCATTTTACCCATCACTTTTTGTTTTTCCTAGAGAAATGCTCTAAGTGTGACAGGTTCACCCAGAAATGGGCCCAGTGCTCACTATGGCATTAGACTCAAGCCGCACATCACACTGTTGAGGCCCAAAAGGTTGACACTTTTCTGGGGATGCTAGTATTCCTGAATGGAGGGTACGTGGCTTGCAAATCCAGGCTGAACTGATCCCACTGGAGAAGGACCAAGACAGATACTGATTTACATATGGTTGGTCTCCTCATAAGTGAAAGAGTGGGCAGAAAAAAGAATCAACTTGAATTCAGTTTGAGTAATTATCCGTGGCTGTTAATAAGTCAAGCATTCTACATATACGCGTTTTTGGTTTTCCTTTATCAATCTACACCTCTACACTTCAATGCCCTCTCCCATCAAATGTCGCTCCTTACAAGGTCTCTATGCATGCATGCCCATCAGCATGTGTAGGGAGCACGTCCTTGTTCAATGCATCTAAATTCAGGGGTCCATGCACCTATACCATGATCTATTATACAGCTCTAGTTCTTGAACCTTCTGCCCTGTCCTGCTCCTCCCACCAAAGGTTGTGTCCCATCTTCTTCAGTGCTGTGTGGTTCCGTGATTCCGAATTGGGTTCGATAGTGCTGAAACCCGATTTATGAAGATCGTCGGAAATGGACGATTTTGGTGTCAGCAGACCGCAAATGATGAGAGTAACGTGTCTGAGTGTTTTCGTATGAATCGATATAGGAGAACACTCTGCATTTTGAGGATTTAGATTGAACTTTCGGGTTCCATTTTGTATGTGGCAGCCATCTTGTATGGTTGCCCTAACATAGGCCCTATGATCGTGGCCGAACGAGTCCTTGACACGTACGCCTTAGCTGACTCCTGGTTGACCTGGCCGAACTGACTCCTCGCCTGGGGCGAATCCTGCTGAGCCAGTTCCTTGTCCAGCAGCTGCACTGATAAAGATCAAAGAACAGGACGTGGTCCGATTTTATGGCCCACCGTTCCCACTCGTCTATCTCCTTTGCATCTGTTTCTGCCTTTCCTTTACGACATGTTCATCGATCTGGGTTGAAGGTTTTATGATGGGTTTGTCCGGCCTGATCGAACAGGAAACTAGCATGTGTGCGATCGTTTTGGTGGGCTGGACAACGGAAAGTGGGATTAACTTTGACTGTCGTGATTCGATACTTTTTGAAATGCTACTAGTTCATTGGTTCATTTTGTATGCCCCGAATGCAAATTGTGATGTTGCCAGAAGTGTAATTTTCGGCATAAAAGACAGAGTTTTGTTCATTGAGTTGGTGCAGTCTCTGTCGAACTACCCGTGTGTACTTCGTAGACCTCTGTCCCTGGTTGCAACCAATAAACTTTGGTCTTTGACGTCATCGAGAAGTATCCCGTGTCTCTGTTTGCCAAGACAGGGGAATCCGGGGTCTTTGGGTGTTGCCCTGACACCGCTGGGTTTTTGTAATAGTATTGGTTCCGAGAAAACCCAGTACCTCAGCTGGTAGAGCACCAACAGCCAATCTCTTTGCCAAAGTCAAATAGATGGCATTGTCTTTAGGGATTTTCCACACTGCCCCTTTTATATTAAATAAATCCTGTCTTGCATTGCACATATCCTTATTCTTGTTAGAAATGGGGGTCTCTAGTTGGCAGAGGTAGGTACCTTTGTCCAAATAGGAACCCTTGCTTCTAGTCAGGGTAAGGGGATACACACTTTAGATAACCCCTGCTCACCCCCTGGGTAGCTTGGCACGAGCAGGCAGGTCTATCCCAAAGGCAATGTCTAAAGTATTTGTACTCAAAACACACAGTAATTCAGTGATAACACCACAAATGGACACCACACCAGTTTAGAATAATAAAGTATCTTTATCTAAACTCAACAAGACCAAAATGACAAAAAGTCCAACATGCAAGTATTGAGAAAAAATGACTTTCAAAAGGTTTTAGCAACTGAGTCCATAAACATCTATGGATGCGTGATTTCTTGCAAAGTACCTGTCATAGCGACAAAATTCACCAACCCAAACAGCCGCAGCGATGGGAAGAGTCGAAAAACAAGAGGATGTTTTGTTTCCTGAGACCTTCGTGGATGCGATGCAACAGTTCCGCTGGGCACAGCATTGTGGAAAGCAGAACAGGCCCATTCAGATTCAGGTGAAAGGAAATCTCCTCCCCCTACTCTAAATGCAGCCCAGGTCTATTCAGCCCAGCTCTGACTCATCCAGACTCTCTGGAGCCACTGCACCTCTCCAGCCCCTGTCACTCCGCAGTCAGACAGCCAATACGCATCCTAGCAGAGGCACACTGGATGGCTAAGCAGGAAAATTCCTACTTTCTAAAAGTGGTATTTTCAAACACAGAATCCGGAAATCACCCTCACTAAAAGATGCATTTCAACATTCTGAGTTCAGGCATACTAAACTTTATTTCTCTATCTTGTTCCAATGGGAAGTTATATTTATAAGATGTTATAAATAAACTCCCATTCTATCCTATGGGGCAAGATAACCTTTCAATAGCAAAAAACGAAATTGGCAGTATTTCACTATCATGACATGCCACCCACATCAGGGCATGTTCTACCTTTCACATACACTGCACCCTGCCCACAAGGGTACCTTGGGCCTACCTTACGGGTGACTAACATGCAAGAAAAAGAAAGGTTAGGGCCTGACAAGTGGGTGCACTTGCCAAGTCAACATGTTAATTAACAACTGTGCACAGACACTGTAGTGGCAGGTCAAAGTTACCTTTTAAGGGCTACTCGTGTTGGTGGCACAATCAGTGCTGCAGGCACACTAGTAGCATTTGCTTTACAGGCTCTGGCACACTCAGTACACTTTACTAGGGGCTTACCAGTAAATCAAATATGGCAATCATGGATAACCAATCATAATACCAATTTACACAGAGAGCATATGCACTTTAGCACTGATTAGCAGTGGTAAAGTTCACAAAAATAGGTCAGGAAAAAATAGGAGGAAGAAGCAAATAGTTTGGGGATAACCCTGCGAAAAAGGGCCAAGTTCAATAATTCTTAACAAACTTAACATGGTCAATTTCACCCTGACACTGTGAAAAACCTCCAGCTCTTTCACGTGTAATGTCCACATGTCCCTGTGAACACCAATGTTTTCTGCAGTGAGGAGTGGGCTACTGTCCGAACCACAGCAGTGTTTAGTCAGCATTGAAAAGAATATGAAGGTGGAAAATGAAATCATGCTGGGCTCAATGGAGTGGCACTACCTTTGAGTGGCTGTGATGATTTAGAAGGATGTGAGATCACACAAGGAAGTCCTGCAGCTCTTCAGAAACGTGGGAACTCATACAGCTGAACAGCTGCAGCATTAACTAGCAACAGTCAAAAGTTATGTACTTAAAGCATCTGGCTCAATGGATCCATTCCTTGTAGAGCCGACACCTCTCCAAGGCATCATGTACTATAAATCTTGCCAAATATTCTGACCTTTTCCTGCACAGTTGAGGATCCAGCTGCTATCCCCCAGGTGTGAACAACACCCACATTTTATCACAAATGTATTACAAATTGCATGTTTTCTAAATTTACCTTCACACACCAGGAACTCCATACTGACACTGTCCAGCCACTTTTTGAAAGTAATTTCACTATTAATACAGAACTGTTTGTTCAGATGTCTCCCTCCTTAAATGCATGCCATGCATTAAGCATCAATCCCAATCATCCTTCACAAGGCAATCAAATCAACGATGCCTAAAAATATGTGGTATTGTCAAAAAGAACATTTTATATGAAATAAAGAATGAAGGAGTGGCAAAATAGAGCAATAAAGAATATTGGTCTGGGTGGATATGAAAAACCCCACCAATAGAATTAAAAAATATACAACGCAAATGCATCCAAAAATTTGAGCGGAGAGGTCGAACTGAGAAAGGGGTAAGCACCAAAGGAAGGCAATAAAAGTAGCACAATCATTTAAAAAGAAATCAAAATCTGTCTTGAACATATTTTCTTTTTTTAAATAATGTCTCATTATCAATGATGGTTTCTTTACGCTTCAGGTAAATTTCTTGGGTTCCCTCATCTACACAGCCACGGTCCATGCAGGTAACAGCGGTGGGACGGTGGGACTGGGTAAGGGGGGATTTCGAGGGACGATGATGAGGGAAAAAGAAATAATGAAATAATTTTCCCTCGCCATCGTCCCTCAAAATCCCCCTTTACCCGCCCCCACCGCTGTTACCTGCACCGACTGCAGCTGCATCTACAATGAACATTTTCTCTTGCATTGGCAGGGTAATGCGGGCAGGGTAACAGGTGTATTTGGGCTTTATACCTTCACTTGGGATGCACAGTATGTGAAGGAGGTTGCGTAAAAATACAAGTATGGCTCAGAATTTTGACAGGTGGGAAATGGTGGTGGATTTTTGATGAAGATGAGTTGGCAGACCTGGAGGGTAGTAGGCATGTCAGGTATGGTGCTGGACAGTCTGCAGCTCTGTAGCAAGGCAAAACCCTCTGCTACATCTTTCCTAAAGTCGTTCAGGACACTCAGGAGTACTCGCTGCTCAAAATGTATCATTCAAAGGCCTTTCTTGACTATAGGTTTACAAGAGCTCGCAAAAGAGAGAAAGTAGAGGCAGGAGGAGAGAAGGTACCAAGGGTAAGTGAGACTCCAGGTCTATTTATTTATTTATTTATTTCGACTTGTATAGCGCATTATCACCCCGGGGTCTCTAAGCGCTTTGTCGGGTACACACCAGAATTCATACAGCCAATCATCAGATTACAACACACCCCATGCTTGCTGGAAAAGCACTGTTTTCAATTTTTCGCGAAAAGGCAGCAAGTTGGATTCTTTGCGCAGTTCGATTGATAGGCTATTCCAGACAGCTGGAAAGATATTAGAAAAAGCGCGACCACCCAGGGTGGACAAACTGAAACGCGGTTGGGTTAAAAGGGTGGCTTCCGAAGAACGCAACACCCTACCAGGCCTGTATGGGGCCAAGCGGTCTTTCATGTAGCTTGGCATCTCTCCATATAGGGCTTTATGCGTAATGCAAAGCCCTTTGAACATTACCCTCTGTTTGACTGGCAGCCAATGGAGTTCGCGCAGAAGAGGGGAGGCATGCGCTCTCCTTGGTTTTTTAAAAATCAATCTTGCAGCATCATTCATGACGATTTGCAGTCTATTCAGATGTTTTTGAGGGAGCCCTGCATATAGCGAGTTGCCATAGTCCATCCTGGCTAAGATCATGGCAGATACCGCTCGCCTCAGGGTAGAAAAGGACAAGAGCAAAGAGATTTTCCTTAGTTGTCGAAGAAGACCCACACAAGTGCCCACCACCACCGAGACTTGCTTCTGCATTGTCAAATTTCCATCCAAATGTATGCCCAGGCTTTTTACTACAGCTGCAGGTTCTGGGGGCTCCCCTAGTTCTATTGGCCAGAACAGATCATTCCAGGGATTGCCCATGGTGGTAATTGGCAACACCTCGGTCTTGTCTGGGTTAATTTTCAGGGAATTCGCCGACATCCAGTTAGCTGTATATTTTAGGATATTTTGTAGTCTTGCATATGCGCCCGGACAATCCTCCATTTGGATGACAATCTGGGTATCGTCGGCGTAGTTGTAGATTTGACAATCCATCTGGTTGAGAGACGAAATCAAGGGCTGTAGATATACATTAAATAAAAGAGGGGAGAGGGCAGAGCCCTGCGGCACACCACAAGTAATTGGCGCTGTGTTTGAGACAAAGTCTGCCAGCTGGACTCTCTGAGTTCTCCCTTGAAGAAAGGAGGAGAGCCAGACATGTGCTGTGCCCTGGATGCCTAGATCCCTCAGCCGCGACAACAATTGACTATGACAAACTGTGTCAAATGCCGCGGAGAGGTCTAATAGCACCAGGGCACCGGGAATTTTCTTGTCTGCTCTACGCCTTAACTCATCCAAGACGGACAGCATCACTAGCTCCGTGCTGTGATGCGCACAAAACCCTGCCTGGTTCTGTTCAAGTAAGGCATTGTCCTCCAAGTAGTTGGAGAGATAGGTAAGGACATGCTGCTCCAGAACTTTGGCCAAGAATGGTTACGTTACGTTAAACGTTACATTACGTTAAAATTATTTGTACCGCGCACTTTCACCAACGGTTTCATGGCGCTCTTGACAAAGTACAGTGATCAAGGGTGAGGGAGTTACTCGTATGCAGACTGGAATAGCAGAGTTTTTAATCGTCTGCGAAAGCAGTCGTAACTGGGACAAAGACGAAGTATGGATGGCAGGGAGTTCCAGGTGGAGGGGGCCAGAACAGAGAAACCCAAACCACCGTGCTTTTTACGTTTGAATTTGGGGACCACGAGGTAGTTAAGAGATGTTGAGCGGAGAGCTCTGTGGGGGATGTAGCGTGTCAAAACAGATGAGATAAAGGCAGGGGCTACATCAGAGAGGGCCTTGAAAACTGTACATCCCAGCTTAAAAGTGCAGCGCTTGGAAACAGATAGCCAGTGAAGACTACAAAGGAGGGGGGTAACATGCTGATGTTTAGGCTGGCGGAAAATCAGGCGGGCAGCCTGGTTCTGCACCAGTTGCAGCCGGTGGAGGTAGCATGCGGGGATCCCCACATACAGCATATTGGCGTAGTCGAGCCTGGAGGTAATGAGAGTGATGATGACTTGAATCAGGGCATCTCTAGTGAGAAACCTACTGATTTTGCGGATCCGCCTGAGATGGAAAAAACAGGATGAGGTGACTGAGTTAATTTGTGGTCTCATCGAGAGGTCTTCGGAAATAATCACCCCCAGGCTCTTCACTGTGCTCACTGGAGTGGGTGCCGCCCCTAGGGATGATGGCCAAAAGGTGGTATTCCAGGGGTTAGTGGGGCCCCCCACGAGTACTAGCTCAGTTTTTGTGGGGTTCAATTTCAGTTGGCTATGATACATCCACTCTGCGATGGCCAACATGATGGACTGAAAATTAAGACGGGAGGAAGGAAGGGAATCAATGGGAAAAATTAACTGAAGATCGTCCGCGTAGTTGAAGATTGTGACCGGGGTATTACGGAGGGAAGCTAAGAGGGGTTGCAAATACAAATTAAATAGAAGGGGGGATAGTGCAGAGCCCTGTGGGACACCGCAGGTAAGGGATGTGTAGGGTGCAGAGAAGGTGGACAGGTGGACTGCTTGTGATCGCTGGTCAAGGAATGATCTAAGCCAGTCAAGGGCCACTCCCTGGATGCCAGCATTGTGGACACGGTCGATCAGGATGGCATGATCGACCGTGTCGAATGCTGCCGAAAGGTCTAAAAGGACAAGGGCCTGAGAGATGTTTTTGTCGGCACCTTTCCTGAGGGCATCCATGACTGCTACTATGACCGCCTCGGTGGAATGGAGGGGTCTGAAGCCAGCTTGTTGGGCATCCAGGAAGGAGGATTTCTCTATGAAGGAGCTCAGGCAGCGGGTGACATAGGTCTCCAAGATCTTTCCTAAGTAAGGGAGGAGGGAAATGGGTCGATAATTTCTTAGGATTGTGGGGTCCGCGTTGGTTTTTTTAGGATGGGTAGGACAGCTGCCTGTTTGAAGGAGCGAGGGACCTCCCCCGTGGCAAGAGAGTTGTTAAGCAAAGCCAGTGGGGGGTCCGGACAGGCTAGGAAGGCCTCCCTCAAGATCTGGGGGCGGGTAGCAGTCGTTAGGAGAACCTGAGCTGACTTTAAGAAGTAGTGAGGAGAATTCTTTTAGAGAAATTGGAGGAAACTCTGTCAAGAGGCTGGTGTTCCTGGGGGGAAGGGGAGGAGGAAGAGGGGAAGAAGGGGTCGGGATATTGTTTTTTATGGTTGAGATTTTATCGATGAAATAAGAGTTTAAAGAATCACACAGGATTTGGGTTGGCTGGGGTTGGGGAGTGACCCTATCAGGCAGGGAAAGCTCGTTGACGATTGAAAAGATATCTTTGGCTTTGTTGTTAGAGTCCATTATCTTTTGAGAAAAGTAGGCAGTTTTAGCTGTCAGGATCGATTTTTTGTAAGACTTTAGAGAGTCAGCATAAACAAGTCTGAGCTGCGGGACGTAATTGCGCCTCCAACTACGTTCAGATGCCGAAGAGCAAGTTTGTCAGCTTTAAGTTGGTCAGAGAACCATCGTTGAGCGTCGTGAGGGCACTTGGCTTTGATTGTTTTGAAAGGGGCAACTTTGTTGCTTGCGAGAAGTAGCCATTCATCAAGATGATTAACCCGATCCGCTAACGAGATCGAGGGGGTAGGTGAGGTGGAGGCCAGTATGGCATGAAAGTCAGCCAGATTTGCCCTTTTCCAGTTGCGAGCTGAGAGATTCTTTACAAGGGGGGGAGGGCAAGAAGTATGAAGGTGAAGATGAAAGGAAATGAGGCAGTGGTCGGACCATGAGCAGGGAAGGACAGCGGGGGGAGAGATGTCGAGATTGGACGTCCAGACTTGGTCCAAGATATGGCCTTTGTGGTGGGTAGGGGTGTGAACGTGCTGGGAAAAATTCATGCTAGTTAAGAGATCGGTATATTCCGTGGAGGATAGGTTTTCGCGAGCATCAGATGGCCAGTAGTTGAAGTCGACGATTATCATGATATTAGCATGATTGATCGCAAGTTGAGAGATGGAATCGCTGAATAGTTGGGGGAAGAGAGGCATGTATTCAGGGGGCCTGTAGGCGAGAACACAAACAAAGGACGACTTGGCAGAGGAAAATTTAAGAGCAAGGCATTCAGTTTTGGGAATAGATGTCACGGTGACCTCTGAAAATTTATGTTCAGAGCGGATAATGGCTGCCACCCCGCCGCCCGTCTTCCCAGCGGGCCGGTTGGCTTGCATAATGTAGTATCCCGAAGGGATTGCAGCGAGGATGTCAGGGGCTGAGTCCTCAGTGATCCATGTTTCGGCTAGGAGGAGGATATCAATAGTGCTCTGATGTAATAGTTGAAATATCTCTAGCTGGTGGCGTATGAGGGAGCGGGTATTGAGGTAATAAATTAGTAGGGAGGCGGATTTCGGAGACAATAAGGGGGAAGGGGCTGGGGAAAGGTCGTGCGGGGAGTCGAGTGCAGGGATATCAGAAAAGACGAGAATACCACATTCCTGAGCCGCCCTGGCAGCGCGGGCAGGAATAGGCCCTGAGGAATTAAGTTGTTGGAGGTCGGAGGAGGAATAAGTGTGGAAATGGGCATAATGACGGGGCCCTGGGCCTGGTCGGCCGCGGACGGGCGCAGACGGGGTTGACTCTGTGCGCGACTTCGGCACGAAGTCGGCGCTCCCGCTGCGCTCGTCCGCTGCGCTTCCTCCATACCGCCATTAAGTACTAAAGGTGAGGGAGCACTAGACCGCTAACCTGCGAAGATTACGTGCAGGGCGGAAGTGGTGTCACGAGCAGGAAGTGACGCTCCTCAAGCTGACCCTCCGCACAAACGGCACAGAGCCGTGGCGGAACGGGGCCACGAGCGAATGAAAGTGCAGGTAAGAAGATCTTAGGGGTGTTACAATGAGAATGCACAAAATCACAATTTAAAATGCTTTTTCAGGCGTGCTATTAAAATCAGCAGCAAATAATGAATTACAGCAGCATCCACAGCAACACACATCCGCAGCCTAGATCGCAGCGTTTGTCAATGGGTGGGAGCTGAAAGCGAGAACTATATACTCAGCAGGCTCGGCAGCACTAGACCGCTAACCTGCGAAGATTACGTGCAGGGCGGAAGTGGTGTCACGAGCAGGAAGTGACGCTCCTCAAGCTGACCCTCCGCACAAACGGCACAGAGCCGGGGCGGAACGGGGCCACGAGCGAATGAAAGTGCAGGTAAGAAGATCTTAGGGGTGTTACAAAGAGAATGCACAAAATCACAATTTAAAATGCTTTTTCAAGCGTGCTATTAAAATCAGCAGCAAATAATGAATTACAGCAGCATCCACAGCAACACACATCCGCAGCCTAGATCGCCGCGTTTGTCAATGGTAGTTGGGAGATAGGCCTAAAGTTCTTTAGATTCTTGACGTCCTCCCCAGTTTTCTTCAGAAGGGTGATCAGCCGTGCCTCCTTGAAAAATGATGGAACTTGCCCTGTTTGTAACGATTTGTTAAGAAGAGTCAAAACATCTTCCTCAATACCTGGCATAGCTAACTTGAAAACCCCCGGGGGACAGGGGTCCACCTGGGAACCCGATTTAACACGCCCCACGAGATTTTTCAACCTGTCCTTCGTAATCAAGGGCAGAGTGACCAAGGGGTTATTCACCGGCAGCGTAGCAGGGGTAACCTGTAGAGGGCTGTCAATAATAGGAGTAAGGGCGATTTCTGATAGGAGATCTTTGATCTTATTGGAAAATAAGTCCTGGAATTTTTGACAATCATCCTGCGTAAACTCAGGACTCTGCTCCTTATTTTTTCTGAGTTCCGTGAGGACCTTAAAAATGTCTTTTTGTGGGTCCCTAGCTTTAGCAATCCTATCCTCATAGAACTCAGCTTTCCTGGACAGAATAGCCTGTTTGTAGAGAGCAAGCTCCTGTACGTCGAGGCTGCGTGCGTCCTGATTATAGTCCCTCCACCATGCTCTCTCAAATTTACGTAAAGCCCTCTTTTTTTCCCTAAGGGATTTGTTATAGCAAGGGGCCCCAGAACCTCTGTCTACAATATTTATCCTTCGTGCTGGTGCCACGAGGTCAACTGCCTTTTTTATTTTATCTGTTAGATCATTACAGATGACTTCTAGATTATGCTCTGTCTTATTAAGTGGGAGATGGTTTAGGAGATGGGCTACCATTTTGTCTCCGTTTATATTTTTCTATGGGGAAGTCAGATGTTTCAAGTGGAGGAGGAACAGGAAAGATAGACATAGAATGGGGTGATAATTGTTTCTTGCCAGATGGCATAATGATGTCTACTGGCCCAAGAGCTCCCTCCTTGGCTGTGTCCAAATGGTCGGTGGTGGTGTCAATTACCACCTCTCACTCTGTTGAGCAGTCTTCAAGATCAGGTTGCAGAGTTTCATTGAATTCCAGGTGGGCAGGGGCTGATCACCATTTTCTTAACCCTCTTCCAATAGAATTTCAAGAGTTGGACATCCCTGGGCCACTGGTCTCTCGCATGCACATTATGGGATCCTGTTTACCTTTCTGGCTTGTGCCTGCTGACAAAATGAGAGAAAAACACATAACAGTCACATCAGCATGTTCAGTGTGTTAATGTGCCATGACATAGTACATGAACAATGCAATATTGACCAGAATGCTTACATCAGGTTACCACCACCCTGAGGTAGTCCTTGAACATGCTACAAATGCTGTCAAAATGATTGCAATAACACAAATATTTATTCTGAGCCATATCTGGACTGGATAGGGGCAGCCTAACCATGGTTGTCAATAGAGGTCACAGAGAGTTACCTCATTCTACACAGGCTAAACTTCTCCTCTGAAGCAGGGTAAGCCTGGATCACATCTCGCGCTTTACTTAGGGAGGTTTTCCCAATAATGTCGAGCTCCTTCATTCATGACTGAGGTGCTTCTAGTGCTTCTTCACATGCAGGTTCTTCCTGGTGAGAATCCCCTCTGTGGATTGCTTTCATACAGTGTCCTGTCTGAACCCCATGTTATCCTCTGGATTTAGCTGCTCATCCGTAGGGGTGTAGAGTTGTACAGCTGATGCTATTTCCTTCCGAAAACAGTCTTCACTTCTTCAGTCACAATGTCGGGTGACTCTCAGCGCGCCCCTTAACCATTCCTCAATCTATAGATGCTTAGAAAGCAGCAAAATGGACATGTTTGGTCCTCAATGCAGGTCGGATGGCACAGGAAGGGACATTTTTGAAAGTCACGTTCCAGTTATGTGTAGTTCTTGTGCTAGTATACTACCTAGCTATACATTTACACTATCTAGAAGCAAGCTGTCTACAAATAAACAAAACACATATCCACATTATTATAATAAGAAGTTATCCGTTTTATAAGTACGTGTTTCATGTCGTGTCATTCTTTAGATAGCAGTAAGAAAGTTTAGACTCCAATAGAAATGTTGCAACACACATGCACAATATTGTCTTTGAATGGCGAATTGCACATATGAAATTAACATATAGAGATAATTAAGGACAGATCCATTTCTATGCAAGTGCAGAAATACTTTATACTCTTCAAATTACAGTTACACGAAGATTCAGCTATAAACAACAAAATCATGAACATTTCAACCTAAAATGGCTTTTTATTCTGCACAACTGCCCAGTGACATATAACAATGTTTAATAATGTGACGAATAACAACTTCAGCATAGTGAGTATAATGGGCAAAATTGTGATTTGTTCCTCCCTCCTGCAATACGAATCATTTTCATGAAACGCGATGAGAGCAGGTTGCACGGGTGATGTAAGCCAGAAGGTGCTTGTCCACTGGCCCATGGGCTCTGCTACAACTAAGGGATGTTGTGCATTGTCTGCGTTTGTTTTTGTAGCCTGAGGCAATGTTATATTGTGCAATACGCTGCAGGCTAAAATAATCTTGCCACCACTTTGAGGGAACCTAGTGGCACGCAGCGTTTGTGACACAGGCGTCTGCAGCGTGGCTTCAGGAGGCCACAGATTGCATACCTTTGTATCTTCATCTGTGGGGGTACCCTGTAACAAGAAGGCCAGCAGCTGTTCCAGCTGTGGGAGAGGCCAGGGTGATCAAGGACAACACTGCCGGGGCCTCCTCTGCAAAATTAACATTGATTACTGCCAAGATGACTGTACAGCATCTGCACTGAATTGACAACCCTACCTTCCACAGTTCCCCCCACCACATATTTTTTGAAACTCAATGAGTGCTGGCATGGTTTTCTGTATCCTAATTTGATATATCTGCAGTATTACAGGTTGCAATTGGACCATGCGAACTGTATACAAGAATAGTACAGACTGGCTTTACCTGGAATTGTCAAAAAAACTATTTTCTTTGCATTCTGCCATAATTAGCTTAATTCTAATTGCGCAAATTATATTTTCATGCATGCCTTCAGTTTAGTTATTTCTAACATGTTTTGGTCTGATGAGTTCATGGCATACGGCGGCCTTTTTAAGGCTTTAATCTTTCCATGTGTATTATGCTAAGTATAGAGCATTAACTGCTTTCCTTGTTGCATCAATCTGATACTTCTTGGCTTAGTGACGAATTTACTAAGCTTATGTTTTCAGAATTTTTCTCCTTATATATAAGCTGAAGATTTGTAACTCGTTATGGGATGTGCTTACCATTAACTTATGGACAATTTTCAACAAAATGTATTTTGTGGTCTGCTTTCGAGTAGTGCTCACAATTTACGTGTGGAATGTGAGCCTTATTATCCATGAAAATCGTCTTCTGATATTAAAGTAACCATTCTTCTAAATGTTCTCTTTCTAGAGTATAATGGTTTTTAATGGCTCAATTTTCTAGCATCCGCATTCCAATTCATGTGGCTCAGTTTCAGCACTGCACTATAGTTGTGTTCCTCCATGATTATGGCAATTCACCGCCCATCAGACTTGTAGTGTATATTATTAAATAGACAATGAGCTAAAATCTAAAAAAATCTCATAATAAAATCTAGGGCTAAACCATAGATCAATATGTTTTACTCTTCTCCTTGTTGGCTGATCACTTGTCATGTAGTGTTAAGGAAATCTTCTCTAGTTCTCCTGTGACATCCAATAATCCTCTGATGTTGGCTTCCTTAACCCCTTCGACACTCATGACGAGCTGGGCTCGTCATGGTGTAGCCCGCTCGCACACTGATGACGAGCCCAGCTCGTCACGCAAAGTGCGATTTTGAAAAACCCAGCGCGCTAGCGGAATTCCGCTAGCGCGCATGCGGTTAAAGACCTATCTCTTCTTCGCTAACTCTAACTATCTATGTAAACTTGCCCAATAAAATCCTTCAACGATTGAATTATTCTTACTGAGATCAGGAACCATCTGACCATTTGTTACATTAGTAGCTGTTATCACTCTTCCTCTTCCCTCATTTGAGGGCAACGGTGCTCGGGTAATCCCACCATGTTGTCTCCATATGCATGTTCAGGATGAAGGAAACTCACTTCATGCTTTGATAGAGTCTACAGACTTTTATCAACAAAGAAAAAAGGGGTAGGGGTCACATTGGCATATGGTTAGTTTGTTAGGCATTGGTGGCATGTGCACAAATTCTTCCACATTAAATGTAGCGTCATGACAAGTAGGGGTTGGTGGTAGAATATCGGGGCGGTTGTTTAGTTTGATCACTTTGATAGTGGTTTTTATGAGGTCTGGGACTTGGTGTGTTATTGAGTGTGGGAGCACATGGGTCAGTAAGTGATTAGTTGCAAGTAACATGTTATCAATCATGCAGCCATTTCAGTCATGTTTCTATCTGTTTTAATGAACCCCTGAAAAAGAGCTGTGTGGCTCGAAATGCATTGGGTTATGGTAAGAGTTAATTCTGGAAGTATGTGCTGACCTAACATGTCGCTGTATAAAGCCTGAATTGGCAGCAGGAGACACATGAAATTGGTGGATACATTATTCAAAGATTACATTACTGTCTCCATGATGATTTTTTTTTTAAATATGTTTTATTGAAACAATTGACATACAGTTGCATTACTGTTTGCATAGTACAGTCGGGAAACAGAAAGGTAGTCAGCTCGTACAATGTCCGTGATAACGCTGACGACAGCCAAAGTCCCAGTAAGTACAATCATCATTGAGCTGTGTAGTCGGCTTACATTACACATCATTGTATTTTGCGTCATCTATCCCACCAGAGTATCCGGCCCACCCTGTCAAGCTGGGTGTGCCTCTGGTCGATGCTCCCTGTAATGCCCACAACCCTCCGCTTGGTGCTGTAATGCGTCGTTTCCCAAGGTTAGACCTTTCCGACCAGATCTGTCACAAAGTGCAGTGTGTTGAAGCTGTTGATGTTGAGTGCGCCTTGGTCATTGTCGTGGTGCGGTAGAGGGTTGCGGCGTGGGTCGCTGTGTGGCTTGTGTTCATGTGCTTGTTTGTCAGGTATGAAAGTGCAGCATAGTCAACTGGGGGGCGACAGTCTGCAGAAAAAACCTCCGAACCGAGGGAGGGAATAGAAGAGAAATCGGGGGATGAAGTGAACCTTAATTCAAGGGAGGGGAGGGGGTACTGCAGTGTGGTTCCCGTTGTCTAAGTCCCGCAGCCAGGTAGCATGTCAATGCGGGGTGGAGATGCTATGCACATGCGGGTCGACGTTTATGGTGAGTTGCGGGGGCTTCCAGCTTTGGGGTGGTGTTGCCGGTCGTGTGGTCGGTCTTCCCCAGCAGGGGGGGAGAGGAGTGTGGGGGGTGGGGGGGAGGGTCAGTGAGCGGGAGGGGGGAGGGACTATGTGAAAGGTGGTTTATGCCTATATATGTGTGGCTCTGACTTCTTGTTGTTGCCGTGTGTCACTCTCCCCAATTGTATATCTTTGCACCACTGGGGGGGGGGGGGTTCCACCCAGCCTACGTTATCCCTCGTTCTTGACAGGCCCTGCTGAATGCCTGTAGGATGTCGTCCCAGATCTGGGCTATTGGGATGGCTCTCCGTCCCGTGGTCTCCTCCCTGCGGAGTACTGTGCCCTCTGCTGTCGCCCAATAGGTGAGAGAGGCACACCAGTGCTTCGTCAGTGGTGGGTTTGCGTCCTTCCAATGTCACGTTATGAGCCGTTTGGCGGTTATCAGTCCCAGATCCCAGAACCTGGTATGAGCCTTGTTGTGTTTCGTCCTTTTAAACAGGCCCAGCACGCAGGCGTCCCAATCGTGTCGTAGTTCTGTTTCTGTCCCTTTTGTCAAAAGTATGGTGACATCCTGCCAGTATGCCTGTAGTCTGGGGCATGCCCACAGCATGTGCAGGAGGTCTGCATTCAGCAGCGAGCATCGTGGGCAGCTGGAAGTATCCAGCGGGAAGTAACGATTGATCTTATCCGGGGATAGATATGCCCTGTGTATGATGTAGAATTGTATGATTTTGAATCTCGAGTTGCAGGGTATGTGGCGAGGGCCTTCCAGAATTCGTTCCCACTCCTTATCTGTCCAGACCTTCCCTCTGTCAGTCGTCCATCTGTCTCTCAATGGCTGGAGCGTGCATGTTGTGTGGGACTGTAACGCCTGTGTCAGCCAGTGTATCACGTGAGACCCGTTCCCCATGATGTGGAGGTATTGTATCAACAGGTGCGTCTGAGGTTCCTCCGTCATATCACCCCTGTGTTTCGTAAGTACCCGGACCATGGAGGCGTGGAGCAAGAACTGCCCTGCCGGTAGACCGGAGTCCTCCACCAGTCTCTCAAACTGGACTAGGGTGCCTTCAGTGTACAGATCTGCCATCGATTCTATCCCCACGTGTTCCCAGCTGTCTAATTGTGTCACAGTGACCACTCCCCCAGGTCTGGGCATGCCTTGTAGTGGGGGTGCTGGGGCGTAGGGGGCAATCCCTCTCGTAAATCTTATTGCTCGTTTGTAGCATCTAAGTGCCACCGCAAGGTGTAGTTGCACTCCGCGAGCTGCTTTATTTAAGGGTTGGAACATTGTGAGAGCCCCCGCGTGGGTCAGGGCCGGTGTCATCGAGGCTGTGTCGTTTAGGTTTCTTCCCGCAAGCCAGGCCACCACCCATTGAAGTTCTTGATTGGGGACCGCAAGTCCCCTCAATGACGTCGGGGCGTATAGCTTCTTCAGCGCCACTCTGAGTCTCCCTGTGTTCCTTATGAGTGCTCGTACCAAGGTCTCTAGTTCTTTAAAAATCCGGGTGGGGACGTATACGGTATGTTCGAGTAATAATAAAGGAGTCTCGGCAATACTATCATTTTTGTTAGGGTGATTCTGGCTGGGACATTCAGCAGGAGCGTGCTCCAGAAAGCTATCTGGGCTCGCAGGGAGGATATAGCCCTGACCAGTTTGCCATCCAGTATGTCTGCCGGAGACCGGTATATGTGGATACCGAGGTATTTAAAGGTACCCGCTTACCAGGTCAGTGTCGTTCCCCCTAAGTGCACCGCACATTCCTGCATGTCAGGGTGAAAGGGGTAGACCCCAGATTTCCCCCAGTTGACTCTCAGTTCCGAGTGGGCTGTGAATTCTCGTAGGGTGTCCGCGAGCCTTGGCGGTATCTGTGTGAGGTCCCTAATGTAGAGGAGCAGGTCATCAGCGTACAGCGAGACCGCGTGCGTGCCGTCTATCAACGGGATGCCCCATTCTGCACCCTGTCTCCTCAGCAACTCCGCCAGTGGTTCCATTGCTAATGAAAAGAGCAGAGGCGACAGGGGGCAACCCTGTCGTGTGCCCCGTCTGACTCGTATAGTGTCCGAAAGGAGGCCCCCGGTCCGGACCCGAACGCTAGGCGTTTGGTAGAGGAGGCTGACCATATCCAAATATGCTTCTCCCAGATCAAATTTCCGCATTAGCGCCCTGAGATACGGCCACTCTACTGAATCGAATGCCTTTTCCAGGTCCAGTACAAGACTACACGACTGTGGCCAAGGTTCCCTCGTGTATTCCTGCACCCTAAACAGCCGACGGATATTGTGCGATGTGCTGCGTGTGGGTACAAAGCCGTTCTGGTCTGTGTGGACCAGGGTGGGCGTGTACTGGGCTAGTCTTCATGCTAGTGTGGATGCTAATAATTTATAGTTGGTGTTTAGGAGGGCGAGTGGCCTGTATGAGCCCAGCAGCGTCCCGTCTATTTCCGGCTTTAAGAGGGAGACCAGGGTGGCTTCACTTAGAGAGGGTGGCAGTGAGGAGTCGTCGAACGCTGTCTCATACACTTTAATGAGTTCGGGATCAGGAGGTCCGTCTTATAGAACTCCGCTGGGAGTCCGTCAGGGCCTGGGGACTTTCCATTGGAAAGCGCTGCTATGACCACCCGGAGTTCCTCAGAGGTAATGGGCGCTGCTAGGTCTTCGCGTTGGGCGTCGTGAAGTGCCGGTAGTGGTATCTGGCTGAGGTATCCCTCCATGTCCGGGGTGGGGGTGGGCAGGTAAGAGCGATATAGTGTGTCATAATGGGCAGTGAATGCGCCGTGTATCTCCAGTTGAGTGTGTAGGGGCGTCCCATCGGCGCCCAGTGCTTTCGTGACCGGTTTCGTCTTTTCCTCCCTGTTAATGAGCCATGATATCAGTTTGCCTGGTTTGTCCCCCCCTATCATGAGTGCGTGCCGTGTGGGCCGCGTAATTCAAGCACCTCAGTCTCTCCAACAACCTTTCGTGACTCGCCTGTGCAGATTGTAACTCAGTGCCATCAACTCTAACCGAATCCTGTCCATGCCGGATCAACTCGGCTTCAACCCTCTGAAGGTCTTTCTCAACGCGCCGGTTAAGGTTGACCTGTGTGCCCAGACACTGTTCTCTTATGACCACTTTGAATGCATCCCATTCTATTTGGGGGGTGGTGGCTGAGCCCGTGTTCTCCTCAGTAGTGCGCTATGTGTGTAAACAGTGAGTCTCGGAAGGGTGCGTCCAGCAGGAGATCTGGCTGCAGTCTCCAGGTGGGGATAGGGGGGTGTGCTCTTGCCCATGAGACTGTCAGCATGTGAGGATTGTGGTCGGAATGCGTCCTACCCATGTAGTGTGCCTCCGTTACTAACGGGAGTAAGTCTTCAGTGAGCATGTATCTGTCTAATCCGGTGTGTAGGGTATGAGCTCCTCAGTAGTATGAGTATGTCCGGGTGGTCGGGTTTCGGTGTCGCCATACGTCCTGCAATTTCCAATGGGCGGCCCAGGCTATAAGGGCCTTCATGGCGCCTACTACTAGCGCGTTGGGCAATAGTAGGAAGGAACGATCTAGTGCGGTGTCTAGCACACAGTTCTAATCCCCTCCCAATATCCAGGGGACCCCATGCCAGTGTGATAGGGCCGTTGACACTGTCGCGAGAAAACCCTGCTGGTCCGTGTTAGGGGCGTAAAGTGACGCCAGAACTAACGGGCGCCCATCCAGGCGTCCCTTTACTGCCACCAGTCTCCCCTCCCCGTCTATGTGTGAGTCGTCAATGTCGAACGGAATCCCTGGTCTCACCCATATTAATACACCTCTTGCGTAGGAGGAGAACCCAGTTGCGTACAATTGGCCACGCCACCGCCTGCGTAGTGTGTGTACCTCAGGTGTTGTCAGGTGTGTCTCCTGCAAGAGTGCTATTTGTAACTCGTGTCTCTTCAAGTATGAGTAAATCATGAACCTGCGCGAAGGTGTGTGTATACCACGTACATTCCAAGTGCAGATTTTAACCTCAGCCATCATAGTATATCAGGTAGGTCCCATCCGTCCTCCCCCCCGCTCCATACACCCCCCGGGAAGCTTTCCACCGCCCGTCTCTACAACATTTCCACGCATACCTGTGGGGCACCATAAAGAGTACAGTAGAATCCCCACTAAACTGTGAATGCAGCACGTTGCAAAAGAAGGGAGAAGGGAGAACATGAACTGAGGGTAATACCATAGGGTTGGCTGCCAAACGTGCAGCTGTCCAAACACTCTACTGAGACAGCTAACGTTCCAGTCTGGGGGGTTGCTGCCCATCACGCAAGGCGAATGAGATATTGACTTCCAGCAGAGCATGAATGCGTGTACAGTCACTCATGGGGGGAAGTATATAGTTCTGGGCGACCCTCAGGTGGGCCACACCGTCGGCAGTGCAGTGCGACCGTTAAGCCATGGGGTACCATTGCTACCAGTTCTCAGAGTGCATCGGAGGCCCGCGCCCACCTGGAGGGACCCTGGCAGCAACATGACCCAGGGAGAGTGGGCTCCTCAGGCCGTCTGCTCGGCGGCAGTCGGCACTATGTGTGTCTCAGTGTCTACTCACTGCGTCTCAGGTGTGCGCTTCCGCAGGAAGGGGCTGGCTCACCGTCTCCATCCCATGCGGGCAATCGGTGCCTTCTGGCCGCCTCCCTCCAGTGCTCAGTTCCCACCGGTCAACAGATGTGAGGGTAGGGAATGGGAGGGAGGGAGGGTGGAGCAAGGCGGAAAGAGTGCCAGGGTACGACACTCCGTCAGCCGAACAGGTCCGATGTTTGTGGCGTGATGTCAGGCAGATCACCTGAGAATTGTGAATCCGGTATTCCAGAGATCGCCTCATCGTCGCTCGGTAATGTTCTGGGGCTGGTGATAGGCGGGGAGCGTTGGGGCGGAGAGCCGCTGAGCTCCGTGACCATCCGCAGGGCCTCCTGCTGCTCCCGGCATACTTCCTCCTCAGGTGGGCTTGCGCTGTGTTGTGTACTACTCGCTGCCGGTGAGGGTGATCTGTTTCCGCGTCTCCGTTTGTATCTCCTGCGTCTCCTCGACCTGGGTTGGTCTCCTTGCCTTTTTGTGCTTTTGTCCGTCCCGTTGTCCAGCCAGGCTTCTACCTCTTCCGAGGTGTTGAAGAAGTGTGTCTTTTCATTAGCTATTACTCTTAGTCTTGCCGGGAAGAGGAGGGAATATGTGAGTCCAAGCTGGCGTAGCCGCCTTTTCACTATCAGGAAGGAGTGTCTCTGGCGCTGTACCTGAATCCTGTAGTCTGGAAAAACATTATGTTCTCATTATCCACCTGTATGTTGCCAAGTTGCGGGTTTCTCTCAAGACTGAGTCTCGGCCCCTATAGTTCAGGATTCGAATGAGGAATGGGCGCGGGTTAGAGCCAGTTGGGAGCGGTCTGTTCGGGACCATGTGCGCCGCTCAAACACAAAGTGGGGCGAAAGGGTACCTTCTGGCATAAGGGCGCAAAGCTAGTCCTCTACGTGTGTCGTCGGATCTCTCCCTTCCCATTTTTCTGGCAGACCCACTATTCGGACGTTGTTGCGTCTCGCCCGTCCTTCTGCATCCTCCGCCCTGTCTTCTAGGAACTCCACTCTGTTGAGAAGATCTTTTATCTGCTTATCTGTCTGTGTAACCCGTGGTTCCAATTCGGTTACGGTGTTCTCCAGGGTTGGGGTGCGGTCAGCCAGTTTTTTATTATCCGCTTTCAGGTGCGTCAGGTCTATGGCGACCCCGTCTATCTTCGCCTCTAGTGACGTACGGGTGGACTGTATGGAGTTCTCCAGTCGTTCCAGGGCGGCTAGTACCGAGTCCAGCCTGGCTGTCACCGGGTCTGCGTCATTCGAATTCTGTGGCTTGTCCATTTTGCCTTTCGGGTGCGTATTCCCGGCTCCTGTACGCTTCCCCGCACCTCCAGACATGGGCAGGGTCCTGCACTCCAACGTTCTGGACGGAGTAGTGTTTGGCGTTTCTGCGGTCCGCCTGCGCTGCGGACGTCGCTTCGAGGCAGGGATGATATCCTCACACCAGTGGAGGGGGATATTGGTAGAGTTCTCCGTGCGCTGTCCTCGGTTGAGTCGGGCCGACCAGTGTGCGGATCTGAGTGTCCCGGTAGTGGTTGCTCCTCTTTCCGGTTCCTCTGCCAGGTGTGATGTACTGCGTTGCTTGGCCCCTGAAGTCGTGTGTTTTGCGGCTTGCGCTGTCCCGCCACTCCGTTGTTCAGCTGGCGGTGCGGGGACTCAGAGGGGACTAGGACTTGCGTGTAGCCATCCGCGTGTTTCGCAAACCCCAGTGTCCTAGCTGTGTGTGAGGCACTTGGCCGGCAGCGCCTCCTGCAGGTGTCTCCCCCTTCTCGGTCTCAGTCAGGGTATTGTGAGGGGTTGCTGTCTGTTGTGGGGGATCCCTTCCGGTGTGCCGCTGTGATGGCGACTGGTGCGGCCAGGTGCTGCACCGCCCGGCCAGGCGTCCAATGATGGTGGGTGCTTGCGTGCTCCGGCTTTGGGGCGGCCCTGGACCCGGGTCGATTCCGGTGTCCTACGATGTTCACCACACCTGCCTGGTGGCGTGGGGTATTGCGCCAGTCCCCAGGGGCACACGGTTCAGGGGTGCCTTTTCCGGTTAATGTCTGGGCCGTTTATTGAGGCTCCTGCCGACCGGCCGCCCGCCGGCGCCCCCATGCAGGGGAAGGCGCTCCCTCTTGGAGCTGTTGGAGGGGCCCCCCGGCGGCGGCCGACGTGTCCCTGCGCACTCCCCTGGCCCAGTTCGGTGGCGCCGGGGCACAATCCCCGGTCCGGGAGCTCACGGGCTCTCTGGCGTCTTCACCGGGGTCGGCACCAGTGGTCCCGGGCGGGTGCTCAGGTCGCGGGGCGGCTGGGTTCTGTCCGTCGCCGTCGGGGCCCACTCTCACTCCCCTCTTAGGTCTCTCTCCGGTTGGCGCCGCGGCCGGGGGCCGAGGGGGGAGGGGCTCATCTCCGCGTCCGAAGCTCCGCCGGCGACCCGGATCTCAGCAGACGTCAGCCTCAGTCCACCGCTACAGTCCTCCTCCCTTGCCGCCGAGGTGGTCCCCGTCGGGCCGTCGCTGCTCACAGCTTCCGCCGAGGGTCGGCAATGGTCAGCGACACCCCAGCTCTGTCTTCTCCTCGCGGCCACTGGGTGTCTTCGGCCTGCAAGGCCTTCACTTCCGGCCCGTCCCCGGGCTTGCCTGGCAGGCCTCACCGACTTGGTGGCTCCTTTCCCGGCTCAGGTGGGCTCCTAAGGACCGGTGCGGTTCTGAAGCTCGTCGAACCCCGGAACTTGGTCCGATGCCGGGCAGCTGTCTCACGGTGACATGCCCCAAGTAGTGGCCAGCCAGACGGAAAAATTAACGGATAATTTACCCCCAGAGTGGAGGGTCACGCTGGAGCTCCGCTAAAACGCAGCCAGTCTCGCTGCGTGCTTAGCCACGCCCCCACTGTCTCCATGATGATTTGTATAGTAAAAAAAGCTATGAAATAATGGAATGACAAAAAAGAAGATAACAGGTAAAGATGGATTATGATTGGTCTAAAGAGCAAAGTTCCATGAGAGGTATAATCCCTCACAAGGTAGTGCGACAGTTGGGTGTGCAGATGCAGCACCCTGTGTTTAGTATCATAGAGAGGTATATCCTGTGGGCAATGTTAGTCTTAGCAAGAAAAAACAAGCATTGGCATAGCCAATAGGTCTCGCCTTTGGGACCTTATAAGTGTTTAGCCATGCAACACGATGTTTTTGCACCAAGGATATTGTGCTGCATAACTAAACTCTTATGAGGTCCCAAAGGCGAGATCTATTGGCTATACCAATGCTTGTTTAGAATGGTCCACAAGAGGTTTTAGCCACCAGACAGCTAAAAGTGGTCAGGTAGACGAGACCTAACTATGCAACAGGCTACAGCTAATTACAAAAGGATAAAGTAAAACGTGAGAGTAATGGTTAAGGTTAAGTTGGGGCAAGGAAGGGGTAAAATGTAAAAAGAAGGGGAATGGCTTAAAGTGAGAGAAGTAGAATGCAGAAGAGTCTCCCATTATATAAAAAAAAACATTGAATTACATAAAGAATTCCAGAGATAAATAATCCGATATTTTTGAAAAATTAGAAAAATACCATTTTGAATTTAACCCTCCATGAATGTTCACGTGATATTATCTGAGATTGAAAAACTGACTAAGGGCCATATGTAGGTAATTGCCAAATACCAAATTCTTAATACCGAATTTTACTGATTCGGTATTAAGAATTTGGTATTTCCGATGTAGGTAAAAATTCAGTCATTTTGAGCGAATCAGTAAAAATCGGGAAAAAATTACCGATTCCTCAATACCGATCGGTATTACCGAATCTGTATTACCGAATCAGTAAATACCGAATCGGAAATTCAAAACACCAGCAATTGAGGAATCAGCCAATTCTATGCATCCACCCCACCTCCCAACCAGGAAGTGGCCACACCCATGCAGGTGCACTCAATCGGAACCTTCAGGAGAGGCTGGGAGTGCAGAGGAGAACAACTGAGCCACTGGGTGAACTTTTCCTGCAAAACATGCACAATTACTAGCAAGGACACAGAAAGAGAAGGAGGTGAAAGGAAGAGGAAACTGAAATTCAGTGAAAGGGAGCTGCAGGTACTGGTTGAGGAGGTGGTAAAACAACATACCAAGTTGTTTGGGGAGCAGTCCTTGCAAGTGGCTGAATCAGAAAAAAGGAAGATCTGGCTGGGAATTCAGGCACAAGTGAATGCAATATGAGTGATCCCCCGGGACATTGAAGTACTGAAAAAAAGGTGGTATGACATCAGGAGCATCACCAAAAAGAAGATCAAAAACCAAGCCAGGCAGACAAGAGGAAGAAGGAACTGGGCACCTGCCCTGACTGCACTTGAGCAGCTTGTGGAGTCCCCCATAGAGCCAGAAAGTGTCTGCCGAATCGGGTATGCAGACAGCTCAGCCAGAGCTGCAACAAACAAGGTAAGAAGCATGCACAGCAATCTGCACCCCCCTTCCCTATCCCCATTCCCCAATGAGGTTGTATAAATCCCACTCCAGTGCAGGTTTTAGTAAAACACCAGCAATGCATTATGGGAGATGTAGTCAGTGAAACATGTATCATGACAGTCATCACACTGAACAACAAGGCACGTGACACACATCAGTGATAAGCAAGCAAAGGACATTGAGATAGTGTGCCAGAAATGAACATGTATTATTGCTATGCAGGGCTGCTGGACTACTGAGCTAATGTACAATTTCTGTCCACAGACGAGACATCACACAGGTCTGCTCAAGACAAGGCAGAAAGGGCACCCCGGAAGGAAAGATAAGAGGAGGCCAGTGCAAGTGCAGGGCACACCAAACCACCATCACCGGCATCACCACCACTGCCAGCCTCACCACCACTGCCAGCCTCACCACCAGCGTCAACACCACTGCCAGCATCACCCCTACTGCTAGCCTCACCACCACTGCCAGCGTCACCACCACTGCCAGCATCACCACCACTGCTAGCATCACCAGCAACAACACCACCTGCAGTGGTGAGACCCAGGAGGCATGCTGTTGCCACACTCCAGGAGATGGAGTCGTCCTTAGAAGACACCAGGGGGAGGAATATCAACTGTGCCAGTGGATGGCAGTAATGCTGGGTAGCAGTCCACCTTAGAGAGAGCACACACAGGTGCCAGACGCCGCAGGGCTCGGGAAACCGGGCCACCTTTGCAGGGTGAGGATCATGATGTCTTCGCAAGGCTGGAGGCAAACATGGTCACGGTGCAGTGCCTGCAAGGGACGGCAATTCAGTCTGTACAGCGGCAAATTAAACACCTCAACAACAACATGGTGAACAGGGAATCAGCACTATGACCTCCATGCTGGCTGAGGGCATGAGGGAGATGGCTTAGGGCATGAGGGACATGTCCCAGTCAGTGATGCTGCTGTGCAGCAAACTTGATGAGGACAGGATGGCACGGCACAGGGAGAGGCACAGGGAGAGGCACAGGGAGAGGCAGAAAATGGTAAACCATACTGGTCCCCATGCCACTGAACTGTTCGAAGCTCTCTCGAGCTTGAGCTTCACTCAATTAGTTAGGTCTGCCACTCACAGTGGTGGCCACATTCTTGACCACATCTGGGTCCACGGGGTCAAGTCCTCCTGTCCGCTCACCACACCTTGTGTGTGGTCTGATCATTTTCTGATTGACACCACAATCTCGGTTGTCGGCCAGATCAGGATCCTCCCGCGGGAGGGCGGCACCGCCCGTAAGTGGAGGGCCGCTGACTCCTCTAAATTGCTATCCCACCTGTCACAAACCCGCCCCCTCTTCCCCAATGATATCGGTATCAACGAGCTAGATGGTTACATCTCTGACTGGCTTATGTCAGCTAGCGATATCTTTGCCCCCTTAACTAAGTTCCCCCGATCCCGACATAGCAACTCCCACAAATGGTTCATCCCCCAACTTAAAGCTCTACATTTGGAACTCCGCCAATTAGAGTGTAAGTGGAGGAGAGACTACTGCTCGTCAAGCAGAGATATCTATGTGGCCGCCCGCAACAAGTATAAAATTGCCATCTCCGCAGCCAAAAAAGCTTATGCTTCAGAGAGAATTTTATCAGCCCCTTGTAAGTCGAAAGAGATTTTCAAAGTCCTCGATGAATTCACCTCTGACCCCAGGACACTCCCGGCTCAGGACCCCACACAGGAATCCTGTAATGCACTTAGCAAATATTTTATACAGAAAATTGTTTTGATTAAGGACACTATCCCGGTCACCCCCCCTGGCGCTGATTCTGTCTCTCCCTCTCACAATGCCCTTTCCTTCACACAGTTCCCTCTTCTAGATCCCGTATCCCTGGCCACACTGGCCGTCCGCATCAAATCTGGATCTCCAGACAACCGCTGTCCCCTTCTATACTCCGGGACATCTGCCATTCTTTACCCGACTGCATCCTTCCCTTGCTGAACTTCTCTCTCTCCTCCGGTACGGTGCCCAGCTCTTTCAAGGAAGCCGTTCTGGTGCCTCTATTGAAGAAGCCTGGAGCTGACCCCGCTGTCCCGGCGAACTATCGCCCTATCTCCCTCTTGCCTTTCTTTTCTAAAATCTTGGAAGCTCACGTCACCGCCTGTCTCTCACAGTTCATCGAGAGCTCCAACTTTCTCGAGGCCAACCAGGCCGGCTTTAGACCCGGCCACTCTACGGAGACTGTGATCTTGGCCGTGTTGGATGCCCTAAGAGACGGCGCTGACAAGGGTACCCCCCAGGTACTATTAGATCTGTCGGCCGCCTTTGACACGGTGGACCACAACATCCTCCTCCACCGTGTCGAGCAGGCCGGCATCCAGGGCCTGGCGCTGGCATGGGTCAAATCCTTCCTGACCGGGAGGTCTCAGACCCTCAGCTTGGGCACTTTTAGGGCTCCTAGGGAGCACTCGCCCTGTGGGGTCCCCCAGGGCTCCTCTTTATCCCCTCTTCTCTTTAACCTCTATCTTCGACCCCTTCTTTTCTCTCTGAGGCAGTGGGACGTCACCGTCTTTAACTACGCGGACGACCTGCAACTCATCTTTCCTCTTAACTCCCCTTCTGCTATTCCTAATTTCCAGGCAGCTATGTCCCATATCCTCCAGTGGATGTGTCAAAACCAACTTAAATTGAACCCCGGAAAGACGGAGCTCCTTCTCCCTGGCAAGAGCTCTGCCCACTGGGTCCGCACTTTTGGCCGGTAGAACTTGGCCCCCCTCCTATCCCCGTGGCCACGGTGAAAAGTCTTGGGGTCACTATTGACTCCGACCTATCCCTTGGGCCCCAGGTGGGGACGGTGGTCTCCTCCTGCATGCACCAGCTGCGCAGGATCAGGAAGGTAGCCTATCTCCTTACTCCTGAAGCCCTGCTGCAAGTCATCATGGCCTTTGTCCTCTCCCGCTTGGACTTTTCAAACTCCATCTATCACGGTCTGCCTAAATCATCTCTCTTCAGACTGCAAATTGTTCAAAACCAAGCGGCGAGACTGGCCTTCGAGATCCCGAAATGGCAATCTGCCAAACCCCTCCTCTTCAAACTGCATTGGCTTCCTGTCATTTCGAGGGCAGCCTTTAAGATCGGCTGCCTCACTTTTAAATCTCTATCTGGTTCTTGCCCCGCTTTTCTGAAATCCCTCATCAGGCCCTACTGTCCTTCACGTAATCTTAGATCATCTCACCTTCACCTCCTGGCTGTCCCCCCCATCAAACTCTGCAGATCTGGAGGCCGGAGATTTGCATACCTGGCCCCTAAACTCTGGAACTCCTTTCCTCTCTCTGTCAAAACCTCTAACTCTCTTATACTATTTCGTAAATCCTTAAAAACATGGCTCTTCCCACAACCCAGCTAAGTTCCTCTGTCCCCTCTGCATCCGATCGGCGCCAGGAAACCCATGGTGACAGTGCGCTTTACAAGCACCCCTTAACATAACATACTAAGGCAGTGAACCGCCTCTCAAAAGCCACTTCTCTGCTCTGCAGGGGCTCCGTGGCCATGCAGGAAGGGATGGCGCACTGCAGCCGTGCTGTCTCTATGGGCCCTGTGAAGGTAACAACTGCACTTGAAGTGTTACTGACAGGTCAGGCAGCGAATACTGGTGCTGTGGATATGGGGGACAATGGGGAAACGCCCAGTTGCAGCAGCATCACGCCCCCTGTAACCCGGAGGAGCAGCTGACAGCATGGGGCTGGCACTGGATCCACAGCCAGTGATGACAGTGTGCTGATGGTATCCAGCAGTGTTATACGTGGCCGCAGACGCTAATGCAGCCCACACTTCCTGAACTGAATTGGGTGAAGTAACCCATGACTTCCTCTTAGGGTTGTCACAAATTTGACTGGCAAGTTGTGCCCTTTGTGTAGTGGATTAGTGCCCAAATATTAAAACTACCTCATTTACATACAACTGGCTGTGTCTCCTTACTTACTCAGAAATAGTTGTATGTGATCTCTGCCCGTCTTTGTCCCTCATCTGCTGCTTGCGCCACTCCTGCTGCATTGGGCTCTGGCTCAGCAAATTCATCATCATCGTCCTCAGAGTCAGTTAATTCAACTTCTGTACCTTTCTTAGTGGCAAGGTTGTGCAGCATAGCACAAGTTGCAATGATTTTGCAGCAGATGATGGGTGTGTACTGACATGCGCCTCCGCTTTTGTGGAGGCAGCGGAATCTGCTTTTCAAAAGTCCAAACATGCGCTTCACAATGTTGCGTGTTGATTTGTGTGCCACATTGTATCATCTCTCACTCGGGGTTGATGGGTTTAGGTAGGGAGTGAGGATAAATGACCGCACAGCATAGGCGCTATCACCTAGGTGAGAAAGAGAGTGCCATTAATTATATACACCAACACTTTCATCATCAGTATTCATCATGGTGTGTCACAGGGATTTACCTCGCAGGTATTCTTCTCCAAATTCTCCCGCAGACAGGCATGTGTAGATCCCACTGTTCTGGAAGATGTATGAGCCGTGGGTGCTCCCTGGAAATTTGGCCACGATGTCGGTGATTATGTTGGCAGCATCGCAGATTACCTGCACATTTATGGAGTGGGTGGATTTTCTTTTTCTGTAGATATACTCAGCGGCTGCAGGTGGGCAGATTGGAATGTATGTCCCATCAATGCACCCTATGACATGCGGGAACTGTGCCATTTGGTAAAAGTCAGTCTTGGTTTTCAGCAGTTCCGCCTGTGTGTTTGGGAAACTTATGTAGTGATGCATTCTCTGCATCATGGCATCCAGGAACTTCTTAAAGAAACGGGACAGGCAATTCTGTGACACCCCACCTACCGCAGCTATCACCCCCTGGTAACTGCCAGATGCAAGTAGGTGTAGGCTACAGAACTCCTGCACATGTGGTGGTATGGCATGCGCCCTTGGTGTTGGATGCTCCAGGAGTGGGTGCAGGTCCCTTATCAGGTGCAGGATGGTGTGGGGGTGTAGCCTGTACCTTTCATGGATCTCAGCCTCAGTCAGTTAGAAGAGTGTGATGCGCTCTCTGTAAACACGCTCCTCCCGTCTCCAGATCCTCACTCCTGCTGCCTGTAGCCATAGCCGCCTTGCAATTACATAGAAGGCCGTCATAGTGATCACACTGTTGCATTTTGGGGCTGTTTAAATACATTGCACCTGATTACCACCTGCTTTCAGTCAGTGTTAATTACTGACTCGTAAATACCGAATTTCATGCAATTCGGTTTTACCAATTTTTACTACATCTCTTTTCTAATTTTTACAGTTTCTTACTTACCGATTTGGTATTTGGGTGTTTGGTAATTCCGAATCAGTAAATTAGAAATCGGTAATAAGGAATCGGTATTTACCATTTCCTTATTACTGATTCCTTCCCTACATTGCGTATGCCTATTTACCGATCGATAACAGTGAAATTGACCAAATTTCACCGTTATGGACCGGTATTGGGGCACCTACATACGGCCCTTAATTCCTAAAGCGGATGCCATGTTTTATGCTTGTCATTGAGCACTTCTCTGATGCTGCTTCGTGTATGCTCACTACTGCACACCAATTTGGATATTATTTGTTTGCAATTTACACATACAGCGCCTCTGTTTCATACATCTATAGTGAGTCTGCAACCCGGCTTTAACCCAGTGTACGGAGTAGATAATCCCTGATGCATGCAACTTTACAGTGATCAACATTTTTTGTGTGTAATGTCTTGTTTTATTTTGACTGAGGTACTTCTCTTTTTAATAAAAGTAATGCACTGGACTAAACAATTATTGTGCCTGTTGTTTCACTATTTGCTTACTCAGGCTCTACCACCAACTCTACCTCCATGAGAAGAATTTGGCTGCTTAATCTAGCTACCCTGAGAGTCAACAACAAAAAGAGCATGTATATTAGGACCAGTTTGCAGAGGTATAGTAGGACCGGCACCAGAGGCAAACAATCCCAACCTGCAAAGATGTGGCCCAGTCTTACCTGCATGTCATGTGGTCCCCAAACAGTGTAAAACAGCATTACAACCTGTATTTTTCGATGTACATACATGCATAAGACAAATCACTCGTTCTTTTTCAAATAAATGTACACACCCATTTACGTGACAGCATGCATTCTGACACATTTCTGAAACTCTTTACGTTTATGAGCAGCCAGTAGTCCAAATGAAACACGTCTCTGAGCCTCATATTCCACGCCCAATACCTTTTACAGAGGTCTTACTACTCCCAGCACCCCTGCAGCCATGCAGTACGAAATAGCGAACAGGAATTCATTGTCAATCCTAGCAATTTTTTGTATTATTAAGGGTATAAAGTGATCTATAAATGCCACAATACAACAAGGTATTTTGGAGGTAACGAATATGCTGAAGTTGCCACACATGCATAACAATCCAGTAAGATTTGCACTCACTATGGGCCAGATGTAGGTGATCCCAATTTACCTATTCTTAAATACCGAATGTTACCGATTCGGTATTTAAGAACAGGTAAATGGGATGTAGATACATTTTCGTAAAAAATTACCGAATCTGTAAGATTCGGTATTTACCGAATCAGTATTTACAGATTCGGTAATTTCCAATCATTCCTATGGGCTTGGAGGCCCATAGGAATGAATGACAATTACTGAATCGGTAAATACAGATTCGGTAAAATGGGGGAAACATTCAAGGGTGCCAGGATGTCACTTTGACATCCTGTTGCACCCCTGAATCGTGCTTGTGTGCAGATATGGCACACATGCATGCCCTAAGGACATGTATGTCTGCCATATGGCACAGTTGAAAATGCACAGATTTGCATTTTCAAAGGTATTCGTTATTTAACACCAACTTATAGTTGGTGGTAAATAACAAATCCTTCAATGAGAAAAGCACTCATATGAGTTCTCCCTACATTGCAAATTCGGTAATTTACTGATTCGGTATTTTAAGGAATCAGTAATTTACCAATTCCTTAAAATACCGAATCGGTAAATTACCGAATTTGCAATTTAGGCCACATACATCCCAAATGCCCAATACCGGTCGGTAACGGCCAAAATTCCGTAATTTCGCCCGTTACTGACCAGTTTTGGGCCACCTACATCTGGCCCTAATAGTGTTGCATTGTGCAGTGAATTGAGCTGCTCCAAGCGATGCATGGCTGAACTTGTTGTGGGGCTATGCATATAATTGTTCGTGCAGAATAAGTGCATTCCCATTCTAGCTTGTGCTGTATATATTTATGAAGAAGGTTGAAGTGGGCATGTTTTCTATGCTATGCTGGTTGCATGGACAGCACACTGGGAAACCCTGTGGTTGCTCTAAATCCCCGAGAGGCAAGAAGGGAACAGAAAAAAGGGAGAGGGCAAAAAAAAGATGAACATGCTCACCGCCTCCTTCCCGTGCTCACCGTATCTTTCCCGTGCTCCTGTCCTCTCCTCTCTTCCATTCTCTTGTGTCTTATTTTCTCCTGCGGGATAGCCAGGAGAAAGGAAGGCACAAGAGAATGGAAGAGAGGAGAGGACAGGAGCATGGGAAAGAGGCGTGAGCTTGACCTTATGTAATTGTTCACACTTTCTGCATATTTATATGATATTTATAGAATAGCGTTTGTGAGGCTTGTGATGAACTGCTGATATGTTCCACCATTCAGAGACGAGGTCAGTGTGTGCTCTCGGGCATTCATCTATACATGTTGGTGTTTTACAGTTTTGCTGCGACAACGCGTTTCCAAGGTGAGTTTGCAGCACCCGGTGCAGTAAGTTGTGAGACATGTTCTATGGGTTTGTTATGGTTACATTCCTCATATAAATGGGTTATTATAAAGTACACCCACACTTGTGACTGGTAGAATTGGGTGGTGTATATTCTTGATTCAAATTTCAAACGAATTTCGAAAAGCACCACCAAATTGGATATAAATTGCCACTAGGTTTGATTAATATAGTTCATAAACAAACAGTAGTTCCAAATGGACAACGCTGAATCCGTGGTTGCAAAAGAGTTCCTTTAATATGCCAAGAGAAACCAGCCAACGCGTTTCGTTCCGTCAAGCGGAACTTCTTCAGGGCTGTAAATTGTAAAGTGAAACATACAAAAAACCCGTGTAAGTAGCTTCCCACAAACAGTGTATACCATAAAAACCATGTGCAATAAAATCACATGACACAAAGACAAATCACAGTTAAAAACATACTCCAAATTAAAATAGCAGCATATTCTCTCCACACTGCAGTTTGTGTACATTTTTCAGAAACATTGTGCTGAGAACACTAGTGGCAATTTATATCCAATTTGGTGGTGCTTTTCGAAATTCGTTTGAAATTTGTATTTTTCCTAGGTTGTATCTGGGATGTACTTCTGGGACAGGAAGTACTCGAAATTGCACACCTTTTGAAAAGAATTTTCTCATTTAATATACTGGTGATATATGGGTTGGTGCATTGAAGCTGAATAAGTGGCCCACTGTCCCGTCTGGTCTTGTATAAAACTATATTCTTGATTCATTCAGCTCCAAGAATATTCGATTATCCCGAGTCAGTGCTGGCCTTGCTGTGAGGCAGTGGCGTGTGCTTTGCATTGAGAGGAGTGACGTCGGTGTTTCGCCATAGGGTGAATGTTTGGAATGGTCAGCTATATCGGTGTCTGTGCACCGGAGTTCATTTCATTGGCATGTAACAGGCGGCGTATCCTAGCCTCCTCGTCTGCCCGGTGCTTCAGTCCGGACGCCCGCCTAGCCTCGTAGCCCGGAGCGGAATCGACGCGCAAGAGGGGTAAGAAATACCGGTGTGGGAGCAGGACCGAGGAGAAGCCGCCTGAGCCGCCACGGCCCACCCCGCAAAAAGGCTGCTGCTTAATTGTTCGGCTGCAATAATCCCCCCACACTGGAGATATGTTAATGGTTAACTTGGCTCCCATTAGGGTTCCTCTGCTCTCAATCATGGGACTTGTGGGTACACATCTCCCCCCCCACAGCGCCCACCTTCCAGGCATCTCGAATGAAGGCAGCAGGCAGCTACAAGCAGAATGGTAATGAGCTTCTTCTCTGACTGAGCACCAGGAGAAGGCCCGTTAGTCATTCAGGGATGCTGCAGCTGGAGCAGGGCTGGGCTCTTTCCAAACAAGGCCATGGGCAGCGCTGGACAGAGGAACGGAGCGCACTAATGGTGGGGTCACAAGAGCTTGCAATATGTTATTTTGTCAGTACAGAAAAAACAGGTACCAAGTGTTATTTCTGCAGCTTCGTGTAATTTTGTCTCTCGCCAGTGAGCAGGGAAACAAACAACAAGCGTGCGCGCCTCGTGCGGCAGAAGGGGAAGGCGCGTTGCTCGCGCGGCAGCAGAGGGGAGGAGGGGGGCCTGCGCGATTCACTTGCGGGAGCGATAATTGCTACCATATGGCTCCCGCAAGTAAATCGCCACACGTGCACACGTTGCCATTGAAGGTATTTCGCTCAAAAGCCGAAGCCATGGCTATAGGTCTTTTCCTAAGCAGCGCATGGGCGCTGCTAGGCGAGACCTAAAAATGGATGAAGCAGGTCATAGTTGCAGACAGGCAAATGGGTTCAGATTTTTACATTCTGCAGTAATATAAAGCCAGTATCAATGACTGCCCCATGAAAACAGTTTGCCTTCAGCATTTCCTGTTTGAGCTGATACTATACCATCTTCTTGATGTCTATTCGATGCTCATTGTATGGTGTCTTCCTATACAGTTATTTATGCGCATTCCATATTCTGGGTATATAAAAGGCATTTACTCACCACATGCCTCCCACATCACTAACTATGAATAGCATGATTGATATATTTAAGAAGCCTCAAATCTACTTTATGATTTTTCATCTATATTTGGAATGCCATTTTGCTGCTGCTTGTAAATACCACATGAGAATCATCCTACCACCTGACAGACAAATTGCAAATCTCAATTGTAAGTGGACAAAAACATTGGCCTAAGGACTCAATCCGTTATTTGATGTTGTTTCTTAGCATTAATGGCATCAACATCGATTCTTGAGAATTTGTTCCAAACAAGCGAATAATGTAAGACACCCTTCGTGTCTCAGTGTTGCCTCCTCCTCCCAAAGCAGCTAGTATTGTTGAATACGTTTTTGCCCGAAGTTTCCAGTAGGATGTTGCTAGCTGTACATACATTCATCATTATAAGAGTCTACATCTTGCCCAAATTAACAGCATTCTTAAGTCTCACCTGAAAGAGTGCACGCACTGTCACTTGCGATGATCTATCGTTTCTATAAAAAATAACTCAGAAAAAGGCCTTTTAGTCACCACATTTATTACCATTGGTTGGCTCGATTATCAATCTTGTTTTCTACTTTTTCATTGGGGAATGTGTGTCAGCACCTGTCAACTTCACTTTGTTTCCATTTGTTTTTTCATCCCTGGAGCATGGACCAAATACTGATTGATTTCTTGCTTTGTGTTCTCCACAGTGTGCGCCTGTATTGTGGCACTATTTTTTTGCTTTTACTTTCAGGATAACTTGAAACCATGAAAGTTAAAGCTCATGTTTCCTGGTATTTTGAGTAGCTGAACACAAACAACTAGCAATAACAACACTTTGTGGCATGGGACCAATTAACAAAGCATACACTTTTGCCGCCTTTTACTTTTATTGATGATGAAGCTGTAAACACACTTCTTTCGTTTAAGACTGTTGCCATACAGTATCTGTTTTTCTGAATTAACGTTTGCCATTTTGCCACGTTTAATTATTTGTTGATTACTTCTTTTAGAATTTAGAGGATGTTTTATTCATCATCAAAGAAGCAGTGATTTAAAAAGGTGTATATTTTCCCTTTACCACTACCAACCTCTAATACCTAAAATATCCCTTTATCTCTACCCACCACTGAAACCTAAATTCACTCATACCTCCCTTTACCTCTACCTATTCTGAACCCTAAATTCATCCTTACCTCCCTCTATCTCTACACACCCGAACCCTAAAAATACCCATACCTCCTTATACCTTAAAACCACCCTTGACCCTTCATGTTAACGCTACCAACCCCTGAACCCTCAAGTCACACCCACCACACCCTCACCTCCCTTTACCTCTGCCCACCCATGAACACTTAAATCACTGTCATCCCCCTTTATCTCTACCCACCACTGAACCGTCAAGTCACCTCATCTCCCTTACCTATACACAGGTGTTGGTCTTGACTCTTTCTGCAGGGTCATCCTCATACCTTTTGCCTTCACTCCTCCAATTTTTTGCTGAATTCGTTTTTGTTGGCCATAGGACTCTGCACATTTTACCACTGCTAACCAGTGCTAAAGTGCTTGTGCTCTCCCCTTAAAACGTGGTAGAATTGGTTGGACCCAATTGGCATATTTAATTTGCTTGTAAAGTGGTGCGACATGTTCCCAGGGCATGTAAAGTAAATGCTACTACTGGGCCTGCAGCACTGATTTTGCCTCCCACTTGAGTAGCGCTTTACCACCTTGGCTGCTTGAGATGGTCATCTGCTGTGCTGGGCCATAATGTTAATGGGTGTTGTCATGATGAGCTCAGCTCGTCATGAGCACACGAGCACCGTGCCTCATGACGAGCTGAGCTCGTCATGAGCACGGAAGGGGTTAAACATGTCTCAGGCCTGCCATTGCAGAGATTGTGTTTGTAGTTTTAAACTGCCAATTCGACCTGGCAATATAAACCTTTTGCCAGGCAGAAACATTCCTTTTTAAAACATATAAGTCACAGAAGTGCAGGCCATGAACAACCCAGAGGGCAGGTTGTAATATATTTAAAAAGTAGGCCATGTACTTTTCAGTTTTAAATGTCCTGGTAACGAAAGACTCTTACATTCGTTTTTTACTACTGAAAGGCCTTGCTCTCCCACACAATAACATTGTAGTTACCTTATTACATTTTACAAGTGTCATCTCTAAATGGGAAGAGAGTTTCAGTTCATGTTTGGTGTCTCTGGAATCACAGTGTAAACTCCTAACTTATGATGAGGTTGTATTTTGAACTCCAGTTTTAGAAAGTTGCCATTTTCTTGCTTTAGCCAATTGGTGCCTGCAGCCTGTCTCTTGGTCATGTGACTGGGTGTGGGTGACAGTAGGATTTTGTGTATTCCTCCTAAACAGCCACACATCAATGTAAGCTTAGATGTCACTGGATGGTCAACCGCTAACAGGATAGGAGGGAGGAGCTGGGCACAGCCCATTTACATTTGACTAGGCTGTATCCTGTCTCCACACAAAGGGCTGCATATCCTTTTTGGTTAGTTTGGAACGAGGGCCGGGAAGGCAGTGCATCTGTGCACTTCAAAGATATGCCTCTAGGAGCTTCTCCCCACTTCAAAGGCGCAACTGTGTATAAAAGAGGGACCTCAGATATCATTTCCTTAGTACACTTCTGGACCTATGGATACTCTGCCACGAAGGACTGTTGTGTTGCTACAAGGACTGCAACTCGGCTGGACTGCTGCTCTACAGGAACTGCTGCCCTGCTGTGCTGACCTGCCCCTTGTTTGCCTTTGGCCTGGGGAAGAAGAGCAGGATCTGCACCTTCATCTTGAACGCAGGACCCCAGAGTGATTGAACGGGCTAGTCTGCTGGCCTACTGATCTGAGCTACAGTGACATGAAAGCCCTCCTAAAGAGCTCCTAGACCCAGCTGCAGTGAGTTTCTGAGCCCCAAGTGGTACCTCTCAGGTCCTGGACCCTTGGTGCGGATCTCAACATCTTGGAATCAAGCCTTTGGGCTCATTGCAACCATGACCGCTAATGGGCCGGATTACACTGGAACTCCACCACTCTCACTAAAATCTTGCACGGGTTGCTGCCAACCTACCTCTTCGCATTGACAGCCTACGGGGATCACTGATGCCCGCGATGCTGTCCCTGGTCCTCACAACTCTCTCCAACGCGAACGCTGTCTTGGTACAGAACTTGACAATGTAAAACGTCAGTGTGACAAATCTGGGACTGTATCCAACCACGCTCTGTCACGGTTGGCCTGAACTTTGACATTGACCGGGTCCAGTGTTGACTAGATAGCCACCGTTGGCTTTTAGGCGCTATTTTACAGTTTATTATTTGAACATGCATAACTCCAGTTCTACTGATTGGATTTCTTGTCATTGTGCTATTGTTCTATTTATTAAAATTAAGCTTTATGTTTCTAACCTGGACTGGGATCTTTTTGTGTGATGTTTGCACTGTATTACTGGTTGAAGTGTGCACAAATACTTTGCAAATTCCCTCTAGGTTATGCTTGCCTGATCTGTGCTAGGCTACCAGGGGGTTGAGCAGGGGTTAATTTTAAGTTTGCTTGTGCCTCACCCTGACTAGGATTGTGGTTGCTGCTTGACCAGGGCTCATTACTGTAAATTTCATGTCCAAATCCGCCATTATATTTTCTTTGATGTTTGGCCCCGTGTTCCCATGCCGGTGGCTCTTAGATTTCCATCATATATTTCTTCCTTTGTGATTTTTCCTCTGTTTCCTTGCCCTTTTCCTTTTTGCCTTCCTCTGATCAATTGTTCTTTTGCTTTCTGGAGGAGGCAAAGTTCCTCGGAAAAGGACTGTTGCTCAATGGTGCCTGATGATACGCTGTCAATTGACTCTTGGTCTGAACTGAGATCTGTTACTGATCCGTCTTTACTGACTTCCAATAGACCCAATGCCTTATCTATTGACAGTTCTGATCTTGCTTTGTCAAATTTCTTTGCAAAAGTTAAAATCCAACCCGTGGCATAATCTCTTTCATCTTGCAAAAATATGTATTGTTTATTGCCACCAACTCTTTCTCAAAGATTTTAATTTTGTCATCTACTCATTTAAGTACTTTCTCCATCTCCTTCTTACACTCATCCATTAGTTCCTGTATTTGTGTCATTAGCCCTCTTTGCTCATCCCAGGCATTCGTAACTAGGATATCAAGCATTCTTCTGGAACACGCCTTGGCATTTTCTACCCAATCCTACAGGATTTGTGGCTTGGGTGTTGCCAGTGTTGGGGTGATAACGATTTTTAAACCTCTGGGTATACAGTCGACATCTAGATAGTTTTGTAGTGAGGTTGCTTTCCACCACCTGCTGATTTCCTTGCGCCTCATACGCTCCAAGGTGTTGCCTCTTTGTTTCAAACTCACTGGTACTGTATCCAGTATTTCACTCCCTGATGGCTGTGTCAATGTCCATATTTTAATGAAGATGGCCTTGGAAGAGGCCTCACAGCCCTTTAAAAAACGAATCTGCTGTGCTTGTCATGGTGAAAACGGTGCACGGTTTTGCACTTCCTGCTGGCAATATGATCACGCGTTGGAGCCCCAGTGGCTCAAGCGAACGTTAACTAGCAACAAAGTAGTGGTAGCGTTATAGCGCGGGGGAGGTCAGGCAGAAGTAGAGGCACAGCCGGCTTTCTACATTTACCCCGGAGTGTCTCGCGATCAAGGAACCAGGAAATGAAACTGCACAGCAAAGGCATGTGGCAGCCTACCTGTTCCCATTGCTGTCGCTATAGTCTCTCATCTCCCGGTGCAGCTGGCGTCCTCAGTTTGTGTACCGCACATGCTTGATATATATATATATATATATATATATATATATATATATATATTGTTTACCAATCCAAAACCCAAACGATGAAAGGAAGGCACTGACTCCATGAATTTGACTCAAGGAAAAGTATTTAATCCAACATGCTGCACAGACGGGTTTCGGCGGAAGCCTCCACCTTGCTCACTTACTCTGCTGTAAGTAACATACGTTTATATAACAAATGACATGATGACACATCACAAACAGAAACCATGGCATGATTGGATGTCCATTACCATAGTTACCATGAGCCAGGACTCAGGCAGTCATAAACATAGAAGAATTAGTTGCCTCTATGACCTGCTATATATATATATATATACCTATATATATAAATACTGAACTGACGCATCGAAACCCACTGGCGCTTTTATGGAATGGAGTAGTCGCAGGCACACAAACTGCATTTACCAGAATGCCATGCCAGGCAACGTCCATTGGGTTGGGACTCTGTAATCAATTAAATCTATGTTCCGATACACATTGCTGCCTTAGTTATTTCTGTCAAGCCAGTGATCAAGAGCTACGGCTCGAAGCGAGTTTGGCGACACGAATGCAGGAAGAGAGAGGTGTAAAAGGGCAGTGGCCTCTGAACACCTCTCTGCAATGCAGCTCCCTGATGCATACTAGAGGTACCAGGCGGGCTATTTCGCCCCCAGGAACTTCAGGATTGAAGGGGACTTAATCCCCCAATTTACAATGTGCAAGGGGGTGCATTTGCACACTTGCTATGTCATGCCCCGCCCCCTCCCTGCACCACTGTGCAAACGTGCCCCCGGCACATTGTAAATTGGGGGATTAAATCTCCTTGAGTCCTGAGGGTCCCTGGGGCCAATTAGCCCACCAGCAACCTCCAGTAAGCGCCACAGAGCAGCGTTGCTGAGTGGTGTACTAAGGGGCCTGACTTCTAAACACCTCTCTGCAATGCAGCTCCCTGGTGCATACTGGAGGTACCTAGTGGGCTAGTTTGCCCCCAGGGACCCGCTGGATTGAAGGGGACTTAATCCCCCAATTTACAATGTTCCTGGGTGTGCGTTTGCACACTTGCTATGTCAAGCCCGCACCCTCCCAGCACCACTGTGCAAACGCGCCCCCTGAGTGTTCAGGTTTGTCATGTTCAGTGGTTGACTCCCTTGTAGGATAGGGGGCTTACAATGGCACCGTTAGCTAGTTGGTATATAGGCCAACATATCGTACGGGGTCTCTGGAATCAGTCTTGCCACCAAGCCCTTAGTTTATGCTGTCCAAACAATGCACAGATCCTACAGATTAGTTGGGACGGCAAAACAGAGTCTAAATGACACTGAACAATAACGTGTAGTAATCAAGTTACCCTACGCTTACATCATTTGTGTTGGTCCAGAAATTGCCCAGTTACTCTAATATCATTACTATGAGTACAAGCCTTTCTCCCCACAGATATTGCTTGATAAGGGCGAGACCTAATGTGGAGATGGAAAACTACTGGACTACTCCAGAACAGAAAATGTTTCATTAGGGTCTCTTCCCCAAAAGGCAAAAAAGTGTCAATATTCCTCTTCCTTTATGAACATCAAACAAGAGTGTGCAATGCAAGTAGACAACCAGTGAAATGGGTAAGATGAATGCAGTACTTTGTCGAGGAATACTAGGTATGAAGTAATGGAAATTACTAGTAAGTAATTAGACCATTATTTCCTCGCCATAGTCCTTACTCTATGAGGATGTTCCATATTGACAAACCCCCAGTGCCATGAAAGCTTTAAAAAAGGATAGTACATGTCACAATGCACCACCAGAAGGAACATTTAGTAGCATGCATTCAAAAGAGTAACTTAGGAACATCCGTAGAACAAACAATACAGTGCCAGACAGAAACATTGGTTCCCAAGTATCTGAATGGGACTGAACTTTACAAGGTACCATTGGAGTGGTGTCGGTGGGATGGGCGGAAACAGAATCTAGGAGGCCAGATGAGGTGCTCAATTTTGACTGGTTTATTCATTGTATGACAGAGTGAATCTGTTTTTCTTTAAATGCTCTTGTCTTTTCTTTCTATGGCTTTTCTCTCTGTCCTCATGGGTCTACGGCTTTTCTGAACTGTTCTGGTTCCTTTTGTGTCCTGACGGATCTTGTCTCTGTTGCTCATGTATTTTTTTTTCTCTCCCTTTTCTGTCTCAGGTTCTTACGCTGGAGATGGGCACACCCCAGGAGGCTCGTAAGAAAAGAGAGAAGGAGGTGAGTATCCAGGGGTTACTTTGGCTTTTATCAAGATAGGCCTCCATCAAACCGAGTATGTGCCAAAACAAAATAAATCTCTTTATTGGAAGTGAGGAGAGGGAGGTAGAGGATAAAGCAAAAGAAAGAAGGATATTTCATATATCTAGGACTTTCTTTACTTCTCTTTTTATGACCTCTTATCAGATGGGGCTTCTCAAATGGGGAATACTTTCAATTTAGGGTCAAGTCATTAGCATTCCCCGAAAGAGGAAAAGGAAGGAGGAAAGAACCCACAAATGTCTCATTATGGAGGAGCACAATAACAAATGTCTACTTCCCCTCCTTTTTTCCCCTTCACGCTCTCTGTGGTAGGAGCTTCTAGAAATGAAACACAACAAAAAGAAATGAGGGATCAAAAAATAAAACAAAAACTCTTCTCTAGATTTTGAGTTATGATTGCTGGGTGAGGCCCGTTGGGCGTCCGGGATGCGGTTGTTGCTTCACCCTCACACCATCCTCCCTCACACTGTCGCTAACTGCGTTTACCGCAACTCTCCTGAGTTGCGACGGCGATGCATTGGCTCTCCAGAGGGACCAACCACTCCTTCGACCAGCTCTCTGTTGTGTTGTCTTCGCTGTCTCCTCCCGCCTGGACTCGACATAGGGTTTCTGCTTCCTCCACAACTCCCTGCATCTAGCTCCCATCTTTGTGTACTCCTCGACGCTCTGCCTAACTTCCTGCTTCCGCTGGAACCGCCTGTCTCCTTCCTGGAGCCGCTGCCACTCCTTGCCAGGGCCTCCCTCTTCTAGGCCGCCCAGGGGGGCTGATTCATTCTCTGGAGGGGCGGACTGGTTGTCAATCTGCACAGGGAAGGTCAAAGGATTAACCCTTTGGACGCCTCCCCCTTCCATTACACGCCATTGCTCAGTTGTAACGTCGGGGAAATGGGAACCAGGTAGGTGTCGATACTCGGGCTGCGTCTCTCTCCCACAAGTGGCTTAGCTAAAAGGTAGAAAAGCAATACCAAACCACAGAAACTAGAAGACCAACTGTGAAGTGTTCATAGGGTAAGAATCCAAGTACAGTTAAATTGTAATGATATCTATAAAATGCCTACTGAAAAAAGATATACTTACACCAAACCAGCATTCACTAAAGAGGTTTCATAAAAGGGTTCCCAGGAAGTCAAATAATATGGGTTAAAATGATTGTCACAGTCTTTCAAATTGAGCAAGAAGAATTTATTCAAGAAGGTCTGGGATACAGGTTGTAAACATGAACTTTGGAAAGAGCAGAGGAAAAGGTGAGAGTTAAAATGGGACATTAATTATTAGAAAAGACACCTCATAAGAAAAGTGACTAGAACAATTAGCAAAAACAACATTCAAAAACAATTTAATGGGGCTCTTTATTTGAAATGCACCAGTTGCAATAAAATAACTAAAGAAAATATTCTTTACAACCCAAAATCAATTCCCATTAGATGATAGTTTATTTGTGATATCTCTTTCGTGATCTATTCAATCAGATGTCTTAGTGGATATACTACTTAAGCCCATCCACAAGAAAAGCAAAATTAAGTTAAATGGAAAATATATAAACTGCAAGGGAGCCAACATTATCTCTAGCAAGGTATTTCTCTAATCATTGTCAGACAATAGTTCACATGAAGTTACAAATAGAAAATGTGACAAAAGTATTAGGAGGAGGAAATAGGGAAGCACTGTTAGACCAAAATGATAAATCGCTTGGAAACTTGTCACCAAGGAGATTAAAAGAGATGGAGGATTTGATGTGTTACCTATAATACCCTTTACTCTAAGTCTATGCCTCAATTACGAGTTTGTTGTAACTGTATCATTATTCGCCACACTTTACAAAATAACAATGCCCTGGGATTCACCATTTTCCGAATGTAATAAATAACCGCAATTACGAGCATTGACCTCAAAATGGGGTATAGCAGGCAGCTTACGCATCAAAAACTAGTGGCGGCCGGTAACCTTTGAAAGTGGTGAGTGAGAGAAGTGGCCAACATTTCCCAAAAAACAAAATAAAACATCCCTTCCCTCCAAGAGACCATAATAAAATGCCTCCTCCCTCCAAAAGTCCAAAATAAAAGATCCCCTCCCTCCAAAAGCCCAAAATAAAGCTACACTAACATTTAAAAAAAAAATGGTGCTTACCCACTGCTGCATGTCCTCCTCAGTTTTCTGAAACTGGAGTCTGCCGTGGAGCTGCACTAACCAATCTCATGCTGTTTACCAGCTTAAACGAAGCACCAGAATCGGATGGAGCATGTTGTCCCGATGCTCCTTCAGGCCATGCAGGCCTGTGCTTGCTCTCTAACCAGCTGTGTAAGATAGCTCGGGATGGAGAGCTTCAGAGTGCACATGTCAGACTGGCTGTAGCAAGATAGCTGGCCCAACTGACATGGACATTTTGGAGCATCTGGCCAGCCACTGCTCCAGTGTTTCATGCTGCAAATCATCAGCGGAGGACATGCCGCACATGTCTCTTGGGTCGGGGGCATGGAGGTGCACACGTCAATAAAAAAATTTAAAAAATGAAATTATTTCATTGCCATTTTATTTTTTCAAGTGCGGCACGGCATGCAATGCTCCCTCGCCCTCACGGAGAAACCACCACTGCCAAAATCTGCATGACTTATTATTTACTGGATTTTTTTAACTCAGTAAATTTCAGCTGGTTTGACCTGCCGAAACATATTAGGTGAAAAATCCGACGGTTGGATTTTTCTTTTTTAATTTCGTTTTATATAGCAGGAACTGGACCGGAAGGTATCAGAGGGCTTTACATGAGCATAAATTGCGTTACAGACAGATACATTCATTTGGTTAGGTTTGGGGAGATTAAGTGATTTGCCCAGAATCAAAGGATGTTGAGGGTCCCTGCCCAGCTATGAGGTCGACTGCTCTAGCTGTTAGTCCACATCCATTTTCTTTGTGATATACTCATAATTGGAATTTCCACGCAACACTGGTTCTCATGGATACTGGAATTATCTGAACTATTCAGAGGTGAGGACAATGTATTTATTTTTATTTTTTTTTATTTTTATTTTTTAAATTTATTTTTATTGCAGAATTAGAAACAAGACTTCAGAATAGGCCAATCAGTACACTCTTAGTTTCCCAACCATAACAATGACAGATATATCGTACACAGCCATTTAGCCCACATCCCGGAGGCTGGGCGGCGTGCCAGGCCTATCCTTCTCAGGAAGACGCTTCCGTGTACTCCCTTCCCAGGTATTCGATCAGCTTCACCTTTCAGTATCTGCTTTTACCCCCCTAAACCCCCCCCCCCCCATGCACCAACCAGCGAACTCAGCATCCACCCGGGATTATCGCCAACTGCACTTGACCCAACCAACACAATATCATCCATAGCACTCCAGAGTCCTCCTTCCGGATCCCCCCAGTATTGTTGCCAGAGTGCCTGCCTTCTATCCCGGGGGCCCCCCGCTCCTCGGGACAGTCCTAAGTTCTATCCTCTGATTCCGATCCATGCCGCTATATCGAGCTACCTCCCTCAAAACTCCCCCCCCCAAACTGCTACCGCTACTGCTGCTGCTAATGCGGGCATTCCAAAGCCATACTATCTCTGGGGCACGTCACACATCAGGAGTCGTTCGCAATCGCTAATAGTACACGGAGTCCTCACAGACTATGGCTCCTCCTTCTCACCCTCCACCATATAATCACGCAATGCCTGCACCACCATCTCATAAGCTCTCGCCATTTCCAGACAGCTCTCCTTGCCAAGTCTAGTAGCCTGCCGCATTCTAATAGTGCTTTCACAGCCTGCCCACTTCAACAGCTCATTCATCCATCTCCTCACCGATGGGCCTTCTCTAGATTTCCAGTGCCAAGTTATCTCTCTTTGTGCCAACATGAGTCCCAAATCAATGAACTTACTTGTAATTGTAGTTTTTTTAGTATGGGGGAACCAGAGCAGGAGACACGCCGCCATATCAAATTCCACCTCCCTATCAGTCACCGCATTCAAAAGTTCCCCACCTCCGGCCAGTACGACCCCAGTTTCGGACATCCCCACAACAGGTGATCCAGCTCAACCTCGGGCGTCAAGCACCGTGGGCACACCGCGTCAAGCACTTGGAAGTACCTCTTTATCCTTTCCGGGGTTAAGTACGCCCTGTGTATTATAAAGAAATGCACCTGCTGAAGCCGCGCGTTTCTCGTACCCTTCCACGTCCGCCCCAGGACCTGGCTCCAGACCGTATCCGGTATGGGCTTGCCTATGCTATCCTCCCATCGTGACTTCAAAGCCAGCATTGGTGCTAGCCCCTCGGTCAACATTCTCGCGTGGAGGCATGTTACCGCCTTAACCGTGCCCGCGGCCATCACCACGTATTGGCATGCCATGGTCACTTCCGGCTCAGCAAGCCCTACCCCCCAATGCTTTTGCATCGCCGCTACCACTGCCGCGTGCAATAGAAAAGTACCGTCTGGCAAGCCAAACTGCTCCTGCAATACTTGATAGGGGACCAGCGCACCATCAATGTATAAATCCCCCACCATCTGGAGACCCAACTCCTCCCATTCCAGGAGTCTGGACCAATCGCCCCCAGGCGGCAGCGCTGTCAACATCCCCAGCGGTATCTCCGGTGCATACGGCCGGGTTTTCCCTGCTCTTTTCAGGCTCCTTTGCCAACACAGTTTAAGCGTGCTTTCCTCCACCGTGAGATCCCTCGAGTCCAATTTCTGTTGCATGACTATATAAGATAGGATGCACTTTTGGATACCGGTATCACGCTCACTCTCAGGACCCCTAAACTCTCTCGCCACTTTCTGCGTTAGAATCTGCAGTTGCGCCGCCAGGTAGTATAGTTCAAAATCAGGGACTGCCATCCCCCCTTCGATCTTAGGTCTCATTAGGGTTTCCAATGCCACCCTCCTCCTACCATGGCCCCAAAGGAAGCCAGTCACCAGCATTTTCAGTTCCTTAAAGACCCGCTGTGGGATCCACACCGGCAGAGTTCGAAAATAATAAAGCAGCCGTGGAAGCGCCACCATATTCAACAGTGCCACTCGGCCCAATACCGACAGAGGAAGAGAGGCCCAAAATGCCATGCTGCCCCTCAGGGCACGAATGCAACGCCCTACGTTCCCCTCCAAGAAATCCGCCGCCGTGTGATAAATGCGCACCCCCAGGTAGGTGAAGCACGAAGGCTCCCACATGACATCCCTCGCTAGTGGGGGGCAGGGCGTGCCCGCCCGCAATGGGAATATACAGGTCTTAGTCCAATTCACCTTAAGGCCAGACAACCGACCGAATCCAACCAGCATATCTACCGCTCCCTCCAGGGACCGTCCGGCATCTGCTAAGTACAGCAGCAAATCATCAGCATACAAAGATATATAATGTGACTCCGGCCCCTGCGCAATCGCACTGTACATGGCGCCCGACCTCGCCTGTGCCGCTAGCGGCTCCATCGCCAATGCGAACAGCAGGGGGGACAACGAGCAGCCCTGTCACGTCCCTCTGCAAACAGGATAGGCCGAAGATACTAGCGGCCCCAGGCGCAACCTCGCCCTAGCTGACATGTAAAGCACCCTTGTCCACCTCCGGAATCCTTCCCCGATTCCGAATTTCAGCAGCACCTCATCCAGATACTTCCACTCGAGGCTATCGAAAGCTTTTTCGACATCAACTGCCAACACCACTGAGTCAGGAGCTGACGTCCCGGCACCATCCAAAATTCGAACCAGCCGTCGAATATTCATGGAGGTGTTCCTAGTTGGGATAAACCCCGCTTGGTCTCTATGCACCAGTGTGGTCATGTGCGGCAGTAACCTGGTGGCCAGAATGCGACTCAAGATCTTATAATCCACCGTCAGCATCGATAAGGGTCGGTAGGACGTCACACTCAGCGCATCCTTGCCTGGTTTCAACAGTGGCACTACTAGTGCCTCCCTCATTGACTCAGGCAGGTAACCCAATTGCTTGGCCTCCGAATACACCACCAACAGTTTTGGCGCTAGGGTGTCAACAAATTTGGCGTAGAATTCTATCGGTAAGCCGTCTACCCCTAGGGTTTTATTTCGAGCCATCTGTTTAATTGCTACTCTCACCTCCGCTAGCGTTATGGGACCCCCCAGTTCCTTAGCATCCTCGCTGTCCAGCACCGGCAGCGGGATCGAGGCCAAGTGGCCGCCTATCTCAGCCTCCTCCGCCTCCAGGTGGCATTTATAGAGTCCCGTGTAATAGGATTGAAAGCACGCCATCACCGCTGTTTGCGAGTAGACTACCTCCCCCCCCCCGTTCTTATACTCATGATCGGGCACCCCCTAGGCTCCGGATCCGCAAGCTTGGCAAGGAGTGCTCCCACTTTATCTCGCTCCTCATGCACCTTGATGTTATATAACTTGTAGTCATAGCACCTCAGCCGTTCAGTCTCAGTCGCCACCACCTCCTTAGCCTCCACCAGTCTCTCCTGTAAGTCTGGCCGTTCTGGCCTCTGCTGTTCCAAGCCCCTCAACACCCTTTCCGCTTCCACCAGATCATTCAGGACAGCCGTCCGCGCATTTGAGAATCTACCCATGCACACGCCTCTCACCACCACTTTCATCGCATCCCACTCAACCGATCGTGACGAGGCAGAACCCGCATTCTCCGCAAAGTAGCGGTCAATGCCCTGTTGAACCGTGTCACTGAACACCAGGTCTTCTAACGTTTCAGGCCTCAGCCGCCACGACGGGACCGCCGACCTAGCCTGTTGCCACTGCATTGACACCAATAAGGGATTATGATCTGATATGGTTCTGGTCAAGTATTCAGTGTGAGTCACCACCGTCGCCAAAGTGCCACTACACAGCACTGCGTCTAGTCTAACATGCAGTTTGTGTATTGTAGAAAAGTAGGAGTAATCCCTCACCTCAGGATGCTGCTCCCGCCACACATCAAGCAATCCCCACTTTTCCTGCCATTCTTTCCTGTGAGCTGCCAGCCTGCGCACTGGGGAGTCTACTAGAGGCGGGTGCGATCTATCCAGTGCTACATCAGTGATCGAGTTAAAGTCGCCCCCTAATAAGACAGGGCCAGCTAGAAAATGGGCCAGCGAACTCGTTAAGCTATCAAAAAAGCGGGCCTGATCGGAGTTGGGGGCATACACACTACACAAAACCACCTCCCTTCCATAAAGTCGCCCCTCAACCGCTACATATCTACCCTCGGGATCAGCCCGCTGCGCTGTGACTTGGAACGGTGTCCCCGCTCTTACCCATATTAGGGCCCCTCTGGCAAATGCCGAATAGGTTGTGCCAAACACCTGACCCCGCCACCTCCTCTGTAAGGCTCCACATTCTTTCTTGGTTAAATGAGTCTCCTGAAGCATTGCTATCTGCACTCCCCGCCTTACCAAGTATGCCTGCACCTTATGGCATTTCACCATTGTTTGAAGTCCGCGGACATTCCATGTAATATATTTCACATTAGGTAACGACCCATTATAGACATTTCTGTACAGTATCAGCATCAAACAGTTGTACCCCGCATTGCAGCAGTTGTGTCTCCCTTCCCGATCCCCCCACAAAACAACCCAAACCCCACTCCCCAGGACAGGACTTAATAACCCAGCTTCAGCCCCGTTCCAAACCATCAAAACCACACACTTACACTAATCTGTGGTCGTCACCACAGAAGGCCTTAAGGGCCACAAGAGGGTGATAGAACACCGATTCAGGGTAGGCAGAGCTCCCACCCCGCGCCCTCAGTCCCATGCTGCCTCCGTAGCCCCATACCTGATAGCACCAAAAGTCCGGAGAGTCTGTCCCAACAGGCACCCCAGGGCTAATGGGTTCACCGAAACGTTACTCATTAAACAGTCCATCTGAAGTCTGTGGGGTGACCACTGGTCCCTTCATACTCCCCGTTTCTGATTCATCGCCTCCAGATTTCTCACCTTCCTCCTCCGAGGCCGACCCCTCCGACGTTCTTTCCAGCTGCGAACCTGTAATGCTCGCCGTCGCAGCCACTGCCCCTTTCTTGCCATTCGCCATCTGGGCGTCTCGCATGGCCTGCTGGAGTTTATTCCGCGAGCGAATGCGCTGCGATTTCCTAATCCGGATCGGTTTTGGCCTTTCCCTTCCGCTTTTATGCGTGCGGTCCGTTCCAGCACGGTACAGTTCCAGCCACGACCAAGCTTTGTCCGGTGTCTGGAAGAAATGCGTCCTGTCATCGAGGATGACCCTTAATTTGGCGGGGAAGATTAAGGAGTATTGAATCCCCTCGTCCCTCAGTTCTTTTTTGACTGCTAGGAAGGACGCTCTGTTTTTCTGTACTTCCTGCGTATAGTCCGGAAAAATCGTGACATTGCTATTGTCCACTTGGAAAGGGCCCTGGGACCGTGCTCTTTGTATCACCAGGTCGCGATCCTTGTAGTGCAGCAATTTCACCACCATCGGTCGGGGTGGTCGGCCCTCCAAGGGTGGCCTAGCCGGAACCCTATGCGCTCTTTGCAGGGAGAAGAAAGGAGAAAGCCCCTCCGGCGCCACAACCGTTTTAATCCAGTCCTCCATGTATGCCACCGCATCATCCTTCTCAATCTTCTCCGGAAGGCCCACCACCCTCACGTTATTCATCCTGTTACGACTTTCCGCATCCTCCGCCCGTCGTTCCAGAGTCGCCAAACGACCAAGAATATCCGTCAGTTTGTGTTCCGCCGTCACCACAGCAGGTTTCAGGTCCAGGAGTAATTGGTCATGTTCCTTCACTCTATCCGAGAGCTTGGCATGGTCTGCTCTCAGTAGGCCCAGCCCCGTCGCAACCTGCGCTATATCGTGATGCAGTGTTCCTTCATCGCAGTAATCGCCTCCAGGATAGCATCTAGACATAGGTTCAACCTCTGTTCCGGCGTGGAGTCCTCCCGTGGGGTCCGGGTATCGCCAGTCTGGACCACCGCGGTTGCGCCATCTTGTTCCTGGGGTGTGTTCAGAACCCCGTCAGTAGCGGCCATCTTGGCCACGGTAGAAGCTCCCCCTAGGCCACCGCCAATAGTCTCGCTATCCCCAGCGCTCCTTGCACAGTCCCACCAACTACTGCCACCATCCGGGGAAGACAACTTCTATGCGGAGCAGGGCGCCACACACCTCAGCAAGGATTGTTCCTGCCCCTTCCTCATGTCTTACGTGCCCCCGAGGCACACCCTCTGGTTTCGGTCGCTGCCAGTGGTTCACTGCTTCTGTCTACTACTATTATTATCAAGGACCCGGTCCACTCTCCAGTTCCCGCTGTCCAGGTCAGCAATGTTTCTCAGGGCAAGGAGGTGGGCGCCCCCAGAGCCAAATGCGCCGGCCGCTCGACCCTGTATTTGGCTGCAGGTCAGCAGTGCAACCCCAGTCCACGCTCCATATTGCTCCACCTTCACCCTTGCAGTGGCCCAGGCGGGCGATCCAGCAAGCCCCCTTGGTCCCCACCGGTATGCAGGGCGCTTCACACTCCCCGCTGCCCACAAATGTAGCTGTGCCCTCCGGAGATCAGGAATCCTGGCTGTGCACTTCACAGTCCCGTTGTCACCGCGGCGGCAGAATCCGCCGTCTGCCCGTATAATTAGCTCCTGAGGCGGTTGGGTCTGCTCACTCGCGCGGCCTCCTCCATACGAACCAGGTCAACGCTCCGTGTGTCCATCCGCCGCCCGCTGCAGGCACCGCGGTCCTAGGTCTGCCCGTCTCGCGCCAGCCTCCAGGTCGGGGAGTGGGGGGGAGGGGGAGGGGCGAGGGGGTGCTGCACTCACCGCCGTCCGGGGAACGATGTCCTCAACCCCCTCGGTCGGCGCCTAAGATGCCACCAGGCGCGCCTCCGCTCCCCTCGCTCTTCTCGACAGCCACCAGCGCACCAGCTTCAGGCGCCCACCGTCTCCGAGCGTCCCCAGACCTTCACGCCGCCATCTTGTCCTTGTTCTCCCCGGCTCCTCCGGGATCCAGGATTCAGTCGCTACTCGTCCCCCGAGGTCCCGCCAGCGACCAGACACTCTGCACCGGGTAACAATCACCACAGGTGGTGAATCCGTGCCTCCAAAGGCATTGTAGGCGGCTGTGACAGGATAAATGTCGGGACTCGGCGCGGAGCTGCATGCTCACACGGCCATCCCGGTCGGCGCTCAAACCACGCCCCCCGTGAGGACAATGTAAACAATTTATATCATGTTAATGTAGCTAAAACATTGCTAACTATCACTCTTTAACTATGGACAAAATAACTTAACAGAATTACAGCAGAACTCCTAAAGGCATTTGAGTTCAAGCAAGGATGAAAGTGATAACAGAAATATGTAGGGAGCTTTCTTTTTATTTTCCCATGACTTTAACAGAACACATAATCCTAAAATCACGTCATAATTACAAAATAAGTAACAATGAGCTGTACCAAGAGACATGAACATCAATGAAGGGGAGGTCTGGTCACATTTCCTATTAAACACTTCTCCCGATAACGGGCAGGTGGACCTGAAGTGGATGGGTTGGACGGGCATTACCTGTATCATATATGCATTGACCCAGGTGTGGCGATTAGATGATGGCCTTGTTTGTTTGTTTGATTATAAAATAGTATCATATTTTGCCTTATCCTTTCTTTCCAACTGCATGTTCAAATACGGATAATCACACGAAAAGCCATTTGGGCACATAGATGCAACGACAGCATCACGGAAGGCAAGATAAGTATCTTGTTATCCCAATGGACATAAATAATGCACCCTTTTGGAACACTTAAATACGACACAGTATAAAGAGCTCATAATAAGCAGCCATTTTCTTATTATATGGAATTGATATTGTGTTCACTTTCATTTAACACATAAGAGGGGAGAGGGCCAACCAGCTCCACTCAACCACCCGAGCCCCCACAGGATCTCAAGTACATACACAAGGGGGGTGGAGAGCACAAAACAAAGAACAAAACTTATGCCAAAGCAGACAAACTCATTAATTTGAGAAAACTGCCCTCACTCACATACCGAAGTATGTGACATGCTTCATCATAGGGCCTGCTTGCAATACGCCCTGGTGTAGCCACACACAGGACGGAGCATAAGGGAGGGGAAAAAAATAATAAATTCCACGCAACACAACATATAACAGTGGAACTGAACAAATAAAACATGTAACATATAATGTGTAAAGACAGTGCCAATCACCAAGTGGCTTCAGACAATGGTGCGACAGAAGGGTGGTTTAAAACTGGTTTGAGGGTACTAAACAAACCATTTTTATTATTCTCAGGTTCCCCCCACCAGGATTAAAAAAAACAAAGGATGGGTAATGTCTTCGTGAGAAAATGAGGGTTCTCAGGACTTCCCTCCTATTACTGCAGTGGTCAATATGTTTCGACCGACTTACTGTGCCTCGAAAGGTCACCCCGTTCTTCTTCAGGACTGTTGTCGTTCCCTGTACTACCTATGGCCCCACCGTATTTCGGTTATTGTGCCATGAAGTATGAGCCGGTCTGCCTAGATCCTAGCTCTTCTTGTCACGTGCAGAGAATGTTCCCAATAGTCAGGGAGAACATTCACAAGTTTATGTAGTAGATTAACCCGAAATGGTGTCCGGCAGGAGGGTATCCCAGGAACACAACTGTTCCGTAGGTCTGCCCTGCCAAATCGGCCTGCTTTCCGAAACACCATGAAGGTGTGTTCACTTTGACATGTCTCAGCAAAGAAAAGGATAACAATTATCATGTTTGATGTAGCCAACTGAGCCCTGGTGTTATATATGTATACTGTTTTCTGTAAGATTGAAACACATCTTTTAAAAGCAGAAAAAAACAAAATGCAAATAAAAAGATTACAAAAATAATAATAACTATTACAAAATCAGTCAAATAAGTAGAAAAGAAGATATGACATCTCAATTAATTAGGAATCTCCATTCAATTTAAAAGATACCCAAAGATAAAGAAAACAGACACAATCAGCACAAAAAGATTACCCAACACAGAGCAAATGAAAAGAAGAGAGACAAGACTTCTGGTCATGGATGATAGTAGAAACAGAGTATAAAAGGTAAACACATTCAGCATTGCCATGAGGCGATCAGGGTATTTTTATGCAACACTCACAATAGGAGTAAAAGATGGACAATCAAGTCTGAAAATCCATGTGGAAGATATGTTGATATGGTATGATTATTGTATACCTATTGGAGTTTTTGTTGTATTTTAATAATTGCAGGAAAAATAGTTTAAATCAATTTGTATCATCAGCTTCTTAATTAGACTTCCAGCAATCAAGAAGGTATGACATATGCTTACTTTGGATGACCTATTCAATTAGAGAAAATCATTAAGTAGCACTTAAGCTTAAGGAGAGAATTTTTTTAATACAACTAAATCTACGTTTTTATTAAGTTTAATAAGCGTTTTTACTTTTCCTTATACTTTACTGTAGGGAGATCTCCACCCTGACTGCAGAGTCTTCCTAAGATAAAATATAGGGAAAAAGTAAGAAAGTGTATTAAGCCTTAAAAATTTGTGAAAGTATTTTGATGTTAAATATTCATGGACATTAATTTTATATATTGACAACAGAAGTGCAGTTTGTTAATGGGAGTAGGCTTACTTTTTTATAGGTGATGCTTGTCCTCCCTATGCCCCTCTGTAGAGCTCCATTGACCCCTCCCTGTTCCTCCACAAACCCCTCCCCCTTAGTCATACATATTTCCAATTGTCCAATGACTTGCGCTTTCCTTCTTACATTTAGCTCAAACACACAAAAGTTGACAGGAGGAATGCTTGCAATTTTTTTAACCACTGGCAATTGCTTAGGGTAGCTTTCCAACCCGTTATTCTTTTGCCCACCATGCTACCTCAGATTAGATCCGACCAAATGCCTTGGTCTTCTCCGGTATGAACAGTCCAGCACCGATGTATGACGGTACAACGCGTACCGTCACAACACATCCCTTTAGCACGCATCCCTTACAACGCAAGTCGTTACCACGACTTGCGTTGGGGGTGCGGATTTCGAATAGTATAATTTACTATTCTAACACCAGTCCCCGTGGACCCTAGGGAAGGTGTTGGGATAGTAAATTGAATATTTTTAAACCTTTAGCTCCCTCTAGCGCAAGTCGTGGTAACGACTTGCATTGTAAGGGATGCGTGCTAAAGGTACTGCGTTGTGAAAACTTCGTGGTAAACGATGTTTACCGTCCAGCACTAACCAAGCCAGGTCCTCTTTGAACCAGAACACATGCAACCCCACAGTGGTTTTGGCCTGATTGGACCTCTTCAGTCGAGTGCAACTTTATTCCAGGGGCACAGTGAACAAGGGACCCATGTCTGGGTATACCCATGGCCACTTAAGGGGATTACATAACACACACATTAACTACTAAAATGTAAACTTACGAGTGCAGAACATTCACAGTTGTGGCGGAGATTCTCTACATAGAAAATTATAGAAAATGTGGAAGCATAAACCTACGCACAGTTTGTAAATACCATTTGTGGTACGTTTGCAGTACTAGTGTAGTATTACAAAATGTAAGTGCAGTTCCTGAGTAGGCCCCATATAGTTTAAATTACCCATTGACAGAAAAGGTTACTTAGAGATTAAAGGATTGTTTTAAGAATGCTAATGGTATTTACAGGCAGTGCTCAATAGAAGAAGGGATTCAACACTTTCCCTGCAAACCATAACTATTGAATACATACAGGCCCCATTCTTTTTAAGTCAGAGAGTGAAATGGAGAATAACTAAAAGAAAGGTGAGCAAAATCCATTTAAGTGCAGAGTAAAGAATGCTCAGCATCTGAACTTTAACAGAAGCTATATCAGTTAGGCCACAGACCGATTCAGAGCACAACCTGTAGGGATTCATGGGAAACAACGAAATTGAAACTGCAACACTCTCCTAGAGCATCAAAGCAAACAGGGATGAGACCACCAACTATCTGCATCAGGTGTTGAACATGCTGGGTTATCGCTGCAGCCAACAAAATGTTGATACCTCAGTGCTAGGCAAACATAGCAACAAAGGCCCTGCTGCCTCCATGTATCAACACAGCTACCTAAAAAAGCTTTAATAAAGCCAATAGCTCTGGTATGTTGCTAGGGGTCATGTTTGGTAAAAGTTTGAAGGTGCTCTGCATATTGTCCTCAGCTATCCTAGGAAGAAAATCCTATAATGAATCAACCACTTGGGAAATAACAGAATAGGAAAAGGGAGCAGGCAGAATGGCCCCTTTGTTGAGCAGACTGCATTAACAGAGTTAAGCTGTATCCACAAAGAAGAGTATTATTGAAAGGATTCAGGAGAAGAAGTTTGCATTGTAAGTGGTAAACTTAAAAGGTATGCTCAGCAAAAAAATGCATAGTAGATACTTTTGACAAAGACAGTATTTTCTTTGCATCTTCAAAAAATAATATATGTGTGCATATCTTCACTTTTTAAACAATAAAGGCTATAATCTGACACATTAAAATGACAGCAAAGTGAAATAGCACTGTGCCTTAATGAGACCTTGTCTTTCAAACAGCCAAAACTACCTACACAAAAACCCATAAATCAGCAATTAAAATGTCTTGGTGTCAGCAAAATAAATACATCAAGAACTCACATAAGGAATCAAGCTGTATGTCTTATTTGCAGTGTAACAACAGGATACTTTATAACTCCACAACCTAATGAGAACAAAAATGGGGCAATGTAACCATGCTGAAGCACAAAAAGGCTACGGCCAATTCAGCACATCCAAGCAAGGGAAAGCCAGTAGAAAAAAAATGAAAGCCAAGGTATGAAGATGGTTGTCCCAAAGCCAACTATCATTCAGTATATGTTTAAAGAATTGATGACATGAGAATTGATAACATTGACAGCAATAACAACAGCACCAAAAGGTGATGGACATGGAACCTGGTCCGACCTCCAGTGAGGAGGTCCAACATGCCTTTGTCACTACACAAAAAACCGTTTTCCCGAATGAATGAGGGACAATCATGGGGACTTTCTAAAGAAGACTGCAACTGTTGTTATCACAAGTAAACTCCATGCTACTGTGGATGTTTGCTTCTGTGTGTGGCACACCTCATTGTGTTTTATTAGTGATCATGAGTTTTATCTGTTTTATCTTCTGTTGCTCATTTACTTGTAACTGTTGACACTACGGACACTCTTGTTTTATTTTCTCATTTGTTACTTTTTTACCTTTTCATTGGTTCTTGCTCTTCAGTCCACTGCCTTCGTTGTTGTAGAAAGAGCCTCTGAGCCAGTCCCTTCTCAATTTCTTCATCTACCATCTTACCTTCTCACAGCGTTTCTTAGAGGGACCAATTTTCCTTGGACCCGCTTTAGTGTTCCATCTCCACTCACTTGTGCTGACTGCCCACTTCCTATGTAGGTACAGGCACCAAAGGCAAGCCCATCTTTCCATGTGGCTGCCAGGATATGCTTTCACTTCCAGCTTCTACAAGTATTTCCAGGCCCTACCCTCCTTCAGTGTTGCATTCATTTCATCCTAATCCTGCTCATGACTCAAATACTGTCTTCTCACATTTATGATTTAGGTTTTGGGGCATGTAATTGAATGCCATTTCATGCATCTTACACTACTCACTGCCAAAACTCGCAGCCCAGCTACAATGGTGGTTTGAATTCTACATTGAATTTAGCTGCTGTTAAATATCACCATACTTGGAAGGCCACCCTTTCTCAGTGTTCCCTCACTGCCGGCGCAACTGGAAGAGCTTTTCAAACTTCTACTTTGTCATTTATAGGATTTTCGGTTTCATAATGAGTCTTAGGTGAATTATGTCTCTATCCCAGACTTGGCTTTGGCCATTCTTGTAGGTTATAAGATTATTTTTCACATTATTTTGAATTCAATTCAATTCAAAAAAGTCTTTATTGCGATTATTCATCTTAAAAGACAAAAAATATGATAAAAACAAGATACAGCAGCGCACAAACATAGCTACACCATCAAATCTATAGTTACAAAATTATCATTCAGTATAAAACATAAATATATATTTACAATTAAGAACAATTGATAAGACAGGATTAAATATATCATTCGCACAAGACTTTTCATCTATATACAATCCCAAAAAAACCCACTAGGATTCCATTTTGTACCGAACAATGCTATAAAATAACTATAACAAGCAATATGGACCCCCCCCCCGTTTTTTCCCGAATGGCCCAAGACTAGCTTAGGAACTTGGCCACCCCTATGACCACAAGGTCATTACAACCAGTTTTCAGTAGCCTTTTTGCAAACTGCACAGTGGTTTGAGCCACCTACTACGGGGGTTTTGGTAAGCAGGGCAGACGTATAGGAGGTGGTCAATATCTTCTATCCTATCCGGACAGAATGGACATTTATCTCCAGCATCTGTAGATAATTTACGTGTAAACTTCCTTACCGGGAGGGTCCAACACGCTACTGATGGTAGAGCTATGGTCTCTAGGTTTTGTAATGAAATCCTAGTAACTTTCCATACATGGTTCGTCTTTAAGCTCACAGAAATCTCTAGACAGGGAAGAGCTAGTCAAAGCAGAATACCTCTTAATTTTAACTAGGTTCCAATAAGCTGCCTTGAATATTACTTTAGGTGGGAATTCAGCAGACTCAGGCATGTCCCATAAGTCCCTCATTCCCATGTCAGTGAGCATAGATTTAATAGTAACTAACCATGTAATCTTATTTGAATGATCCAGACCCCTTACTTCAATCAGGCCCCTTGCAAACAAGTATAATTCTGGGGTAATCCAGAGCCTTCTCCAGAAAGCCAACATCCTAAACCGCTCGATATCCTCTATTGCGTGACAGCCAAGATCTAACAGGAGAGGTATCCATGGGCAGATTTGGGAAGGCCCACGATTGATCTTAAAAATTTGTTCTGGGCTAATGCTAGATGTGATAGGTTACTACACCCCCAGATCTCAGCACCATAAAGGATTGTTGGGATAACTTTTGCGGTATACATTTTAACAACGGGGGCTATAGGCTTTGTCTGTGACTGCCTATGTTCTTTTTCCAATGCTCCCGTTAACTATGAGTGTTTCAACGCGAGAAGCTTCAATTGGGGAGACCAACTCAATTTTTCACCAAAGGTAACCCCCAGGTAAGTAAAAGCATTTGCCTGTTCCAAGAGCTTTCCACTCGTGAACACTCTTGATGTAATAGACATGGCCCCATGTAGTACCATAAATTAGGTCTTCTCTACATTGACCACAAGTTCATGATCGCAGCTGAACTCTTCAAAACGAGACAATGCTAACTGTAGCCCTTGTCTCGTCTTGGATAGAATCAGGGTGTCATCTGCGAACATGAGCAGGGGCACCCTTTGGCCAGCTAGCGTGGGCGAATCTGTAGGGTAATTCTCAAAGTACAGCATCACCCCATTTATAAAAAGTGAAAATAGGGTGGGCGCCAGCACACACCCTTGTCGGACGCCCTTCCCCACTGAAAATTTCTCAGTGACCACCCCCCGGTTTCCCCCAGCGGACCTGGGCAATGTTAGAACTGTGAAGTCTTACCACAAATGCGACCAATTCTTTAGGAATCCCCAGTCTTAGTAGCACATTCCACAGTTTAGATCTTGGAACTAAATCAAACGTGGATTTTAAATCCACAAAAGCAGCAAAGATCATACCTCTGCCCAGTAGGACCTCTAAAGCAGAACAAATCTGAAGGCTTGGTCCAGAGTCCCCATATGGGCAAGAAACCCTGCCTGTAGTGGGGAGAGGATATTCTCTTAAATCATCCAACACTGCATCCTGCCCAGTAAAACTTGTGCTACAATGTTTTGCAGTGCATCTATTAGACTTATTGGCCTGTAATTGGCCGGTGGGAATGATCACCCTTCTTGTAAATCGGGATGATTTCCGCACCGAGCCAAGATGGAGGTATTGGATTGAGGGGTGATTCCTTAATTTAATAGCTGCCACTAAAGCAAGCCTGCACGAGTCATTGTACCATGAATTTGGTTTTAGCTTTATAACCTTCCTAGCTGGCATTGTATTGATAAAAAACCTTTTTAGGCCAATAAAAAGCTCATTATGGATCCCAGGTAGTCTGACGTTAAGGTCCTCTGAGAACCACATTCATCAAATTTCCTTAGAGACCCTGAAACTAATGCCCTGTTCTCTAACACCTTCCTTTCATCGAGGGCCACCTTAGCCCATCGGACCCTTCTCAAATCATTTGCCAAAATTACTTGGTCAGGGCGTGTGTCCCCCTCCATAGAAAACATGCCACAGAAACTCCTATCATTCAAAGTAAGGACCAGAGGGTTGTGATCACTTTCAGGGCGACCTACAACTTCCATATTAAAAACCAGGGGCCAAATCTCTACGTTCACCAGGATGTAGTCTATACGGCTTTTGGAACGCCCGTTATCAAAGGTTGCCGCACCCATGACATCGGACGTAGTCCTTCCGTTGACTGCCCTGAGACCCCATTCCAGGCACATTCCTTTAACCTGGAGGGCTGCCTCAGTCCATTTTTTAATGGGCTCAAGGTCCAGCTGTGGCACACCCCAGATTGCATCCACCTCATCACCTAGCCTACCATCTTCGGTGTCCAAGGGCTCAAAGCAGGTATTAAAATCTCCTGCAATAATTAAATTTGCATTAAGTGCACCTTCACTTAAAAAAGTCTCCAGGGCTACAATAACCTGCTAATTCCTACCGCCAGTTTGGCCCCTAGCATAAACATTAACCAACAGTAGGTCCAGACCTCTCGTAGATCTAACTCTAATGGCCAAGATGTCTGGGCTTTCAAGCTGGACCTCTTCAACAGTTATCCCCTCAGTTTGCCTTACCCAGCAAGTTTACCCTCCCTGTGGTCTTACCCTGGGGCCCCTTGTTGCAGGTTTGTAGAAATTTTAAAAACCAACATTGAAGACTTCCTCAGTTGACCATGTCTCTTGAAATGGCCAGATATCTATACCTTTGATGAAGGATATCCAATCGGCTGAAACAACCTTTGATTCCAACCCCGCTATATTCCATGAAGAAATAGACAGGGAATTCTTCTGGGGTACAAAGTCATAACTCCCTATACCGGGAACTATTCCCGGGGAGTTGTTATCTAGCACCAGTACCATGGGGTATGGGGGGGGGGTTTCATCTCTAACTGCGGCTAGTGATGGTGAGTCAAACAACATAGAGACCCCCACACCCTCCTTAGTGCATACACCAAGTGAACCCCCCCTGTACATCCCTCCCCAGTCAGTCTATTTCTTCAAGTGAGGAAAAATCCTCAAACCGATTATTAAGTTGGATAGTAAAGTCGGGCCGGAGGCAATCCCCCTGTAGAGCTCGAATATCCCTCTGTCTTGGCTGCAGGTGCTGCTTATAAAAGAAGCCAAGGGGGAGTATACCAATAGACGCCCTATCGAGTGGGTCGTGACCAGCCGTCTCAAAAATATGGCGAACCAACCCGGGAGACCTAAAACTCAATACTACACAATCCCCTGGTATGGTTTTGGTGGTGTGTCCAACCCATTCAATACGTCTCACCATTAACTCCTGAAGAAGGGCATCTCCAATATCAGTATTTTTGTTCAGCTAGTGGAGGGCCTTATTTTTAAGGGATGACCAATGTTCAAGTGAGCCCTGAGAAAGGGGGGGACATTTGCTAAAATGACTGTATAGGGGGTCGCTTCTGGTGGCAAATGTAAAAAGGGGTGCTTCTTTATCCAACCATCATTGCCATTATCACCATTTCCATCCACCGTCCGAGTACCCTGTATCTCCAGGGGCCTCTATTTTGACAAATTCTTATCAGTACTAGGATTGGGTGTTAGAGTGCTCCTAGCAGTAGTACTCCCAGTAGACCCAGTAGCTTGGACCCCACTTGCCAATATCTGAGCATTCAACTTCCCCCCAAAAAGACAGCACTCCTGGACGCTCCTGGACATTATTTTCAAAATCATGCTGGAGTTTCTACTGGTGCGGGATAGCCATTATGCTTCAGGAACATATTCGTTTTAAGTTCTTGACTGGCTCCAATGTTTACTCTGCTTTGCGATTTCATTATTTCACCAAAGTATTTTATCCTGTTTTTGATTATATAGTGCCCTCCTTTCTCTAGTTTCAAATCTTCAATTTTGCTTTTACATTTAGCAGCTCAAATGTTAACCAATTACCCCAATTATATTATCTTATTGGATTTTAACATTCATATAAACAACTGCCCTGAGTCCATAGCTCAACCTTTCGTTCAGACCATGAACTTCTTTGAGGTATTCCAACATATTGATAGGCCACCAATGTTAAAGGTATTCTTCATATTTGGTCCTCTAATGTATCTATATCAGTCACTCTGTCGCTGTCTGTTCCTTGAAAAGACCATCTTGTTGACTTAATTTACATTTAAATCTGAGCGCCAATCTCCCAGTCTATACTATTTTTCTCTACTCGCTAATGTGACTGGAAGTGTGGTAACCTTTCCTCGATTAATTCTGCCCTGCAACCTCTCACTGAACTGTACCCGGTATACAGTTCAGTGTCTGGAGTTGTATTCATATTCAACTCTTCCTTGCAAGAATGTGTAATGTTGAAGATTCTCTGAAATCTAAGAGAGTCTCTTCAGATAAGCAATCAAACAGATGCTTCTCTGACTCTTAAAGGCAGCTCAGACTATCATAGACACCCAAGGAGAAAGTGGTGGAATTTCTATTTTGAAGCCAAACTTTTAGCTCATAACCAGGTAGCCCGTATGAACAAAAATGAATTAAAAAAAGCCCAATATGAATTCCTTTGTAATCATATTCTCAATGCAGACAATCCCTCGAGAGTTAACACACGAAATACCTTTTTTCAGACCCACATGTTCAGCATGTATTTAAAGATTTTCTGAAATGTTCTGTGATGATCATGTGTCTTTCTCCACTGAAAAAAATACAGCTCATTTATGCTACTACCAAGAATATGCAATCCAAATCTCTTTCACCTAGGCATTTGACTAATTTGGTTCATGAAGCTGTTTCACTCCTATTGGGCTTGATATTGTCTCTTTATTGGCCAAACTAGTTAAATCGGGATCCCCTGATCTGTGTCCTGTGTCTTTTTCTCACTCAATTTTCTTGACCATCAGTTCCCTTATTGTTCCAATCATCAATCTCTCTTTGTCTCTCAGGCCCAATCTCTAATGAATGGACATCTGGAGGTGCTACTCCTCTTCTAAAAAAAGATAAGCTTGGTAGCACCAAGCTGGAGAACTATAGGCCTATTACTCTATTACCATACCTAAGAAAGAAATTGAACACGTGGTTTAGAATCTAACAACTTCTTAGATGTCTGGCAGGTGATAATTTGTCCAGGTCAGGGTACTGAAACTGCATTAACATTGACCCTTGATGAATTGAGGACAATTTGGTATTAAGGTGGCTCTGCAACCCTCGTAGTCCTGGATCTATGATTGGCTTTTGATATAGGCGGCTATGGCACTCTTTTAGAATGCCTTGGGCAGATTTGTATATAGGGTACTGTAGTTGACTGGTTCTCTTCAATTTTGAACAATTGTTCTATATCAGTTCCATTGTCAAACTTTCCCCCATTTTTTCTGCATCAAGTCCCATTACGTTTGGAACCTCCAGGGCTCCTTAGTATCTCCAACACTTTTTAATATTTATATCAGGCCGTTGATCTTTATGACTTAATCCTATTAATGCACAGCAATTTTATATATGTTCAAAAGTAGATGTCTTGCGATTGTCTCATGCTTAACTTAAATAAAACAAAATCTGCACTGCAAAAGCCAGTTTGATCGCTGGTATTCTTCTCTTTGGCCTAAGTAGTTGAGGATCCACTATGCCCAGCTAAAGTTAGGTGTCTAGAGTGAACATTGATCAGAAACGTACTCTTTCAGTCAATTGAATGTTGTTTCTTCTACCTGCTTCTTTGTCTCAGCATTTTTTTCTTTCCTTTTATTACTTCTCAATTTTAGGTCCAATTAGTTGTGGCTTCCATTCTCTGCAGGGTAGATGACTACAATATTCTATAAGTAGGTTTGCCGAATTCGGCTCTAGTTCAACTAAGACATAGTTTGTTCTATATCTCTTGTGTGTAAACTGTGCAAATTTAACCATGTTAGTTCATCAAATAATAGGCTGTACTACCTGCCAATAAAACAGTGTAAAATCTTCAAAACTCTCTGCACAATGCCCAAGATTTTCTATCTAGCAGAGAAACCCTTTTTCCTCTTTCTTGCCCTTGTATTCTCTGGCCGGAGAACTTCGCTCTTGATCTCTCTTGATCTCAGTCTCTCATGTCAAACTTTTTCACCTGGTTGCCATGTTTGTACTTTCTGTGACCAAGATTTGTGGAATTCTCTTCCCTTCCCATCCACTAAGAATCAATCAATCAATCAATACATTTATAAAGCGCGCTACTCACCTGCGAGGGTCTCATTGCGCGGAAGGGAGGGGGGACGCTACTGCTCGAATAGCCAGGTCTTGAGGTATTTCCAGAAGGTGAGATGGTCCTGGGTCAGTCGTAGTTGTGCGGGGAGGGAGTTCCATGTCTTGGCGGCCATGTAGGAGAATGATCTTCCTCCCGTGGTGGTTCTGTGAATCCGTGGGAAGGTGGCAAGGGTGAGGCTGGCGGAGTGGAGCTGGCAGGTTGGAGTGTAGCTGCTTAAATCAACGAGAGAGAGAGGACTAGATAGGCTAGACCGTATCCCCTGGATTATGTATATATATCAATAAGGACTAGCTAGTTTAAGGAGATAGGGAGACTCAGGTAGGTACGTCAACAAATAAGGAAAAGCACTGTTTTCCTTATAAAGCCCTCACCCACCGACCTAGTCGGTGGCATGCTTCATCATCGGGCCCACCACAGTGGCACCGAATGTGCCCCGGGTGTGCTTCAACGCCAGGTGACTGCGGAGCTGGTATGTTGCTGAGTGTGCAGTGAAAAGGGTGAGAAAGGTGAAGTTTAAAAGCTAAACAGTAGGTTCCAGCACCCGAGGGTTACTGATCTTTAATGAACTGGGCCTCTGTTAGCAGATAAAAAGGCAGGAAGACGTAGATTGGAGTACTAGTTATGACCTCCAACGTCTAGTGTGGTCTACATGTTTCAGCCAGTGCATTGTAGATTTTAAGCTGGCTTTCCTCAGGACCATTTAGATATGTGAAAAGGTGCAAATTAAATAATAATACAATTAAATTTAAGTGATTGTGTTGTCTTTTGGCTATGTGTAGCGCACACTAAGGCGCTATAACTGTTAGAGGGGGATTCCCTCAAGCTTGACTACAGATAACACATAGGACAAAGACAAGACATACATGGTAGAGTCATATTAGTTTGGTATATTGTTATACCACAACATGCCGACTTGTAAGGTAGTGTGCGACCTATAATCGGCTATAGTGAGTTCATGCCATAGGCATGAAGCTGGTGAGGATTTTAAACGAAACCGTTAGTGTTTGGTGGTGGGCTAGAGAGCGTATTTACAAGGTGAGGTACAGGTAAGTATAATACTAAGTCCTCACTCTGTTTTATCTTGTAAAAAGCTTCATGGGTCGCGTGGCAGAGAAAGAGACCCTGTTGGGACACCTCTTGAGTGTAATCAAAGACATCAACTTCAACCCTACCTCTGAATTACTAGTAGGACTAGACATAGAGAGCCTATATACCAGCTTACCACAGGACGCAATACTAAAGGTACTACACGATGTCCTAATGGCAAGCCCCTGGGAATACAACACCCCGCAGTTTCATTTTGGACTGCGCCACCCTGGCTCTCAAGGAGAACTACTTCGAATACGAAGGAACCTACTACCTGCAGACCAATGGAACATCCATGGGCAGCGTTTTTGCCCCTAGCGTGGCAGGCCTGTACGTGGCACATTTTGAACATACCTACATACAGCAACCCACTAATCCTTATTCCGCCAATATAAAAATGTGGCGTCGATATCTTGACGACATCCTCCTCATATGGGAAGGCAACCAAGAACAACTGGACAACTTAATGCTCTGGATCAACCACCAAGACTCCTACTTACGCTTTACAAGTACCAGCAGTTCCACCGAACTAGCTTTCCTTGACCTGAATATCAAACCAGAGAATGGAAGTCTCACTACTACCACTTTCTACAAGCCCACAGCAAGGAACTCCCTGCTAAGATTTGACAGTTTTCACCCCCGACACCTGAGGGAAAATTTTCCTTACGGGCAATTCTTACGCATTAGACGTAACTGCAGCAATATTCAGGACTACAAACTGCAATCTAACGACCTGATACAAAAGCTCAAGGACCGTGGCTATCCCTCGAAGATAATAAACAAAACTTGTAAAAGAGCAAGGAACCAGAACAGAGAGGCCCTCTTGGAAACTTTTGAGAAACCACAGGAAGAACCTACCCTGACCTGTGTGACCACTTACAACACGGCGTCTAACCAGGTAGCCAACATCATACAACGAAATTGGAAGATCATCAACTCCGGAACAAGGAAATGGGACAAACCACGTTTTGCTTACAAAAGAGCAACTAACCTTAAAGACCAACTAGTGAACACCAGGCCCCGGCCAACTACACGCAGTAGTGACAACACCATTCTTAATGCATGGGGCCTACCTAAAATCACCGGCCACCAACCTTGCAACAATTGCAGTGTGTGCCACCTGACATCACCTCCAAAAACACTGAATCTAGAACCAGGAAAAACCTGGACACAACAGCAGTTCACGAACTGCAACTCTGCAAACTTGGTGTATTTGATAACCTACCGATGTGGTCTAAGATACATTGGTATGACCACCCGGAAAGTCCGGACAAGAATGACAGAGCACAGGAGTACGATAAGGTGTGGTAAAAATATTAGCAAATTTACAGACCACTTCCTAACTCACAACCACACCCCCAATGACTTCTCCTGGACTGTCATAGAACAATTTGATAACACTATCAATGAAAAACGTCTCCTACAAAAGGAACAGCGTTGGATATACCGCTTATCCACACATATCCATGGCCTCAATGACGCCATACCATGGAACTCTTTAGCTGTGTAATCTCTCCCTCTGAAGTACAAGATAATCCACACACTGCAGCGATATCTGTGCCAGGACATCACTGCATGAGCGTCCCCATCTCTGCTCCTTTCTTCCCTCCTCGGTGTACCACCTATGGGTGCCCTCAACTTTATGTCCCCGGTGCACTTCGTGCACTCATGAATAGCCATCTCTACCCCCTTGTTTGGCTAATTACATGTTGGGATCATTACCCATTTTTTATTCTCCTCTCTCATGAATAGCCATCTCTACCCCCGTGTTTGGCTTATTACATGTTGAGATCATTGCCCATTTTTATTCTCCTCTGTCGTGTTGACAAATCACCATGATTGGAAATCCCAGTCAGAATTCTTGACAATATAAAGCACAACGTGATCCGCCAAACCCTGCCCACACCTTTGCCAATAAGTATACCTCAGTCTGCATCAACACGCATGCGCTACTCAGTCTGCATCAACACGCATGCGCTACACAGCCGCGCATGCGCAGAACTCCCGCTACTCCCCAGCGCATACGCGAACAGGGCAACAATGACATGGCGAATAGCGCGCACCCCTCCCTCTCTTTCCACCTTACACAGGTGAAAACAACCAACTAGGAAGTACAAATAAGAGACCGGGCGGCCCTCTTCCCTCATAACGGGCGCCGCGGAAGGACGAATAGGTCCAAGGAGGAACCAGACTGCAATACTCGTGAGTACAATAGAACCGCTACAGCTACAAATGGGGTAAGCCACCACTCTTTCTCCATACAGGTTGGACATATTTTGAACAATCTATTATCCCAACAGGGTCTCTTTCTCTGCCAGGCGACCCATGAAGCTTTTTACAAGATAAAACAGAGTGAGGAGTTAGTATTATACTTACCTGTACCTCACCTTGTAAATACGCTCTCTAGCCCACCACCAAACACTAACGGTTTTGTTTAAAATCCTCAATAGCTTCATGCCTATGGCATGAACTCACTATAGCCGATTATAGGTCGCACACCACCTTACAAGTCGGCATGTTGTGGTATAACAATATACTAAACTAATATACCAAACTAATATGACTCTACCATGGACGTATTGTCTTTGTCCTATGTGTTATCTGTAGTCAAGCTTGAGGGAATCCCCCTCTAACAGTTATAGCGCCTTAGTGTGCGCTACACATAACCAAAAGACAACACAATCACTTAAATTTAATTTTATTATTATTTAATTTGCACCTTTTCACATATCTAAATGGTCCTGAGGAAAGCCAGCTTAAAATCTACAAGGCACTGGCTGAAACATGTAGACCACACTAGACGTTGGAGGTCATAACTAGTACTCCAATCTACGTCTTCCTGCCTTTTTATCTGCTAACAGAGGCCCAGTTCATTAAAGATAAGTAACCCTCAGGTGCTGGGACCTACTGTATAGCTTTTAAACTTCACCTTCCTCACCCTTTTCACTGCACACTCAGCAACATACCAGCTCCGCAGTCACCTGGCGTTGAAGCATACCCGGGGCACATTCGGTGCCACTGTGGTGGGCCCGATGATGAAGCATGCCACCGACTAGGTCGGTGGGTGAGGGCTTTATAAGGAAAACAGTGCTTTTCCTTATTTGTTGACGTACCTACCTGAGTCTCCCTATCTCCTTAAACTAGCTAGTCCTTATTGATATATATAGGTTGGAGTGTAGAACAAGAGGAGGTTGTTGAGGTATTCGGGGCCCATGTCGTGGAGTGCTTTGTGTGCGTGGGTGAGGAGCCTGAACGCGATCCTCTTGCTGACGGGGAGCCAGTGCAGGTTTCTCAGGTGGGCAGATATGTGGCTGTGGCGAGGGATGTCGAGGATGAGTCATGCGGAGGCGTTCTGTATGCGCTGAAGACGTTTCTGAAGTTTGGCTGTGGTTCTTGCGTAAAGGGCGTTCCTTCCCGTAGTCCAGTCGGCTGGTGACCAGGGCCTGGGTGACCGTCTTGCTGGTTTCGGTGGCGATCCACCTGAAGATCTTTCGGAGCAGGTGCAGGGTGTTGAAGCGTGAGGATGAGATGGCGCTGACTTGTTTGGTCATCGTGAGGGAGGAGTCCAAGATGAATCCCAGGTTGCGTGCCTGGTCCGTGGGTGTCAGTGCGGTGCCCAGCGCTGTGGGCCACCAGGAGTCATCCCAGGTGGATGGGGTTTGTCCGAGGATGAGGACCTCCGTCTTGTCTGAGTTCAGTTTCAGCCGACTGAGCTTCATCCATTCTGCGACGTCTTTCATTCCTTCCTGGAGGTTGGTTTTGGAGGTGGCTGGGTCTTTGGTGAGGGAGAGTATCAGCTGGGTGTTGTCGGCGTAGGAGATGATGTTGAGGTTGTGTTTGCGTGCAATGGCGGCGAGGGGGCTCATGTAGATATTGAAGAGGGTTGGGCTGAGTGAGGAGCCTTGGGGGTATGCCGCAGATGATCTTGGTGGCCGCGGAGCGGAACAGCGGGAGGCGGACTCTCTGGGTTCTGTTGGAGAGGAACGAGGTGATCCAGTCCTGGTATTTTCCTTGGATCCCAGTGTTGTAGAGGCGGGTTATTAGGGTGCAGTGGCAAACAGTATCAAAGGCGGCTGAGAGGTCTAGGAGGATGAGGGCAGTTGTCTCCCCGTTGTCCATCAGGGTCCTGATGTCGTCGGTGGCTGCGACGAGGGCGGTCTCTGTGCTGTGGTCAGCTCGAAATCCGGACTGGGATGGGTCGAGCGAGTTGTTTGCCTCGAGGAATGCAGTCAGCTGTTTATTGACGGTCTTCTCGATGACTTTTGCCGGGAAGGGAAGAAGAGAGATGGGGTGGAAGTTCTTGAGGTCTTCAGGGTCTGCTGTGGGTTTTTTCAGAAGGGCCTTGATCTGTGCGTGCTTCCAGCTGTCTGGAAAGGTGGCTGCCACGAAGGAGTAATTTATGACGTTCCGGAGGTGGGGTGCGATGATGGTGTCAGCTTTGTTGTAGATGTGATGGGGGCATGGGTCAGAGGGAGAGCCAGAGTGGATGGTGTTCATGACGTGGGTGGTGTCTTCTGTGCTGATGGGGATCCCTGCGCTGAGGGTGGTGGTGGGGGTCGTTGGTTTGGTGACTGGAGGCAGAGTCTGGGCGTCAAAGCCGTGTCGTGTATGTCTGCGATCCTGCGGTAGAAGAACGTGGCGAGGGAGTTGCAGAGGTCTTGCGACGGTGTGATGTTGTTGTTGCTGGCGCTGGGGTTGGAGAGCTCTTTTACGATGATGAAGAGTTCCTTGCTGTTGTGGGTGTTGTTGTCCAGCCGCTCTTTGAACAATGTCCTTTTGGTGGTGCGGATCAGCTGGTGGTGTTCGCGAGTGGCATTCTTGAGGGCTGTCATGTTTTCTGTCATTCGTTCATGGCGCCAGGTTTTTTCGAGAGTACGGCAGGATTTCTTTGAGTCTTTGAGGGCGTCGGTGAACCATGTGGTTTTCCTGTTGCTGGTCTTGCCTGGGTGGTTCTTCAGTGGAGCAAGGTTGTCGGCACAGTTGGTGTTCCACTGTGCAAGATTGTGGGCTGCGTCTTTGCTGTCAGAGGTGTCGGCTGGTGGGTTCTGGCTCAGTGATGTGGTTAGCTGGTCTGTGGTGACTTTGCTCCAGCATCTGCGGGGGATCTGAGGCGTGCGGTGGTGGGATGTAGTCTTCGTGAAGGTGAAGTGGATGCAGCTGTGGTCGGTCCAGTGTAGTCCTGTGGAGTGGCTGAAGGAGACGTGGTTGCTGGCGGAGAAGATGGGGTCCAGCGTGTGGCCGGCGTAGCGGGTGGGGGTGTTCACCAGTTGCTTGAGTCCGAGGTTGGCGAGGTTGTCGAGCAGGGTGACTGTTGCTCATTTGCATTTCAGAAAGGCCCCCAAATATTTTCTCTTTGTAACACTGATAGGATTAGTTGTTCCTTACTGCCTAGGTGACCTATCTTGGGTGTTAGTGCTCTCTACAAGTAATTCATGCATTCATTCATTCATTTATTTATGATTCTTAAGGGAAGATCTTTATTTTCTGGGGTTGACTGTTTCCAGTGTGGGGCTCACAGAGTAAAGATTGCAACATGTTTGTCCCCTTTACTTATTGGTATGAGTTGTCTTATTACTCACAGGATTGGCTTTGCAGCCACCTATTTGTACTGTGTGATCTATTGATTTACTTGTTTGACTATGTTCCCTCATGTACCCCTCTATGTAAAGCGCTCTGATATCTGCGAAGATCTTGTTCGCGCTATATAAAACTTTGAAAATAAATAAATAAATAAATAAATGAGGAAGCCAAATGAGATAGCAATGAAGTCCTCGAAATATAATTAGACCTAAATTACATGATCTACACATCCTACACATATCACATTTGTGCTAGGTGTTTACAGTGTTCTTGCACCCGATATACTGCTAATGCTGGAGAAAACCGTATGCCATCAGTTGTGTGCCCATTTTTCCTGGTATTGCATGGTTGTACATGTTGTGTGCTTACTGTTACCACCAGGGAGAAGCTTCTAGTGACAGTTATGGATTCGGTATGAGTTGACTGGAGTTTACAGTTGAGATACCAGATGGCCTGAATTACATTTACCGACCAGTTTCACCGTTCCAAAGACCAGCTATTATGAGTTTTTATTGAAACAGGGAATAACATCTCACATCTGGGTTTACAGATGCTTTTCCAAGCAGTTTTTCACCCTTTTGGCGAAACCCCACCTACAAAAATGCTGGCCAGGTGCTAAATGTGAGAGCAACTACTGGTGAAGGGTAAATGTATTGAATGGGGGCAGGGGTGATGAGCATTCTAATGTGTGTCTGGAAGGAGCATATACACATAGATACATATATTTAAATATATAAATAAACACTAATATTTCATGGTAAACTATTTTAATAAAGTTTTAATTTTAATTAAAAAATATATGTAACTATTTTTAAAAACGAATTACATTACTTCAAATAAGTCGTGTACATCATTTTGTATCATTTTAATACATAAAAAGTAAATATAAACATTTTTTGTGTGTATTTTTAAATAATCCATAAAAATAATTATATAATTTGATATATTTAACAAATATTTATTTGAAAACCAGGTTAACTAGTGCTGTTTCTTTTGTTTTACACTTAAAATAAATATATAACATTTATTTATGTTCATATTTACCATATAAATATTTTCTGCTTTTATTTTTAAAGTTGGCTAATATTTACAGTAGAAACATTTGATAGTAACTTTAAATTATTAACTAAGGGGCTGGTTACGATTGTGGTCAGACTTAAGTCAGACCGCCATCGTGTTGGGGATGGGACCGGCCAAGCCCTGGGACGCCCCGTTGCTGGGGTAGCCATGCGCTATATAAACCTGCTTAACATAACATAACATAACATAACAAGCTGTCGGCAGTCCTGCACCCCGAATTATAATGCGACTGCCTGAAAGGCAGTTGCACAGTGTATTTTTTGTAGTACACCTTGTGCTGCTGGCCCGAGCAAACACTGCAGTCCAAAAATGCACATTGAGCATGTGCCTGCACTCTGTGGCAGGCACCATGCGGTGCCTACCACATAGTGCAGGGATATGTATGGTGGCACAATAGGTGCCCCCCAAAATCCAACACTGAGGGCTAGTGCTAGGTAACCGGCCCTGAAACGGCTGGCGGGTAGCCCGTCAAATCTGTGGCAGTCGGTCTTTCCAACCGACACCCCTCCGCCGGCCATCCTAATGTGGTGGATGGAAAGCATGCTTTCGATGGCGGTAAGATCGCCACCGACAGGCTGTCGGTGGCAGTCTCACCGCCATCATAATCAGGCCCTTAATTTTGAACTAAATATTCAATTAGTTCAAATATATTAAAATGAAATTACTTTTTTAAAGATGTTTGTAAAACAAATCCCACCTAATGAAAAAGTGTTTTAATTACTAATTTTGTATTACAAATGACAAGTTCTGTATAAATATAAGCTAAATTAATGTAATTATTTTCTCTAATTAAAGCTGCATTTCTTTTTAAATAAAAAAAGTTAAGTTAAATATTTTATTATAAAATAAAACGATATTTTTATTGATATGTTTTATTTATTTTGTTTATATTACATTTTTTACATTAAATTAAATGTATATATATTTTAAAATGTTGAAAGCCATGAATTTATATGAAAAGGTGTCAGCAGGTCTGACCTGCCTATATTTTATCCAGCGATTGCAGGCCTAATCACAAAACTCATAATTACGATACTGTAATGTGATATTACCTCTTCACTCTAGTGAACAAAACTATGCTGGTAACGCCAGTACCCCATTTTTAACCATCTTCTCAGCAATCTAAAATATATCTATTGTTTTTGGTCAAATTAGTTTCTTGATCCTTAGGAATCATTTCCTATTGCATAGTTGGACGTTAATAAAGGTATTTACAAATATATTACTATAAATGAAATGTCATTTGTAATTTTAGACCAAATTAGTCGTGTAAAATGTTACTGGAAAGTGGTTACTAACACATTTCTGAGAAATCATTTCAGTGATGCATAATTTGTCAACAATGATATTGTTTAACCAAAAATAACAAAAGGTTGCCCCATTATTTATTATTTGTGACTTGGCATTTTTGTGGGTACCCGTTTTAACTTTCACAACTAACTAGACACATGTAGGATATGTCAGCAACATCAGTCGTCAGTTGGGAGATGGTTGTATAATATTGCTATTCACATATTCTGAATTAGATGCACAAAGACATTCAAACTATTAATTCCAGTGCTAAACCACCATCGTCCATTTTGCCCCTTAGTTGACGTTACTTGATCAGTTTTTATAAAAGGGATATTGATCATAAAAATATTAATTCGAATGTAACGTGAACACGAAATAAAATGCTTTCCTTTTGGAAAAAGCATTTCTAAACCATGTTTCGCTGCTTTTTGCGTAAAAAAAGAGAGACGAGAAACAGATGTTAAAATATATCCCCAAAGATTTGATACATTTAACTGAGGAATGCCACATTCCAGATTTTTGTGTGTGCTTCCCCAATATCAGTTACAAATGAACCGTGGTGCGTGTGTTCAGCCTTTTGATTTCGTTACAACTAAGGTTGGTGCCCTTAAATAGATAAACATGAAAATAATTCTTTAAGATCAATCATATGTTAGTAATCCTCAGATATCCGTACAGTATAAAGAAATTCCAAGCAGCATAGCCAACGGTGTAAGCCATGGACTTATTCAGAGCAAAATAAAAGTCAGCTGTTCAGGAAATGTAGAAGTGACAGTAACAACCTTGTTCAAAAGATTCCAGGCATGTCCAATTATTGAAAACTGAAAGTTAGACAAAACAAAAACTCATGACTTTCTAGAAGCAAATGTGGGTATTAATATAGTATTTTGGACCTGAACCTTTTTGCAGGGTTCTCCCCAAACGTTTTGCATTCTTCCTCCTATTTTTCTCACCTTTTCTGTAGGCTTTAGGACTCTGGGCACTTTGCCTCTGCTAAACAGTGCTAAAGTGTATATGCTCTCTCCCTGAAATGTAATGGTAATTGGTTTCTCCATGAATGGCATATTTTATTTACTAGTAAGTCCCTAGTACTGTGCACCATGTGTGCCCAGGGCCCATAAGTCAAATGCTACTAGTGGGCCTGCAGCACTGATTGTGCCACCCACATAACTATCCCTGCAAACATATTTCAGACCTGCTACTGCAGTGTCTCTTAATGCAGTTTTAAACTGTCATTTCAACCTGGGAAGTGCAACTACTTGCCAGGCCCAAAACTTCCCTTTTATTACATGTAAGGCACCCATAAGGTAGGCCGAAGGTAGCCCCATGGACAGGGTGCAGCGTATTTAAAAGGTAGGACATGAACTGTTGTGTTTTACATGTCCTGGTGGTGTAACACTGCTAATTTTGTTTTTCACTACGGCAAGGCCTATCTCCTCCCTTGGTTAGCATTGAAGCTGCCATGCAACATCTTACAAGTGTATCTGCCAATGGGAGCTGATAGAAAATTGGAGTTTGGTGTCTCTGGACTCACAATTTAAAAATACATCTTTTAGTGAAGTTGGTTCTAAATTGCAGTTCTGAAAATGCCACTTTTAGAAAGCTGGCATTTTCTTACATTAACCATTCTGTGCCTCTGCCTGCCTCTGAATACACGTCTGGGTCAGGATGACAGGTGGGTTGTGTGTACATTCACTGTAGGCAGTCACACAAAGGAAGCTGAGGTGTACCCTTCATATCCGTCTGTATAGCCCTTTACCAGGCTGACGGGCATTCCTGACCTAGAGTGGTGGGAGTAGGTTACAATGACACCTGAATAGGGCTGTGCCTGTCCTCTCACAAAGCTGTCTCTCCCCCCACACTCCCCACCCGCAGTGTTGTCTGGAGCCAGAGCAGGAAAAGGCAGGGTCTTGGGCTCTACAAAGACTTTACTTTGAAGTTTGCCTACTTCAAAGGCTGAAATGGGTATATGTACTGGACCTCTGACACAATATACTCAGAACACTTCTGCCTTGAGGACATTCTGCCAGGAAGAAGAGCTGGATCACTGTCTGGAGGGACAGCCACTTTACTGTTTGCATTGCTGTGTTAGCCTGCTGCTTTGCTGCTTCTGTCCTGGGAGTGAAAGGACTGGAATTTGCTTCAAAGGTTCTCCAAGGGCTTGAGTTGAGCTTGACTCCTGTTAATACGTTTCAGGGCCATCAAAGGCTTCACCTGTTCTTGCTAACAACACTTGGGCTCTTCTCCTGAAGGTCATGTCTTGCCAAGTGGTGTCAAATCCAGTTCCTGGGCCCTTGGAGTCAAGACATTTGTGCTGCAGCTCAAGAAAAGCAACCCCAGCATCGTCATCGACACCGCTGCCTGCACCAGAGCTGAGGGCACTTCTCGTGAAGAGCACGACACAACGCCCGACTTACACTGCAGCTCTGGTTACCAACAACAGCAATTTATTGACTCCGTCATCGAGGCTGCTGCCTGCACTGGAGCCGAGGGCACCGCTTGTGAAGAGTACAATACACCACCTTGACTTACATTGCAGCCGATGCCAGAGCTTCTGCATTGACACCGCAGAGCTGAGGCCTCATGGCTTGGCTGTTCCCATAGGGCACAGGGTCAAGACTGATTTGCAAATGGCTGGGTTCAAACTGGAATGGCATGGTGAGCAAAAACGATGGATTTAGGCCCAAATCTCTGTACCGGGGTGAATGTATGACATTGTTCTGCATTCTGTCCCTCAACTGTTGTTTTTGCATTTGTCACCCTGAGTGGGACGGGTATGCTCAGACGTAAGTCCTGTGCTCTCCATGCCACTTGAATCAAGCTATCCTGGCTTATGAGGGCTGAAAGTTGCCAGTTGCGTGTTACACTCAAATCAACAGGCCTGCAAGTGAATCAGCTGCAGGCCTGGGGAACTAACTTCTCTGCTTGCGCAGGCGGGCGAACTTGAGGAGGGGGCGCAGATAACTGGTCAGATTCGCGTGTGGTGCAGCAGACCAATGAATGATCTGCACTCCCTTCTACGTCACTGCCTACAATTAAGGCCGGTAGAGTGCATCAATCCCTTCTGCCTGGTCACGAGTTGGGGTGGTAGACAGTGGGTATGGTGCCGAAAGTAAGTGTGCAAGGCCTGCGCTCACCCTGTCCCTGCGCATGCACAGTGCAGTAGCTGGGTGGACTGGTATGGTAACTTGGATTGATTTTAGTTGTGCGTGCAAGCGCACTACTAAATTCAACCCAACTACTGCACCTCTGTCTGTCTGTGTGGGTAAAAAGCACCACTGCCATTCGTGAGAGGTCCCCTCACCAATGACAGTTGTGCTTTTTCTCCGCAGAGCAGAGGCAGGATTGCACTGCGCACAGGAGCACAGACCTCGGATGCAGGCCTGGCAGCAGGATGGCCTTCTGATTGTGTTGCTGGGGACCGATTTTTAAAAAATCTGCCCCAGTAACAAAACCGGCCCCCTGTAAAGAAACCGGCCACCACCCCTCTTGGGGAATTGCCTGGTACCTGGTATTACCAGTCCTGCCCTGCCTGCACCTGAGCTGAGGGCACCACTTGTGAGGAGTACAACGCACCACCCTAACCTACATTGCAGCCGCGGCCCAGGCGATGCCGGAGCTTCTGCATAGGCACCGCAGAGCTGAAGCCTTGCAGCTTAACATTCAACACCTCATTGGCGCTGCTCCACAGTAAGGAACTGAGGTATCGCAGTGGCAACAGCAGTATCACCACCCCTACAGCAGTAAATAACTGATGCATCACCCCCCCCTGCAGCAGCAAGGAACCATCACCGGATGGATCCCCCGCAATGCCTCACCTCCTCTGTGTTTCACGTCATCTTTGTGTTTCTTGACGCCTCCAAGGTACTGTACTGAGGATTGCCTGACTCTGTAACTGGCCCTCGCTCCATCAAGTTCAGGCTGTCTTTGTGGAGTAGGAGACGTCAACCATGACCAAACACTTCATCTGTTCTCGCTAACAGCACTTGTGGCTGTTCTGCTGAGGGTTCTGTCTTGAAAAGTGGTGTCAAGTTCAGTTCCTAGACCCTTGGAATCAAAACGTTTGTGCTGCAGTTTAAGACAAAAGCCTTACTGCTCTGTGCAGAGCTACCAAGGGGATGAGCAGGGGTTATCTACGGTGTGTAACTTATTTACCGTGACTAGAGTAGTAGGTTATGCCTGGCTTTGGTGTATACCCTAGCCAACCAGAACCACCATTTCCAACATAGTATAATATGACATATCAGCAGATCATTTCACTGTTGAACTTTGTTCCCTCTAGTTAAAACAAAAAAGACATTACCTTCCCATCACATAAATAGTTAACATTTGAAACCCAGATGTGCACTCTGTGTTAGTCATATTGCTGCACCATCTGACAGGGTCCCACTTATGTCTTGAGTTATTTGCATGATGCAAAAGTGGCAAGACTTCTTCACCCCAACTTACCGTTCCCATTATAGCACTGTGTTAGTGAGTCTAGCAGATGCTGCCATCTGAAGACTGAGTACACCAAAATACTATATTCCCTTGTCTTCTGAAGCGTTAGGAGAGAGCCACACACAGAGAAGGACCATGGTGAGTGTCAGATACGGATACCAGGAGCTGTATTTTCTACCTCTGTGTATATTTAGATGCCTAGGATTGATCTTGCTAAATTTTCGGTTCTATGTGTGCAGCTGAAACACTGATATTAGATCTTGGTTTGAGAGTATGTATCCATGGATTTGGCGGGAGATATTGTTATCAGTTGTGGCATTTGCTCGGCACCACTATATATGCTAACAAGCATCGGCAAAGCCAGTAATACTGGCCTTTGCAAACTTTTTTTTTTTTAGAAAATATACTCAGTTTGTGAAAAACTGGCAAATATATTTGAAAAAATAAAGGTGTGGCCAGCAACCTCAACACTAGCCCTGACAATGAAGCATCCTGCTTTTCAGTCAGCTGTCCCATACTATTTACTGTGGTGTGCAGAAGCAAATTGTGAATCGCACTTGGAATAGAACAGCAGATGAAAAAAAAACACTCCTGCATGTATATTTTCATGACGTTTTATATAGGCCTGGGTGGTGAACTCGACTCAATAAACTCATGGAGTTTATTGAGTTTTCCGCACTCCGCTCTCTGTGGAAGACGGAGAGTTCAAAAAAACTGCAATCCATGAAGCAGAGCTTCCTTGCTTGCGCTCGCCAATGTTAAGCTGACCAGCACAAGCAAGGGAAATCCACCTAGACCACCTATCAGCCAGATTTCTGAGCATGGGCAGGCGCAGATGGTCTCGACCGCTTGCATTGAGAAACCTTTCATTCATGTTGAGGAAGCTGCCGCTCTAGTAGGACATCTACTCCAATGCAGAAAGAATCAATGCCCTCCTGCTCTGAAATGGTGCAGCTCACGCTGATTTTCCAGCATGGGACAAACACCAGGCGCTAAAAAATCAGCATCAACGGCGTAACCTAATGCACTACGCCACTAGCGGAACTCCGCGTATCAGGCGGAGTTTTGCCGTTACTTCACGGAGTGATTGAACACAACATCATCATCCTGACCTGAAAAGGGGGCAGGTACCCTTCCAGTAGAAATCACTATGCTGTGCCATAGTTTCACACTTTCATGCTTTGTACTTGTGCTGCACAGTGCACACAAATTCAAATCTGTAAATGTTAGGGTAAAGAAAAACTTTGTCAAATGTTATGCCTGCCTCAAGGAGGTACTCATTTTCTGGCTAAAGTCCTGTCTACGTTTACGTTGATAGGATTTTGTGTCAAAATCCATGTGTGGTTGCATGGGAATGTGTAGTAACCACACTGAGGCAAATGTTCAACGGAGACAGTATTTTATTGGCTTCCAACTCCACATCTCCCTGGAGAATAATTGCCCCCAAACTCAACTGTACAGTTAAACTTCAACATTCTATGAAGGAACACTCTATGTCATAATAGGAGACATAGAGTTAGATATAACCATAGAGTATAGCATACTACGGAATGTTCATTTACTACCCATGGAATGCCTGTTTGATGCAAAGTAGTACAAAGTATTATTCCCTTGTGCTTTAAACTTGTGTTCCTACCTTTCTGAGTAGGCTGGTCTAATGCAATATGGTGAAATCCTAATTAACTGTGCGTGGAGAGTGGATCAAGATACACAAAATGCTTCTTCTCTTTCATCCAATGATCCATTCTTGCCCTTCTCTCATCCTTCTCTTCCACTTTGCCTCTTCCCTCTCTTCTGATGCAGGTATACAATTTCCGTCCGGCATTGCCTTACTCTTCTACTTGCTTCACACTTTTTGTCACTCATGCGTCAGATATTCCGCCTGCCGTATTACAAGTACCATAGGATATAATGCACTTGTATTACGGTGGACAATCATATCTGTGATGAAATACCCTGTCTGTCGGACTCTATATCTAGTCCTCTGTCCCCAGTCCTGCCTCAACTCTCCTCATCACCAGCAGTGACTCACACATCACAACCCGCTCTCTCCCAATCCCTCCACCACCTTAATCACCTGTGCCCAGATGGTAGTCCCTGCTAATATGGGCCCTTCGTTATCGTTTTTATAAAAGATCATTAAACATTCTTCCTGCTAATGCTAATGCTGTGTGCCTTTTTTGAAATGCAGTCTTAATTCAAGTAGCATGAAACCAGAAAAACTATGAAATTTTAATGGGTGCCGATTATGTTTACAAGAATACTTATTGTTAAATATCTTTATTCCTGATCTATTTAAATGTGAGTTGTTTTAATGGACTAAGGGCCGTATTCAGGACTACCATTGAATGCCAAGAAAATATGCAGTATGGATTTAGAAACTTAGGAAATTTTCTTTCTCTTTTTTATTGGGTGTAAGTATCTTAACCATCAATTGTTACATATTTTATCGTTCGTATGTCCACTATTCTAATGCTTTTTATTAATCAATGAATAAAGCACACTTTATAAGTAATGCTGTGCGGCGCCAATGGTGTGCAAAATGTTGAAGACATGGGGCTCCCAAATTTATGATTGATAATTGTTATCATCGCCACTGGGAATGTGTTTTAAACATAGTGCACCTAAAATATCGTGTGAACAGCTGTGTAGTTGAAATAAAAATCAAAGCATGCATTTTCTAAAGCACTCACGGGAGCATTCAAATATTTATTGTACCAAACATTAAGCAACCTGAAGGATTTTCTTCAGCTTCTAGGAGCATTAAAAGCACATTCCCCTCCAGGAAACAGCAGGGCTCAGCTTACCAATTCGCTCCACACAACTGGCATCAGAGTGTGACTTGTATCTCCAGTGAGCTCTGAATCACTCCATATGCCAACGCTTCCTATGTTTGCAAGGCCTTTTCAGACCTTTGTCACTATTTATCAATATCCTCAAAAATATGTAGGTGAGAGTTACAGAGCCACCATGTAAGACCAGCATTGAACTGTGTTACCAGGTTGTATGCCAACGCAAAATAGTCAACAAACCCGAGAAAGAACCGAATTGCTTACTTCTGTAAATGTACACTCATACTTGGAACTCGTCCAAAGGTTTCTAATATCCATAGCTATCATGCTAACAAGCTGTGAAATCTAGATATTGGAAACATCAGGAGTCTTCAGTTTGGATTAAAGATGAAGCTTTAATGGAGAAAGCGCCAGCGCCAAGACGCCTCGGCATAAGCGCGCTCTATAAATACCCTCAGTCAGTCAGTCAGTCAGTCAGCCAAAGAAATACCCCAGCCACAGCCAGGGAAATCATCTCTCTTCAGTTAGTGGCATAAGCTTCTCTCAACTCTCAACATTCTAGAACAGATGGGAACAAGAACAAGGGAGGGGAAGCCACTACAAAGGATAGGATGGGAAAGTGTTCATCTACTGATAAAGATACCACATAATTGTAAGGTGTAATTCCATTTAGTAAGCACTGACAATTTCCCCTGGAGACCTGGTATATTCTGGTCCACCTAGATATCACAATACATTTCTCAGGCTGTGTGACCAGGCCAAATGAAAACAGATTATGTGCACCACTGCAAAGAAGCCACATAAATATTGGAAGTCACTGATAAAATTTGTCAGTACAAGTTGGAAAACATGGACAAAGCATGTTTTGCTGCACATCATTAGAGCAGTACTAGCATTTGGGTCGTTATAAAAGAATCTAGGTATCTTTGTTGGTGAATTATCAATTATGATGTCATTTCATCCACAGTTTCAACCTTTTAAGTCACTCTGTGTATGTTTTCATGAAAACGTATTAACAAAGCCTCTTGATGGTGTTCATTATCACTTGCTGTAACTCCTCCCGAAGTAGTGGGGCTCACTGGTTAGAGGCGGCAGACCCGAGAGCAGAGGACGGCCCGGTACCAGGGTTCGATTCCCGGCACGGCAGGTTTCTGGACCAGGGTCAGCGGACTCGATAATTCTCTCGCCTCGGTGCCCACTCTGATCAGTGACCACACTCGGCAACTCTGGGCATTAGCTTGCCTCATCTTCACTAACGGCCCCGCCGGGGATGCCTGGTCTCACCCTGGAGATACCCATTAAGGGACCATCTCTCAGGGAAGCCAGGAAGGGTTTTGCAGCGGTCGAAGCGCCTTGGGACCCTACGGGTAAGTAGTGCGCTATATAAATGCCTATACATTTACATTTACACCCGGCACTAGAAGGGGTGGTCACAGTGACAGAAATATTACAGCTGCGATAACCATTTACACACCTAGCCGCTTGGTAGCTTTGTATGCAGAGACATTTTACAAGAAATGTGCAATCAAATATTAGCACTTGCCACCGGCTCAGTAGCCCTCTTTTCCAAAAATAGAATAGTGATGTTTAAAACCAACATTACCACCAGTTAGACCTGAATTACATTAAGGTAAATTTTGAAGGTCACTGGAACATTCAAGTCCCCAAGGTGCCAATTTCCATAAATGATTATAATTGTTCCCTAGTGCTTGAGCTTATGGGTAGTCAAGAAATGGTACATCTAAATGGGTGTTTTCTTGGTAATATGCCCGACAGTAACACCTGGGTCTGGGTAGCACTAGCTCAGTATTGGACTACAAATTTGTCTCTTGAAAACTTGGACGGGATCTTTTCCTCCAATCCCAACATCAAAATAGGTGAAGTCGCCCCGGTCCCCTGGTCTGACCACAAAGTCGTCAATTTCACCCTAACTATAGAACACGCAAAAACATCTAGGGTGCATCAGGGTAGGCAACACAGGAATGGGATAAAATCGATATAGCCAAATTTCACGCACGGCTTAACGCAACTGTTTCATGCCTAGACCAGGATAGCAGTCTAGCCACTGACCAAGTAAATAACTGGATCAAAACAGCGGTTCTTTCAGTCGCACCTATAAAAAGAAAAACTATAAGAGGCAAAACATCTCAGAGCCTTGGTTCTCAAAGAAGCTAAGACTACAAAAACAGACATGAAGGCGGGCTGAAAGGAGATGGAGGGTTAACTATGAGGATAAGAAGAAAGAAATCTACTGCAAGTCATTAGCAACCTACAAGAAACTATTAGCTGAAGAAAAATCGGCCTATTTCGTAAAGTGAATTAAGGAGGCCAAAAACTCAAGTAAGGAACTCTTCGCCACTGTTAAAAAACTCACAGAGCCAGCTGCTAAACAGATAGAAGGCAGCCTAGGTCTTTGCAACGAACTAGGGCATTTTTTCATTGACAAAGTGAAACTCATTTATAAATCTATCTCTACCCCTAACTGCGACACCCATGTAATAGGAAATTCTCAGCTTAGCCCAGAAAAGCACTCAGAGTCAGTTAACACAGGCTTTCAGTTTTCAGCCCCGTCGGCAGAACAGATATGTCATCTCATACTGACAACCAAGTCAGGGGGTCCCATGGACCCTTGTCCCCCTAAGGTCTTGCACATGTTCCCGGAGCTTCTCAGCAATCAACTCCAGCTGCTCTTTGCCAAAATAATACAGGCTAACTGTTTCCCGAAGGCGTGGAAAGCTGCTTCTGGTTTACCACTCCTCAAAAATCCTAACCTTGAACCTTCGGTCCCAGCTAACTTCAGATCAATTTCAAGAATTCCCTTCCCAGCTAAAATTTTAGAAAAGCATTTGAAAACTCAACTTTCCAGGTTCGTTAGGGCCACCCAGGCATTAGATACATCACAATACGGGTTCAGAGAGGAACATGGGGCTGAAACCGCTCTGATTATGGCGGCGGAGGAGATTAGAATTATACTGGACGCCGGTGGGAAGGCTGCCCTGATCTTGTTAGACCTTTCGGCAGCCATCGACACCATCAACCATGGCATACTTCTGACTCGTCTACAGGAAATAGGTCTGCATGCATCAGCAATCGCATTGCTGGACTCTTTTCTGGGTGATAGATCCTTTATGGTTCAGCTTGGGGTATTCTCATCAAAATCCTTGAAATCCCCCTGGGGGGTCCACAGGGCTCGTCACTAAGTCCAACCCTCTTTAATATATACGCTGCCCCATTAGCAAACATTATCATGGAATGTGGTTTCCTCCCCATATCCTATGCTGACGACACCCAAATAGTGGTGGCTATATCGAACAACACAGCAGAGACAACTGATAGATTTAGGCACTGCATGGATCAGGTTAGTCGCTGTATGCAAGTAAACTGCCTAAAATTAAATGGTGAGAAGTCAGAGGTCATGCTGCTGGGGGCTGAACCTAACATTTGGTCACTCAATTAGTGGTCCGACAGTCTAGGCAGCTGCCCGTCACCGTTGGACAACGTAAGGAACTTGGGATTTATGTTTGACTCCAAACTTACCTTCAAGGCTCAAATTAATAAACTCGCCTCCTCTGTATGGTACACGCTGAGGCTGATTAGAAAACTGCTGCCATATATCCCACCAGATACCAGCAAAACCCTTGTAACTATGCTGGCACTATCAAAAATGGATTATGGGAACCCGCTGTATGCTGGGCTTCAAAAAAAGTTATTGCAAAAACGTCAGCGCCTTCAGAACCCTGCAGCCAGGCTGGTTCTGGACATCCCCAGGTTCAAGCCAGTGGCCCTCAGAATGAGAAGTCTCCACTGGTTACCCATAGAGAAAATAATTCATTTTAAGTCAGCATGCCTGGCGTATAAGGCCTTCCATGGGTCAGGCCCTATTTTTCTGAAAACGAACCTATTACAGTACGACCCGCCTAGGACTCTCAGGTCCAGCAGTGCTAAGCTACTCAAGACCCCCAGATTTAAACAACTAAGATGGGGGGGAGAGGCTTCTTACTGCACGCAGCTAAGACCTGGAACAAGCTACCAGTATCAATAAAAAACAGCCCATCACTGTTATCTTTTCGAAAGAACTTAAAGACCTGGCGCTTCTCAGCTTAATCCTGCTCTTTTTTTTTTTCTCGCACGATTCTTTCCCACTTCCGGCAGGCATAGTCATTCCTAGCGCCAAGACGCCCTCGGGCATTCGTGCGCTCTACTAATCTGATAATCAAATCAAACCAAATCAAATTTTCTGCCCCATATCCAAGCATTCTGATTCCCTACTTCTGGGTATTGCAACACAAGTGTTTAAACGGTTGCTTATGGGGTGTCCTGATTAAGTTTAGAGGATGTGATGATTTAGTGATTATATATTTGGCAAAATGATCTTGTTATTGTGGTGTGACTATATACATGTATGGTTGTGTGTAAATGGGAGTTGTATTTTTACATAACCTATGTTATTATTGTCAGAACCTCTTTCATACGGCCATGGGGCAGGTAGGGGCTACTGGGTCCAACCGTGGTGGTTGAGGCCTTTTACTCCTGATGTCCTGAGGCCTGACCAACTATGGATCCTGTGCAACTGAGCAAAGTACCCCTTCGTGATCTCGTGATAGGATTATTCCCCCCAAATTATTTTTAAGTATGCGGCTCGGAGTTACTGCATTATTATCAGTTATTATCTGTAATTCCTTGTCAAAGAGTAACATGGAATTACTAGAATTACGCCAATTGCTACGGCTTAATGAAAATTCAGCCCACGGCTGCTCATGACCTATCTGTGGGTCATGAACCACAGTTGGGGGAACACTGCTCCATACCATAAAAAGTTAGACCTAGTCTCAGGCAACCAATAAGTTAGCTCAATCAGTACCCTTGTGTTGGTGGTGGGCAGAACTCAGATACCAAAAGTGTAAAAGTTGACGCTTCACGTGAATGCAATCATGGACCACAAAAACAATGGTTACTATGTCCTGGGCTTCTCATTATTGGAGCTCACTCAAGAGGTCAGACTGGCTTAGTGAAGCAAGGGGGTATTGTGTTTGTCATCAGTACATTTGCGGATCTAACTGCTAGGACGGTGAAGTAAGGCCTACCAATAACTATCACTATCACTATATCGATGTGGCAAAGAAAAGAGGGGTATCTGCTGTTATATTGTGTGTCTTCAGTGTAGATATGTACTTGCTACAAGTAAGCAGTTAAGCACATTTCAGGGAAATGTTTGGCATTTTATTGGTTCTTCATTTAGTGTACATATTAAAACAGGTATGTTAAGACCCTTATTAGGGAAGTTCAACATGTTTAATTATCCATGAATTAGTAGCAATTTCTTCAGAACTTTAGGACAAAGCGCAAAGGTTGTTCTCAAAATTGATTATTGTACCTCAAATTAAAGAGAGAGATGATCACAGCCCAATACAATCTTTAGTTCATTATTAAAAAGGAGACAACAATGGGTAAAAAGGTGGTACCTGATCTCAGATGTTCCTGCTCATACTGGGTTTGCCTAGATTATGGTGCAAGCATAAACACGAATCCTCCGCTTAATAGAATAGTGACGGTGACCTAAAGGGCAATCATATGTGAAAACACTATCCCATAACCACCTTACCGTAAACAGGATAAAACTGTAGAGATGTAGCTTAAAAAATGTGTAGTCTAGAGTACTGGGTACTGTTTCAGAAGCGAATGCCATTTCAGCATACTTTGCAACCAAGTTTGATGGCTAATGTACAAGAGGACATTAACTAGAGGTTCACCATAGCATCCAAAGCCAAAATAATACAATAAAGAATAATAGAAAACTGCCTATTATCATGATCTTCTGGTCAAAATGTGACAATCATGGCACAAAACATAACTTGAAACACATTGAGTGGGATGGTGTATAGCACAAATAGATCCCTGTAAAACTTGCTTACGGTATAAGTAGTAGAAAGTTGTGCAGCCATACTGTTGAATTACTAGAAGGTGAAATTAGGCTGACAGAAAAACATAATGAACATCTATGTCTCAATAACATAGAAGTGTAGCCTTCATTCTCAAACTAAAATGCAGCATAAATATAATTAAACAACTTCAATGTCAGATAACATCAAAGTTTCAATAGAATGTGTAGGCAAACAGGAAAATTAATAAACAATTCTTTTTGATCCTGAAGCACCTCAAGGAGAAGTAGGTGCTGTCTAGGTGTTACATGAATAGGGATACCAAATCTGCCCATGACAAATAGGTTAAGAACATACCTCATGATTTGAGACAATAGCACAGAATATTGAAGCACTGTGTGAACAGAATTTTAGGATAGTCCCCACTTATTGACAGCAAGCAGGAGTATCTTCTGGGTCAGTCAGGGTTAGTCATGCACTGCAAGGCCGCGAACAAACACCACAACCCGGAAGCACGTTAAATGCTTCCATCTCAAATAACTACAGCTGCCATATTGAACATGTCTACATTAGTGCTGGGCATAGTTTGCGAAGTAGCGAAGTAGCGCTACGTGAAGCTACGCAAAGTGCACTTCGTACTACGCAAGCTACGCGTAGCACTAAGCGAACTGTGTAGTAGCCTGTTCGCACTGTGCAAGATGCCGTTTTTAATGATTGCACAGTGCGGACAAGCATCCGGCACTGTGCAATCATTGAAAACGGCATCTTGCACAGTGCGAGTTGTAGTTTTCTGCCGCTCAAGTAGATTTATACTCGAGCAGCAACTTTCTCAACACGGACTGGTAGTTTCTCATCGTGAGCATACGCGACCAATCGCAATGAGAAACCTGACCTCCCTGCGTTGAGAATCTCGCCGGGAGGTTTATTTTCCACGCTCACGATCGGCAACTTGATGTAGCTGATCGCGAACGAGGAAAAAGTCTCGCCGGGATGTCATTTTGCTTGCTCGCGGTCGCCAACTTGACGTTGAGTACCCCGAGCAAGCAAAACATGACTGCGGCACTATGCTACGCTACGCGTATTTGCACTGTGCTACGTGCAGTTCGTGTAGTGCGAAGTAGCGCAAACTTCGCAAACTATGCGCGCGTAGCGTAGTGCTTTGCCCAGGGTTAGTCTACATACATTGAAAATAAGTATTGGCAATGCCAAATGTCTGCTTTTTAAATTAAAGTTTCTCCTCAGTCAATGATGGGTTGAGGCATTCAATAATTTATCATACATGCTCTATTGCACTCATCTTACAACTCATGCGTCCATTCATCCACCTCTGACTCAGTTTTGCATTGTTCCACTTACACAACCACAATAAACTCACACACAGATGTGGAAGTGGGGTAGTTTCCAGTGAGATCCAAGAAGCAGTTTAAGGAAGAACACTTTACTGTAGAGCTAGAAAAATTCCATCCAGCAATCTCACCCTCAGCTCCAGAGTAACTGTTCAATAACATAACATTCTACATTCTGGGTGGAATGTAGCTAAACCACAAAATATAGAGGGAGAAAACACTATAACATTACATCATCTCAGGAACATATAATACACCACCCCAGAAAATAAACTGCCCCAAACCCACATGAGAATAAAGGGCGAAAGAGAAAAAAACAAAAAAACTACTTGTTTACAGTCAGCCTATTGAAGTTCCATCATCTGCCATCCTCCATTCCTGCTGCTCTTTTAAACACTTTGATCTCAAGATGAGGAACGCTGAACTGAAACCCTCCCTGTGTCTTCCTTGGTAGATTCACAATTACTACATCTCCAACTTCCACACATGCATCTTTGACAGCTTTGCAGGTGTCATGGTGCTGCTTCCTATCCATATAATATAAGCTAAATGTCCAGGTAGGAATCATTAACAGAATCAACTTCACATTTACATATGTCACATCAGTGATCACACAAATCAGTATAGTAACCAAAGGGTTTATATCAAAAATATAGAATATATTTATTTTTGATTTTCAATGCATGAAAAGTAGATAATCAAGAACTGGCAACAGAATGACTACCAAAACCTATGAAATAAATTATGGGGTAGTCCACAAACACCTTCAGCGTATAATGTGGATACAATGTAGGAACCACATACAGATTGATATTTACACATACAATAAATGTGTAAATATCAATCTGTATGTGGTTCCTACATTGTATCCACATTATACGCTGAAGGTGTTTGTGGACTACCCCATAATTTATTTCATAGGTTTTGGTAGTCATTCTGTTGCCAGTTCTTGATTATCTACTTTTCATGCATTGAAAATCAAAAATAAATATATTCTATATTTTTGATATAAACCCTTTGGTTACTATACTGATTTGTGTGATCACTGATGTGACATATGTAAATGTGAAGTTGATTCTGTTAATGATTCCTACCTGGACATTTAGCTTATATTAATAATATTACCCAGTCCCGGTGGGATTATTGGGTGGCTCTGTTCTAAAACTGCTTCCTATCCATAAGCACACATAGTGAAAGACTGACTACCATAAGATCTGACCCACGGGGACAAACTCTGGTATTAGGTTTGCGTTTGTGAAAAGCCTTAAAACAATGAAGACCTGTAATTGAATGTGTGGTAAAGTGATACTCTTCCACCCTCTGGTCCATTAGTTTGACGCAATCCAGACCATTGAGTCTTGAAATCTGAATGGATTCCTACAACTTTCGGTTGGAACTCTCAACGATACTATTAATTTCAGGTTGGTACTAAGCACACTTTTTGTGCACTATGCTGCCTCTCTCAGATAGAAAATTTCTAATTTCTGCTGATGTGAATTGAACTCAATTTTCAGTGAGTATACAACGTGGATTACCATCCCCAGCAAACACCTCTGTCAAGAACCTTCAAACAGAATAAGTGGATATGTCCAGTACCATCTTAACCACTGGCAATCTCAACAGCATGTCCATCACTACCACATCATGCCTGCTCACACTACCTTTGGTGTCCACTGGGCCCATTATACCCTAGGCAATCTCTTCCCATACTTCACCAGGAATCACTCGGCAAACCATGGGGGTCGTTCTCACCTTTTAGCACTTGTCACTCATCCTACATTCATGACAATAAATACCCATCCTTTAGATTTACAAGTCCATCCCTGGCCACAGTACATACCTCCCAAACGTATTTTGGTCTTGTAAATGCCTTGGTGACCCTTATGAGCCAAGCTCAATGAACAGCTCCTTACTTCCACAGAGGGCACAAATCTGTCAGCTCGAATCAAAAGACCATTGCATGCCAAAAATGTGGTTCTAACTCACTCAAAACCTCCAAGATCACGTATTGACCATCATCCCCTCTCCAGTATGACTTTCATTACTTTTTTTAAAATATTTCATCCTTCTGAATCTCCTCCAACCACCTCAGAAATGCAACCTCCTGTAACAGCACAAACTTTACAGTCATCATCCTTCCACCAACTATCACTCTCCTGATCAGAGCCATGAGCACTCCTCAATAAGCGAGAGAGGCAATCTGCAGCCTTGTTCTCGACTCCAGGAATGTTCTCTACAATAAAGTCAATGTCTTGTAATGCTAAAGTGCCAAAAATAGGAGAGACATTTCTGGGTCTTGATAAAGATGGATTATTAAATAGAGCCATCGAAATGCGTTGAAGCTGCATTTAACATAATCCGTGGAAACAGGTTCTCCTATAGATTGAGAACGATTAGATAGTATCTAGGATGAGCTATTGAAAAAAAATCTTCTAAAACGGAAATGTTATTTAATGACAAAATATACGGTCTGTCTTTGTCTCTCTGTAAATTGTCTGTTGGAATATAGAGTCTAGGCATAGGTTACATTGTGTTTTTTTCTCCTTTTTAAGAGCAATATTGTATTACTATCTTTTAATAGTTTTGTCCACAAATGAAATAGGTTTTTATCAAATGTATGTGAAATATATGGTATATGAACAGTTTATGTCTATTTTTAATTGTGTTGGCTTGTGCTTTTAATAAAATTATAGCAATTTTTGTATCCCAAATCTAGCAATTGTTATGGTTTCATTTTAGTTGTGTATATGTTCTAGCACATGGGCTTGATTTTGTGCTGGAAATAGAAAGATTCAGTTTTTAACTAATTTTTCTCTACCTAATTGTAATGCTACAAGCCACTTAGTAATGCAGGTCAAAACACAATCCAAGCCTTTCTCCCCAAACACTTCTTGTAGAGGCTTGTGATCAGTCCTTACCACAAAGTTAGATCCTCACAGAAACTGGTGAACTTTTTTACTCGGCAAAAAACAGTCAAAGACTCATTTTCAATTGTAGAAAAGTTAGATTCAGATTGTTTGAGTAATATTGTGCTAAATGTAATGGTGACCATATCATTATCTTGTTTCTGCCTAAGTACAGCTCCTAAACCTTACCACATGCATCAGTGGTACCGTAACAAGCAAGCCTGGCACAACATTCTTCAAGTGATTTGCCTTCGCCAAGCTTTCCTTTACGTCCACCAATTCCTTTTGACAGTCATTACTCCAGAGAAATTGCACTCCTTTTCTTAAAAGTTCCCTAATGGCACTAGAATGGCTGCCAACATTTGAATAAATCTACTGCAAAATTCTGCCATCCCCAAAAATGCCTGAACATCTTTCGTTTCTGGAGAAGGTAGATCAGCAATTGTCTTAACCAAGTCATCTTTTAGTCTAGCCCCATCTTCTGAAATAGTATGACCAGGATAAGTTATCTTGGGCAACCAAAATTTGTATTTGTAAATTTTAAGCATAATTCTCTTTGAACTAAAAATCTGCAACACCTTCTGCTCATGTTTATGTGGGAGGATAAACTTTCACCAAAAATCAGAACATCATATTGGAAGAAATTCACCCCTGAGACACTACCTAACACCTCTTTCATCAACCTCTGAAAGACCTGAGGCTGCAGAATATAAACAAGAGGGCATACTTTTGAAACGATAAACACCAAAAGGAGTTACAAACGCAGTGTAATTATTCGAGTCATCATTCAAGTGCACCTGGTGGTAAGCAGAGGTGAGGTCAAAAGTAGTGAAGAATGTGGCTCCTGTTAATATTCCTATCATCTCCATGATGTTTGGATGGGGAAATTTCTCTTCTACCAATTCCTGATTGAGTTGCCAGGACAATCTAATCTCTCCTGAGCTCTTGGTGGCTACGACAATGGGAGTGAGACAATCTGAAGCTTTCACTGTTTGAATTATCCCTTCAGCACTCAGATGTTCTACCTCCAGTTTGACTGCTTCATGAAGATTTATTGGAATGGTTCTGATTTTTCACAGCAACAGCATCCTTTTAAGATGTATATGGTGCACATACCCCTTGCACATCCCACCTTCTTAGAAAAAACCTCACGGACTTCATGAGAAAAAAAATTAGCTGATTTTATAGCCCAAGTGTTGAGCTTTCTAACTTGAACTTGTGGAGTAGCTCTGGGATCTAAATAAATTCCCAATTGTTTTTGGTGTGGCCAGCTCAAGATGGTGTCCGTCTGAACAGGGATATATATTTTCCCTTCTATGATGTTTTCACAAAATTGGATCTTAACATCAAAGAAACCACTCTATAGGTATCCTACCATAACTGTAAGGAGTGACATCAAGACCTCTTAGGTCAACCTTTCCATGGAAGCTTTTAATGAAATCAGAGTCGGAGGTAGGCGAGAGTTTTGTCCTAGAATCCATCATCACGGTGACAGTGATGTTGTTAAGAGATACCTGATCAGAAGGATATTCACACATGGCTCCCGCTACACAGCTAACATCATTTACCACCTGTAGCACTATCTGAGGAGAATAAAACTAGATCTACAGCATTTGGCAAAATTATCAGTTTTTCTGCAATGTTTGCAAATGACTTTTACTGCCAGATAATCTTTGGAATTGGCAAAGTGGTTGGGACTGCCACACTGGAAACACAGATTTTTACTTTTAGTTACAGTGGTAGACGTTTTCTTCTGATTGGATGTTACACTGTGTATGACAGAAGTAGATTATTTGTGCTTTTGTAGTTCTTGTATGCATAACATGGAATGTACAACTCTTTTTACAACTATAAGTACTTCAGCAAACGTGGGATAATTTTTGACCATAGTTCTTCACAGACTTTGTTGCTCTTGCCCTCTAGCTTAAACTGATTGAGTGTGTGGTTCTGTAATTCTCAAACCTGACTCTATTTTAGTCTTGCTCTCACGTAGGCCTGTGAAGTAGGCCCAACGAACAAGTGGCCTGGCCTTCTGAGTTCATGCATATATTAACTTGGGTTTTTCTGACTCTGAATAAACTGCAGAGAGAATGACCCTTTTCACCTGAAACTGACCTTTTGCAAAACCAGTTTCACTAGCTGATCGTTGTCTGAGTTTTCAATCACTGTTCAGGACCTTGTTAACCTTTAGTTTCCTTGCACATATCTTATCCTAAACAATATCTAAATTCTTTCTTTCCTTACGACTTTCTTTTCTAAACATGGGTTTTTGCCATGTGTCGTGACTGCCATCTGGCGTTGCCTTTTACGTAGGCCTCAGAAGTTAGTCTGCGAGCAAAGCAGTCTGACCTTTTGTGGGTCATGTATACATTAACTAAGGTTTTCTTTGTGCGCTGGAGTTAATTTCAGAAGCTGGTCTTTCACCTGGAATTGACACTGCCAAGCCAATTTCCCTGCAAGATCGTTATCCACTTTCCCAATCACCATTCAAGACATTTGTTAACTTTTAAGTTTCTTTACGTTTCTGTTATCTTGCACATTATCTGAAACTACTTTTCTTTACTGTTTCTTCATTTCATGGGTTACGCTTTCAATTAAGGGTCTGTCCGGGCCTTCCAGATTATTATTTAGATATGCCTAAATATTAACTTGTGGGTTGGGACACTGTAAAATGAGCTTTACTGTATGATGCTGTGTGATGTCATGTATTTTCTATTGGTTGAATTTTGGTGCAGGGGCGTGCATTTTAAATGTACCTTTTTGTGTATAAATAGGGATGTCTCGCCTTAGTAAAATTGAGCAGTTTCTTGAGTTGTACACCGTGTTGTATTGCTAGGATTTCTGCTACTAGCTGCAGCTAATAAATTTGATCTCTGACGCCACCTAGAAGTATTCCGTGTCTCTGTATCCCAAGGCAAGGGAACCCAGAGGACTTTGGGCGTGTCCCTGGCGCCGCTGGGTATTTGATATCCCAGTTCTTCAGTTGGCGCGGCCAACGTGGGGCGACTTCAGTGGTACCGGTCCAAGCCCGAAGATTGCGAGGAGCCACGTGAGGAAATTCTGGAGGAGGGCCCCCACTTCATCGACCCCTGCATGTCGACGTGGACCAAAGGTCTTTTCTGCGAGGCTTCCCGCTTTCCAACGCCTACGAAGGACTGCTGCCCTGACTGTCGCCTTGTCTTGGACCCTCCGATTGATGTTTGTAAAGTGAGACGATAGACGGTCTTCTGGTGGCGTGACAGATATTTGGTTAAGTATAAGTGGGTCGCTCCCACGACTTTGTTTGGTTCCTTGGTTTTGATTTGGTTGCTGCAGTACCCAAAGCCGAAGGGCTTGTATATTTACGAGTGTATCATTTTTTTGATTCCCTTTGAAGTTTGAAACCAGACTACTGAGCAAGATGCCTGGTCTTGGTAAATTTGGTAATTGGTTTGTTTGCGGTAGTAACAGGGATTCCCGATTGGAGGATTCATGTCCGATACCTCCGGTTGGAACTCCGACTTATGAGCTCTATTCTAAACACGGAGTGGGTCCCATTACTTATAATTAAGTATGGGTCCGCTACACAAAAAAAAGATGGTGTTTTGCAATGGCCCCCACATGGTAGTTTTGAAACAGAGATTTTAGACAATCTAGAAGTTAGGCTATTTAAGAAGAAAGCCCGGCCGGCAATGTTTGACTCTTTCCGCCTTTGGCGTAAGGAAGCCAAACAGCGAGAAATTAAGCAAGCAAAGAGAGATAGGAAAGATAAGAATATGTCAGTACTACAAGCTGCTAGACAGTTTAAGGAAGATGGAGAAGAGCGTGCGAGTGAAGTCTTAGATAGACAGCGTTGCATGGCCATAGATAAATGTTATCCGGCCTTGCCATCTTCTCCTCCGAAAGTGATGGAAGACCTTGAAAAAGATCCTTTGATCTCTCATTTACTGAGATTGCCTCCTCCCTATGTGCAGGGTGCTACTGCGCCTCTATTACCCCCGGTTGTTCCACCCTTTGTTGTTCAACCTCCTGCTGTTGTTCAGCCACCCGGTGCTCCACAGATGGTTTTGCCTCCTCCTGCGCAACCCATTCTAGGGTCACCAGCCTTGCTACCAGCTTTGCCTCAAACTCCTTTGCCTTCTGCTTCTGCATCTTCGACTTCTACTGTTCTTGTCCCTATACCTTCTTTGCCTCAGAATACTTATTCTCCTGTTCTTATGTCTACTTCTTCCCCTTCTGCTCGAAAACGAATGACAGAGACTGTTGTTAATCTGTTGTCACCATTGTTTGGATCACTGAATATGACCCCTGTTTCGGAACGTAAGCAGAGTCGTAGTCAGCTTCCTAGTTCTGAAGAACGGACAGTGTTGGATTTGTTGGCTCGTAGCTGGATTTTAAATGCTCCGAGGTATGATTTTCCAGCAGTTATGGATGTTTTCTTTCAGTGGGAACCGCCTAAGCAAAGGTATGTTTTTGATGTAATGTGTACTTTTCTGCGTCAGGAATGGGAAGATAATGAGTTGGGTCCGATTCCTCAGGATGTGCTTGATGTTCAGTCAGATTTTGCTAAAGGGATGATAGTGGAATCTGATGTTACAGATGCCGTTGAGACAATACTTGCTTTCAGATCTAGACTTTCACCTCAGACATTGTATGAACCTGATTCCTCTGTTAGGAGGAAAGTGAAGCAGTACCCTATGAGAGAAGTTCCTCCTGTATGGAAAGGAGCAGTTCAGGCTAATGTAAATTTGGGTATTCAGGCCGCTCCGGCTCATTTTCAGCGAGTATGGGTACATGTCCCTTGGAAGAGCAGAGGTCTTGGCTCTTAAGCAGACCTTGCCTGACCCTCGTAAGAATCCTACTGGTTATTACAAGTAGTTGTCTCAGACAGTTGAAGCGTGTATTATGAATTTAGCTGACATCAATATGTTGATGGGTAATGTAGTCCCTCAACCCTTGTGGGTGAAGATTCGTCATGAGAATCATGCTGCTGAATTAGGTGATACCTGGGCGAATATTGTTGCTGCAGATGGTAGACAGGAGGGAGGTGCTAAACCTGAACCTTTAGTTTCAGAATTACCAGGTAGAATTATTAATCTGATGAAAACAATGATGCCCGCTTTACGAGTGAATTGGGATAAGTTAGCAGCATGTAAGCAAAAGAAAGACGAGAGTGTATCTGATTTTTTCACTAGGTTTGAAGAGACGTTTATTGATCATAGTGGTCAGGATATGAGTACGGAGGGTGGTCAAAGGTTGTTTGTGGATAAATTTGTTTTTAATTTGCTTCCCAAACTTTCTAATAAGTTAAAAGACTCTGAGAGTTCATGGGCTGTCTCTTCGTCGGCCCAGATATTGGCTACTGCACAATATTACGAGAATAGGGATAAAGATGAGAAGGATAAAGTGGAGAAGAAAACTGAAGAGTTAAAGACGAAAGTTATTTTGCTGCAAGCTTATCCGCCTCGTCAGAATCAGCCTCAGTTGCAGCAACCTCCACAATTTCAGAGATTGTTACAGAAGCCTGAGCTTTATGTTCACCGATTCTTTCCTGGCCCTAATCAGTGTGCTTATTGCAGAGAGGAAGGTCATTACAAGAATAGTTGCCCGGCATTGTTACAGCGTGCGAATGGTGTATCTGGTCAGAGAGGTCGTGGTAGTTTTCAGCAAGCTCCTAGGGGTAGGGGACGTGGTGTGATACCTCAGAATGAGCGTTCCTCTTCCCTACAGAATTCTGCGAATTATTTTGACAGACAGAATGTTCCGAGTGGTCAGTCTGCCCAGTACTATGTTGAGGATTACTATGTCGAAGGTGAGAGTTCTGGTTATAATGATAACTAGGACAGCCAAGGACAAAGTGAGGGAGTAGTGTCAGTTCCAGTAGATCAGAGTGGACCTTATGTTGAAGTGATTACATCAGGTGTGGTAGAACCTTTTCTTTTGGATACTGGTGTGACGAAGAGTTCTATTATGCACTCTAAACTTCCTGGCGCACCTTTGTCTGGCTTGACCAATGTTTCAGTAGGATTTTCAGGCGCCCCAGTTCGTAATCCGGTTTCTAGTCCTTTGTCCCATTTCCATTGGCCCTTGTGAATTGGAAGCTCCACTTATTCTAACGACTGGTTGTGGTGAGAATCTGTTGGGTTTGGACCTGCTGAAAAGATTGTATGCGACATTACATTGTTCTCCTTCAGGAGTACAACTTACCCTCGGTAAGAAAGTGATTTCCCCAATGTATTTGTCTAAGGATTGTTTGCCACTGGAATTGCGTTCGCTTCCTGATACACTTTGGGCTACAGGTCCAAATGATGTTGGTCTTTTGCAGATTCCACCTTATGTTGACACCCTTAAGTCAAATGCTAGGCTACCCCGTATTCCCCAATACAAGATCTCGAGTGATGGTGAGAGAGCTCTTTTAGCGATTGTTTATTATCTGGTTGAGAAGGGTGTAGTTGAGGAAACGAGAGGTAATGTTTGTAACAGTCCTGTTTTGCCTGTCCTTAAATGTACTGATGCTTCTCAGCCACCTATGTACCGGTTTGTGATCGACCTTCGAGAGGTAAATAAGATTGTCGTGCCACAGTTTCCTGTGGTGCCTGATATTACTGCTTTGTTGACTTTGATTCCTGCTTCGGCAGCTTGGTTTTCTGTCATCGATTTGAAGAATGCTTTCTTCAGTATTCCTATTGCTGAGGAGAGCAGGGATATTTTTGGCTTCTCATTAGGAGGCCGAAGCTTCCGGTTTAAGAGAGCTCCCCAAGGGTATTGTGAAAGTCCCTCCATCTATAGTCAGGCGTTGAAAACTCAGCTTGACGGTTTTGTGTTACCTGTTCGTGCTACTCTTATTCAGTACATCGATGATTTGTTGATTACTGCTGATGATGAAAAGATTTGTAAAGAGGCTACTCTTTCTTTGTTGCGGTATTTGTCTGACCTTCATCATAAAGTGTCACCTTCAAAGTTGCAATATTGTCGCCAAGAAGTGACCTACTTAGGTCATCTCTTATCGAAGGAGGGAAGGAGATTGACCCCAGAACGAATTCAAGCGATTGTGCAAATGAGTGTGCCATCCACACAGAGAGAAGTGCATGCCTTTTTAGGTATTACATCGTATTGTAGACAGTGGATCCCCAATTTTTCACTGTTGGCGAAACCTCTGTTAGCATTGACTCTGAAAGATACTCTGCATCCTTTTCCTTGGTCTGACGAATGTCAGAAAAGTTTTTCTGAACTATGCGATGCATTGTGTTCGGCTCCTGTGTTGGGTACTCCAGACTATAGTAAGCCTTCCATGTTGTACGTGCATGAGAGAGAAGGTTGTGCGTTGTCAGTGTTGACACAACCATTTGGGGACAAGCAGCGTCCATGTGCGTATTTGTCAGCAACATTAGACCCAGTTGCTAAGGCGTTGCCGAGTTGTCTGAGAGCTACAGCTGCAGCGGCTGTTTCTATCCGACAGTCTGCTGGTTTGGTATTGGATAATACGTTGATTGTGATGGTCCCACATGCAGTGGACACCTTATTAAACAGGACTAAGACACAGCACCTTACTAGTGCACGTCTGTCAGGTTACGAGTTGACATTGTTGGCTAGTCATGTGCACATTAAAAGATGTAATGTGTTGAATCCAGCTACGTTGTTACCGATCTCTACGGAGACGGTTCCTCAGGAACAGCATGATTGTTTTATTCGTACAGAGGAAGAAACGAAGGCTATAATTGACCTGAGGGATACTCCCCTTACGGATGATGATGGTTCCCTATGGGTAGATGGTTCGTGTTTTAAGCTTCCGAATGGTGAAACGACTGCAGCGTATGCTATTACAACTTTACATACAGTTGTTGAGACAGCACGCATACCACAGAATTCTGCGCAAGCAGCAGAGTTGATTGCACTGACTAGAGCGTGTGTGTTGTCAGAAGGAAAGCGATTGAATGTTTACAACGACAGCCAGTATGCTTTTGGTGTTGCCCATAGTTTTGGGCGTTTGTGGAGAGAGCGTGGGTTCCTTACTTCGCACGGAATGAAAATACAGCATGGACAGTTGGTGAATGAACTTTTGGAATCTCTCACTCTCCCAAAGCAGATTGCAATTATGAAGTGTAGTGCGCATAAGACAGTTGTGGACGATGTTGGTCGAGGGAATGCGTTTGCAGATGAAGTTGCGAAGGAAACGGCGAAAGACATGATGAGCCGTATGTATGTTGCAGGCCCAGCTAATTGGGTTATGGCTGGTGGAATGTGCGAAGACACAATAGAAAGTGTGAAAATGATTCAGGCTGAAGCGACTGAGAAAGAAGTGAGTGTTTGGAGAGAGACTACGGGTATGTTGGATTAGACAGGTTGTTGGGTTGAGTTGTCAGAACACCAGCGATGGCTGTTGCCAGATGCGTATGTGCTCCCAGTGGTTACAATGGCTCATGGAATGGCTCACATAAGTTCGAAGGGAATATGCAAGTTGTTGGCTCCAGTTTGGCAGAATGCTGGAATTCCAAAATGTGCAGAGAACGTGGTGAAACATTGTATGATTTGTCTGAAGTATAATCCTGGTAAGGGAACTCCAACTCCAGCTGGTCATTTTGCTCCTCCGACGTATCCGTTTGAGGTGATACAGCTAGATTATATACATATGGAGAGATGCAATAATTTGAAGTATGTCCTTGTGGTTGTTTGTGCCTTTTCCAGGCCTACCCCCTAAAGGATAATACTGCCTTGTCTACAGCCAAGGTTTTGTTGAGAGAGTACTTCCCTAGGTATGGTTTGCCGAGAATTGTATGTGGACAATGGGAGTGAATTTGTGGGTCAAATCATGAAGAAAGTATGTGCTGGTTTGGGAATAAATCAGAAGTTCCATGCAGCGAATCACCCCCAGTCTGCTGGACTTGTTGAATGTTACAATGGTACCTTGAAGCTGAAATTAGCTAAGGTACAAGCGAGCACTGGTCTTACATGGCCGGATGCCTTGCCGTTGGCTCTTTTGTCAACAAGGACGACTGTGCATTCTCGAGTGGGACTTAGTCCGTATGAAATTGTGTTTGGTCGTCCTGCGAATGTTTGGGATGTGCCTCGTCCTAAAGAATACAGCAGTATTGAGTACCCTATGTTGGTGGATTACTTACATGACTTAACTGCTAAATTACGTGTTCTCCACCAACAGGTCTATGACAGTTTGCCAGCAGAGTACCTGCTTGTTTTGAGAAGTGACGGTACTCTCCACTTAAAACTATTACGTTTTTCTTGAGAAATGCAGGTCCTCTCCAAAAAAATGCCGGTACCAGCCCATTTAAAGCACTCTTAACTTGCATACATTGTTTTGTTTGTTTAAAGTGTTGCATGTATAAAAAAAGAGTGGAAGGAACTGGAAAGTGAAAGCGACCATGAGACAAGCAAGAAAGGGAAAGCGACCGGAGGGAACAGGAAAGGGAAAGCGACCGCAAGACAGGCAAGAAAGTGAAAGCAACCGGAGAGAACAGTAAAGTGAAAGTGACCTCGAGACAGGCAAGAAAGGGAAAGCAACCACAAGAGGCACATATAAACAAGCGTGCACGGCCAAGCTAATTAGAAACAGATGGCCCCTGCGTGCCGCTGCTTACTCCCGCGAGGTGGGTGCTGCCACACGCACAAGTGTTACAAAAGTGCAGACCGATTCCAAAAGGTCATCTCCTAGAGCAGCTCATGGGCGCTGCTCTAGGCTTGACCTAAAAAGCAGAGAACAGTTCTACACATGTAGAAATAAGTTCAGAACGTCAATGTAATAACGAGGGAAAGAAAAACATTTTTGAGACTAACTCTGGGAAAATCCTGAAAAGAAAGCAAATTTAAACAATCATATTGAGCAGGTCATGGGGAAAGAAACCATCCCAGTCTTTTTACTGTTTTCATAAGGATCCGAACTGCATCACAGGGAAAATCCAAAGTACCAACCAAATAATTTGCTTTTAGTTGAGCAGCGGGTCACTGAAGAAGAAACGGTCTTCTTTAGACAATGTGTGGACTACCTCGCAGGGCCGTGCCAACTGATATGCTGGAAAGACACAATCAATATGCTTGCAAAAGGGTAAGTGAAATACGAGGGATCTGTGCACCTGGGAGAAGCACACTCACTTGCCTACCGATGCGCCGAACCTCGCTGCCTCTAGAATGGAGGAAGCGCCATGAGAGACGGACATGCTTGCAGTTCTGTACATACGAGCTTGCAGTTTCAATGGAGATTTCCAGGCCAACAAGAGGCCTGGAAAACAGATGCCTCTGACTCCTCATTGAGGACAATGCGGCACGCTCCAAGTCGCAGCGGGAGCCACGAGCAGAGTCTGGGAAGGCTGGGCTTCGTCAAAGACAATGTGGCACAGCTAGTGTGTTAGAGCACGTCAGAATGTAGGAGCAAGAGGAGCCTCGTGAGTAGAGCAGTTAATCGGCAAAACCTCCCCAAAGGCTCCATGAAAGCACAAAAAGGGAGAATTCCTCCCACAATCAATCTGCATTGGCAACAAAGGTAAAACAGTACCTGAAAGCAGTGCCATTCCTAGCACCTGGGGATAGCATGTAAAGCACAAGTCCGCAGAAGACCTGTGTTGAAGTTTCTCTATTCTTCAGTGTGCACACCTTAGGCATCCCATCCTCGTCTATGATGCCCCCAATAGTAGGGAATAGATCACCCCATGAATGGAAGGCAGGGGGTCGTGCCCCGTAAGCACACGGTCCTCCAGTTGCCAACTCAGGCTCCATCACCTGTAATAGTCTGCCGTCCACTGCCACAACTTCAGTCCTACAACTGTAACTATGCCCCTCTATTCGGAACCCTGTAGACCTACACTGACTGAGGACCCTGCTTCCTGTTTCTTTTTTCTTATTTTTTGTTCACCTCGTAGTGTGTTTGTGTGTTCAGTGTTGAGCAAGGTGTGAGTACCTAGCAGTGACTTTGACTGTTGTGGTCCTGACGAATGCTGAGCTTCCTATATTAGGGTAGAATAGTGGCAGAAACATGTTGGCCTGTTAGGAACGGGGTACATTATTAACCTTGAGTTCCCCACACTGTTTTTTTTATCCCAACTAAGAGGTGTTCTAATGAAAGTTTTATGCTCTCTCCTGAGATTAGGATTTTTAATCTGCACTCGCTTTCCCTATGGACTCTCCTCAGGAGAAATATAGTTTGCACAACACTCTATTTTCACAAAGAACTCACGTTTTATGCTGAGAAGCCCACTCGCCCCCTTATAACAAAGATCGGGCCAGTGTAAATTGGCTGATGATGAAGCAAGACACCCAGTTTGGTGCGTGAGGCAATACCTTCAAGTCTTTGAAATTTTTGTTTCTCTTATCTCAGAGGAGAGGTAGGCACACCACCATTGGATATTCTCCACCTTTTGACATCCTCACCAATAGCCTTACTGACGTATTTGTTGTTTCTTGAGAGTTGCGCCCCCTTTTTTGTGTGTATGGATGCTTAAAGGGGAACTGGCGCCAGGCTTGTATGGTCTCTTCTTCCCACTCCACATGTCATTGCCAGACTTAAAAATAACAATATTGCCCCAACATAGAATAGCATGCAGATATTGCCTCTGATTTCATAAGACACAAATACTTCAGTTTTGTTCCAAGAACACAAACAGCATCATGTCTAACAACCTTTTGTAGTCTAGTGACGATTTTTCCCTTTGAGCAACTTGATGACGTTGGTTCTAATCATTGATTTGGCTCTAATGTAATTGTGTTCTTCAGAGAACATAACTAAATCTGCATGTACTTTGAATCGAAACATATGGAATATTGTGTAAATATTTGCAAAATACTGGGCTGCCTGTACCTGCCCAAATTACATATCCCAAGGTCCTTCCCTATCAAACCCTTGTTTCTGTAATTTATTTTCAACTGGGCCTGCAACACATAATACGACCTCATGTTTGAGATGTTCTAATAAGAAATTCTCCATATAGTTATGCTGTTCCTTAGAGCTAGGAGTGGTCTACGTCACATATCTAAATTGGTAAATGTTCACAATTTTGTTTTATTTAAAATGTAACACTTACTATAGCCGTTTTACGCAACTGTATGGAGGGAGGCTGTGTAAGGAATACAGGATCCTCTATGGTAAAAGTCGGGTTGGAAAGCAGTTTGTGTTTTTACACAACGACTGATTTGCGGCTCCACCTTAGTTTGCACTATAAGCAGTGCTTAGTTTGTTTATACTGAAGTGTCAAGGCCCTTCACAGGAAGTCACTACAACTTGCACCACCCATTTTCCTTACCAGTATTTCTGATGACAGTACCAGCACTAACCATTACATTCCTACAAATGCGGCAGTTCAGACTACTCCAGGCCATCCAAAACCATTAGAAAGGCATGAGAAGCAGATATTATACATATGTAATGTATTGTGAAATTTTAACTCCTTTCATGAGTCACAGTGGAGCTGTGCTCATGACGAGCTGGGCTCTTCACATCGGCCGCGGCCCGCCCACGCTTGATTGATTCCCCGCCTGTGCGGGAGAATTAATCGGTGGGCGGGGTTGTGACGAGCCCAGCTCGTCATGAGCACAGCTCCACTGTGACTCATGACGAGCTGGGCTCGTCACGAGCAACGCGGTGCAGCGAAAGCCCCCCCCCGCACCGTAGGGGAATTACCTCCGCGCCGAAGGGGTTAAACACTGTGCATGCATCTCAAAAGCTGGACAGACAACACTAACATGTGGTCGACAGATATTCATGCTTTTGTTGAGAATTAAGTGCCGGCGCGAAGAATCGAAAACCACTGGCTCAAATTAAGCACTGACTATGATAGATGTACTACTTCTTCGCAGCACTATGACCATTGTAAATTACCATTCAGCTGGATTTGCAGAATCTTGCTCCATTAAATTAACAAGAAGGATTCTATTCACAAATTCTACTGAATGGCCTGTGAAGGCTGGGAAGGACGCCTGCGAGGGAACTCAGACCTCCTTTCCCTGCATTTCCTGCAAGGAACATGGGATGTGATTAAAAAATACAATAGGTATTCTGTTGTTATATTCCCAAGTTAGGCCCATGTAGCAAGGCAGCCTATACCTTACATTGTCCTAGGAAATAAGGTTTCAGCAGTGACCTTTTGCATACATCTGCATGTGTGACAATGTTGGATTAGAGTCTCTGAAACTACTTTGTTTATACATCCAGCTTTGCACAGCATTGTCACGATGCCCTAAACATCCTGCACTAGGCCTCTCTACACACGAGGTACAAAAGTCGTCCTATCTTCATCCACGGGGTGACAGCACTATCCACATATCCATAATATCACTAATATAGTGCGCACATCGCGAAGGTTGCTTTTTATTATAAATTATAGGCATCCCACTAGATGCCCTAAACATCCTGTACTAGGTCTCTCTACACACTAGGTACAAAAGTCGTCCTATCTTCAACCACGGGATGACAGCACTGACCACATATTCATAACATCACTAATATAGCACGCACATCGCGAAGGTTGCTTTTTATTATAAATGATAGGCATCCCAATAAATTGGAAGAGGAGGCACTTCTGCTGACACCGAAGGTTCCTGCCTGCTAAGAAATCACCATGTCCAACTCAAGACACGATGGGGTCCTTCACTCTCTCCCAGCAGGTAATGGAGTTGAATCGTCCGTAGGGTGGATTCTTGGCTCTACACCTACACACACTCTGGGGACACTTAGAGTAGGGTCCGCATTGTAGGAGTACATTAGCGTACCATATTGCATACATGCCTGCATATATTCATTGCTTCAGCACCATGGGAGAAATGTACGTACTGTTTACTCTTTTGGTGCTCGTAATCTCCTTCATTTGCTTGTGTCTCCAAATCACGGCAGCAGACATATTTTATGCAAGAATAACGTTAGTTCAATATATATTATTGAAAACGTCCCACTGTGTATTCTCTGTATATTTAACTGAGATCAAGTCAGCACAAGTGACTGAGCGCAAGGTTCTGTACTGTTTCCACGATTCCTGAGGAATCAGAGTTGTCAAGTTCAGTGGCTACCACAAACTGATAACTCCTTGGTAGGTTAGGGGGCTACCCCAATTCCTAAAGTGGATGCTGTCCTACAAGGATAGCTTCAACTTTGTAAATGAATACCGCCTTCTTAACAGGTTGGACTACAGTGAATATTTTGTGACTACAGTTGTCTTTGTGCATCACTGAAACATAGCAAGGCAAATTGGAACGAGAGGAAGAAAGTCCTTTTCATGCTCCCTCCATCTACACGGTGCAACTAGTCAAAGTGCAAGCTGGGAAGACTTTAGTACTCTGTGGCTTGCCTTGCTGCTGTTGCAAAAATGGATAGACGAAAGCGGTGTCATTTGCTTTAGCGTAGTTAAGTGAAAATGTGTGAAAATTCTGAAAAAATATGCATAGTCATGAGAAATCCTTATCCAGCATTAACAGTTGTATTTTACAGCGTTATGCGTCCTTGCATACATTTTTTATACAATTACTACAATCAAAAATGACTACAAAGAACTGCTCAAGTTCTTCTTTTTCATGTTTTTCGCCTATTCCTACTCTATAATTTTGCTGCAAATCGTAGCGTAATTTTGCGACCTCCTGTAAGGGCGTCATTTCGAGACTTTCCCGCAAGAAGCATAACATTAAATTACGAATATTACACAAATGACATCTCTGCAGTTTACATTTCCCCCAGGCCTTAGCACAGAGCTTCCGATTTTGCGAATCGGAGATGTTGTGAATGTAAAAATCTTTATGTATCAGGTCCATATGGTCTACCTATATGCAGTCACAACTCTCTACTGACGTGATATACAGAAAAAAATCATTAAAAAAACAGCTTCAAAGGCGGCTACATCATTGTTCACAATTACTCAAAGAATTAGTATTTTTGGAACAGCTTTTTAAATCCAAGAGGGAACAGACTGTGCCCTTTATATAAGAAAGTAACCTGTAACGTCTTGCTTTTGCAACTGAGCAGGAAAGCTGGAACACCATATCGATTCCAAAGATGAAATCTTGAAGTTCTCACAAAGGAACAATTGTGAAAGATGAATGTGTTTAATAATAGGCTACCTTACGCAAGGACTACCTGGAAAATCTTTTACCCTCTAAATGTGCTTTTTCGTGGCAATTGCAGAAGGAATAGATCAAAAGAGACTTCCATGTAGCAATAAATTAATAATAAGCTTTCACCCAGTGAAGTTATACTTCTTGTGCAATTGACAACCATACAAGGAATGTAAACTGGTAAGAAACAGGGGCGAATTTTACGTATATTTTGTATTTTAGTTAACTTGTGAGAGTGTAGTTTATGCTTTAGTGAAACGACTACATTACAAATGTCATCCGCCTGCTTAGAAAAGGTAATTACAAGATGTATTTTAAGGTTTAGAAACTGTACATGCAACTTTTGGTGCGTGCTGTTTATTGAATGCAGTGGTAGTTTGTATCTCTTTTCGTTAATAAATCACTCGTTATTTACAACCAAAATGTACATTTCCATTGTTTAGCTGATTGTTCATATAATCTTTTTTTTTAACTTCGTTTTCTGTTGAATGTCTTATTTTAGCAAGCAACATAAACAAAATGTGCAAGGCCTGAATGAAAACTGTGAAGCATGCAGTCTCTGAACCAACCTAAGCCACATGTAGTGCCTTCATACCTCTGCCACTACAGCCAAGAAACAGAAAAAACATTGAGATCCCAAGTTTGTGTATTTGATGAAAGTATTACAATTGCAAAGAATGCTCACATGATAGAACTTTATGTTTTTTCAATGGATCTGAATATCTTTTACATAATGAAAATGTAGAATGATGTCAGTTAACAATTGCTCCATCAAAGAACATTGCAAATGCTACCATGTTTGAGAATACTGATTATTTTACAGGCCTTCCTCAGGCTGCAGAATGTGGGGATAGTTATTTCAAGGTGAATGTGTAAAGGGCCTTAGTGTACAAAAGTTTGTAGGTACTTAAGGTTTGAAGAATGTATGTGCTTAGATTTCATTAACTGCCCATCCAAATCCCTCATCACAAATCAGATTGCTATTTAAATGTCTTGTTTATAGTAATGTAGAAATGTTTACATTTTGAAAAATTTATGGTGGTTAAAATAGTATTGCTATTGGATTTCAGAGGTCTCTCGAAGGACCTCAGTTATTAATTAACATTTGCAACAAGGCATCAATGGACAGATATATGACTTAAGAACTAATTAATGGTAACACTGTTATTTATCATTATGACCACTAGTACACCACCTTATTGGCAGCTGTGTTTAACACATCAATCCTTCTTATGTCTGTACATAGCACTGCTGCTGCTGCTCATATCATAAATGCCCCAAAAGAGGACTCAGTTGGATGCATAAAATATATGAAAAGTCTACTTGTACAAAAGCAGAGTGTAATGAAGCACCTATTCACGTAATCATCTTAAGTGAATGGTGGAAGAAATATGACAAAGAAGCATATTATGATCAAAATAAAAAATGGAAAGGTAATCCAAAAAACAAACAGGTAAACAAAAGGGGGAATTGGCCAGAGCAAGGTAACACAGAGAAGCTTCTGTTATTGAAAATTCGTGCGGGCAATATTGGAGATAATTGCCCCTCACTGAAGGGGTTAAATGGGGATTTAAAACGGAGCTGCAGATTGCACTTTAATATCTGAGGCAGCCACAGTAACTGAAGGAGGAGGGGTACATGATTGTGACACTGCCCCAACCCTACCAGCCTAATGCAAAACAGGGAGGTTTACAGCAAGACGAGTGGCGTCTAGAAATGGTAGGTTATGACAAAGTCAATTGCATGCAACTGGATCATTATATCAATCTCAGCAGGACAGAAGCCTATGTCAGGCATGTCAAACATTTGACTAACTGTGCTGCATATCTATTCATTTTTCAAACTCTCTGAGCAGTGTGAAATCCGAGCAGTGGGAAACTCCATACATTCTATCTAAGTGATACTAAACTCATTAACCTCACATGTATTCTAGTTTAGGAGATACTAGCAGATAATATGCAGCGGTTTTATTTCTATCTGCTTGATTTATTGTAATATTAGTCAAATTCAGATAGACAAATAGCTGAGTTAAGCTTTCCTGACTTATGCCTACATTTAGTGCTTTTAAGAGGCATTGGCTTTTGATGACATCTCCATGTGCTTTGCTTCCCTACCTCAATGGTATCCATTTGAATTAACATCAGAAGTAAAGGCTGAGTTGGACATGTCTTACTCGAGACTGATTTCTAGTTTGTTCCATCATTACCTACCTGTTGTGTGATGAAATTTTCCTATTTTGTATCCAATCATCTGAGCCATAATCATTTTCTGGAATGCTCAGGCCAGTGGTTACCTTCTTCCCCAGACCTTCTTGTCTTTCAAAGGCACTGATCTGAAGGCCAGAAGCGGACCACATTGTCAGTGAGGCATGGCTACTGGAAAAGCAGACAAACCCCAACCAGTCAATCATGCTCTTCAATTAATAGTTTTCCTCTTGTCCCTTCAGAAATAGTTGAGCAAGTATTGTTGAGTATAATTTAGCACCCAGGCAAGAGTGCATAACATTGGATCCTGTATCAATAAGTGGTCCATAAAAAGTTCATATTAACAATGGCAAAAATTGGCAAAAAGGCTAGAATGTGAACTATGATCAATCAATTTATGCAGCAAATATTTACATAAAAACATGGTAAAGAACTGTGGGAATTCTGGTAGTAATCAGTGTTTATGTAATTGGTAGATCCAACATGTAAGCAAAAGAGCAATAAAACAGCTATTTTTAAAGGATGTATGGCAGTACAACCCGATCATTTTGATCGTGGTACTTTACATCATGGTTTTTGCAACGCAAGTCGTTACAACGACTTGCGTTGGAGGGTGCTGGATTGAGGATTAATATGATTTTCTATTCCAAATCCAGCCCACGTTACAGTAGGGAAGGTGTTGGAAAAGAAAATCACACTATTCCTTAACCAAGAGCTCCATCCAGCGCAAGTCGTAGTAATGACTTGCATGGTAATGGCTGCGTGATAAAGGTCGTGTGGTGTAAACACTGCGTTGTAAACGATGTTTCCCATTTTTTTTTTTAGAAATCCTTTTATTAACATTGCTCATTACATCAAACAATGCAGGACATTTAGCACAGTGCATGCGGTGAAATCGCAGTTTACAGGACAATGACGGACCTTTAATTGCACAAATAAGACAGATGACAATTGACATTACAGTCCCAATCCATCCCTCCTCTCCCTGTATTTCCTCCATGGCCCCCAAATTTTCCGCCATTTCTTGGCGCAACCCCTACTTTTGTAGATGGTTTCCTCGGCCCTCTGACACCAGTCCATGTCTCGCACCCATTGGTCCCACTGAGGCGGCGTCCGCAAGCCCTAGGCCCTTGCAATATTTCTTTTCGCAACCCCAGCCGCCAGTGCCAGCCAGATATCCTTGTACCTAGTCCAGTCTGAGTCACTTCTAATCATTAAAAGTAGCCATTGGGGCTCTAGCGGGACCGGTGAACCCACCACTGCCTTCATCATGTCAATAACCTTAGTCCAGAAGGGAACTATCTCCGATAGATATGATAGAAGGTGCCCTCTTCCCCACATCCCCGTGCACAAAGGGCTGACTGACTCCTCCCCCAAACATACAGAAGGGTGAGGGGATAGTATACGCTGTGCAGGATTTTAAGCTGCACTAACCGGAACCTGCATCGGATTGCTATCTCCCGTGGGCTCTGTAGGGTGTTCTGCCAGTCTTCATCTTCCAAGTCCCCAATGTCCCTCACCCATCTCTCCCGCAGTGTCACCAGTGGGTCCGCCATGTTGTTTATGAGTTTGCAATATATTGTGGAGGTGGGCTTCTTAACTATTGGGTCCAGGAGTAGCCTATCTTCCATGGGGGAGTACTCTGGGAGAGACATGCCGCTCACTATATGAGCCCGTAGTGCATGGACAAGTCGTATGTAGTGGTATTGCTGGGAGTCATGCAGGTCGTACTCCTGTTTGAGGTAGGCAAAGGATTGCGGGTTTTCCCCTTTCCAGACGTCTCCCAGGTATTCTATACCTATAATTTTCCAGCCCCGGAACCTTGTCAAGCTGGTCACATCCCTCAACTGGTCTCCGTGCCACAGGGGCGTTCTACCCGTCAGGGAGCCCGACCACCCCAAGAATTGATTGGCCTCTCTCCAGCATTGAACCACCACCTCGGTATGGGACGGCCAATCCTGTCCCTGTTTCTGAGCGTAAAGCAGGGGCTTGCAGTTCCCAGCCGGCATAGCCCATTGGTCTACCCTGTAAGCCGGCTCTGACCGATCTGCGTACACCCAGTCGTTTGCCACCTGCAACTGGGAGGCCCAGTAGTACAGCTTGACGTCCGGTAGGGCTAGCCCCCCGTCATAGACCCCCCTCGTTAGCTTAGGCACTGCTATCCTAGGGTTGCCACCATCCCAGAGCAGGACTTGTATCTCTTGCGTTATCCGCTTGAACACCCCCGTAGGTATCGGGTATGGCCTATTTTGCAGGATATAAAGTAGGCGCGGCAAAGCAAGCATCTTGAACACCGCCGCCCGACCCATGAGGGAAAGAGGCAGCGTTCTCCAATGGTTCACATCGGTTTTAAGACGCAATATTTGGGGTTCCAAGTTCCTAGCGAAGAACTCCGCCCTGTCCCTTGTGATGTAGAGCCCCAAGTATTTAAATCCGTCCACTGCGACAGGGGCGGGACACCGGGTTGGGATTCTCGGTGGAGGGCCTGAGAGCGGGAAAATCACGGACTTCCCCCAATTAATCTTATAACCTGAGTAACTCCCAAATAGTTCAAAGAGGTGTAGAGCCTGTGCATTTGAGTGGTAGGGTCGGGCCATATATAACACAATATCATCTGCGTATAAAGAAATACGCTCCACCCACTCATCACTCAACGCCAGGCCCCAAAACGATCTATCCTGCCTTATCCAGCGCGCAAGTGGCTCCAGGGCTAGAGCGAAAAGGAGGGGGGACAAAGGACAACCTTGCCTGGTGCCCCTACATAGCAGAAAGGTTCTAGACATGGCGCCGTTTACTCTCACCCTCGCTACTGGTTGTGCGTATAAAAGCCGAACCCAACTGCAGAATACCGGACCGAACACCAAACGCCAGAGTTCCATAAACAAATAGGGCCACTCAATACTATCAAAAGCCAATGAGGCGTCCAGCGCCATCAATGCTGTCTGGGTGGCCCCCACATCCTCTGTCATGTATAGTACTCCATAGAGGCGGCGTAGATTATGCTGGGTGCTCCTATGCGGCATGAACCTGGACTGGTCTACGTGTATTAAGTCCGGCAGGACCGCTAGCAGCCGGTCCACCAGGGCGTTAGCTAAAACCTATGGTTCTACATTTATAAGTGATATTGGGCAGTAGGACGAACAAAGATCAGGCAGTTTTCCCGCCTTATGGATGACTACTATCGTGGTCTCCCGTTGGTCTGGCGGAAGCCTACCCGCCTCTTGCGCTTCCAGGTACATGTGTAGGAGTGGGCTGACGATGATATTGGCCTGTCGTTTAAAAAGCTCCACTGGGAGGCCGTTAGGCCCCTGCGCCTTTCCAGATTGGAGGGAGCTGAGAGCCAGGCCTATTTCCTCCCCCTTGAGGTCAGACTCCAGTCGATCTGATTGCTCTTGGGATAAGGTAGGGAGCGCAAAATCCTGCAAGAATTCAGTGTGAGTGCAGACCGGGGTGTATACCTCTTCGTAGTAGGATGCGAACGTTTCCGCTATGTCTGCACTGTTCGAGGCCAGTGAGCCTGTGCCTATTCGCAACCCGCCCACCCACGAGCGATCCCTGTCGCGGTGCTTAAGCCACGCTAGCAGCTTAAGAGCCTTGTCTCCTACATCGTAGAGTCTGTGTTGGGTGGCAATGGAGTAGGCTCGTACCTTGGCTTCCGCCAGAGCCCTAAGCTCCTTCTGTTTAAGGGCCAAGTTATGTCTGAAATCTGCCGTTGGCGCTGCCCCACCCCCTCTCTATCTCCTCAATCTCCCCCTCCAACCGGGTAACCTGCAGGGATTCTTCCTTCTTCTTTGCTCCTCTCAGCGCCTGAGCCTGTCCCCTTAGAACAGCTTTGAAGGCCTCCCAGAGAGTGATGCAGGACTCCATCGACCTCTTATTCTCCTCAAAGTATAGATGGGAATCCGCACGGAGCTTATCACTTATGGTGTCATCACAGATGCGCCACAGATCAATCCTCGGGAACGAGGCCCTGTTAATCACTGGCCCCTTAATCTTAACCCCAACTGGGGAATGATCGGAGATTCCCCGGGCCAGGATATGAGGTTCCGCAAAGTCGCCCAACTGGTCAGCGCGCTTAAAGAAATGGTCTAGCCGGGAAAGGGACCCATGCCTGGCCGAAAAGAGTGTATACTGTTGTTATGCGGGGTGGGGTGCGCGCCAGATGTCACTAAGCCCCAGAGCGGAAATAAAGTCCTGCAACACATACTCCCCCCTGGACCCCCGTCCTTCGCCCGAGCGGTCCAGCTCAGCGTACATTACGGCATTGGCGTCACTACCTAATAGGAGGGTACCCCATGGGAGATCAGTCAGGAAGGAACCCATTCGTGTGTATGTTGAGGTGTGAAGTCCCGGTGGGACATAGCAGGAGCCCAGTACTATGGTTCGGCCCTCCCACCTTCCATCCACTGCAACCAAGCATCCCGAGTCGTCTGTCCAGGTACCGGACACCATTAATGGCAGGGTGTTGCGGATTAATATGCCTACCCCTCTGGATCCCGACGTGAACCCCGAGTGGGCCACCATTTTGTACCCAAATCTGTCAAGGGCCTTGCATCTGTTACCTCGCAGGTGTGTCTCCTGAAGCAGAACCACATCTGACGAGTGTCTTTTCAGGTACTGGAGGACCAGCGTCTGCTTAATTTTGTTGCCCAGACCATTGAAGTTCCACGTCCAAACTTTAATGAGCATCTGGTCCCCCATTACTGACATCCGGCCTCCCACCTATCCGAGCATAAATGTCCCAGTGTGCACCGATCGAGCCATCCCCGCATGCAGAAAACCTGTGTTGATATCGAGCATAAGAAACCCCTATCGCAAAAACTCCCCACCGTACCAACTCCCCCCTCCCTGCCTCCCTGCTAGGTGGGTACCCAACCTCCCACCAACCAAACATGCAGAGTGCCTGTCGTCCCTTTCGATTCATATCAAAACCTGAAAAGGAAACGTGAGCTTGCGGTCAGCAAAAAAGGTTATACAGTATTGACAGACGTTACAACCAACATGGTAAACACTCTTTAGCAGCCCCTAATCAACTCCCCTGGTCCCCACCCGTCCCCTTCAGGCCGTAGCGAGTATATGTCCCAAGCAGCGTGTCCAATGCGCTAGGCAACTCCCAATGGGTCCAAGCAAATTCAGTCTCTCATGGCTTGCGACAGCGCCCATCGACAGCTTCCCTGGATGTTTCCCATTTTTAAACAGTCTGAAATGACAGCTGGGCTCATCAATTTTTCAAGTATTTAAAGAACAATCTGTAACTACATTTGTTAATGACATTTCAGTTCTGAGGGGCCGGCATCTCCTTCAGAGCATCACAAATTCATGTGAAGAAGAAAAGAATAAATGAAGCACTGCACACACAGAATCGAGGGAATTATATCATTGACCATCTGAGAAGAAGAGTTGACTTATCAGGGCAATGGGTCACCAGATCCTGCTACAGTGCTATACGAGTCCAGAGCCAAACATGAACCAGAAGTGAAGTCACAATACTCCAGGTGCACCAAGTCGACATTGTATTTCCGGCATGTTGCACCAAACAGGAAAAAAACATGCCAATGCCTATAAAAAAAGTGTAGGTTACACATTCAAACAGAACAATGTCCACGCAATATATTGTCGTACACACGTATTCGGATTCCAGACCTGCTTGTTCCATTACCCCCTCAGACAGAAAGGGACAACACCCAACCCTACAAGCAACTACAAATACAACAGTGAATAAAACATACACTCTACGCGTAGTACTAAAATCACCCTACTGAACAAAAAGTACTGAGTAATGGCTGATTCACTCATCTTAAAAATGTGAGATGAATAAAGAATGGGCAACAAAAATAAAGCTGGCGCTCGAGCACAAATCTACTTGAGCGGCAGAAAACAACCGCTTGCACTGTGCAAGATGCGGTTTGCACTGATTGCACAGTGCGGACAAGCATCCAGCACTGTGCAACCAGGGCGAACAGCATTTTGCACAGTGCACTACGCGGTTTACGTAGCTTGCGTAGTGCAAAGTGCACTTCCTGTAGCTACGCGTAGCGCTACTACGCGAACTATGTCCAGAGTTATCTGTAAGCAGGCCTCAGACACTTATGTGATGCTCAAATACAGTATGCCTGCAAAATATTGCAAATATAAGTACAATGCTTTAAGTGGTCCCGAATATGTGGCATAATAAAATGAAAAATGGGCAGTGCATCACTATCCTGGTATCCACAGATGTCCATAAGTCATTTACAGGCAGGTGGACAATAAAAAAGTAGCTCCTTTATAATTGCCCTACGTTTTGTGTTCTACAGAAGTAATGGTATAAATATTAACATGGCTTGAAAATAGACATAGCACCAACATCAATATTATCAAAATTGCTTCTCATAAGCCCCTGCAGCACAGTCTTGGCTCCCACCTAAGCATGGGCGGAAAATCCGTTACGCTCGCGGATTTTGCAGATTTTTGGGAAATTCGCAATCCGCGAGATTTGCGAATTTCCCGCAAAATCCGCAAATTCGCACGCAGCGGATTTTTTTGGCGGCGCGCGGCGTTGGTGATACAATTTTTGCGGCGCGCGGCGTTTATCATCGTTTGCCGAGTTGTTTTTTTCGATAGTTTGCGAGTGCTGCGCCATTTTGGATCTTGCTGTGTGATCCCGCGGGAATTGGCGAGCGCGATTACGTCATCGCGGCTTGCCAGCGATAGTTTGTCAACGCGAGTACGGCGAGATCACGTCTCGCGGTACTTCGCAATTGCGAGATTTGAGATGCGGCGAGCGAAAATATAAATTTGCAATTCTGCACAAGAAATCCACCAACAAGCAGCATAAACCTTCTAGAAATGATGATTTTTATCTGAATAACTCCTTAGTTTGACATTTGCCTGCACTTTTTTAGCGAGGAGTCCATTTTGGGGAGGGGGGCAGGGGGGTGGGAGGAAGGAAGTGCCCCACAGTCTTCAACTTCCTGTTCCTGTTCAGCAGGCTCCTCCCAGTGCTTTGTCCATCTCCTGGTCACTTTTCATTTGGGTCTGGAGCTGGAAGGATTACTTTTTGTGGATGCTGCTGGATATTTGGATTTGAGGCCTTTTTGACTTTTTTCGGATCACTGTTGGATTAGAAATTTTACAAGTAAGTTTGTTTGGGGCATTACAGTTGCTGCAATTAAAATTTTGGAATTTTCGATTTTTGGGCTGTTTTGGGGCCTTTTGCCCAGGGGTACTCAGTGGTGGGTGGACTGAGTCTTTCTGTGGGTTGTCTTGAACTTAAACATCATGGAGGCCATGGATGAATTGGGATTGTGCTGATTTTTCTGTGTTTTTCGATTTTTGACCTGTTGTTGGGGCCTTGACCAGGGGTAGTGAGTGGTGCATGGGCCTAGTCTTTCTGTGGGCTGTCTTGAACTTAAACATCATGGAGGGCATGGATGGAATAGGATTGTGCTGATTTTTCTGTGTTTTTCGATTTTTGACCTGTTGTTGGGGCCTTGACCAGGGGTAGTGAGTGGTGCATGGGCCTAGTCTTTCTGTGGGGTGTCTTGAATTTAAACATCATGGAGGGCATGGATGGAATGGGATTGTGCTGATTTTGCAGTGTTTTTCGATTTTTGGGGGTGTTCATGGGGACAGGCCATGTGGGTGGGGGCCATTTTGAGTGCTGGTACAGGCAGGCCCTGGCCATGTGCTAGGAGGCAAGTGGCCATTTTGAATGCAGGCTTTGTTGTTAGGCCTCCAACCATTTTGCCTACTTTTCAACCTTTATTTATGCCCAGGGGTAGTGAGTCTTGCATGGGCCTAGTCTTTCTGTGGGTTGTCTTGAATTTAAACATCATGGAGGCCATGGATGGAATAGGATTGTGCTGATTTTGCAATGTTTTTCGATTTTTGGGGGTGTTCATGGGGAGGGACATGCCATGTGGCTGGGGGCCATTTTGAGTGCAGCTACAGGCACTGGCCATGTGCTGGCAGGCAAGTGGCCATTTTGAATGCAGGCTTTGTTGTTAGGCCTCCAACCATTTTGCCTACTTTTCAACCTTTATTTATGCCCAGGGGTAGTGAGTCTTGCATGGGCCTAGTCTTTCTGTGGGTTGTCTTGAATTTAAACATCATGGAGGCCATGGATGGAATGGGATTGTGCAGATTTTTCAGTGATTTTCGTTTTTTGGGCCTGTACTTGTGGCCTTTTCACCAGGGGTATTTGAGTCTAGCATGGGCCTAGTCTTTCTGTGGGCTGTCTTGAACTTAAACATCATGGAGGGCATGGATGGAATGGGATTGTGCTGATTTTTCTGTGTTTTTCGATTTTTGACCTGTTGTTGGGGCCTTGACCAGGGGTAGTGAGTGGTGCATGGGCCTAGTCTTTCTGTGGGGTGTCTTGAATTTAAACATCATGGAGGGCATGGATGGAATGGGATTGTGCTGATTTTGCAGTGTTTTTCGATTTTTGGGGGTGTTCATGGGGACAGGCCATGTGGGTGGGGGCCATTTTGAGTGCTGGTACAGGCAGGCCCTGGCCATGTGCTAGGAGGCAAGTGGCCATTTTGAATGCAGGCTTTGTTGTTAGGCCTCCAACCATTTTGCCTACTTTTCAACCTTTATTTATGCCCAGGGGTAGTGAGTCTTGCATGGGCCTAGTCTTTCTGTGGGTTGTCTTGAATTTAAACATCATGGAGGCCATGGATGGAATGGGATTGTGCTGATTTTGCAGTGTTTTTCGATTTTTGGGGGTGTTCATGGGGAGGGACATGCCATGTGGCTGGGGGCCATTTTGAGTGCAGCTACAGGCACTGGCCATGTGCTGGCAGGCAAGTGGCCATTTTGAATGCAGGCTTTGTTGTTAGGCCTCCAACCATTTTGCCTACTTTTCAACCTTTATTTATGCCCAGGGGTAGTGAGTCTTGCATGGGCCTAGTCTTTCTGTGGGTTGTCTTGAATTTAAACATCATGGAGGCCATGGATGGAATGGGATTGTGCAGATTTTTCAGTGATTTTCGTTTTTTGGGCCTGTACTTGTGGCCTTTTCACCAGGGGTATTTGAGTCTAGCATGGGCCTAGTCTTTCTGTGGGCTGTCTTGAACTTAAACATCATGGAGGGCATGGATGGAATGGGATTGTGCTGATTTTTCTGTGTTTTTCGATTTTTGACCTGTTGTTGGGGCCTTGACCAGGGGTAGTGAGTGGTGCATGGGCCTAGTCTTTCTGTGGGGTGTCTTGAATTTAAACATCATGGAGGGCATGGATGGAATGGGATTGTGCTGATTTTGCAGTGTTTTTCGATTTTTGGGGGTGTTCATGGGGACAGGCCATGTGGGTGGGGGCCATTTTGAGTGCTGGTACAGGCAGGCCCTGGCCATGTGCTAGGAGGCAAGTGGCCATTTTGAATGCAGGCTTTGTTGTTAGGCCTCCAACCATTTTGCCTACTTTTCAACCTTTATTTATGCCCAGGGGTAGTGAGTCTTGCATGGGCCTAGTCTTTCTGTGGGTTGTCTTGAATTTAAACATTATGGAGGGCATGGATGGATTGGGATTGTGCTGATTTTGCAGTGTTTTTCGATTTTTTTGTGCTCTCTAACTGAACTGATGTTCCTCTGTCTTCCATTTTATTTAGGTGCACAAGACTCAAGAGAACCACCAGTGCCAGGAAGAAGTCCTGCAGCGGTGTGTGTGTGCAGCATAACGTCACGCGACGTCACGTCTGGCCTCAGACAACTCTACAATTCGTGCAACTGCGGCCTGCTGTCTGACCTGCTCTGAAGAAGATGGCCCCAAAGAAAGTTCTCCGTAGCTCCTCTAGCAAGAAAGTTGCTAGTAAGGAGCAGAAGAAGCAAGTTACCAAGGAGGCTGGTGTGCCACCCGCCACGTTTTTTGGGAGCAAAAAAAAAAGTACGCCTGCAGCAGCAGGATCTGCTGGGGACCAAGCTGGGAGCAGCACCCCTGCTCCATTGGGTTCAGTGCCTCCACCACCACGCCAACTTAAGTCAAAGCCCTTGAGTGCTTCAGAGGCAGTCAGTGTACTTCTCCAATCACCATCGACCAGTGATGTTGGCTCATCGCAAGAAAGTAGCAGCAATGTCCCTGAATCAACACAGGTTGTTGTAACTCATCTGACAAGTGTTGAACAACCACAGCCGCAACAACAACACCATGTGCAAGTACACGCCCAAGTACATGTGGAAGGAGAGGCAGCAAAAGGAGATGTGCAAGCAAAGGTGCATGGAGGTTCACAAGTGCCCACAATAGTTGTTCCTCCCGAAGTAGGGGCACATCAGGAAATCGACAATGAAGCCGAGGTATCATTGGAAGCCACTCCTCCTGATGATCATTCATTGTCTTCCACATCCCTAGCAAGGAAAAGATCAAGGGGGGTGTCTACATCTTCTTCAAGCCCACCTCCTTCTGATGATACAGATCCAGCTTGGGAGCCACAACTGCGGTCTGACAGTGAGGCACACCATGATCTGACACCGGTACCTAAGCGTAAAAGGAAGGTCGTCCAAAAACTCAAACCTATGGAGTGTGATGAGGCTCAACAAGAAGTGACAGATACTGCTGGTGATGAAGCCTCTCACGATGACGACGAGCCAGTCATCACAAAGGTCACTGCAACCCCACCGGGCATGCAGCAAAGAGACATTTTGACCCTATCCCGAGAAGCTGCTGAGCGTGATGATGATGTCGGCGAGGAGGCAATGGAAATGGAATCATTAGATTTGGAGTTAAGTAGTACACCAAAACCTACCGCTTCCATATTTCTTCCTCGCAAGAAGGTACCCACCTCGTCCTCAACCTCAATTCGTGGTGGTGAAAGTGCAAAACGTACTGAAGTTCGGCAATCCACATCCTCCACTTCATCTGGCATTAGCAGCAGGACCACCACCACCAGTATCGCCGCCTCCTCCGGCCCCCGAAGACATTTCAAGTCTCCAGTTTGGGACTTCTTTAGTGTTTGCCCAAAAAAGGAAAACGTAGCCATTTGTAGCATTTGTAAGCTTCGAGTTAGTCGTGGTAAGTTGGGTTCCAACTATGGTACCGGAGGCCAGAGAGGTCATCTTAGGAGAACGCACGATGTCCAATGGTTTGCGCACCTACACGCGATCAAGGAAGCCCGAATTGCACGCAATGAAAACGTTGATTTTTCATCTGATGATGACGGGGAGGAAGAAGACGATTCAAACACTTCACTTACACCCAGTTCCCCTGTCAGCAGCACACCCCATGGGAGCCACACTAAGAGTGTGGGAGAGAGTGAGACATCAATGCGGAAAAGTTCATCAGCGAGCGTAACTGGGTCGAAGAGATCATCATCATCCCGTAAATCCTTGGTCCAGGGCAACATTAAAAAGATGTTGTTTACAGAAGCGCAATATGAACGCAACCACCCAATGACCCGTCTGTATAACACTAAGCTGGCTAAAATGCTAGCTCTGGACCTTCTCCCTTTTTCTTTTGTAGAAGGGGTTGGTTTTCTAGTATTAGTGACAGCGCTCTGCCCTAAATGGAAGGTTCCTAGCCGGTTCTATTTTGCCCGAGTTGCGGTTCCAGCACTACATGAAGATGTTCTGAAGGTGATTGGGGCAGCTTTGCAGAAGAGTGCTGTTCACACTATACATCTGACAACAGACATGTGGACCAGTGGCGCAGGCGCTGATTACATGTGCATCACTGCACACTGGGTCTCTTTTTCAGGGGCTAAAGCAAAGCTAAACGCAGGTGTTGACACGAACATTGTTTTTAAAGGTGCTCGGAAACATGCAACACTAGCCATGTTTGGTTTGGAGAAACGTCACACAGCAGAAAACATTTTGGATGTCTTTAACACAAAGGTCCTTAACTGGCTGTCCCCACTAAAACGCAAGGTTGGTTATGTTTCCACGGACAATGGCGCCAATAGAGTTAAGGCCATGAGGGACGGTTACTATTTCAGAGTGCCGTGTTTGGCGCACTGTATAAACCTGGTTGTCCAAAAATTCTTGGGTAATAAAGGCAGTGCAGCGTACAGTGTATTGGAGACCTGCCGAAAAATGTGCAAGCATTTCAGGCATTCTTTTAAGGCCCGGAAGCAGCTGAGGAGCCTGCTATATCAACGTCAAATGCCAGTGAAAGCACTCATCCAGGAGGTGGTAACACGTTGGAACTCAACCTTCTACATGCTTGAGCGTCTGTATGAGCAGTATACGGAACTCGATCAATATTTCCTTAAAGAGGGTACAGAGGAGCTGAGGATGGGTGGGCCGCAATGGAACATAGTTGAAAGCCTGACACGCATGCTTCGTCCTTTTGAGTTCTTCACGCGTGCAGTCAGCAAGGAGGACTCTAATTTGGGAAAAGCTATCCCATTGTTGTACATGCTGGAGGACCAACTGAACGAGGTGTGTTCTGTGTTTGGAAAAGATGACAAAAACCAAGACTCTTTGCTTCTGGCTGAGCAATTATTAGAGCTCCTACAAGGTGATGAACGTCTTAAAAAGATCCACTCAGAACAGCATTACATTTGTGCTACTATTCTGGATCCACGCTACAAAAAGGCGCTGGCAGGCCAAGCATTCTTTCCTTTTGATGATGAACATGTTCCAAAGTACAAACGTTGGCTAGCCTTGTCAGCCAAGAAGTTTGAAACAGAACGGCTGGAAATTGAAGGAAATGGCAGTACATCAGCAGGCCATCCCCAGTCAAAACAATCCACTTCTGCACCTGTGGCTGTGGCACAAGTGACCTCTCAGCCGTTAAAGACACCGGCAACCGGATCATCTGCACGAAAGACAACAGAAACATTGGAGGCTGAAGAGGATTGGCTAGCTCTGCGTGGGTTTGGTTCTCAAAAGGTCAGAGGCACAGCAAGAGCTAAGCAAAGTGGAGGAACCTTGGATGAGGACCTTGAGTCGATGGTGAAGGACTATCTGAATGACTCAACAGAGGTCTATGTTAATTCTGACCCATTGGCGTATTGGCATGGGAAAAAAGAATTGTGGCCACAGCTCACCAACCTGGCTTTAAACTACTTGTCTTGCCCACTCGCAAGTGTGTCTTCTGAACGGGTTTTCAGTGCGGCTGGTGGGATTGTAACTCCCAAACGGAGCCGCCTCTCGCCCAAAAATGTGGAGAGGTTAACAATGATCAAGATGAATCAGCACCTCATACCACCAGATTTCAGAGTACGAGAGAGCGTGCCGGATGAAGAGGAGGTGGCCAGCAACATAGATGAGGGAATTTCTACTCTGTCAGGTGACACTGAGCTCACCCTGCCTGAATTCGCAGAGTATGATGACGAAGCCTTATTCTTATTCCTGGACCGTGATACCGAGCCCTGAAAATGAGACAACGAATCAATAACTTTCTTTTTCATCCTTATTCACTTTTATTCCTGTGTGTCTGTCTTTCTTTGTTGTGCACAGTTAATATAATTCAAACTTTAATCAGATAATCACAAAAACAAGCTCATCAGCAGAACTGTCTTCACTTGTTTGCTAATTGATTTGAAGGTGCCGCAGTCTGCATTCCTCAGGTTCACAAGTTCAGAAGAATATGCTCCTCTATCCTCCTCCTCCAGACTCCTATTTCCATCAAAGCAGAGGGCTGGTTTACGCCCAATGAAGAAAGACTCAGCACTTGTGGGGGTGTTGTTCTACCTCTTTGCAGGTGAGTTGACGGGTCTGGGGCCATTGCTGGGAAGCACTAAAAGTGGTTTGGACCAAATCCGACGCGGAAACTTTTTTGTGTTTTTGATGACTTGCTTGCCTTTGAGGTGCTCTTAGGGGGGGTTCCGTCTGTTTGTGGGTGAGTTTCGTGGTATGGGAGCATTGCTGGGACACTCTAATCTTGATTGCATTTGCTTTTCAGGAAATCCGTCGTGCCAACCCCGACTTATGGCCTAGCTACGCAGCGCGTTTGGACCGAAGGCCCAGAAATATTGCATGTATGAGATTTTGCTTTTGGCCTGTTTGGGGGTGTTATGCTTCTTGGCGGGTGGGTTGGCGGGTCTTGGGGCATTCCTGGGAAGGTCTAATACCGGGTAGAAGTGGTTGGGACAAAATCCAGGCCGATTTTTTTTTGGCTATTTCTGACATTTTGCTCTATGTAGCGTTTTCGGGGGCCTGTTTGGGGGGCTTCCTGGTGTTTGTGGGTGAGTTTCGTGGTCTGGGAGCACTGCTGGGACACTCTAATCTTGATTGCATTTGCTTTTCAGGAAATCCGTCGTGGCAACCCCGACTTATGGCCTAGCTACGCAGTGCGTTTGGACCGAAGGCCCAGAAATATTGCAAGTATGAGATTTTGCTTTTGGCCTGTTTGGGGGTGTTATGCTTCTTGGCGGGTGGGTTGGCGGGTCTTGGGGCATTCCTGGGAAGGTCTAATACCGGGTAGAAGTGGTTGGGACAAAATCCAGGCCGATTTTTTTTTTGGCTATTTCTGACATTTTGCTCTATGTAGCGTTTTCGGGGGCCTGTTTGGGGGGCTTCCTGGTGTTTGTGGGTGAGTTTCGTGGTCTGGGAGCACTGCTGGCTATATATACTTTACTTTGCAAGAGGTTTGAAGCAAATCCATGGTGGCAGAGGGGAGTTAGGGCCTAGCTGCAGAGCGCTCGCGGAGTGATTTGGGAAATTTGTGAAAAATTGACTAAGTCCCCATTTTTGTACTTTTGCTCTTTGGCTGTTTGGGGGTCTTCTACTTGTTTTCTCCTGGGTTGACGGCTCTGGGGCCATTGCTGGGAAGCTCTAATACCGGATAAAAGTGTTTTGGACCAAATCCCAGGCGGAATTTTTTTTGTGTTTTTGATGACTTGCTTGCCTTTGAGGTGCTCTTAGGGGGGTTCCGTCTGTTTGTGGGTGAGTTTCGTGGTCTGGGAGCATTGCTGGGACACTCTAATCTTGATTGCATTTGCTTTTCAGGAAATCTGTCGCGCCAACCCCGACTTATGGCCTAGCTACGCAGCGCGTTTGGACCGAAGGCCCAGAAATATTGCAAGTATGAGATTTTGCTTTTGGCCTGTTTGGGGGTGTTATGCTTCTTGGCGGGTGGGTTGGCGGGTCTTGGGGCATTCCTGGGAAGGTCTAATACCGGGTAGAAGTGGTTGGGACAAAATCCAGGCCGATTTTTTTTTGGCTATTTCTGACATTTTGCTCTATGTAGCGTTTTCGGGGGCCTGTTTGGGGGGCTTCCTGGTGTTTGTGGGTGAGTTTCGTGGTCTGGGAGCACTGCCGGGACACTCTAATCTTGATTGCATTTGCTTTTCAGGAAATCCGTCGTGGCAACCCCGACTTATGGCCTAGCTACGCAGTGCGTTTGGACCGAAGGCCCAGAAATATTGCAAGTATGAGATTTTGCTTTTGGCCTGTTTGGGGGTGTTATGCTTCTTGGCGGGTGGGTTGGCGGGTCTTGGGGCATTCCTGGGAAGGTCTAATACCGGGTAGAAGTGGTTGGGACAAAATCCAGGCCGATTTTTTTTTTGGCTATTTCTGACATTTTGCTCTATGTAGCGTTTTCGGGGGCCTGTTTGGGGGGCTTCCTGGTGTTTGTGGGTGAGTTTCGTGGTCTGGGAGCACTGCTGGCTATATATACTTTACTTTGCAAGAGGTTTGAAGCAAATCCATGGTGGCAGAGGGGAGTTAGGGCCTAGCTGCAGAGCGCGCGCGGAGTGATTTGGGAAATTTGTGAAAAATTGACTAAGTCCCCATTTTTGTACTTTTGCTCTTTGGCTGTTTGGGGGTCTTCTACTCGTTTTCTCCTGGGTTGACGGCTCTGGGGCCATTGCTGGGAAGCTCTAATACCGGATAAAAGTGTTCTGGACCAAATCCCAGGCGGAATTTTTTTTTTGTTTTTGATGACTTGCTTGCCTTTGAGGTGCTCTTAGGGGGGGTTCCGTCTGTTTGTGGGTGAGTTTCGTGGTCTGGGAGCATTGCTGGGACACTCTAATCTTGATTGCATTTGCTTTTCAGGAAATCCGTCGTGCCAACCCCGACTTATGGCCTAGCTACGCAGCGCGTTTGGACCGAAGGCCCAGAAATATTGCAAGTATGAGATTTTGCTTTTGGCCTGTTTGGGGGTGTTATGCTTCTTGGCGGGTGGGTTGGCGGGTCTTGGGGCATTCCTGGGAAGGTCTAATACCGGGTAGAAGTGGTTGGGACAAAATCCAGGCCGATTTTTTTTTGGCTATTTCTGACATTTTGCTCTATGTAGCGTTTTCGGGGGCCTGTTTGGGGGGCTTCCTGGTGTTTGTGGGTGAGTTTCGTGGTCTGGGAGCACTGCTGGGACACTCTAATCTTGATTGCATTTGCTTTTCAGGAAATCCGTCGTGGCAACCCCGACTTATGGCCTAGCTACGCAGTGCGTTTGGACCGAAGGCCCAGAAATATTGCAAGTATGAGATTTTGCTTTTGGCCTGTTTGGGGGTGTTATGCTTCTTGGTGGGTGGGTTGGCGGGTCTTGGGGCATTCCTGGGAAGGTCTAATACCGGGTAGAAGTGGTTGGGACAAAATCCTCGCGGAAAAGCCTTTTGGCACTTTTTGTAACTTAGGGTTCGTTAGGGTTAGCCCTAGCAGCAGGATTGCATGTGTTTCGGGGTGTTCTAGATTATTCCAACTGAGTTCTGGGGTCTTAGAGCACTCGTGAGAATGTGTAATTTTGGTTGCAAGTCATTTGAAGAAAATCCATGGTGGGAAAGGGGGGATTTGGCATAGTTAAAGAAAGCCTTTGCCACTATTCTTAACTTAGGGTTCGTTAGGGTTAGCAGTATTTCTATTGCATGTGTTTGAGTGGGGGGGATTTCGAGTCTTGGAGCGATGCTGGCTATGGCTACTTTTGCTTGGTTGCTTGCAAGTGGTTTCAATGCAATCCACGGTGGGTAATGGGTAATTAGGAAGGGGGTACTTCGGCCTACTTTTACTTTCAAAGTAAGTTTTGTCACCAGTTTTCTGCTAGGCCTCGTTTTTTGAGATTTGATTGGGGGTCTTCTACATTTTTGCGACTGGCTTTAGTAAGGGTCTGGGTGGGAGCACTGCTAGGAAGATCTAATTTTGTTCTAAAACACAGTTTACAGTACACCTAGCTTGAGGGGCAAGATCCGCTACATTAATTTGCCCATACTTATTTATCCTTCAAAAGGTGACTCAGAGTACGCACTTTCAAAAATATTGTACTGTCTACTAGGAAAATCAAATTGTGACTTTTTGCACTCCACAGCCTACATACCTTATATTTATTTATCAGTGGTGTTGTAATATTATATCACTTCCTGTTTTTCGTTGAATAATTACAGGCCGGGTTTCAGTCTCTGCAATGGGGAAAAAAGGATGGAGTCAGGCTTCACAGTAGCGAGCCACAATTCAGCATCAGGCAGGCAGTGGACAGGGTGTCTTCTGGTGACCAACATCGATGGACGAAGCGTCGGCTGCAATGGAGGAGTGCCGCTAATAGGAGGATTTTTTTTCTGCAGGCAACTTACTTACCACTTCCAACAGGACCACTACAACCACATAGATACAGTATCCCTTGCCTTTTTCTCTGACTGTGACTGCATTTCTTGGCTCTCTCTCGGCTTCTAAATTGATCCCTTAACACATCACTTAGTCCACTCCACTATCACATCTGCACCACACATAGTCATTTGTAAGTGCTCCTACGTAATTCGCAAGTCGCAGCACGCCCCAGCCCGTAGAAGACTGGGATAGCCCCAATGATGAAGCATGTCACCAAGGGGCAACCCTGGTGAGTGAGGGGACACCTAGAAAACAAGCAATTTCTCCTTTTCTATCTACTATACCTTCCAGACCAACCCCACTGAGTGTTGTTGTGAATGGATTTATAGTGACCAGCAAGGCTCTCGGGTATCTGGCTAAGTACAGAGACCTTATGTTGAATATCGTTATCAATAATTCCACACAGGCCCTGTACTGTCGCATTCTTTCTTCCACAGTTGTCGAATGTACTACTTACTTTTCACTGACATGCATGCAGTAGTTCCTGCACTTTCAAAGATTGATGGATAGGTTTGTACCCAAAGAATTGTTTATGTTCCATTGTTTGTCTATGCTGTGCTTTTTTTTACAGGGTGTCTTCTGGTGACCAACATCGATGGACGAAGCGTCGGCTGCAATGGAGGAGTGCCGCTAAAAGGAGGATTTTTTTTCTGCAGGCAACTTACTTACCACTTCCAACAGGACCACTACAACCACATAGATACAGTATCCCTTGCCTTTTTCTCTGAGTGTGACTGCATTTCTTGGATCTCTCTCGGCTTCTAAATTGATCCCTTAACACATCACTTAGTCCACTCCACTATCACATCTGCACCACACATAGTCATTTGTAAGTGCTCCTACGTAATTCGCAAGTCGCAGCACGCCCCAGCCCGTAGAGGACTGGGATGGCCCCAATGATGAAGCATGTCACCAAGGGGCAACCCTGGTGAGTGAGGGGACACCTAGAAAAAAAGCAATTTCTCCTTTTCTATCTACTATACCTTCCAGACCAACCCCATTGAGTGTTGTTGTGAATAGATTTATAGTGACCAGCAAGGCTCTCAGGTATCTGGCTAAGTACAGAGACCTTATGTTGAATATCGTTATCAATAATTCCACACAGGCCCTGTACTGTCGCATTCTTTCTTCCACAGTTGTCGAATGTACTACTTACTTTTCACTGACATGCATGCAGTAGTTCCTGCACTTTCAAAGATTGATGGATAGGTTTGTACCCAAAGAATTGTTTATGTTCCATTGTTTGTCTATGCTGTGCTTTTTTTTACAGGGTGTCTTCTGGTGACCAACATCGATGGACGAAGCGTCGGCTGCCATCGAGGAGTGCCGCTAAAAGGAGGATTTTTTTTCTGCAGGCAACTTACTTACCACTTCCAACAGGACCACTACAACCACATAGATACAGTATCCCTTGCCTTTTTCTCTGAGTGTGACTGCATTTCTTGGATCTCTCTCGGCTTCTAAATTGATCCCTTAACACATCACTTAGTCCACTCCACTATCACATCTGCACCACACATAGTCATTTGTAAGTGCTCCTACGTAATTCGCAAGTCGCAGCACGCCCCAGCCCGTAGAGGACTGGGATGGCCCCAATGATGAAGCATGTCACCAAGGGGCAACCCTGGTGAGTGAGGGGACACCTAGAAAAAAAGCAATTTCTCCTTTTCTATCTACTATACCTTCCAGACCAACCCCATTGAGTGTTGTTGTGAATGGATTTATAGTGACCAGCAAGGCTCTCAGGTATCTGGCTACAGAGACCTTATGTTGAATATAGTTATCAATATTTCCACCCACGCCCTGTACTGTCGCATTCTTTCTTCCACAGTTGTCGAAAGTACTACTTACTTTTAACTGACATGCATGCAGTAGTGTATGCACTTTCAAAGATTGATGGATAGGTTTGTACCCAAAGATTTGTTTATGTTCACAATTGTGTGTCCATGCTGTGCTACTTTTTCTTGTCTCCCAAAACCTTTCCCAAAAACCCCCGTACCCATCCATTTTTCAAACCCTAACCCTCTTCCCCCGGGCTGTGTGGTTTTGATTGATGTGTGACTAAATTACAGCAATAAATCCACACACTTGCTGGGGAGGATAAGGTGATAGCAACAGGCTGGTGAAGAAATCCGAGGATATATTCTTACTCTGCTTGACAAAGACCCATGGCTAATGTCAAAGAACTTCAACCGAATTAGTTATACTTTAACATTTGTTAGGCTACAATGTGGCACTGTTCTAGTGTACTTCTGTCACCTGCTATATTCTGTATTGTACCTTTGTATTGCTCAGGAGGACAAACCAGATTTCATTTTCTTTTTTTTCATAGGCAAGCAACTGCCACTGTGTCACACCACTAGTACCACCGCTATGAGGAAATTTTATCCGCCCAGGATTGCCAACCTTATTTGCTGTTTCCCGTGGAGCCAGCCCTGGGCCTAGCCCTACTTGCAAACAGAAATTACAGGTAAGATAGGCGTTTGGTTGGAGGTAGTATAATGGAGTATTAGGAGAGACGAGAGATTTGATTGACGGTAGTACTACTAAAGTCCTAGGACTATTCAGGAAAACAAACTTACTGTTATGTTAAACCCCCACCCACCAGACTCAAAAGCAGTAAAAAACAGGTATGGTCAGATAAAGTTTCAAAAAGTATATTTTTATAGCCCTAACAAAAGAATCTCCCGCAAGACCCTCCCTAACCCCAACGATTGTCCTTCAAAAGTCCCCAAAAATCACAACTCCCAATTCCCACCCCCCAAAAGTCTCTAAAAAAGGGGCAAGGGACACTATGGCAGGGTGCTGTTGGAATTAGCAGCCAGGGCATCATGCTCCTTGCGGAGGGTGGCAAGTTCGAAGCGGAGGCCCTCCACCACGTTCTTATAATTATGGACCTCCTGCTCCAGGTAGGACAGTCTGAGGGATAAGCGGCGCCGGTGTGCCTTGCAAATCCTGTGAGGGGCAGCTGCTTTCTTTGCTGCTGGGCGGTGGCGTTTGGCTTTGGTAGCCCGGCTCCGTACCGCTGGAGCACTGCGCTGGCTGGCAGCACGCACGGAGGAGGATGCAGCTGTCCCAGTGGACGTTGTTGTTGTACCAGACTGCGTCTCCTCCTCCTCCAGGGCCACCAGCCGCCGATATTCAGCAACAGTGGCATCCAGCCTCCGTTGCCGGGCCATTCGAGCCAGCTCCTTCCTCCTTGATGGTGTCTTGGATTTGGAAGGAGCAACTACATGAAAAAAGAAAGACATAGTCTGTAACCAATGCTCCTTAAGATTAACACAAAATGATTGAGCAGAAAGTTGTCACAGTACAAGTAGCAAATTGAAAGCACAGTGCATAACTATTGAGGACAGTATCTATGTAACCTCCGACTTCTTCATCCTTGCTCTAACATTAGTGGGAGTTTAAGGAACAAATTCTACGAGCACTATGGACTTCTATTACAGTCGACTATGACAGTACACCACTCTTATTCTTCTTCTTCTCTCTTGTTTAGGAAAATTGGTACGTTATCTTATGCAAGCCGCCATAATGCCAGCGCAGTGAACTTGCACCCGAGAAAAACAGACGCACACCATGGTGAGTGAGACAGACTTGCGTTACTGTACCGGTCCAGTACATGCAGGTGGTGAAGCTCTTACTTTTCTATTACGGGTGGCACTGAGAATACTCTGTTAAAAGGGCTACTGCTTAATTAATTTAGCTTTCACCCTACAGTGCAAATGAGTATTAGAAAAGGAAAATGAAGAAGCTAAATTATCTGATTATCTATCACTTCACATGGGATGTATTTGATGACATATGGGATGACTTTAGGTGCTTTGCTTATTATTGAGTGAACAGTGATACCCCCACACATGAATGACGTACTACTACTAAACTAAAGTTATTAAGGGAGGTAGGGAGTGTCCACCGTAATAACTGGATATATGCTGTGCTTGCAGTTGCAATACAAACTACTGCTACTATTCATGGTAGTCTTTGGACAACGTTACAACTTCTTTTCCTTGCCTTTCCTACACTGGAACGGACGTGCGGGTGCGGTGTTACATGCTCTTCAAAGTAACACTTAGTTCATCCAGTGACCGTCTACTCTCTCTAGATTCACATATGCTATCTAAGAGTCAGATAGTACCATGAATGATCCAGGCATCCATCCATTCAAAGTATATTGCACACATACAGTTTCTGTCTCACCCACCCAGGCTGTTCTCCTTCCACCCATCCTTGCTTCATCATTCACCCAGCCATGCACCATACCATTTTCTTACCTTCCCAGCCACCTCGGGGACCAAGCAAACACATATCATTCTTCTTTGCCAGTCATCATTACATTTCTCGTGCTTCCACACTTACTTACACCCTTCTTTCGCTTTTCGTTCATCCCATCCATCAAGTTCACCTCAGATCTGATTGGGATTCTTCTCGCCAAAAACTTCACAGCTAAGTCGAAGTACATTTAGAGGAGGCTACTACCTGCTTTTTTTATAATACACCCGTGCAGAAAGCACACTCTGCAGTCTTCAATCTCAATGACTAAGGAATGTATAGCTTACCTCTGCCCCCCACCACAGTGTGAACCCTCACAGGCATGTCCTTGTCCGGCACTTGCACCGCCTCCTCCCCAGAGTTGTCCTCCTCGTCCAATGCCACCACCACCTCCGCGCTGGCCCCGTCTCCAGATGTTCCACCTACAAAGTACATTTAATAATGTTAGAATACACCACTCACTACTATATAATATTTGGTCTAGGAGGAAGAAAGAAATGTGAAAAAAAGTGTACAATTTAATAATTTTTGACTGTGTACTCTAGAGTAAAAATGTCCCTTTTTCCAGGGAAGGCTGTTGTCTTGCTGCACTTTTTGGCACAACTGATGAATGTTTGCTTTTTACTTTTTAACACGCACCACTTTTTCTCCTAACAGACAGAACCTTGACTTCTAAGAACACGAGCAGGATCAAGTTCAAACCAGGTGAGAGCTCGGCTCGACCACAAGAAATGTGTCCAATTAATCGTCAGCACTAAGCACTTTTCCATTTTCAGTTACACGTTCACTTTTATGACAAACTTGAATTTAATAAATGTGTTTACTTTTAATAAAGCTTTTAAACTTAAGTAGACTCTGTGGTTTTTGGTCCTCCAGACTAGAGTGGATGAGCTAAAGGTTTTCGAATTTTTGCAAGCATGAGTCCGTGCCTCTGCCATCGGTGACTTTGGGAGCTAAATGACTCTGCCACACTATCTAGTCAGTAAGGAGATTGGGGGTTCAACTACAAAGTCTGTTATCACTGAGGTATGTGGAAAGTCTAACAGTTACAGCACCTATTATAATTGATAAGCTAAGCGATGCATTATTTAGTGTCCATAGTTCTGTTTGTGCAGATTTGTCCCTGCAACAGTAGTAGAATGGATTGTCCTCCTATCCAAACCAAAAGTAAAGTAGTATCTTATTATTTCTTGGTGGTGGTCATTCACCTTTTTATTGTTGGCAATGGTCAAAGCATAAACATTTAGAATACTTGAAAAGACATTATGGACAATCCCAGAGGACTACACTCAGTGCATACAGCTATTGCTGACTAGAATGGGAGTCCAATGGAAATGCCAAATGTGCAATCTTAGTTAGCTACACAGACAGACTAATAAGAATAATCTAGTAATACCACACGGAGTCATAGTCGAGGCAGGATAAGAATTTAGATCCTGTCTACAAGAAGATCAAAGACGATTTAGAAAAAATCAAATGAGGAACGCTAGGAAAAAATAAGTACTCTATATTAAATTTAAAACTTACTGGGGCCAGCAAAGGAGCCCTCGACTGCCCGGTCCTGGCCTGCATCGACAACAGCACCCTCCTCCTCCTCCTCCTGTGTCCTCCTCTTGCCCCTGGGGGAAGCTGATGTACAACATGAAAGAAAGAAAAACAGAAAACATGGATGATATTTCTCAACCAAATCAAACATTTAAAAAAGAACTAACAAAGTAACAAAATATTTTTGCGAAATAGCAAATAGGGAACGACTCCACGGGATATATTATTGACCAATCTCATGTGGTCGACTACGTCATTACTTTAGTATTGCTTGATTTGCGGACCGTCGAATTGGAAACTACCCTATGTAACTCACTAAACAAAGTACTAAAAAGGTTTGCCTAGGATTGGCAGGCAGCAGTCCGCAGCACGCAAAGTGACAGCCAAAGTCCATCGTGATTGAAGATCAGCGACAACACTAAAGTTTCCTACTACATTCACCAGTCATTAAAATACTCAAACTATTAATCCACCACCACTATTTCTTCTTATCGCCATGTGTACAAAGGAAGGACTGGACTTGAGTCTGTAGGGGCTGATTTAGAAGGCCCTTGCGGCTCTTTTGCTCCATTGTTGCGTGACTTTTGTGACGCAGCGACAGCACAAAAGAGGCGCAATGGTGCGGCGTATATTAACAACGTGACGCATCTGGGAGATGCATCACGTTGTAAAGCCCTGCGCCAATAGGGGTGTTCCGGCGCAAGGGAGGGCGTTCCTGTGCAGGAACGCATCCTAAAAGTGGCTGAGGGAAATCTACAAGATTTCAATCAGTCAATTTGAGGACAATGATGCGTGACTCAAACCCTGCGCCTGCTTGAAGCAGACGTACGGCTTGACGCAGCATTGGGGAGATAGGGCACCCCAGAGCATTGATGGAGCTGCACCATCGTTGCGACGCAACTCCAGCAATGCGCCGCCTTTACGGCACAGATGCGTAACGCTTTGGTGACGTTTTGGGCCCATGGCGCGCCGCATTGTAAATACGGCGCACCATGGGTGATGGTGGCGTGACGCACAATTACTGGCGCATCCCTGCAACTTTGCAGGGATGCGCCGGTAATTAAAAATCTGAACCTTAGTGTGTAGCATTACGCAGTTCTTTCAACTACACTCATACATAATTTCACAGGCCAATGAAATGAACACAAAATCTAAAATAAATAAGCATAGTAGCAACACTACTGAGAAGAAGGAGAGCAGTGTACCTGAAATGCACAGAAGATTTTGAAATAAAATTTACCTACAATGTAATGAGCAGCATTATTGCTCTTGGTAAAAAACAAAAATTTGCAATATAATAACACAGCAGGAGAAAACATAGTAGTAAAGACATAGCTACTACTACTCACCAAGCCCGGGGATCTCAAGGCCAAGGAAGTCGAGCAGATCTCGCTCACGGGTCAGGACATCCGTCCAGCGGTGGGTGGCCTGGTTGTAGGTGCGCCAGACCCGAGAGTGGTGGTAAATGGCCTGGCACACCTTCTCCCACCGCTTCCGGCGCTCCCGGGCCCCGTACCCGGCACTGATCCTGCCGCCTCCCATGATGGTCCTGGGGAGGCGGCGCTGAACATAAAAAATGAGTTGGGCCACCTCCTCCGGGGTAAAGATCTCCCGTGGCATCACTAGCTCCCCCCTCAAACGCCCGCACGGGAGCCGGACACGGGGTGCGGGACCCTTCCCCTTCTCGGGATGCTTCCCGGCTCCCTTCACCATGGTCTGGGCGGAAAGGAATAAAGAAAATAGAATAGGGAAGAGAAGAAAAGAAAAGAGTTTACAAAAGTAGTTTAAAATTAACCAAAAGTAGCAGTAAACACAAAAATATAGGGCTAGAAAAATAGAGGGATAGATAATAAGTAAAATAGATCAAAAAAAACTTCAAACAAGCAAAGGATGGCAGAGATTGACAGAGGATACAAAGACCATGCCCAGAACCATAGCAATGAATGAGAAACAAGATGGCTGCGCCCGTTCACGACCGCGCGGGTAAGTTCGCGCGAGATTTTCCTTGCGAACACGCGCGAGACTGTACTGGCAAGCCGCGGACTATGCGAGATTACACGTCGCGCCCGGAAACGGAAATACGTCAGGCAAACAAGATGGCTGCGCCCTTGAACGACCGCGAGGGTAACTTCGCGTCTTGCGCTACGAGCGGCTCGCAAAAACGCACAAAACCTTGCCAACTAACACGCCGCAAAAAAAACAAATTGCATATTCGCACGAATTTGCGGCTTCCGAATCCGATCTCGCGCGTGTTCGCACCCCGCGAACCCCGCGAAATTGCAGAAAAACGAGTTTTTCAAAACTGAAAGCACTCGGCAGGGGCAAGAGTTCAAACTCATCATTAGTAACAATTCCCGGTAGTGCTTCCTGACTGGGGCCCCTCCAGAATTCAGTTGCTAGTTGCAACAATTGTATGACCCTGCTCTGACCCTCACAGCAGGCTCATACAATAGCTACAAGTAGGCCACAAAGAAGGTCCTGACTCCTGGGGAAAAAAAATGCACTGCAACAGAAAGCAAAATTACAGATAAGGAAGCAGGTGCCAGACTGGAATTTTAAAACAGTGACACATTAATAAACTAACCCCAAATTAATTCATCTCAGTTGAAGCAGGGCTGGTGTGCTTGCTTTTCCCCCCCATAATCTACAGTAATGATGAACCAGAGGGTGGCATTGATGTAACAGAGGGTTGCAGTGGTGAAACAGAGGGTGCTGGGAACCTGTGATGATGAACCAGACGTAGAAACAACATAATTCGCGACCGTTGCGCGACGAAATGTAAGTTCGCAATTGCGAACTGGTACGAAACCCTCGCGAACTGGCAGAAATCCTTGCGAACACACAAAAAAAAAAATCCGCAAATTCGCAAGAATTCGCGGATTTTGCGGATTGCGAGTTCGCAAATCCGCAAAATTCGCGAACGCGAGATTCGCAAAATTCGCCCATACTTACTCCCACCCCTTCAGCACTACAGCACAAAACACTAAGCATAATCAGGGCCAGAAAGAGAGAATCAATGTCAGTGCAACCCATGCTGTGGTGGACACAGCTATCATTTTAGTGTTAGACTGCAGTGTATGTATTGGCATGTGCATTGTGCACTTTTTATTTGCCACATACTGCAATCAAGAGAGTCAACCTGAACCGAGCACCCACAGTCTAGGTGCGCAAACAACCACCCGTTGACTGTTACTCCAGTCTGGACCCATACTCCGAAGGACAGGCTCTATTTAAATATGTTCTATTAATTTGATTGGGTTGTTGATGCCTGCAACAGGGACATGAAAATCGAGATTCTCAATGGGTTTGGTTTGTAGCTTCTTCAGGCATGTTACATGCCTTCTCTGCCAGCTTATTCAAAATGGACACCATGTTGTAGGCGAGTCTTGCAAACTAAGCAACTTTAGAGTGTAACACTTTGTGCCTGATTCACAAAGAAATGCAATGCTCTGTTGTACATTAGTGGATGCTGTAGTATCTTACGGTTGCCTTAGCTGTAGTTTACTTTTTTCACCATTGTATGAATATACATTTGCTTGGAAATTCTTTGTGATTCTTGTATATAAAGAAAACGCACAAGATTTACCGAAATGAGGTCTAGGATCTCTTACCATCTCCATGAATTTTATTCTATTCGATTTGGTTATTTACACAGTATACCTATCAAAATAGGAGGGTCCATTGGTGCTGAATATTTATTGAACATGTATATTTTACAGTGTTGGTGATTCGAAAGAGCTTAAACAAATGCATACAGAAGTGCTGTAAATATTTAAACAACCTTAATGCAGCATTACTTCCAACAGTATATCTAAAAACGCTGCAAGGATACTGTGTGTTTGAAAGTGTTTCAGCCATTGCGAAAATTATTGATTTTATTAAAAATAAATATTATTTATTTAACATGGTTGCATCAACAGTGTATACGAGTATTTCAGTTGATCAATATTTAACATAACCGTAGCTACTCATAATAAACAAAAGCATAGTTTATGTTGAAATAGAAAAAATGGTTGAGATGATGCACCACACTCGTGCATATGGGGGATGGCGCACGAATACCATTAGACACGGACATTCCCCATTAATAAACTATTCCTACAACAACAAAATATCTCTCTAGGAATGTGGGTTGACTGACAGTCCAGTTTTCACTCACATATTATACAATGTGTGGCTTGGCGCTCCCTTAGCAATCAGTTTAATTAATTTAGTATCACAATACAGTAATGAGGAGAGAGTAGGGGGCGGGGTCTGGACCCAGCTGCCCTGTATGTAGTAAGGATGATAACTTGATTGTGACAGGGGGCCACCTCCTCACACTCTAATCCTGCAAAGAGAGGTATTGCCTCTCCAAATTAATTCAGGGAGGGGCTAAACTACATGATGGCATCTCAAGCTTGTGTTATTGACGCAATTTCTTTTTAACTTTCATGTGCAATATGTTGCTCTTAGATTAGCCCATATAGGGCGTTTCCTTTCTCAGTGCTGCATTCATGTAGGATTTCTCCCCTCCCCCACCTCCCAGGATATTTCCAACTCATTGAGATGCAGCGACTGGCAAATGTAAGAGTCATGTCAATACATCTACTTGACACCTTTTGCGTTTAGTCCTTGGAAAAAGGCCAAGTACACATGCCATCAGAGACTAGGGACATCACTACTTGAAGAGGCACGCATGAATTGTTGCACTGTGTTCCAAAAAGTACTCAGTGCTGGATAATTCCAAACCATAGGATAGAAATCCGCTCAAACAATACCACATTTTGGACAACCGGCATTTGCATCTGGAAACATATAGTTGATTCTTTTGGGCGTAATGTGAACTCTAATTATGTAACTTAGACATAGCATTTCTTAATACTTTGGTGTACCTTTTAACATGGTACCCAACACTGCATACGTTAGTTCTGTCCCCATGACCTCTGAAAATCTGCCCCATAATATATCAAATTACAACCAGACTGTGACAGGATACAGAGATACAGGAGTGTAACAGACTGGGGGGCAGATTTACAATAAGTGGTGCATCCCTGCACATCAGCAGGGATGCACCACTTATTGTGCGCCATGTCTCCGCCACCCTTGATGTGCCGCATTTACAATGCGGCGCACCAATGGCAAAAACGGCACAGATGCGTGACGCATCTGTGTCGTAAAAGCGGCGCATTGCTGGAGTTACGTCACAAGCATGATGCAGCTCCAGCAAGGCTCTGGGGGGCCCTATCTTGTTAATGCTGTGTCAATCCTTACACCTGCTTCAAGCAGGCGCAGGGTTTTGACGCAGCATGGGCCCCAAAGTGACTGAGTGAAATCTTGTAGATTTCACTCAGCCACTTTTAGGAAACGTTCCTGCGCCAGAACGCCTCCCTGCGCAGGAACGCCTCCTTCTGGTGCAGGGCTTTACAACGTGACGCATCTCTCAGATGCGTCACGTTGTAAGTACCCCGCACCATGGCGCTTCTTTTGCGCCGCCGCTGCGTCACAAAAGTGACGCAACACCGGCGTAAAAGGGGCGCAAGGGGCTTGTAAATCTGCGCACACCAACACGGAGCTAAGAGGGAATTACAGACCTAGGTCGCCCTCCACTCAAGAAGTCACAACGACAATAATGACCTAGGTCTAGGGCATTCAATTTCAATTGAGCTGGGGTATCACATGTCGCAATCCATTACAACAACCTCCCACTCCTTATAAATGTAGGGTAGGGTATACGCCAGTCAGTAGCCCACCTTTAAAAAGCCCGTCCCCTTATCTAGATAGAGGAGAAACCCACACCAACATGTGGTAAGAAAAAAATGTGCAAAAGCAAGATAGCACCTCACAGGCGCACCACCAATGGGACCCTGGTAGGTACTCACCAGGACGGCCCTGTTGTCATCATTGGTGCCATCGAGCTTAAAGAAAAGTGTCCAAGTGAAAACGACTGTGTTATCAGTGATAAGTGCAGTGGAAACAATACAAGTAACACATATAGTGATGTCACACAACATATAACATAAAACATAAACCAACGCATACAGCACGAACAGATAACTTTATTCTTGTTCTTTTATGCTGGTTGCGTATATTAAAAAAGTGAATATGGCTACTACCTATAGAGCCATAACATGGCTCTATAGGTAGTAGCCATATTCACTTTTTTAATATACGCAACCAGCATAACATGGCTCTATAGGTAGTAGCCAGATTTATCTCTGTCCTTCTTAGGAGGGGAGACAATAAGCACTTCCCTCAATGACAATGGGACTCCAGCAGGTCAGCGGGCCACAGCATACAACTTTGCTAGTCTAGGGGTCAGTATACCAAAATATGCGGTGTAAAATTTTATGGACAGTCCATTGAAACTAGGAGTCTTTATCCTTGCAAGGCCCTTGATCGCTGGGCTCAACTCTTGAACTTGATTATCTGCCTCTAGAGCCACTTCTGTGTCCCATGGGGGAACACCAGAGCTGCCTATGATAGAAAAGTCAAGCAGTAATTGTTTGTCCACCACATTCCAAGTCACATAAAGGTTACCGTAGTATGTAATATTTATATAATTGATCTCAGAGAGTATGCCACATGACCATCGTTGGCACTGGTATTCAGTGTTGGTAAAGACCTCTTGTCTTGGTTTACCAACCAAGCAAACATCCACCTGGCCTTTTCCCTTTCATCATGTGATTTAGTGAGGTAGCTTTTGTAATCATATCATCTCAGATGCTCCATCTGAGCCTTTAGCTTCTGCCTCTCAACACATCATCGAAAATTTAGTTTTTACTTATATCCTTGTGAAGTTGTGTCCTCATCCATACCTTTGCAGCTATGCTGTGTTCTGTGACCACCATCTTGAAAGCCACATATTCCATCAAGGATGAAGATACAATATCAGCGTTATCAATCAAATAATTACTAATCACTTCAGCAAACGATGCTTTAAATGGAAGGTCTTCCAACACCTCTGCATTCAACTTCCATCCCAATATCAAAATTAAAGGGTTATATTCAGAATGGGGTTTAGCAAGATAGGGAGCTCATACTACAATAGAGGACAACTTTCCACAGCCAAAGAATTGATGTATGCGAAAACGGAGGTCATGCTTGCCAGAATAATAATAATATTATTTTTGTTAGTGGATTGTGCTCCCTCCAAACGTTATTACCTCCCACTGATTATTCCAATGATTGAATGACTAAGCCAGTTTATATATCCCAGATCTAGGGAGGAGGGGTGTGAACTATCTAGATTAGTATCCACTACACAATTGAAATCCACCTGATCTGCAATGGCTAACACAATACTTGGGACAAATGTGGTGCCAAATTGAACAGAAATGGCTGTTCAATATTCTGGACATACACATTTACCAACACTATGGGCCAGATGCATCAAAAACTGTTTTGCGATTGCCTAATTGTAAATCTTTGCGATTCCCAGTTAGGGAATCGCAAAACGTCATGCATGAAAGTGTGCAGGACACTTTCGTCGACCCCTAAGGGGTCGCAAATGACTTACCTCATGAATATTACTGAGGTAGGTCGCAATATACGACCCCCCTTAGGATTCGCAAAAATCACGAGCTCAGCAGACCACCATGTCTGTGATTGCTTTTAAATCAAACAATAATTTTTAGGTCTCGCCTACGCAGCACGCATGCGCTGCATAGGAAAGAGACCTTTAGCCACCGATTCCCTTTTTGAGGCAAAAACGTGCACGCGTTGTATTGCTTTCAATTGCAATGCGTGCACGTTTGGCGATTCCCTAGCGGGAGCGAGCCGTGCCATATGGTACCAATTATCGTGCTCGCTCCCACAAAGTAAACGCTGCCTGATCTCGACCGCACCCCCCCCACCCCCTACTTGCGGGAGGCTCGCATGCTTGTGTTTTTTTGCCTGTACATTGTCGTGCCTTTTCCCCTTAAACCACATTACTTTTAATATAGCCCGAATAGTTTTATCATGGAGGTATTTTTTAAGAAGGTGAAAATGCACTAATCAATCTTTATAACACTCCCTGGCTTACTTTAATATCTGTATTTTTGCTATTTAGCATTTCTAAAGAAATAGTATACAGCATTATGGCGGCTCCCCTTATTTCCAGTGAACGTGAGCTTTATGTAATGTATTAGGCATGTGCATATTGGTCGTTGTCATTGGGATGCACTCAATGTGCTAATTGGGTGCGAGTTTCCCTCACACTTATAAGGAAGGGTTCATTCATAGACTGGATTCTGATTCAACTAGTGCTGATCTCAGAATGGATATGTCCTTTCCTCAGCAAGTGCTCGTTTCACGTTCATAGACTTGGAGTGAGATCTTGATGTCTGGAGTGATACAGATCTCAAAGAAAAATGGGTAACCCAAACAACCCTTGAGGGCTTGGGCAAAGTAAATGATCAGGTATGAATGCCTTCAAGGGATTTATTTCACAATGTTTTATCTCTTCTCAGAGAGTTTCAACTTATATGGGTCAAATGAATGGACACCTTTATTTTTTAGAAATGATTCCTATCTTTTCTGTCTAAAATTGGCACCATAAAATCTTTGGTAGCGTCTAAATCTATATAATTTAGTTTACTACAACAATGTATTAAGTAAACTTACACATGCTATCAAAGAAGTCATACAAAAAAGGAACTGAGAGGGTGTATATAGAAAAATAGATGATTTTATCTTGGTCAAATAGATTTCAGGGTACAAATATAAACAATTACACAAATGAAACAGATAGGTGACACTATTACTCAGGTAACCTCACTGTGACATTAAGCAACACCTTTCTTCAAAATATTAGTGAAAAATAAATAATAGAAGAAAAGATGTAAGTCGACGTTTCGGTCTCTACGTTGTCATACACAAGACCATCTTCAGGACAAAAATAAATGTTACAGTTGACCCCTTGATGTGAAGTTAGATGGCGTTTCAAAATTTCCACCTCGGCAAAAAAAGGGGGGGCACAGCTTTTATTTGTCCGCAAATCTGTTTTTAAGAATCTCTTTTTTATCGAGCTGTATAGTGCCTCTAATGAAAGTAGATGAAGCGATTCTATCTTGCGTTGCTTGTGAAGTTATATAAAGGGCCGCAAGATGGTAAACTTCTTGTATGTGCACACCGGATGGCTTCTTGGCTGGATTACGAAGCACTGCACGGTGATGGTGGTCTAATCTTAGTAGAGTTTTTTATTCTTTATTTCTTTCGTGAATCACTCAAAGCGTGGCGTGCCATTCAAAGAATTAGCATGTTAATAACATGCCATTCAAAGAATTAGCATTGACCATGAACCCCACTGGTAAACTTATAGGTGAAGCAAACTAAGTCTATAAATAATATATCATCTTTGGGACTAAACGGCGCGTGTATTATTATCATCAGATTTACTCGGGAGGGTGCGGGTGCGGTTTGACAGGAACCTGCGTGCACGTGTTATGTATACAAGTGTCCCTCAACCAGGTCCGATGTACCCAGTTTCACATTTGACTGCTCAGTGGCGGACTTTCATGAGGGTTACACACCCTAGCAAAAAAACAGCCTCAACTACCACTAACATGAAAGTGATTATGTGCATGATACCGATGCATACACTTTGCACTAAGATGCCCCAAAAACTAAAGTTAGCTTAGAACAATCTAATGTACATGTTTTACACAAAAGATATATATTAAAAGGGAGGGGAGAAGGTGGATCAGATGAAGACCCAAGGGCTCAGATTGGCATTCACGGAAATTAGAGAATGGAAGGTCCAGCCACAGTCAGAGCCCTAAGGGAGAGTGACAAGCAAAGACAGACTCGGCTGTTCCTAAAGGATAGAAGGAGGGAGACGTGCGGTCACAGGGAAGGTGAAGGTAGTGTTCAGTGGAGTGCTACCCTGGGTATCCAATTTGTTGGATTTAATGGCCTCACACACCCTTGCGAGTGTCATGCTTCATCATTGGCGTTTGCTCCTCGTCTGGCAGGCGGTGCAATGCCCAACGGGCTCACCTCAAAGAGGGGCTATTTGGCGGAGATCTTTTTCCAACTGCCTATGGGTGAAGTTTGGATGAGGGGCCAGGAAGGAAAAGATAGTGTAGATACCTGGATTAAAATATGGCACAAGGTACCGGAGATCAATTTATTCTGGTGGTCCCCTGCCACAAGTAAAAACAGTGGGTAGCCTATAATCGTAGGAAATTAGGATTCCACGTCACGATCTAGGACTACTATAAATATTGTGAGGTCAACATGTTTCTCGCCTTTGCACACTGGCTGCGATTCTTCAGGACCTAGTTAGTTACATCTATCTCTAGCAAAACATGACCTGGTTTAGTGTCAGTTAATATTTTATTATTATATAGTTGTTCTACATGTATGGGACAGCTCTTGCCTAAAGGTCAAGGTGTATAGGTGTCAACAGTACCCGGTAGGTTTGACATCAAGGGGGGAGACTCTAATAAAAGAGAGAGGGACCCCGAAACCAAAGGGATGGGGTTCCACAATTGACGTTAGTCAGAAAGAAATTCTGCACAGGGCCTACTCATCCTAGAAAAGGAAGAAATTGACAAACTTGAAGATGAACTCAAAAACTGCCCAGCCCTAGAAGAGGCCAAGAAAAAGTTGGCCGACATTAACAGAGATGTTGAGGGCTACAGTACCTACCTGATAAACAAAAAAACTAATAGGCTGAAAAAAGATATTGAGATGTATGCAGAAGACAAAACGTATCCTTTTCTAAAAGAGAATTATTTTCAGAACAAATATAATGGGAGTTGGGAACGACCCCCTAATAGACAAATATACTCAAGAGGTGGTAACAAACAAGTGACCTTCTCTAATTCATCATGTTCCGGATCTGAAGAAGAAGAAATTAGTGAGGCCGGTAGGAACAGTTATGATCAAGGGTTTTTTTTAGAACCACGCCCAAGGAGGGGGCAAGCCTACAATGGGAATCGAGGCCAGGGTCATTTCAGTCGAGGGAGGCAACAATACCAGAACCAGGGCCAACACAACTACAACCAAGGTCCCCCTCAACAAACTTACATCCAGGGTCCTCCCCAGCAGAACTACAACCAAGCACCTCCTCAGCAGGAATATCTAAGCACCCGGAACAAGAAGTACTGGAAACAACCAAATTACCAGTAGTCAATCTATCAAGCAAAACTCTGAGTGATGTAGAAATAGGGATCCTTAGCAAAGGTCTCAGTTTTGTCCCATCCACCAACTTAGACAAATTTCAGTTTGAAAAGGACTTACGTTCATTTTTTAGGAAGATCAGATTAAAAAGATTTTTCGAAGACAGGGAGTACAGAGAGAAAATAAATATTTCCGGTTTAAAACCCAAGTCTAAATTCACCCCCACTCTTAGTATGGTGAATAAAAACATCGAAGCCTTTGAAATGGCAGTTGAAAGTGGCATTCATAAACTGATCAATAAAGAAAAGCGACTTTACAACCATAACATCTCAGCCAGTGAAAGAGGGGCCATCAATCAGTTGAGAGATGATGGTTCCTTGACCATCAAACCAGCAGATAAAGGTGGCGGTGTGGTGGTCTTTGACACCGAGGACTATGAGCGGCGTATGCTTGAGCTCCTTGATGTCGGTGAACACTACGTCCGTACTACCGAAGCCAGCCTGAAAAGAATAGCGAATGAGTGCCTTGCTCTGCTTACAAATGCCAAAGAATCCGGATTTATTTGTGATGAGGAGTTTTGCTTCCTCAACAATCTGGAGCCTAGAATACCTGCCATTTATGGCCTGCCCAAATTGCACAAGGATAAATCCAATCCTCCTATGCGCCCAATAGTGAGTAGTATCGACTCACTATTGGAACCAGTCAGCAAGTATGTCGACCACTTTTTGAAACCCATTGTGAGTAAATTAAAATCATATGTGCGAGACTCAGCACATATTATATCAATGATTGAGGGAATTCCTTTTTGTGGGGAGACTCAATGTCTAGTAACTCTAGACATTGAGTCGCTATACACAAATATCCCTCAGGTGGCTACCACAGAAGTGATCGATGAGATTCTGTCAGGACAAGATCTTGGTGGGGCCAATAAGGATTTTATAGTTGATTGTGTGAGACTTATTCTTACCAATAACATCTTCCTCTTCAAAAATGACTACTATAAACAGCTGAAAGGGACCAGCATGGGGGCCACCTGTGCCCCTAGTCTGGCCTGCCTATATGTGGGCAGGTTTGAGGACATACACATCAACAACGAATTGGCCCCTTTCTTCGAAAATGTAGCGTGCTGGTACCGCTACATAGACGACATTTTTTTCATATGGGACGGGCCAATTGAACTCCTGGAGGAATTTCTCCTGTGGATTAACTTAGGAGATCCCAATTTAAAATTCACCTCAACTTACAGTACCACCAGGGTTGAATTCCTTGATATATGCATAAAAAACTGTGATGGAATCCTGGCAGTAGAATTATATACAAAGCCAATGGCGAAAAATACATTGCTGGAATTTTCTAGTTTCCACCCAAAATCCCAAAGGGAAAGTATTCCATTCAGCCAGTTCCTCCGCCTTCGGAGAAACTGTTCAGATTTGAACGACTATTATAAACATGCTGAAGTCCTTAAATTTAAGTTGAGAGATAGGGGATACCCAAAAAAACTCCTTTCAAACTCTATGAAAAGGGCACGTTTCTTTGATCGGGATGCTTTGATTCACAATACCCCTAAGGAAAAGAAGCCCCTTAATAAGGTTGTATTTGTCAGCAAATACTCAAACATGAGTAACCAAATAAAAAACATTGTAAACAGACACTGGCACATTTTGAACCACGAAGAAGACGTTGTATTAGAAAAGCCATTATTTGCATTCAAAAAGAATAGCAACTTGCGCGATCTATTGGTTCACACCTATAGGGATGAACCAGTTGAGAAACAAAGAACGATTGATGGTACAAAGGTTACCGGTACAACAAAATGTGGAAATTGCAATATGTGTAATCAATGTATTGTGGGACCTGAGATTGTCTGTAATTCGAGAAAAATAACATGTAAGACCCACAATAATTGTAGAAGTAAAAACGTCATCTACTTACTGCTGTGCCCGTGTGGCCTACCTTATGTTGGAGAAACAGGGAGAGAAGTACGAACAAGACTTCAGGAGCACAGATCAGCCGTGAGAATGGAAAAAATCACTGCTCCAATCGTAGCCCATTTCATAGAAAAGGGCCACAAGGATTCAGAATTTGGCTGGTTCATACTTGAAAAAATTAAAATTGGTAAAAGAGGTGGCAATATGGTCACAAGGAGAAAGGAAAGGGAGCAATGGTACATCTCTTTTCTGGACACTGTTAAGAAGGGCCTTAATTCGAGAGAAGAGTGGGAACGGATTATTGGAGCTATATAGGACAATCACTGAGTCTCAGATGCTCCTATTGGCTACATAATTTGTTCATTCCATCTACATTTGGACATATCAGGTATATATAGAGAACGGTGCTCCCTTTTCTAGAAAGAGATTACTGTGTAAATACAACTTTGATGCCCGTAGTATTTAGGATGTTTGTCCAAAATAATGACTTTCACATATAACCTTCTCACTAGCGACTGTTTAAAAATAACTAGAAACTTAAAGTAAAACAAACATAAGAATTCCTCTTTCTAATTTGTTCAAGAAGACGCTCGACCAATAAGTAAAATAATACCAACCGCTATACTAGTCTTTATAGAACCTCATAACATGTTGAAAATAACAACAATAATTCATAATAAACGAACGTTATCAGCACGGGTAGTCTGTTTTCCCGTTTTACTATTTCCGCATTCGTCATCAATAACCACCCGCGTAAATGCTGGGTATTTAAAGTCGCGTTTCTTTCCCTAAAGTTGCTAGCCGTGAAGACGTACAGAAGCACGCAGGACGTCCGCAACTACATCGCCCAAGGTAAACGCATAGAATGGTGGCTTTAGACGATATTGCGTTAGCGTTTTACGCATACGCTTGTAACGAGTATATTTGCCCTTTTTTTGTTATAACGTGCAGGGCTTACAGAGAGGCTTCCCTCGCACAGCGGGCATATTTGGATCATATTCCCTGAACCCATGCTGACATCGACTTTGTAAAAGCCTGATAAAAAAGACCAAAGAAGGTAACTGCACTGAATGGGGGCTTTAGATAATACCACGTTAGCGTTTTTACCAACACGCTTGTAACAAGTATATCTGCCCTTTTCTTGTTATAATATGCAGGGCTTACAGAGGCTTCCCTCGCACAGCGGGTATCTTTGGATCATACCTCCTGAACCCATGCTGCAACATAGTGTATAAAAGCCTGATTAATAAGACAAAAGCGGGAATTGAATACTTCTCTACTGCGTGCTCATGCACTAGCTTTTTAATTATTCGTAAGTATGCCTCTAGAATTCAGCATAGCAAATATTTCTTACCTCACAGCAGTCAGTTAGTAATGGCCTGCTATTATGTATTTCCACAGCTACCAGCCAGTCAGCTGGAGTACTCGATGAGTGTGATAGACGTATTTACGCCTCATACCTTCAATTTTTTAATAGTAAGTATTTGAAAATAATAGAAATTAACTGTCTGCGTAAATAAACGGATAGAATCTCCGCAATAGCACCGGGGTATCATCACTCAGTAAGCTTACAACTGAGACTGCCTCCCTGTTTTTTATAAACATTTATTTTCTTCTCTGCCCGACTACAGTATCTATATCAGACATAAGCTGAGACATTACTTTTGTCCATGGGCATAGGTAAATAGCTGAAAGGACCGAGTGAATTTTGATAAATGGATACATATAAGCCAAGTACCTTGTAAACCCTGAGCTATGGTACGTAGAGGGCCAACCATCAATATATTTTTTCTAAATAGGTGTCTCTATATATATGAAAGAAAAACGAATTCGCTGGACGAATATCTTGAGCTGACGACAAGGAGGCTGAATACCCCTTACAATATCTGTTAGAATTATCTAGTGTCTGAGGTAGGTGATGTACCATTGTGCAATTTCCGTGCCACCTCTAGTATATTAAGCACTGGCTAATATAGCATACCAATACTCACGGGAAATCAAATGTTCCTGAATTCTTTCTAAAAGCCAAGAAAGATGTATTTCTATGTCCTTAAATGATGCGACTATTATCAAAAATGGTGTATTATTATTGTTGTCAGATTATGAATCTAGCATATCTATATGAGCATGATTGATGTACTATGTGTTTTTGTTTGGAAGCAATGTATATATATGTGTATTAGCATAATGAACTGGAAACATCACGAGTTTTTTTAAAAAATGTTATTAGATTTCTATATATTAAGTGGATCTTCCGTCTCTAGCAAATAAGCTTAAGATTGGTTTTATTTAATTTCAGAATTTATTTGGGAAACGTTATTACTGTCCTGATGAAGGCGGATTAAAATGAATATTCCGCCGAAACGCGTCGACGCCTAAGGAGTGAATCTGGGAATACAAACCAAGGAGGAATTCAAAACTGTGCTTTTTTATTGAGTTCTATCCTTTTTCCCTGTATACTCCTTTTTATTTGAATGTGTTTTTTATTGATTATTGCACCGTCTTTGTGTGTTTCCCAATTTCTGATTCTGTTTTTATTTAATGTAATGGATCTTTAATAAACTGTTTTTATAATTTAAAAATATTTTTAGAGTGTTTTCACATATATTGTTGGTTTCATCTATCTACATTGCTTCCGTGTGATATATGGGTGACTTAAATGGTTGTTTGAAAGTATTTTTGTACTAGTGTTACCTTACCCAAAGGGAATTTCTTTCTGACGAACGTCAATTGTGGAACCCCATCCCTTTGGTTTCGGGGTCCCTCTCTCTTTTATTAGAGATTCTGTGAACGGTCCTTCGGACTGGAGAGTTGTAATTTGCCCTTGAGCTCAATATCTATATCCTCAGAGACGTTTAGCCCTGATGGATAAAATTAAAACATTTGGTTTCAGTGAAGACCAACTCCACCGCATTATAAGTACCAAAAGTGGGAATAGGATCACAGTAGCCTCAGGTAAAGGAGAAAACTGGGGGAAGCTTGTGAATCTGAAGAAAAAACTAATTCGAACGGAAGCCCATGCTGACTTCCTAGTAGAATATTTAACATCTGGTATTATCCCCATTGGATTACAGGTTCGTAATGAACCTGGAGTATTCACAGAGAACAGGAAGTTCCTTGAAACCTGGTCACTAATCTCAAATAGGTGTAGTAGAGACTGGATGCTCTTAATCATCGAAACAGCGCAGGGCCTACACATCCTAGAAAAGGAAGAAATTGACAAACTTGAAGATGAACTCAAAAACTGCCCAGCCCTAGAAGAGGCCAAGAAAAAGTTGGCCGACATTAACAGAGATGTTGAGGGCTACAGTACCTACCTGATAAACAAAAAAACTAATAAGCTGAAAAAAGATATTGAGATGTATGCAGAAGACAAAACGTATCCTTTTCTAAAAGAGAATTATTTTCAGAACAAATATAATGGGAGTTGGGAACGACCCCCTAATAGACAAATATACTCAAGAGGTGGTAACAAACAAGTGACCTTCTCTAATTCATCATGTTCCGGATCTGAAGAAGAAGAAATTAGTGAGGCCGGTAGGAACAGTTATGATCAAGGGGTTTTTTTAGAACCACGCCCAAGGAGGGGGCAAGCCTACAATGGGAATCGAGGCCAGGGTCATTTCAGTCGAGGGAGGCAACAATACCAGAACCAGGGCCAACACAACTACAACCAAGGTCCCCCTCAACAAACTTACATCCAGGGTCCTCCCCAGCAGAACTACAACCAAGCACCTCCTCAGCAGGAATATCTAAGCACCCGGAACAAGAAGTACTGGAAACAACCAAATTACCAGTAGTCAATCTATCAAGCAAAACTCTGAGTGATGTAGAAATAGGGATCCTTAGCAAAGGTCTCAGTTTTGTCCCATCCACCAACTTAGACAAATTTCAGTTTGAAAAGGACTTACGTTCATTTTTTAGGAAGATCAGATTAAAAAGATTTTTCGAAGACAGGGAGTACAGAGAGAAAATAAATATTTCCGGTTTAAAACCCAAGTCTAAATTCACCCCCACTCTTAGTATGGTGAATAAAAACATCGAAGCCTTTGAAATGGCAGTTGAAAGTGGCATTCATAAACTGATCAATAAAGAAAAGCGACTTTACAACCATAACATCTCAGCCAGTGAAAGAGGGGCCATCAATCAGTTGAGAGATGATGGTTCCTTGACCATCAAACCAGCAGATAAAGGTGGCGGTGTGGTGGTCTTTGACACCGAGGACTATGAGCGGCGTATGCTTGAGCTCCTTGATGTCGGTGAACACTACGTCCGTACTACCGAAGCCAGCCTGAAAAGAATAGCGAATGAGTGCCTTGCTCTGCTTACAAATGCCAAAGAATCCGGATTTATTTGTGATGAGGAGTTTTGCTTCCTCAACAATCTGGAGCCTAGAACACCTGCCATTTATGGCCTGCCCAAATTGCACAAGGATAAATCCAATCCTCCTATGCGCCCAATAGTGAGTAGTATCGACTCACTATTGGAACCAGTCAGCAAGTATGTCGACCACTTTTTGAAACCCATTGTGAGTGAATTAAAATCATATGTGCGAGACTCAGCACATATTATATCAATGATTGAGGGAATTCCTTTTTGTGGGGAGACTCAATGTCTAGTAACTCTAGACATTGAGTCGCTATACACAAATATCCCTCAGGAGGCTACCACAGAAGTGATCGATGAGATTCTGTCAGGACAAGATCTTGGTGGGGCCAATAAGGATTTTATAGTTGATTGTGTGAGACTTATTCTTACCAATAACATCTTCCTCTTCAAAAATGACTACTATAAACAGCTGAAAGGGACCAGCATGGGGGCCACCTGTGCCCCTAGTCTGGCCTGCCTATATGTGGGCAGGTTTGAGGACATACACATCAACAACGAATTGGCCCCTTTCTTCGAAAATGTAGCGGGCTGGTACCGCTACATAGACAACATTTTTTTCATATGGGACGGGCCAATTGAACTCCTGGAGGAATTTCTCCTGTGGATTAACTTAGGAGATCCCAATTTAAAATTCACCTCAACTTACAGTACCACCAGGGTTGAATTCCTTGATATATGCATAAAAAACTGTGATGGAATCCTGGCAGTAGAATTATATACAAAGCCAATGGCGAAAAATACATTGCTGGAATTTTCTAGTTTCCACCCAAAATCCCAAAGGGAAAGTATTCCATTCAGCCAGTTCCTCCGCCTTCGGAGAAACTGTTCAGATTTGAACGACTATTATAAACATGCTGAAGTCCTTAAATTTAAGTTGAGAGATAGGGGATACCCAAAAAAACTCCTTTCAAACTCTATGAAAAGGGCACGTTTCTTTGATCGGGATGCTTTGATTCACAATACCCCTAAGGAAAAGAAGCCCCTTAATAAGGTTGTATTTGTCAGCAAATACTCAAACATGAGTAACCAAATAAAAAACATTGTAAACAGACACTGGCACATTTTGAACCACGAAGAAGACGTTGTATTAGAAAAGCCATTATTTGCATTCAAAAAGAATAGCAACTTGCGCGATCTATTGGTTCACACCTATAGGGATGAACCAGTTGAGAAACAAAGAACGATTGATGGTACAAAGGTTACCGGTACAACAAAATGTGGAAATTGCAATATGTGTAATCAATGTATTGTGGGACCTGAGATTGTCTGTAATTCGAGAAAAATAACATGTAAGACCCACAATAATTGTAGAAGTAAAAACGTCATCTACTTACTGCTGTGCCCGTGTGGCCTACCTTATGTTGGAGAAACAGGGAGAGAAGTACGAACAAGACTTCAGGAGCACAGATCAGCCGTGAGAATGGAAAAAATCACTGCTCCAATCGTAGCCCATTTCATAGAAAAGGGCCACAAGGATTCAGAATTTGGCTGGTTCATACTTGAAAAAATTAAAATTGGTAAAAGAGGTGGCAATATGGTCACAAGGAGAAAGGAAAGGGAGCAATGGTACATCTCTTTTCTGGACACTGTTAAGAAGGGCCTTAATTCGAGAGAAGAGTGGGAACGGATTATTGGAGCTATATAGGACAATCACTGAGTCTCAGATGCTCCTATTGGCTACATAATTTGTTCATTCCATCTACATTTGGACATATCAGGTATATATAGAGAACGGTGCTCCCTTTTCTAGAAAGAGATTACTGTGTAAATACAACTTTGATGCCCGTAGTATTTAGGATGTTTGTCCAAAATAATGACTTTCACATATAACCTTCTCACTAGCGACTGTTTAAAAATAACTAGAAACTTAAAGTAAAACAAACATAAGAATTCCTCTTTCTAATTTGTTCAAGAAGACGCTCGACCAATAAGTAAAATAATACCAACCGCTATACTAGTCTTTATAGAACCTCATAACATGTTGAAAATAACAACAATAATTCATAATAAACGAACGTTATCAGCACGGGTAGTCTGTTTTCCCGTTTTACTATTTCCGCATTCGTCATCAATAACCACCCGCGTAAATGCTGGGTATTTAAAGTCGCGTTTCTTTCCCTAAAGTTGCTAGCCGTGAAGACGTACAGAAGCACGCAGGACGTCCGCAACTACATCGCCCAAGGTAAACGCATAGAATGGTGGCTTTAGACGATATTGCGTTAGCGTTTTACGCATACGCTTGTAACGAGTATATTTGCCCTTTTTTTGTTATAACGTGCAGGGCTTACAGAGAGGCTTCCCTCGCACAGCGGGCATATTTGGATCATATTCCCTGAACCCATGCTGACATCGACTTTGTAAAAGCCTGATAAAAAAGACCAAAGAAGGTAACTGCACTGAATGGGGGCTTTAGATAATACCACGTTAGCGTTTTTACCAACACGCTTGTAACAAGTATATCTGCCCTTTTCTTGTTATAATATGCAGGGCTTACAGAGGCTTCCCTCGCACAGCGGGTATCTTTGGATCATACCTCCTGAACCCATGCTGCAACATAGTGTATAAAAGCCTGATTAATAAGACAAAAGCGGGAATTGAATACTTCTCTACTGCGTGCTCATGCACTAGCTTTTTAATTATTCGTAAGTATGCCTCTAGAATTCAGCATAGCAAATATTTCTTACCTCACAGCAGTCAGTTAGTAATGGCCTGCTATTATGTATTTCCACAGCTACCAGCCAGTCAGCTGGAGTACTCGATGAGTGTGATAGACGTATTTACGCCTCATACCTTCAATTTTTTAATAGTAAGTATTTGAAAATAATAGAAATTAACTGTCTGCGTAAATAAACGGATAGAATCTCCGCAATAGCACCGGGGTATCATCACTCAGTAAGCTTACAACTGAGACTGCCTCCCTGTTTTTTATAAACATTTATTTTCTTCTCTGCCCGACTACAGTATCTATATCAGACATAAGCTGAGACATTACTTTTGTCCATGGGCATAGGTAAATAGCTGAAAGGACCGAGTGAATTTTGATAAATGGATACATATAAGCCAAGTACCTTGTAAACCCTGAGCTATGGTACGTAGAGGGCCAACCATCAATATATTTTTTCTAAATAGGTGTCTCTATATATATGAAAGAAAAACGAATTCGCTGGACGAATATCTTGAGCTGACGACAAGGAGGCTGAATACCCCTTACAATATCTGTTAGAATTATCTAGTGTCTGAGGTAGGTGATGTACCATTGTGCAATTTCCGTGCCACCTCTAGTATATTAAGCACTGGCTAATATAGCATACCAATACTCACGGGAAATCAAATGTTCCTGAATTCTTTCTAAAAGCCAAGAAAGATGTATTTCTATGTCCTTAAATGATGCGACTATTATAAAAAATGGTGTATTATTATTGTTGTCAGATTATGAATCTAGCATATCTATATGAGCATGATTGATGTACTATGTGTTTTTGTTTGGAAGCAATGTATATATATGTGTATTAGCATAATGAACTGGAAACATCACGAGTTTTTTTAAAAAATGTTATTAGATTTCTATATATTAAGTGGATCTTCCGTCTCTAGCAAGTAAGCTTAAGATTGGTTTTATTTAATTTCAGAATTTATTTGGGAAACGTTATTACTGTCCTGATGAAGGCGGATTAAAATGAATATTCCGCCGAAACGCGTCGACGCCTAAGGAGTGAATCTGGGAATACAAACCAAGGAGGAATTCAAAACTGTGCTTTTTTATTGAGTTCTATCCTTTTTCCCTGTATACTCCTTTTTATTTGAATGTGGTTTTTATTGATTATTGCACCGTCTTTGTGTGTTTCCCAATTTCTGATTCTGTTTTTATTTAATGTAATGGATCTTTAATAAACTGTTTTTATAATTTAAAAATATTTTTACAGTGTTTTCACATATATTGTTGGTTTCATCTATCTACATTGCTTCCGTGTGATATATGGGTGACTTAAATGGTTGTTTGAAAGTATTTTTGTACTAGTGTTACCTTACCCAAAGGGAATTTCTTTCTGACTAACATCAAGGGGGGAGAACCTATGGGGTTTAAGGTTCTCGCCGCCTTGGATTAAAGCCCGGAGTGCCTACCCATCTCTACCGGGATCCGGATATCTTTGCTTGTTACACTAAAGATAGTCACAATGCCGCTCTGAATTGACAAATCTTCGTTCTGTTTCATTGATATCCATCTGAATAATGTGTACCAGCGTAAGACATAAATGAAACGTAAGGGATGACATCACTCCAGAATGGCACTATCTCCAGTCTTCACAGCAGTGCCAAATTGTGACATTGTGAAGTTCACCGATGCATGTATTGTCCACTGGTACATGTGAAAAGGTAGGAGTCAATTAGTTAGAACTTTACCAAGGGCGGTTATTGCGCGTGTTAATTGGGTGCACGCTGTTAATGGAGCGACGAAGGTTAGAGGGAGTCTTTGGCAGGAATGAAGGTTGCTGCCTTGCTTGTTTCTGGTGCCAAACATCTAACTGTTACTGTTCACTGGTTTATATAACGCGTGAGGTGTTGTGTTTAAATGAATGCTTCTTTTTAACCAATGGAGCCGTTTATTTTAACGACGTTTACCTCTACAATTGCCTAAATCAATTTGGTAAATAAGTTTGCTTTCGAAGTTTGGTAGTGGCCGGTCTGAAAGAAAGTTTTCACTTTTGGACTACAGACAGGAGCAAGTCAACAAAGGCGCACTGACATTTGGGCGGATTCATCTGCCCCTCTCAAAGTCTGTGGTTGTCACCAACCACAGCAGCAGGTGTATTGGCACCGAAGCCCATGGAGTTCTCAACTTCTCATGGAGTATTGCACGTAGCAAAATGATTAAATCAAAAGCGCATTTTCGCTTGCTCTAAGGCTCATTTCACGCTCACCACGTCACTAACTGTCGCGGACAATTCCATTTGAGAGAAAGGAGCTCAAATAGGTCTGAGGGAGTCCCCGTAGCAGCTGTGAACAATAGATTGTAGAAAGCCTTGCAGAACAATAATACAAGTTGGTAGGACAGCAATGGGCGGCCTACAAAAGTTACCCCAGAACGCAGCTTAGCTTGTGAATAAAGTTAAGACAACAAAATAAGCTCAAGGGTTAATTTACAGTGGCAACCAGGAGGGCCATCCTATGGCTGTAGAATGCAGGTTAGCGTGAGAGTAATAAGATTCATAAAGCACAGCACCAATGCCGAATTCTGTTCTGGCCATTTCTGTTTTCTAGTATCCTGTTTTCCATCCAAGAGACGGATTGGAAGTGCGGGGCTCTGTGCAGTAGGCCAATCTGCCGTTGGAGTGAGCACTTTGCAAAGATGTTATCGGAAGAGCTGGGATGTCCGGGGGGATACCAGCTCCTGCTAAAATCGAAAGTGTTTTGCTGTGGTGGGTTGTTGCTGCCCTGAAACTGACGGCACGCGCACACAACGGCAGGCTGGTGAGTGGCAAATGGCAGCTGTGCATGTTGCGCGCACTCTTGTGCGCATTCTGGCAAGCTGGTCGCCCCTTTGGGAGCACTTAGAAAAGCCCCTACTAAATGTCTCTCTGAGCAGCGCATGCACGCTGACTCAGCGAGACCTAAGGAGGCAGTTCAACAGTTTTGTGCAATGCTTCACTGGGTTTTGGACGAGGTCTATGTTGGCAGGTTGTCACTCAAGGGTTGTTGGTACATTGTATATAGGTGAGAGTTTCGGCATTTCTTTTAAACTTTAGTTTGCATAAGTGTACAATATTTTTGTTTTAATAGAGTACGGTTCAGTGTGCCATGTCACTCCGCACGTTTTTTGTGTGGTTGCATATCTTCAGCATGTAATATGTGTATATTATTACAACTTTAGGATGGGTGTGTGGTGTCGCGGTTATTAAGGGCCTCGGGCACTTGCTAGGGCATTGTAGCAGCTACTTTCCGGGCACTAGCTCAACGAGGTGATGAGTGCTAAAACTTAAAAGTATGCTCTCCACCTCATAGGGAGCTAAAGACATTGAGGATTTCCACAGTGACCTGCATTTTTCAGTGAGGACTTCGAGTTCCCCTATAATTGCTGCAGAACATTTGGCATTCTTCACTTCTGGCAAGCCTTAAAATGTGTGCTAATATGTCCTAGCTCCTTTAGTCCCATGCGTAGGATGTTCAGTATCAATGGGCTGATCCTTGGTTGGTGCATTAATAATTACAGCAGGCATAGCATGGGCATTACTCCTGCACTTTGTCAGCCTAAGTACACCTAGTCCATTTACTATACATTGTGAACGTGTACTTCGTCAGTAGTCCCCTAAACAACTGGTAATCCCACTTATCCACCCCCACACGGACTTTTCCCCAGTCTCTTCTGTTACTTGTACTATAAATCACACATTCACCCAAATATATCACTGAATGAGACTGGATTCGGAAATGTTTTGTATAGGAATTAAATATACTCTATCAAATGTATCCTGCAAGTGAAAGGTGGGAGGGTCATCTGTGGGAGCTGTTGTATCAATCTGAAAGAATGTTAAATGAGGGAAGTGCCTAATTCTTATAATGGCCTGCAGGTCCTGTAAATCAGCACAACCAGCCCACTGGAAAAGAGTGAGGTTTGAGAACCACAGCAGGAGCTACAGCGAGGATTGGAGCATTGACACTCCAAACACTAAACAGACAGGCCTTGCTCGTTTGAGACACTGCAACCATCTGGACTCAAGACCAAGTGCCAGCAATGCAGTTTCTTTGGAAATGGACACCCCTAAGCAGAGAACAGTTGCTCCATTGTAGAATGAACCTGAAGAACTTCAAGGCCAAGTATGCCTGCCAGCTTGTGGCACTGTTTCACAGACTTGGACAATCTGCTTTCTTGGTGTCTATCCCTGGCAAACAGACCCTTCTGCTCTCCCTCCACTTTCGCACTCTCTCTCGCACCAGCACGTGTGCCCTCACACAGCCGGGGTCTCTCCCCTAAACACCCACCCTGCCAGGGTCGGTGCAGCGCCATACATTGTCCTACTAGTTGCGGAAGTCAACCTGTGGCCCCTCCTCCATGGAGCCCAGATGGTGCTACACATTTATATCCAGGAAGAAATGTAACATTCAAGGGGCTTCCTGTCTTCCTGTCTCTGAATCATTTTGCCCTTTGAGTCACACTTTTATTACCTTGACATGCCTCAGTGGGAGTAAAAACACTTTCTGGACGGACCCACGGAGGGTGAGTTCCATTCGAAGTGCCCTATCAACATATTTATAATCCTTTTTGTTTTCACACATTGTACTGCCCATATTCTCCCTGATTGCCCAGACCTCAGTGGAATGAAGACATCCAGTTCTTTCACCTCTCATATAATTTTTGATGGCATGTCCGTGCGGCTATAAGGCTTATAAGGTCCCAAAGGTGAGACCTATTGGCTATGCCAATGCTTGTTTTGTAAAGCAGCCTGTTTACCTTAAAGCAAAACGAGATGTTTTACAAAAAGAAAAATGAAAAGTTTACTTTTCATTTTTTAAGAGCAGGCAGTAGTCCGTGGGACCACTGCCTGCTATTAAAATACTTTTACAAACATTTACAAAGGGGAAGGGGTCCCATGGGGACACCTTCCCATTTCCGAATGTTTTACCACCTGCTTGAAGTATGTGGTAATATGCGAATGTTTTGCAAGCGCATTCACGATCACAAAACATTCGCCCTAAACACGCCCCTGTCAAATAGTGAATCTCAAACCCATTTTGCGATTCTGTAACAGGTTACCGAATCGCGAAATTGGGTTTGATGCATCTCAAAAGCATTTTTTGCAATCGCAAACGAGCCGATTCTGCGAATCAGCCCATTTAAGAGGAGAAAAATGCTTGATGGATCTGGCCCTATGTCTGCTCCATCTAAATTACCCTCCACAGTCTCCCCTTGGCATCAAACAGTTCTATCAAGGGTTCAAAAAGACCCTAAGCCTTACCCAAATCAGGACTCCTCTAGCAAATGTGAATACAATGTATGATATATAAGGCTGACCATTTTTTTCAGAACGCCTGCCTTTCTTTTTGTGGCATGATGTGTTACTTACAGAAATACAATCTGCACTTCCTGACTTTTGACATAGGCCTGTACCTAATATCTTTTTCCAGGAGAGTTCAGACCACACAAATTCCAAGTCAACATTTTTACTTGCCCCAAATGATGTTGCACCATCAGGATAAAGTAGTGCTACCCGACAAATAGGGCCACCCACACAGCCCATGCTCCCTACATAATTCACCTCCAGCCCTCCATTCCTGCGTGAAAAAAATAACATAGAGCAAACAAACCTATGGCACCATTGACAACATTCCCAGCCTTTCTCACACAGGACCGTCATGCACAAACATGCTGTCCAATTTGTTAAAGAACACTCAGTAATCACACCCTTTACTCAAACTTTGGGAAGGTAAATGTCAATGGAGGCTGATAGGAAAAGTGAATGACAGAGAGGAAGAAAGACAAATGGGAAGGAAGCTGTGCAAATCATGTCCCCGTCCTCCCTGTGAACCATCAATAGTGAGGCAAAATGGATATGAGTTTGCCTGGGCTGCAGACAAGAAAATCAATGAGCCTGCACAGCAATCCTGCTGTCATATCCCCAGTTATATTATATAATCTGTGGTGCCAGACGTTGTGTTAGGAGTAGCACAGCTATCTTTAGAGTCAAGGCTCCCTCTGGGGGAGCCATCTCCTCTTCAGAATCCAGCAGCCTGTCTGGGCTTCTCGCCGGACTACCCAGCGTTGTAGCCACTGCAATACCTGCCTCCTGCTAGCCTGAGTTCTATATCTGGTCATGAGTGAGCCACCAGTTCACCGTACTTTATTCCTTTTGCACTTTTGTGGTGTATTTGAGACTTTTAAAAAACTGTTTTAGTGTGTTTTAGTGCAAGTACTCATTTAAACAGTATATAGAAACATTTTTAAGCATTACTTATTTATTTACTTTATTTACATAGCGCACTATCACCTAACAGGCATCCTGGCGCTGGCAGACTCAGAGGACAGTATACTAGTGCATAGAAAACAAACAGCCAACTAAATCTAGGGAAACAACCAGGTTTTTAATCTCCTTCTAAAAGGAAGGAGATTACTGACATGTCTGATCTCCAAAGGGAGTTAATTCCACAGTTTGGGGGCTGCTACACCAAAGGATCTACCCCCGACTTAACTTTCTTAAACCTCGGTATCTTCACCAATCTAGCTGATGAAGAGCGGAGATTCCTCGCAGGGACATACCAAGCGAATTTCCTCTGCATGGAGACAGGCACCAGCCCATGAAGGGCTTTAAACACCAGACAGAGAAACTTGAACTGGACTCTCTATCTCAACGGGAGACAGTGCGGCTGTGCCAGAGCCAAGGCGGAGGAGGACCTTCTAGACCACCCTAGAGCTAACTTGGCAGCCGCCGACTGGATTCTCTGTAGCCTGTCTAGAAGGTATTTCGGGGACTCAAGCAGTAGTGCATTACAATAATCTAATCTGCTAAGAATTGTGCTGCGCGCCACTAATGGCCGCGCTAGAGGAGGCAACAGAGGGAAGATTTTCCTAAGAGATCTGATAATAGCAAAGCAGCAGGCCAGCGTTTTCGTAACCTGAGCCTCCAAGGTAAGTTTATTATCAAACATTACGCCAGGTTACGGGCCATTTTAAATGTCAGAACAATGGTCGAGGTGTCAGTAGGCCAAACATTACTGGGCAGCACAGAAGGAACCCTGTCCCTTGAGCAGTAAAGCACCTCGGTTTTACCTGCATTAAATTGCAGCGTGTTATCCTTCAGCCAAAGCGCTGTATCTCGCAGGCAGCTATGAAACACTTCCAATGAAGTCGACTGATCTCCCTCAAAGGAGAGAATCAGCTGTGTGTCATCAGCATAGTTTACGATGTCAATATTATGTTCTTTGATGACCGCAATCAGGGGGTTTCATATAGATATTAAATCAAATAGGGCTAATGGCCGAGCCCTGTGGCACGCCTTGTGAGATGTTAGTAAAGGCAGATTGATAAGGAGAGAGGGACACTGCTTGCTGTCTATCCAGAAGAAAGGACTGGAACCACCTCAAAGCATTGCCTGTAACCCCTACCTCTCTCAGCCTTCTCAGCAAGGTCCCATGGTTGACCGTGTAAAAGGCGGCAGACAGCTCGAGCAAAATCAGTACAGGTGCCTGACCCGCCTCCGAAGCTTGTCCATCACGGTCACCAAGGCTGTCTCAGTGCCGTGGGCTGGCCGAAAGCCAAACTGTACTTCCTCCTGTAATTTATGCTGTTCCAAATGCTTGGAGAGAGTACTAGCAACCCCCATTCCACAATTTTGGCTGTAAAAGGCAAAAGAGAGATGGGCCTATTGTTCTTAGGGCACTCAGGGTCGAGGGAGGGCTTCTTTAACAAAGGTGTCACCAGAGCTTGTTTCCATTGAAACGGAACCACTCCGTTAGAAAGAGACTGATTACAGACCAAACGGAGTGTGGGAAACAATTCTGCCTCAAACTCTTTGCAGATTTTATGAGGTACCGGATCAAGAGAAGACCCAGACGGAATACCACATGTCAACCTGCTGAAATTCTCCACTGTCAAAGGCGCGAACTCAGAAAGATGATTACCAGCCACACAGTCAGAGATGACACCAGGGGCCACAAAGCCCTTCTCCACAGTAATATCGCTACCCACAGCTACTGAAGGAACAGCCCCAGGCTGTAGAGGATCCCCCCCAGGTCATCAATAATAGATGTAATTTTATCATGAAAGAACCGAGCCAGGTTCTCACAAAGTTCTTTAGAGGGGGGTATCAGGTTCTTAGAACAGTCAGGACTTGTGAGGCTGTTCAAGATGTTAAATATGCTTCTGGAGCTGTTGAGGGCATTAAGAATCACCTTGGAAAAGTATTCCGCCTTAACCCTGTTAATCTCCTTTTTGTAGCCCACCATCTTGGATTTCCAGATGAGCTTATCCTTATCCAAATAGTCTCGCCTCCACCTCCTCTCTGCTTGCTTATATTCTAATTTCAAGGTCTTTAAACTGTCCGTGAACCGCGGGGCCAAAGGTCTTCCCCTACTTCTGTGATTTTTTTATCACACTTTCATGTCTGCCGTATTCCTGCCATTGCCCAGGGTAATGTTCCTTTAAGCACACTCATTGAGTCATCCACTGCACTGTCATACCCTCCAGAGTTGACACTCTGCTTGTTGCTCCCAGAGTGTGACCAATACAGTGCACTATACAAACTATAATAAATGTAACCAAAAGTAGAAGACATATAAAATTCCTCCTCCCCTCCCCGCCTGGCCGATTACCCTCTTGCATGCTAGTGTAGCCTAAAACTCAATGTATACTTGTATTATGGCTCCCCCATCTTTTAGTATCTATATAATTTGCAATCAATGATGGTATTGGTATCTGTGATTGCCTTTCTCCCTTCCTGGTGCATTTTGGTTCCATGTTGTGGCCCTGTTCAGTCTAGTGTGTCAGTTAACAGCTTAACCAATTCTTCTCACTGGTCTGTGTAGAGAAAAGCAGTCTCTCACAATTTGGGGTAAGTCAAGAAGCTTTAATGTACTTAAAAGGAAGACAACCACCAGCTGGCTCTAACTCTTCACAAATCATCCTCACTAGAATCCTCCCATCATCCACATTCATAGCACCAGCCACCCACCAACATTCTATATGCTAAGAACAATGTACACCTTCCCCTTTAAAACAAAACAAGTAATAATCCTACTACAAAACTATTTACAAATACAGTTCTAACAACATCGAAGGAAAACAAAAATACATATATGCCATATGGATACATTAGTACAAGACAAAGTCTTCCAATTTCATCGGAATGTTCTTTAAGCGAGTACTTGTATGCACCTCTACATTTTATCCTTTCTTGGTAGCCAAATCATCCAAAAACTTCCCATCAATTGTCACCCATACTAGGAGTCATACCATGTGTACTAGAAGTTCCACAACCTGTGTCATCAAGTTCACCATCACATGGTACCACTTTGGCTGGCAACTTCCTCACCCGAATCACTGGACTCACCTAACCTTTATTCCCTACCTAGTGCCACCCTGTCATCATTCAAATCATCTAAATCATTATACACACCTACATTTGAACCACTGTCCACCACACCTGTCAAAACATCTTCTTCTGCTGAAACACCGTTATACACTGAAATCCTTCTAAAATTCCATATTTTGCCCCCTCAACACTCACCGCCTTACTTAAAATTTCAACCACCTTCATGGGATCCAACCATGTTGACAACCTCCCATTAAACACATCACCCTGTTCACCAGTACAACATCACCAACATTCAACTTAGACCCCACATCTGAAGCCTTGTAACCACTTCTCCTCATGTTCCTCTGATAACTCTCCACACACTCCCTGACTACAGCAAACTCTATCTCAGTATCCTATGCATTTCTTAACTTCAACCACCACAGCATAAATTTAGACCCCGGCTTCCTACCCCATAGCATCTCAAACAGGGATAAACCTGTAACCAAATTGGGTGATGTTCTGTATGATAATAAGGTAGCCCTTAAAGCTTTCCTCCACGGTAAACCACTCTTTATGACCAACTGTATTGACTCTTTAGCCAGTCTGCTAAAGCGCTCTACTTGACCATTGGCCTGACTGTGATAATTAGGTACTCTACTGTGCAGAATACCACACCTCCTTAAAAACTGTCCTTTTCCCTGCTTACAAATTGTGGGCCATTGTCAGATATACTTTCCTCAGGTATCCCTTCATGACAAAAACAGATCATCCAAAAATGTAATGATGTGTGCGGAAGTAAACTTTTCCACCATTTTTAACTCTGGCCATTTGGTGAAATAAGCCACTGCCACAATAGCATACCAGGTAACATCCCAAATGGCCCCGACATATCAATCCCTAATCTCCACCAAGGACCTTGGCATATTCGATGGGACTCACATTAACAGCTAATGGTTTGGCTGGGTTTTCACTATTGGCACAAGGACTGCACTCCTGCACTCAAATATCCATCATGCCATCTTCACCAGGCCACCAGTAAAAGTCACTTCTTCTCTTCTTTGTGGTATGACCTTCTTGATCAGAACTGAAAATGGATTCTCTTTTGAGTAGAGGGTGTGCTTACCATTAGAGATCATTAATTATAAATTCCTCCCTGACCTTGAAAAATGATGCCACCTCACCGCTCAATTTCCTCTCTTACGGCCAACCTTTACTCAAATAGGTTTGAATCTTTTGCAAAACACAGTCAAGCTGCATGGCTTCCCTTCATCTTTCTTCAGATATGGTTTTCATTGTATTCTCATTTACTCACGAATTGTTAACATTCTCCAGAGCATACACTACATCACATTCCACATCTTCCATCACTTTAATCTATCCATGAACGATAGCAGTGACAATTTGCGTGCATATTAGAATTCCCAGGGACATACGCCACCAAACACTGATATTCCTGCAGCGTGGCAGCCAATCTTGCTAACCGAGCTGTTAACTTTCTTCCACCACCTGCAGCTAACATATTGACCAATGGCTTATGGTCGGTTCTCAGTACAAATTTCGTCCCCCATAAGAATTGGCAAAACTGTTGTGCTGCCCATGCACAAGCTAACAATTCTTTCTTTAGACTAGAATTATTATGCATCGTTCTGGGTGCATATGATACTACCCATTCACTCTGGCTGTCTTCCTGCATGGGTAATGTCCAAACCCAACACTGCTAGCATCCACTGAAACCAGGCATTCTTTACCGACCACCTGAGATTTTAAAAATGGTGCACCAACACTCCCCTTTTAACACTTCAAAAGCCTTTGTTGGCTTTTGCTCCACACATATTAAGCATTTTTCTTTACCAATTGCCGCACAGGATGCACTTTAGTTGATTAGTCCTGTACAAATTTCCCATAATATTCTGTTAACCCCAAAAAGGACAATCGCTGATCCTTTGAGACCACAGGAACATTCAAAATGCTTTCCACATGGTTGTGTTTAGGTCTAAGACCTTCCTTTGAAATTTCCTGCCCCAAATACTCCACTTTATCCTGGCTCAATTTGCACTTAGAGAATTTCAAATTAAGGCCTTTGTCCTGTAATCTTTCCAATACATCCACTACATTTTTATCATGTTCTTCCTGTGTTTTCCCAATAATCAAAATATCCTGTGGAAAAGCAGTAACCAGCACAATCCCTTTCAAAAATGTTTCATAAGATGTTAAAACACAGAGGCCACACTTGCCAAACCAAAAGGCATACGTAAATATTGAAACATACCTTCCAGTGTGACAAACGCCATCAAATGTCTGGAAGTTTCATGTAATTCCAATCTGGTGATAGGCCCTTGCTAAATCTACTGTGGATAAAACTGAGGCCCCCGCCAATGTAGATATTGTCTCATGTATGTTTTGAAGAGGGTGTTTGTCACCCCAAATCTCCTTGTTTAAACTGCATAAATCCACGCACAACAGGAGATCCCCTGAGCCTTTAAGAGACAGCACAATGGGAGAAACCCAAGGAGAAGACTCTATGGGTTCAATGATTCTCTTTTCAATCAAATCACTCAACATCACCGTAAGTTTCTATCTGTAGGACAATGGCACATTCCTAACCTTGTGCCTCACAGGTATTGCCTCCCTATTTGGTATGATCTTATGTTTGAAATCAGTAGGTTTTCCCAAACTTCCTTGCAAACACCTGGAAACGATGTCCTAATTTCAGTGATATATTCATCTCTATCAGCTGTGATTACATACAACGGAGGACATGCATTGGGATCTGATCTTGTACCCATCTCTTGTTAATTGGGTCATCCAAGTGTAGCTTCACCCTTCGTTGCCACATACACTTCACCCGGTGTTTTTCTCCCCTCAAATTTCAGATTTGCCAAAAAATATCCTTGCAGATCAATTTTGTGACCGGAGTAACACCCTGGTTGGATGTCAGGTGTAAACAATTTCTTATCACCCCATGTATCATTGAACAAGGCCTTGCCAATAATACTGTACCAAGCACATGAGTAAATCATCATCACTACTGACTTCCCATTAATTGTTACCATGCACCTAGGAAAACCTTTGCACTTAGTGTCACACACACATAAAATGGAATTGAAATGACCTGCAGTTTTAACCTCCTCATTGTAAGTAATGCAATTAACTCTTTGAGATGATCAGCACACCTTACTAAAATGTCCCCTTTTTTAGCATTTAGCATACACTTTATCCCTTGCTGGACATTCCTTATATTTCCCCACATGGTACGAACTTCCACACCTCTAACAACTGATAACACTTCTTTTCCCAAACTTTTTAGGATCATAGTTTTTAGATTTAGCATATTTCTTAAGATGAGTCATCAGACTTTTCTTGAGAACTGTCTGACTATCACTATGGAAACCTCCACATTAATATCTTGGATTTTGACACTCTGGCCTCTGATCTCTTTTACAAACTTCTCGGACTGTTGAATTCCCTTCGAAATATTGATAACTGCAGTTAAAGAGGCTTTAGGGCAGTGCGACTGGTGCTGCTGCACTCGACGCTGGCCTGTGGAGGGGGGAGCTGTGACCTCAGGGGGTGCTGTGTATAGCAATATTTTATGATAGGAGAGATATGGTGCACTTTTGCAGGTGGTAGTAAGAGAATCCGAGGAGGCCGCTATGGGAAGGGGTGCCAAAAGTGATTGTCGCACTGGGCGCCACTAGTGCTAAAGCCGGTCCTGTCTGTACCAAGCATAGCCTTTCCTGAATCTTTTTACTTTTCATCTTCATTATTATTTGGTCCCTCTGCACCTGTTAATAGGTTACTGTTTCAAAAGCACAAGATCCTGCCATCATCCATAAAACAGATACATAATATTCAATTGACCCATCCTCCTCTTATGCAAGTGAATAAAACGTGAACATTTCCATCATTGTATTTTCCTTTCAAACTGAAAACTATTTTTTTTAGGGCTTGATCATAAATGTTCATATCTCTAGTACCTTCCCAAGTGGGAAGATTATTGAATTCTGTCAAACCTGCTCCACCTAAACAATGTTTTAATAAAGAAAGTTTCCTACTTTCCAAGCAATATTCATCCTCTAAAACCTACACATAAGCCAAAAACATGGGATACCATAATTCCCTTCCCATTTTAGGTTTCCCAGCAGTATGTAGAAAATGTGGTGGAGCTGCAATATTGGCCATATTGAAATAAAGAAAAGAACAAATAAAGGAGAAATCCACAATGCTACAGGTGTGCCTGTCACCGGAATGTAGTCACTAAACAACAGTAGCTGTGGCAAACCAACACAGGTGTGCCTGCAAATATAGAACTGATATGTTTCCAAATACTATTAAACTGCCTCCAAAATCAGGTGCGCCTGCCACAGTAAATGCAGGCGTGAAAATAGATTGGGGCTGTGCAACAACAGGTGTGCCTGTCACCATGGGTGCAGACTTGCAGGCGCTTTAAAACTTTTAAATTGGGTGTGCCTATCACCGTAGATACAGGCAGGACACCAACGCGATGAATCAAGGCCTAAAATCTAGCCCTTTCCAAAATGGCCACCAAGAAATGTGACGGTGCATGATAACACTGCAGCCGATACACACAGTCTCACTCCGCCTCTCACAAACCCTCAAGATGACAGCGCGCGCCCCAAAGCCTTCTCAGGACATGCATCGTACTTGAGTTACTCACAACCTGCCACGACTCTGGAGCTTCACTGCAGCTATACCTCACCACAGCAGAAGAACCGACACTCCTCAACACTGTCAGTGGCCACAAGGAACTTGCCAAGCTCAGACAAACTTAACATAGCATGCAGGTGAGCACTGACTTCCTTCTCCCCGCACGTCACCAGTTTGTGTAGAGAAAAGCAGTTTCTCACAACATGGGGTAAGTCAAGAAGCTTTAATGTCGTTAAAAGGAAGACAGATTCACAACTACCAGCTGGCTCCAACCATACACCAATCATCCTCACCAGAATGCTCCCATCCCCCTCATTTAAAGCACCAGCCACCCACCAACATTCTACATGCTAAGAACCGCTACAGTCTTCAAATGGGTGTCGGTTTTGCCCCCAACGTTTCTCAATCAATCAGGGGGATTGTAAGCATGTTACTCACCCAAGAGGGTCTCAAGGCGCTGGGTGAGGTGGTCAGCAGTTCTGCTCATCCAAAGAGCCAGGTTATCAGAGCCTTCCTGAAGGTGTCCAGGGAGGGGGCGCGTCTGAGGTCGATCGAGAGCTCATTCCAGGTCTTGGCTGCGATGTAGGAGAAGGCTGTTCCCCCTCCTTTAGCTCTGTGGATGTGTGGGGTCTCGGCGAGGAAGAGGGTGGTGGATCAGAGGTTACTTTTGGGTACGTGGAGGGTGATTCTATCATTGAGGTTTGGAAGTCCGGTGTTGTGTAGGCATTTGTAGGCATAGATGAGTATCTTGAAGGTGACTATCTCCTCGATGGGGATCCAGTGGAGCTTTCTTAGGTGTTGGCTGATGTGCTTGTGTCGAGGGATACCGAGGACGAGTCTGGCGTTGGTGTTCTGTACTGTCTGGAGCCTGCGGAGTAGAGACTTGTTGATGCTGGCTTAGAGGGAGTTTCTGTAGTCCAGCATGCTGGTGATGAGTGTGTGGGTGACTGTCTTCCTTGACTCGGGGGCATCCATTTGCAAGTCTTATGGAGGATGGGGAGGGGGTTGAAGCAGCTGGAGGTGACCGCGTTGACCTGCCGGTTCATGGAGAGGGAGGAATCGAGTACGATGCCGAGGTTTCTTGCGTGATTTGTGGGGGTCGGATGGCTGCCGAGGGTGGTGGGCCACCAGGTATTGTTCCATGTTGATGGGGTAGCTCCGAGGATGAGGACGTCTGTCTTCTCCAAGTTGAGATTTAGGCAGCTGTTTCTCACCCAGGCTGCGACGGCCTACATTCCTTCCTGGAACCTGAGTCTGGTGGTGGTGGGGTCCTTGGTGAGGGAGAGGATGAGCTGGGTGTCGTTGGCATAGAATACTATGTTAAGGCCATGCTGTTGGACGATGGTAGCGAGGGGAGCCATGTTGATGTTGAGGAGTGTAGGGCTTAGCGATGATCCTTGGGGGACTCTGCAGTTGATTGCTGTTGGCTCGGAGAATAAGGGTGGCAATCTGATCCTTTGGCTTCTGCCAGTGAGGAATGATCTGATCTAGTCAAGAGGGGTTGCTTGTATGCCAGCATTGTGTAGTCTGGCAGTGCGTGTTTGGTGGCTGATGGTGTTAAATGCTGCTGAAAGGTCGAGTAGAATCTTGGTCGAGAAGGGTGTGAATGTCGCGTGGCGGTGAGCAGGGCAGTCTCTGTGCTGTGGTTGCTGCGGAAACCAGATTGAGAGGGGTTGAGGATGACGTTGTCTTCAATGAACCTTGTCAGCTCTGCATTGACGGTTTTCTCAGCGAGTTTCACCGTGAAAGGGATAAGCAAGATGGGCCAGAAGTTTTTGAGGTCCGTTGGGTCTGCTGAGGGCTTCTTGAGCAGGGGCCTGACTTTTGCCTGTTTCCAGTCGCCAGGAAAAATGCTGGTCTCGAAGGTGATGTTGATAGTGTGTTGTAATTCTGGTGCAATTGTGGTGGTGACTCTGCGGTAGATATGTGGTGAGCAGGGTCTGTAGGGGCCCCTGAATGGATGCTTTTCATGGTCGAGGCAGTCTTCTCGTCGTGATCGGTGTCCAGGCGGCAATGGTGGGCTGGCTGGCGTTGCCGGATGGCATGATAGCTGCGGAGTCAGGCGTGTGGTTGTTGAAATTGTTGTAAAAGTTTTTGATCTTCAGGTGCGATTTGGTGTATTCTTGGATGACACTGAAGAGTTCCTTTGAGCTGTTGGAATTTGCGAGGATTTTGTTGTGGATGAAGGTCCTTTTTGTGGTTCTGATGCATTGGTGGTATTTCATCATGGTGTCCTTGTAGGTGGTGTAGTTTTCAGGTGTTTAGCTGTTTCTCCAGTCCTTCTACAGGTGTCTGCAGGTGCGCCTGGCTTGTTGGAGGTCGGTGGCGAACCAGGTGGATTTTTTGGGGCATTGTCTGTCAGAATTGTGTAGTGGGGCGAGCTTGTCTGCGCAGTTGGAGATCCAGGTGTGTAGTTCCCTGGCTGCGAGGTTGGCATTAGCTGTGGCAGTGGGGTGTTGTGGTTGAGGGTGGAGTTGAGCTGGTCCACAGTGATTCTGCTCCAGTTCCTCTTCTGGGGCACTAAGAGGGTTTGGGCGGCTTAGGTTTGTTGACGAGAAAGTGTACACAGTGGTGGTTGGTCCACGTGGGTTGCGTGGTGTGGCCGAAGTGTATGATGTTTCTTCCTTGTGAAGATGGGGTTGAGGGTGTGACCAGCCATGTCGGTCGGTGTGGTGACGAGTTGTTTCAGCCTGATGTTGGTGAGGTTGCCGTGCAGGGTGGTGGAGTTGGGATCGCTGGGGTTGTTGAGGTGGAAGTTCAGGTCTCTGATGAGTATGTAGTCCATGGTGGCAATGGCGTGAGGTTTGATGAGGTTGGTGATGGTGTCGGCGAAGATGGCCCAGGGGCCGGGGGTCTATACGCGAGAGTTCAGCGGAGTGTGAAGTTGGGGCTGGTCTGGATCTGGAAACGCAGGTGTTTGGCAGCAGGGAAGGTGTTGCTGGAGGTGAAGAGGCAGAGGGAGTTTTTGTACTCGATGGCGAGGCCTCCTACCGGGTGGTTGCAGTGGTCCTTCCTTTGGATCTTGTATCTGTCCGGGATGGCGGTGTGAGGTGCGGAGGAGGCTTTGGTCCAGGTTTTTATGAAGAAGGCAACGTTGGGCGAGAGGGTGTTGAGAAGGTTCCAGATCTCCACGGCGTGTCTGTGCATGGAGCGCACGTTGAGGAGAATGCATCTTAGGGCATCTGCGGTGATGCCGGCCGGGGCGGTGGTGAAGGTCTGGCGCCAGTAACTGCAGGAGAACTGGTCGTGTTTGGTGTGGACAGTTGTTGTTTCTTCCTGGGTTGAGTGCGAGGAGGGCAGTAGAGTCGTATTGTTGGGTGGTACGAGATCTAGGGTTCCTGGCCCTGGTCGTAGTCGGGTGCAGTTGGGTGCAAAGGGGCTTGCCTTTGACGCGCCTTCGGTGCGGCGCGGACACCATTAAATGGAGAAGGAGGGAAGGATGAGCAGCTGGGAGGCGGGAGCAGGGACCATCAGGGGGAGGGGCTGCAGGGGCAGCAGCAGTGGGAAATGGGACGCAAAGGAAAACAAGCAGACCGGGCACAACGATCAGTTACAATTCACAGTGTAAAACAGCGATAGAAATTAGAGAATCAAACAGCAGATGAAAATCAATTAAGGCAAGTACAGGACAGTACAGGACAATGATATGCAGAATACTGGCCCACACAGAGCAAAGATACGGGCAGTGACCTTGCGAGCACAGCGCAGGAAAACGCGGCCTCAAACCTACCAGGTGGAGGCCAGAGTACTCAGCGGCAGAGCAATGCAGAGCAGAGCTGCTGGGAAGAGAAGCAGTCCTGAGACCAGGGGTCGGAGGTCTCACTTGTGATCCCCCACAGCAGCCATCATTAAATGGGGAAGGGGGAGAAACGAGGAGCTGGGAGTCTGGAGCGGGGACCGTCAGGGGCCGCAGGGGCAGCAGCAGCGGGAAAGGGGTGCAAAGGAACACAAGCAGACCAGGCACAACGATCAGTTACAATTAACAGTGTAAAATAGCAATAGAAATTAAAGAATCAAACAGAAGATAAAAATTAACCAAGGCAAGTACAGGACAGTAGAGCGCAAAGAAAGGCAGAATACAGGCCAACACAGAGCAAAGATACGGAAAGTAACCTGGCGGGCACAGCGCGGGCAGACAGCAGCCTCGAACCTACCAGGTGGAGTCCATAGGGCTCAGCGGCAGAGCAACGCAGAGCAGAGCTGCTGGCTAGAGAAACAGGCCTGAGACCAGGGGTCAGAGATCTTTCTCCACACTGAGGCAAAACCCTGTGCCATGGCCCATTTCCTCACCCTCTCATGGTGTATTTGAGTCTTGACTTACGGGCAATGGTTTTCCTGCTTCATACCTATCCTGCCAGTCTCACACCTCTGCAGGGTCAGTGAAGAAAAGAGATTTCACATCTGCTATATTGTGTTTAGCAGAGAACAGCAATGTATCTGACACTCCAATTTCATGTAGCCTGCATTTAATTGCCATGCATAAATCCCTTTGTTTCTGCACTGTTGCTGTGAAATCTGGGAAGACCAACACCTTTGCATTATCAACTGTGATGGAACCGGCAGTACTTGCTTGACGTAATATGAAATCCTGATCTCTGAAATGCAAACGACTAACCACCACCAGTTGCAGTGGAGCACCAGGACTGGATAGTTGCACCACTGCTTTGTCTGCACATTCCAGAGCATAGAACTTAAAAAGGCCCTCGGGTGCTGCCACCTCCTGCAACCAGTCCTCCTTGTATGAGAGCTTAGGGTTGACTATTGATTCTTGATCTTTATTTTTTTGCACATTTGAGGTCTTAAGCACGAAATGTAACTTTGACATCCATAATGATAGATCTTTGAAAAAATGTATTTGCTTAATACATATTTGGTGTCTCCAGGTATAGTGTCTTCAAAGAAAGCTAAACTTTAAGCAAAAGCTGGTGAAGCTCTCTCAGAACAAGAGTGGTATATTAATAATTCCTTGCCTATAGACTCAAATTTGCTAGAATATGAAACAATGCCATTAGTGGATCTAGGCAATATTATGGAAGTCATTTTATTCACAGCATAATCAGCATTCACTATGAACAATGCCACTTTACCTTAAGAGATGAAGTTGATTGTTAGGTTACTCCCCCATGATAGTATTATGATAGGACAGGGTCCAGGGTGAAACCAAAGAGATAACCAGAGGTCCAACTTACTGTCTCTGAAGTGTAGGAACTCCTACTGAGAGATTGTCCTCTAGACTTATCACTTGTAACAGGAATCAGAGAGTTTTCCAACCAATTCTATGTCAGACTTTAGGCCCCGTTTCGGGATTGTCAAAAATCTGAAAATGTAAACAAAGGAGTATCTCAAGTGTCAAGAAGATTTAAGCAACACATTTTTGCCATTGAATCATAGTCCAAAACCAGCGATGAAAAAATATCCAAATGCGGGTGTGTGTTCTTTAAAAAAAAATGTTATATAAGTTTAATCAAATAATAAATCACTCAAACATTTAATCAAATGACTTTCCTACCAGGTGGGAGCTGTTTTTTCATTTTTCTATCTGCTTTCTGGCATTGTGATATGAAAACAAAGAAGATTGTTATATAGGCAGACGAAGTGACCTGATATTCGGAATAACGTTTAGAATGGCATATAGGCAGGACATGTTAAAGATTGTGATTAGAATCATTTTGTGAAAATCACAGAAATCATTAGTTATAGCTTTTTCTTTTGTATTTTTACAGCCCTGATGATGTCCCTGTAGGGACGAAACGCGTAGGCTGTATTTTCTGGCTGTATTTCCTTCATAAGAAATAATAACGTTGAATTTAAGAAGAACACACACCCGCATTTTGATATTTTTTCATCCCATGTTTTGGACTATGATTCAATGGCAAAAATGTGTTGCTTAAATCTTCTTGACACTTGAGATACTCCTTTATTTAAATTTTCTGTTCTTTGTTCAGCAGCATTTGCGGTGGGCTGCTCAAAGTTGGGTATCTTCTTATTTTGAATAGATGGACAATAATTGCTTGTAACATCCTGCTGTGCACACGATTCTAGTACCCTCACCGTTCTCTTTCTATAGTCTATTGTCAAAAATCAGTGGAACCATCTGTCGAACTCATATTTCCTTCACCTTATTTAGAGATGGGCAACGAATTAGTATTCAACAGCAGGGCCTTAGCTGGCCTCACTGTCAGAAACCTCAACCAGCTGCCCTTCCACCACAGTGTCGCCAGTTTTATAGGGTTGGAAAGGTTACCATGTTTATGGTGAGTGGTTTGGTGCTCAGGTTCATTCTTTGCAACCACCAAGGGAAACCATGGCAGTGACAAACAGGAAATGAAATATTGACCGCACACACTGAGATAAGACTCAATTAGGGACATTCTTTTTTTGGAAACAACACCTGTTTTGGGTTTTGGGTTGTTGTTCTGAAAATCGAAAAATGAATAAATGCTAGCAGCTGGTGTCATAAGATAATATTGGCTAGCTGGCATTTCATTTTTTTACCAAAAGCATTCCTGCTGTTTCATTGCAAACACTTTTATCAAAAAGGTCCATGTGAAGCAAGTGGGGATCTGTAGATATGGCAGGTGATGTCTAGGGTTCATTAAGTCAAAACAACAGCCACGTGGCTAGGTCAATGTCAATGACCTAGCGATGGTTGCAATATTTATTAGGAAGAGGAGAACTACAGATCTAGCCAATAGGGTGGGGGTATTAAGTCTGCAGTTGTTTTCCTGTCAGCCGATCTCAGTTTTTCAATAATTCACGTGCAATATGGGCAGGGAAAGAACTTGGGGATATCTGGGATGCTCAGGGGGTAGGCAGTAAAAGGGCAATTTCTAGGTCAAAGAGTAAGAATAGAATAGAGTTAAAATAAAATTGAATTGAAAATGGTAGTTGGGCTGAGCCAAGGAGGTCGAATCCGCACTCATAAGGTGACAGTTTCTCTGTGTCTGGATTGTTTAGTGGTAATCAAAACCTGATGGTGTTGAGAATTGTAGACAGGGCTGCCGTAGAAATTAGTATAAGTGTGATGATTCGTTATTAACCATGTTATGGACCTCCAGGTTTGCCTCCACCGGTTGTCCAACTCCAGCCATCTGGTGGAACAATGGAACCTTCATAGACAGGCAGGCGGCAGTGTCTTGAAAGGTGAATCCTCTTTGCTCCCTTGGTAGAAGTTCCTGAATAGAACCTGGAGCATTAAAGCAGAAGTGGCAAGGCACCAGTAATGCAAACCTCCGAAGCGTTTTACACAAGAGCATGCAGAGTGTGTAATCAGACCAGTGGTGCTTTGCACCCAACTACTGCAAGCACAAACAGTGTGGGCATGAAATAAAGGTAACTGTTAACAGCAATACTAACAGGCACATGCATCAAGCGATTTAGGAATCGCAAACGGTGCGAATCGCAAAATTCGGCCGTTTGCGATTCCTAAATCAGTATTTGGGATGCATTATCCTAAAAGTGAAGAAATCGCTATTTTTGCAATCTTTTAAAGTGCGATTTCTTTTAAGGAATCGCAATTTTGCGCTTCCTTAAAAGCAATGCATGAAACTGACAAAAATTGCGATTTCGCAATTAGAGAGAAAAAATTACCATGAGGTTGGACCTCATGGTAATTTTGCGAAATGGTAGAAATATGCAATTTTGTGCATTTTCTAACTTTCATGTTGTGCACACACATGCCCTTAGGGCATGTGTGTACACAACATATGTGCATTGTTTGATTTCAGGGGTGCAACAGGGTGTCCTTTGGACACCCCTGCACCCTTGAAATCGCAATCTCAATTTGCGATTAGCTAATTGCGAATCGCAAATTGAGATTGTCTTCCCATTCATTCCTAAGGGCCTCTAGGCCCATAGGAATGAATGGGAAGGAATTCCTTAATTGCGATTCGCAAAATGCTAATCGCAATTAAGGAATTTTAAGAAATCGCAATTTATTTAGCGATTTCTTAATGCATAGGCATTTGCAATTCCTTAATTGCGATTCCTTAAAAATCGCAATTAAGGAATCGCAAATGCCGAGATTGATGCATGTACCTGAATGTGTCTCTCCTCGGAGACTCGGACATCTTTCAAGTGCTCACCGTCCTTTTCCCCCAGCACCCCTCCCCCCCCAAAGGGGTGGCATTCTGAGGGGTAGCCCCGGGCGCCACAAGCTCTAGCTACCCCCCTGCAAAACAAGGTCCCTTCAGTTGGTTAATTCTCTCGTTCTTTAAAATGAAGCAGAGATCCACAAAGCCCTTCGTCTGGAGAATTGATGAAGTTGTGGTTAATGATTGGTTGGAATGAAGTGAAGCTTTTGCAAATTAGTATGAGATTAAGGGACTGATGTACATATCTTAGAAAAATTGATTTCGTAATTGCAATGAGGAAATCGTTATTCCTAATGTGTGAAGTACTTTTATTCCCAAATAGCGATTCCTAGCAGGTCGCAAATCAATCTACCTCATTAATTTTTATAAGCCAGGTTGCAATTTGCGACCCATTGGCAATCACAGCCATCAAAGACATGGTGTCTGGTATGGTCAGCAGACCACCATGTCAGTGTATGTTTTTTTAATAAAGCAGTCAGTGTTGTTGTTTTTTGTAAATGCAGTACGTTTTCCTTAAGGGAAAATGGGATGTGTTTAAGAAGACAAAAATGAAACTTTAATGGTTTACTTTTTATACACTGCCTGCTCTTTAAAAAAAAATGTTTACATTCTCCAAGGGGAAGGGTTCCCCAGGGGGGCCCTTTCCCTTTACGAATGGGTTACCACCACTTTTAAACTGGTGGTAAAGGATTACTGTTTCTCAAAATTCAGTCCCAAAACTGTAAAATATACCATACCGATTTTGTATTTGGGGACACCCAAAACACAGCCCTTATAAATACCGCATTGGAAATGTAAATTGCAATTCAGTACAAAGTTACTGATTCACATTTTGTATTTTTTACATTTGAAAAAGCATTTTTGCAGTCACACATGGCCCGGTCCTGCAAAACGGGCCATTTGTGACTGCAAAAAAGCTTTGTACGTCTGGCCCTATATCACATTGCAGTTAAAATGAAGGAAGACTTTAGTGTTTCAGTTAGTATGAATGGGTAACGCATGCAGTGGCTCCCTGCCCGGTCACCTATTTAGCTGTGTAGTTGAAGCTACAGAAGTCCTTTGCTTTTTTGAAAGGTAGTGTCAGGCTTTTTAGACACTTTTAAGTCTGTCCGCATCATCTCCATTTCTTCTGAGAATAAGGATTAGTGTTATATAGGCTAATGGTGCAATACACCAGAGACACAGGGACTGAAAGTGAAAGAAAACATTCAACCAGCACTGTAAACAAATAGCAAAATAGCTGAAATACTAAGATTTCACTATATACTTAGGACCACATTTATCATTGAGTTACGCTGTGAGAGAGCGCAATTTGAATAAAAAGTACATCTGAGTCATATTTAGGAGCATATCGTATAATGTAGGAATGAAATGTGTATCGTAACGTAAAGTTGACATAAATAGTATAAAGTTAACCGAAGCGACAGCATGGTATAGGAAATGTAAATGTATTTACACTTGAAAATGCATTAGATTTAGAAGGCCCGTATACATAGTGGGCTAATGTTTAAACTGAAGAACGTGCAAAGTGAAATTCATGTACGTGTGTAACTTTAAATGCAGAAACGGCGAGAAAATGTAAATGGAGAAATGTGCAGAGAGCATATACACATAACGATGTAACCAATGAGAATATAACTTTATATTCTATGTAAATTATATTCTATGTGTTGAGGTTCATATATTACGTAATTTATATTCTAGGTAAAATGTATTTACTTATAATCTAATGATTAGCTAAAGGCGATTACATATATAAATGTATGTTAAAGGTTATACTGTGTAGAAGAAGTTTGTAGGAATGCTAGAAGAGTTTAGGTCATTTGTGATTATAACCTGACTGACCAAGAGTTCGCAGGAGTGTAGTCCGCTGTTGGTAATTTAGTGGGCTCACAGGAGTCGTGAATAGCTTGATGTGGACGTGAGAGCCAAGGAGTCTAGCATTTGTTAGATTTAAGGTGACAAATGTCGGACGAAGTTTATTGCCTAAACATAAGAGGAGATGATTGGAATTTGAGTTTGTTTAGAAAAGACCATTCACAGGACCTAGAAGGGTCAAGCTAAGCGATATGATGTTAAGGTCTTGTTTAAGGTCATTTGATTTTTGTTCTGAAAGTGTCAGTTGAAGTCACTAACAAGAAGATGAAGATGACATCTAAGGAGAAGGGTCAACTTAACGGACGACGCAAAGAGATGAAGCAATGGAAGAAGCCAGAAACTGACATCATCGGGGAAAGTCCGTGGTGGGCGTCAAGGGGCGTTCCACCCACACTGTGATTGTGTATTTTAGGGACAGCACCCCGGGGAGGAGGTAGCAATTGGCGATTAGGAACAGCGAGACAAATTGCTCAGAGCAAAGGCAAGGGTAGATGCCTTGAGCAGATGCGCTGAGAGAGATCAGAGCGCAAGGGAGCAGTAGGCCGAGGACCCTTAGAAAGAGCGGATGGGTAGGCAGAGAGGGTACTGCTTCCTAAACTTAAGCTACCTTTAGAGGCTAAGAGAGTTTGATCTTCTTTGGAAGTCAAACTGCTGACACCTTTTTAGGAAAGGAACTTGCGAAGTAGGGATGTCACCTAGTATAGAGTAGGGACAGATTTAACTTGATTATTTTTTCTCTTACTGCAGATGACGCAGAAGAACCACTTCACATCTATGCTTTAATTTGTTGATTCTGGAACTGACTTTAGTGGTATTTGTTAGTGGATTGAAGTTATACTAATTGAGATTTATCCCGAGAGGATTGTATATGCAACTTTTCTTAATTTTATATAAAAACTTTTAAACTTTACCAGTTGTAAGTGGTTCTTCAGAGTTGTGTCAGTTTATGGGATTTACTTAACCTGTATGGGGTTGTCTTTTACTCAATGACAGATATTAACGGTCCAAAATTGACGAATGAGATAAGGTATCAAATTGATCATAAAAGATATTAAAATCTCATTCCCCGCAGTTGGTAGCAGAGAAATGATGGTTATCTTCTTGAGGAAGACGACCTAGGCCAGGTTTAGTTTACCCCAAGGTCCCTAGTCATCGACGACCAGAAGAAGAATCCCAGCCAGAGACGGTGCTGACGGTGCGTGGAGAGAAAAGCAGCAGAGTCGGTCGAGAGTGAGTATAAGGGTCATGCGTTGTAAGATTGCGGTGTTTTATGTTGTTCCTGTGTTGTAATGTCAAGCGGAGTTGAATGCCTGTAGTGTGATTGAGGGAAGGTTGTGAGCGCGCGCAACCGGATAAAATCTTATGTCCAGAGGGCTTAAGTGGTTCGGGTGTATCGAACACCCAGAGTAATTTGTCTACCATTGAAAGGGGGTCATGAGGTACCATTGATCGCCCGCAGACCAATGATAGGGGGAGCGTTTGAGTGAGTGTATGAGTAAACGCACGCTGGTCGGACGTTTACTGTGTGTAAGTAACCTATCAGTTGAGGCAAGCGCCTGACCGTGAGGGAAGACGTTTTGCCAGTTGAGGTAGCAATTACAGTTAGACTGTGGCCGTACAGTCAGAGAGAAGTGATCGCTTGGACGGAAGTAATCATTTTTCAACGTATGAATGAAACGCATGTAAGACTGCGAGACAAGTTGAGAAACGAAGGAAACTGCTGTAGAAGGGATAAGTGACGTCAGCGTAGAGCCGCGCTGAGATTGGTCGGTTGACGTAGAGCCGCACTGAGATAGGCTGACTAGCGAGAGTCGCACAGAGATTGGTGGTTGTTATCGGGACGCAAACAAGGAAGAGAATTAATAAGGGAAAATCGTACATCAAAAATGAAGTGCTTTAAGGGTCTAAGGAAAATCTTTAGGAGAAATAGAAGAAACTTATATGCCGGAGAAGAAGCTCCACCAGAAGGCACACCAGCTTATCATATGGCAGTAAATGTAGGCTTACACTCGATACTATGGATCTCCGAGTGGAATAGGCTAACTGAAGGGAATAAGGAACTGGCGTTCCCGAGATTCGGAACATTTAAGCTAGACGTGTTGAACCAACTAAAAGCGGTAATGCTTTCAACAAGACCTCTACCGAGGCCAACACAATTCGAAGCCCTTAGTGCATGGTTTAGAGCAGCACACGAAAAGAGCGTGAAGAGGCGCCAAGAAAGAGTGAGACGATCAGTAAAGGCAGTACAGGATGCTAAATGGGACGATGAAGCTAAAAAGTGGAGGGTGCAAAAGATAGAAGCAGACAAACTGTTCACCATGATAGAAGCCACGGGAGAAAAGAAACCTCTAGAAGAGGAAGATGAGGAAAGCGAGACGGAGGAGGATCTGATAGAGAGGCTATTAACAGATAGACCACCTCCGTATAATAGCGAAACTGCAAGTCCCATATTACAGCAAGCGGACGGAGCTAGATGGGGAGAATATAAATCAATCCCAGTAACAGAGTGGGACTCCAACAAGAGTGAGGAAACACCCCAAGCTAGTTCCGAACAGAGAGTAGTGGGAAGATTCGTGGTCCAGAAGACACCAGAGACGCAATGTGTAAGGTCGTATCAAATGCCAGACGCCATACAAGTACCTGTCACCATAGGCCCTATAGTGTCAATCTACAACCCAGAGGGGGTCCAGCAGGAGGAACAGGCACGATGGGACAGGGAAAGGGCAGAGATGGAAAATAGGAATACCACGATGAATTCTCAGAGGCAGATACTAGCACCAGTGAGTCGGAGTACCCCATTAGATTCCGCGACGGGTCCCAGGATAGAACAGGGAGGTCAAAGAGGACAGATGGATTTGAGGGGTCCAAAACCAAAATCCTATAAGGAATTAAGGGAATATCTGAAAGAATGGGATACCGCCGAAGAGGCTCGGAATAAAAGTTTGGAAACAGGAGCAGAATGGAGAGACCGAGATAATAGGACCCTCTCTCATTGTGGAGCTGGCGAAAGCAGCCCAGAGTGGGAGAGAGGGAATCAAGAAAGCAGAGGAGATACTTGCCATACTGCCAGTGGCAATAGGCAAATGTGCAACGACAGGAGTACAGGGTGTGGCGAAGTGCCTCGCGTCACCTTTAGTGAAGGAGAACGAAGGACGCAAGAGTACCGAAATACTTTTAGATGCACACACCATACCCCGGATGAAAATGTGCAGCATTGGAATCACGGAAACATGGAGAGTCGCGAAGCGTCTCGACATGCATCCGGTGATAGTGGACAGAGTCATGAGAATCTAGGGAGTCGCGAAACGTCTCGCCATACTTCTGCTGATCAGGAACGAGATCGCGGGAACATGGAGGGCCGTGAAGGACCTTATCGGTTATTGAGCGACACTAGACAGCAAGCGAGTTACAGTGGTTTAGAACAGAATGGTGGATCCTATCTCGTATCTGGAGAAACCGAGCCAAAAAGACGGAATGTAGGGTTGGGGGTTGGAGTATTATTCCACCATACCCCACGGGAAGATGGAAAGGCTTGGGATCTAGAGAGGTGGGAACAAAGAGACAGAAGGAAGATTCCTCATAGCTCACCTGTGCTTAGGCGTAGGGCGCATAGTGGAGGTGAGAGGGATATGAGAGAACAACCTAGGACTGACGTACTGAGAGCTGAGATAAAGGCAAGACGGATTGACGTAATGAGTCTGAAGTCAGATTTAGATGAAATAATTGACGGCACAGTGGCGATCGAGAGGCTAGAGCTGTATGCGCCAGATGAGATACTGTTCTTATCCAAAGATGTTACTCGGAAAGCGAGAGCAGCTCATGAGAAATTATCTGAATTAGCAGACAAGTACATGATAGACATGTCACGAACTAAAGCGTTACAGGCAAATCATAGGCTGAATTGCACGGATCAGGATCTAGATGAGCGTAGAACGATTGGACTGAGAATACACATAAGGGAATTAGTAATGTGTATTAGAATATGGAGAGATCTGGATAGATGGGAGGAAAGATGGTCCAAGAAGGGATCTGTCAGAAGGAGTACACTTGCAAAGTCTCAGGATACAGACTTAATGCGAATGGAAGCTTTCCCTTTGCGAGAAATCGCGAACGGAAACTACGTGCATGTACCATGGAGTAGGGGGGATTTAGCGGCATTCACTAATTCCTTCCCGAAGCTCAGAGAAAATCCCGTAGAGTGGTACAAGCAGGTAGAGCGATTCGTGAAGATCTCTAAGGTATTGTGGATCGATTTGAACACATTGTTCGATATCGTAGTACCCGGAGATTTGTGGACGGCATGCAAACTTAGTATCGAATGGCCCACTTGTGAGCCGCCGAGAGATGCCCAGACAAATGGTCCATCAGACAGAGTCATGGAAAAATACGAGAGAGTAATAACATGGCTAAAGGAGAAAGTGCCGGTGCAAGACATAGACTGGGTTAAGATAGATCGAACAACTCAGGAGCCAAAAGAGACTGTTCACGAGTTCTATGAGAGATTACTGAAAGCATTCAAGCAGTACAGTGGGTTAGATGTAATGGATCCTAAAGACATAGGACAGTTTGTGTCGAAGTTTGTTCTCGGATTGAGACCCGACATAAGCCTGATGATTCAACAGCATTTAATTTGCTGGCAGAACAAACCTTTAGATGAGATTCTGAGGTATGCCAGGTATTGTAGCGATGAAATAGATTCAAAAGCAAAGAAGCTCAAGGAAAAGTTAATGCTGGTACAGATGCAAGCAGCTGGAAAGGGTGGACAGCGACAACAGGGAACAGGAACACAAGCAAAGAAACAGAATATTCAGAGCAGGGATGAGGAAGAAAGACCGAGACCGAGAATGGATATCGCAACACTGAAAAGGACAACTAGATGCCATCAGTGTAACGAGGTGGGACATTGGAGACGCGAGTGTCCTTACAATATTGAGACAGGGGAATTAGAACAGGAGGAGGAAGAGGTACAGAACAACGTGGTTAAGGGAGCAACAGTCCCGAAGGGAAAGTTTATCAAAGGGGGGACTCAAACTCCTCGAGCCCCGTTTCCTCAACCACCTCGCATTGCAAATGGAGGGAAAACCTATAGACAAATGCCATTGTTTGTAGGAGGAGAAGAATGCTACTACGTTGATCCTCTTACAGGGCAACGGGTGAATAGGGAGGAAGACTGTACACTAGGAGCAGCCCTGGAAGTAGATCAGAGAGGACCATACGTAGAGGCCGAAGTAGCGGGATGTCCTACAACCTTTTTGGTGGATACGGGGGCCACTCGATCCACGTTGAGATCAGCGGTAGTCCCAGGTCTACCAATATCGGGAGAAATGATTCAGGTGGTAGGAGTCGCAAACAAGAGGATGACGAATCCTCTGACCGAACCAGTGTCAGTGAAGATAGGGAATTACAGTGACGAACACCAGTTTGTGATCTGTGATTCTAGTCCTGTGTGTTTACTAGGGAGAGATCTGTTGTGTAAACTGAATTGCACAATACATTGCACACCTGAAGGAGTAGAAGTGCAGACCAATGATGAGGATGCTGATTTTAAAGTTGTGAACTCGCAGGAATGTGTGGAACTATATCCTACCTTAACAGTGGAGGAGCTTCCACAGGATTTGAGGGAGAAAGTATCAGCTGAGGTGTGGGATTTTACTGGAGAAGAAATAGGTTTGATCAAGGGAGTAGAACCGGTAAAGATCCTGGTAAGACCCCATGCTGAGTATCCAAGAACACCACAGTATAAGTTGACACCGGAGACGATTGCAGGAATAAAGCCTGTGATCGAATCCATGATTAAACAGGGAATACTGAAGGAGATCGTGGGTAGTCCATGTAACTCCCCGATCATGGGTTTGCAGAAGCCTAGTGGAAAATACAGAATAGTGCAGGATCTTCGAAAGATTAATAATATTGTTGTCTCATGTTGTCCAGTGGTACCGAATCCATCAGTGATACTATTTCAGATACCGTTCCAAGCTGAATGGTTCACCGTGATAGATCTATGTCAGGCTTTCTTTTCGATTCCTTTAGATGAAGACAGCCAGTATCTTTTCGCTTTTAAGCTGGAAGATCGCGTTTTAACATGGTGTCGTATCCCCCAGGGGTATACAGAAAGCCCATCGATCTTTAACCAGCTATTGAAGAAAAATCTTGAAAGTCTAGTACTGCCCAAGAATTCAGTTCTGGTTCAGTACATAGACGACCTCCTAGTTGCGTCAGAAACTGAGGAAGCTTGCAGAGTAGACACCATAACCTTGTTAAATCACTTGGCCGAGAACGGGCACAAGGTGTCTCCGAGTAAATTGCAATATTGTAAGACTGAAGTGCAATACTTGGGCCATAGGATTGAAAAAGGGAAGAGGAAGGTGTCACCAGAGAGAATAGAGGCAATTATGAAGATGAACGCGCCTACAACACAAAGAGAAGTCAGGATGTTTCTAGGCATGGTCGGTTATTGTCGACAGTGGATAGCCAACTTTTCACTGAAGGCAAAACCGTTATTACAACTGACGCACAAAGGAGTAAGTGATCCGGTACCATGGGACAAAGATTGTTTGATGGCGTTTTTGCAGCTGAGGGAGGACTTATGTCGTGCCCCGGCTTTAGGAATGCCTGATTACACAAAACCATTTTTGCTTTACTGCTGCGAGAGAGAAGGATGCGCTTTAGCGGTTTTAGCTCAGGTCCATGGAGATGCGCGCAGGCCAGTGGCGTATTTTTCGACTACATTAGATCCAGTAGCCGCAGCGTTGCCCGGATGTCTCAAATCCGTAGCTGCAACGGGTGTCAGCATTGAAAGATCTGAAAGTGTGGTGATGGGACATCAGTTAGTGGTGTATGTACCGCATTCTGTGGAATTGTTAATGACCAGGACGAAGACTCAGCATCTGACGAATAGCAGGCTCACACGCTACGAGCAAGTCATATTGGCTGCCGAGAATGTGACCCTAAAAAGATGCTCCGTCTTGAATCCTGCAACTTTGATGCCACTTCCAAATGAGGTGGATGATGAAAATTGTACAGATCATGACTGCCTTGATGTGACTGAACTATGCACCAAACCGAGACCTGATATCGTAGATGAGCCATTGACTGACCCCGATGAAATTTTCTTTGTTGATGGTTCATGCGTAAGAGACGATATCGGTCAGCTGAGAGCAGCATATGCAGTTTGCACGATTACCAGAGTTATAGAAGCCGCCTGCCTGGAAGGAGTACACTCCGCACAGGTAGCTGAAATTGTTGCTTTGACGCGTGCCTGTTTAGCAGGTAACAAAATTCGAGTCACCATATACACCGATAGCCAATATGGTTTCGGGGTAGTTCATGATTACGGGCAGTTATGGTCTCAAAGAGGTTACATGACCTCCTCGGGTTCTCCAATTAGGAATGGAGAATTCGTGAGACTTTTGTTAGAGGCATTGCAAGGTCCATCAGCCATAGCCGTTGTCAAGTGTGCCGCGCACACTAAAAATGTAGACTTTGTGTCACAAGGCAACCGGTATGCTGATGAAGTAGCGCGTTATTGCGCAGAACAAGGTTATTCTCACACTGATGTAAAAGTAGGGGGAATACAAGAAAGAACTGAATTGACAATGTTGTTAGATACAGTAGATACGTGGGATGAATTGAGAAGTGTTCAGGAGAATGCACCAGATGATGAGAAAAAGAGCTGGGAAACAGCTGGGTGTACGAAGAGCGAGATGAATTTTTGGATCACTGCCGATGGGAGAGCAGTTTTACCAAATGAACTTGTTAATCCAATGGCAAGGAAATTGCATGGATCAGCACACATAGGAAGAGATGCTATGGTGAGAGTATTCAGACAAACATGGTTTAATCCCAAGTTTAGAGTAGCGGCAGAAGCAGTGTGTCAGCGATGTGCGATCTGTCAGCAACTAAACGTGGGGAAGAGAACACCAGTTACATTGAGTCACATAGGAAGGTCTGGGGGGCCTTTCAATAGGATGCAGCTTGATTTTATAGAAATGCCTCCATGCAACAGACTTAGATATGTTTTAGTGATTGTCTGCATATTTTCTAGATGGGTTGAGGCTTACCCTACACGTAGGTGCGATACACTTACAGTAGCGAAATTGTTACTTAGGGAATTAATACCAAGGTTTGGAGTGCCATCCTCTTTGGAATCGGACAGAGGAACTCATTTTAACAGCGAAATAGTGAAGATGCTATGTTCAGCTTTGAATATCGATCAGAAGCTACACTGCAGCTATCGACCAGAAGCTTCAGGGATTGTAGAGCAAATCAACAGTACAATCAAGTCCAGACTTGCCAAAGTTTGTTCATCAACGTCCCTGAATTGGCCAGACGCACTTCCAGTGGTTCTTATGAGTATACGTAGCACACCAGATAGAAGAACAGGCCTCTCTCCACACGAAGTGCTAATGGGGAGAGCCATGAGATTGCCATCGGTTCCAACTGCAGCGTTAGTGAACATCACAGACGATTTGATCTTGGACTACTGCAAGGGACTATCTGATGCCATTAATTCTGTGTCCCTCCAGGTCCAGGCTGCAGAGGTTCCATCAGCACAAGATTTGTGCCATGACCTGTGTCCGGGGGACTGGGTCCTGGTGAAGAAGCATGTCAGGAAGAACTGTCTAGACGTGCGCTGGAGAGGACCGTTTCAAGTCATACTTGTAACGAACACTGCGGTGAAGTGTGGAGGCCTGCCAAACTGGATACATGCCTCACACACCCGAAGAGTGCCAACACCTCTAGAAGAAACAGCTCCTCTCTCGGATGAGAATCCAGCGGAAAGCGGAGAAGCCAATGAGGGGGAAAGCCAAGCTGTAGAGGTGACTGAAGAAACTGAAACTGTGTTGGAACAGGTCGACGAAGGTCAAGACGCTAGTGAGACCGAAGTCGCCTCAGGAGAAGAAAGTAATTGGGAGTCCGACACAGATATCGAGCAAACTGAGAGTGACCAAGAGACGGGTCCAAGAACAAGGAGCAGGAGGACAAGGAGTAACGAAGCCAGCTGGCCGGAGAGAAGGAAAAGGCCAAGCTCGGAAGAAAAGCAAGAACGAACTCTTGTCCCGATCTCTGAAGAATCAGACCAAGAAGAGGAAACGACAGACTCAGGAACGGAAAGTCCAAGAAGATCGAGAAGGGTACGTGTGCCCTGCAGAAGGTACGCCACCCCAGAGTGGACTTATCTAGCAGATGTCTTGGGGACAGAAATCTGGGAGAGTGAAGAACGTGAAAGTAATCGATCTCAATCCATTTGTGGCAGTGGAGATATGGATGTTGACTCCTGGACTCGAGACTGAGGGGTTGCTGACTTTCACACTTCCCATACCCCCATACTTGAGTCAGATCAAAGATCTAGTGCTGAATAGATTACAGTTTCCAACATTTGGTCATCAAATTTCAGAAGAAGAAGATAAAGTTGTTCGTTTCGAATTATTGGAACTTGTTGCAAGAGCCGCAGGTACGAGAATAATTGTTGATGCATGAAGACTTTTGTATATAAGCTATAAAGAAGAAGATAACCTAGAGCCGAGTGGAAAGAAGAATAAAATTAGGGATTACATTTAGAGGACGGAGAAGGTTTAGGGTTGTCTGTTGTTGAAAAGATAAAGAGACATTGTTGTGAAAAAAGAGACTTTGTTGATAAAGAGCACTTTACGAACTGAGAAAGAAGATAAAGCAAAGACTGAAAAGAAAACCTTTTCGCAAAAGAACGAGCTACGCTGTTTGACGACATGGAGAACGGCAACCCAAACCGAAAAGCTAAATGTATAGTAGGTACACTTATAGCAGTAGTGATTTTTCTCATAATTATAGTAGTGACCGTATCATACATAGTAGGAAACGAAACTGATAAAGAAATAGCAAGAATAAAAACTGTAACGACTTTGAAACCTGCTCTAGTTGGAAAGAAGGAGGAGAGCAATGTTATACGAGAAAAGGCGTTACTAGTAGATGAAGCTCGTAGATTACACGTAGACGAGTCACAGGGAAATTTTAGATCAAACGCATACGCAAAACTGTTGTATGAATATATCGATGCCATGGAGGCCAAAGATTGCTACGTTTGTATGCAATTGCCGGCTTCTGTAGACGAAGGCATCAGATATCATCATCTCCCACTAACTTATGGGATAACATGTAGTTTATTGTTGAGTATATTTTATGGTAGAGAAGGATTTGAGTACTACTTTTCAAATTATGATTCGGTACTGCCTGAAGTCCCGAATTATAAACAAATGAATAAGTGGGACTATTATAAAAAGGAGGATAGACTAGAAAAATTCTTTCTTCCTTGGGATACATTAGATACATCATACGCACGCAGAAATAATCTGACTTGCAAAATGTCAGAGATTGAGAAAAAGTTCATAGGACAGGTAGATGACCGATACAGAAGGCAGAAGATTCTAAAAATGTCAGGACAGTGGAAAACTGACTGGACGGAAGAAGAGAAGGCACATAAAAAGAAAGGTAGCAATGGTCCAATAGCTTTGGATAGAACGCAGAAAGGAAAGTTATGTTTAACTCGAAGCAAGACATATTATGAGAATGAATTTGTAGGTGAAGTAAATTGCGAACATGCTTTTCGATTAGAGTACTACACGAAGGATTTCATGAAGGAAATGCAGGTGATTCCTAATGTATATTTTGTATGTGGAAGAAATGCCTATGTAAAACTACCTGACAATTGGTATGGTTCGTGTTACTTGGCAATTGTCTTCCCCAAAATATATCATGCAAAGGATTTAGCGATCATAGAAGGAAAGGCTTCGACAAGAGTGAAAAGGGAAGTAGGAGATGCGGAGGTAGTAGGAGACGTATTTGGAGCGATGTTTCCTATGTTAGGTTTAATACTTAACGATGTTAAGATCAGGAGACTAGCTACAGTTGTAGATAGATTATCTGCAAGTACTGCAAGGTCATTAATGCTAGTAGAAGGGGAGATGCAATCGATTAGAGCAATGGTTCTTCAGAACAGACTTGCTCTTGATGTGCTATTAGCAAAAGAAGGCGGAGTTTGCAAGGCTTTGAAGGTTCAGGAATGTTGTACCTATATTCCTGATAATTCAAAACCACTTGAGAAGGTTATAAGCAACATTACGCAGATTCATCAAGAAATCGAAGATTTGACGAGAATAAATGTTTGGGAAAAAGTAGGTAATGGAGTAGGAAAGGTTGGGAGTTGGTTTGCCAATCTTGGCAAAAGTATAGTCTGGTATATACTAAAACCTGTATTAGTAGTAATAATTTGTATAATCACATTATTAGGATTTGTGAAATTGTATAAATGGTATAGGTCGAACCAGTTACAAAGGTCAATGAGAGAACAAGAAAGGAGATTAGCTGCTATACAAGATCAACAGTATAAAAGCTTAAGAGCACTCGAAATGATGAAAAGAGGAAATGATGTAACTAGTTCTGTTTAAAGGTACTATTCAAATTGCTTTTAGTGATGACTCCTAAAAGTCATCAAAGGGGGGAACTGAGAGAGCGCAATTTGAATAAAAAGTACATCTGAGTCATATTTAGGAGCATATCGTATAATGTAGGAATGAAATGTGTATCGTAACGTAAAGTTGACATAAATAGTATAAAGTTAACCGAAGCGACAGCATGGTATAGGAAATGTAAATGTATTTACACTTGAAAATGCATTAGATTTAGAAGGCCCGTATACATAGTGGGCTAATGTTTAAACTGAAGAACGTGCAAAGTGAAATTCATGTACGTGTGTAACTTTAAATGCAGAAACGGCGAGAAAATGTAAATGGAGAAATGTGCAGAGAGCATATACACATAACGATGTAACCAATGAGAATATAACTTTATATTCTATGTAAATTATATTCTATGTGTTGAGGTTCATATATTACGTAATTTATATTCTAGGTAAAATGTATTCACTTATAATCTAATGATTAGCTAAAGGCGATTACATATATAAATGTATGTTAAAGGTTATACTGTGTAGAAGAAGTTTGTAGGAATGCTAGAAGAGTTTAGGTCATTTGTGATTATAACCTGACTGACCAAGAGTTCGCAGGAGTGTAGTCCGCTGTTGGTAATTTAGTGGGCTCACAGGAGTCGTGAATAGCTTGATGTGGACGTGAGAGCCAAGGAGTCTAGCATTTGTTAGATTTAAGGTGACAAATGTCGGACGAAGTTTATTGCCTAAACATAAGAGGAGATGATTGGAATTTGAGTTTGTTTAGAAAAGACCATTCACAGGACCTAGAAGGGTCAAGCTAAGCGATATGATGTTAAGGTCTTGTTTAAGGTCATTTGATTTTTGTTCTGAAAGTGTCAGTTGAAGTCACTAACAAGAAGATGAAGATGACATCTAAGGAGAAGGGTCAACTTAACGGACGACGCAAAGAGACGAAGCAATGGAAGAAGCCAGAAACTGACATCATCGGGGAAAGTCTGTGGTGGGCGTCAAGGGGCGTTCCACCCACACTGTGATTGTGTATTTTAGGGACAGCACCCCGGGGAGGAGGTAGCAATTGGCGATTAGGAACAGCGAGACAAATTGCTCAGAGCAAAGGCAAGGGTAGATGCCTTGAGCAGATGCGCTGAGAGAGATCAGAGCGCAAGGGAGCAGTAGGCCGAGGACCCTTAGAAAGAGCGGATGGGTAGGCAGAGAGGGTACTGCTTCCTAAACTTAAGTTACCTTTAGAGGCTAAGAGAGTTTGATCTTCTTTGGAAGTCAAACTGCTGACACCTTTTTAGGAAAGGAACTTGCGAAGTAGGGATGTCACCTAGTATAGAGTAGGGACAGATTTAACTTGATTATTTTTTCTCTTACTGCAGATGACGCAGAAGAACCACTTCACATCTATGCTTTAATTTGTTGATTCTGGAACTGACTTTAGTGGTATTTGTTAGTGGATTGAAGTTATACTAATTGAGATTTATCCCGAGAGGATTGTATATACAACTTTTCTTAATTTTATATAAAAACTTTTAAACTTTACCAGTTGTAAGTGGTTCTTCAGAGTTGTGTCAGTTTATGGGATTTACTTAACCTGTATGGGGTTGTCTTTTACTCAATGACAGATATTAACGGTCCAAAATTGACGAATGAGATAAGGTATCAAATTGATCATAAAAGATATTAAAATCTCATTCCCCGCAGCTGCCTTATTTATTTATTTATTTATTTTGGAATTTTATAAAGCGCTTAGTTACGCTCTCCGGCGTGTCCCTGCGCTGAGAGTGAACCTGTGGGAGAATGGAAAATTAAGGCAGTGCTAAGCGAAAAAGGTGGGTTTTGAGGGCTCTGCGGAATTTAGCCTCAGAGGGTTCCAGGCGTAGTTCAGTAGGGAGCAGGTTCCAATTCTTGGCTGCGAGGAGGCCTTGTGCTGCGAAAAAGGGTGCAAGGGCGATGCAACTACTAAGTCACATTTATCAAGGCACGCAAGGCTGCATTGCGTTACTCTGCCCCAGGGAGGCGCTCCATGGGTGGAGCGTGGGTGTTCCCACACATACACCCATGGATATTGGCGCGTTCCCAGATTTACCATTACGGGTAGACTTGGGAATGCGTCAAAATGCTTTGCCTCCCCAGTTGAAGCATAACGAGGAGAAATATCTTTATTTCTTCTCTTTATTTCCTCTTTCTACATGTGCTGCATTCTTCAGCACACATAGAAAGAGGAAAATTCCTCAGATGGATGTTTATGTGCACAAGGTTGCGTGCATTGGCATTAGGCAGTACATTGTGCGCCAACGCAGGTAAAGGATAGGAATGCGCCATATGACGTTAAATATGGCACAAAAATATGGCGCATTCCTTCCCTTTCCCATTCACACAGCGCAGTAAGGTGGCATGCTGAGCTGCCTTTAATAATAATAAATCCCCCCCCCCAGTGTACATAACAATCAGGAATCAAATAAATTATATTTCTTTTAAACTTCGAAACTATTTATTCACAAATCAATCATTCTAAAATAATTATTCCAAAAATATTTCTCTGTGAAAATGTTTGTTCCAGTGAAATAAATTTGGAGACAAATTAGTTAACAGAAAGATTATTGTGCATAGGAGTTCCCAGTCTCACTATACATTATTTAGTTAATCTTCAAAGGCCGGAGGCCAGTTTTGCCGTCATACAGAGGCGCACGGATGAAATGGCCTTTGTCTGGCTCTGCGATGCCCTTTTGAGGCAGATGTTAGACTGGCAGGGTGAATAACACTGGAACCAATTGGCGAGTAGAAAGAGTTAAAGGCACAAGTCACAGGAGTGGGAGTGGAGTAGACAGGCTGCATCTAGAGAGGGACAGGTGACCTTGTAACTTCTTGCCTGATCTCAAAGGCCCATTTTCATTCCAAATTTCAATACAGCTGCTAACCGGAGGCCACTTCAGGTCCTGCATTCCGAAGTAGGAACATTGGAAAAAGTGCACCACCCCGAGGCTGGCTGTGCACTATGCCAACCTCCTCGTTCTTGGAAACAATTCTTCTTCCTGCTTTAAAAAAAAAAAAAAGAGGCAGAGATCGTAATGCAAGAAAAAAGGTTAATACAAGAGATTCATTTTATCACAGAAAGGGGAACACAACGTATTCATGCCCTTTTAATTTATTGGGCAAAAAACAACCGAATTGGTCTCCCATCAGCAGTATGTATTGATTTTTCTACCAATTTGTTTGAAGCTGTATTGCAAATTGAGGACACTTGTATTGATTTAAAGGTCTACAGATCACGTGTTTAATTGTTCTCATCTGCAGAATCTAATGAAAGTATCTGTTCATTATAAAATGTCAACGTTCTGCATAATTCTCAAAAAGTCAATGTTTTTTTCATCTTGTTAAATGCCAATTACCAAGTTCAAGATCTCGATACCTCATACCAAAGGAAAAGCTTGCGTTTTAAATTGTGTCCGATTTCAATCATGTGCCCATCTGGGATAGTTTTGTAACCATGTCATTTAATATATCTTGGTACAGAATTTAGGTGTGATACTGACAATCCTAGGCTTTTTTAATAAGTTCGTGAGAACTGATATGATTCGCCAGTGCAGATGCAAAAAGTACAATCATGTGTAATACATTGCTCTGAGAAGAAAGAACCAGTGGCGTAGGAGGGGCGGTGCGGTGGGTGCGGTGTGGGCTGCCCCATGTGCCATCACTGAGGAGGGGTGACAAAATGAAAAAAATATGTGTAATAAACACATATTTTTGAAATTTTGTCAGGCCAGGGGTGACAAGAAATTTCCTGCACCGGTTACCACCTGACAATACTACGCCACTGGAAAGAACTATTGTTGTTTATCTTCCTGTTGCAAGCTTCTGCAACAAGCATTTACAATGCAATGGTTTCGCCTTTGGAAAAGTTAGAGCTATTGGCATTGTAAATGACAAAATTTGTATTTATGTGTTGGTTTTGAAAACAGATAAATAAATGGCATTGTCATTTACATTGCCATTAGCTTAATCTCTCGCAAATGTGAGACCTATTGCATTTGCACCCACATATACACACAGAGCCACACACACAAAGGCACACACACACACACAGAGCCAGCCGCACACACACACACACACACACACACACACACCCACACATACACACAGAGCCCCCCCACACACACACCCACACAGAGCCCCCCACACACACACCCACACAGAGCCCCCCCACACCCACACAGAGCCCCCCCACACACCCACACAGAGCCCCCCAACACACTGCGAGCCCCCACACACACAGAGCCCCCCCACACACTGTGAGCCTCCCCCACACACTGCGAGCCCCCCCACACACACTGTGAGCCCCCCCCACACACACTGCGAGCCCCCCCACACTGCGAGTACCCTACCTTTTTTAGTCTCCTGTTTATTTTTTGAAACGTTCTATTGAGTAACACGTTTCTCATGTAAAGTAACTGGTCCTATAGTACAGCGCTCTGACACCTTTGGGTAATGTCCGCGCTATATAAAAATGCACTAAATAAAAAAACTCTGTGCTTAGTTTCTTCCGGAGTCTGCACCTCTTTGTTCAGGTGTGTATATATATATAGTGTGCTCTGGTGTATGTTCCGGATTATGGATTCTAGCGTTTACTCCGTGGTCTGGATTCCAGAGTATCCCCTGTGTCCTCCTGGTGTGTAACCTTCCGTGCCGGTGTGTTCTGGAGTTTATTGCGCACATTCTTCAGGCGCAAACATACCCACAACAGCCACACATTCATCCTGCACGACACACACACATGCATTCAGAGAAATACCCTATATACTGCCTGAGCTCCCAGCATGATTAGTCTCCTTGCTGGATACACACGCATACATAACCATGCATATTCACACACATACAGCCATCAAGAGGCATAATAATAGTGCAAGAGCCCTAAGCAAGGTAACGTAACCCAGTAGGACTCCGTGGAGTATTTAAAAGACTCCATTGTGGGGGGGCAATGGACCTCTCACTCACCTGTGACCTCATTCTTATTACACTGCATTTTCATACTAGTATACTAGTGATAGCGACACCAATGTAATTATCTCAAACACATGCCATGCTGCAAAGAAGTGCACCGATCCTGCGGAAATAATCAGTGACCTTGCTCTTTAGTCTTTCCCTAACGCCGAAATTTTCATTCTCGGGTGTTCTCATTTACCGACCCCCAAGGTGCCCGAGCGAATGGTGTTCCACCCTGCCGGATTTGTTGGCCCCTTACATTCTATGGGCTGCTAATTTCACCTTGATAGGGGATATTAATCTTCTATTGTAAGATGTCAATAACAACCTGGGATCAGCCTTTATTGATGACTTAAGCATCCTCAATCTTGATCTCCTGAACTCAGCACCCACTCACATGGCAGGGCACCTTTTTGACCCTGTTTTTTCCAACCTAAAAACATTGCTCCAGCTATGGTGATCTGACCATTTTACGGTGCCTTTTAGTATTAGGGTCCCGCAGTCTCTATGGCATGACCGATGTGGAGGCCTAAGGTCAGGAATTATAGTGACTGAATGTCTCAGACAACTGCTGGATTCAGGCGGCACGGTAGTGCTCATTCTGCTTGATTTGAGCGCTGCATTTGACACGGTGCCTCACTCTATTCTGATTGACAGACTCGAGGCCTCAGGCATTGGAGGTCTGGCGCTGGAATGGATAAGTTCTTTTTCAAGGAATCGCACCTTCCAGGTTTCTTTAGCCGACAATAGATCTAAGACGCTAGGTATGTCCTCCGTAGTCCCTCAGGGATCCATTCTCAGACCCTTTCTCTTTAACATCTATTTCTGCCCTTTAAATGAAGTCATTGAGAAGTGTGGGTTCACTCTGTTTTCCTATGCTCAGATCATCTTCTCATTATCGGATTCCCCGTGACATGATTCGTCATTGCTTCAAGCAGGCCTGAGGAATATTGCTGTCTGGATGAACAATAATGCTCCAAAACTCAATTGCGAAAAAATGGAGATTGTGGTCCTGGGCAACAATCCTGGTCTTTGGGGACCTAGCCCCTGGCCAGATTCTCTGGGGCCCATTCCCTCTCCTTCTAAGAAGGTCAAGAATCTGGGCTTTATTATAGATGACAAACTCTCTCTAAAGCCTAAAGTAGCTAAGGTCACTGCTGTTTGTTTCTCAGTTCTCAAATGGCTGAATAAGATCCTCTGGCTTATACCTCTAGAGGCACATAGAAGGGTCATTCAGGCCTTGGTTACGTCCAGATTGGACTATGGCAATGTGCTTTACCTTGGCGCTGACAAGACGTCGATTAGACACTCTCAGACCATTCAGAATGCTGCTGCCCAGCTAATCCTTTGAATACCGAGCCACGCCCTGCCTCGCCTTTGCTCCAGGAATTGCATTGGCAAAAGATTTCAAAACACATCGCACTTTGCTATATGTACAATGTCAAACACGGCCTGGCACCTGCATACATTCAAGGACTGGTAATTCCATATGAACCCATGCGTCTGCTGAGATCTTCCTCCCAGGCTCTGTTCGCCACACCAAAGTGTCACCTAACTCGCATTAAGAGGTCTTTTGATTTCCTGTCTCAGCCCCAAGCTGTGGAATCCTCTTCCTACTTCCATTAGGAACTGTAATTCCTTCATGTCGTTTCGTAAGAAGTTGAAAACATAGCTTTTCTAGCTATTGGCTGGGGTCCTCACGGTTGGCAACTATCCTGCGCTGGTAAACCGCTTGGGGTAGCTGTGCACATTACAAGTCCATCATCAAATCAAATCAAATCAAGCTTCACTTTGTTTAGCGGTGTAGCAAGCGTAGGCAGATGTGGGGAGCGGGATGTTCATTTAAAACACCCTTGTGTTATTGTTGTAGGGATGGACCTGGCAGAAGATGTGCCAAACATAAAAGAAATGGGCCATATGTAAGCTACTGGGACTAGTAACATTGATCAAGATTTTGGAGCTATCTCTCAGGACACACACACACACAACCACACACGCACACACACACACACAACCACACACACATACACAGTTGGAGGGCTTAGCCAGTAATAGTCTCCCATAGGTTATGCTTTACCTATCATCTGACTGATTAAATTTAGCACAGATGTATCATGAGCTGTTCGGGTCACAATAGCCAGATCATTTAGACCTGAGTGATATATACAGGTGCAAAAATATCACAGGGCAAATAAAATTTTTGCATCCAGTGTTTTTGCACCCCATGTACTGTTAATGACCAAACGATTCTGCATCATTGTTATGTGTTATTGTCTCTAGCAGCACGGAATCAATGGGGAAGTACCACCAAACTGGATCTGTCAGTGCTAGGTTGCACAAACACAACAATCAGAAACATTTAATCATCAGATAATTTGATGCCAATTGCATTTGTTTCCCATTTAACACTAGCATATGGGTCTAAAAGGCTCTGTAAGGGTACGTAAAAGGTATGAAACCACTTGCTTGAAGTCCAGTGCTTCACTTGACAGTCCACCCTTCACTACCTAACCTCCATACTCTAATGGGAATAGCGGCATAAGTTCACTTGAGTTACTATGAAATCGCAAGTGTCATTTTCAGTAAAGCAGAAAATGTGAGTCTTCTATATTGCATCACCTATAAAACTGTATGGACAATTTCTTGTGCACTTACTTTGTATCGCTATTATTTTTCTGTTTCTTTTTCTAACTTTCTCATTGGCTCATTTTAACACTCAACTATAAAAATGGGTTCTCTGCAGCCAACCACCACGTGCATTGATAAGACCAATATGTGTGTGTGTGTGTGTGTTTATTTGCGTGCGTACACAGTTGCAGCATTTCACATTACATATGCATGCCTTTAATGCCCGACTGAAATTGTTCCAGTCCCCTAAGGTCAGAGGTTGCCATAGCTACTCCTCCAGCTGTGCACTGACTTTCCAAGAAGGTGCTTTATTCAGACATAGGAATAGGAAAAGCTTCAATATATGTTTTGAATGAGGCTCTTTTGGCTGAGCCATACCCGACTGAAATAATTAGAGAGCCGGACAAATATGTAAACAGTGTAGAGTAAGTAATGTCAACAGGAACTCTTTTTAGCCACATCTAAACACATTGAGCTCAATTCACAAACGTAATTTCAGCTGTAAACATACCCTTGTGGATGAAAATATCTTCATTTATAGCTGCGAGGAATTCACAAAAGGATTCTTGGCAGGTGCAAATGAGTTTTTCACTCCGGATATCTCTGGCAAAACCTTTTCCCTTCTGGGAATGGTCAGACATTTACTTGCCAAGGACTGGAGGAATGCACCATTCAGGATGGGAAGGGGAACGCATCAGTGGCTCTCTGCCACTTCTGAATATGCCTAAGGTTTGATTCCCAATTTGACCCTGTAGAAAAAACTCTGTACCAAGAAATTCCAAATTTTACTTTGAGTTATGTAATCATATCCTCGTATTTATTGGCCTAGAACATTTTACTTATCCACTCCAGCTTTCAGGATTGACAATCAAACACCGAAACTGACTCAATATATGTTTCACACACGTCACATTCTAAGTTAGGAACACATAATAGATCTTCTACTCTTGCTCCCACCATCAGGAAAGCAAATTTAATTTAATTTAATTTAATAACGATTTGTAAAGCGCCTGGTGACCCAAGGGCATCCCCGCGCTATAGAAATTGAAATCCAGTTGAGGGAGAAGGAGAGAGGAGAGACATAATTAAGGGAGTTTATGTAGGGAATAGGTGTGTCTTCAATTTTTTGCGAAATAGCAGGTAGTTGGGTTCAAGTCTGAGGGAACGTGGTAGGGAGTTCCATCCAGTGGCTGCTTGAACAGAGAAACGTCGTCCTCCTGTGCGTGTCCTTTTGAATCTGGGAATGTTGGCCAGGTGCTCATTCTCGGATCGTAGGGATCTGGGTGCTTTGTAGGGGGTGATCATGCTGCTAAGGATCGCAGGACCAGATCCGTTGATCAACTTGTGAACAAATACCAAATAAAATAGAAAGCTTGTGTGTTTCTCACCCTGCCACAGCCCAATCAATTGTGCATTCTACTCAAATGGTAAGAAAACACAACATAAGGCATACAGCAAAGAAACTGCCAAGCCAGCACACCCAACCTCTGTCCTTATAGTCCTCTGACACACCTCCCACATACAGAAAATGAACACTGAATGTGAAATAATTATATTGTTTCCCCAACTATGACACACACCCAGTGCTTAATTTGTAAAAAAAAAAATAAGTATCAGGGCTTCCATCAGGGGGCCACTGCAGCTTGCACCACTCATCACCCCTGCCATGTTGCCAATGATAGTAACAACATAACTACTAACCATCACACTCCAACAAGTGTGACAATTCGGACTATTTCAGACCCTCAAAGCTATAATAGTGGCTTGGGCAGCAAACAAGAGTCTTTTTAATGTTTAGTTACAAAAAAGGCACACAACGTTTGACCAAGGTTCAGCACTTCAATCTCTGTTGCTTTTTGAATGAGTGTCCTGTGCATTTCCTTCTAGCACTTGCCGTCGTTGAGCGTCACAGTGGAGAAAGGATTCTTTGGAATGGAAGGTGCACCTGAAATTATTTGAGAAAACAAATTGAGTCCATCAATCTTCTTTATTCAAAACATATGTTAAACAAGCATTTGCAATGCAATAGGCCTCGCATTTGTTAAAGTTAGAGCTGTTGGCATTGAAAATGGCAATGTTTTAAATGTATGTTTTTTTATTTGCAATGAAGCAATTATATTTGTATAGCACTATTGCCATTATTATTTAAAAAAGTAAAAGTAAAAAACATTGTCATTTTGAATGCCAAGAGGTTGAACAATTGCAAGATGCACGGTAGTTAGATGGCGCCCCCCGGAGGTTGCAGTCTAATCGACCCCCGCATTCAAAGGACATGAGTTTTCGCTAGTGTTTTGCAAAATAAAGTGTTGGCTCACTCACCTAAAAGTCCCAATATTAGTCTGGTGACTAAATACATATTGGAGGTCCTTGTAAAATAGCAGGGAAGTATGTATGAACAATTGCACATGGGGCATGGGTGGATGTGGGTGATATAATAACAAATTTATAATAAGCAAGGCTAGTTTTAATATTTTTTCATTGTCGTAACACCTTATCTGAGCCAGCTCTAGCAAAGAATGCAGTTAGGGAACAGGGAAGCAAAAAAGGCAAAAGTGCGGAAACGTTGAGGGGTGCAAAGGAAAATCGATGCCTCAAGCTGTAGAGGCATAAACTGATGCTTAGAAACAAATTAGGCCACTCTGACATACTTCGTGTAACTGGAGGGAAGCAACAACGCTCGTCATGTGCATTTGTTCTACTCTCCACAAGCGGCGCCATTACAACCAATTTGGAATTCAGTAATGCGCATGAACGAGTTCAGTGGGCTAAAGTCAGTGCTGCTCTTAGTCCAGGCTCGCCACCCACCACTGACAGAAATGCCCACCTTGGTTTACATAAAATCTATGGGGTCAGAGTGCGCAGAAGCACTGCATGTAACTACGGTCAGTGTCATTGCGCGTGCTGTCTCAGAGCTGAAACCGCGATGTGAGATTGTCGGAACATTCTCTCCTCCTCTTCGGACTATTACGGTCTCTTTTGGATGTGAAAAATCAACTTTATAGACGATGTGAATTCTTTGGTCATTGTCGCTGCTTCGCGACCGCCATTTTGTTTCTTCACCAGCGCTGACTCGCCGACTTGGATACACCTCTGAAGGACTATGGTACTTTTGCTTCTACGCTTTTTATTTTTTCTGGTTGTCTGTTCCCTCATGGATATCGTCTAGTTTTTTCCTTGCATGTCTCCGGATTTTTCTCTGTGCCTTTCTGACTGACTTAATTGCGGCGGCCATTTTGAGTTTTCCTCCTCTTCACAATCCTTTCATGTTTTGGCCTTGCTCTTATTATTATTTCTCTTTATGGGAAGAAATAAAGGCACTCTTCCTTCAAAGCCTTCTACTAAACGCATCTTCATCAAGAATTCAAAGCTCTTTACCGAATTCTCTCATCTACAAGACTCTTCTACGTCTCTTCCAGCAGACGATATGGCGGCTTCTGACCCTGCTTCGACATCCTCAGGGAAATCCCTGACTAAACGTCTTAAGCAGAATCCACCATCTCCGCTTAAACCATCGTCACCTGTTTCATTGGAGATCTTATTAGAAGGGATTAGGGCATTACGCCCTTTTATGAAAGAAACAAATACGAAACTTCAAGTCCTCACGGACACTTGGACGCAACTTGATAATAGATTCACTGCAGTTGAGCAATCTATCTCATCCATTACTGCTACCTGTGACAAGCTTTCTCCTTTACAATCTCAGGTGTCTACTCTTCAACGCCAAGTCGAGGAGCTTGAAAATCGTAATAGACGCAATAATCTCCGTATTTACGGACTTGCAGAAGGACAGGAGGGGTCTGACCCCATAACGTTTCTCAAGTCGTTCATTCCTAAAGTTCTACATTTGCCGGAGGGCACCGTGCTTAACATCCAAAGAGCGCACATATTGGGGCGCCTTTCCTCATCTGCTACTCCCTCACAGAAGCCCCGAGGGGTGATCCTATATTTCTTAGAATACACGGACTTATTAAAAGTTCTTTCTGCTGCCAAGTCTTCTCAGCGTATTACCTGGTCTGGTTCTACCTTGTTTTTCGCCCAGAACTACGCCAAAGCTATAGCGAGCAGACGGAAGGCTTACCTCAGCATGAGACCCGCGCTTCGCGCTATGGGCGCTCGATATGGACTTTTCCATCCTTGTCTCTTCAGAGTCACCTATAACAACAGGACAACGACTTATGAGGACCCGCTCCGCCTTCAGAGTTTCATAAACTCGCATCACAATGACCCAATGGATGCCTCCTCTTCAAATACTGCCTAACTATTCGTTTTTTCCTTTATGATGTGGTTTTTACCCCCTTGTCGTCTTTATTGATTGTCTTTTTATTCCCTTGTGGTTCGTCTATGTATTCATGTACTATGCATTCTTATTGTTTTTTCTTCCCATAGTTCTTTCCTCCTCTTGCCGTGATGTTACCCGGCCCCTCGTTCTGCTTGGTCCCAGTTATCCCGTCCGCCCCGTTTGGTTCCTTCCCTTCCCTCGTCTCCTTGAATTCTCCTCCCGTAAGGTATGTTGTCAGTTCATATTCACTTTTTGTTGTTCACTTGTATTCTTCTCTTATTGTTCTCTTCGCTGTTTTCTCAACTTACCGTTTTTCTCTCTTTTTTCTTTTTATCCTCTCAGCCTTCCTATTTCTTCATTATCTCCTTTCTTTCTTCTTTGCTCTCTCTCCCTTTCTTTCTTCAACTTCTCCCTTTTCTTGCACTTTTCTTATTATTTCGAACATTCTTTTCTCTCATACTTTTTCTTCTTTCTCAAGTTCTAATTTGCTTCTTTCAATTGCACCAAGATATCGTTTTAAACTTGTTTCATGCATTGTATGCTTTTTGTATAAAATGTATATCTTTATTGTTTTACATTCAGAGTTACCTCATGGAACGTTAAAGGTTTGAATAGTCCCATTAAAAGACAACGAGTGTTATCTCACTTGGCTAGATTAAAATCTGACATTGCTATGTTACAAGAGACCCATCTTAATGAAGCTGAAGCTTCTAAATTAAAACGGCTTTGGGTCGGTCATGTTTTCTCCTCCCCAGCTTTAGGGAAAAAGAATAGTGTTGTTATTTTAGTCCACAAAAAGTTTAATGTTTCTGTTATTCATAACGAATTTTACTCTGATGGTCGCTGATAATATACCTATGACTATTTTCAATGTTTATGCTCCAGTATCTGTTGACTCTACCTTCTGGCCTCTTATTTCAGACAAGTTAGTCTCTCTAGATGACAACTATATCATTTTTGGTGGTGATTGTAATCAAGTTCATGATCCCTTCCTTGATAGGCACTCCCCAGTTACTTTTATGAGGTCCAAGATGCACACTCAATTTACCTCTACCATAAGATGTAAATCTCTAACGGATATCTGGAGGCTTTGCCATCCTGACCTCCGAGAATACAGTTATTTCTCTTCTCCCCATAAGACACAATCCCGTATTGATTACCTCTTTCTTAGTAAGTCCCTCACCAAATGTGCTCTTTCCTCTGAGATTGGTTCCATCCTGATCTCTGATTATGCCCCTGTTATTGTTGATTTTGACCTGATCCCCTTCTCTCCCTCGTCTGGTAGATGGCGCTTTAATAACTCCCTTCTGGCTGATCCCAAATTCTCTAGCCAATTCAGTTCCTTCGTTGCTGACTTTTCACTACTAACACTACTCCTGATTCTTCTCCGTTTATGATTTGGGATTCATTTAAAGCTACCGCTAGGGGTTTTATAATTAATTACGTTTCTCAAAAGAAAAAAGGTTTTGAGCAACAATCCTCTCTTCTTCTTGCCAAGATAAAAAAATTAGAGTATTCCTACTATATTTCGCCCTCTGAATCTTCTCTGAAACACCTTATTACGGCCAAAGTTGCTTTCAATAAATCTACTGATGCTGCGGCCTCCTATTCATTAAAGAGTAGCGCTGGCTATTATGGGGGTCAAAATAAAATGGAAAAACTCTTGGCTACTTATTTGAAGACTCGTCAGGATAGAACTCGGATCGCGTCGATAACAGATTCGACTAGCGTTTCCCATTTCAAAGATGCTGATATCTTACAGGAATTTGTTACTTTTTATAAGCAACTTTATACTCCCGAATCCATCCCCCTTCCTTCCGACCTGTCCTCTTATTTTCAGTCACTTGCTTCTCCTCCCTCTTCCCATACTGATTTTACCTCACTTGATTCAGATATAACTTTATCAGAAATCTCTCATGCAGTTTCGGTCCTCAGATGAGGTAAGGCCCCAGGTACGGATGGCTTCACTATTGAATTTTATAATCACTTCTCTAAACTTCTCCTTCCACATATGCTTCCTCTTTTTAATTATTTTGTTACTAATGGCTCTTCCCAGGGCACTTTTCAAGAAGCGATGATTTGCTTGATCCCCAAAGACAACAAAGACCCCGCGTTTTGTAAAAACTATCGCCCCATTTCCCTTGTAAATACGGATTATAAGATCTTCGCCAAGTTGCTTGCTTTACGTATTGACCCCATTTTACCCGAACTTATCGGCCGTGAACAATCTGGCTTCGTCAAAGGTCGTCTGTCCTCCGACAACTCAAGGGTTTTCTTTAATGTTCTTAGCAGAGCCTCCTCCTTACAATATCCATTAGCGGCCATAGCCTTAGATGCCGAGAAGGCGTTTGACAGGATTAGTTGGGATTTTATGTTTTGTGCCCTTACCTGGATTGGCTTTCCCCCTAAATTGATCTCCCTCATTTCCCTTTTGTATTCCGGGCCTAGAGCTTCCATCTTTGCCAATGGGAACATTTCTGATTCCTTCTCCCTCTCCAGGGGCGTTCAACACGGTTGCCCTCTATCACCCTTATTATTTATTGTAGCATTAGAACCCTTTTTGACAAAGATTCAACAGGACGTTCAAATCACTGGTTAAAATCCAGGTCCCAATCAAGTCAAATTATCGGTCTATGCGGACGATATCCTTTTCTATTGTTCCGACCCTGAATCCACTATACCCTCTTTTCTGCACCAAGGTGATGCTTTCTCATTAGTTTCCGGTTATCGCCTTAATCGTGATTAGTGTGAAGTTTTGCCTCTTAATGTCTTATGCCTTCGTCATTATTTTGACCGAACTGGTTTTTCCTGGAACTCAACTAAAATCAAATATTTAGGATTATGGTTTTCTCCTTCTATCTCGGACACATTAAAAGCCAATTTTGAATATATTATTAAAAGATTATCTGATTCTATCACCAAATGGCACCTTCTTTTCCTCTCTTGGTGGGGAAGACTGGATTCAATTAAAATGATGTTGGCACCAATCATTTTATTCTCTCTTTCAATGATACCTATTCGAATACCTGGATATTACTTCAAAAAACTGGATTCGATTCTCTCAAAGTTTCTTTGGAAGAGTAAGCCTCCAGGGTTTGCTTTGTCTTCCCTTAAAAAAGATAAATCTCTTGGAGGTCTTAAGTTTCCTGATTTTAAATCCTACCATTATTCCTTTATACTTAAACAAGCCTCCCGTTGGTTATCTACGGATACTCCTACTTACCCTCCGGTCTGGTTGTCCATGGAAAAATCTCTCATTTCACCTTTTGACTTCTCTGAAATTCTGACTTTTTTTGCTAACGTCTCTTCTTTGCATTCTCCTGTTATTGCTCATTCCCGTCACCTCTTGACTCCTTTCATATCCTCTACATATCCTTCCTGGTCTTCTCAATCCCAACAGCCCATTTGGCACAATAAGTCACTCCGAATTGAAAATCGCTCTTTTTTCTGGAAGTCCTGGAGGTCTAAGGGTTTATTGTGGATTTCCCAGCTTCTACTTTGATAAGGTTCCCCTTACCTTTGCTGATCTTCAATCTCAATTTCTTCTTCCCAATAATTTTAAGAAACAATATGATCTTTAACTTCCTGCACTCCTTCAATATCTCTAATCTCTCCCCCCCTCTCTTGATTTTCCTCCCCTTTAATTGCATCTTTCTCCACTGTTGCTTTCCTCTCCTTCGGCCTCTTGCATTTACACTTGTTTACTAACCCCCTCTGAACGACTTGAAACGAAAACTGAATTGGCTTGGGAGCAAGACTTGTCAGTCTCCTGGCCAGTCTCTTTATGGGATAAGCTGTGGGTAAAAATTCACAAAACATCACGAGCAGCCAATACTACTCAGACCCTCTATTTTATTTATCAGAGGTTATTATTTTCCCCAGCTAAATTAGCTTCCTTCTCTCCTGGCCTCTCTTCTAACTGCTGGTCTTGTTCCTCCCCTTCTGCTGACTTACTCCATATGCTTTTCCACTGCCCATCTATTGACTCCTTTTGGCATTCTATTTGGTCGCGTATAAATATCATCTTCAATCTTCAGCTCCCTTTTTCCCCCTCCAATGTCCTACGTGGTTCCCTTTCTCCAGATCTACCCCAATCTCCCTCTCGTTATAAGTTACTAGACCTTTTTATAGCTGTGGCCTTCCACTTGATTACCTCCAACTGGAAGGATTCCTCAAAACGTAATTATTCTGGGTGGTGGAATGCTATTTGCTTTAACCACAGACTGGACACCAATTATGTTACCCCTATTTCCCTTGCCATTAAGAGAGATCTACTTTGGATCCCTCTTACAACTTATTTATCCTCACTATCCCCTCCTTGCCCCTCGATCATTAGCACTAGTCCCACCTCTTCTGACAAAGTCCGTAAACCTCCTTGAGTTCTTTTGTTGTCTTTTTTACATAGCTTTTTGTCATTTTATCCCCTAATTGATATTTATTCTTCATGATATTTCTTTTATTGTTTTACTTATTGCATACAATGTTGTCCTTATACTTGCTTATGTTATTTTACTTCACTATGTGATTTAGTTTCTTCCCCTTTTTTCTTTTTTCTTGATTTAGAGTTAAGTGTTTATTGATTCCGCTTCAATATACCTCTGCATTATATTGTTATGGTTTTTTATATATTCATATATCTTTTCAATAAACGTGAACTTAAAAAAAATAATAATAATAAAACTTCACTACCTCACCGAAACAGCATAGCACATTCATCTAATTAGAACAGCTACCATTTTAAAGTTTTGCCAAGCCTCAACCGGCATGACAGAACTTCAACGAGCAACTTAAAGTGATCTTAGTATTAGCAACTGCCCTGTTCCAATGAAGTTAGTATACCGATGTGACCCAGCCACCCAGAAGGCCATTACATCACTGCAATTTAAATGTTGCGGATGGTGCACTTCTCGTTAGGGTAAATGCATTTGCTTCATGCAGTTACCATCATAAGACAGCATAATTCCAGACAGAGTGACATCTAACGTGAATGTAAGGCCTCCGACGTAGCTGCTCAAAGTATGAATGATGCACATGGTATCCAAAGCCTTGCCACAAGCACAGCCGCCCTTTGTACATGCACTACCAGGCAGCACACACCGGCAATCCGAAGTAGTGACATCACTACCAGTGATCCAGAGGCAGACAGTGCCACCTCAGAAGGGGGTCCACCTTAGTGCCACATTAGGCGCACAGCCACCTCTCTAGGTCTGGGGACCTCGGGAGGAGTCCCCCCAGCATGGCATGCCCTGTGCCTCACTTCGGGCATGCAGAGGGTTGGGGCAAGGTACTTATATATTCCCCGCCCTTCTGGTGGCCTCTTTGGCTCGGGACACGCCGTCGTTTGGGAGTCGAGTCGGAAGCTGGGCAGGAGCATGTATTTAAGCAGCAGAGTTGGCAGTGAGTCGGCCTGTGCACCCCCCCCCCCCACTCTTTGTGTCCCCTGTCTGGGGCAGACCGGGCAATGTGTCCCCGCCACAGCTGTTGCAGGTGCATGGGCCGCCAAGAGGCGGCATCGGGCTCAGGGCTAGTGCAGGTGATAAGGGGGTGGTCACAATTAGGCTCCTGCTATTTAATTTTCCCTCCGATCTCTGATGAGACCCGTGCAAGATCTGAGAGACGGGTCGCTAGGAGGCAGCATGTTGGGGGTCAGCGGAGGGGGAAGAAACTCGACTGGCAGTATTCTCTGGGTAGCGATTTGCCGTTAAGGCAAACAACTGGGTTCCAAGGTGCCACATACAGGCCCAGGCTCAGGTGAGCCAAGCCACAATTGCAGCGGTCGGCTAGGACCGGGCGCAGCTCAAATGGGTGACCCCGGGTGGGCAGGCAGTGATGTAGGGCCCAATGATTGCCCGGTCTGGCCTGGGGCACGCTGGGTGCTTGGTCACGGGCGTGCATGGGGCTGGCGCTGCCTTCAGTGCCTGGCAGTAGCTTCTGGGCTGCGGGAGGGGGCAGTGCAGGCATGGCTCCGGTGGATGGGGGCAACTGTTTGTAGTGTGGTGCCGCACGTTGCCGGCCACTCTACCCGTGACCCATCTGCAGGTCATGCGCCAATCTGTGGCTGTGGCACTGAACCAGTTGAGGGGCGCTGGGTTTGGAGCATCTTGTGAAGCTCCAGCCTGCTGTGGGGGCGGGAGATTTCTGGCACTAGTCTCTCTAATAAAATGCATTCTCTATCCATCGCGCCTCTGGCCAATTGTGTGCAGTCTTTTATAATAAGACGCACGCAAAGGCCAATGGGGTAGCTGAAAAGGAAACGCACACGCACGAGCGTGTGTGATTCCTAAGTCATCTCACAATCCCCGTTTTTCACCTCCTAAATGCCTCGCGCTGCACGGGCACTGCTTCAAAGTGCACCGCTAGGCGCGAGGCCTAAAAAGGCACTCAGCCAACGCGGTTCGTTCCTTGTGCAGAAGGAACTTAATCAGGGCTTAATGAGTGATGTAAGGTGTTCACAAAAGATCTTAATAATGTGCAGCAGTATAATTCAGGTGTTCAAATCACATTGAGGGAAAAATGGATCAAATCCCAGCTCGAATTCTTAATAAATAATGCAGAGTGTCCACAAAGGATCCATGTCATAGGTGGAGGCGTTGTCCGGGCCGTATTGCTGCCGGCCACCATGCCGTTACCGTGATTATCTTTCTGAGAAGAATGTAAGCTGGGATCGGATTAATTGTCCCCCAACTGAGAGTGTAACACCCGAGCAACACCTCCACCTATTACATGGATCCTTTGTGAACACTCTGCATTATTTATTAAGAATTTGAGATGGGATCTGATCCATTTTCCCCTCAATGTGATTTGTACACCCTGATTATACTGCTGCGCATTATTAGGATCTTTTGTGAACACCCTACATCACTCATTAAGCCCTGATGAAGTTCCTTTTGCTCAAGGAACAAAACGCGCTGGCTGAGTGCTGTTTTTAACATATGTTTTAAATAAAGAAGATTAATGGACTCAATTTGTTCTCTCAAATATTTTTCTGGTGCACCTTCCATTCCAAAGAGACTTTTTAACGTCTATTGAATTAACTAACTGTTGTTGCAGTCATCTCTAAATTATCCAAACAGCACCACCCTGTTGTAGACTGCCCTGGTGTTGACAATTAAGTGCCGGTGTTGGGCACAGGAAACCACCCTCAATTTAAGCACTGCCCACACTTCACAATCAGTGCTTATATTGAGCTGGTGTTTTCCGGTGCTCACTGGAACTTAGGGCCCTATGTACAAACACATTTTCCCATAGACTCAGAATGGGTAACACCCTTTGATACATCTGGCCCTTAATCATTCAACATTGGCACTATAGTTTCACACTCATTTTTGGTAGGAACTGAGATATACTGATTTGCCCTTAATCACAGGATGGTGAGCCGATGCCGAGACTCTAACGTGGTACTCCAGCTCGGAAGTCAGCCGCTCTGGCCATTAGGTCACATCCTCTTCCCACTAGTTAGTAGTTGGCTCTGTTTTAGGCTGCTTTACAGGAGAAATGTGCTGGTACAAGCTGCGTTCTGACAAAAGCCCCGGCACTTATATATTTAACAAATTAACCACTGCTCACAATGCTCCGTGCTTTCCTCAAATCTTTAATAGTAAATGAAAACTAAATACAAATGATTCTGAGGGAAAGGGATCCAGCTAGTTAATAGAGCAATGAATAATGGCTTCCAACTCCGGTCTTCACTTCACTCCCTCCTCTTTCTCCCTTATGCTCACGACTAGAAGAAGGTTACCAAAGAAGTAGCACCTAATTCTGTATCCAACCTTCTAGCACAGATTGCAGGCCCTTCTTTCTTCTGAAATTGTAAGGTTTAAAATATTGCTTTGGAGTAAAACAGTCAAAACACAAAAAAAAGAATGCACCCTGGCCTATACTTATGTGCTTGTACCCGGCCTCTACTCAAAATCACAAAATAATGCAAAAACACATGTACATCTTTATGTTTCCTCTGTAGCCCAGACCAATGCATTCCCCACATTAATAAACATAGTAAAAATATAGTAACAGACTAGGAGGGGTGTAAATCAGAATGCCTTATTTTGACTTTAAAGGATATCTGATTCTAAACCCACTAGATCGGAGTCACAAAGTGGTGTGCGAGTGGTATACAAGTATACCGATGAATCGATGAAGTAAACTCAGGTGCAGAATGAACTAAAACAGATTTCATAACATTCAAGATGTAATTTAAAACAAAAATAAAGGTGTCAAGTAACAAGATGCAAGAAATGATATTTTTCACAAATGAGTGTACCATTTTCTATATATATATCATGGCCGGCCTTAGGCATGTGCAAGCTGTGCACCTGCACAGGGCCACCAAACCCCAGGGGCCACCACACCAATATATATCCTTAATATATTTATCCTCTGAGGATGGATACGTATTTGTGTGGCGGCCCCTGGCAGGGATTTGGCGGCCTCCGGCTCAGTTCCACTTCTAAACACCCTGACCCCCCCTCCCCCTCTTTACTGGCCTCCGCGCTCTGCCCCCCCCTCTTCCGGGGCCCCCTACCTATGCTCCCTGCCCAGGGCAACCATGACCCTAGAGCCGTCCCTGTATATATAGAAAACCCTACACCACAAACAATCTTGCCTATTTAACCAATGAGTTAAATGTGTCCGAATACAAATGAAAATAGTAGAGCAAGTTAGGCAAGTAAAAGTGTAATGCCGAGTTAGCAGAGGCCAGCTTTGGTGTTGTATTGTAATTTAAGCTTGTAGAGCTTGTATCATGTGTGACCTGAATGGTGCTCCTCACTTTCTCCTTGGGATAAGTCGCCCAAGAAAGTCCCTTCTTTTGAGAGATTCCAGTTCGTGTTTTCCAACGGATTGCAGACAGAGAGCCGTCGCAGACGAGTGTGGTGTGTGTGGAGTCAAGCTGCTGGGAGAGCTGCGGAGCCAAGACGTTGAGACACCGCACACCCATGCAGCCTGCTCCAGCCGTGGCCCCCAGCCCCTCCAGAGTGTGGGAAGTACGGGGCCGACGGGGTCAACGGGACCAACCGGCTAACTCCTGTTGGACTCCAGCGGGACACTCGAGACATTCAAAACGTGCCGACGTGTAGTCCCTGCAGGATACTCAACCGGCCTGAGTCGTGTACAGTTCGCTCAGACACCGGCGCAGGCACCACTCCGGGGGTTGTGCCGGCCTCTGTACCAAGGAGAAACGGTGAGGCAGGACACCTGGGGTACTACAGCAACACCAAGATAGCAGCTGCTAAAGGCCCCTACCCCCCGCAGGTGTGCGATTCTAGGAGGTGGCTGTGCAGCAGAGGGAATCACAGCGGGGAGTGAGAAGAGTGGAGTGGAGCCCGGAGCGTGGAGCAGGTGGAGGGGTCAGAGGTACATCAGGCCGGAGATCTGAAGCCTGGACTCAATAACCACAGTGAGTACAGTAACTGACAACACCCAGGAACAGTAAAGGGAGGGGGGAAGAAAGGAGAGGATAGATGAGAGCCCGGAGTGTGAGGTGCGGGTTGTGAGGTGAGAAGGCGAGCAACTACCTCGACTGCGGAATAAGTAACAAAAATCCAAAAACACCTCAACGCTTATTACTCAGATTTATACAGATTCCCAGCTAGGTGAGAGGGTTAGCAACTACCTCCACCTCGGAATTGGTAAAAGAAAAAAATCCAAAAACACCAAAAAACACCTCAACGCTTATAACTCGGATTTACACAGATTTACAGATAGAAGGCGACCATGAGGTCTGGAAAAGAAAGAAAATTGCTAATAAATCTAAGATCACAGAAAAAACAACACAAAGAAAACAAGAGGGAGAAAATGGGGATAGCAGCAAAGGCAAAGGCAGTCTGGACAAAAAACAAAACGTGGGAAATTAGAAAAGAAAGATACCAACAAAGCTAATGAGACCCTGATCTTCCCTCAAAACATCCTTACCAAAACCTTAATTCATAAAATCTCAACTACACAGGAAAAGAAATCATTATCAGAATCATTATCAGAAGAAGGAACAAAAACTGAGGGAAAAACAGACACAACAGACACAACAGCCACCTCGAGCTCAGGCCCAGACACGCTTGACTTAATAAGCATAAAGGGCTCATCGCAGTGAAGAAACCTCAGCCTATTTCAGCCCAAGTTATGCACCAAGTTTTCATTTCTAAAAAACCCAGGGACTGTAATATTCTCAAAAACAGGAAAAATAAAAGGGCTGCAAACTCCTTTGCAACCAGGAAACCAAGATCAACTCCTGCAACCCCTAACAAAAAGCCAAACAAAGGGAACAAATGAAATTGTTGCTTTAATTTATTCAGAAAAATCTTCCCAAACCAACGGAAGAGGAAACATCAGCAGGAGTATACAACATTTTCCACAAAATCCAGAAAAAACAGAAGCAAATGACAAGTCGGAATCAATTAGGGGGCTCACAAACAAAAACCAGAACTGAAACATCAGTCATGAAGAACAAATAAGGGTAATTGAAATTGAGCAAAGGCGGGTGAGGCAGGAAGTTGTGGTGAGCACTCTGCTCATCACAGACATTTTCGAAGAGCCCTCTCAGCCCTCAAAAGCTGGCACAGAGGGGAGTGAGCCTGCAACTCCAGAAATGGAACAGCAAGGTAGGTCGCAAATTAGAACAGACTCCAAATTTAATCAAACACTCTGCCAGGCAGAGGAGACACACGCTTCTTCTAAAACATGCAAAGCATTGCAACAACGTAGTCCGATAAAATCGACGACTCCAGATTTCACGAAACCACCTTCAGCAAAACAGTCAACCAGGAAGAAAACAAACCAAGGGAGCAAAAAACGCCAAATAAAACTTCCATTTTTCCACAACAGCCAATTAACCAATTACAAACCTTAACACCTCAAACGTCTTGCGGTAAATCTCGAGACATTACAATACCAGAATGGAGTGAGCCGCTTCTTCAAGAAAGTAACTATAACCTTAACGGCGATATGTCTTTTTTAGCATCACAAGAATGGGAGGAACTAGTTGCGTCGTATAGTCACGACCAAAAAACACTAACAAATTGTGCAAACCCAGAAAACAAGGAAAAATACAATAAGACCCAGGACTCGATTTGGGCTCCACTACTGAGTACAATGCAATATTCAACTGCAGCATTGTAATAGCAATCTCACAAAATGGACCTTCAGCTAACAGTACTTCAAACATTAGCTGACTTTCAGTCAGGGATTAACTGGAAATTAGCCAACTTGAATGAGCTAATAAAACGAGGGCAAGAGGAAGCACTCAAGGATAGGTTACAACAACAAGAATGCACTTGCACTCCAATAGTAGACAAGCTACTCACGCTACCATTAATTCTGGGGGATTTACTATCTATCATGAAACCAAAAAATGAAATCCAGAATATAGTGAGGGACAACCTGCCCACCTTCAGGGAAAAGGAATTAGAACCTGAAGTCTTGGAGACAATAAAAACATCTAGAGATCCGAAGGGAGAGAGATTGCAACCCAGCTGATTACGAGCTGCTTGCACGAGCCGCCTGCACTTACTTTTAAAACCTCACTGCTTCGTGTGTTATGCCCACAGTGCCCCGCATTACTTGCCAATTGCGACGCCTGCTCTACTTACCTCGCTCTTGACCCCGGTCCGCCCCGGCAGTGTGCCGTTTGTGCGGAGGGTCCCTGCACGAGCGCCACTTCCTGGTTCTGCACCACTTCCGCCCTGCCTCTCCACCGTGCAGGTGAGCGGTCTAGTGGTTGCAGAACCAGAGCCTATATCTTACAATCAACCTGGCCCCGCGGGTAGACTAACGTGGTGAAGGCCACGGGCGTGCACCAGCGCTGCCGAGGATTCCGTTTTTTAATCTCAGCTGACTTAGAGCTGCTGCCCATTTTAAATCTTTATCGGCTCTTCGCGTGCAACCCAGCTGATTACGAGCTGCTTGCACGAGCCGCCTGCACTTACTTTTAAAACCTCACTGCTTCGTGTGTTATGCCCACAGTGCCCCGCATTACTTGCCAATTGCGACGCCTGCTCTACTTACCTCGCTCTTGACCCCGGTCCGCCCCGGCAGTGTGCCGTTTGTGCCGAGGGTCCCTGCACGAGCGCCACTTCCTGGTTCTGCACCACTTCCGCCCTGCCTCTCCACCGTGCAGGTGAGCGGTCCAGTGGTTCACGTTGCCCAGCATAAATGACGGGTTGGAGGAGGCGCAGCGGACGAGCGCAGCGGGAGCGCCGACTTTGCGCCGAAGTCGCGCATAAGTCAAGCCCGTCTGCGCCCGTCCGCGGCCGACCGAGGCCAGGGGCCATTCATGCTGCTCAACGCATTACTTATACCTCCCTGGAACTTTGTTCATATTTCTCTTGTGCTCCTCCTTCCCCTCACACGATTGCCATTGCTCGGACTCATGATATCTTTTCCCCTCTCTCCTCTAGCGTCCCCCCGGCTCCTTCCTCTACTACCCTGCCCCCCGACTCTGCCACTCTCATTCCTTCCAGGCCTAGCTCCTCTGGTATGCGCTCCATCTCTGTAGTATATCTGAACACCCGCTCTCTTCCCAAACACCAGCTCGAGGTCTTCCAACTGCTCGAGGCCGGCACCATTGACATCCTGCTCCTCGTTGAAACTTGGCTACATGCGGACTCCTATCCTGACATCTTGGCCGCTATACCCTCGGGCTACTATATCCTTCATTCCAACAGGACCTCTGGTAGACCGGGTGGGGGAGTTGCTGCCATCATTCGCTCCAATCTACAACTCACTTCTTTAACTACCACCCCTATTTTGAACTCCGATATTCTTATGTTGAAATTCTCCTCTCCCAAACACTCCTTCATTTGTGTGTTAGTGTACCGTCCCCCTGTTAACATGCCCTCCTTCCCATCCTTGTTCAGTGATTTTATTTCACAACTAACCATTAATTCTGCTAGGATCCTGATCATCGGCGACTTTAATTACTGGCCATCTGACCCTCTTGAATCCTCCCTGTCACTTGAATTTTCCGGTTTTCTATCTGCCCTCAATCTCTCGCAATATATCTCTGTTCCGACTCACTCTAAGGGCCATATCCTGGATCAGGTTTGGACCGCCAATTTGGATATTTCCTCTCCTTTGGTGTATCCCTGTACCTGGTCCGACCATTTTTTCATTTCCTTTGCCCTACAAATCTCTGCGCCTACCCGCCCCCCTCCAGCCTCCAATTTCTTGGCACGTAATTGGAAGCACGCCGATACCTCTCTGTTCCACTCGACCCTTGCTTCCACTCTACCCCCCAGCCACTCTGACTTGAACTCTCAAGCAGTTGCAGTGGACCAATGGCTGTCTCTAGCCAGTGACGTAGTCGCTCCAGCCAAATCCATCAAATCGAAGCGACCCCACGACGCTCAGCGCTGGTTTACTGACCAACTTAAGGCCAGCAAACTCCTTCTTCGTCAGGCTGAGCGCCGATGGAGGCGTAATTATGATCCTTCACTGAAAACTACCTACACTGACTTACTCAAATCCTACAAACAATCCATCACTTTGGCTAAATCTGCTTATTTCTCTCAAAAAGTAATCAATTCTGCATCTAAAACCAAAGAAATTTTCTCAATTGTAGCTGAACTCTCCTTACCCGACCGCGTAACACCTCAGCCTCAGCCATCACAAGCTTTGTGCGATTCCCTCAATTCTTTTTTTATTGATAAAATTGCCACGATTAAAAATAATATTCCCCCCACCACTATGTCTCACCTGAGTGCCCTTCCTCCCTCGAATCCCCATTCCCTGAATGTTTTTCCCCCGATCTCTTTAGACACCTTCCGCTCACTACTCTCGGCTGTGGACTCAGGCTCCCCCAAGGATTGCTGTCCTCCCAAAATTCTTAGAGACGCCTTCATGGCATGCCCTGACCCTCCTCTGGACCTTCTAAACCGCTCACTCTCCTTAGGCTCTGTCCCCAATGCTTTCAAAAGCGCTGTGGTGGTACCTATTTTGAAAAAACCCGGTTCCGACCCCGCGGTTCTGGGCAACTACCGACCTATCTCCCTTCTCCCATATCTGGGGAAAGTCTTGGAAACCTACGTCACCCGTCTGAGCACTTTCATCGAGGAAACTCATTTCCTCGATGACCAACAGGCCGGATTCAGACCCTCCCATTCCACGGAGGCAGTGGTGATAGCGGTTATGGACACGCTGAGACAGGGGGCCGATAAGAACTTGGCCCAGGCCCTGGTGTTACTTGATCTCTCGGCCGCTTTCGACACGGTCGACCACGACATCTTGGTCGACCGTGTCAGAAATGCTGGGATCTCGGGCCTGGCCCTGTCCTGGATTGTGTCCTTTCTCCAACTCCGGACCCAATCTGTACACTTATCTTCCTTTTCTGCTCCTTGCACTTCACTTTCCTGCGGTGTCCCCCAAGGTTCTGCTTTATCTCCCCTTCTGTTCAATCTTTATATGCAGCCTCTGTTGGTCTCCCTCCGCCACTCTTCTGTTACCACTTTTAATTATGCAGATGATCTGCAACTTATTTTCCCTATCGACTCCTCTCCTCTCTCCTGCTCTAAATTCCAATCCACCATGCTCTCCATCTACGAGTGGATGAACTTCAGCCAGCTGAAGCTCAATCCTAGCAAGACAGAGCTGGTCCTGATCGGTGGGCCTTCACATCCTTGGACTTCCAACTTCTGGCCCCCTGCCCTCGGCCCCCCCCCTGCCCAGTTGACTCCGTGAAGAGCCTAGGTGTCGTCATCTCCAGCGACCTCTCGATGCGGCCGCATATCAATGCTGTTACATCGGCCTGCTTTTTCCATCTTCGCAGGATCGGTAAGATCCGAAGGTACCTCTCTCCAGAGGCTCTTATTCTTGTCATCTTGGCCCTGGTTACCTCACGTTTAGACTATGCCAACTGTCTATACGTGGGGATCCCAGCTTACCATCTTCAACGGCTTCAACTGGTGCAAAACCAGGCAGCCAGATTAATCTTCCAGCAACCCAAACATCAACATGTCTCCCCGCTGTTAAAAACCTTGCACTGGATCCCGGTTGCGCAACGCTGCATTTTCAAACTTGCTTGCACTGTTTTTAAATCTCTTTTTGTTTCTGCTCCAGCTTTTATTTCTTTCTGCCTTCACCCTTATGTTCCCCTCGACACCTCAGATCCTCTGCCCACAACCTGTTGGTCACTCCCAGGTTTAGACGCAAGAAGCACGGCGGTGCTGGCTTTTCCTTTCTTGCCCCATCCACCTGGAACTCCCTTCCCCTCCCTATTCGACTCATCTCTGACTACCCCACCTTCCGTAAATCTTTAAAAACTCACTTGTTTCGTCTTGCCCACAGCTAGCTGCCTACACTCCCCACGCCATAGCCCACTGTCTTTGAGCGCCAAGAAACCAATTGGTGTATGTGCGCGGTATTAAATTTTTATTAACATAACATAACATAACATTGAGCACAACAATAAAAATGAATCACTTGACAAAGACTCCATGACAACGAACACCGGGCGAATGAAAAAAAGGAAAGGAAGGAACAAGAAAACAATTTTTCAGATCAAGCACCAAGCAAATCAGGTTCTTCAGCTCACAGGCTCTCCAGAACAAGCAGTGGAGGAAGGATCTAGGGAGCCAACGACGACACAGCTAGGAGATTCCTCCCTTTCACAAAAAACACAAAGAAGGGAGAGTGGCCCTAACGAGGCACCGAGTATAATCCCTGGTAGAGAAAAAATAATAAACATTAACCTCCCGAGTAACCGGGAGAATGATTGTAAGAAAAGCGCGTCTAGCAAGGGCCTACTAGCTAGCAACGCATTAACCCAAGTTGCCCAACACACAACAATGAAGCAGGGTAGCCACACACAGGACGAATTAAAAGAGCCTCAACATTCATTAAGCACAATTATCCAACATGGCACAATGGCGCAGAATATCACCAGGAAACCTAATGAGACAACGTCTATGCTGCAACATAGCACCGACCGTAGGACAAACAGCACCAATAACATAAGGCCAGAAGAGCACACTAAAACAAATGGGGAGCTCCCTCGGTACACAAACTATGAGTCCTATAATGAAGAAGATATAGACACCATAATCTTTTCTCCCCACTATTAATTAAGGGGTCGAGGAGACATTTTAAAAGGAGGAAATGTACTAAGACTTCTGCAATCAATTCCCAACCTCATGAATGTTAACACCCTGGACCTTCTGTCAATTGAATTCCAGCCAAACAGCAGTCAGTCCAGTCTAGAGGTTACAAAAACCAGATGTAAAACGCCAGAGATAGCAAGGAGAATAATACAGGAACTTTGGGGCATATTATCAAGGGGGTTTATTTCTGTTTTTTTGGCATTAAAAGCCAAGAAAGCGGAGATAAAATTATCTCCCTATTACCTAGCTGTCGCTAACACCAGTTAGCGACAGCTAGTAGGAGATAGCGACCATCTTGGGCCCCACTTTGCATGTCAGTGATATTTATCACTAATGAGATGCAAAGTGGGCGTGCCAAGATGTTAGCGACTGAAAACAGTCGCTAACATCGCTATCTCCTATTACCAACGTTTGGAGATATTCGCGCTAAGCGCGAATATCTCCAAAAGCTAACACCTGCCCTGAGCAGTTCTTAGCCATGTTATCCAATGGGAGGTGGATAACATGGCTAAGAGCACTAGCTCGGTAATGTATGAATATCGCGGACGTTTCAGCGATATTCATGCATTGCAGCGATTTTTATCGCATTTGCGATAAACCTTGGTAATACCAAGGTTTATTTGCGGTAAAAATCGCCGCAGCTCAGCGGTAACATTTTGTCTCTAACCAAGCAATAGCGATAATTATCGCTATTGCTTGGTAATATGCCCCTAAATACCTTCCAAAGTTGGGGGATAGTCTTAAAACCAGTGCCAAAACCACCATACCCAGCCCCTTTTTTAAGATCAGCTACCAACAACGAAAACAACAAGTCTTCCTCAATTCTAAAAGGAGCAAGGGGCAGCTCTCCAACTCCAGGTGAATCGGCATTAACCCGCTTTTTGCCTACGAGCAACTGGTGGAGCATACAACGAACAATAACACCAGCGCAACCAAATTGACATGGGAGGTCTAATTTTCAAAACCCACAACTGGCAAATAATGAGATTACCATGTGTATTTGGAACATAAACGGCTTAGCATTTAAACTAAATGACAAAGAAGCCCTAAATTACTTAAAACGCTTCAATATCATCTTTATTCAGGAAACCTGGGAAGAAAAACCACCTGAGTTACAAGGTTATACTTGGTGTAATTAATCAGTTTCTTCCCCCTTGGGAGAGAAAAGGCGGTGATCAGCCTTGTCGCCGCTGTGGCTGCAGAGTGGAGGACCTATTACAGGTTATCTGCACCTGCAATAACTAAAGGGACATAAGAATAAGCCATTTAAAACCTGTATTCAGACAGTACGGAGTTAGGACCCGTAGAGAAGTGGCACTGCTGTGTTTCAACCCAGAGAGAGTGCAGCTGAATTGTTGAATAACAAAGTTTTTCGACATAACAGCTAAGAGACTGAAAAACTCAGGCACGTTGAACCTTGTAACATTCAACACCAGAAGCTTTGCCAAACTCATTAATCCATCAAAAATAACACATGGGAGAAGTTTCATCCACGGAGCCAACGTCGTAAAAACTCTTCCTCTATTCGTTAAATTTGAAATAGTAACAAGTGGTAAAAAAGGCTTGCCTCAGTGATCTTCATTATAATCACTCCGTAGGGGCTCCTCCTTTCAAAGTGTTGCAAGTTGTCAACGGAAAACAAGTGTTAAGGCAACGACACTGAAGAGTCTCCCTATGTTGGGCACGCCCCTCTTTACAACAACACTGCGATCCACTGGAAAAAGGCTAACTGGCACATTGGAAGAGGTCAAATAACTATGGCAAACGTCCTCCTCCTCCTCCTTATTTCTCTTTTCTTTAATGAGTAACTGAAAATTAAATATGTGGACTATTTAACAGCATTTTTAAATATATATGAACAGATTTTTTAAAATTATGTTTTAATGTATGCTACGGTTTTAATTAATCATGCACAATAAATTCTATTCTATTCTATTCCTTCTTCTTCTTTTATTTGAATCAATAAAGAAAAAGAAAGGAAGAAAAAGAAAAGAGAAAAAGGAAGAGACCCCAAGAGGCCAAGAAAATTAAGTCTTGAGAATTCCGAAAAGTGCAAAACGAGAGCGGATTAATAGGGAGTGAGAACAATGTGAAGAGAGAATGTACTCCTTTGGTCTTGATGTTAGTCATACAAAAAATTCGAGAGCAAAGTGCAAGCTTTGGACTAAGGAAGTCGAATCTAGCTAGACAACCATGTTTTGTGGAAGAAGCATTGGTCATGCAAGGATGAGGTGTTCATTGATCTTTAAGGAAATCGCAAAGGAGTTAATTTTCTTGGCCTCTTGGGGTCTCTTCCTTTTTCTCTTTTCTTTTTCTTCCTTTCTTTTTCTTTATTGATTATGATCATTTATCTAAAACACGTCACTTCTTATTTTCACAGCCTTGAGAAAGCCCTGGCGCAATTCGCCAAAGAGGGCGAAACACGTGTCGGCTGTTTACGTTCAATTCTGCACTAATAAAATGTTATACTCTTTCTAAACTTTGGATCGACCCTATCTGTTGAATGAAAATTTGAATCAACGATCACAGGATTTAACCTAAAAAACAGTATGCACAAAAACCTGGAAAACATACTCTACCTTTCAAAAAACTGTCCTTTTTCAAAACTCTAAAAGGTCCAGAGTTTTTGAGTATGTTTCCTCTACCTCCACAAAAATCTCTGTGAAAACAGATATAGTCCTGGAATCCTTGGACCTTCAATGCTCAGTCGTTATGAAACTTTGTCAAGAGGTGACCCCCCATGAACATATGAGTCAACCTTTTAGCCTTTTCAAGTAGGCATATTCACGGCAAGCAAACTGCTTTGTTAAGGGGTCATCACATCTATATACATGGCAAGCTTATTAGCTTTCTCAAGGTGTCACCATAACATTTAACAAAGACAACCCTATTGGCTTTGTGATGGTGTCATTGCATAATTTATATGAATACAAGTCTACTAGCTTTGTCAACCACATAATTATTCAAAACAAGCCTATTGCCTTTGTTAAAGAGTTGCCGCATAAATATACAGAGCAAGCATACTGCCTTTGTCAAAGAGCTATTATATCAATGTAGAATGACAAGTCTAATGGCTTTGTGAACAACATTAAATATCATAGTGTTTTTTTGCACTTTTCATACCACATAATGTAGCCATAGGAGCAGCCACATTGGGTCACTGCAGTCCTCAGATGAATAACAGCTTGAGGAAAACTTAAAAACGTGGCTAACTGTTCCTGTGGTTATGTTCTATAGACCCCAGAAAACAAAGGGTTACTCTTAATAAACGTTTTCTGGGTGATTTTGCACTACCTGCAGCTCTCCACTGCACTTTTCTAGCACGTTGGTGGTGACCCTCACTAGACTGGGGCATCACAAAGCAGAAAAAAGTATGAAAATGAGGCCTCGAAGGGCATTATTGGGCACTCCTGGGTGAGAGCAGTGAATAATAAATGATTGACTCCCGCGGCTCATTTATTATTCTTTTTCTACGCTTTTAGTTTGTGGGTGCTCGGTGTCACCCAGGACACCCACTATTGTTTTTAATGTTGCGGGCCACTGGGGAACCCTCAAGACCCCACTGTCTCCCGCCCAGCAGGAGATGTTTTTCTTTACTCTGGTAGATACATTTCTTCTCCCACCTGGCGGAAGCCTTTCTCCTCCTTCTAGGTGGGAGCAATTACGTCTTCCCTGCCTATCTCTGGAAGTAATAGAATGGGGTCCACAGGACACTGGTTATTGTCAGGCCATTGGGATGGGGTCCCTAGGGCCATACCATGGCTCCGGGAAGGAAGGCACTTCTCCTCCCCAAAAAGGAGTACAACAAACCCTGGAGTTGGGGTTCCTGTGGCCATACTATGGATCAGGGAGCAGGGCAACATGCTCCACTGCTCCAAACATAATACGACAGGCCCTCAGGGATGGGGTCCCTGGGGCCACTGGATGACTTGGGCAGATGGCAGACACACATACACGTGGCCTCCTCTTTTTAAAATGAATTAATGATGCGTCGACCCCCGCCATTCTACGCAGTAAGCAAATACATTTTGGCCCAAACGGTGGTGGGGGGGTCTCTCTTGAACCCCCCACCATGCCAAGGGGGGGGGGGGGGGGGATCAGGGTACCACTACTCTGCCCACCTATTTGTTTTAAAATTTTCTTCAGGACAGCGGGCTGAGTACCTAATTCCTAAAATGGTAACCTCAACATCTTTGTTGATGTTGACAGTAGCCAATGAAAGCTAATCTTTTAATCTATTGGGTCAGCGGATTCTAGACATTCATTTTGTACCGCAGATCTCGTAACTTTCACATGAGATTCGCTCTAGGTGAAATTCTGGCCCAAAATGAGGACTTATGAGAGGGAATCAGACTTAAAATTAGTGACTCACCAATAATTAATTATTTCTTAGTGGATCCTCCGGGTCCATCTCATAATGGGGTGGATTTTCCCCACCTCATTCCTAGAGTTACTGCCAGCATCGGTAACTCCAGAGGTGGGGAATATTCTGCATATTTACTGGGCAATTCATGAGTGCCAAAGAACAGTATTAGCCCATATACAGACAGGCCAAGTCGTAGGCTCGGTGAAAGTAGATTGATAAGTGTGGCTCAAATCCACCCGAGTGACTTACCACACTCACCTATAGTTACTCAGTAAGAAGTCAGCCGGACAGTGGAGAAGAATAAACAAAGTAATTTTATTAGGCCACAAACTCCCATATGAGAGGGCCCTTTCATAACCAGTAAGGCGAGCACTTGTTAAGTGCTGCGTCTGCGTTCTGTTCAATAGAATATCCACAGCATGCGGTACCATTACTGTGAGGTCTGAACCCAGGACGAGACCTTCCGATTGTCTAATAGAGACCGCAGCCGCCGCTGTGGCCCGTAGACAGCTCGGCAGCGCTCTTGCCATATTGTCGAGCATAGCAGAGAAGTAAGCACACGGTCTCTGTTTCCCCCCCAAAACATTGTGTTAGGACAGACAGCGCGCAACCTTCCGCCTCATGTACATAAAGCACAAAAGGCTTCAGGTAATCAGGTGTTCCCAAAACAGGTGCAGAACATAAAGTAGTTTTTAGTGACTCAAAGGCTTCCTGACATGTGAGGGTCCAGGGTAGGGGTTCGCGCACCTCTTTAGTAGTCAGATACAGTAGGGGTTTTGTTAGTAAAGCATAATTTGGTATCCACTGGCGACAATACGAGGTTATGCCCAAAAACGCGCATACCTCTCGCTGCGTGTTAGGTACAGCCATGTTAGTTATCGCTTTTATGCGCTCCGGTGTCAACCGCCTCCCCTCCTTAGAAAGGAGATGACCTAATTAGGTTACCTCCGTTCGACAATATTGGAATTTAGGAAGGGACACTTTGTGGCCCTTGTGTGCCAAATGATGTAATAATTTAACCATAGCATCCCGACAACCATCCTTGGTGTCCGAAGCGATGAGAATATCATCCACATATTGTAACATAACATTGCCTGCGGGTAGTTCCAAGTCGTCCAATTGAGCTTTCAATGCCTGGCTATAAATGCTGGGACTCTCTGTATATCCTTGAGGAATTCTCTTAAATCTAAAACTTCGGCCAGCCAATGAGAATCCGAAGAGATAACGGCTATCCTCATGTACAGGAATACTGAATAAAGCATTCTTCAGATCCAGAACAGAAAAATATTTAGCCGATGGGGGAATCATTGTCAAGATTGTTGTAATGTCAGAAACCACTGGGTACTGGGGCTCAACCACCTTGTTAATGTGGCGTAAGTCAATCACAAATCTATAGACATCAGGTGTATCATCTTTGGCATCAGGTGACCGTCTTTTTAGAGTCCGTCTCCTCCACGACCCCCGATCGAATCAAATCCTGTATTATCTACAATAGGGCCTTTTCGCCATCCCTCGATATCTTATATTGGGGTATTCTGGGCAATTGGGCTCCCACTTTAACCTTGATGGACACGGGAGCAATATCCATTTTTCCCACATCCGTATCACTGTTGGCCCATAAGCTCTCTGGGACCCCTTCAAATTCAAATTCAGGCGGTAGAGGCTCGTCTTTGGAAAAACATTGCTGTGCACGTGCAACGGTAGGACCCAATGTAAGGTACACACAGTCCGGAGAACAATAAATGGTGGCATGCAACCTCTTCAGCAAGTCTAACCCCAACAAATTTTCACCACAATTGGAAGTCAACAGAAAAGGGGAATCTACAGTGAAAGGGCCAATCGTAAGAGCGAGTGGTTTAGAGATGGGGCTAATCACCGGAGTACCTGAGAATCCCACGGAGATATTATTCTTGCCAGACAGAGCCCCCCCTGGAACCTGAGAACGAGCCACTGAACTTTTCATAGCACCCGTATCTACCAAAAATTTCTGTTGGGACCCCGACAAATCTGCAGTCACATAAGGTCCTCGTTGATCAACATCCACAGAAACTGGTCCCTCGCTCTGTCCTACGCTGTCCTAGTTATGGGAGAATCCTGTCAAATCATCCATCGTATAATCATCGTTGTAGTACTGTCCACCTTCCCTCTGAAAGTGTTGTCTATCCCTATTTCCATCGAAACAATTTCCTCTTTGCCTCACTACACCATCAGACTGCCCATCATGTCTTCGAAAATCACCTCGGCCCCGCCCTCTGCCTTGGCCAGCATTCGACTGAAACTCAGGACAATCTCTCCACCAGTGCCCCTCCTGCTTACATTTTGCGCACTGATTCTGTCCCAATCGCTCTCTCTTGTCACCCCTTCCATAACCACTTCCCCCTCGTCCCGCTGCCGCAGGTGAAGCACCTCTTCCCCGACCTCTGGACACCTGTTGTAACAAAACCCTCGTCTTCAAATCCTTGGCCTTCTTTTGCTGTTTGTCCTTAGTCTAATTTTCTCTATGTTCATAATACTGAGCCATGCTTAGGATGCCAGAGGGAGTGGACGTCGTCCACGCACTCTCCGACGCCTGTAACCTCGCCGATATTTCCGGTAACAAGTTCATTACGAACCTGTTAACGAAAAGCCGTAACCCTCCATCCTGTGACATGTCTTGTCCACTGAAATCCATAAACGTCTCCTCAAACCTAGTAAAAAAATCAGAAACAGCTTCATCCTTTTTCTGTCTACAGGCTGTCAACTTATCCCAGTCCACTTTCTTCGGGGGGATGAGAGAGTGCAGGCTTTCGTTCCTTATCCCAATCCTGCAATTCCGTCCATGTACCACCCAGTTCCTCCGTATGATCAGTGTCCTTCACCTGTCTCTTATTCCTACGGGAGGGGGGAATGAGCGAGTGCGACTCGCAGACACAGAGGAATACTCAAAATGGAGGCACACAAGCTAAGCTAAGGAAACTGAATATCACCACACGTATAAATGAATAATCACATGAAGAGTAAAAATAACGTAAGAGCATAAGTATATACTTCATTAGTTAGACACATGATGCTAACTTGCATATGTAAATGTCAATGGGTGGGGCATCGAAAATGAAACCTATCAGACCCTCCTTTTAGCATCATTTGGCTAACTGGAGCGTAGCCTTTATTAGCTAAAAAGGTAGCGCCTTTACATTCCATGCTAGGGGCGGGGCACACTTTAATCAAAAATATCATTATCAATAAGCATCAACCAACGAATATCTGGAAGTTCGATTTCAGTAGAAGCAGGATATTGACCAGTCACCTTTCTTGAGGGCCGTAAATTACTAGCACACATTGAGCAGCAAGGGGGAAGGCAGTAAACACAGAGGCAGCATGTCAGGAGTACACCCACTACTCCGACTATCCCCATTAGTATTTTCCAGCCCCACGAGGAGAAAACACCCCAGAGCCACCCCTGTAGTGACCATGTCCCAGTGTCCTGATTAAGTTCAGTCGCTAATCTATGGAGTTTCTGTACCGCTAAGTTAACTGTCGGGGCTGAATCTGGAATATACACGCAGCAAGACGTCCCGATGGCGCGACAGGCTCCGCCCCTATCAGCAAGGATGACGTCTAACACCATCCTGTTTTGGATCGTGAATAATCTCATAGCCTGCATCTCAACAGACATATTAGCAGAAATGTCTGCTTCAGTATTGACCACTTTCTCCATCACCCTCGACAACCTACGGATGGCCCTACTGTTAAATATCGGACCCCAAAATGGCAATAAGCCCTTAGAGAAATCTGTCCATTGTTGTAAAGAGGTGTCAGTCTGATCTACATCTTCAACCTGAAGTGCCCTCCTTATGCGCTGCTCTGGCGGGCTGGTAAACCTACGATGAGTCTTATGATAGTCAGAAGGTGCCACGTACACAGGTGGAAGCATATAGGCCAGATAACATATTCCACCCCAACCCTCGGGCAGCCATAGATATCCATTGTCTCCACATACAAAGTAAATATTGGGGGGGTCACTAGAGAAGGACTAAGAGGCATGCCGATCGATGCAGTCATGTTGCAAGAACTGTTCCCAACCTTTATAGGACCCCTCCCTGCTATACAAAAGAATGGTGACGGTCCCACAACCACTAAGGGCGTCAAAGACATATTAGCACCGTTCCCTTTTGGGGGGTGTCTATATGACAGAGAGGAATTTAACTGTAGAAAACTTTCCCTAACTTTGTCAGTGTCATCGGGAGTCATGAATCGTCCAACTTTCTTCGAGCATGTCTCTATAAATGTTTGATCAAAACGTCCGTCAGTAAACAACTGTCCAAGGGACGAAGTGGGCATAGGGCGTACTCGCATTGTCATAGTAGATCCTCTGTCTGATAATCGGGGAGATAGGGAATCCGGTTGTTGGAAATATTTGACCATACCAATCAAAGTGTACCACCCCACACAACTATTCACCGGTGTCAGGGGAAGTGCTAGGAATCTATCTTTTTTATAAGCAGCTGAAGGTAACAATCCACAAACCCAACAATCGGTCACATTATAGACTGCATGAGCGCGATGTCGAGTTTTAATAAAAACATTATCCCTATAGCCTTTACGTAAACTTTGTTCACCATAATCAACAGTAATCATGTTATGTTCGGGAATGGCAGAAGGTGTGGGAGCAAACACATGTACAGGATAAGCTTTGTCCAGAAAAACCAATATTCCAAGAATCACAATGAAGGCAATAAGCAGTATTACAATGACCACTATTTTTCCTGTAAAGCCAACCATGGGGAATCAGGTTCGGGTCTACGAGGAGCCGCGAAAGGCTGCTCCTCGTCGGGGATGGGACGACCAAAGGGGTACATTTCTTTTACCAAAAATCAAAACCCCAAAAAAAAGAAAAACTAAACTAGGAAAAATAGTCCCAGGCACTCCAAAACCGGCCAGAGGGGTTCTTCAACCCTTAAAAGGGATCTTCGTCCCTGTGTCCGTTAAAGCCTCACAGGTAGGCTTCTATTGTTCGTTCCCTAATCCCTCGTGGGAGTTGCACGGCTGCAGCAACTCAGGAGCACTAATCTGGGCCCAGACACCACTCTAATGTCTCGTGAAACAGAATCTTCGGCCAAACACCAGGGCTCTTACTAGTCCATCCCTATCACTAATCTTATTCTGTAAGATATTGTTCACACCTCTACCTGTTCCAGTACCCTATCTAAGCCCTTCTTCCAGTGTTTAGTCCCTCATGCCTTTCTCCTTTCTGGGCCGCAGATTATAGCGAGTGCTCCCTCACACTTCAGGATCTGTGAACAAAATGGGGATGTTATTGGCAGGTGTTGCGTCCTTCGATGCCTGATCACTATTCTCAACGGGAGCCTTGGAGCCTGCAACAATTGTTTTCTTTCTCTTTACTGTACTCAGCTCCTCTCCCCTCAGTGAGGCATCAGAGAAAGGTGTGTATCTTGGTATTACTTCACCCTCTTGGTCAGCAACGCCATCTCTCACCCATTTGTCATACGGCAATAGTAGTGGAACCTTCTTTACATGCGATGCATGGGTCCACGCCTTCCGACCCTCAACTCGAAGTGCGGTACGTGTTGTCAGGAGCACCTGCCTCGGCTCCGACCATCTCGGTTCCAAGCAAGACTTCCGCTGATACTTCTTCACCACAACCCAGTCCCCGGGTTGTATGGCATGTCCGGGCCCCTCCGGCAACGGCTTCAGGGTGTCTGCTACCTGCTGATGAATAGAACGAAGATCTTTAGTCAAAGCATACAAGTAGTCTATCAACAGAGGATATTCAATTTCTGAAAAACATTTTGGTCTCGGTACTCCCCACAAGTTAGCGGGCGGCCAAAGACCACCTCGTGAGGGGAGACACCCGTTCTGGAATTAACTGTCACCCTGGTAGAAAGCAAGGCTAAGGGAAGGGCATCTGGCCAACGGAGTCCTGTACTCTCCTGTATTTTGGCCATCTTCAACTTTAGCGTTCCAATAAATCTCTCTACAAGTCCCGCGGCCTGAGGGTGTTGGGCCGCGTGGAACTTTTGGGAAATCTGCAGACCCTTACATATCTGCTTCATCAATTCAGCATTAAAGGATGTGCCATTATCACTCCAGATCACTCTAGGCAAGCCGTATCGAGAAAAATATTCTTTTATCAACATCTTGGCTGTGGAAATGGCCGTACAATCTTTCGTTGGGAATGCCTCCACCCACCTGCTAAAAGAGCATACAACCACCAGGACATATTTGAGGTTGTTAACCCTTTCCATTTCAATATAATCCATCTGAATCACCTCAAAAGGGAAAGAGGGGGGAGCGAAATTGCCCACTGGGACAGGTGTTCCCTTTCCTGTATTATGCCTAAGCATGGGCGAATTTTGCGGATCTCGCGTTCGCGAATTTTGCGGATTTGCGGATTCGCAATCCGCAAAATCCGCGAATTCCCGCGAATTTGCGGATTTTTTTTTTTTTGTGTTCGCCCGTGTTTCTGCCAGTTCGCGAGGGTTTTTACAATTTCGCAATTTGCGAACTTACCTGTCGGGTCGCAAGTTTTGCGAACTTGTTGTTTCTACGTGTCCAGCCTGTTTGGGACACTCTTCTTCATCACTGCCACTCTCTGTCACCACTGCCACTCTCTGACTACTCATGCCACCCTCTGGCCCACCCATGCCACCCTCTGTTTCATCACCACACCCTCTGGTTGTCCAGTGTACATTATTTTCGGCAAAGCAAAGCACACCTTCCCTGCCTCAAGTGACCTGAATTAATTTGGGGCTGATTAATGTGTCACAGAATAGTTTTTTAGCTGGCACCTGCTTCCTTAGTGCGCCCTGATTAGTGATCTTTTGCACTTGCTAAGTGCTTTCATTGTTGCAAAATTAGTTACAACACCTGCCCTGCCCCAACTGACAATAATGAATTAGGGGCTGATTAATGGATTTTAACTTCCAGCCTGGCTCCTGCTTGTCTCCCTTAGCTGTAATTCAGGACCTTTGTGGCATATGTGTAACTATTCTGAGGTTCAGAGCAGGGTCACATAATAGTTTCAACTGGCAACTGAACTCTGGAGGGGCCCCTCAGGAAGCACTACAGGAAATGGCTACTAATGATGAGCCTGAACTTTTGAACCTGGTAAGTAGTTACTTTCAGTTTTGCTAAGATCGTATTTCTGCAATTTTGCACTTATTCGCGGGGCGCGAACTCACGCGAACAGTGCGAGCAGTGCGAGCAAAATCCGCTGCTCGCGGATTTGCGGATTTTGCGGGAGATTCGCGAATCTCGCGGATTGCGAATTTCCCGAAAATCCGCAAAATCCGCGAGCGGAACGGATTTTCCGCCCATGCTTAATTATGCCTTAAACATACCATACACCGTTGTACTAAATGGGTAGCCACTTTAGGAATATATTTATTGCTCCACACTGGGTCCAGTAATTTGCATATACCCTTAGCACTAATATGTGCTGGCCCATGAGCCATTGTCACCACTGGGAGGACATATGCGTTTGGGAGTAACCATCGTCTTTTGTCTGTCACATCTGTCCAACATTCATCAGAATCCAATCACCCCCCACCATCCTTCCATGTCCACAATTCATCCTCAGTCGCCTTTTCTTGTATGTTCTTTACGCTCTGCACAGTATCTGCAATCATATTAACGTCTGGTACCCATCTAGCTGGTCCTGCCACAAACATTCGTGGGAGTTTCGTCCTAGCTGTCTCTTTTGCCGTTTGGTCCACGAACGCGTTTCCCCGTCCTACATCGTCCACCACCGCCTTATGTGCACTACACTTTATCACAGCCAGTCGTCTGGGTAGCGTCAATGCTGTAAGTAGTCGTAATATCAGTGGGCCGTGTTGGATTCTTTGTCCATGTGATGTCAAAAAGCCCCGTTCTGCCCAGAGTCGCCCGTAACTATGAGCCACGCCAAAGGCGTACTGGCTGTCAGTATAGATATTCACATCCAGTCCTTCACTCAACTCACACGCTCGCAACAAGGCTATTATTTCTGCAGCCTGGGCCGAATGATATGGAATCCTAGAGGTCTCCACTACTGTCTGTAATGTCGTAACTGCATATGCTGACATCGACGTACCGTCTGCAAGTTTAAAACAAGACCCGTCAACATACAGTTCCCCATCAGGATCATCTAGGGGTTTATCAGTCAAGTCAGTTCTCCCTTTCGTCCCCTCCTCTGTCCGAAACAAACAATCGTGTATTTCATCGTCTTTTGTATCTGATGGGATGGATAGCAACGTGGCTGGGTTCAGAGTGGCACATCGCTTTATCGTGACATGGGGTGCGAATAGTGTCATTTCATAACCAGTAAGGCGAGCACTTGTTAAGTGCTGCGTCTGCGTTCTGTTCAATAGAATATCCACAGCATGCGGTACCATTACTGTGAGGTCTGAACCCAGGACGAGACCTGCCGATTGTCTAATAGAGACCGCAGCCGCCGCTGTGGCCCGTAGACAGCTCGGCAGCGCTCTTGCCATATTGTCGAGCATAGCAGAGAAGTAAGCAAACGGTCTCTGTTTCCCCCCCAAAATATTGTGTTGGGACAGACAGCGCGCAACCTTCCGCCTCATGTACATAAAGCACAAAAGGCTTCAGGTAATCAGGTGTTCCCAAAACAGGTGCAGAACATAAAGTAGTTTTTAGTGACTCAAAGGCTTCCTGACATGCGGGGGTCCAGGGTAGGGGTTCGCGCACCTCTTTAGTAGTCAGATACAGTAGGGGTTTTGTTAGTAAAGCATAATTTGGTATCCACTGGCGACAATACGAGGTTATGCCCAAAAACGCGCGTACCTCTCGCTGCGTGTTAGGTACAGCCATGTTAGTTATCGCTTTTATGCGCTCCGGTGTCAACCTCCTCCCCTCCTTCGAAACGAGATGACCTAATTAGGTTACCTCCGTTCGACAATATTGGATTTTAGGAAGGGACACTTTGTGGCCCTTGTGTGCCAAATGATGTAATAATTTAACCGTAGCATCCCGACAACCATCCTTGGTGTCCGATGCGATGAGAATATCATCCACATATTGTAACATAACATTGCCTGCGGGTAGTTCCAAGTCGTCCAATTGAGCTTTCAATGCCTGGCTATAAATGCTGGGACTCTCTGTATATCCTTGAGGAATTCTCTTAAATCTAAAACTTCGGCCAGCCAATGAGAATCCGAAGAGATAACGGCTATCCTCATGTACAGGAATACTGAAGAAAGCATTCTCCAGATCCAGAACAGAAAAATATTTAGCCGATGGGGGAATCATTGTCAAGATTGTTGTAATGTCAGAAACCACTGGGTACTGGGTCTCAACCACCTTGTTAATGTGGCGTAAGTCAATCACAAATCTATAGACATCAGGTGTATCATCTTTGGCATCAGGTGACCGTCTTTTTAGAATCGGAAGGATAGGACTGTTACATATGTTAGAGTCCGTCTCCTCCACGACCCCCGATCGAATCAAATCCTGTATTATCTGCAATAGGGCCTTTTCGCCATCCCTCGATATCTTATATTGGGGTATTCTGGGCAATTGGGCTCCCACTTTAACCTTGATGGACACGGGAGCAATATCCATTTTTCCCACATCCGTATCACTGTTGGCCCATAAGCTCTCTGGGACCCCTTCAAATTCAGGCGGTAGAGGCTCGTCTTTGGAAAAACATTGCTGCGCACGTGCAACGGTAGGACCCAATGTAAGGTACACACCGTCCGGAGAACAATAAATGGTGGCATGCAACCTCTTCAGCAAGTCTAAACCCAACAAATTTTCACCACAATTGGAAGTCAACAGAAAAGGGGAATCTACAGTGAAAGGGCCAGTCGTAAGAGCGAGTGGTTTAGAGATGGGGCTAATCACCGGAGTACCTGAGAATCCCACGGAGATATTATTCTTGCCAGACAGAGCCGCCCCTGGAACCTGAGAACGAGCCACTGAACTTTTCATAGCACCCGTATCTACCAAAAATTTCTGTTGGGACCCCGACAAATCTGCAGTCACATAAGGTCCTCGTTGATCAACATCCACAGAAACTGGTCCCTCGCTCTGTCCTACGCTGTCCTAGTTATGGGAGAATCCTGTCAAATCATCCATCGTATAATCATCGTTGTAGTACTGTCCACCTTCCCTCTGAAAGTGTTGCCTATCCCTATTTCCATCGAAACAATTTCCTCTTTGCCTCACTACACCATCAGACTGCCCATCAGGTCTTCGAAAATCACCTCGGCCCCGCCCTCTGCCTTGGCCAGCATTCGACTGAAACTCAGGACAATCTCTCCACCAGTGCCCCTCCTGCTTACATTTTGCGCACTGATTCTGTCCCAATCGCTCTCTCTTGTCACCCCTTCCATAACCACTTCCCCCTCGTCCCGCTGCTGCAGGTGAAGCACCTCTTCCCCGACCTCTGGACACCTGTTGTAACAAAACCCTCGTCTTCAAATCCTTGGCCTTCTTTTCCTGTTTGTCCTTAGTCTAATTTTCTCTATGTTCATAATACTGAGCCATGCTTAGGATGCCAGAGGGAGTGGACGTCGTCCACGCACTCTCCGACGCCTGTAACCTCGCCGATATTTCCGGTAACAAGTTCATTACGAACCTGTTAACGAAAAGTCGTAACCCTCCATCCTGTGACATGTCTTGTCCACTGAAATCCATAAACGTCTCCTCAAACCTAGTAAAAAAATCAGAAACAGCTTCATCCTTTTTCTGTCTACAGGCTGTCAACTTATCCCAGTCCACTTTCTTCGGGGGGATGAGAGAGTGCATATACTTAATAATCCGCCCCGGCAAAGCCAAAATCTCCGCTTTCGGCTTCTCACCCGGCTTTCGTTCCTTATCCCAATCCTGCAATTCCGTCCATGTACCACCCAGTTCCTCCGTATGATCAGTGCCCTTCATCTGTCTCTTATTCCTACGGGAGGGGGGAATGAGCGAGTGCGACTCGCAGACACAGAGGAATACTCAAAATGGAGGCACACAAGCTAAGCTAAGGAAACTGAATATCACCACACGTATAAATGAATAATCACATGAAGAGTAAAAATAACGTAAGAGCATAAGTATATACTTCATTAGTTAGACACATGATGCTAACTTGCATATGTAAATGTCAATGGGTGGGGCATCGAAAATGAAACCTATCAGACCCTCCTTTTAGCATCATTTGGCTACCTGGAGCGTAGCCTTTATTAGCTAAAAAGGTAGCGCCTTTACATTCCATGCTAGGGGCGGGGCACACTTTAATCAAAAATATCATTATCAATAAGCATCAACCAACGAATATCTGGAAGTTCGATTTCAGTAGAAGCAGGATATTGACCAGTCACCTTTCTTGAGGGCCGTAAATTACTAGCACACATTGAGCAGCAAGGGGGAAGGCAGTAAACACAGAGGCAGCATGTCAGGAGTACACCCACTACTCCGACTATCTCCATTAGTAATTTCCAGCCCCACGAGGAGAAAACACCCCAGAGCCCCCCTGTAGTGACCATGTCCCAGTGTCCTGATGAAGTTCAGTCGCTAATCTATGGAGTTTCTGTACCGCTAAGTTAACTGTCGGGGCTGAATCTGGAATATACACGCAGCAAGACGTCCCGATGACGCGACAGGCTCCGCCCCTATCAGCAAGGATGACGTCTAACACCATCCTGTTTTGGATCGTGAATAATCTCATAGCCTGCATCTCAACAGACATATTAGCAGAAATGTCTACTTCAGTATTGACCACTTTCTCCATCACCCTCGACAACCTACGGATGGCCCTACTGTTAAATATCGGACCCCAAAATGGCAATAAGCCCTTAGAGAAATCTGTCCATTGTTGTAAAGAGGTGTCAGTCTGATCTACATCTTCAACCTGAAGTGCCCTCCTTATGCGCTGCTCTGGCGGGCTGGTAAACCTACGATGAGTCTTATGATAGTCAGAAGGTGCCACGTACACAGGTGGAAGCATATAGGCCAGATAACATATTCCACCCCAACCCTCGGGCAGCCATAGATATCCATTGTCTCCACATACAAAGTAAATATTGGGGGGGGTCACTAGAGAAGGACTAAGAGGCATGCGGATCGATGCAGTCATGTTGCAAGAACTGTTCCCAACCTTTATAGGACCCCTCCCTGCTATACAAAAGAATGGTGACAGTCCCACAAACGCTAAGGGCGTCAAAGACGTATTAGCACCGTTCCCTTTTGGGGGGTGTCTATATGACAGAGAGGAATTTAACTGTAGAAAACTTTCCCTAACTTTGTCAGTGTCATTGGGAGTCATGAATCGTCCAACTTTCTTCGAGCATGTCTCTATAAATGTTTGATCAAAACGTCCGTCAGTAAACAACTGTCCAAGGGACGAAGTGGGCATAGGGCGTACTCGCATTGTCATAGTAGATCCTCTGTCTGATAATCGGGGAGATAGGGAATCCGGTTGTTGGAAATATTTGACCATCCCAATCAAAGTGTACCACCCCACACAACTATTCACCGGTGTCAGGGGAAGTGCTAGGAATCTATCTTTTTTATAAGCAGCTGAAGGTAATAATCCACAAACCCAACAATCGGTCACATTATAGACTGCATGAGCGCGATGTTGAGTTTTAATAAAAACATTATCCCAATAGCCTTTACGTAAACTTTGTTCACCATAATCAACAGTAATCATGTTATGTTCGGGAATGGCAGAAGGTGTGGGAGCAAACACATGTACTGGATAAGCTTTGTCCAGAAAAAACAATATTCCAAGAATCACAATGAAGGCAATAAGCAGTATTACAATGACCACTATTTTTCCTCTGCGCTGTAAAGCCAACCATGGGGAATCAGGTTCGGGTCTACGAGGAGCCGCGAAAGGCTGCTCCTCGTCGGGGACGGGACGACCAAAGGGGTACATTTCTTTTACCAAAAATCAAAACCCAAAAAAAAAGAAAAACTAAACTAGGAAAAATAGTCCCAGGCACTCCAAAACAGACCAGAGGGGTTCTTCAACCCTTAAAAGGGATCTTCGTCCCTGTGTCCGTTAAAGCCTCACAGGTAGGCTTCTATTGTTCGTTCCCTAATCCCTTGTGGGAGTTGCACGGCTGCAGCAACTCAGGAGCACTAATCTGGGCCCAGACACCACTCTAATGTCTCGTGAAACAGAATCTTCGGCCAAACACCAGGGCTCTTACTAGTCCATCCCTATCACTAATCTTATTCTGTAAGATATTGTTCACACCTCTACCTGTTCCAGTACCCTATCTAAGCCCTTCTTCCAGTGTTTAGTTCCTCATGCCTTTCTCCTTTCTGGGCCGCAGATTATAGCGAGTGCTCCCTCGCACTTCAGGATCTGTGAACAAAATGGGCATGTCATTGGCAGGTGTTGCGTCCTTCGATGCCTGATCACTATTCTCAACGGGAGCCTTGGAGCCTGCAACAATTGTTTTCTTTCTCTTTACTGTACTCAGCTCCTCTCCCCTCAGTGAGGCATCAGAGAAAGGTGTGTATCTTGGTATTACTTCACACTCTTGGTCAGCAACGCCATCTCTCACCCATTTGTCATACGGCAATAGTAGTGGAACCTTCTTTACATGCGATGCATGGGTCCACGCCTTCCGACCCTCAACTCGAAGTGCGGTACGTGTTGTCAGGAGCACCTGCCTCGGCTCCGACCATCTCGGTTCCAAGCAAGACTTCCGCTGATACTTCTTCACCACAACCCAGTCGCCGGGTTGTATGGCATGTCCGGGCCCCTCCGGCAACGGCTTTAGGGTGTCTGCTACCTGCTGATGAATAGAACGAAGATCTTTAGTCAAAGCATACAAGTAGTCTATCAACAGAGGATATTCAATTTCTGAAAAACATTTTGGTCTCGGTACTCCCCACACGTTAGCGGGCGGCCAAAGACCACCTCGTGAGGGGAGACACCCGTTCTGGAATTAACTGTCACCCTGGTAGAAAGCAAGGCTAAGGGAAGGGCATCTGGCCAACGGAGTCCTGTACTCTCCTGTATTTTGGCCATCTTCAACTTTAGCGTTCCATTAAATCTCTCTACAAGTCCCGCGGCCTGAGGGTGTTGGGCCGCGTGGAACTTTTGGGAAATCTGCAGACCCTTACATATCTGCTTCATCAATTCAGCATTAAAGGATGTGCCATTATCACTCCAGATCACTCTAGGCAAGCCGTATCGGGAAAAATATTCTTTTATCAACATCTTGGCTGTGGAAATGGCCGTACAATCGTTCGTTGGGAATGCCTCCACCCACCTGCTAAAAGAGCATACAACCACCAGGACATATTTGAGGTTGTTAACCCTTTCCATTTCAATATAATCCATCTGAATCACCTCAAAAGGGAAAGAGGGGGGAGCGAAATTGCCCACTGGGACAGGTGTTCCCTTTCCTGTATTATGCCTTAAACATACCATACACTGTTGTACTAAATGGGTAGCCACTTTAGGAATATTTTTATTGCTCCACACTGGGTCCAGTAATTTGCATATACCCTTAGCACTAATATGTGCTGGCCCATGAGTCATTGTCACCACTGGGAGGACATATGCGTTTGGGAGTAACCATCATCTTTTGTCTGTCACATCTGTCCAACATTCATCAGAATCCAAACGCCCCCCACCATCCTTCCATGTCCACAATTCATCCTCAGTCGCCTTTTCTTGTATGTTCTTTACGCTCTGCACAGTATCTGCAATCATATTAACGTCTGGTACCCATCTAGCTGGTCCTGCCACAAACATTCGTGGGAGTTTCGTCCTAGCTGTCTCTTTTGCCGTTTGGTCCACGAACGCGTTTCCCCGTCCTACATCGTCCACCACCGCCTTATGTGCACTACACTTTATCACAGCCAGTCGTCTGGGTAGCGTCAATGCTGTAAGTAGTCGTAATATCAGTGGGCCGTGTTGGATTCTTTGTCCATGTGATGTCAAAAAGCCCCGTTCTGCCCACAGTCGCCCGTAACTATGAGCCACGCCAAAGGCGTACTGGCTGTCAGTATAGATATTCACATCCAGTCCTTCACTCAACTCACACGCTCGCAACAAGGCTATTATTTCTGCAGCCTGGGCCGAATGATATGGAATCCTAGAGGTCTCCACTACTGTCTGTAATGTCGTAACTGCATATGCTGCCATCGACGTACCGTCTGCAAGTTTAAAACAAGACCCGTCAACATACAGTTCCCCATCAGGATCATCTAGGGGTGTATCAGTCAAGTCAATTCTACCTTTCGTCCCCTCCTCTGTCCGAAACAAACAATTGTGTATTTCATCGTCTTTTGTATCTGATGGGATGGGCAGCAACGTGGCTGGGTTCAGAGTGGCACATCGCTTTATCGTGACATGGGGTGCGAATAGTGTCATTTCATAACCAGTAAGGCGAGCACTTGTTAAGTGCTGCGTCTGCGTTCTGTTCAATAGAATATCCACAGCATGCGGTACCATTACTGTGAGGTCTGAACCCAGGACGAGACCTGCCGATTGTCTAATAGAGACCGCAGCCGCCGCTGTGGCCCGTAGACAGCTCGGCAGCGCTCTTGCCATATTGTCGAGCATAGCAGAGAAGTAAGCACACGGTCTCTGTTTCCCCCCCAAAACATTGTGTTAGGACAGACAGCGCGCAACCTTCCGCCTCATGTACATAAAGCACAAAAGGCTTCAGGTAATCAGGTGTTCCCAAAAGAGGTGCAGAACATAAAGTAGTTTTTAGTGACTCAAAGGCTTCCTGACATGCGGGGGTCCAGGGTAGGGGTTCGCGCACCTCTTTAGTAGTCAGATACAGTAGGGGTTTTGTTAGTAAAGCATAATTTGGTATCCACTGGCGACAATACGAGGTTATGCCCAAAAACGCGCGTACCTCTCGCTGCGTGTTAGGTACAGCCATGTTAGTTATCGCTTTTATGCCCTCCGGTGTCAATCTCCTCCCCTCCTTCGAAAGGAGATGACCTAATTAGGTTACCTCCGTTCGACAATATTGGAATTTAGGAAGGGACACTTTGTGGCCCTTGTGTGCCAAATGATGTAATAATTTAACTGTAGCATCCCGACAACCATCCTTGGTGTCCGATGCAATGAGAATATCATCCACATATTGTAACATAACATTGCCTGCGGGTAGTTCCAAGTCGTCCAATTGAGATTTCAATGCCTGGCTATAAATGCTGGGACTCTCTGTATATCCTTGAGGAATTCTCTTAAATCTAAAACTTCGGCCAGCCAATGAGAATCCGAAGAGATAACGGCTATCCTCATGTACAGGAATACTGAAGAAAGCATTCTTCAGATCCAGAACAGAAAAATATTTAGCCGATGGGGGAATCATTGTCAAGATTGTTGTAATGTCAGAAACCACTGGGTACTGGGGCTCAACCACCTTGTTAATGTGGCGTAAGTCAATCACAAATCTATAGACATCAGGTGTATCATCTTTGGCATCAGGTGACCGTCTTTTTAGAATCGGAAGGATAGGACTGTTACATATGTTAGAGTCCGTCTCCTCCACGACCCCCGATCGAATCAATCCTGTATTATCTGCAATAGGGCCTTTTCGCCATCCCTCGATATCTTATAATGGGGTATTCTGGGCAATTGGGCTCCCACTTTAACCTTGATGGACACGGGAGCAATATCCATTTTTCCCACATCCGTATCACTGTTGGCCCATAAGCTCTCTGGGACCCCTTCAAATTCAGGCGGTAGAGGCTCGTCTTTGGAAAAACATTGCTGCGCACGTGCAACGGTAGGACCCAATGTAAGGTACACACCGTCCGGAGAACAATAAATGGTGGCATGCAACCTCTTCAGCAAGTCTAAACCCAACAAATTTTCACCACAATTGGAAGTCAACAGAAAAGGGGAATCTACAGTGAAAGGGCCAATCGTAAGAGCGAGTGGTTTAGAGATGGGGCTAATCACCGGAGTACCTGAGAATCCCACGGAGATATTATTCTTGCCAGACAGAGCCGCCCCTGGAACCTGAGAACGAGCCACTGAACTTTTCATAGCACCCGTATCTACCAAAAATTTCTGTTGGGACCCCGACAAATCTGCAGTCACATAAGGTCCTCGTTGATCAACATCCACAGAAACTGGTCCCTCGCTCTGTCCTACGCTGTCCTAGTTATGGGAGAATCCTGTCAAATCATCCATCGTATAATCATCGTTGTAGTACTGTCCACCTTCCCTCTGAAAGTGTTGTCTATCCCTATTTCCATTGAAACAATTTCCTCTTTGCCTCACTACACCATCAGACTGCCCATCATGTCTTCGAAAATCACCTCGGCCCCGCCCTCTGCCTTGGCCAGCATTCGACTGAAACTCAGGACAATCTCTCCACCAGTGCCTCTCCTGCTTACATTTTGCGCACTGATTCTGTCCCAATCGCTCTCTCTTGTCACCCCTTCCATAACCACTTCCCCCTCGTCCCGCTGCCGCAGGTGAAGCACCTCTTCCCCGACCTCTGGACACCTGTTGTAACAAAACCCTCGTCTTCAAATCCTTGGCCTTCTTTTCCTGTTTGTCCTTAGTCTAATTTTCTCTATGTTCATAATACTGAGCCATGCTTAGGATGCCAGAGGGAGTGGACGTCGTCCACGTACTCTCCGACGCCTGTAACCTCGCCGATATTTCCGGTAACAAGTTCATTACGAACCTGTTAACGAAAAGTCGTAACCCTCCATCCTGTGACATGTCTTGTCCACTGAAATCCATAAACATCTCCTCAAACCTAGTAAAAAAATCAGAAACAGCTTCATCCTTTTTCTGTCTACAGGCTGTCAACTTATCCCAGTCCACTTTCTTCGGGGGGATGAGAGAGTGCATATACTTAATAATCCGCCCCGGCAAAGACAAAATCTCCACTTTCGGCTTCTCACCCGGCTTTTGTTCCTTATCCCAATCCTGCAATTCCGTCCATGTACCACCCAGTTCCTCCGTATGATCAGTGCCCTTCACCTGTCTCCACACGTCCACCGGGACTAGCAATCCAAAGAATAATTCAATGTCCGCTAAAGTCATAACAGTCGAGGATGCAGCTTCTGTCAACTCTTTATAATAGGCAGTCAGATTTTTTCTGGAATCTGGCAACTGAGCCTTCAAAGCTAACACCTCACTCCTTTTCCATGGCGTATATACCCACTGTTCTTGAAAATGGGCGTCTACACGAGCCCTAGTGACAGCATGTGTGACTGGATCTACCACTTCGGGGGCTTCAGGGTGAAAAATAGGGTGTACCTCACGCATTGGATGTATCCCAGGGAAATAGGGTGTGCCTGCAGATGGTACCTCATTTCTATACTCTAACAGGGATCTCAAACTTCGCATTACCTCCCGTACCCCAGTGTTAGCCCTATAGGCTCCATTTTTTATATCATGAAAGATTGCGGGTGCTGCTCCTCCAAACCCCTGTTCCCATAGCGCTATCAATGTTGTCGACATATGCCACAAAGCATGCTGTTGCATCAGAGGTTCAAAATCTTTCATTGTAGACCAAATGTCCTCAAACGAATAAACATTATTCCTGGCCCACTGACAAGCTTGATTAGCCACCACCTTTTTTTCATCTAAGCCAACTGTAGAGCGTGTAAGCAATTTCTGCACCTGGGAGAGCAACCCACTCCCCATACCTCTATTCGGTGTCAACAACCCCTGACTGGGAGTAGCGCTAGCAGAGACAGCAGGGAGTGCTGAGGGAAACTTGGAGGGAGCGGGTGAGCTTGCCACATGCAAAGAAACAAGGGGCGCTGGCAACGATGGGGAGACAGAAGACGCCGCGCGAGACGGGTGTGGGGCACTTGCTTGTGGGTCCGAGACCCCACCGGAGGAAGCCGGAACCGGCAATGTGGGATATAGTGGCTGCGGGGCATAAGGGGGAGGGGGCCGGGCATTCAAAACATCCTCCATCTCATCCTGTTCATCCTCTCGCACTACATAACTTTTATTTTCCTTCAACCTATAAAGCCTATCTGCGCGCTCGATCCGTTGCTTTTTCTCATTCTTTGTATGCTCCCTCGCTTTCTGTGCCATCGTCTGCGCCGCCCTCTTCTGAGCCACCTTCTCCTCCCTCAATTGACATTCTCTAACTTCCTTCTGCCACATCCGTAATGAGTCAAACATGCTCTGACGACTACGCCTAGCGAACAATTTGTCTTGTAAATAGTCTAATTTAGCCACATCAAAAGAACCTGTCAAGGGCCACTGCAAATCCACATTGTCTTTAGTATATCTGTGCCATAGAGTACCAAACAAAATCGGAGGCAATCCATGTTTCACATACATATCAAAATTAAGAGAGCCCTCCACCGGGGCGGGCTGGCTTTCGGCCAGTCTAGAATCTGATACACGACAGCAGCATCCGAAACACCGCAACTTACTGAAGCACGGCATCTTTACAATAATGCAATCACACCTTCTCACAAATTCCTTTACCTCTGTTCACTAGCTCCTAACACATTCACACATATATGGTATACATTAAATTCAAAAACACACATACATCCTATACATCAAAATCCTGCCAAACACGTGTTACCAAAATGGGACAAGGCCCGTCGACCAAGTCCTGGGGAACCTGGACCCTACCGCAGACTGAACAGTATACTAACTGTTCTGAGGCTAGGGGACACATCCGCCACTCGTGTGACACTACGGATCGCTGCGCACTTTACCGCGGGAGGCCCAGAACTCACACCTACCAAATTACCAGTCTTAGGCATTCGGGGTGAAGTCCGGGACCCGCCGCAATGAGTCACGCCTCCACCACAGTGCCACCCGGTCGGATGACCGCAAACAACCGTCCCCACACCTCCCGTTAAGTCAGAGCGCCACTCGCACTCTGAGTTCCCCGGAGCACACTAGCCCCAGGAGCACACCGGCTCCTCAAACCATTAGAGACAACCAAGTCTCTCGGAGCACTCCAGCTCCTTCAAACAACAGGCGGACCACTCACCTTCCGTATGCGGTACCGACCTCTACTGTTCTCCACCTCCGGCTGCCAGGACCAACACGGTCAGCTCCAGGTTCCGCCTTCCGGACCCCGGCGTAGGATCCGAACCGGGACCTCTCCTGATCAGCAAGGTGGGGCAGCGCTGCGAGAACCAAGCTCGGCATCAATGTGGGTATCCAGGCCCACTGTGCCGACCAGAGGGTCCCCGGTCTTCTGCGACCCACCTACGGGTGAGAAAGATCCTTATCGCGGGGTCCCTATTCGGGTGCCATCTGATAAGCCTGGCTCAAATCCACCCGAGTGACTTACCACACTCACCTATAGTTACTCAGTAAGAAGTCAGCCGGACAGTGGAGAAGAATAAACAAAGTAATTTTATTAGGCCACAAACTCCCATATGAGAGGGCCCTGTCCGACTTCACCCCTAAGAGTGCGCCGAGAGGACTAACTCATATCATCACAGCAATACATTATAACATGGTACAGTGAAGCAAAACACGCCCCATCTGGAAAAGTACTGAACCCTAGAGAGAGAAACAATGGCATCATACAAGAGGCATCTGCACCTGCAAAAGCAACATTTGGCTATCTCTGCCCAAGGCCACGGAGCCGGGCCTCAGCGTCTCTGGTGCATGAGAACACTACTGATAAGGAACTTGTTAGTTTCAGCCACAGCTAGCTGAGGAACGAAAACTGCTGCATTAGGGTTTTTCTTATTCCTACGGGAGGGGGGAATGAGCGAGTGCAACTCGCAGACACAGAGGAATACTCAAAATGGAGGCACACAAGCTAAGCTAAGGAAACTGAATATCACCACACGTATACATGAATAATCACATAAAGAGTAAAAATAACGTAAGAGCATAAGTATATACTTCATTAGTTAGACACATGATGCTAACTTGCATATGTAAATGTCAATGGGTGGGGCATCGAAAATGAAACCTATCAAGATAAAATAGTAAACTAAACAGACCTGGTCATCTTTGTGTTCCATGATTGTCTATAAATCTATGGAAGAGTTACTGTATCTATTCCTCAGCTGCTCCAGTTCCATGAAGAGATGGCAAGCAGTTGCCTCTCATTTGTTAGATCCTTGGCTATTCTTTACTTTTAGGTAGTTCCACCTTGCTTTCTATTATTGTTTTATGTTTCTTATTAGAAATTACCATAGTACAAATACCAGAAAAGTGCTCTAAAAAAGTAGGACTCAATGATTATCTTAGAGGTGCATAACCACAATTAAAATGTCTGACGCACCATGACAGAAATCCTGGTGTCATCATTACTAAGTATTTCCTGCATGCAACAGAAAAACCACACACTCCAGATTATGTCATATATGCCACCCGACCCCTGCACTCCCTTTAGCAGGAGGTTTTACACCGACCAAGACCTAAGCAGTAGGGTCAACTTTATAGAAAAGCCGTTTTGTGCCACAATAGTTCCTATCTAAAGTTAAAATCACAAATGAAAGCAGTAATCACCCATAATCAAGTCTGTACATTGGCATTTTGGGACCCCTGTCCCCTCAGTGCTCACTGAATCTACTGCACATACAGACTGAATTTTGGGAGAAGTTGCAGAACTATTTCTTCATCTTTAGTGTGCTGGGTTTAGAATACACCAAAGCCAACACGGCACAAACAGCTGCACGGCGAGAAAGGCTGATTGCATTACTGGAAATTAAATCATCAGTCAATACAGGAAGTACAATGCATTCATTAATAGTCCTTTGAATTAAAGCTGTCGCTGCATGCAGATTCTATGTGCCTACAGTATTTTACCATCAATTTGCTAAAAGTGGAAGAAAAGCAGAAGAGGTTTTTCATGTTAAATTCTGCAGAAGATATCAATCAATCAGTGGTCTATAGAGCGTGCTACTCACCCGTGAGGGTTTCAAGGTGCTGGGGGGGGGGGGGGGGGAGCAGCTTTGGGTCAGTCAAAGAGCCAGGTCTTGAGGTCCCTCCTGAACGTGTGGATGGTTGGGGAGCGTCTGATGTTGACCGGGAACTCATTCCAGGATTTGGTTGCGATGAAGAAGGCTCTCCCGCCTGTTCTGTTTCTGCGGTTTTGGGAGACCTCTGCCAGGGCGAGGTCAGCGGAGCGGAGGTTCCTCTTGGGTACATACTCGGTCATTGAGGTACGTGGGTCCAATGTTGTTGCGGGATTTGTAGGCGTAAGTGTGGAATTCGAAGGTGATCCTCTTCTCGACGGGGAGCCAGTGGAGGCTTCGTAGGTGTTGGGTCATATGTTTGTGGCGTGGTGTCCCTAGAATGAGCCTGACTGCAGCGTTTTTGATGGTTTGGAGTTTGTGTAGAAGGGTTTTGTTGATTCCAGCGTAGAGGGCATTGCCGTAGTCTGATCTGCTGGTTATGAGTGCATTGGTGACGGTCTTTCTGCAGTCAGGCGGGATCCATTTGAAGGTCTTTCGGAGGATACATAGGCAGTTGAAACTGGTGGATGCGACGGGTTGATCAGGCGGTTCATGGAGAGGGAGGAGTCGAGGATTTTGCTGAGGTTCCAGGCGTGGTCTGTTGGGGTGGGCAGGCTCCTGAGGGTGGAGGGCCACTAGGTGTTGTCCCAGGCGGAGGTTCAGGGTCTGAGGATGAGGACTTCGGTCTTCTCGAAGTTGAGCTTTAGGCAGCTGTTCTTCATTGAGGCTGCTATGTTTCTCATTCCTTCTTGGAAGCTGAGTCTGGTGACTTCTGGGTTCTTGGTGAGAGAGAGGATGAGTTTTGTGTCGCCGGCGTAGGATACGATGCTGAGCCTGTGCTGCCTGAGGATGGTGGCGATGGGGGCTATGTAGATGTTGAAGAGCGTGGGGCTGAGTGAAGATCCCTGAGGTACTCCGCAGATGATGTCAGTGGGGTCGAAGAGGAAGGGGGGAGTCTGCTCCTCTGGGTTCTGCCGGAGAGGAAGGATTGGATCCAGTTGAGGGCGGATCCCTGTATTCCTGCGTTGTGGAGTCTGGCAGTTAGCGTAAACCATATGTTTTAGAATTTAGGGCCAGATGTAGGTAATTTCCATTTACCGATTCATAAATACCGACTCATACTGAATCGGTATTCGTGAATCGGTAAATGGTATGTAGGTAAAAAGTTGGTAAAAGATACCGAATCGGTATGAGTCGGTAAGCCAAATCGGTAAATACCGAGTCGGAGAAACGCAAGCATCCCTATGGGCCACATGGCCCATAGGAATGAATGGGATACACTGACTCGGCGAAAACCGATTCGGCAATTACCGATTTGTTAATTACCGAATCGGTAATTACCGATTCGGGAGTTTGAAACACGCCATGTGAGCCTGCCAACCAATCAGGGACAGCCTACACACCCCACAACCAAGGCCCTGTGAATCCAACCAATGAGAGTGAAACACCCCACCCCAGTACTTGGGAGTGGCCACACCCATGCAGGTGGAAACCAACAGAACAAACAATTCTTCAGAGGATGGAGGAGCAGAGCATCCACAGGCAAGCCGAGTGACAGAATGGAGGCACAGGAAGGCCAAAAGGATGGTGGTGAGAGGAAAAGGAAGATAAAGTTCAGCCCAGAGGAACTACAGGTGGCTGTGGATGAAATAGTAAGCCACTACAGCCAAATATTTGGTAGACAGTCTCTGCATGTTGCAGAGACTGTGAAGAGGAACATTTGGATAGCTATTCAGGCCAAAGTCAATGCCATTGGTGTCACCCACTGGGAGATTGAGGACATTAAAAAGAGGTGGTATGACCTGCGCATCGTGACGAAGAAGAAAATTGCTGCCCAGAAAAAGGATGCTGGTGTGACTGGAGGTGGCAGGAGCAAAGCACCAAAACTGACACCGATAGAGGAGCTAGTTGAAACCACCATGGAGCCAGAATGCATCCATGGGATAAGAGACCTGGATAGCACAGCGAAAGCAACCAAGAAACAAGGTAAGAGGCATGTACCCACATCCACCCCCGCCAACCCAACCCCGTAGCCCACTGTGTACACTCATCACACTGCAGAAGAGCTCAGACTTTGTGGCAGCAATGCATCATGGTAGACGTAGTCATGTATACATAGATGCAAAGTACACCACACATGACTCAGCAAGGCATGCCACACACATCACCAAACAAGCAATGTGCACTGTGCAAAGGTGTGCAGACTATTTATTTAAGAACCACACACAGACCAACAACAACATTGACTCTATGTCAATTTGATTCCACAGGAGAGTCGTTGCGCAGTTCAGCACCGCCGAGGGAGGAGAGGGCAGCACCAACTAAAAGAGGGGAGAAAGAAAAGAGGAAAAGTTGTCACAGCGCAGGTGAAGGAGGAAACAATCCCACCCAGGAGCCCTCATCTCCAGACCCACCCACTACACCTGTCCCAATGTCCCCTCTGTTGTTTGGATCTCCGGACCTCACAAACACACCCATAGCAATGTCCAGAGGGGCCATGCCGGGAGGGGAAAGTAGCCATGCGGAGCCCCCGCAGAAGATCCTGCAGACCTCTGAATCAGAGGATGAGGAAGATGTCCCCAAAAAGAGTGCACCAGTGGCTGACAGGCCAAGACCACCGATTGCAGCAGGCGCAGCGCGCACCATTGTCCTTGGCAGGAGGGCACGTGAGGGTGGGGAGGGCCAGGAAGGGGAGAGCGTCTTCTGTGGCCTGGAGGGCACAATGGTGAAAGTACAGCGCCAGCAGGCCAAATCACTGCAAGCCATGCATAGGCAGGTTCGCTGTATGAACACCAAAATGTCCAACATGGACAAGGGCATAGGCCAAATGGCATCTAGCCTGGAGCAAATTGCACAAGGGATCACAGACATCTCAACACACATGGGAGTTCGGTCCGACAAGTTGGACAGGGATCATCTCCAGCGTGCCAGGAAACAACAGTACATGCGCCAACAGACAAAGGCCATGGATAGGTTTGCAACCAATACAGCACTCCTCTGCAGACGCTCTATTTCAACGCAGGAAGCAATAGTGCACTGCTGCACAGACTTAACACGGGGCATGGGTAGAGTGACCTCTGCGATGGAGCAGATGTTGAACTCCAACACAGGCTTTGCTGGTGACACGGGTGTGGAGGAGACTGAGGGGTCAACCAGCAGGAGTGGCTCCAGTACACTTGTACCGGAGGTGCGCAGGAGCGGCAGGCACAGCCATGCTGAGTCAGGCACCAGCAGGGAATCTGAAGGACAGGCACCAAAATCCCGCAATGTAGTGCGAGGACGCAAGCACTGACCTATGCGGGAGATTGACTCAACTGCACACAGTGACGGAAACTGAGAAGGTGCAGCCAGTGACATTGACGTACATTCTTGGATCCTCCTCAGAAGTGACAATGATGATGTAGTGCTGATTAAACTACTCATGTCATGAAGTATACCTGTGTATGTGTCATACTTTACATAGAAATATCGTTGTGTGATTTCTGTCCGTCTCAATCTACCATCTAGTGCGGCTGGTCCTGTTGCCTGGGGCTCTGCATGTTCTTGGTCGTCATCTATGTTCTCATGATGTGTCAACTCCACCTCTGTGCCTTCCTTGGTAGCAAGATTGTGCAAAATGGCACAGGTCACTATTATTTTGCAACACAGGATGGGGGGGTGTACTGTCGCGCACCTTCAATTTTGTAGAGGCAACAGAACCTGCTCTTCAGGAGTCCAAAGGTTCTCTCCACTACGTTGCGGGTGGACCTGTGTGCCACATTGTATCGCCTTTCTGCTCTGTTGGTTGGGTTGAGGTACGGTGTCAGCACAAAGGAACGCAGGGCATATGCACTGTCACCTGGGAAAGAACGAGAGGTACATGAGTTACATTCACATTGCACATTTAGCCGAGATCCATTTCAGGGTGTGTACAACTTTTTTACCTAGCAGATATCCGTCTCCAAAATCTCCATTCAGTAGCCATGTGTATATTCCGCTGTTGTGGAATATGTAGGAGTCATGCGTGCTCCCTGGGAATTTGGCAACTATGTCGGTGATGATGTTCCCTGCATTGCATATCACCTGCACGTTGATGGAGTGCATACACTTACGGTTTCTGTATATGTGTTCGGTGGCTGCAGGTCGGCATAGGGGAATGTGGGTGCCATCAATGCAGCCTATCACATTCGGGAAGTGTGCCAGTCCATAGAAGTCTGTTTTAGTTTTGGCAAGTTCCGCAGGTGGGTCAGGGAACTGTATGTAATGTCCCATTCTCTGAGTCATGACATCCAGGAACTTCCTGAAGAAACGGGACAGACAGCTCTGGGATACACCTCCTACTGCAGCTATCACACTCTGGTAGCTCCCAGAGGCAAGCAGGTGTATGCTACACAGCACCTGGACATGGGGTGGGATGGCGTGGGCCCTGGGTGTTGGATGATCCAGGTATGGGTGGAGGTCCCTTATTAGGTCCATGATGGTAGTGGGGTGCAGCCTGTACCTCTGGAGTATCTCAGGCTCAGTCAATTGGAACAGAGTGATCCTCTGCCTGTACACCTGCTCCTCCCTTTGCCACACCCTCAGACCTGCAGCCTGTAGCCTTCGCCTCCTTGCAATCACATAGAGTGCCGCCATTTTGACAACACTGTTGCATTTTGGGCCCTTTTTTATAGCATGCACATGGTTACCACCACCTTTCAGTCCATGGTAAATACCGACTCTTAAATACCGAATTTCAATGAAATCTGTATTTTTGGCCTTTCCTACATCTCGATGGCCATGTTTTCCGATTTCCTATTTACCGATTCGGTGAATAAGGACTCGGTAAATTACGTATCGGTGAATTACGAATCGGTATTTATGTACTCAGTAAATACAGAGTCGGTATTTTTCCGATTCATATTTACCGATTTGGTATTTTTTTGTCACCTACATCTCTTTCTCGCTATACCGGTAGGTAACGGACGATTTTACCGATTTTAGGCCGTTACCGACCGGTATTTGGCTTCCTACATCTGGCCCTATGTGTTTAATTTATTCTTTTCCCTACTAAATCAGGAATGTATTAAAGGAAATATATCCCTTTTTCCTTCCCCATGTGCAAGTTAAACCAATTATAAAGGTAATTCTTACATTTGCCTTTACTGGAGATGTGTTCAGGGCTTTACGTGGGGCAGGTTCCTTTGGGTCTCAGATCGTCAGTAATTAATAATGATTTTTAGTTATATACAATGCAATGGTTGAGGCAAAGAGAATGCACCTACTTACAACTGTGGCTTGTAAACGAGAATGATGGTGCTTGTGATTCCAAGGAACACAACCCTGTTTGTTCCTTCAAGGGCAAAGCCCAAAAATTGCCATAAATGATAAGAAATCAGCACCCATCCAAGAAGTATTTTCTTTGTAGTTTCCATTGTCCACAATACATATAAAAGTGCACGATCTTGTAAAAAAAAGTCCGGATTCTTGCAAGATTGTCTTATTCAAGTTCTTTATTGTGGTATTTCAACACAGAAAAATTCCAAGGACAGAAATGGATTTCCCTCTTAGCCAGCCAACGCGTTTTTCGTCTCTGACAATGAGACTTCTTCAGAGCTTAAACGTTAATTGTTAATCATAAAACAGTACATCACGGTAGATTTCCTCAAAAACAGCGTGTTGTGATAATTTTATGGCAAGACCGGAGGCTCCTATTATGCTTTTAATTGCACAGCAGCCAAGATAAGCAAAAAACTACAGTTCCCAGAGGGCCAGACAACAAACTGGGCCATGGAAATGAGAAAAAACGAGAATGCAGTAACCAATCACAGAGGACCTATTAGATAAAGACCCTAACTGACTGCGCAGCTTCCTCTTTTCTTGCTTCTCGCAGTCAGATAAGTGTCTTTATCTACGCTCACAGTATTATAATTGTTATTTAACTGTTTTTTATGCCTGTTTTCATGTTTTATACTGCATATTTGTAAAGCGCGACCTCGCGCTTCTGCTTTAACGCTCTTCGCGTGTTTTCGTTGCGCTCCGGCGCTTCTTCCCTCGTTCCCCCCCTCCCCTTTGGGAGCGCTTGGTACCTTCCTAACGCGCGCTGCTCGCGCGTCTTTCCCAAACTTCATTTACCTCACGAAAGTTTCTCCAGTCCCCGACTGCTCAGCGCAACGCTTCCTGCTCTTGGTCTTTGCTTCCGTGTGTGGAGCCGACTGACGCTCGTTGCTCGGCCCGCCTCCTGAACACGCCCCTGCCCTTCATTTAACCCTCGCTTACCTCCTGTCTATTTCTGTTGTTCCTGCTGTCACAGCCTGATTATGGAACTCGACAGTTCCTCTGAGGAGGTCCCTGCCCAGGACTCGCAGACATTCAAGAAGGACTTGAGTAAATTTATTAATAATTCAGTCGAAACAGCTGTGGAAGTTTCTATGAAACGAATGTCCAAAAATATGGAGAACTCCATGTTAAGCATCATGTCCAAAGTATTGGCCCAATCTGCGGGGGAAAGCAGAAAGAGAAAGGTGGAACACTCTGCTCAAACTCGTGTCTCTAAAAAAGCGTCACTGACTGGCGAGTCTTCCTCGCTCTTGACTGAGGACTCAGTTCCTCCCAGGCCTCCTACTAAGGAGGGGTTTGTTGGCTCCGAGGGCAAGCGCAAACAGAAAGACAAACATGCAGAGTCTCCTAAGAGAAAATTAGTAATTTCCACTATTTTGGACACAGATGATGATGATGATGCTAATTTTGATGACGCTGATCAATTAATTGACCTTTTTGACACAGCTGACCCTTCCACCCCCCCTCCTAAATCATCTAATTTGGATTCCTTTTCTTTTAACCCAGTTTTTGATTCCGAAGGTTTTCCCATGTTTGATCCTTCTACTATTCGACACCCGAATTCTACCGAATGGCTTCCTTCTCACCATGTTGGAGAATATATCTCATCCAGATTACGTCTTCCTCTGGAGGCCCCGGTAAGAGCCAGGCTCAAATCTGAATGCCCTAAGCCTGCTCTTCCCGACAAAATCACTTTGGTTCCTTCCATTGACCAACCTCTCCTCACCTTCTTTTCCAAGTTTGGCAAGGAGCCCCGCAGAGGGGTAGACAAGGCCTGGTCCACTTGCCAGGACAAATTGCTGGACATTGTGGGCCCTCAAGCCCGTATTTTTGATTTAGCGGAAGCCTCCCGCTTGGATGGTACAGACCTTTCTGCTGAGGAAGTCTCCATGTGGGCCCTGTCTTTTGAGAAATGCGAATTCCGCAATTACACATGAACGTCGCAAGGGTCTCCTGATCAAATTGGATCCCAAACTCTCAAATCTGGCACCCATGGATCCTGGCCCCAAGGCGAATGGTCTCCTGTTCGGAGAAAATTTGGTTCGTGACCTCAGTAGATTCGTTTGTACTTTTGCTTCTTTGGACAAAGCCCAGCAAACAGTGAAAAAGGTTTTCGCCCCTCGGATTTTTGGACGGGCCGGCAGAGGCAGGGGCCGCTCTTCCGGCCATCCCTATAACCAAGGCTCCAGAGGTACGTCCAGTAACAACCAGGACTACAAGCCCCAATTTTACCCCCAACGTGGCCGTGGCTTCAGAGGGAAAGGTCAACGAAACTATGGTCAAAACTCCAACCAGCAAGGTAAGCCTTTCTTCTTCCCCTCCTGTGGGGGGTCGTTTAAAACTGTTCCTTCAAAAAAGGTGCACTCTCAGTTCAGACCCTTGGGTCTTAAACACGGTGCAAGGCTACCTAATAGAGTTTATTTCCCCTACCGTTCAATCTTCTCTTCCTCCCTCTCTCGTCTTTTCAACTCTCATGGCATCTCAGATCTCAACCGAAATCGAGGCTCTACTCCAAAAAAGAGCAATTCAAATTTTTCCCTTCGACTCCTCAGGCTTTCTAAGCTCCATTTTTCTAGTTCAAAAGAAAAACAAGAAGCTCCGCACAGTCATCAATTTGAAGTGGTTCAACCAGTTTGTGGTTTACCACCATTTCAAAATGGAAACCATTTTTCATCTGAGGGACACTCTTCGCCCCAACGACTGAATGGTCCGTTTGGATCTTCAGGATGCTTACCTCACGGTTCCCATTCATCACTCTCAATGGAAGTTTCTTCAGTTCCAGGGGCAGGTGTCAACTATTATTTCACCTCTCTTCCCTTTGGCTTATCATCCGCGCCCTGGTGCTTCACAAAACTCTTAAAACCAGTGGTCGCCTATCTTCGATCTCTTGGCATAAGACTAATTATTTACCTGGACGATATCCTCATCATGAATTCCGACAAACAGTCTCTCCTCTCCGACCTGCTCTTGACTCAGTCGCTTCTTTTGGATCTGGGTTTTCTCATCAATGCGGACAAGTCATCTCTGATTCCGTCTCAGAACACGGAATTCTTGGGTTTTCTGGTGGACTCTGCTGCAGCGTCCCCTTCGCCTTCCTCTCTCCAAAGTTTCCAAGATCAAAGCGGAAATTATGTCCGTTCTTCAGTCCTCTCTTTTGTCCCTCCGATCCCTAGTGAGGATCGTCGGTCTCCTTTCCTCCTCCATCTTCCCTGGCCCTCTACATTATCGCGCTCTTCAGCGTCTAAAAATTCGACACCTTCGACAAGGCCTCGCTTATTTGGATCTCGTGGCACTAGATCCAGAGTCCCGCACTGAGATTCAGTGGTGGATAGACCATTTAGATGCATGGAACGGACGCACTATCTTCGCCACTGCCCCAGATCTTGTCTTAGAATCCGATGCAAGCCTGTCGGGCTGGGGCGCCCGATGTGGACCAATCTCGACTGGAGGTTCATGGTCCGCCGAGGAGTCCAAGTTGCACATCAACTGTTTAGAGATGCTTGCAGGTTCCTTTGCGATCAAAAGCCTTTCAAAAAACAGGATTCACTGTTCTATCCTCCTTCGTATGGACAATGTTTCTGCGGTCCGCTACATCAACCATCTCGGCGGAACAAGGTCCAAACCCCTGGCGGACTTAGCAAAGAGTCTGTGGGAATTCTGTCTCGCCCATCCCCTTTCTTTGACAGCGGAGTATCTCCCTGGAGATCTCAACAGCGTGGCGGATTGGCTCTCGAGATTTCTTCGAGATTCCAGCAATTGGAAGCTCTGTCCATCCGTCTTCCTTTCTCTTTCCCATCTTTGGGGCCCTTTCTCTATAGATCTTTTTGCATCCCGGCTCAATTCCCAATTGCCCCGGTTCTACAGTTGGCGCCCGGATCCCCTGGCCTTGGCGACAGACGCTTTCCTGCAGGATTGGTCTCGTCATCTACATTATGCCTTCCCTCCTTTTCTGATGATCAACAGGGTTCTTTCCCAGGTTCGCCGCTAGTCTTCGTCTCTGGTTCTTGTAGCCCCTTTCTGGCAGGCGCAGGTGTGGTTTCCGACTCTTCTCGAGATGGCAGTGGACTTCCCTGTCCTTCTTCCCTCCTTCGGGGGTCTTCTACTCAATCCCCAGGGCGAACAACACAGTCTCATTCTCGACTCCTCCCTGCAGCTCTCGGCCTGGAAAGTTTCCGGCCTTCCACTTCTGAGGTCCTCATTTCACAAGAGGCTTCGAGCTTTATCAGCCAGGCCTGGGCTCCTGGAACATCCAAAGCATACAAATCCGCCTGGTCTCTTTGGACAAGCTGGTGTTTGGAAAGGGACCTCGATCCCATTTCAGCCTCTCTGAATTTCATCATTAATTTCCTTGGATCGCAAGCCAGTGCCGGTAAGGCTTATCGCACTATCAATCTCTATCGTTCAGCCATTTCTCTCTACCATTCCCAAATTGATGGTAAACCGGTTGGTGCCCACCCTCTGATTTGTTGTCTACTGAAAGGTGTTCGTTGTGCGAAACCACCGTTGGCTAAGTATACCTCTTTATGGGATGTTACAGTGGTTTTTAAATTGTTTACAAATTGGCCTGACAATTCTGTTCTTTCACTCAAGATGCTATCTGCTAAACTTACCATGTTACTGTGTCTAGTTTCCATTAAGAGAGTTTCTGATGTTAAGGCTCTAGATGTTTCTGCTCGCCAATTCTCTCCTACAGGTGTTCTATTTCAGATACGCAGACGTACTAAGACTCATTTGGATTCAGTGTTTTATCCTTATTTTCCAGCTCATCCCAAATTATGTGTGGAACAATGTTTAAAAGTGTACGAACAACGCACTGCAGATCTCAGAACGCCCTCTCATTCTCAACTCCTTATTTCCTTTCGTAAACCCCATCTTCCTGTCTCTTCTCCTACCCTTGCCCGTTGGGTCCGTTAGGTCATGTCTCTTGCTGGAATTGATGTCTCCGTTTTCGGGGCTCATTCGGCCAGGGGAGCCATGGCTTCTACAGCCTTTTGGTCTGGCTCTCGTTTGGAAGACATTCTGAGATCAGCAGACTGGTCAAATGACAGTATATTTCGCATGTTCTATTGTAAACCTGTTCATACTGTGGCTGCTGATGTTGTTAATATGCTTTAAACAAGCATAATAGGAGCCTCCGGTCTTGCCATAAAATGTAGATTTTTCTAGTATTCATGACGGAAAATCTTAATTTTATTAAAGACACGGAGGTGAGTATTATCCCGCCGCAACATTATTAACATTTGTTCTCCCTCCCTACAGCGAATCCAGCCCTGCCACCGGCTTCATCTTAGAAGATCTACACTTCGACTTCTACGATCCTCACCTCCAAGTTCTCCACCTCCAGTGCTCCTGGATCCTCCTCCTGGACTCCTGTTTGGTCTTCTTCCTTGGATTCCTCTGATACAAGACTTATGTTCCTGGACTTTGGCTATATCCTTAATTTTATTCATTTTCCCCTTGTTTAATGACTATCCTTGATCTGCTCGCCAGCGAAAAGAGGAAGCTGCGCAGTCAGTTAGGGTCTTTATCTAATAGGTCCTCTGTGATTGGTTACTGCATTCTCGTTTTTTCTCATTCCCATGGCCCAGTTTGTTGTCTGGCCCTCTGGGAACTGTAGTTTTTTGCTTATCTTGGCTGCTGTGCAATTAAAAGCATAATACTCGCCTCCGTGTCTTTAATAAAATTGAGATTTTCCGTCATGAATACTAGAAAAATCTACATTCTCTTTATCTTGACGAGATCTGCTCAAAGAGATAGAACCCGTACACAATCAGGAATCCCTGTCTATAAGAAAGTTGTGTTTCTAACACTGTTCTTGTCGTGCTTAATCTTGATTATCTAAGAAAGGTATGGTAACCAGCAGAAGTTCCACATCAACGGTAGGGCCTACCGTTGATGTGGAACTTCTGCTGGTTACCATACCTTTCTTAGCTAATCAAGATTAAGCATGACAAGAACAGTGTTAGAAACACAACTTTCTTATAGACAGGGATTCCTGATTGTGTACGGGTTCTATCTCTTTGAGCAGATCTCGTCAAGATAAAGAGAAATTATCACAACCCGCTGTTTTTGAGGGAATATACCGTGATGTACTGTTTTATGATTAACAATTAACGTTTAAGCCCTGAAGAAGTCTCATTGTCAGAGACGAAACGCGTTGGCTGGCTAAGAAGGAAATCCATTTCTGTCCTTGGATTTTTTCTGTGTTGAAATACCACAATAAAGAACTTGAATAAGACAATCTTGCAAGAATCAGGACTTTTTTTACAAGATCGTGCACTTTTATATGTATTGTGGACATTGGAAACTACAAAGAAAATACTTCTTGGATGGGTGCTGATTTCTTATCATTTAATACTGATTTTTAGAAGGGCATCTATTGGGATCTAAATTCATGCCACACTGGTGAATTTCTCAACTATATCTTAAAGATAACTGAAAAAACCTTTAGTGTAATCAATGTCAGTGAGGTAGCTCCTAGTTGTATTTAATTTACTTCCCTAAGAGTATTTGCTATGTCCAGGATGCTGTTATTCTGTAGTTTTGTTATGAAATATAATGATCTTTCTATGTGCGTACTGTTATAAGAGTCGTCTGCAGATATCCACGCGAGCACCAGTGGCGTAGGAAGGGGGGTGCGGTGGGTGTGGGCCACCCCGGGTGTTATTACTGAGGGGGGGAGGGTGACAAAATGGCAAAAATATGTGTTTTAAACACATCTTTTTGTCAAGACGGAGGTGACAAGAAATGTTCTGCACCGGGTACCACCTGACCTTACTACGCCACTGGCGAGCGCTAGTTGGAGTAGCTCACCTGTGGTTGGGAGGGCACTGTGAGCTTCTCATTGTGCCTGTCAGTGGGCCATAAAGGTGTTCAGAATGCATGTTCATCCAAGCCTTGGCCCATCTGCTGAGCACACAGAGCAAAGGTGACATGTGCCACTTGTAACCGTGAGTATATGGAAATGTGTGCCGAGGTAGAAAGCACTTGAAATATTGGCAGGGCAAACGTAAAAAAAATGAAGTGCTTGCAAATGAATGTGTGTGCTGATGGTGAAGTGAAGGAGATGCAAGGATATAGGAGCTGGGAGAAATACTTTAAAAATGGTGCATCAGAGGAAATAGATTAGGTGTGAAATATGTAGATGGAAGATTTCAGAAAGATGTGGGAAGGAAACGTGTAAGTGTCTAATAGAGTGAGAGACTGCAGAGGAACGTGGTGTGAAGGAGAGAATGAAAATGACTGAAACACTCCGAAAACCACTACCCCTTCCATTGACCTTAGTAATCTTAAATTCAGCCTCATAGTTTGAGAAGGAAACATTTTCAATTCAAGATTTTCACAACAATATCACTGTTACTCATTTATCTGATACTGCTAACAGCCATTGGCCAAGCAAATAGGTGGGGCTTGTTTTAGGTGCGTGTTCTTTATTGTATGATGTGTTTGTCTGCAATTACATGAAGCTCACAGAGAGGCACTAAAATACTGATTGCACAGCATGCTGCATGAAGCACAGGATTTTGGTTTCAATGTTTTAAGTCACACCCTTATTTACATACACCACTCATCTTGTCATGGATTCATAATTGCACTTCTTTGGCCACTTCTTATTAAGGGACCCCCAACACTCAGCACTTTAAGCCCTGACCGTGTGCCCAACATATGTCCAGAAGGGAATGATCCACATGAGATATTCCATCCAAATAAGATAGATATAATACGTATTAATAATGGAACTCATTTCCATGTTCAGTAATAATTAGTCTGAAATGTTGGCAAGAAGGAGAACCCTTGGGCCTACATTGGACACTACACGTTTTTCACTTGACAAATCAGTGCTAAGTAATATTAGCAAGGCAGCATACTGAGAGACATACACACCACATAGAGTGTGCATGTTTTCTATATTTCTGTATCTACATATTAGGATACTACCACTGCTTTTTTGTTTTCAAAGAAAACACAGCTGCATTTTTTTTTATCCTGCAATCCAACACCAGTAGGAGTGACCTCCAGGCCTTGAAAGGTGAGAGAAGAGCAAGAATTGGATGCAGGTTTTCTCTCACTTGGGAGCCATAAATCCTTTGTGTAGAGAAGAGTCAGTTCTTGTTTCTGTTACCAAGGAAACTGATGGGGGTCAGTGAGTGGGAAAGCAGGTAAATATATTTTTTAGCAAAAATCTTTTATTAAACCTATTTTAAAATGGAAACCTTTGCTTAGTTTGTACCACTTCAGAGGTTTCCTTTAATGTTTGCACGATGGACAAAAATGAAGTGCTTTGTATTTTAGCAGGGGCACATGCACTAACATGACAGTCTTGTCTCCAGCTCTAAAAGAGAAATATTTGTCCTTTGCGAGCCTGTCATTCACATTCCTTTCACAAAGGCTGGATCACAGGAGCTGTTTACCAGCGAATCCTGAAGTGTTGTAAAGCAGATGCAAGCAGTGCTTAATTTGTAAATAAAAAAGTGCATGGGCTCTTGTCAGGAGGCCACTGCAGCTTGCACCACACATTGCCCCTGCCAGGTAGAAAATGATAGTAACAACACAACTACTAACCATCACACTCCTACAAGAGTGACAATTCAGACTATTCCAGGCCCCCAAAGATATTTGAATGGCTAAGGTGGCAAGTAATAGTAATTTTTAATGTATATTGAATTAATACATGACTGCTGTTGTGGCCATCTGAGACTGAACCACCTTGTTACAAACTGTCTGAAGAACCGGTGTTAGCAATTAAGTGCAGGTGCCGAGCACCGGTTGCCACCGGCTCAAATTAAGCACTGGATGCAAGAAGATAGTCCTAGAAGCTTTCCAGTTCATGCCTTGAACTCACAGTAGTCAACACATGCCTGGTGTATTCTGGGCTTAAGGTATGCAAGGATCAGGGGGCCTAGCTGACAGTGCAGGAAGTTGGAGGACTGACGCACCTCCCTTTGCCCTGTAAAGCACACACAAATACACACACACAGCGAAAAAATTGGGTTATTGGTTGAGGTGGGTGAAACCCTACTCAAGCAACAGTCCTTGTCAGGGTGAACAATCAAAAGTCACTAAATTAACATGTGCTTAAACCTCTGGTAACCTAGCACGGGAAACAGCCTTTACAACGGAACCGTTACAACGCGGTACCGTTACAACGCAGGATTTACAACGAAAGTCGTTACAACGACTTTCGCTGGAGGGCGCTCTAGGATAGGGGATAGTTTAATTTACTATCCAACACCTTCCCTACTATCCACGGGGACTGGAGTTGGAATAGTAAATTAAACTATTCACTATCCAGCGCCCCCCAACGCAAGTCGTTGTAACGACTTGCGTTGTTAAACCTGCGTCGTAAAGGTACGCGTTGTAACGGTACGCGTTGTACCGTCATACATCCCTTAGCACAAAAGCAGACAGGCTTAACTTAGAGACAATGTGTAAAGTATTTTTGCAGTACATGAACATGAATGAAGTGAATACAGCACAAAAACAATCCCAAACAAATGTATTAAAATAGAGTAAAATGTAATAAATAAAATGCCACTAAAATGACAAAAACCCGATCAGTAGACCCGGAGTCATGCAGTTTCAAAGATTTTAGGAAAAATAGCATCAATTACAGTGATCTGGTCATGCTGGACAAAGGTAAAGCCACAAGTTCAGGCCGACCGCGATTGAGCGCAGGTCTGACACAGCACCAAGTTTGACCTTCTGTGATAATACCTTGTGTCCTTTGAATCAAGATGCAAAACCCACATTGGCCATGCCATGGTGCATTGAGTAGTTGTGGATCAGGGGCTGCAATGCATGATCAAGTGTCGAGATGCGTTGCACAGGGTAGGTGCTGTCAAAGCCGCTGATCATGAACTGCGTTGCAGGTATTAAGATGTTTTATGCTGCTTCTGGTCAATGAATCCATCGGTCTGGGTCTGCATTGCCGTAACATGTTGAAATGTGTCGCACTGGGTGGATGCCAGTGAAACTGCTGATCATGAGCTGTGATTCAAGGACTTGCATTGAGAAGCGTCACACTGCGTTGGTTCTGATGAAGCTGGCGGTTAGGAACCCTTTGTGTCCCTGAGGTACAGAACAGGAGGCCAGTGACTGACCCTGGGAGATGCTCCGGAAGTCCTCGTTCAAGCATCAGGTCAGACCTTAAACAGCTGCCCAATCCTCAGGCAGCAGAGCAGTCCTTAGGCAGTTGGGCAGTCGTTCTTCTTGTAGAGTCCCCAGGTCCAGAAGTGCTCTGAAGAGTGGATCTCAGGGTCCAATATTTATAACTGGTGCTAGCTTTGATGTAGAAGAAACCTCTAGACTTCCATCTACATCTGGTTCTGAAATTTCCTTCCTGCCCAGGCCCAAGGTGTCTGGGGTGTTAAAAGTTAGTGTGAAGTTATTTGTGCCTGCTGGAGGCAGACTCTCTTGAAGTACAAATGTGGAAGGTGACAGCTCTGCTTCAACCCACCCTGTCAGGATGTCCCATCCTGCCAACACCTAGTCCTCCTTTATGACACTGTCTGGAAGAGTACGCAAAACTCAACTGTCAACCTACTTAGTCATGTGACCCAGGATACAGGCTGCAGGCACCAAATTGTTAGGAGAAGATAATGCCAACTTTCTAAAAGAGAAAAGGAACTCCTCTTTTTGGCAATTCTGACTTTGGACAAGGGATGGGTGAGACCTACTTCCTTCTTTGGAGAACCACTGGTTGCCGCAGGTTAGGCACTCTGTACGATGCAGATGGGGTTGTGCCCTCCGCACAGCTGTGCACTGATTATGGTCTCCCTGAATCTGAGCGCTTGCACTATCTGCAGTTGCGACACTGGGCCTCGCACCCGGACAATAGATCGCAGGCCCATAGGCATCTCACCCAGTGTGAGAAATGGCTGATCATGCGTTCTTCGGACAAGAAGTTAATTTCGGTCCTGCACAGAATGCTTCCATCCCACTACACTCATACCTTCCATGCAGGCCAGGCCCGATGGGAAAGAGACTTAGGTTGCCATCTCATTAGTAAGGAATGGGAGGGGATCTGTTACAGGGCACGACACACTGCGACTCACATAGGTCTCACTGAAACCTTTACTAAGCTTCCATATTACTGGTATTACACCCCCGAGCGAATGCACCACTTTGACAGCGCACATAGTCCGGATTGCTGGAGAGGGTGTGGGAAGGTGGGTATACTTGTCCATCTGTTATGGGAGTGTGAACATTTGACCCCCTATTGGACTCAAGTTATCGGTGAAATCAACAAGTATTTAGACATGGAGCTTCCTCAGCTCCTGGAGTATGTGCTTTTGGGAGTTCCTAACCCGCTCACCTATCCTCTGAAATCCAGGAGGGGAAATCAGATTGCGCTTGCGCTGGGCACCGCCACACAAAACATTCTCACACATTGGAAATCTACACGTATTCCAACACACACTGGGTGGCTTCACCACCTGTGGCATTTCTTAGGCATGGAAAAGATTTCACTCACCATGGCTGCCAAAGGCTTGGGATTTAGCTAATTATTCCAAAACAATCAGGGAAGTGCAGAGGAGTTGATAGAATCACCCTCCAAAACGATATATCTAAACAAAGAGATTCTATCAATGTGTGGACATGTATTTTATTTGTTGGTTTTACAGTGATGAAAAAATAGTGAAAGTACTCTCTCTTAGGGTGATAAAGATGAGAGCGCTATGTGCTTTTTAAAATACCCCTCACACACTAAAAAAATCCAGTAGTGTCATGCTTCATCATTGGGGTCTTCCCGTCCCTCTACGGGGCGGGGCGTGCTACGACCTGACCGACTACGCGGGAGCACTAAGGTGGTGACAGGACTATGTGATGGTGCAAGGTGTCAGTGAAAGTGTAGGGACCTAACAATGTGTGTGAGTACAAAAATTAAAAATCCTCTGGCTAGTAGAAAAAAACAATTTATTAGCTTCTCTAGCTGGGGACATTAAGAAGGGGGTTTTGGGGTTGAGCCGATCGCTACAACCTGGTCTACATGTTTCGTAGGCAGTCCCCTACTGCCTACTCATCAGGACCTTCTACTGGTCCCTACGGAAATAAGCTCAGTTGCTAAGTATTGTCAGCCTGTCTTCCTAAAAACTAACAGTAAAATTCCACTGCTAGTTTTATGCTTCAGGGCATGAGCTGGCCCCCTGGGAAGCAAAAATTGTCAAAAATAGGTGACCCAAATGTGGTCCCTGTAAGGAAAAAGGGAAAAAAAGGGAGACACAGATATTTACATTTATAGCTGTGAATTTTGCGCTTTCATTCTTGTATGCGCCACAATTTCACTCATCAAATCCATTCACCCATTACACAGAGAATGACTTTTGAACTTTTATGGACAGAGTGATGGTTCAGTCTGCCATCCCCTGGCTGTACGTAGGTGATACCGAACAGTGGACAAACAACACACAGATGTTCATAGTAGTAACTGTGGTTTGTCACTGCGCTTACATAATTATCTGCGCCACAATTCTTCATTTCAAATTTCATTAGCCCATTGCCTAAAGCCCTAATATAAGACTTTATGGACAGAGTGATGATTCAATCTTCCATCCCCTGCCTGTCCGAGTAAATTCCCGAACTTGTACGCGCCCTCTGTAATTAGGGCTGGTTCTATCTCCACACACACACATCAACGCGACTCAATGCATACAACAACATTTCACAGGATAAAAAAGGAGGAGCCCGATCTTTCATATTAGTCATAAGGTTATGGTCAATGAGACAATAAAACAATGAAAGTCCCCACAAACCAGGGCACACCCCTGCATTAGAATGGTAACCATACATACTGTTGTGGCAAGTACGTGGTGCCCCATGAGCTGACAATCGGTAGGATTTCACCGCGGCGCTCTGCAAGAAAGAGAGCCACGCCCTTAGCGTTTTTTGTTCGAACTGTTTGGGAAGTGGAAAAATGTGTCTCAAAACCCACTCGTTTTGAGACCTGGGGTAAGGGTCTGTAACTTACTTTGTCCGCATAATCACTAAGTCTTACTTCTACCGATGTTGCCGCTCTGCTGAATGCTCGCGTGTTAGGAGCACTGGATCATTTAAGCGTCAATGCGCGCTGGTGCCGGGTGTGTCTAAACACTAGCGCGCTAACCCAAAATGGCTACCCGTAATGGAACATTGGAGGGTCAAAATGCGGAAGTCTCCCTTCTATGTCTATCGTTACCCACGGTAATGTGAAATTGATTGCTGTTCACGACTTATGAAAAGGAAGATTGTACTTATACTGTTGGTATTCAGATTTAACCTGCACAATGACAATCTTAATGCGGAATAGATCACTATTTACAAATTATGACAGAGGAGATTATGCAACAGCAAAATAGAGCGGAAGCCATAATGTTATGAAAGGGTCAATAGTGGTGAACCTAGATTGGGAGGTATTGAAGTTCTTGCGAGTAGCTGGAAACATGTATGAAGAGTAATAAAATTTAGCTTGGTATTTTTACGCAGTTCTCTGCCTTGAATTATTAAAAGTATTGGGTGTACAGATTAAACAGCGAAATTCGCTGTGGGATATGTTTATGAAAATCATAATTATTATGTGGGTTGAGACTTGACCTCTGTGCTAAAGTGGAGCACAGTAGTCATACACCCGTAGTGCTATATTCCAAAGGGGGGGGGGGGGTACCACATGCCAGTAGAGGACCTCTGTTATTATATTTTGCCACGGTTGGGGGTGCCTTAGAGAGTAGGGGTTCTTTAGGGGTACGGGGGTTCTATAACTGACCCCACGGAATTTCATCGTTCAACCCATTTTTGTTGGACTGGACACGAAAAACCCATCTCTGTTCTTTTTCAAGGAGATGTCTTTCGTTGTCAATCTGTTCAATTACAGTCCACAGTATGTCTTCAGGTTTGTGACCACTTACCAAGAAGTGGTTTGTTAATTTGGTACTGGACTTTTTGCACTTGATTGTGCTTTTGTGTTCACCTATTCTTAACTTCACTGCCCTGCTCGTCATGCCAATGTATTCGAGTTTGCAGGGGCATGTGATGAGGTACACAACATTGGAACTATTGCAATTGCTGAATGTTCTTTGTTCCCATGTTGTCCCGTTGTTGAAGGTCAATTTTTTGCTTTTCCTGGTCAGACAGCATACCTTGCATCCGCCGCAGGGGTAATGCCCTTGTACAAAGTTAGGATTACCAGTGTTGTTCACCCTGTTGGCCTTTGGCCTAGTATGGACCAAAATATCCCTGACACTCTGTGCTCTTTTGTGCGAGAACATTGGTTTTGGAATTTCCAGGCCCCCGCTGTTAAGGATCTTCCAGTTTTTGTTAATTATTTTGCTCACCTGGTCAGAGTTGGTGTTGTACGTGGTCACGCATATGGGTCTCTGCTCTTCCACTTTTTTGACTTTTTCCTCCAGGAGGCTTTCTCTGCAATTGTTCCTTGCTCTCTTATAGGCTTGATCAATGATCCTTGATGGATAGTTCCTCATTTTCAATTTTTTCTTTAGCTCTTCTGACTGAGTTTTAAAATTGGCAACTTCCGTACAGTTCCTGCGGAGTCGCAAGAACTGACCGTAGGGGAGGTTATCCCTCAGATGTCTCGGGTGAAAGCTCTGATACATCAAGAGACAGTTGTTGGAAGTACTCTTAAAGTGAGTTGTTGTCATCAATCTGCCATTCTTGGGGAAGATGTAGAGATTTAGCTAATTATGACAGACTTTCCTGGCTCTATTGGCACAGGACTTTAGGGAATTGACATGCCGAGTTACCTGCGGACCTGCGGCCTTCTGCGCTTGGCAACACCGAACACTCCCACTTCAGGGTTTAACCCCTCAGGCTAGTATGCCACTCACATATAGATAGGCCGGGATTGGGGTGTGGTGGGGGAGGAGGGAGAGCGCTATCCTACTCCTTTTTTCCTTTCTTCTATTCCTGGGCTAAGGCGGGGGCTGTATTTCTGTTCTCATTCCTATAGATTGTTTCACCTTGAAATCTTATATGTCATTCAATTGCACTGAGGCCCTGCGTGGCCCAATTGGTTGCACTGCTCTCTTCGCTGGTGTACAATGATTGGCATTTATTTCAATAAAAAGATTCAAACCATAAAAGTGAAAAGGAATATGAGGATGTTCTCCTTCCCTTATTACATAATTTAATTGCACGGTGAATAGAGAACTATAAGCTTGCGTGCGAACAGGTGCTGTGAATCGTCCCATATATCACAGCTCTATCAAAAGATGGCCCAAAAAGGCACATAACTTGCATGCCCGTCTGTCGCACTGTGATGTACAGGAATATTTCCTTCCGGTGGAGCACTTCTTGTGAAATTATCCAATATTTTAACCAAAGTATACCAATAATTCTACTAGCTCTTTTTTCATGATTTTTAAATGCATGCCCACTAGTAGAATTTAATTTACAGGCCCTAAGGTACATGTAGTGTCACTCCAATAGGGACGTATAGTTAAATTAAATGTGCCAATTGGGTGTAAGCCAATTCTACCATGTTTAAAGAAGTGAGCATAAACATTGTAGCACTGGTCAGCAGTGAGAAAGTGCACATATTCGTAGGACCAGCAAAAACAAATTTAGGAAAACAGGAGGAAGAGAAGGCAAAAGGTTTGGGGAAGCCCATCCTAAGGCTGACAGGGCTAACACACACACGTGCACACACACACACGCACACACAAACACACACACACACGCAGCACATGATATGATGCAAGAAGATGAAATGGACAACAGTAGAGGCACGTAGTTTACCAATCCAGTAACAGCGGGGTGGGGGCCAAACAAGCATTACGCCTATGTTACCCAGGGACTTACAGAGGACTGGTGCCCTCACTTGAATATATATACTCCTGATTGGTTGCATGTGACTAGCATAAACTTAAAGTCTGAATGATAGAAAGAATAAAAAAGCCAAAGACAGATGATATGAGTATTGAATTTTACCCTCTCCTGCGATGGTGGGAATTTAGCAAAATAAGTTACCTTCCCCAGATGAATGCCACTTGTCAGGGCTGTATGTATCAGGGTACCAGGCATGAGATTAATGCAAACTCTTTTTAGTATTAAAAAAACATGGACAGACACCCATTCCTTCAATGAGCAGGAGGTGGACTTCTCAGACAGAATCAAATTCAGCCATTTCACAGAACTCACCTGAACTGACCACACCATTGTACACTTCACCATCAGGAATCAGATCTCCTCCTACCACAGCTGGAGCAAAGTCACCTAAACTCAGTGGTCACAGGCCCTCACCACCTCCCAACCTGAGGCCTCAACAGACCTCAACCAGGCCGTTCAGAACTTTGCCGACTGGATCACCAGCAGTGCCAACAGAGTTGCCCCACTTCAACCTACAAAATCTAACAAGATCCCCAAACGTGCCAACTGGTACACCCCAGAATTCAGGTCCACCAAGCACATCTGCCACTAACTTGAGAAACGATGGCACGCCACCAAGAACCCAGCCAACAGAACAGCTCACAAAACAGCCCTCAGCAACCATCACCAGCACTTCAAAGAAGCCAAGAAAACAGCCATCACCATCTGCATCGACTCTGCAGCCAACCACACAAAAGAACTCTTCAAAATATTCAAAGAATTCTCAAACCCAATAGTCACACAGAACACCATCGACCCCACCTAAGGACTCTGCGATACCCACTCAGACTACTTCCACAGCTAGATCACCAACATCTACAACACTTTCAACCTCTAACCAGCCACCCTCAACCCGACAACCTCAGCCAATCAGCAAACACCAGCAAAACCATTACCACCTAGTCACCACTCACCTCCCTGACCACCTCAACCATCATGTCTTCTATCCACGCCAGGGGAACCACCGACTCCCTATTCCCACCACCTCAACAACCTCGCAATGAACCCAATCAGCACGCAACTCACCAGCATCCTCAACACCTCCATCTCTCCAGCAACCTTGCCGGACAGATGAAAACAGGCAGACATCAGGCGCTCTTAAAGAAAGCCTTCGCTAACCGCAATAATCTAAAAAATTATCGTCTGATCCACCTACCCAGCCAATGTTTTGGAGAAATCCATCAACCAGCAGCTCACTGAATTCTTAGAACAAAACTACCTACTGGATGTCTCTCAATCAGGATTTAATGCCAACCACAGCACTGATCTCGCACTGATTGTTGCCACAGATGACATCAGAACACTCCTTGAACGTGGAGGAACCATGTCCATTATTCTCCTCAACCTCTCCACGGCGTTCAACACAGTCTCCCACAACACCCTCATCAGCAGATTCCAATACATAGACATACAGCAGAACACCCTAAAGTGGATCGCCTCCTTCCTTACAGGATGCAAACAGAGCATCCAACTGCCTCCCTTGCCCCCGCACCCAAAGGCATCATATGTGGCTTACCACTAGGAGCATCCCTCAGCCCCATCCTGTTCAACATCTACATGATCTCCTTGGCAGACATCATCTGATCCCATGGACTCGACATAATCTTCTTTGCAGATGACACTCAACTGACCTTCTCACTCACTTCCACCGCCAAAACCAACTTCAGCAATGTCATGACCAACATAGCTGAATGGATGAGAGACAACTGCCTCCAACTCAACTCCGACAAAACTGAAGTACTGATCTTCGGGAAGAACATCTTCTCATGGGAGCACACCTGGGGGCCTGCAGAACTCATACCCACACTGACCGACCACGCACTCAACTTCAGCATCATCCTCAACCGCCTAACTGACCATGAAATGACAAGTTAACACAATTGCCTCCTCCTGCTTCCACACACTTTGCATGCTCCACAGAATCTTCAGATGGATACTAACCAACACCAAAAAGACTGTCACCCAGGCCCTCATCATCAGCTGCCAGGACTACAGCAGCACCCTCTACACCGCCATCTCCACCCAGCTCCTCAGAAGACTCCATACCATACAGAACACTGCAGTCAGTCTCATCCTGGAACTCCCCAAGCAAACCCACATTCCCCCCCACTGGATACCCATCCAGAAAAGATGCCAGTTCAAGTTCCTCATGCATGGCTACAAAGCCCTCCATGACCTAGGACCTGCCTACCGTAACCATGGAGTGAACTTCCAACAACCTGATAGACACCTGCGCTCCTCTTCACTTGCCCTTGCACACACACAGCGCATCCATTGCAGCCGCAGGAGTGGCCCCTCCTTCTCCTACATCACTGCCAAGACCTGGAACAACCTTTGCCTCCAGCTACGCACAGCCTTCTCATTGGCAGACTTCAGAAAGAGACTAAAGACCTGGATCTTCGAAGGAGACACAGCTCTCAGATACCCTTATGGGTGACAGTGTTGTGCTTTACGAATGATGTCTGATTGATTGACCATCCTAAGGAGAGAGGGGTGAAGCTCTCACCGGTGGCCTGCAGAAACAGACAGGAGATCTGGTGAGGTATGGAAGGGGGTGGGGCTCTTAAGAAGGAACAATAAATCTGTCATCTCCCAGTCAAGTCCCTTAATTCATTATTCATCTGGAAAGAGGAATTCTCCTTCAAAAAGAACATCAAAAATGTGATTAAACCAAATTAAATTAAATGAACACTTGTACAGGCCTAAAAACCCACTTCAAAGCAAAAATAAGCAACCCCTAAAATTAACTTATTACCAATATGGGAGGGTTCATAGTACCTAGAAGTGTCACATAGTTAAACAATTGTCAGTACCTACAGTGAATAAATCACCAAAAGCTACTTTGCCTGTGTTGAGGTCAGCTATTTCCGTTGGAGATACCTAGAAAGCAGAGTAAATCACCATATCCGAATTATCTATTGGGGAACAGCTACCGAAAAAGTTCAAGAACTTTCCCTGTAAAAGTTTGTGCCCTTGATCAAACAGGACAACAATTCTTGGGTGTCCTTTGTCTGGCAACTGAAGGACCCTGCTTTGTCATGCTAGACTCCTATCTCATATTATGTTGGGGTCCAGGAGTCTGCTTCAAACTGTTTGATGTGACTGGAGACGTGGGCCATCTTGGATTTGTTAAGACACAGTGCATTTTGGCCTGTTTGCAGTAAGGAAAACAGGAACTACTGAAAAGGTAGGTAGGCCAGGACTTGAGAAAATGTAGTCCATTGATCAGAGAAAGACTGGGAGTGTCTTAAGGTATCGCCCCCACAACCTGCTGCTGAACCCTACAAAGATGGACCATCACCCCCCCCCCCCCCTTCCTCAGAACACTGTTAGGCTTGTGAAAGGATACCAGGCAGACCAAACTTGCAACACTTGGCATCTGTAACTTGTGAGAAGAACCTGGGCCGGTTGGACCCCTTTCCACTTGAAATACAAGGACAGAAAGAGCTCAAAACATCATAAGGCCGATTCCCTAAGAGGCTCAAAAACATACAAAAGATGAAGAGGACATTCCTATGAAGTATCCCAGTAGACCTGAGGAAAGTGGACTGAAACTGGAATTTGGTGTCACCCTAGGAGTCTCTAAACACTTCCCTTGCAGTCCTCTGGGCCTTGGAAGTGTACTCCTGTGGTTCTTTAGACCCCAGAAGAAAGTTTGGAAACGTTTGAAAACTTTTTCTCCAGACTCCAGAATTTCAGCAGGACCTACCAGCAGTTGCACAGCGCAGGATTGGATTTTAGCTTCATTCCCACCCAGAGATCTCCACACATATGAAGAAACTACTAAGTGCCACTTGGAGCTGATACTTGATGAATGTAAGGCTGGGTGGTGAACTCCGCTCCACGGGGGGGGAGTTCTCGGAGTTTTCGAAACTCTGCTTGGAGAGCGGAGTTTGACAAAAACTCCATCTAGGCCACGTGGCGAAGTTTACCTGTACTCACCTACAACAGCCAATCCAAAAAGACACGGCTCAGCCTCCGCTGTCCTCTACATTCCTCATACAATTGTCAAATACGTTTGGATTGCGAGTAATTCCAGAAATCATGTCCTGATCACCTGGCTTTCCTCACCGCTAACATACCTGGTCCACTGCCCTAGTTGACTGTGGGCCCTGGGTGCAGCAGCTGTGACCTGGCTTACCTTAATGAATATAATTACAGGAAGAGACCATGAGAACCGCTGTTAAAGCCTCACTACCGTATATTAGCTTCCAGTCTCAAAAATCAATGCGGAGCAGCTGTGGACCAATGGTCACCGCAGAGGGAGGGAAGGTGGCACCAACATCCACACCAGACACACCCAGGCCTTCTCGATGTGTAGCTGCCCGGGTATCCATCCCGGCCTGCTGACGAGATTATTCCTGCTGCCCCGTCCCACCCCAGCCCCGTTCATTTCCTATGGGGGCTGTGCTTACTTACTCCCGGTGTCGCAGGCAGCAGCGCGAATACACACAATTATATTTCTGCTCCAGGCAGTTTCTGTGGACACCTCAGCAACGTCCTCGGAGGTAAGTGCCCCTTCTTGTATCCACAGTAATTTTAGATATTTTTTTAAATCATTTGGGATGTTTGATTTATAAGGGATCCGCTGGGGAATGATAGTGAATGTTTATATTTTGTGATATGTGCCCATGTTGTATAGTTAGGCTGTATTTAGAGCACGTTGTTTTATTGCTGTGTGAAAGCCTTTTTCTGGAGCCTCCTCTACTGTGTAAACTACTTGATATTCCAGAGAAGACAGACCTCTCTCTCCTAGACGAACGCCTCGTACATCTCACCTTTTTTATTATAGATTGGAGGCCCCGTGGGAGGAGGAGTACTGTCTCTTGTGCAGATTTTACTTCGTAGCTATGTACACCATTGTTGTTTATTTCTCTCACACATATGTTGTACACGATTTTCGACAGAACGCTTAAGTCCTTTCGCCTGATGAGACTGTTCCTTAAAATATCAGGTGTTCTTCCTGGTCTACCTTGTGCAGCGCTATAGTATATGTGCATGGCTACTCCGTCCGCTCACAGAACTCTGCAGAATTTTGCATCATTTTTCAGTGACTCCGTAGGATTCTGTGGAGTGAAACTCCACGAGCTCTGCCCATGCCTAAATAAAAATGTTCAGTTTTATTGTCGTCATCGACCAGCTCCGACGACAACCTTGCGACCGCCGAACACCTTCACTTCCAGATCCACACCGACCCCAGGACCACACTTAGAGGCACCCTCATCTGAATCACTGACAGAATTTCGACCTCAAAAATATCGACCTACAAAATATCGAGTCCATAACATCGAGGGCAAAAATATCGACATCCTATCTACAACATGGTAAGTACAAAAATATCGAAAAAATAATATAGATGTAAAAAATATCGATGTTAAAAATATCGATTTTTTTTTTAATATATAAATGTAAAATTAAGTATATAACACTAATAAATAAAATATAGATATTTAAAAGTATCTAATAATGTTTAAAATTAATAAATAATACATATATATTAATAATACATTAATTAAATATATGCAGTAAATATATAATATATATGTACTGAACAATAAGTATTAATAACTATTTTACTAATTTATAAATTATTGAAATATATTCTAATTTACTAATACATTTACAAACATAAAACAATAACATAAATAAAATGTAAGTAATATAAAAATTAAAATAAACATTGGGTTTTTTTACAATTACTTATATAAAAAGTTGGATAGCGTAAGGTTACAAATTACTATTCCCACTCCAGTGGGTGCAACAGTAGGGAAAACTGACCCTGAACCCAAAAAATACCCCTTTACCCAAGAACTGAAAACTGACCCTGAACCCTAAAAATACCCCTTTACCCAAAAAACCAAAACTGACCCTGAACCCTAAAAATACCCCTTTACCCAAAAACTGAAAACTGACCCTGAACCCTAAAAATACCCCTTTACCCAAAAACTGAAAACTGACCCTGAACCCTAAAAATACCCCTTTACCCAAAAACTGAAAACTGACCATAAACCCTAAAAATACCCCTTTACCCAAAAACTGAAAACTGACCCTGAACCCTAAAAATACCCCTTTACCCAAGAACTGAAAACTGACCCTGAACCCTAAAAATACCCCTTTACCCAAAAACTGAAAACTGACCCTGAACCCTAAAAATACCCCTTTACCCAAAAACTGAAAACTGACCCTGAACCCTAAAAATACCCCTTTACCCAAGAACTGAAAACTGACCCTGAACCCTAAAAATACCCCTTTACCCAAAAACCCAAAACTGACCCTGAACCCTAAAAATACCCCTTTACCCAAGAACTGAAAACTGACCCTGAACCCTAAAAATACCCCTTTACCCAAAAACTGAAAACTGACCCTGAACCCTAAAAATACCCCTTTACCCAAGAACTGAAAACTGACCCTGAACCCTAAAAATACCCCTTTACCCAAAAACCCAAAACTGACCCTGAACACTAAAAATACCCCTTTACCCAAAAACCCTAAACTGACCCTGAACCCTAAAAATACTCCTTTACCCAAAAATAATTAATATTATTTAATTAGCAATTAATTATTAATTAACAATAAAGGAAATATATTAGCACATTAGCTGTAAATACTTTAATTTAATAATGAATATCATTTTTCCCAATTAATTAATTAACAATAACTAAAAATTATATATATAAAAAAATTACTCTAATTAATGTAATTAAATAATTAATATGATTTAATTACCAATTAATTACTAATTAAAAATATGTACAAAATTATATTAATTAATTAACTAATTAATATTAATTAATTACCAATTAATTATTAAATAAAAATATTAAAAATTATATATTATTAATTACTTATTATTAAATTACTCCCCACCCTATTCCCCTATAAACCCACATCCCGCTACAGAAAATATATATCAATTAATGAATTATTTTTTTTCTTCAAATTAATTAATATTAATTAGCAATTAATTATAAATAATTAATTAATCCTACTAATTATTAATCAACTTACCATAATTAAATTACTTCCCACCCTATTCCCCTATAAACCCACAACCCGCTCCGGTACTAAAACATACAATTTTCTTATAAATTAATTTATTATTATATAAAATGTATACACATATAATAGTAATTATTTTAAATACTTAAATTAAACATATAACACATACATAATAAAAAACTATAAAATAATACAAATATCGATATTAGTGTCATCGAAATTAGTAACATCGATATATATGCTATCGATATTACTGACTTCGATATTACTTACATCGATATTAAGTATTTCGATATTACTTACCTTGGGTCGATATTCTGTCCTACGATATTCTTGCCTTCGATATTATGCTCCTTCGATATTTCAGACTCGATATTATGGTAGGTCGATATTTCCAACTCGATATTTTGACTGTGTACCCCTCATCTACAGACCACCAGGATCCCGCACACAATTTAATGAAGACATCACTGACTTCATCAGCCCACATGCCCTCACCTCCGAGAACTACATTCTACTGGGAGACCTCAACTTCCACCTGGAAAAGAATAACGATAACAACACCGCCACCCTCCTGGACAACCTAGCTAATCTCGGACTCAAACAACTTGTTAACACCACCACCCACCTTGCCGGACACACGCTCAACCCTATCTTCACCTCCAGCAAACACATCTCCTTCGATCACACCACGGCCCTCCATTGGACGGACCACAGCTGCGTTCACTTCAGCTACAAAAAGACCACGACCCACATCCCACCACAACCTATTCCTCGAAGAAACTGGAACAAAATCACCACCGATCTACTCTTTACTTCGCTTAACCAAAACCCCCCCACCATATCATCGGACCCAAACCAAGCTGCCACCAAACTCACACAATGGATCACCCACAGCCATAACGAATTAGCCCCCTTGAAAAACCACCAAGTCAAACAAGGTAGCAAAAATGCCCCTTGGTTCAACGATGACCTTAAGAGATCCAAGAAGCTATGTCGTACCCTCAAGAAAACCTGGAGAAAAAACCCACCACTAACAACCTGACCACCTTCAAGGACGCCACCCGCAAACACCACCAACTGATCCGATCCACCAAGAAATCAGCATTCAAGGATCGACTCGACAACAACACCTACAACAGCAAAGAATTATTCAACATCGTCAGAGAATTTACCAACCCCACCGCCAACACCAACGACATCACTCCCTCCCAAGACCTCTGCGACTCCCTATCCTCCTTCTTCCACAACAAAATCGCCGACATTCATAACAGCTTTGGAAACCTGTCCGAAGAACAACCCACTCCACCCACCGCGGAACCAAAACAACACTCTCACAACCTTTGCGCCTGGAACCCAATCACGACTGAAGACACCATCCGCCTGATGAACTCCATCCACTCAGGATCGCCAACCGACCCATGTCCCCACCACATTTTCAACAAAGCAGACTCCATCATCGCACCCCATCTCCGCAATGTCATCAACTGCTCCTTCAACTCCGCTACCTTCCCTGAAAGCTGGAAACATGCCGAACTCAGCGCCCTTCTGAAGAAACCCACAGCGGACCCCTCCGAACTTAAGAACTACCGCCCCATCTCACTCCTCCCCTTCCCTGCCAAAGTCATCGAGAAAGCCGTCAATAGTCAGCTCGCCGCATTCCTTGAATCCAACAATTCACTTGACCCCTCACAGTCCGGCTTCCGAGCCAAACACAGCACCAAAACCGCCCTCATGCTGCTACAGACGACATCCGAACGCTTCTGGACAACGGAGAAACAGTTGCCCTCATCCTACTTGACCTCTCCGCCGCCTTCGATACAGTCTGTCATAACACCCTCATAGAACGCCTCAGCAACATCGGAATTCAAGGAAAAGCGCTGGACTGGATCATCTCGTTCCTCGCCGGAAGAACCCGGAGAGTCCGCCTCCCCCCATTCAAATCAGAGGCAACCAAAGTCATCTGCGGCGTACCACAAGGATCATCACTCAGTCCCACCCTCTTCAATGTGTACATGAGTCCTCTCGCATCCATCACGCGTCAACACAACCTCAACATCATCTCCTACGCAGACGACACCCGGCTGATCCTCTCCCTCACCAAAGACCCTAACACCGCCAAAACCAACCTACGAGAAGGGATGAAAGACGTAGCCGAATGGATGAAGAACAGTCGTTTAAAACTAAACTCGGACAAAACGGAAGTCCTCATCTTAGGATCATCCCCCTCTGCATGGGACGACTCATGGTGGCCACCGGCTCTGGGCACAGCACCCACACCTACAGATCACGCACGTAACCTAGGCTTCATCCTAGACTCCTTCCTATCGATGAGCAGACAAGTCAACGCCGTCTCTTCATCATGTTTCAACATCCTACGCATGCTCAAAAAAATCTTCAGCTGGATCCCCACTGAAACATGAAAGACAGTCACCAACGCACTAGTCACTAGCCGACTAGATTATGGAAACACCCTCTACGCCGGAACCACAGCCAAACTACAGAAAAAACTCCAGCGCATCCAAAACGCCTCAGCTAGACTCATACTGGAAATCCCCTGTCAAGCTCACATTTCCGGTCATCTGAAAGATCTCCACTGGCTTCCCGTCAACAAAAGAATAACGTTTCGCCTCCTCACCCATGCATACAAGGCCCTATACGCCCTAGGACCAGAATGCCTCAACAAACGACTATCCTTCTACACACCCACCCGCCAACTACGTTTGTCCAATCAAGCCCTCGCCACAATCCCGCGCATCAAAAGATCCACCATGGGAGGAAGATCTTTCTCCTATTTAGCGGCCAAAACCTGGAATTCCCTCCCACCCACCTCCGCCTCACACAGAACCACCTCTCCTTCAGAAAGCAGCTAAAAACCTGGCTAGTCTATAAATGATGCACTAAAGCACCCACCCTCACTCAAGCGCCTTGAGACCCTCTGGGTGAGTAGCGCGCTATACAAATTACTGAACTTGAACTTGAACTTGAACTTTTTCTACTGTTTGTGCACTGTTTAAATATTGTACACATTGCCTTCGATTTAAGCCTGACAGTTTTGTGCCACCCTACCAGAGATTGAGCACAAGATTATCAGCCAGACTCATCATGGTCCCGTTTTACGAGTCCTTAATAGCGATTATTAAGGAATCGCTATTAAGGACTTGCAAAACGGGATTCATGTAGGAATCGCTAAATAAATTGCGATTCCTACACATTCCTTATTTGCGATTAGCTAATCGCAAATAAGGAATAACAATGAATGGGGAGTTATTCCTTATTTGCGATTAGCAATTTGCTAATCGCAAATAAGGATGCGATTTCAAGGGTGCCAGGGGTGTCCAAAGGACACCCTGTAGCACCCCTGAAATGAAAATGTAGACTGATGTTGCGCACACACATGTCCAAAGGACATGTGTGTGTGCGTAACATACAACTGAGAAAAATGCACAAAAGTGCATTTTTCTCAGTTTTCGGTATTTACTTTATTTACTTGGAGCGATGCTGGCTATGGCTACTTTTGCTTGGTTGCTTGCAAGTGGTTTCAATGCAATCCACGGTGGGTAATGGGTAATTAGGAAGGGGGTACTTCGGCCTACTTTTACTTTCAAAGTAAGTTTTGTCACCAGTTTTCTGCTAGGCCTCGTTTTTTGAGATTTGATTGGGGGTCTTCTACATTTTTGCGACTGGCTTTAGTAAGGGTCTGGGTGGGAGCACTGCTAGGAAGATCTAATTTTGTTCTAAAACACAGTTTACAGTACACCTAGCTTGAGGGGCAAGATCCGCTACATTAATTTGCCCATACTTATTTATCCTTCAAAAGGTGACTCAGAGTACGCACTTTCAAAAATATTGTACTGTCTACTAGGAAAATCAAATTGTGACTTTTTGCACTCCACAGCCTACATACCTTATATTTATTTATCAGTGGTGTTGTAATATTATATCACTTCCTGTTTTTCGTTGAATAATTACAGGCCGGGTTTCAGTCTCTGCAATGGGGAAAAAAGGATGGAGTCAGGCTTCACAGTAGCGAGCCACAATTCAGCATCAGGCAGGCAGTGGACAGGGTGTCTTCTGGTGACCAACATCGATGGACGAAGCGTCGGCTGCAATGGAGGAGTGCCGCTAATAGGAGGATTTTTTTTCTGCAGGCAACTTACTTACCACTTCCAACAGGACCACTACAACCACATAGATACAGTATCCCTTGCCTTTTTCTCTGACTGTGACTGCATTTCTTGGCTCTCTCTCGGCTTCTAAATTGATCCCTTAACACATCACTTAGTCCACTCCACTATCACATCTGCACCACACATAGTCATTTGTAAGTGCTCCTACGTAATTCGCAAGTCGCAGCACGCCCCAGCCCGTAGAAGACTGGGATAGCCCCAATGATGAAGCATGTCACCAAGGGGCAACCCTGGTGAGTGAGGGGACACCTAGAAAACAAGCAATTTCTCCTTTTCTATCTACTATACCTTCCAGACCAACCCCACTGAGTGTTGTTGTGAATGGATTTATAGTGACCAGCAAGGCTCTCGGGTATCTGGCTAAGTACAGAGACCTTATGTTGAATATCGTTATCAATAATTCCACACAGGCCCTGTACTGTCGCATTCTTTCTTCCACAGTTGTCGAATGTACTACTTACTTTTCACTGACATGCATGCAGTAGTTCCTGCACTTTCAAAGATTGATGGATAGGTTTGTACCCAAAGAATTGTTTATGTTCCATTGTTTGTCTATGCTGTGCTTTTTTTTACAGGGTGTCTTCTGGTGACCAACATCGATGGACGAAGCGTCGGCTGCAATGGAGGAGTGCCGCTAAAAGGAGGATTTTTTTTCTGCAGGCAACTTACTTACCACTTCCAACAGGACCACTACAACCACATAGATACAGTATCCCTTGCCTTTTTCTCTGAGTGTGACTGCATTTCTTGGATCTCTCTCGGCTTCTAAATTGATCCCTTAACACATCACTTAGTCCACTCCACTATCACATCTGCACCACACATAGTCATTTGTAAGTGCTCCTACGTAATTCGCAAGTCGCAGCACGCCCCAGCCCGTAGAGGACTGGGATGGCCCCAATGATGAAGCATGTCACCAAGGGGCAACCCTGGTGAGTGAGGGGACACCTAGAAAAAAAGCAATTTCTCCTTTTCTATCTACTATACCTTCCAGACCAACCCCATTGAGTGTTGTTGTGAATAGATTTATAGTGACCAGCAAGGCTCTCAGGTATCTGGCTAAGTACAGAGACCTTATGTTGAATATCGTTATCAATAATTCCACACAGGCCCTGTACTGTCGCATTCTTTCTTCCACAGTTGTCGAATGTACTACTTACTTTTCACTGACATGCATGCAGTAGTTCCTGCACTTTCAAAGATTGATGGATAGGTTTGTACCCAAAGAATTGTTTATGTTCCATTGTTTGTCTATGCTGTGCTTTTTTTTACAGGGTGTCTTCTGGTGACCAACATCGATGGACGAAGCGTCGGCTGCAATGGAGGAGTGCCGCTAAAAGGAGGATTTTTTTTCTGCAGGCAACTTACTTACCACTTCCAACAGGACCACTACAACCACATAGATACAGTATCCCTTGCCTTTTTCTCTGAGTGTGACTGCATTTCTTGGATCTCTCTCGGCTTCTAAATTGATCCCTTAACACATCACTTAGTCCACTCCACTATCACATCTGCACCACACATAGTCATTTGTAAGTGCTCCTACGTAATTCGCAAGTCGCAGCACGCCCCAGCCCGTAGAGGACTGGGATGGCCCCAATGATGAAGCATGTCACCAAGGGGCAACCCTGGTGAGTGAGGGGACACCTAGAAAAAAAGCAATTTCTCCTTTTCTATCTACTATACCTTCCAGACCAACCCCATTGAGTGTTGTTGTGAATGGATTTATAGTGACCAGCAAGGCTCTCAGGTATCTGGCTACAGAGACCTTATGTTGAATATAGTTATCAATATTTCCACCCACGCCCTGTACTGTCGCATTCTTTCTTCCACAGTTGTCGAAAGTACTACTTACTTTTAACTGACATGCATGCAGTAGTGTATGCACTTTCAAAGATTGATGGATAGGTTTGTACCCAAAGATTTGTTTATGTTCACAATTGTGTGTCCATGCTGTGCTACTTTTTCTTGTCTCCCAAAACCTTTCCCAAAAACCCCCGTACCCATCCATTTTTCAAACCCTAACCCTCTTCCCCCGGGCTGTGTGGTTTTGATTGATGTGTGACTAAATTACAGCAATAAATCCACACACTTGCTGGGGAGGATAAGGTGATAGCAACAGGCTGGTGAAGAAATCCGAGGATATATTCTTACTCTGCTTGACAAAGACCCATGGCTAATGTCAAAGAACTTCAACCGAATTAGTTATACTTTAACATTTGTTAGGCTACAATGTGGCACTGTTCTAGTGTACTTCTGTCACCTGCTATATTCTGTATTGTACCTTTGTATTGCTCAGGAGGACAAACCAGATTTCATTTTCTTTTTTTTCATAGGCAAGCAACTGCCACTGTGTCACACCACTAGTACCACCGCTATGAGGAAATTTTATCCGCCCAGGATTGCCAACCTTATTTGCTGTTTCCCGTGGAGCCAGCCCTGGGCCTAGCCCTACTTGCAAACAGAAATTACAGGTAAGATAGGCGTTTGGTTGGAGGTAGTATAATGGAGTATTAGGAGAGACGAGAGATTTGATTGACGGTAGTACTACTAAAGTCCTAGGACTATTCAGGAAAACAAACTTACTGTTATGTTAAACCCCCACCCACCAGACTCAAAAGCAGTAAAAAACAGGTATGGTCAGATAAAGTTTCAAAAAGTATATTTTTATAGCCCTAACAAAAGAATCTCCCGCAAGACCCTCCCTAACCCCAACGATTGTCCTTCAAAAGTCCCCAAAAATCACAACTCCCAATTCCCACCCCCCAAAAGTCTCTAAAAAAGGGGCAAGGGACACTATGGCAGGGTGCTGTTGGAATTAGCAGCCAGGGCATCATGCTCCTTGCGGAGGGTGGCAAGTTCGAAGCGGAGGCCCTCCACCACGTTCTTATAATTATGGACCTCCTGCTCCAGGTAGGACAGTCTGAGGGATAAGCGGCGCCGGTGTGCCTTGCAAATCCTGTGAGGGGCAGCTGCTTTCTTTGCTGCTGGGCGGTGGCGTTTGGCTTTGGTAGCCCGGCTCCGTACCGCTGGAGCACTGCGCTGGCTGGCAGCACGCACGGAGGAGGATGCAGCTGTCCCAGTGGACGTTGTTGTTGTACCAGACTGCGTCTCCTCCTCCTCCAGGGCCACCAGCCGCCGATATTCAGCAACAGTGGCATCCAGCCTCCGTTGCCGGGCCATTCGAGCCAGCTCCTTCCTCCTTGATGGTGTCTTGGATTTGGAAGGAGCAACTACATGAAAAAAGAAAGACATAGTCTGTAACCAATGCTCCTTAAGATTAACACAAAATGATTGAGCAGAAAGTTGTCACAGTACAAGTAGCAAATTGAAAGCACAGTGCATAACTATTGAGGACAGTATCTATGTAACCTCCGACTTCTTCATCCTTGCTCTAACATTAGTGGGAGTTTAAGGAACAAATTCTACGAGCACTATGGACTTCTATTACAGTCGACTATGACAGTACACCACTCTTATTCTTCTTCTTCTCTCTTGTTTAGGAAAATTGGTACGTTATCTTATGCAAGCCGCCATAATGCCAGCGCAGTGAACTTGCACCCGAGAAAAACAGACGCACACCATGGTGAGTGAGACAGACTTGCGTTACTGTACCGGTCCAGTACATGCAGGTGGTGAAGCTCTTACTTTTCTATTACGGGTGGCACTGAGAATACTCTGTTAAAAGGGCTACTGCTTAATTAATTTAGCTTTCACCCTACAGTGCAAATGAGTATTAGAAAAGGAAAATGAAGAAGCTAAATTATCTGATTATCTATCACTTCACATGGGATGTATTTGATGACATATGGGATGACTTTAGGTGCTTTGCTTATTATTGAGTGAACAGTGATACCCCCACACATGAATGACGTACTACTACTAAACTAAAGTTATTAAGGGAGGTAGGGAGTGTCCACCGTAATAACTGGATATATGCTGTGCTTGCAGTTGCAATACAAACTACTGCTACTATTCATGGTAGTCTTTGGACAACGTTACAACTTCTTTTCCTTGCCTTTCCTACACTGGAACGGACGTGCGGGTGCGGTGTTACATGCTCTTCAAAGTAACACTTAGTTCATCCAGTGACCGTCTACTCTCTCTAGATTCACATATGCTATCTAAGAGTCAGATAGTACCATGAATGATCCAGGCATCCATCCATTCAAAGTATATTGCACACATACAGTTTCTGTCTCACCCACCCAGGCTGTTCTCCTTCCACCCATCCTTGCTTCATCATTCACCCAGCCATGCACCATACCATTTTCTTACCTTCCCAGCCACCTCGGGGACCAAGCAAACACATATCATTCTTCTTTGCCAGTCATCATTACATTTCTCGTGCTTCCACACTTACTTACACCCTTCTTTCGCTTTTCGTTCATCCCATCCATCAAGTTCACCTCAGATCTGATTGGGATTCTTCTCGCCAAAAACTTCACAGCTAAGTCGAAGTACATTTAGAGGAGGCTACTACCTGCTTTTTTTATAATACACCCGTGCAGAAAGCACACTCTGCAGTCTTCAATCTCAATGACTAAGGAATGTATAGCTTACCTCTGCCCCCCACCACAGTGTGAACCCTCACAGGCATGTCCTTGTCCGGCACTTGCACCGCCTCCTCCCCAGAGTTGTCCTCCTCGTCCAATGCCACCACCACCTCCGCGCTGGCCCCGTCTCCAGATGTTCCACCTACAAAGTACATTTAATAATGTTAGAATACACCACTCACTACTATATAATATTTGGTCTAGGAGGAAGAAAGAAATGTGAAAAAAAGTGTACAATTTAATAATTTTTGACTGTGTACTCTAGAGTAAAAATGTCCCTTTTTCCAGGGAAGGCTGTTGTCTTGCTGCACTTTTTGGCACAACTGATGAATGTTTGCTTTTTACTTTTTAACACGCACCACTTTTTCTCCTAACAGACAGAACCTTGACTTCTAAGAACACGAGCAGGATCAAGTTCAAACCAGGTGAGAGCTCGGCTCGACCACAAGAAATGTGTCCAATTAATCGTCAGCACTAAGCACTTTTCCATTTTCAGTTACACGTTCACTTTTATGACAAACTTGAATTTAATAAATGTGTTTACTTTTAATAAAGCTTTTAAACTTAAGTAGACTCTGTGGTTTTTGGTCCTCCAGACTAGAGTGGATGAGCTAAAGGTTTTCGAATTTTTGCAAGCATGAGTCCGTGCCTCTGCCATCGGTGACTTTGGGAGCTAAATGACTCTGCCACACTATCTAGTCAGTAAGGAGATTGGGGGTTCAACTACAAAGTCTGTTATCACTGAGGTATGTGGAAAGTCTAACAGTTACAGCACCTATTATAATTGATAAGCTAAGCGATGCATTATTTAGTGTCCATAGTTCTGTTTGTGCAGATTTGTCCCTGCAACAGTAGTAGAATGGATTGTCCTCCTATCCAAACCAAAAGTAAAGTAGTATCTTATTATTTCTTGGTGGTGGTCATTCACCTTTTTATTGTTGGCAATGGTCAAAGCATAAACATTTAGAATACTTGAAAAGACATTATGGACAATCCCAGAGGACTACACTCAGTGCATACAGCTATTGCTGACTAGAATGGGAGTCCAATGGAAATGCCAAATGTGCAATCTTAGTTAGCTACACAGACAGACTAATAAGAATAATCTAGTAATACCACACGGAGTCATAGTCGAGGCAGGATAAGAATTTAGATCCTGTCTACAAGAAGATCAAAGACGATTTAGAAAAAATCAAATGAGGAACGCTAGGAAAAAATAAGTACTCTATATTAAATTTAAAACTTACTGGGGCCAGCAAAGGAGCCCTCGACTGCCCGGTCCTGGCCTGCATCGACAACAGCACCCTCCTCCTCCTCCTCCTGTGTCCTCCTCTTGCCCCTGGGGGAAGCTGATGTACAACATGAAAGAAAGAAAAACAGAAAACATGGATGATATTTCTCAACCAAATCAAACATTTAAAAAAGAACTAACAAAGTAACAAAATATTTTTGCGAAATAGCAAATAGGGAACGACTCCACGGGATATATTATTGACCAATCTCATGTGGTCGACTACGTCATTACTTTAGTATTGCTTGATTTGCGGACCGTCGAATTGGAAACTACCCTATGTAACTCACTAAACAAAGTACTAAAAAGGTTTGCCTAGGATTGGCAGGCAGCAGTCCGCAGCACGCAAAGTGACAGCCAAAGTCCATCGTGATTGAAGATCAGCGACAACACTAAAGTTTCCTACTACATTCACCAGTCATTAAAATACTCAAACTATTAATCCACCACCACTATTTCTTCTTATCGCCATGTGTACAAAGGAAGGACTGGACTTGAGTCTGTAGGGGCTGATTTAGAAGGCCCTTGCGGCTCTTTTGCTCCATTGTTGCGTGACTTTTGTGACGCAGCGACAGCACAAAAGAGGCGCAATGGTGCGGCGTATATTAACAACGTGACGCATCTGGGAGATGCATCACGTTGTAAAGCCCTGCGCCAATAGGGGTGTTCCGGCGCAAGGGAGGGCGTTCCTGTGCAGGAACGCATCCTAAAAGTGGCTGAGGGAAATCTACAAGATTTCAATCAGTCAATTTGAGGACAATGATGCGTGACTCAAACCCTGCGCCTGCTTGAAGCAGACGTACGGCTTGACGCAGCATTGGGGAGATAGGGCACCCCAGAGCATTGATGGAGCTGCACCATCGTTGCGACGCAACTCCAGCAATGCGCCGCCTTTACGGCACAGATGCGTAACGCTTTGGTGACGTTTTGGGCCCATGGCGCGCCGCATTGTAAATACGGCGCACCATGGGTGATGGTGGCGTGACGCACAATTACTGGCGCATCCCTGCAACTTTGCAGGGATGCGCCGGTAATTAAAAATCTGAACCTTAGTGTGTAGCATTACGCAGTTCTTTCAACTACACTCATACATAATTTCACAGGCCAATGAAATGAACACAAAATCTAAAATAAATAAGCATAGTAGCAACACTACTGAGAAGAAGGAGAGCAGTGTACCTGAAATGCACAGAAGATTTTGAAATAAAATTTACCTACAATGTAATGAGCAGCATTATTGCTCTTGGTAAAAAACAAAAATTTGCAATATAATAACACAGCAGGAGAAAACATAGTAGTAAAGACATAGCTACTACTACTCACCAAACCCGGGGATCTCAAGGCCAAGGAAGTCGAGCAGATCTCGCTCACGGGTCAGGACATCCGTCCAGCGGTGGGTGGCCTGGTTGTAGGTGCGCCAGACCCGAGAGTGGTGGTAAATGGCCTGGCACACCTTCTCCCACCGCTTCCGGCGCTCCCGGGCCCCGTACCCGGCACTGATCCTGCCGCCTCCCATGATGGTCCTGGGGAGGCGGCGCTGAACATAAAAAATGAGTTGGGCCACCTCCTCCGGGGTAAAGATCTCCCGTGGCATCACTAGCTCCCCCCTCAAACGCCCGCACGGGAGCCGGACACGGGGTGCGGGACCCTTCCCCTTCTCGGGATGCTTCCCGGCTCCCTTCACCATGGTCTGGGCGGAAAGGAATAAAGAAAATAGAATAGGGAAGAGAAGAAAAGAAAAGAGTTTACAAAAGTAGTTTAAAATTAACCAAAAGTAGCAGTAAACACAAAAATATAGGGCTAGAAAAATAGAGGGATAGATAATAAGTAAAATAGATCAAAAAAAACTTCAAACAAGCAAAGGATGGCAGAGATTGACAGAGGATACAAAGACCATGCCCAGAACCATAGCAATGAATGAGAAACAAGATGGCTGCGCCCGTTCACGACCGCGCGGGTAAGTTCGCGCGAGATTTTCCTTGCGAACACGCGCGAGACTGTACTGGCAAGCCGCGGACTATGCGAGATTACACGTCGCGCCCGGAAACGGAAATACGTCAGGCAAACAAGATGGCTGCGCCCTTGAACGACCGCGAGGGTAACTTCGCGTCTTGCGCTACGAGCGGCTCGCAAAAACGCACAAAACCTTGCCAACTAACACGCCGCAAAAAAAACAAATTGCATATTCGCACGAATTTGCGGCTTCCGAATCCGATCTCGCGCGTGTTCGCACCCCGCGAACCCCGCGAAATTGCAGAAAAACGAGTTTTTCAAAACTGAAAGCACTCGGCAGGGGCAAGAGTTCAAACTCATCATTAGTAACAATTCCCGGTAGTGCTTCCTGACTGGGGCCCCTCCAGAATTCAGTTGCTAGTTGCAACAATTGTATGACCCTGCTCTGACCCTCACAGCAGGCTCATACAATAGCTACAAGTAGGCCACAAAGAAGGTCCTGACTCCTGGGGAAAAAAAATGCACTGCAACAGAAAGCAAAATTACAGATAAGGAAGCAGGTGCCAGACTGGAATTTTAAAACAGTGACACATTAATAAACTAACCCCAAATTAATTCATCTCAGTTGAAGCAGGGCTGGTGTGCTTGCTTTTCCCCCCCATAATCTACAGTAATGATGAACCAGAGGGTGGCATTGATGTAACAGAGGGTTGCAGTGGTGAAACAGAGGGTGCTGGGAACCTGTGATGATGAACCAGACGTAGAAACAACATAATTCGCGACCGTTGCGCGACGAAATGTAAGTTCGCAATTGCGAACTGGTACGAAACCCTCGCGAACTGGCAGAAATCCTTGCGAACACACAAAAAAAAAAATCCGCAAATTCGCAAGAATTCGCGGATTTTGCGGATTGCGAGTTCGCAAATCCGCAAAATTCGCGAACGCGAGATTCGCAAAATTCGCCCATACTTACTCCCACCCCTTCAGCACTACAGCACAAAACACTAAGCATAATCAGGGCCAGAAAGAGAGAATCAATGTCAGTGCAACCCATGCTGTGGTGGACACAGCTATCATTTTAGTGTTAGACTGCAGTGTATGTATTGGCATGTGCATTGTGCACTTTTTATTTGCCACATACTGCAATCAAGAGAGTCAACCTGAACCGAGCACCCACAGTCTAGGTGCGCAAACAACCACCCGTTGACTGTTACTCCAGTCTGGACCCATACTCCGAAGGACAGGCTCTATTTAAATATGTTCTATTAATTTGATTGGGTTGTTGATGCCTGCAACAGGGACATGAAAATCGAGATTCTCAATGGGTTTGGTTTGTAGCTTCTTCAGGCATGTTACATGCCTTCTCTGCCAGCTTATTCAAAATGGACACCATGTTGTAGGCGAGTCTTGCAAACTAAGCAACTTTAGAGTGTAACACTTTGTGCCTGATTCACAAAGAAATGCAATGCTCTGTTGTACATTAGTGGATGCTGTAGTATCTTACGGTTGCCTTAGCTGTAGTTTACTTTTTTCACCATTGTATGAATATACATTTGCTTGGAAATTCTTTGTGATTCTTGTATATAAAGAAAACGCACAAGATTTACCGAAATGAGGTCTAGGATCTCTTACCATCTCCATGAATTTTATTCTATTCGATTTGGTTATTTACACAGTATACCTATCAAAATAGGAGGGTCCATTGGTGCTGAATATTTATTGAACATGTATATTTTACAGTGTTGGTGATTCGAAAGAGCTTAAACAAATGCATACAGAAGTGCTGTAAATATTTAAACAACCTTAATGCAGCATTACTTCCAACAGTATATCTAAAAACGCTGCAAGGATACTGTGTGTTTGAAAGTGTTTCAGCCATTGCGAAAATTATTGATTTTATTAAAAATAAATATTATTTATTTAACATGGTTGCATCAACAGTGTATACGAGTATTTCAGTTGATCAATATTTAACATAACCGTAGCTACTCATAATAAACAAAAGCATAGTTTATGTTGAAATAGAAAAAATGGTTGAGATGATGCACCACACTCGTGCATATGGGGGATGGCGCACGAATACCATTAGACACGGACATTCCCCATTAATAAACTATTCCTACAACAACAAAATATCTCTCTAGGAATGTGGGTTGACTGACAGTCCAGTTTTCACTCACATATTATACAATGTGTGGCTTGGCGCTCCCTTAGCAATCAGTTTAATTAATTTAGTATCACAATACAGTAATGAGGAGAGAGTAGGGGGCGGGGTCTGGACCCAGCTGCCCTGTATGTAGTAAGGATGATAACTTGATTGTGACAGGGGGCCACCTCCTCACACTCTAATCCTGCAAAGAGAGGTATTGCCTCTCCAAATTAATTCAGGGAGGGGCTAAACTACATGATGGCATCTCAAGCTTGTGTTATTGACGCAATTTCTTTTTAACTTTCATGTGCAATATGTTGCTCTTAGATTAGCCCATATAGGGCGTTTCCTTTCTCAGTGCTGCATTCATGTAGGATTTCTCCCCTCCCCCACCTCCCAGGATATTTCCAACTCATTGAGATGCAGCGACTGGCAAATGTAAGAGTCATGTCAATACATCTACTTGACACCTTTTGCGTTTAGTCCTTGGAAAAAGGCCAAGTACACATGCCATCAGAGACTAGGGACATCACTACTTGAAGAGGCACGCATGAATTGTTGCACTGTGTTCCAAAAAGTACTCAGTGCTGGATAATTCCAAACCATAGGATAGAAATCCGCTCAAACAATACCACATTTTGGACAACCGGCATTTGCATCTGGAAACATATAGTTGATTCTTTTGGGCGTAATGTGAACTCTAATTATGTAACTTAGACATAGCATTTCTTAATACTTTGGTGTACCTTTTAACATGGTACCCAACACTGCATACGTTAGTTCTGTCCCCATGACCTCTGAAAATCTGCCCCATAATATATCAAATTACAACCAGACTGTGACAGGATACAGAGATACAGGAGTGTAACAGACTGGGGGGCAGATTTACAATAAGTGGTGCATCCCTGCACATCAGCAGGGATGCACCACTTATTGTGCGCCATGTCTCCGCCACCCTTGATGTGCCGCATTTACAATGCGGCGCACCAATGGCAAAAACGGCACAGATGCGTGACGCATCTGTGTCGTAAAAGCGGCGCATTGCTGGAGTTACGTCACAAGCATGATGCAGCTCCAGCAAGGCTCTGGGGGGCCCTATCTTGTTAATGCTGTGTCAATCCTTACACCTGCTTCAAGCAGGCGCAGGGTTTTGACGCAGCATGGGCCCCAAAGTGACTGAGTGAAATCTTGTAGATTTCACTCAGCCACTTTTAGGAAACGTTCCTGCGCCAGAACGCCTCCCTGCGCAGGAACGCCTCCTTCTGGTGCAGGGCTTTACAACGTGACGCATCTCTCAGATGCGTCACGTTGTAAGTACCCCGCACCATGGCGCTTCTTTTGCGCCGCCGCTGCGTCACAAAAGTGACGCAACACCGGCGTAAAAGGGGCGCAAGGGGCTTGTAAATCTGCGCACACCAACACGGAGCTAAGAGGGAATTACAGACCTAGGTCGCCCTCCACTCAAGAAGTCACAACGACAATAATGACCTAGGTCTAGGGCATTCAATTTCAATTGAGCTGGGGTATCACATGTCGCAATCCATTACAACAACCTCCCACTCCTTATAAATGTAGGGTAGGGTATACGCCAGTCAGTAGCCCACCTTTAAAAAGCCCGTCCCCTTATCTAGATAGAGGAGAAACCCACACCAACATGTGGTAAGAAAAAAATGTGCAAAAGCAAGATAGCACCTCACAGGCGCACCACCAATGGGACCCTGGTAGGTACTCACCAGGACGGCCCTGTTGTCATCATTGGTGCCATCGAGCTTAAAGAAAAGTGTCCAAGTGAAAACGACTGTGTTATCAGTGATAAGTGCAGTGGAAACAATACAAGTAACACATATAGTGATGTCACACAACATATAACATAAAACATAAACCAACGCATACAGCACGAACAGATAACTTTATTCTTGTTCTTTTATGCTGGTTGCGTATATTAAAAAAGTGAATATGGCTACTACCTATAGAGCCATAACATGGCTCTATAGGTAGTAGCCATATTCACTTTTTTAATATACGCAACCAGCATAACATGGCTCTATAGGTAGTAGCCAGATTTATCTCTGTCCTTCTTAGGAGGGGAGACAATAAGCACTTCCCTCAATGACAATGGGACTCCAGCAGGTCAGCGGGCCACAGCATACAACTTTGCTAGTCTAGGGGTCAGTATACCAAAATATGCGGTGTAAAATTTTATGGACAGTCCATTGAAACTAGGAGTCTTTATCCTTGCAAGGCCCTTGATCGCTGGGCTCAACTCTTGAACTTGATTATCTGCCTCTAGAGCCACTTCTGTGTCCCATGGGGGAACACCAGAGCTGCCTATGATAGAAAAGTCAAGCAGTAATTGTTTGTCCACCACATTCCAAGTCACATAAAGGTTACCGTAGTATGTAATATTTATATAATTGATCTCAGAGAGTATGCCACATGACCATCGTTGGCACTGGTATTCAGTGTTGGTAAAGACCTCTTGTCTTGGTTTACCAACCAAGCAAACATCCACCTGGCCTTTTCCCTTTCATCATGTGATTTAGTGAGGTAGCTTTTGTAATCATATCATCTCAGATGCTCCATCTGAGCCTTTAGCTTCTGCCTCTCAACACATCATCGAAAATTTAGTTTTTACTTATATCCTTGTGAAGTTGTGTCCTCATCCATACCTTTGCAGCTATGCTGTGTTCTGTGACCACCATCTTGAAAGCCACATATTCCATCAAGGATGAAGATACAATATCAGCGTTATCAATCAAATAATTACTAATCACTTCAGCAAACGATGCTTTAAATGGAAGGTCTTCCAACACCTCTGCATTCAACTTCCATCCCAATATCAAAATTAAAGGGTTATATTCAGAATGGGGTTTAGCAAGATAGGGAGCTCATACTACAATAGAGGACAACTTTCCACAGCCAAAGAATTGATGTATGCGAAAACGGAGGTCATGCTTGCCAGAATAATAATAATATTCTTTTTGTTAGTGGATTGTGCTCCCTCCAAACGTTATTACCTCCCACTGATTATTCCAATGATTGAATGACTAAGCCAGTTTATATATCCCAGATCTAGGGAGGAGGGGTGTGAACTATCTAGATTAGTATCCACTACACAATTGAAATCCACCTGATCTGCAATGGCTAACACAATACTTGGGACAAATGTGGTGCCAAATTGAACAGAAATGGCTGTTCAATATTCTGGACATACACATTTACCAACACTATGGGCCAGATGCATCAAAAACTGTTTTGCGATTGCCTAATTGTAAATCTTTGCGATTCCCAGTTAGGGAATCGCAAAACGTCATGCATGAAAGTGTGCAGGACACTTTCGTCGACCCCTAAGGGGTCGCAAATGACTTACCTCATGAATATTACTGAGGTAGGTCGCAATATACGACCCCCCTTAGGATTCGCAAAAATCACGAGCTCAGCAGACCACCATGTCTGTGATTGCTTTTAAATCAAACAATAATTTTTAGGTCTCGCCTACGCAGCACGCATGCGCTGCATAGGAAAGAGACCTTTAGCCACCGATTCCCTTTTTGAGGCAAAAACGTGCACGCGTTGTATTGCTTTCAATTGCAATGCGTGCACGTTTGGCGATTCCCTAGCGGGAGCGAGCCGTGCCATATGGTACCAATTATCGTGCTCGCTCCCACAAAGTAAACGCTGCCTGATCTCGACCGCACCCCCCCCACCCCCTACTTGCGGGAGGCTCGCATGCTTGTGTTTTTTTGCCTGTACATTGTCGTGCCTTTTCCCCTTAAACCACATTACTTTTAATATAGCCCGAATAGTTTTATCATGGAGGTATTTTTTAAGAAGGTGAAAATGCACTAATCAATCTTTATAACACTCCCTGGCTTACTTTAATATCTGTATTTTTGCTATTTAGCATTTCTAAAGAAATAGTATACAGCATTATGGCGGCTCCCCTTATTTCCAGTGAACGTGAGCTTTATGTAATGTATTAGGCATGTGCATATTGGTCGTTGTCATTGGGATGCACTCAATGTGCTAATTGGGTGCGAGTTTCCCTCACACTTATAAGGAAGGGTTCATTCATAGACTGGATTCTGATTCAACTAGTGCTGATCTCAGAATGGATATGTCCTTTCCTCAGCAAGTGCTCGTTTCACGTTCATAGACTTGGAGTGAGATCTTGATGTCTGGAGTGATACAGATCTCAAAGAAAAATGGGTAACCCAAACAACCCTTGAGGGCTTGGGCAAAGTAAATGATCAGGTATGAATGCCTTCAAGGGATTTATTTCACAATGTTTTATCTCTTCTCAGAGAGTTTCAACTTATATGGGTCAAATGAATGGACACCTTTATTTTTTAGAAATGATTCCTATCTTTTCTGTCTAAAATTGGCACCATAAAATCTTTGGTAGCGTCTAAATCTATATAATTTAGTTTACTACAACAATGTATTAAGTAAACTTACACATGCTATCAAAGAAGTCATACAAAAAAGGAACTGAGAGGGTGTATATAGAAAAATAGATGATTTTATCTTGGTCAAATAGATTTCAGGGTACAAATATAAACAATTACACAAATGAAACAGATAGGTGACACTATTACTCAGGTAACCTCACTGTGACATTAAGCAACACCTTTCTTCAAAATATTAGTGAAAAATAAATAATAGAAGAAAAGATGTAAGTCGACGTTTCGGTCTCTACGTTGTCATACACAAGACCATCTTCAGGACAAAAATAAATGTTACAGTTGACCCCTTGATGTGAAGTTAGATGGCGTTTCAAAATTTCCACCTCGGCAAAAAAAGGGGGGGCACAGCTTTTATTTGTCCGCAAATCTGTTTTTAAGAATCTCTTTTTTATCGAGCTGTATAGTGCCTCTAATGAAAGTAGATGAAGCGATTCTATCTTGCGTTGCTTGTGAAGTTATATAAAGGGCCGCAAGATGGTAAACTTCTTGTATGTGCACACCGGATGGCTTCTTGGCTGGATTACGAAGCACTGCACGGTGATGGTGGTCTAATCTTAGTAGAGTTTTTTATTCTTTATTTCTTTCGTGAATCACTCAAAGCGTGGCGTGCCATTCAAAGAATTAGCATGTTAATAACATGCCATTCAAAGAATTAGCATTGACCATGAACCCCACTGGTAAACTTATAGGTGAAGCAAACTAAGTCTATAAATAATATATCATCTTTGGGACTAAACGGCGCGTGTATTATTATCATCAGATTTACTCGGGAGGGTGCGGGTGCGGTTTGACAGGAACCTGCGTGCACGTGTTATGTATACAAGTGTCCCTCAACCAGGTCCGATGTACCCAGTTTCACATTTGACTGCTCAGTGGCGGACTTTCATGAGGGTTACACACCCTAGCAAAAAAACAGCCTCAACTACCACTAACATGAAAGTGATTATGTGCATGATACCGATGCATACACTTTGCACTAAGATGCCCCAAAAACTAAAGTTAGCTTAGAACAATCTAATGTACATGTTTTACACAAAAGATATATATTAAAAGGGAGGGGAGAAGGTGGATCAGATGAAGACCCAAGGGCTCAGATTGGCATTCACGGAAATTAGAGAATGGAAGGTCCAGCCACAGTCAGAGCCCTAAGGGAGAGTGACAAGCAAAGACAGACTCGGCTGTTCCTAAAGGATAGAAGGAGGGAGACGTGCGGTCACAGGGAAGGTGAAGGTAGTGTTCAGTGGAGTGCTACCCTGGGTATCCAATTTGTTGGATTTAATGGCCTCACACACCCTTGCGAGTGTCATGCTTCATCATTGGCGTTTGCTCCTCGTCTGGCAGGCGGTGCAATGCCCAACGGGCTCACCTCAAAGAGGGGCTATTTGGCGGAGATCTTTTTCCAACTGCCTATGGGTGAAGTTTGGATGAGGGGCCAGGAAGGAAAAGATAGTGTAGATACCTGGATTAAAATATGGCACAAGGTACCGGAGATCAATTTATTCTGGTGGTCCCCTGCCACAAGTAAAAACAGTGGGTAGCCTATAATCGTAGGAAATTAGGATTCCACGTCACGATCTAGGACTACTATAAATATTGTGAGGTCAACATGTTTCTCGCCTTTGCACACTGGCTGCGATTCTTCAGGACCTAGTTAGTTACATCTATCTCTAGCAAAACATGACCTGGTTTAGTGTCAGTTAATATTTTATTATTATATAGTTGTTCTACATGTATGGGACAGCTCTTGCCTAAAGGTCAAGGTGTATAGGTGTCAACAGTACCCGGTAGGTTTGACATCAAGGGGGGAGACTCTAATAAAAGAGAGAGGGACCCCGAAACCAAAGGGATGGGGTTCCACAATTGACGTTAGTCAGAAAGAAATTCTGCACAGGGCCTACTCATCCTAGAAAAGGAAGAAATTGACAAACTTGAAGATGAACTCAAAAACTGCCCAGCCCTAGAAGAGGCCAAGAAAAAGTTGGCCGACATTAACAGAGATGTTGAGGGCTACAGTACCTACCTGATAAACAAAAAAACTAATAGGCTGAAAAAAGATATTGAGATGTATGCAGAAGACAAAACGTATCCTTTTCTAAAAGAGAATTATTTTCAGAACAAATATAATGGGAGTTGGGAACGACCCCCTAATAGACAAATATACTCAAGAGGTGGTAACAAACAAGTGACCTTCTCTAATTCATCATGTTCCGGATCTGAAGAAGAAGAAATTAGTGAGGCCGGTAGGAACAGTTATGATCAAGGGGTTTTTTTAGAACCACGCCCAAGGAGGGGGCAAGCCTACAATGGGAATCGAGGCCAGGGTCATTTCAGTCGAGGGAGGCAACAATACCAGAACCAGGGCCAACACAACTACAACCAAGGTCCCCCTCAACAAACTTACATCCAGGGTCCTCCCCAGCAGAACTACAACCAAGCACCTCCTCAGCAGGAATATCTAAGCACCCGGAACAAGAAGTACTGGAAACAACCAAATTACCAGTAGTCAATCTATCAAGCAAAACTCTGAGTGATGTAGAAATAGGGATCCTTAGCAAAGGTCTCAGTTTTGTCCCATCCACCAACTTAGACAAATTTCAGTTTGAAAAGGACTTACGTTCATTTTTTAGGAAGATCAGATTAAAAAGATTTTTCGAAGACAGGGAGTACAGAGAGAAAATAAATATTTCCGGTTTAAAACCCAAGTCTAAATTCACCCCCACTCTTAGTATGGTGAATAAAAACATCGAAGCCTTTGAAATGGCAGTTGAAAGTGGCATTCATAAACTGATCAATAAAGAAAAGCGACTTTACAACCATAACATCTCAGCCAGTGAAAGAGGGGCCATCAATCAGTTGAGAGATGATGGTTCCTTGACCATCAAACCAGCAGATAAAGGTGGCGGTGTGGTGGTCTTTGACACCGAGGACTATGAGCGGCGTATGCTTGAGCTCCTTGATGTCGGTGAACACTACGTCCGTACTACCGAAGCCAGCCTGAAAAGAATAGCGAATGAGTGCCTTGCTCTGCTTACAAATGCCAAAGAATCCGGATTTATTTGTGATGAGGAGTTTTGCTTCCTCAACAATCTGGAGCCTAGAATACCTGCCATTTATGGCCTGCCCAAATTGCACAAGGATAAATCCAATCCTCCTATGCGCCCAATAGTGAGTAGTATCGACTCACTATTGGAACCAGTCAGCAAGTATGTCGACCACTTTTTGAAACCCATTGTGAGTAAATTAAAATCATATGTGCGAGACTCAGCACATATTATATCAATGATTGAGGGAATTCCTTTTTGTGGGGAGACTCAATGTCTAGTAACTCTAGACATTGAGTCGCTATACACAAATATCCCTCAGGTGGCTACCACAGAAGTGATCGATGAGATTCTGTCAGGACAAGATCTTGGTGGGGCCAATAAGGATTTTATAGTTGATTGTGTGAGACTTATTCTTACCAATAACATCTTCCTCTTCAAAAATGACTACTATAAACAGCTGAAAGGGACCAGCATGGGGGCCACCTGTGCCCCTAGTCTGGCCTGCCTATATGTGGGCAGGTTTGAGGACATACACATCAACAACGAATTGGCCCCTTTCTTCGAAAATGTAGCGTGCTGGTACCGCTACATAGACGACATTTTTTTCATATGGGACGGGCCAATTGAACTCCTGGAGGAATTTCTCCTGTGGATTAACTTAGGAGATCCCAATTTAAAATTCACCTCAACTTACAGTACCACCAGGGTTGAATTCCTTGATATATGCATAAAAAACTGTGATGGAATCCTGGCAGTAGAATTATATACAAAGCCAATGGCGAAAAATACATTGCTGGAATTTTCTAGTTTCCACCCAAAATCCCAAAGGGAAAGTATTCCATTCAGCCAGTTCCTCCGCCTTCGGAGAAACTGTTCAGATTTGAACGACTATTATAAACATGCTGAAGTCCTTAAATTTAAGTTGAGAGATAGGGGATACCCAAAAAAACTCCTTTCAAACTCTATGAAAAGGGCACGTTTCTTTGATCGGGATGCTTTGATTCACAATACCCCTAAGGAAAAGAAGCCCCTTAATAAGGTTGTATTTGTCAGCAAATACTCAAACATGAGTAACCAAATAAAAAACATTGTAAACAGACACTGGCACATTTTGAACCACGAAGAAGACGTTGTATTAGAAAAGCCATTATTTGCATTCAAAAAGAATAGCAACTTGCGCGATCTATTGGTTCACACCTATAGGGATGAACCAGTTGAGAAACAAAGAACGATTGATGGTACAAAGGTTACCGGTACAACAAAATGTGGAAATTGCAATATGTGTAATCAATGTATTGTGGGACCTGAGATTGTCTGTAATTCGAGAAAAATAACATGTAAGACCCACAATAATTGTAGAAGTAAAAACGTCATCTACTTACTGCTGTGCCCGTGTGGCCTACCTTATGTTGGAGAAACAGGGAGAGAAGTACGAACAAGACTTCAGGAGCACAGATCAGCCGTGAGAATGGAAAAAATCACTGCTCCAATCGTAGCCCATTTCATAGAAAAGGGCCACAAGGATTCAGAATTTGGCTGGTTCATACTTGAAAAAATTAAAATTGGTAAAAGAGGTGGCAATATGGTCACAAGGAGAAAGGAAAGGGAGCAATGGTACATCTCTTTTCTGGACACTGTTAAGAAGGGCCTTAATTCGAGAGAAGAGTGGGAACGGATTATTGGAGCTATATAGGACAATCACTGAGTCTCAGATGCTCCTATTGGCTACATAATTTGTTCATTCCATCTACATTTGGACATATCAGGTATATATAGAGAACGGTGCTCCCTTTTCTAGAAAGAGATTACTGTGTAAATACAACTTTGATGCCCGTAGTATTTAGGATGTTTGTCCAAAATAATGACTTTCACATATAACCTTCTCACTAGCGACTGTTTAAAAATAACTAGAAACTTAAAGTAAAACAAACATAAGAATTCCTCTTTCTAATTTGTTCAAGAAGACGCTCGACCAATAAGTAAAATAATACCAACCGCTATACTAGTCTTTATAGAACCTCATAACATGTTGAAAATAACAACAATAATTCATAATAAACGAACGTTATCAGCACGGGTAGTCTGTTTTCCCGTTTTACTATTTCCGCATTCGTCATCAATAACCACCCGCGTAAATGCTGGGTATTTAAAGTCGCGTTTCTTTCCCTAAAGTTGCTAGCCGTGAAGACGTACAGAAGCACGCAGGACGTCCGCAACTACATCGCCCAAGGTAAACGCATAGAATGGTGGCTTTAGACGATATTGCGTTAGCGTTTTACGCATACGCTTGTAACGAGTATATTTGCCCTTTTTTTGTTATAACGTGCAGGGCTTACAGAGAGGCTTCCCTCGCACAGCGGGCATATTTGGATCATATTCCCTGAACCCATGCTGACATCGACTTTGTAAAAGCCTGATAAAAAAGACCAAAGAAGGTAACTGCACTGAATGGGGGCTTTAGATAATACCACGTTAGCGTTTTTACCAACACGCTTGTAACAAGTATATCTGCCCTTTTCTTGTTATAATATGCAGGGCTTACAGAGGCTTCCCTCGCACAGCGGGTATCTTTGGATCATACCTCCCGAACCCATGCTGCAACATAGTGTATAAAAGCCTGATTAATAAGACAAAAGCGGGAATTGAATACTTCTCTACTGCGTGCTCATGCACTAGCTTTTTAATTATTCGTAAGTATGCCTCTAGAATTCAGCATAGCAAATATTTCTTACCTCACAGCAGTCAGTTAGTAATGGCCTGCTATTATGTATTTCCACAGCTACCAGCCAGTCAGCTGGAGTACTCGATGAGTGTGATAGACGTATTTACGCCTCATACCTTCAATTTTTTAATAGTAAGTATTTGAAAATAATAGAAATTAACTGTCTGCGTAAATAAACGGATAGAATCTCCGCAATAGCACCGGGGTATCATCACTCAGTAAGCTTACAACTGAGACTGCCTCCCTGTTTTTTATAAACATTTATTTTCTTCTCTGCCCGACTACAGTATCTATATCAGACATAAGCTGAGACATTACTTTTGTCCATGGGCATAGGTAAATAGCTGAAAGGACCGAGTGAATTTTGATAAATGGATACATATAAGCCAAGTACCTTGTAAACCCTGAGCTATGGTACGTAGAGGGCCAACCATCAATATATTTTTTCTAAATAGGTGTCTCTATATATATGAAAGAAAAACGAATTCGCTGGACGAATATCTTGAGCTGACGACAAGGAGGCTGAATACCCCTTACAATATCTGTTAGAATTATCTAGTGTCTGAGGTAGGTGATGTACCATTGTGCAATTTCCGTGCCACCTCTAGTATATTAAGCACTGGCTAATATAGCATACCAATACTCACGGGAAATCAAATGTTCCTGAATTCTTTCTAAAAGCCAAGAAAGATGTATTTCTATGTCCTTAAATGATGCGACTATTATCAAAAATGGTGTATTATTATTGTTGTCAGATTATGAATCTAGCATATCTATATGAGCATGATTGATGTACTATGTGTTTTTGTTTGGAAGCAATGTATATATATGTGTATTAGCATAATGAACTGGAAACATCACGAGTTTTTTTAAAAAATGTTATTAGATTTCTATATATTAAGTGGATCTTCCGTCTCTAGCAAATAAGCTTAAGATTGGTTTTATTTAATTTCAGAATTTATTTGGGAAACGTTATTACTGTCCTGATGAAGGCGGATTAAAATGAATATTCCGCCGAAACGCGTCGACGCCTAAGGAGTGAATCTGGGAATACAAACCAAGGAGGAATTCAAAACTGTGCTTTTTTATTGAGTTCTATCCTTTTTCCCTGTATACTCCTTTTTATTTGAATGTGTTTTTTATTGATTATTGCACCGTCTTTGTGTGTTTCCCAATTTCTGATTCTGTTTTTATTTAATGTAATGGATCTTTAATAAACTGTTTTTATAATTTAAAAATATTTTTAGAGTGTTTTCACATATATTGTTGGTTTCATCTATCTACATTGCTTCCGTGTGATATATGGGTGACTTAAATGGTTGTTTGAAAGTATTTTTGTACTAGTGTTACCTTACCCAAAGGGAATTTCTTTCTGACGAACGTCAATTGTGGAACCCCATCCCTTTGGTTTCGGGGTCCCTCTCTCTTTTATTAGAGATTCTGTGAACGGTCCTTCGGACTGGAGAGTTGTAATTTGCCCTTGAGCTCAATATCTATATCCTCAGAGACGTTTAGCCCTGATGGATAAAATTAAAACATTTGGTTTCAGTGAAGACCAACTCCACCGCATTATAAGTACCAAAAGTGGGAATAGGATCACAGTAGCCTCAGGTAAAGGAGAAAACTGGGGGAAGCTTGTGAATCTGAAGAAAAAACTAATTCGAACGGAAGCCCATGCTGACTTCCTAGTAGAATATTTAACATCTGGTATTATCCCCATTGGATTACAGGTTCGTAATGAACCTGGAGTATTCACAGAGAACAGGAAGTTCCTTGAAACCTGGGCACTAATCTCAAATAGGTGTAGTAGAGACTGGATGCTCTTAATCATCGAAACAGCGCAGGGCCTACACATCCTAGAAAAGGAAGAAATTGACAAACTTGAAGATGAACTCAAAAACTGCCCAGCCCTAGAAGAGGCCAAGAAAAAGTTGGCCGACATTAACAGAGATGTTGAGGGCTACAGTACCTACCTGATAAACAAAAAAACTAATAAGCTGAAAAAAGATATTGAGATGTATGCAGAAGACAAAACGTATCCTTTTCTAAAAGAGAATTATTTTCAGAACAAATATAATGGGAGTTGGGAACGACCCCCTAATAGACAAATATACTCAAGAGGTGGTAACAAACAAGTGACCTTCTCTAATTCATCATGTTCCGGATCTGAAGAAGAAGAAATTAGTGAGGCCGGTAGGAACAGTTATGATCAAGGGGTTTTTTTAGAACCACGCCCAAGGAGGGGGCAAGCCTACAATGGGAATCGAGGCCAGGGTCATTTCAGTCGAGGGAGGCAACAATACCAGAACCAGGGCCAACACAACTACAACCAAGGTCCCCCTCAACAAACTTACATCCAGGGTCCTCCCCAGCAGAACTACAACCAAGCACCTCCTCAGCAGGAATATCTAAGCACCCGGAACAAGAAGTACTGGAAACAACCAAATTACCAGTAGTCAATCTATCAAGCAAAACTCTGAGTGATGTAGAAATAGGGATCCTTAGCAAAGGTCTCAGTTTTGTCCCATCCACCAACTTAGACAAATTTCAGTTTGAAAAGGACTTACGTTCATTTTTTAGGAAGATCAGATTAAAAAGATTTTTCGAAGACAGGGAGTACAGAGAGAAAATAAATATTTCCGGTTTAAAACCCAAGTCTAAATTCACCCCCACTCTTAGTATGGTGAATAAAAACATCGAAGCCTTTGAAATGGCAGTTGAAAGTGGCATTCATAAACTGATCAATAAAGAAAAGCGACTTTACAACCATAACATCTCAGCCAGTGAAAGAGGGGCCATCAATCAGTTGAGAGATGATGGTTCCTTGACCATCAAACCAGCAGATAAAGGTGGCGGTGTGGTGGTCTTTGACACCGAGGACTATGAGCGGCGTATGCTTGAGCTCCTTGATGTCGGTGAACACTACGTCCGTACTACCGAAGCCAGCCTGAAAAGAATAGCGAATGAGTGCCTTGCTCTGCTTACAAATGCCAAAGAATCCGGATTTATTTGTGATGAGGAGTTTTGCTTCCTCAACAATCTGGAGCCTAGAACACCTGCCATTTATGGCCTGCCCAAATTGCACAAGGATAAATCCAATCCTCCTATGCGCCCAATAGTGAGTAGTATCGACTCACTATTGGAACCAGTCAGCAAGTATGTCGACCACTTTTTGAAACCCATTGTGAGTGAATTAAAATCATATGTGCGAGACTCAGCACATATTATATCAATGATTGAGGGAATTCCTTTTTGTGGGGAGACTCAATGTCTAGTAACTCTAGACATTGAGTCGCTATACACAAATATCCCTCAGGAGGCTACCACAGAAGTGATCGATGAGATTCTGTCAGGACAAGATCTTGGTGGGGCCAATAAGGATTTTATAGTTGATTGTGTGAGACTTATTCTTACCAATAACATCTTCCTCTTCAAAAATGACTACTATAAACAGCTGAAAGGGACCAGCATGGGGGCCACCTGTGCCCCTAGTCTGGCCTGCCTATATGTGGGCAGGTTTGAGGACATACACATCAACAACGAATTGGCCCCTTTCTTCGAAAATGTAGCGGGCTGGTACCGCTACATAGACGACATTTTTTTCATATGGGACGGGCCAATTGAACTCCTGGAGGAATTTCTCCTGTGGATTAACTTAGGAGATCCCAATTTAAAATTCACCTCAACTTACAGTACCACCAGGGTTGAATTCCTTGATATATGCATAAAAAACTGTGATGGAATCCTGGCAGTAGAATTATATACAAAGCCAATGGCGAAAAATACATTGCTGGAATTTTCTAGTTTCCACCCAAAATCCCAAAGGGAAAGTATTCCATTCAGCCAGTTCCTCCGCCTTCGGAGAAACTGTTCAGATTTGAACGACTATTATAAACATGCTGAAGTCCTTAAATTTAAGTTGAGAGATAGGGGATACCCAAAAAAACTCCTTTCAAACTCTATGAAAAGGGCACGTTTCTTTGATCGGGATGCTTTGATTCACAATACCCCTAAGGAAAAGAAGCCCCTTAATAAGGTTGTATTTGTCAGCAAATACTCAAACATGAGTAACCAAATAAAAAACATTGTAAACAGACACTGGCACATTTTGAACCACGAAGAAGACGTTGTATTAGAAAAGCCATTATTTGCATTCAAAAAGAATAGCAACTTGCGCGATCTATTGGTTCACACCTATAGGGATGAACCAGTTGAGAAACAAAGAACGATTGATGGTACAAAGGTTACCGGTACAACAAAATGTGGAAATTGCAATATGTGTAATCAATGTATTGTGGGACCTGAGATTGTCTGTAATTCGAGAAAAATAACATGTAAGACCCACAATAATTGTAGAAGTAAAAACGTCATCTACTTACTGCTGTGCCCGTGTGGCCTACCTTATGTTGGAGAAACAGGGAGAGAAGTACGAACAAGACTTCAGGAGCACAGATCAGCCGTGAGAATGGAAAAAATCACTGCTCCAATCGTAGCCCATTTCATAGAAAAGGGCCACAAGGATTCAGAATTTGGCTGGTTCATACTTGAAAAAATTAAAATTGGTAAAAGAGGTGGCAATATGGTCACAAGGAGAAAGGAAAGGGAGCAATGGTACATCTCTTTTCTGGACACTGTTAAGAAGGGCCTTAATTCGAGAGAAGAGTGGGAACGGATTATTGGAGCTATATAGGACAATCACTGAGTCTCAGATGCTCCTATTGGCTACATAATTTGTTCATTCCATCTACATTTGGACATATCAGGTATATATAGAGAACGGTGCTCCCTTTTCTAGAAAGAGATTACTGTGTAAATACAACTTTGATGCCCGTAGTATTTAGGATGTTTGTCCAAAATAATGACTTTCACATATAACCTTCTCACTAGCGACTGTTTAAAAATAACTAGAAACTTAAAGTAAAACAAACATAAGAATTCCTCTTTCTAATTTGTTCAAGAAGACGCTCGACCAATAAGTAAAATAATACCAACCGCTATACTAGTCTTTATAGAACCTCATAACATGTTGAAAATAACAACAATAATTCATAATAAACGAACGTTATCAGCACGGGTAGTCTGTTTTCCCGTTTTACTATTTCCGCATTCGTCATCAATAACCACCCGCGTAAATGCTGGGTATTTAAAGTCGCGTTTCTTTCCCTAAAGTTGCTAGCCGTGAAGACGTACAGAAGCACGCAGGACGTCCGCAACTACATCGCCCAAGGTAAACGCATAGAATGGTGGCTTTAGACGATATTGCGTTAGCGTTTTACGCATACGCTTGTAACGAGTATATTTGCCCTTTTTTTGTTATAACGTGCAGGGCTTACAGAGAGGCTTCCCTCGCACAGCGGGCATATTTGGATCATATTCCCTGAACCCATGCTGACATCGACTTTGTAAAAGCCTGATAAAAAAGACCAAAGAAGGTAACTGCACTGAATGGGGGCTTTAGATAATACCACGTTAGCGTTTTTACCAACACGCTTGTAACAAGTATATCTGCCCTTTTCTTGTTATAATATGCAGGGCTTACAGAGGCTTCCCTCGCACAGCGGGTATCTTTGGATCATACCTCCTGAACCCATGCTGCAACATAGTGTATAAAAGCCTGATTAATAAGACAAAAGCGGGAATTGAATACTTCTCTACTGCGTGCTCATGCACTAGCTTTTTAATTATTCGTAAGTATGCCTCTAGAATTCAGCATAGCAAATATTTCTTACCTCACAGCAGTCAGTTAGTAATGGCCTGCTATTATGTATTTCCACAGCTACCAGCCAGTCAGCTGGAGTACTCGATGAGTGTGATAGACGTATTTACGCCTCATACCTTCAATTTTTTAATAGTAAGTATTTGAAAATAATAGAAATTAACTGTCTGCGTAAATAAACGGATAGAATCTCCGCAATAGCACCGGGGTATCATCACTCAGTAAGCTTACAACTGAGACTGCCTCCCTGTTTTTTATAAACATTTATTTTCTTCTCTGCCCGACTACAGTATCTATATCAGACATAAGCTGAGACATTACTTTTGTCCATGGGCATAGGTAAATAGCTGAAAGGACCGAGTGAATTTTGATAAATGGATACATATAAGCCAAGTACCTTGTAAACCCTGAGCTATGGTACGTAGAGGGCCAACCATCAATATATTTTTTCTAAATAGGTGTCTCTATATATATGAAAGAAAAACGAATTCGCTGGACGAATATCTTGAGCTGACGACAAGGAGGCTGAATACCCCTTACAATATCTGTTAGAATTATCTAGTGTCTGAGGTAGGTGATGTACCATTGTGCAATTTCCGTGCCACCTCTAGTATATTAAGCACTGGCTAATATAGCATACCAATACTCACGGGAAATCAAATGTTCCTGAATTCTTTCTAAAAGCCAAGAAAGATGTATTTCTATGTCCTTAAATGATGCGACTATTATAAAAAATGGTGTATTATTATTGTTGTCAGATTATGAATCTAGCATATCTATATGAGCATGATTGATGTACTATGTGTTTTTGTTTGGAAGCAATGTATATATATGTGTATTAGCATAATGAACTGGAAACATCACGAGTTTTTTTAAAAAATGTTATTAGATTTCTATATATTAAGTGGATCTTCCGTCTCTAGCAAGTAAGCTTAAGATTGGTTTTATTTAATTTCAGAATTTATTTGGGAAACGTTATTACTGTCCTGATGAAGGCGGATTAAAATGAATATTCCGCCGAAACGCGTCGACGCCTAAGGAGTGAATCTGGGAATACAAACCAAGGAGGAATTCAAAACTGTGCTTTTTTATTGAGTTCTATCCTTTTTCCCTGTATACTCCTTTTTATTTGAATGTGGTTTTTATTGATTATTGCACCGTCTTTGTGTGTTTCCCAATTTCTGATTCTGTTTTTATTTAATGTAATGGATCTTTAATAAACTGTTTTTATAATTTAAAAATATTTTTACAGTGTTTTCACATATATTGTTGGTTTCATCTATCTACATTGCTTCCGTGTGATATATGGGTGACTTAAATGGTTGTTTGAAAGTATTTTTGTACTAGTGTTACCTTACCCAAAGGGAATTTCTTTGTGACTAACATCAAGGGGGGAGAACCTATGGGGTTTAAGGTTCTCGCCGCCTTGGATTAAAGCCCGGTGTGCCTACCCATCTCTACCGGGATCCGGATATCTTTGCTTGTTACACTAAAGATAGTCACAATGCCGCTCTGAATTGACAAATCTTCGTTCTGTTTCATTGATATCCATCTGAATAATGTGTACCAGCGTAAGACATAAATGAAACGTAAGGGATGACATCACTCCAGAATGGCACTATCTCCAGTCTTCACAGCAGTGCCAAATTGTGACATTGTGAAGTTCACCGATGCATGTATTGTCCACTGGTACATGTGAAAAGGTAGGAGTCAATTAGTTAGAACTTTACCAAGGGCGGTTATTGCGCGTGTTAATTGGGTGCACGCTGTTAATGGAGCGACGAAGGTTAGAGGGAGTCTTTGGCAGGAATGAAGGTTGCTGCCTTGCTTGTTTCTGGTGCCAAACATCTAACTGTTACTGTTCACTGGTTTATATAACGCGTGAGGTGTTGTGTTTAAATGAATGCTTCTTTTTAACCAATGGAGCCGTTTATTTTAACGACGTTTACCTCTACAATTGCCTAAATCAATTTGGTAAATAAGTTTGCTTTCGAAGTTTGGTAGTGGCCGGTCTGAAAGAAAGTTTTCACTTTTGGACTACAGACAGGAGCAAGTCAACAAAGGCGCACTGACATTTGGGCGGATTCATCTGCCCCTCTCAAAGTCTGTGGTTGTCACCAACCACAGCAGCAGGTGTATTGGCACCGAAGCCCATGGAGTTCTCAACTTCTCATGGAGTATTGCACGTAGCAAAATGATTAAATCAAAAGCGCATTTTCGCTTGCTCTAAGGCTCATTTCACGCTCACCACGTCACTAACTGTCGCGGACAATTCCATTTGAGAGAAAGGAGCTCAAATAGGTCTGAGGGAGTCCCCGTAGCAGCTGTGAACAATAGATTGTAGAAAGCCTTGCAGAACAATAATACAAGTTGGTAGGACAGCAATGGGCGGCCTACAAAAGTTACCCCAGAACGCAGCTTAGCTTGTGAATAAAGTTAAGACAACAAAATAAGCTCAAGGGTTAATTTACAGTGGCAACCAGGAGGGCCATCCTATGGCTGTAGAATGCAGGTTAGCGTGAGAGTAATAAGATTCATAAAGCACAGCACCAATGCCGAATTCTGTTCTGGCCATTTCTGTTTTCTAGTATCCTGTTTTCCATCCAAGAGACGGATTGGAAGTGCGGGGCTCTGTGCAGTAGGCCAATCTGCCGTTGGAGTGAGCACTTTGCAAAGATGTTATCGGAAGAGCTGGGATGTCCGGGGGGATACCAGCTCCTGCTAAAATCGAAAGTGTTTTGCTGTGGTGGGTTGTTGCTGCCCTGAAACTGACGGCACGCGCACACAACGGCAGGCTGGTGAGTGGCAAATGGCAGCTGTGCATGTTGCGCGCACTCTTGTGCGCATTCTGGCAAGCTGGTCGCCCCTTTGGGAGCACTTAGAAAAGCCCCTACTAAATGTCTCTCTGAGCAGCGCATGCACGCTGACTCAGCGAGACCTAAGGAGGCAGTTCAACAGTTTTGTGCAATGCTTCACTGGGTTTTGGACGAGGTCTATGTTGGCAGGTTGTCACTCAAGGGTTGTTGGTACATTGTATATAGGTGAGAGTTTCGGCATTTCTTTTAAACTTTAGTTTGCATAAGTGTACAATATTTTTGTTTTAATAGAGTACGGTTCAGTGTGCCATGTCACTCCGCACGTTTTTTGTGTGGTTGCATATCTTCAGCATGTAATATGTGTATATTATTACAACTTTAGGATGGGTGTGTGGTGTCGCGGTTATTAAGGGCCTCGGGCACTTGCTAGGGCATTGTAGCAGCTACTTTCCGGGCACTAGCTCAACGAGGTGATGAGTGCTAAAACTTAAAAGTATGCTCTCCACCTCATAGGGAGCTAAAGACATTGAGGATTTCCACAGTGACCTGCATTTTTCAGTGAGGACTTCGAGTTCCCCTATAATTGCTGCAGAACATTTGGCATTCTTCACTTCTGGCAAGCCTTAAAATGTGTGCTAATATGTCCTAGCTCCTTTAGTCCCATGCGTAGGATGTTCAGTATCAATGGGCTGATCCTTGGTTGGTGCATTAATAATTACAGCAGGCATAGCATGGGCATTACTCCTGCACTTTGTCAGCCTAAGTACACCTAGTCCATTTACTATACATTGTGAACGTGTACTTCGTCAGTAGTCCCCTAAACAACTGGTAATCCCACTTATCCACCCCCACACGGACTTTTCCCCAGTCTCTTCTGTTACTTGTACTATAAATCACACATTCACCCAAATATATCACTGAATGAGACTGGATTCGGAAATGTTTTGTATAGGAATTAAATATACTCTATCAAATGTATCCTGCAAGTGAAAGGTGGGAGGGTCATCTGTGGGAGCTGTTGTATCAATCTGAAAGAATGTTAAATGAGGGAAGTGCCTAATTCTTATAATGGCCTGCAGGTCCTGTAAATCAGCACAACCAGCCCACTGGAAAAGAGTGAGGTTTGAGAACCACAGCAGGAGCTACAGCGAGGATTGGAGCATTGACACTCCAAACACTAAACAGACAGGCCTTGCTCGTTTGAGACACTGCAACCATCTGGACTCAAGACCAAGTGCCAGCAATGCAGTTTCTTTGGAAATGGACACCCCTAAGCAGAGAACAGTTGCTCCATTGTAGAATGAACCTGAAGAACTTCAAGGCCAAGTATGCCTGCCAGCTTGTGGCACTGTTTCACAGACTTGGACAATCTGCTTTCTTGGTGTCTATCCCTGGCAAACAGACCCTTCTGCTCTCCCTCCACTTTCGCACTCTCTCTCGCACCAGCACGTGTGCCCTCACACAGCCGGGGTCTCTCCCCTAAACACCCACCCTGCCAGGGTCGGTGCAGCGCCATACATTGTCCTACTAGTTGCGGAAGTCAACCTGTGGCCCCTCCTCCATGGAGCCCAGATGGTGCTACACATTTATATCCAGGAAGAAATGTAACATTCAAGGGGCTTCCTGTCTTCCTGTCTCTGAATCATTTTGCCCTTTGAGTCACACTTTTATTACCTTGACATGCCTCAGTGGGAGTAAAAACACTTTCTGGACGGACCCACGGAGGGTGAGTTCCATTCGAAGTGCCCTATCAACATATTTATAATCCTTTTTGTTTTCACACATTGTACTGCCCATATTCTCCCTGATTGCCCAGACCTCAGTGGAATGAAGACATCCAGTTCTTTCACCTCTCATATAATTTTTGATGGCATGTCCGTGCGGCTATAAGGCTTATAAGGTCCCAAAGGTGAGACCTATTGGCTATGCCAATGCTTGTTTTGTAAAGCAGCCTGTTTACCTTAAAGCAAAACGAGATGTTTTACAAAAAGAAAAATGAAAAGTTTACTTTTCATTTTTTAAGAGCAGGCAGTAGTCCGTGGGACCACTGCCTGCTATTAAAATACTTTTACAAACATTTACAAAGGGGAAGGGGTCCCATGGGGACACCTTCCCATTTCCGAATGTTTTACCACCTGCTTGAAGTATGTGGTAATATGCGAATGTTTTGCAAGCGCATTCACGATCACAAAACATTCGCCCTAAACACGCCCCTGTCAAATAGTGAATCTCAAACCCATTTTGCGATTCTGTAACAGGTTACCGAATCGCGAAATTGGGTTTGATGCATCTCAAAAGCATTTTTTGCAATCGCAAACGAGCCGATTCTGCGAATCAGCCCATTTAAGAGGAGAAAAATGCTTGATGGATCTGGCCCTATGTCTGCTCCATCTAAATTACCCTCCACAGTCTCCCCTTGGCATCAAACAGTTCTATCAAGGGTTCAAAAAGACCCTAAGCCTTACCCAAATCAGGACTCCTCTAGCAAATGTGAATACAATGTATGATATATAAGGCTGACCATTTTTTTCAGAACGCCTGCCTTTCTTTTTGTGGCATGATGTGTTACTTACAGAAATACAATCTGCACTTCCTGACTTTTGACATAGGCCTGTACCTAATATCTTTTTCCAGGAGAGTTCAGACCACACAAATTCCAAGTCAACATTTTTACTTGCCCCAAATGATGTTGCACCATCAGGATAAAGTAGTGCTACCCGACAAATAGGGCCACCCACACAGCCCATGCTCCCTACATAATTCACCTCCAGCCCTCCATTCCTGCGTGAAAAAAATAACATAGAGCAAACAAACCTATGGCACCATTGACAACATTCCCAGCCTTTCTCACACAGGACCGTCATGCACAAACATGCTGTCCAATTTGTTAAAGAACACTCAGTAATCACACCCTTTACTCAAACTTTGGGAAGGTAAATGTCAATGGAGGCTGATAGGAAAAGTGAATGACAGAGAGGAAGAAAGACAAATGGGAAGGAAGCTGTGCAAATCATGTCCCCGTCCTCCCTGTGAACCATCAATAGTGAGGCAAAATGGATATGAGTTTGCCTGGGCTGCAGACAAGAAAATCAATGAGCCTGCACAGCAATCCTGCTGTCATATCCCCAGTTATATTATATAATCTGTGGTGCCAGACGTTGTGTTAGGAGTAGCACAGCTATCTTTAGAGTCAAGGCTCCCTCTGGGGGAGCCATCTCCTCTTCAGAATCCAGCAGCCTGTCTGGGCTTCTCGCCGGACTACCCAGCGTTGTAGCCACTGCAATACCTGCCTCCTGCTAGCCTGAGTTCTATATCTGGTCATGAGTGAGCCACCAGTTCACCGTACTTTATTCCTTTTGCACTTTTGTGGTGTATTTGAGACTTTTAAAAAACTGTTTTAGTGTGTTTTAGTGCAAGTACTCATTTAAACAGTATATAGAAACATTTTTAAGCATTACTTATTTATTTACTTTATTTACATAGCGCACTATCACCTAACAGGCATCCTGGCGCTGGCAGACTCAGAGGACAGTATACTAGTGCATAGAAAACAAACAGCCAACTAAATCTAGGGAAACAACCAGGTTTTTAATCTCCTTCTAAAAGGAAGGAGATTACTGACATGTCTGATCTCCAAAGGGAGTTAATTCCACAGTTTGGGGGCTGCTACACCAAAGGATCTACCCCCGACTTAACTTTCTTAAACCTCGGTATCTTCACCAATCTAGCTGATGAAGAGCGGAGATTCCTCGCAGGGACATACCAAGCGAATTTCCTCTGCATGGAGACAGGCACCAGCCCATGAAGGGCTTTAAACACCAGACAGAGAAACTTGAACTGGACTCTCTATCTCAACGGGAGACAGTGCGGCTGTGCCAGAGCCAAGGCGGAGGAGGACCTTCTAGACCACCCTAGAGCTAACTTGGCAGCCGCCGACTGGATTCTCTGTAGCCTGTCTAGAAGGTATTTCGGGGACTCAAGCAGTAGTGCATTACAATAATCTAATCTGCTAAGAATTGTGCTGCGCGCCACTAATGGCCGCGCTAGAGGAGGCAACAGAGGGAAGATTTTCCTAAGAGATCTGATAATAGCAAAGCAGCAGGCCAGCGTTTTCGTAACCTGAGCCTCCAAGGTAAGTTTATTATCAAACATTACGCCAGGTTACGGGCCATTTTAAATGTCAGAACAATGGTCGAGGTGTCAGTAGGCCAAACATTACTGGGCAGCACAGAAGGAACCCTGTCCCTTGAGCAGTAAAGCACCTCGGTTTTACCTGCATTAAATTGCAGCGTGTTATCCTTCAGCCAAAGCGCTGTATCTCGCAGGCAGCTATGAAACACTTCCAATGAAGTCGACTGATCTCCCTCAAAGGAGAGAATCAGCTGTGTGTCATCAGCATAGTTTACGATGTCAATATTATGTTCTTTGATGACCGCAATCAGGGGGTTTCATATAGATATTAAATCAAATAGGGCTAATGGCCGAGCCCTGTGGCACGCCTTGTGAGATGTTAGTAAAGGCAGATTGATAAGGAGAGAGGGACACTGCTTGCTGTCTATCCAGAAGAAAGGACTGGAACCACCTCAAAGCATTGCCTGTAACCCCTACCTCTCTCAGCCTTCTCAGCAAGGTCCCATGGTTGACCGTGTAAAAGGCGGCAGACAGCTCGAGCAAAATCAGTACAGGTGCCTGACCCGCCTCCGAAGCTTGTCCATCACGGTCACCAAGGCTGTCTCAGTGCCGTGGGCTGGCCGAAAGCCAAACTGTACTTCCTCCTGTAATTTATGCTGTTCCAAATGCTTGGAGAGAGTACTAGCAACCCCCATTCCACAATTTTGGCTGTAAAAGGCAAAAGAGAGATGGGCCTATTGTTCTTAGGGCACTCAGGGTCGAGGGAGGGCTTCTTTAACAAAGGTGTCACCAGAGCTTGTTTCCATTGAAACGGAACCACTCCGTTAGAAAGAGACTGATTACAGACCAAACGGAGTGTGGGAAACAATTCTGCCTCAAACTCTTTGCAGATTTTATGAGGTACCGGATCAAGAGAAGACCCAGACGGAATACCACATGTCAACCTGCTGAAATTCTCCACTGTCAAAGGCGCGAACTCAGAAAGATGATTACCAGCCACACAGTCAGAGATGACACCAGGGGCCACAAAGCCCTTCTCCACAGTAATATCGCTACCCACAGCTACTGAAGGAACAGCCCCAGGCTGTAGAGGATCCCCCCCAGGTCATCAATAATAGATGTAATTTTATCATGAAAGAACCGAGCCAGGTTCTCACAAAGTTCTTTAGAGGGGGGTATCAGGTTCTTAGAACAGTCAGGACTTGTGAGGCTGTTCAAGATGTTAAATATGCTTCTGGAGCTGTTGAGGGCATTAAGAATCACCTTGGAAAAGTATTCCGCCTTAACCCTGTTAATCTCCTTTTTGTAGCCCACCATCTTGGATTTCCAGATGAGCTTATCCTTATCCAAATAGTCTCGCCTCCACCTCCTCTCTGCTTGCTTATATTCTAATTTCAAGGTCTTTAAACTGTCCGTGAACCGCGGGGCCAAAGGTCTTCCCCTACTTCTGTGATTTTTTTATCACACTTTCATGTCTGCCGTATTCCTGCCATTGCCCAGGGTAATGTTCCTTTAAGCACACTCATTGAGTCATCCACTGCACTGTCATACCCTCCAGAGTTGACACTCTGCTTGTTGCTCCCAGAGTGTGACCAATACAGTGCACTATACAAACTATAATAAATGTAACCAAAAGTAGAAGACATATAAAATTCCTCCTCCCCTCCCCGCCTGGCCGATTACCCTCTTGCATGCTAGTGTAGCCTAAAACTCAATGTATACTTGTATTATGGCTCCCCCATCTTTTAGTATCTATATAATTTGCAATCAATGATGGTATTGGTATCTGTGATTGCCTTTCTCCCTTCCTGGTGCATTTTGGTTCCATGTTGTGGCCCTGTTCAGTCTAGTGTGTCAGTTAACAGCTTAACCAATTCTTCTCACTGGTCTGTGTAGAGAAAAGCAGTCTCTCACAATTTGGGGTAAGTCAAGAAGCTTTAATGTACTTAAAAGGAAGACAACCACCAGCTGGCTCTAACTCTTCACAAATCATCCTCACTAGAATCCTCCCATCATCCACATTCATAGCACCAGCCACCCACCAACATTCTATATGCTAAGAACAATGTACACCTTCCCCTTTAAAACAAAACAAGTAATAATCCTACTACAAAACTATTTACAAATACAGTTCTAACAACATCGAAGGAAAACAAAAATACATATATGCCATATGGATACATTAGTACAAGACAAAGTCTTCCAATTTCATCGGAATGTTCTTTAAGCGAGTACTTGTATGCACCTCTACATTTTATCCTTTCTTGGTAGCCAAATCATCCAAAAACTTCCCATCAATTGTCACCCATACTAGGAGTCATACCATGTGTACTAGAAGTTCCACAACCTGTGTCATCAAGTTCACCATCACATGGTACCACTTTGGCTGGCAACTTCCTCACCCGAATCACTGGACTCACCTAACCTTTATTCCCTACCTAGTGCCACCCTGTCATCATTCAAATCATCTAAATCATTATACACACCTACATTTGAACCACTGTCCACCACACCTGTCAAAACATCTTCTTCTGCTGAAACACCGTTATACACTGAAATCCTTCTAAAATTCCATATTTTGCCCCCTCAACACTCACCGCCTTACTTAAAATTTCAACCACCTTCATGGGATCCAACCATGTTGACAACCTCCCATTAAACACATCACCCTGTTCACCAGTACAACATCACCAACATTCAACTTAGACCCCACATCTGAAGCCTTGTAACCACTTCTCCTCATGTTCCTCTGATAACTCTCCACACACTCCCTGACTACAGCAAACTCTATCTCAGTATCCTATGCATTTCTTAACTTCAACCACCACAGCATAAATTTAGACCCCGGCTTCCTACCCCATAGCATCTCAAACAGGGATAAACCTGTAACCAAATTGGGTGATGTTCTGTATGATAATAAGGTAGCCCTTAAAGCTTTCCTCCACGGTAAACCACTCTTTATGACCAACTGTATTGACTCTTTAGCCAGTCTGCTAAAGCGCTCTACTTGACCATTGGCCTGACTGTGATAATTAGGTACTCTACTGTGCAGAATACCACACCTCCTTAAAAACTGTCCTTTTCCCTGCTTACAAATTGTGGGCCATTGTCAGATATACTTTCCTCAGGTATCCCTTCATGACAAAAACAGATCATCCAAAAATGTAATGATGTGTGCGGAAGTAAACTTTTCCACCATTTTTAACTCTGGCCATTTGGTGAAATAAGCCACTGCCACAATAGCATACCAGGTAACATCCCAAATGGCCCCGACATATCAATCCCTAATCTCCACCAAGGACCTTGGCATATTCGATGGGACTCACATTAACAGCTAATGGTTTGGCTGGGTTTTCACTATTGGCACAAGGACTGCACTCCTGCACTCAAATATCCATCATGCCATCTTCACCAGGCCACCAGTAAAAGTCACTTCTTCTCTTCTTTGTGGTATGACCTTCTTGATCAGAACTGAAAATGGATTCTCTTTTGAGTAGAGGGTGTGCTTACCATTAGAGATCATTAATTATAAATTCCTCCCTGACCTTGAAAAATGATGCCACCTCACCGCTCAATTTCCTCTCTTACGGCCAACCTTTACTCAAATAGGTTTGAATCTTTTGCAAAACACAGTCAAGCTGCATGGCTTCCCTTCATCTTTCTTCAGATATGGTTTTCATTGTATTCTCATTTACTCACGAATTGTTAACATTCTCCAGAGCATACACTACATCACATTCCACATCTTCCATCACTTTAATCTATCCATGAACGATAGCAGTGACAATTTGCGTGCATATTAGAATTCCCAGGGACATACGCCACCAAACACTGATATTCCTGCAGCGTGGCAGCCAATCTTGCTAACCGAGCTGTTAACTTTCTTCCACCACCTGCAGCTAACATATTGACCAATGGCTTATGGTCGGTTCTCAGTACAAATTTCGTCCCCCATAAGAATTGGCAAAACTGTTGTGCTGCCCATGCACAAGCTAACAATTCTTTCTTTAGACTAGAATTATTATGCATCGTTCTGGGTGCATATGATACTACCCATTCACTCTGGCTGTCTTCCTGCATGGGTAATGTCCAAACCCAACACTGCTAGCATCCACTGAAACCAGGCATTCTTTACCGACCACCTGAGATTTTAAAAATGGTGCACCAACACTCCCCTTTTAACACTTCAAAAGCCTTTGTTGGCTTTTGCTCCACACATATTAAGCATTTTTCTTTACCAATTGCCGCACAGGATGCACTTTAGTTGATTAGTCCTGTACAAATTTCCCATAATATTCTGTTAACCCCAAAAAGGACAATCGCTGATCCTTTGAGACCACAGGAACATTCAAAATGCTTTCCACATGGTTGTGTTTAGGTCTAAGACCTTCCTTTGAAATTTCCTGCCCCAAATACTCCACTTTATCCTGGCTCAATTTGCACTTAGAGAATTTCAAATTAAGGCCTTTGTCCTGTAATCTTTCCAATACATCCACTACATTTTTATCATGTTCTTCCTGTGTTTTCCCAATAATCAAAATATCCTGTGGAAAAGCAGTAACCAGCACAATCCCTTTCAAAAATGTTTCATAAGATGTTAAAACACAGAGGCCACACTTGCCAAACCAAAAGGCATACGTAAATATTGAAACATACCTTCCAGTGTGACAAACGCCATCAAATGTCTGGAAGTTTCATGTAATTCCAATCTGGTGATAGGCCCTTGCTAAATCTACTGTGGATAAAACTGAGGCCCCCGCCAATGTAGATATTGTCTCATGTATGTTTTGAAGAGGGTGTTTGTCACCCCAAATCTCCTTGTTTAAACTGCATAAATCCACGCACAACAGGAGATCCCCTGAGCCTTTAAGAGACAGCACAATGGGAGAAACCCAAGGAGAAGACTCTATGGGTTCAATGATTCTCTTTTCAATCAAATCACTCAACATCACCGTAAGTTTCTATCTGTAGGACAATGGCACATTCCTAACCTTGTGCCTCACAGGTATTGCCTCCCTATTTGGTATGATCTTATGTTTGAAATCAGTAGGTTTTCCCAAACTTCCTTGCAAACACCTGGAAACGATGTCCTAATTTCAGTGATATATTCATCTCTATCAGCTGTGATTACATACAACGGAGGACATGCATTGGGATCTGATCTTGTACCCATCTCTTGTTAATTGGGTCATCCAAGTGTAGCTTCACCCTTCGTTGCCACATACACTTCACCCGGTGTTTTTCTCCCCTCAAATTTCAGATTTGCCAAAAAATATCCTTGCAGATCAATTTTGTGACCGGAGTAACACCCTGGTTGGATGTCAGGTGTAAACAATTTCTTATCACCCCATGTATCATTGAACAAGGCCTTGCCAATAATACTGTACCAAGCACATGAGTAAATCATCATCACTACTGACTTCCCATTAATTGTTACCATGCACCTAGGAAAACCTTTGCACTTAGTGTCACACACACATAAAATGGAATTGAAATGACCTGCAGTTTTAACCTCCTCATTGTAAGTAATGCAATTAACTCTTTGAGATGATCAGCACACCTTACTAAAATGTCCCCTTTTTTAGCATTTAGCATACACTTTATCCCTTGCTGGACATTCCTTATATTTCCCCACATGGTACGAACTTCCACACCTCTAACAACTGATAACACTTCTTTTCCCAAACTTTTTAGGATCATAGTTTTTAGATTTAGCATATTTCTTAAGATGAGTCATCAGACTTTTCTTGAGAACTGTCTGACTATCACTATGGAAACCTCCACATTAATATCTTGGATTTTGACACTCTGGCCTCTGATCTCTTTTACAAACTTCTCGGACTGTTGAATTCCCTTCGAAATATTGATAACTGCAGTTAAAGAGGCTTTAGGGCAGTGCGACTGGTGCTGCTGCACTCGACGCTGGCCTGTGGAGGGGGGAGCTGTGACCTCAGGGGGTGCTGTGTATAGCAATATTTTATGATAGGAGAGATATGGTGCACTTTTGCAGGTGGTAGTAAGAGAATCCGAGGAGGCCGCTATGGGAAGGGGTGCCAAAAGTGATTGTCGCACTGGGCGCCACTAGTGCTAAAGCCGGTCCTGTCTGTACCAAGCATAGCCTTTCCTGAATCTTTTTACTTTTCATCTTCATTATTATTTGGTCCCTCTGCACCTGTTAATAGGTTACTGTTTCAAAAGCACAAGATCCTGCCATCATCCATAAAACAGATACATAATATTCAATTGACCCATCCTCCTCTTATGCAAGTGAATAAAACGTGAACATTTCCATCATTGTATTTTCCTTTCAAACTGAAAACTATTTTTTTTAGGGCTTGATCATAAATGTTCATATCTCTAGTACCTTCCCAAGTGGGAAGATTATTGAATTCTGTCAAACCTGCTCCACCTAAACAATGTTTTAATAAAGAAAGTTTCCTACTTTCCAAGCAATATTCATCCTCTAAAACCTACACATAAGCCAAAAACATGGGATACCATAATTCCCTTCCCATTTTAGGTTTCCCAGCAGTATGTAGAAAATGTGGTGGAGCTGCAATATTGGCCATATTGAAATAAAGAAAAGAACAAATAAAGGAGAAATCCACAATGCTACAGGTGTGCCTGTCACCGGAATGTAGTCACTAAACAACAGTAGCTGTGGCAAACCAACACAGGTGTGCCTGCAAATATAGAACTGATATGTTTCCAAATACTATTAAACTGCCTCCAAAATCAGGTGCGCCTGCCACAGTAAATGCAGGCGTGAAAATAGATTGGGGCTGTGCAACAACAGGTGTGCCTGTCACCATGGGTGCAGACTTGCAGGCGCTTTAAAACTTTTAAATTGGGTGTGCCTATCACCGTAGATACAGGCAGGACACCAACGCGATGAATCAAGGCCTAAAATCTAGCCCTTTCCAAAATGGCCACCAAGAAATGTGACGGTGCATGATAACACTGCAGCCGATACACACAGTCTCACTCTGCCTCTCACAAACCCTCAAGATGACAGCGCGCGCCCCAAAGCCTTCTCAGGACATGCATCGTACTTGAGTTACTCACAACCTGCCACGACTCTGGAGCTTCACTGCAGCTATACCTCACCACAGCAGAAGAACCGACACTCCTCAACACTGTCAGTGGCCACAAGGAACTTGCCAAGCTCAGACAAACTTAACATAGCATGCAGGTGAGCACTGACTTCCTTCTCCCCGCACGTCACCAGTTTGTGTAGAGAAAAGCAGTTTCTCACAACATGGGGTAAGTCAAGAAGCTTTAATGTCGTTAAAAGGGAGACAGATTCACAACTACCAGCTGGCTCCAACCATACACCAATCATCCTCACCAGAATGCTCCCATCCCCCTCATTTAAAGCACCAGCCACCCACCAACATTCTACATGCTAAGAACCGCTACAGTCTTCAAATGGGTGTCGGTTTTGCCCCCAACGTTTCTCAATCAATCAGGGGGATTGTAAGCATGTTACTCACCCAAGAGGGTCTCAAGGCGCTGGGTGAGGTGGTCAGCAGTTCTGCTCATCCAAAGAGCCAGGTTATCAGAGCCTTCCTGAAGGTGTCCAGGGAGGGGGCGCGTCTGAGGTCGATCGAGAGCTCATTCCAGGTCTTGGCTGCGATGTAGGAGAAGGCTGTTCCCCCTCCTTTAGCTCTGTGGATGTGTGGGGTCTCGGCGAGGAAGAGGGTGGTGGATCAGAGGTTACTTTTGGGTACGTGGAGGGTGATTCTATCATTGAGGTTTGGAAGTCCGGTGTTGTGTAGGCATTTGTAGGCATAGATGAGTATCTTGAAGGTGACTATCTCCTCGATGGGGATCCAGTGGAGCTTTCTTAGGTGTTGGCTGATGTGCTTGTGTCGAGGGATACCGAGGACGAGTCTGGCGTTGGTGTTCTGTACTGTCTGGAGCCTGCGGAGTAGAGACTTGTTGATGCTGGCTTAGAGGGAGTTTCTGTAGTCCAGCATGCTGGTGATGAGTGTGTGGGTGACTGTCTTCCTTGACTCGGGGGCATCCATTTGCAAGTCTTATGGAGGATGGGGAGGGGGTTGAAGCAGCTGGAGGTGACCGCGTTGACCTGCCGGTTCATGGAGAGGGAGGAATCGAGTACGATGCCGAGGTTTCTTGCGTGATTTTTGGGGGTCGGATGGCTGCCGAGGGTGGTGGGCCACCAGGTATTGTTCCATGTTGATGGGGTAGCTCCGAGGATGAGGACGTCTGTCTTCTCCAAGTTGAGATTTAGGCAGCTGTTTCTCACCCAGGCTGCGACGGCCTACATTCCTTCCTGGAACCTGAGTCTGGTGGTGGTGGGGTCCTTGGTGAGGGAGAGGATGAGCTGGGTGTCGTTGGCATAGAATACTATGTTAAGGCCATGCTGTTGGACGATGGTAGCGAGGGGAGCCATGTTGATGTTGAGGAGTGTAGGGCTTAGCGATGATCCTTGGGGGACTCTGCAGTTGATTGCTGTTGGCTCGGAGAATAAGGGTGGCAATCTGATCCTTTGGCTTCTGCCAGTGAGGAATGATCTGATCTAGTCAAGAGGGGTTGCTTGTATGCCAGCATTGTGTAGTCTGGCAGTGCGTGTTTGGTGGCTGATGGTGTTAAATGCTGCTGAAAGGTCGAGTAGAATCTTGGTCGAGAAGGGTGTGAATGTCGCGTGGCGGTGAGCAGGGCAGTCTCTGTGCTGTGGTTGCTGCGGAAACCAGATTGAGAGGGGTTGAGGATGACGTTGTCTTCAATGAACCTTGTCAGCTCTGCATTGACGGTTTTCTCAGCGAGTTTCACCGTGAAAGGGATAAGCAAGATGGGCCAGAAGTTTTTGAGGTCCGTTGGGTCTGCTGAGGGCTTCTTGAGCAGGGGCCTGACTTTTGCCTGTTTCCAGTCGCCAGGAAAAATGCTGGTCTCGAAGGTGATGTTGATAGTGTGTTGTAATTCTGGTGCAATTGTGGTGGTGACTCTGCGGTAGATATGTGGTGAGCAGGGTCTGTAGGGGCCCCTGAATGGATGCTTTTCATGGTCGAGGCAGTCTTCTCGTCGTGATCGGTGTCCAGGCGGCAATGGTGGGCTGGCTGGCGTTGCCGGATGGCATGATAGCTGCGGAGTCAGGCGTGTGGTTGTTGAAATTGTTGTAAAAGTTTTTGATCTTCAGGTGCGATTTGGTGTATTCTTGGATGACACTGAAGAGTTCCTTTGAGCTGTTGGAATTTGCGAGGATTTTGTTGTGGATGAAGGTCCTTTTTGTGGTTCTGATGCATTGGTGGTATTTCATCATGGTGTCCTTGTAGGTGGTGTAGTTTTCAGGTGTTTAGCTGTTTCTCCAGTCCTTCTACAGGTGTCTGCAGGTGCGCCTGGCTTGTTGGAGGTCGGTGGCGAACCAGGTGGATTTTTTGGGGCATTGTCTGTCAGAATTGTGTAGTGGGGCGAGCTTGTCTGCGCAGTTGGAGATCCAGGTGTGTAGTTCCCTGGCTGCGAGGTTGGCATTAGCTGTGGCAGTGGGGTGTTGTGGTTGAGGGTGGAGTTGAGCTGGTCCACAGTGATTCTGCTCCAGTTCCTCTTCTGGGGCACTAAGAGGGTTTGGGCGGCTTAGGTTTGTTGACGAGAAAGTGTACACAGTGGTGGTTGGTCCACGTGGGTTGCGTGGTGTGGCCGAAGTGTATGATGTTTCTTCCTTGTGAAGATGGGGTTGAGGGTGTGACCAGCCATGTCGGTCGGTGTGGTGACGAGTTGTTTCAGCCTGATGTTGGTGAGGTTGCCGTGCAGGGTGGTGGAGTTGGGATCGCTGGGGTTGTTGAGGTGGAAGTTCAGGTCTCTGATGAGTATGTAGTCCATGGTGGCAATGGCGTGAGGTTTGATGAGGTTGGTGATGGTGTCGGCGAAGATGGCCCAGGGGCCGGGGGTCTATACGCGAGAGTTCAGCGGAGTGTGAAGTTGGGGCTGGTCTGGATCTGGAAACGCAGGTGTTTGGCAGCAGGGAAGGTGTTGCTGGAGGTGAAGAGGCAGAGGGAGTTTTTGTACTCGATGGCGAGGCCTCCTACCGGGTGGTTGCAGTGGTCCTTCCTTTGGATCTTGTATCTGTCCGGGATGGCGGTGTGAGGTGCGGAGGAGGCTTTGGTCCAGGTTTTTATGAAGAAGGCAACGTTGGGCGAGAGGGTGTTGAGAAGGTTCCAGATCTCCACGGCGTGTCTGTGCATGGAGCGCACGTTGAGGAGAATGCATCTTAGGGCATCTGCGGTGATGCCGGCCGGGGCGGTGGTGAAGGTCTGGCGCCAGTAACTGCAGGAGAACTGGTCGTGTTTGGTGTGGACAGTTGTTGTTTCTTCCTGGGTTGAGTGCGAGGAGGGCAGTAGAGTCGTATTGTTGGGTGGTACGAGATCTAGGGTTCCTGGCCCTGGTCGTAGTCGGGTGCAGTTGGGTGCAAAGGGGCTTGCCTTTGACGCGCCTTCGGTGCGGCGCGGACACCATTAAATGGAGAAGGAGGGAAGGATGAGCAGCTGGGAGGCGGGAGCAGGGACCATCAGGGGGAGGGGCTGCAGGGGCAGCAGCAGTGGGAAATGGGACGCAAAGGAAAACAAGCAGACCGGGCACAACGATCAGTTACAATTCACAGTGTAAAACAGCGATAGAAATTAGAGAATCAAACAGCAGATGAAAATCAATTAAGGCAAGTACAGGACAGTACAGGACAATGATATGCAGAATACTGGCCCACACAGAGCAAAGATACGGGCAGTGACCTTGCGAGCACAGCGCAGGAAAACGCGGCCTCAAACCTACCAGGTGGAGGCCAGAGTACTCAGCGGCAGAGCAATGCAGAGCAGAGCTGCTGGGAAGAGAAGCAGTCCTGAGACCAGGGGTCGGAGGTCTCACTTGTGATCCCCCACAGCAGCCATCATTAAATGGGGAAGGGGGAGAAACGAGGAGCTGGGAGTCTGGAGCGGGGACCGTCAGGGGCCGCAGGGGCAGCAGCAGCGGGAAAGGGGTGCAAAGGAACACAAGCAGACCAGGCACAACGATCAGTTACAATTAACAGTGTAAAATAGCAATAGAAATTAAAGAATCAAACAGAAGATAAAAATTAACCAAGGCAAGTACAGGACAGTAGAGCGCAAAGAAAGGCAGAATACAGGCCAACACAGAGCAAAGATACGGAAAGTAACCTGGCGGGCACAGCGCGGGCAGACAGCAGCCTCGAACCTACCAGGTGGAGTCCATAGGGCTCAGCGGCAGAGCAACGCAGAGCAGAGCTGCTGGCTAGAGAAACAGGCCTGAGACCAGGGGTCAGAGATCTTTCTCCACACTGAGGCAAAACCCTGTGCCATGGCCCATTTCCTCACCCTCTCATGGTGTATTTGAGTCTTGACTTACGGGCAATGGTTTTCCTGCTTCATACCTATCCTGCCAGTCTCACACCTCTGCAGGGTCAGTGAAGAAAAGAGATTTCACATCTGCTATATTGTGTTTAGCAGAGAACAGCAATGTATCTGACACTCCAATTTCATGTAGCCTGCATTTAATTGCCATGCATAAATCCCTTTGTTTCTGCACTGTTGCTGTGAAATCTGGGAAGACCAACACCTTTGCATTATCAACTGTGATGGAACCGGCAGTACTTGCTTGACGTAATATGAAATCCTGATCTCTGAAATGCAAACGACTAACCACCACCAGTTGCAGTGGAGCACCAGGACTGGATAGTTGCACCACTGCTTTGTCTGCACATTCCAGAGCATAGAACTTAAAAAGGCCCTCGGGTGCTGCCACCTCCTGCAACCAGTCCTCCTTGTATGAGAGCTTAGGGTTGACTATTGATTCTTGATCTTTATTTTTTTGCACATTTGAGGTCTTAAGCACGAAATGTAACTTTGACATCCATAATGATAGATCTTTGAAAAAATGTATTTGCTTAATACATATTTGGTGTCTCCAGGTATAGTGTCTTCAAAGAAAGCTAAACTTTAAGCAAAAGCTGGTGAAGCTCTCTCAGAACAAGAGTGGTATATTAATAATTCCTTGCCTATAGACTCAAATTTGCTAGAATATGAAACAATGCCATTAGTGGATCTAGGCAATATTATGGAAGTCATTTTATTCACAGCATAATCAGCATTCACTATGAACAATGCCACTTTACCTTAAGAGATGAAGTTGATTGTTAGGTTACTCCCCCATGATAGTATTATGATAGGACAGGGTCCAGGGTGAAACCAAAGAGATAACCAGAGGTCCAACTTACTGTCTCTGAAGTGTAGGAACTCCTACTGAGAGATTGTCCTCTAGACTTATCACTTGTAACAGGAATCAGAGAGTTTTCCAACCAATTCTATGTCAGACTTTAGGCCCCGTTTCGGGATTGTCAAAAATCTGAAAATGTAAACAAAGGAGTATCTCAAGTGTCAAGAAGATTTAAGCAACACATTTTTGCCATTGAATCATAGTCCAAAACCAGCGATGAAAAAATATCCAAATGCGGGTGTGTGTTCTTTAAAAAAAAATGTTATATAAGTTTAATCAAATAATAAATCACTCAAACATTTAATCAAATGACTTTCCTACCAGGTGGGAGCTGTTTTTTCATTTTTCTATCTGCTTTCTGGCATTGTGATATGAAAACAAAGAAGATTGTTATATAGGCAGACGAAGTGACCTGATATTCGGAATAACGTTTAGAATGGCATATAGGCAGGACATGTTAAAGATTGTGATTAGAATCATTTTGTGAAAATCACAGAAATCATTAGTTATAGCTTTTTCTTTTGTATTTTTACAGCCCTGATGATGTCCCTGTAGGGACGAAACGCGTAGGCTGTATTTTCTGGCTGTATTTCCTTCATAAGAAATAATAACGTTGAATTTAAGAAGAACACACACCCGCATTTTGATATTTTTTCATCCCATGTTTTGGACTATGATTCAATGGCAAAAATGTGTTGCTTAAATCTTCTTGACACTTGAGATACTCCTTTATTTAAATTTTCTGTTCTTTGTTCAGCAGCATTTGCGGTGGGCTGCTCAAAGTTGGGTATCTTCTTATTTTGAATAGATGGACAATAATTGCTTGTAACATCCTGCTGTGCACACGATTCTAGTACCCTCACCGTTCTCTTTCTATAGTCTATTGTCAAAAATCAGTGGAACCATCTGTCGAACTCATATTTCCTTCACCTTATTTAGAGATGGGCAACGAATTAGTATTCAACAGCAGGGCCTTAGCTGGCCTCACTGTCAGAAACCTCAACCAGCTGCCCTTCCACCACAGTGTCGCCAGTTTTATAGGGTTGGAAAGGTTACCATGTTTATGGTGAGTGGTTTGGTGCTCAGGTTCATTCTTTGCAACCACCAAGGGAAACCATGGCAGTGACAAACAGGAAATGAAATATTGACCGCACACACTGAGATAAGACTCAATTAGGGACATTCTTTTTTTTGGAAACAACACCTGTTTTGGGTTTTGGGTTGTTGTTCTGAAAATCGAAAAATGAATAAATGCTAGCAGCTGGTGTCATAAGATAATATTGGCTAGCTGGCATTTCATTTTTTTACCAAAAGCATTCCTGCTGTTTCATTGCAAACACTTTTATCAAAAAGGTCCATGTGAAGCAAGTGGGGATCTGTAGATATGGCAGGTGATGTCTAGGGTTCATTAAGTCAAAACAACAGCCACGTGGCTAGGTCAATGTCAATGACCTAGCGATGGTTGCAATATTTATTAGGAAGAGGAGAACTACAGATCTAGCCAATAGGGTGGGGGTATTAAGTCTGCAGTTGTTTTCCTGTCAGCCGATCTCAGTTTTTCAATAATTCACGTGCAATATGGGCAGGGAAAGAACTTGGGGATATCTGGGATGCTCAGGGGGTAGGCAGTAAAAGGGCAATTTCTAGGTCAAAGAGTAAGAATAGAATAGAGTTAAAATAAAATTGAATTGAAAATGGTAGTTGGGCTGAGCCAAGGAGGTCGAATCCGCACTCATAAGGTGACAGTTTCTCTGTGTCTGGATTGTTTAGTGGTAATCAAAACCTGATGGTGTTGAGAATTGTAGACAGGGCTGCCGTAGAAATTAGTATAAGTGTGATGATTCGTTATTAACCATGTTATGGACCTCCAGGTTTGCCTCCACCGGTTGTCCAACTCCAGCCATCTGGTGGAACAATGGAACCTTCATAGACAGGCAGGCGGCAGTGTCTTGAAAGGTGAATCCTCTTTGCTCCCTTGGTAGAAGTTCCTGAATAGAACCTGGAGCATTAAAGCAGAAGTGGCAAGGCACCAGTAATGCAAACCTCCGAAGCGTTTTACACAAGAGCATGCAGAGTGTGTTATCAGACCAGTGGTGCTTTGCACCCAACTACTGCAAGCACAAACAGTGTGGGCATGAAATAAAGGTAACTGTTAACAGCAATACTAACAGGCACATGCATCAAGCGATTTAGGAATCGCAAACGGTGCGAATCGCAAAATTCGGCCGTTTGCGATTCCTAAATCAGTATTTGGGATGCATTATCCTAAAAGTGAAGAAATCGCTATTTTTGCAATCTTTTAAAGTGTGATTTCTTTTAAGGAATCGCAATTTTGCGCTTCCTTAAAAGCAATGCATGAAACTGACAAAAATTGCGATTTCGCAATTAGAGAGAAAAAATTACCATGAGGTTGGACCTCATGGTAATTTTGCGAAATGGTAGAAATATGCAATTTTGTGCATTTTCTAACTTTCATGTTGTGCACACACATGCCCTTAGGGCATGTGTGTACACAACATATGTGCATTGTTTGATTTCAGGGGTGCAACAGGGTGTCCTTTGGACACCCCTGCACCCTTGAAATCGCAATCTCAATTTGCGATTAGCTAATTGCGAATCGCAAATTGAGATTGTCTTCCCATTCATTCCTAAGGGCCTCTAGGCCCATAGGAATGAATGGGAAGGAATTCCTTAATTGCGATTCGCAAAATGCTAATCGCAATTAAGGAATTTTAAGAAATCGCAATTTATTTAGCGATTTCTTAATGCATAGGCATTTGCAATTCCTTAATTGCGATTCCTTAAAAATCGCAATTAAGGAATCGCAAATGCCGAGATTGATGCATGTACCTGAATGTGTCTCTCCTCGGAGACTCGGACATCTTTCAAGTGCTCACCGTCCTTTTCCCCCAGCACCCCTCCCCCCCCAAAGGGGTGGCATTCTGAGGGGTAGCCCCGGGCGCCACAAGCTCTAGCTACCCCCCTGCAAAACAAGGTCCCTTCAGTTGGTTAATTCTCTCGTTCTTTAAAATGAAGCAGAGATCCACAAAGCCCTTCGTCTGGAGAATTGATGAAGTTGTGGTTAATGATTGGTTGGAATGAAGTGAAGCTTTTGCAAATTAGTATGAGATTAAGGGACTGATGTACATATCTTAGAAAAATTGATTTCGTAATTGCAATGAGGAAATCGTTATTCCTAATGTGTGAAGTACTTTTATTCCCAAATAGCGATTCCTAGCAGGTCGCAAATCAATCTACCTCATTAATTTTTATAAGCCAGGTTGCAATTTGCGACCCATTGGCAATCACAGCCATCAAAGACATGGTGTCTGGTATGGTCAGCAGACCACCATGTCAGTGTATGTTTTTTTAATAAAGCAGTCAGTGTTGTTGTTTTTTGTAAATGCAGTACGTTTTCCTTAAGGGAAAATGGGATGTGTTTAAGAAGACAAAAATGAAACTTTAATGGTTTACTTTTTATACACTGCCTGCTCTTTAAAAAAAAATGTTTACATTCTCCAAGGGGAAGGGTTCCCCAGGGGGGCCCTTTCCCTTTACGAATGGGTTACCACCACTTTTAAACTGGTGGTAAAGGATTACTGTTTCTCAAAATTCAGTCCCAAAACTGTAAAATATACCATACCGATTTTGTATTTGGGGACACCCAAAACACAGCCCTTATAAATACCGCATTGGAAATGTAAATTGCAATTCAGTACAAAGTTACTGATTCACATTTTGTATTTTTTACATTTGAAAAAGCATTTTTGCAGTCACACATGGCCCGGTCCTGCAAAACGGGCCATTTGTGACTGCAAAAAAGCTTTGTACGTCTGGCCCTATATCACATTGCAGTTAAAATGAAGGAAGACTTTAGTGTTTCAGTTAGTATGAATGGGTAACGCATGCAGTGGCTCCCTGCCCGGTCACCTATTTAGCTGTGTAGTTGAAGCTACAGAAGTCCTTTGCTTTTTTGAAAGGTAGTGTCAGGCTTTTTAGACACTTTTAAGTCTGTCCGCATCATCTCCATTTCTTCTGAGAATAAGGATTAGTGTTATATAGGCTAATGGTGCAATACACCAGAGACACAGGGACTGAAAGTGAAAGAAAACATTCAACCAGCACTGTAAACAAATAGCAAAATAGCTGAAATACTAAGATTTCACTATATACTTAGGACCACATTTATCATTGAGTTACGCTGTGAGAGAGCGCAATTTGAATAAAAAGTACATCTGAGTCATATTTAGGAGCATATCGTATAATGTAGGAATGAAATGTGTATCGTAACGTAAAGTTGACATAAATAGTATAAAGTTAACCGAAGCGACAGCATGGTATAGGAAATGTAAATGTATTTACACTTGAAAATGCATTAGATTTAGAAGGCCCGTATACATAGTGGGCTAATGTTTAAACTGAAGAACGTGCAAAGTGAAATTCATGTACGTGTGTAACTTTAAATGCAGAAACGGCGAGAAAATGTAAATGGAGAAATGTGCAGAGAGCATATACACATAACGATGTAACCAATGAGAATATAACTTTATATTCTATGTAAATTATATTCTATGTGTTGAGGTTCATATATTACGTAATTTATATTCTAGGTAAAATGTATTTACTTATAATCTAATGATTAGCTAAAGGCGATTACATATATAAATGTATGTTAAAGGTTATACTGTGTAGAAGAAGTTTGTAGGAATGCTAGAAGAGTTTAGGTCATTTGTGATTATAACCTGACTGACCAAGAGTTCGCAGGAGTGTAGTCCGCTGTTGGTAATTTAGTGGGCTCACAGGAGTCGTGAATAGCTTGATGTGGACGTGAGAGCCAAGGAGTCTAGCATTTGTTAGATTTAAGGTGACAAATGTCGGACGAAGTTTATTGCCTAAACATAAGAGGAGATGATTGGAATTTGAGTTTGTTTAGAAAAGACCATTCACAGGACCTAGAAGGGTCAAGCTAAGCGATATGATGTTAAGGTCTTGTTTAAGGTCATTTGATTTTTGTTCTGAAAGTGTCAGTTGAAGTCACTAACAAGAAGATGAAGATGACATCTAAGGAGAAGGGTCAACTTAACGGACGACGCAAAGAGATGAAGCAATGGAAGAAGCCAGAAACTGACATCATCGGGGAAAGTCCGTGGTGGGCGTCAAGGGGCGTTCCACCCACACTGTGATTGTGTATTTTAGGGACAGCACCCCGGGGAGGAGGTAGCAATTGGCGATTAGGAACAGCGAGACAAATTGCTCAGAGCAAAGGCAAGGGTAGATGCCTTGAGCAGATGCGCTGAGAGAGATCAGAGCGCAAGGGAGCAGTAGGCCGAGGACCCTTAGAAAGAGCGGATGGGTAGGCAGAGAGGGTACTGCTTCCTAAACTTAAGCTACCTTTAGAGGCTAAGAGAGTTTGATCTTCTTTGGAAGTCAAACTGCTGACACCTTTTTAGGAAAGGAACTTGCGAAGTAGGGATGTCACCTAGTATAGAGTAGGGACAGATTTAACTTGATTATTTTTTCTCTTACTGCAGATGACGCAGAAGAACCACTTCACATCTATGCTTTAATTTGTTGATTCTGGAACTGACTTTAGTGGTATTTGTTAGTGGATTGAAGTTATACTAATTGAGATTTATCCCGAGAGGATTGTATATGCAACTTTTCTTAATTTTATATAAAAACTTTTAAACTTTACCAGTTGTAAGTGGTTCTTCAGAGTTGTGTCAGTTTATGGGATTTACTTAACCTGTATGGGGTTGTCTTTTACTCAATGACAGATATTAACGGTCCAAAATTGACGAATGAGATAAGGTATCAAATTGATCATAAAAGATATTAAAATCTCATTCCCCGCAGTTGGTAGCAGAGAAATGATGGTTATCTTCTTGAGGAAGACGACCTAGGCCAGGTTTAGTTTACCCCAAGGTCCCTAGTCATCGACGACCAGAAGAAGAATCCCAGCCAGAGACGGTGCTGACGGTGCGTGGAGAGAAAAGCAGCAGAGTCGGTCGAGAGTGAGTATAAGGGTCATGCGTTGTAAGATTGCGGTGTTTTATGTTGTTCCTGTGTTGTAATGTCAAGCGGAGTTGAATGCCTGTAGTGTGATTGAGGGAAGGTTGTGAGCGCGCGCAACCGGATAAAATCTTATGTCCAGAGGGCTTAAGTGGTTCGGGTGTATCGAACACCCAGAGTAATTTGTCTACCATTGAAAGGGGGTCATGAGGTACCATTGATCGCCCGCAGACCAATGATAGGGGGAGCGTTTGAGTGAGTGTATGAGTAAACGCACGCTGGTCGGACGTTTACTGTGTGTAAGTAACCTATCAGTTGAGGCAAGCGCCTGACCGTGAGGGAAGACGTTTTGCCAGTTGAGGTAGCAATTACAGTTAGACTGTGGCCGTACAGTCAGAGAGAAGTGATCGCTTGGACGGAAGTAATCATTTTTCAACGTATGAATGAAACGCATGTAAGACTGCGAGACAAGTTGAGAAACGAAGGAAACTGCTGTAGAAGGGATAAGTGACGTCAGCGTAGAGCCGCGCTGAGATTGGTCGGTTGACGTAGAGCCGCACTGAGATAGGCTGACTAGCGAGAGTCGCACAGAGATTGGTGGTTGTTATCGGGACGCAAACAAGGAAGAGAATTAATAAGGGAAAATCGTACATCAAAAATGAAGTGCTTTAAGGGTCTAAGGAAAATCTTTAGGAGAAATAGAAGAAACTTATATGCCGGAGAAGAAGCTCCACCAGAAGGCACACCAGCTTATCATATGGCAGTAAATGTAGGCTTACACTCGATACTATGGATCTCCGAGTGGAATAGGCTAACTGAAGGGAATAAGGAACTGGCGTTCCCGAGATTCGGAACATTTAAGCTAGACGTGTTGAACCAACTAAAAGCGGTAATGCTTTCAACAAGACCTCTACCGAGGCCAACACAATTCGAAGCCCTTAGTGCATGGTTTAGAGCAGCACACGAAAAGAGCGTGAAGAGGCGCCAAGAAAGAGTGAGACGATCAGTAAAGGCAGTACAGGATGCTAAATGGGACGATGAAGCTAAAAAGTGGAGGGTGCAAAAGATAGAAGCAGACAAACTGTTCACCATGATAGAAGCCACGGGAGAAAAGAAACCTCTAGAAGAGGAAGATGAGGAAAGCGAGACGGAGGAGGATCTGATAGAGAGGCTATTAACAGATAGACCACCTCCGTATAATAGCGAAACTGCAAGTCCCATATTACAGCAAGCGGACGGAGCTAGATGGGGAGAATATAAATCAATCCCAGTAACAGAGTGGGACTCCAACAAGAGTGAGGAAACACCCCAAGCTAGTTCCGAACAGAGAGTAGTGGGAAGATTCGTGGTCCAGAAGACACCAGAGACGCAATGTGTAAGGTCGTATCAAATGCCAGACGCCTTACAAGTACCTGTCACCATAGGCCCTATAGTGTCAATCTACAACCCAGAGGGGGTCCAGCAGGAGGAACAGGCACGATGGGACAGGGAAAGGGCAGAGATGGAAAATAGGAATACCACGATGAATTCTCAGAGGCAGATACTAGCACCAGTGAGTCGGAGTACCCCATTAGATTCCGCGACGGGTCCCAGGATAGAACAGGGAGGTCAAAGAGGACAGATGGATTTGAGGGGTCCAAAACCAAAATCCTATAAGGAATTAAGGGAATATCTGAAAGAATGGGATACCGCCGAAGAGGCTCGGAATAAAAGTTTGGAAACAGGAGCAGAATGGAGAGACCGAGATAATAGGACCCTCTCTCATTGTGGAGCTGGCGAAAGCAGCCCAGAGTGGGAGAGAGGGAATCAAGAAAGCAGAGGAGATACTTGCCATACTGCCAGTGGCAATAGGCAAATGTGCAACGACAGGAGTACAGGGTGTGGCGAAGTGCCTCGCGTCACCTTTAGTGAAGGAGAACGAAGGACGCAAGAGTACCGAAATACTTTTAGATGCACACACCATACCCCGGATGAAAATGTGCAGCATTGGAATCACGGAAACATGGAGAGTCGCGAAGCGTCTCGACATGCATCCGGTGATAGTGGACAGAGTCATGAGAATCTAGGGAGTTGCGAAACGTCTCGCCATACTTCTGCTGATCAGGAACGAGATCGCGGGAACATGGAGGGCCGTGAAGGACCTTATCGGTTATTGAGCGACACTAGACAGCAAGCGAGTTACAGTGGTTTAGAACAGAATGGTGGATCCTATCTCGTATCTGGAGAAACCGAGCCAAAAAGACGGAATGTAGGGTTGGGGGTTGGAGTATTATTCCACCATACCCCACGGGAAGATGGAAAGGCTTGGGATCTAGAGAGGTGGGAACAAAGAGACAGAAGGAAGATTCCTCATAGCTCACCTGTGCTTAGGCGTAGGGCGCATAGTGGAGGTGAGAGGGATATGAGAGAACAACCTAGGACTGACGTACTGAGAGCTGAGATAAAGGCAAGACGGATTGACGTAATGAGTCTGAAGTCAGATTTAGATGAAATAATTGACGGCACAGTGGCGATCGAGAGGCTAGAGCTGTATGCGCCAGATGAGATACTGTTCTTATCCAAAGATGTTACTCGGAAAGCGAGAGCAGCTCATGAGAAATTATCTGAATTAGCAGACAAGTACATGATAGACATGTCACGAACTAAAGCGTTACAGGCAAATCATAGGCTGAATTGCACGGATCAGGATCTAGATGAGCGTAGAACGATTGGACTGAGAATACACATAAGGGAATTAGTAATGTGTATTAGAATATGGAGAGATCTGGATAGATGGGAGGAAAGATGGTCCAAGAAGGGATCTGTCAGAAGGAGTACACTTGCAAAGTCTCAGGATACAGACTTAATGCGAATGGAAGCTTTCCCTTTGCGAGAAATCGCGAACGGAAACTACGTGCATGTACCATGGAGTAGGGGGGATTTAGCGGCATTCACTAATTCCTTCCCGAAGCTCAGAGAAAATCCCGTAGAGTGGTACAAGCAGGTAGAGCGATTCGTGAAGATCTCTAAGGTATTGTGGATCGATTTGAACACATTGTTCGATATCGTAGTACCCGGAGATTTGTGGACGGCATGCAAACTTAGTATCGAATGGCCCACTTGTGAGCCGCCGAGAGATGCCCAGACAAATGGTCCATCAGACAGAGTCATGGAAAAATACGAGAGAGTAATAACATGGCTAAAGGAGAAAGTGCCGGTGCAAGACATAGACTGGGTTAAGATAGATCGAACAACTCAGGAGCCAAAAGAGACTGTTCACGAGTTCTATGAGAGATTACTGAAAGCATTCAAGCAGTACAGTGGGTTAGATGTAATGGATCCTAAAGACATAGGACAGTTTGTGTCGAAGTTTGTTCTCGGATTGAGACCCGACATAAGCCTGATGATTCAACAGCATTTAATTTGCTGGCAGAACAAACCTTTAGATGAGATTCTGAGGTATGCCAGGTATTGTAGCGATGAAATAGATTCAAAAGCAAAGAAGCTCAAGGAAAAGTTAATGCTGGTACAGATGCAAGCAGCTGGAAAGGGTGGACAGCGACAACAGGGAACAGGAACACAAGCAAAGAAACAGAATATTCAGAGCAGGGATGAGGAAGAAAGACCGAGACCGAGAATGGATATCGCAACACTGAAAAGGACAACTAGATGCCATCAGTGTAACGAGGTGGGACATTGGAGACGCGAGTGTCCTTACAATATTGAGACAGGGGAATTAGAACAGGAGGAGGAAGAGGTACAGAACAACGTGGTTAAGGGAGCAACAGTCCCGAAGGGAAAGTTTATCAAAGGGGGGACTCAAACTCCTCGAGCCCCGTTTCCTCAACCACCTCGCATTGCAAATGGAGGGAAAACCTATAGACAAATGCCATTGTTTGTAGGAGGAGAAGAATGCTACTACGTTGATCCTCTTACAGGGCAACGGGTGAATAGGGAGGAAGACTGTACACTAGGAGCAGCCCTGGAAGTAGATCAGAGAGGACCATACGTAGAGGCCGAAGTAGCGGGATGTCCTACAACCTTTTTGGTGGATACGGGGGCCACTCGATCCACGTTGAGATCAGCGGTAGTCCCAGGTCTACCAATATCGGGAGAAATGATTCAGGTGGTAGGAGTCGCAAACAAGAGGATGACGAATCCTCTGACCGAACCAGTGTCAGTGAAGATAGGGAATTACAGTGACGAACACCAGTTTGTGATCTGTGATTCTAGTCCTGTGTGTTTACTAGGGAGAGATCTGTTGTGTAAACTGAATTGCACAATACATTGCACACCTGAAGGAGTAGAAGTGCAGACCAATGATGAGGATGCTGATTTTAAAGTTGTGAACTCGCAGGAATGTGTGGAACTATATCCTACCTTAACAGTGGAGGAGCTTCCACAGGATTTGAGGGAGAAAGTATCAGCTGAGGTGTGGGATTTTACTGGAGAAGAAATAGGTTTGATCAAGGGAGTAGAACCGGTAAAGATCCTGGTAAGACCCCATGCTGAGTATCCAAGAACACCACAGTATAAGTTGACACCGGAGACGATTGCAGGAATAAAGCCTGTGATCGAATCCATGATTAAACAGGGAATACTGAAGGAGATCGTGGGTAGTCCATGTAACTCCCCGATCATGGGTTTGCAGAAGCCTAGTGGAAAATACAGAATAGTGCAGGATCTTCGAAAGATTAATAATATTGTTGTCTCATGTTGTCCAGTGGTACCGAATCCATCAGTGATACTATTTCAGATACCGTTCCAAGCTGAATGGTTCACCGTGATAGATCTATGTCAGGCTTTCTTTTCGATTCCTTTAGATGAAGACAGCCAGTATCTTTTCGCTTTTAAGCTGGAAGATCGCGTTTTAACATGGTGTCGTATCCCCCAGGGGTATACAGAAAGCCCATCGATCTTTAACCAGCTATTGAAGAAAAATCTTGAAAGTCTAGTACTGCCCAAGAATTCAGTTCTGGTTCAGTACATAGACGACCTCCTAGTTGCGTCAGAAACTGAGGAAGCTTGCAGAGTAGACACCATAACCTTGTTAAATCACTTGGCCGAGAACGGGCACAAGGTGTCTCCGAGTAAATTGCAATATTGTAAGACTGAAGTGCAATACTTGGGCCATAGGATTGAAAAAGGGAAGAGGAAGGTGTCACCAGAGAGAATAGAGGCAATTATGAAGATGAACGCGCCTACAACACAAAGAGAAGTCAGGATGTTTCTAGGCATGGTCGGTTATTGTCGACAGTGGATAGCCAACTTTTCACTGAAGGCAAAACCGTTATTACAACTGACGCACAAAGGAGTAAGTGATCCGGTACCATGGGACAAAGATTGTTTGATGGCGTTTTTGCAGCTGAGGGAGGACTTATGTCGTGCCCCGGCTTTAGGAATGCCTGATTACACAAAACCATTTTTGCTTTACTGCTGCGAGAGAGAAGGATGCGCTTTAGCGGTTTTAGCTCAGGTCCATGGAGATGCGCGCAGGCCAGTGGCGTATTTTTCGGCTACATTAGATCCAGTAGCCGCAGCGTTGCCCGGATGTCTCAAATCCGTAGCTGCAACGGGTGTCAGCATTGAAAGATCTGAAAGTGTGGTGATGGGACATCAGTTAGTGGTGTATGTACCGCATTCTGTGGAATTGTTAATGACCAGGACGAAGACTCAGCATCTGACGAATAGCAGGCTCACACGCTACGAGCAAGTCATATTGGCTGCCGAGAATGTGACCCTAAAAAGATGCTCCGTCTTGAATCCTGCAACTTTGATGCCACTTCCAAATGAGGTGGATGATGAAAATTGTACAGATCATGACTGCCTTGATGTGACTGAACTATGCACCAAACCGAGACCTGATATCGTAGATGAGCCATTGACTGACCCCGATGAAATTTTCTTTGTTGATGGTTCATGCGTAAGAGACGATATCGGTCAGCTGAGAGCAGCATATGCAGTTTGCACGATTACCAGAGTTATAGAAGCCGCCTGCCTGGAAGGAGTACACTCCGCACAGGTAGCTGAAATTGTTGCTTTGACGCGTGCCTGTTTAGCAGGTAACAAAATTCGAGTCACCATATACACCGATAGCCAATATGGTTTCGGGGTAGTTCATGATTACGGGCAGTTATGGTCTCAAAGAGGTTACATGACCTCCTCGGGTTCTCCAATTAGGAATGGAGAATTCGTGAGACTTTTGTTAGAGGCATTGCAAGGTCCATCAGCCATAGCCGTTGTCAAGTGTGCCGCGCACACTAAAAATGTAGACTTTGTGTCACAAGGCAACCGGTATGCTGATGAAGTAGCGCGTTATTGCGCAGAACAAGGTTATTCTCACACTGATGTAAAAGTAGGGGGAATACAAGAAAGAACTGAATTGACAATGTTGTTAGATACAGTAGATACGTGGGATGAATTGAGAAGTGTTCAGGAGAATGCACTAGATGATGAGAAAAAGAGCTGGGAAACAGCTGGGTGTACGAAGAGCGAGATGAATTTTTGGATCACTGCCGATGGGAGAGCAGTTTTACCAAATGAACTTGTTAATCCAATGGCAAGGAAATTGCATGGATCAGCACACATAGGAAGAGATGCTATGGTGAGAGTATTCAGACAAACATGGTTTAATCCCAAGTTTAGAGTAGCGGCAGAAGCAGTGTGTCAGCGATGTGCGATCTGTCAGCAACTAAACGTGGGGAAGAGAACACCAGTTACATTGAGTCACATAGGAAGGTCTGGGGGGCCTTTCAATAGGATGCAGCTTGATTTTATAGAAATGCCTCCATGCAACAGACTTAGATATGTTTTAGTGATTGTCTGCATATTTTCTAGATGGGTTGAGGCTTACCCTACACGTAGGTGCGATACACTTACAGTAGCGAAATTGTTACTTAGGGAATTAATACCAAGGTTTGGAGTGCCATCCTCTTTGGAATCGGACAGAGGAACTCATTTTAACAGCGAAATAGTGAAGATGCTATGTTCAGCTTTGAATATCGATCAGAAGCTACACTGCAGCTATCGACCAGAAGCTTCAGGGATTGTAGAGCAAATCAACAGTACAATCAAGTCCAGACTTGCCAAAGTTTGTTCATCAACGTCCCTGAATTGGCCAGACGCACTTCCAGTGGTTCTTATGAGTATACGTAGCACACCAGATAGAAGAACAGGCCTCTCTCCACACGAAGTGCTAATGGGGAGAGCCATGAGATTGCCATCGGTTCCAACTGCAGCGTTAGTGAACATCACAGACGATTTGATCTTGGACTACTGCAAGGGACTATCTGATGCCATTAATTCTGTGTCCCTCCAGGTCCAGGCTGCAGAGGTTCCATCAGCACAAGATTTGTGCCATGACCTGTGTCCGGGGGACTGGGTCCTGGTGAAGAAGCATGTCAGGAAGAACTGTCTAGACGTGCGCTGGAGAGGACCGTTTCAAGTCATACTTGTAACGAACACTGCGGTGAAGTGTGGAGGCCTGCCAAACTAGATACATGCCTCACACACCCGAAGAGTGCCAACACCTCTAGAAGAAACAGCTCCTCTCTCGGATGAGAATCCAGCGGAAAGCGGAGAAGCCAATGAGGGGGAAAGCCAAGCTGTAGAGGTGACTGAAGAAACTGAAACTGTGTTGGAACAGGTCGACGAAGGTCAAGACGCTAGTGAGACCGAAGTCGCCTCAGGAGAAGAAAGTAATTGGGAGTCCGACACAGATATCGAGCAAACTGAGAGTGACCAAGAGACGGGTCCAAGAACAAGGAGCAGGAGGACAAGGAGTAACGAAGCCAGCTGGCCGGAGAGAAGGAAAAGGCCAAGCTCGGAAGAAAAGCAAGAACGAACTCTTGTCCCGATCTCTGAAGAATCAGACCAAGAAGAGGAAACGACAGACTCAGGAACGGAAAGTCCAAGAAGATCGAGAAGGGTACGTGTGCCCTGCAGAAGGTACGCCACCCCAGAGTGGACTTATCTAGCAGATGTCTTGGGGACAGAAATCTGGGAGAGTGAAGAACGTGAAAGTAATCGATCTCAATCCATTTGTGGCAGTGGAGATATGGATGTTGACTCCTGGACTCGAGACTGAGGGGTTGCTGACTTTCACACTTCCCATACCCCCATACTTGAGTCAGATCAAAGATCTAGTGCTGAATAGATTACAGTTTCCAACATTTGGTCATCAAATTTCAGAAGAAGAAGATAAAGTTGTTCGTTTCGAATTATTGGAACTTGTTGCAAGAGCCGCAGGTACGAGAATAATTGTTGATGCATGAAGACTTTTGTATATAAGCTATAAAGAAGAAGATAACCTAGAGCCGAGTGGAAAGAAGAATAAAATTAGGGATTACATTTAGAGGACGGAGAAGGTTTAGGGTTGTCTGTTGTTGAAAAGATAAAGAGACATTGTTGTGAAAAAAGAGACTTTGTTGATAAAGAGCACTTTACGAACTGAGAAAGAAGATAAAGCAAAGACTGAAAAGAAAACCTTTTCGCAAAAGAACGAGCTACGCTGTTTGACGACATGGAGAACGGCAACCCAAACCGAAAAGCTAAATGTATAGTAGGTACACTTATAGCAGTAGTGATTTTTCTCATAATTATAGTAGTGACCGTATCATACATAGTAGGAAACGAAACTGATAAAGAAATAGCAAGAATAAAAACTGTAACGACTTTGAAACCTGCTCTAGTTGGAAAGAAGGAGGAGAGCAATGTTATACGAGAAAAGGCGTTACTAGTAGATGAAGCTCGTAGATTACACGTAGACGAGTCACAGGGAAATTTTAGATCAAACGCATACGCAAAACTGTTGTATGAATATATCGATGCCATGGAGGCCAAAGATTGCTACGTTTGTATGCAATTGCCGGCTTCTGTAGACGAAGGCATCAGATATCATCATCTCCCACTAACTTATGGGATAACATGTAGTTTATTGTTGAGTATATTTTATGGTAGAGAAGGATTTGAGTACTACTTTTCAAATTATGATTCGGTACTGCCTGAAGTCCCGAATTATAAACAAATGAATAAGTGGGACTATTATAAAAAGGAGGATAGACTAGAAAAATTCTTTCTTCCTTGGGATACATTAGATACATCATACGCACGCAGAAATAATCTGACTTGCAAAATGTCAGAGATTGAGAAAAAGTTCATAGGACAGGTAGATGACCGATACAGAAGGCAGAAGATTCTAAAAATGTCAGGACAGTGGAAAACTGACTGGACGGAAGAAGAGAAGGCACATAAAAAGAAAGGTAGCAATGGTCCAATAGCTTTGGATAGAACGCAGAAAGGAAAGTTATGTTTAACTCGAAGCAAGACATATTATGAGAATGAATTTGTAGGTGAAGTAAATTGCGAACATGCTTTTCGATTAGAGTACTACACGAAGGATTTCATGAAGGAAATGCAGGTGATTCCTAATGTATATTTTGTATGTGGAAGAAATGCCTATGTAAAACTACCTGACAATTGGTATGGTTCGTGTTACTTGGCAATTGTCTTCCCCAAAATATATCATGCAAAGGATTTAGCGATCATAGAAGGAAAGGCTTCGACAAGAGTGAAAAGGGAAGTAGGAGATGCGGAGGTAGTAGGAGACGTATTTGGAGCGATGTTTCCTATGTTAGGTTTAATACTTAACGATGTTAAGATCAGGAGACTAGCTACAGTTGTAGATAGATTATCTGCAAGTACTGCAAGGTCATTAATGCTAGTAGAAGGGGAGATGCAATCGATTAGAGCAATGGTTCTTCAGAACAGACTTGCTCTTGATGTGCTATTAGCAAAAGAAGGCGGAGTTTGCAAGGCTTTGAAGGTTCAGGAATGTTGTACCTATATTCCTGATAATTCAAAACCACTTGAGAAGGTTATAAGCAACATTACGCAGATTCATCAAGAAATCGAAGATTTGACGAGAATAAATGTTTGGGAAAAAGTAGGTAATGGAGTAGGAAAGGTTGGGAGTTGGTTTGCCAATCTTGGCAAAAGTATAGTCTGGTATATACTAAAACCTGTATTAGTAGTAATAATTTGTATAATCACATTATTAGGATTTGTGAAATTGTATAAATGGTATAGGTCGAACCAGTTACAAAGGTCAATGAGAGAACAAGAAAGGAGATTAGCTGCTATACAAGATCAACAGTATAAAAGCTTAAGAGCACTCGAAATGATGAAAAGAGGAAATGATGTAACTAGTTCTGTTTAAAGGTACTATTCAAATTGCTTTTAGTGATGACTCCTAAAAGTCATCAAAGGGGGGAACTGAGAGAGCGCAATTTGAATAAAAAGTACATCTGAGTCATATTTAGGAGCATATCGTATAATGTAGGAATGAAATGTGTATCGTAACGTAAAGTTGACATAAATAGTATAAAGTTAACCGAAGCGACAGCATGGTATAGGAAATGTAAATGTATTTACACTTGAAAATGCATTAGATTTAGAAGGCCCGTATACATAGTGGGCTAATGTTTAAACTGAAGAACGTGCAAAGTGAAATTCATGTACGTGTGTAACTTTAAATGCAGAAACGGCGAGAAAATGTAAATGGAGAAATGTGCAGAGAGCATATACACATAACGATGTAACCAATGAGAATATAACTTTATATTCTATGTAAATTATATTCTATGTGTTGAGGTTCATATATTACGTAATTTATATTCTAGGTAAAATGTATTCACTTATAATCTAATGATTAGCTAAAGGCGATTACATATATAAATGTATGTTAAAGGTTATACTGTGTAGAAGAAGTTTGTAGGAATGCTAGAAGAGTTTAGGTCATTTGTGATTATAACCTGACTGACCAAGAGTTCGCAGGAGTGTAGTCCGCTGTTGGTAATTTAGTGGGCTCACAGGAGTCGTGAATAGCTTGATGTGGACGTGAGAGCCAAGGAGTCTAGCATTTGTTAGATTTAAGGTGACAAATGTCGGACGAAGTTTATTGCCTAAACATAAGAGGAGATGATTGGAATTTGAGTTTGTTTAGAAAAGACCATTCACAGGACCTAGAAGGGTCAAGCTAAGCGATATGATGTTAAGGTCTTGTTTAAGGTCATTTGATTTTTGTTCTGAAAGTGTCAGTTGAAGTCACTAACAAGAAGATGAAGATGACATCTAAGGAGAAGGGTCAACTTAACGGACGACGCAAAGAGACGAAGCAATGGAAGAAGCCAGAAACTGACATCATCGGGGAAAGTCTGTGGTGGGCGTCAAGGGGCGTTCCACCCACACTGTGATTGTGTATTTTAGGGACAGCACCCCGGGGAGGAGGTAGCAATTGGCGATTAGGAACAGCGAGACAAATTGCTCAGAGCAAAGGCAAGGGTAGATGCCTTGAGCAGATGCGCTGAGAGAGATCAGAGCGCAAGGGAGCAGTAGGCCGAGGACCCTTAGAAAGAGCGGATGGGTAGGCAGAGAGGGTACTGCTTCCTAAACTTAAGTTACCTTTAGAGGCTAAGAGAGTTTGATCTTCTTTGGAAGTCAAACTGCTGACACCTTTTTAGGAAAGGAACTTGCGAAGTAGGGATGTCACCTAGTATAGAGTAGGGACAGATTTAACTTGATTATTTTTTCTCTTACTGCAGATGACGCAGAAGAACCACTTCACATCTATGCTTTAATTTGTTGATTCTGGAACTGACTTTAGTGGTATTTGTTAGTGGATTGAAGTTATACTAATTGAGATTTATCCCGAGAGGATTGTATATACAACTTTTCTTAATTTTATATAAAAACTTTTAAACTTTACCAGTTGTAAGTGGTTCTTCAGAGTTGTGTCAGTTTATGGGATTTACTTAACCTGTATGGGGTTGTCTTTTACTCAATGACAGATATTAACGGTCCAAAATTGACGAATGAGATAAGGTATCAAATTGATCATAAAAGATATTAAAATCTCATTCCCCGCAGCTGCCTTATTTATTTATTTATTTATTTTGGAATTTTATAAAGCGCTTAGTTACGCTCTCCGGCGTGTCCCTGCGCTGAGAGTGAACCTGTGGGAGAATGGAAAATTAAGGCAGTGCTAAGCGAAAAAGGTGGGTTTTGAGGGCTCTGCGGAATTTAGCCTCAGAGGGTTCCAGGCGTAGTTCAGTAGGGAGCAGGTTCCAATTCTTGGCTGCGAGGAGGCCTTGTGCTGCGAAAAAGGGTGCAAGGGCGATGCAACTACTAAGTCACATTTATCAAGGCACGCAAGGCTGCATTGCGTTACTCTGCCCCAGGGAGGCGCTCCATGGGTGGAGCGTGGGTGTTCCCACACATACACCCATGGATATTGGCGCGTTCCCAGATTTACCATTACGGGTAGACTTGGGAATGCGTCAAAATGCTTTGCCTCCCCAGTTGAAGCATAACGAGGAGAAATATCTTTATTTCTTCTCTTTATTTCCTCTTTCTACATGTGCTGCATTCTTCAGCACACATAGAAAGAGGAAAATTCCTCAGATGGATGTTTATGTGCACAAGGTTGCGTGCATTGGCATTAGGCAGTACATTGTGCGCCAACGCAGGTAAAGGATAGGAATGCGCCATATGACGTTAAATATGGCACAAAAATATGGCGCATTCCTTCCCTTTCCCATTCACACAGCGCAGTAAGGTGGCATGCTGAGCTGCCTTTAATAATAATAAATCCCCCCCCCCAGTGTACATAACAATCAGGAATCAAATAAATTATATTTCTTTTAAACTTCGAAACTATTTATTCACAAATCAATCATTCTAAAATAATTATTCCAAAAATATTTCTCTGTGAAAATGTTTGTTCCAGTGAAATAAATTTGGAGACAAATTAGTTAACAGAAAGATTATTGTGCATAGGAGTTCCCAGTCTCACTATACATTATTTAGTTAATCTTCAAAGGCCGGAGGCCAGTTTTGCCGTCATACAGAGGCGCACGGATGAAATGGCCTTTGTCTGGCTCTGCGATGCCCTTTTGAGGCAGATGTTAGACTGGCAGGGTGAATAACACTGGAACCAATTGGCGAGTAGAAAGAGTTAAAGGCACAAGTCACAGGAGTGGGAGTGGAGTAGACAGGCTGCATCTAGAGAGGGACAGGTGACCTTGTAACTTCTTGCCTGATCTCAAAGGCCCATTTTCATTCCAAATTTCAATACAGCTGCTAACCGGAGGCCACTTCAGGTCCTGCATTCCGAAGTAGGAACATTGGAAAAAGTGCACCACCCCGAGGCTGGCTGTGCACTATGCCAACCTCCTCGTTCTTGGAAACAATTCTTCTTCCTGCTTTAAAAAAAAAAAAAAGAGGCAGAGATCGTAATGCAAGAAAAAAGGTTAATACAAGAGATTCATTTTATCACAGAAAGGGGAACACAACGTATTCATGCCCTTTTAATTTATTGGGCAAAAAACAAGCGATATGGTCTCCCATCAGCAGTATGTATTGATTTTTCTACCAATTTGTTTGAAGCTGTATTGCAAATTGAGGACACTTGTATTGATTTAAAGGTCTACAGATCACGTGTTTAATTGTTCTCATCTGCAGAATCTAATGAAAGTATCTGTTCATTATAAAATGTCAACGTTCTGCATAATTCTCAAAAAGTCAATGTTTTTTTCATCTTGTTAAATGCCAATTACCAAGTTCAAGATCTCGATACCTCATACCAAAGGAAAAGCTTGCGTTTTAAATTGTGTCCGATTTCAATCATGTGCCCATCTGGGATAGTTTTGTAACCATGTCATTTAATATATCTTGGTACAGAATTTAGGTGTGATACTGACAATCCTAGGCTTTTTTAATAAGTTCGTGAGAACTGATATGATTCGCCAGTGCAGATGCAAAAAGTACAATCATGTGTAATACATTGCTCTGAGAAGAAAGAACCAGTGGCGTAGGAGGGGCGGTGCGGTGGGTGCGGTGTGGGCTGCCCCATGTGCCATCACTGAGGAGGGGTGACAAAATGAAAAAAATATGTGTAATAAACACATATTTTTGAAATTTTGTCAGGCCAGGGGTGACAAGAAATTTCCTGCACCGGTTACCACCTGACAATACTACGCCACTGGAAAGAACTATTGTTGTTTATCTTCCTGTTGCAAGCTTCTGCAACAAGCATTTACAATGCAATGGTTTCGCCTTTGGAAAAGTTAGAGCTATTGGCATTGTAAATGACAAAATTTGTATTTATGTGTTGGTTTTGAAAACAGATAAATAAATGGCATTGTCATTTACATTGCCATTAGCTTAATCTCTCGCAAATGTGAGACCTATTGCATTTGCACCCACATATACACACAGAGCCACACACACAAAGGCACACACACACACACAGAGCCAGCCGCACACACACACACACACACACACACACACACACACACACACCCACACATACACACAGAGCCCCCCCACACACACACCCACACAGAGCCCCCCACACACACACCCACACAGAGCCCCCCCACACCCACACAGAGCCCCCCCACACACCCACACAGAGCCCCCCAACACACTGCGAGCCCCCACACACACAGAGCCCCCCCACACACTGTGAGCCTCCCCCACACACTGCGAGCCCCCCCACACACACTGTGAGCCCCCCCCACACACACTGCGAGCCCCCCCACACTGCGAGTACCCTACCTTTTTTAGTCTCCTGTTTATTTTTTGAAACGTTCTATTGAGTAACACGTTTCTCATGTAAAGTAACTGGTCCTATAGTACAGCGCTCTGACACCTTTGGGTAATGTCCGCGCTATATAAAAATGCACTAAATAAAAAAACTCTGTGCTTAGTTTCTTCCGGAGTCTGCACCTCTTTGTTCAGGTGTGTATATATATATAGTGTGCTCTGGTGTATGTTCCGGATTATGGATTCTAGCGTTTACTCCGTGGTCTGGATTCCAGAGTATCCCCTGTGTCCTCCTGGTGTGTAACCTTCCGTGCCGGTGTGTTCTGGAGTTTATTGCGCACATTCTTCAGGCGCAAACATACCCACAACAGCCACACATTCATCCTGCACGACACACACACATGCATTCAGAGAAATACCCTATATACTGCCTGAGCTCCCAGCATGATTAGTCTCCTTGCTGGATACACACGCATACATAACCATGCATATTCACACACATACAGCCATCAAGAGGCATAATAATAGTGCAAGAGCCCTAAGCAAGGTAACGTAACCCAGTAGGACTCCGTGGAGTATTTAAAAGACTCCATTGTGGGGGGGCAATGGACCTCTCACTCACCTGTGACCTCATTCTTATTACACTGCATTTGCATACTAGTATACTAGTGATAGCGACACCAATGTAATTATCTCAAACACATGCCATGCTGCAAAGAAGTGCACCGATCCTGCGGAAATAATCAGTGACCTTGCTCTTTAGTCTTTCCCTAACGCCGAAATTTTCATTCTCGGGTGTTCTCATTTACCGACCCCCAAGGTGCCCGAGCGAATGGTGTTCCACCCTGCCGGATTTGTTGGCCCCTTACATTCTATGGGCTGCTAATTTCACCTTGATAGGGGATATTAATCTTCTATTGTAAGATGTCAATAACAACCTGGGATCAGCCTTTATTGATGACTTAAGCATCCTCAATCTTGATCTCCTGAACTCAGCACCCACTCACATGGCAGGGCACCTTTTTGACCCTGTTTTTTCCAACCTAAAAACATTGCTCCAGCTATGGTGATCTGACCATTTTACGGTGCCTTTTAGTATTAGGGTCCCGCAGTCTCTATGGCATGACCGATGTGGAGGCCTAAGGTCAGGAATTATAGTGACTGAATGTCTCAGACAACTGCTGGATTCAGGCGGCACGGTAGTGCTCATTCTGCTTGATTTGAGCGCTGCATTTGACACGGTGCCTCACTCTATTCTGATTGACAGACTCGAGGCCTCAGGCATTGGAGGTCTGGCGCTGGAATGGATAAGTTCTTTTTCAAGGAATCGCACCTTCCAGGTTTCTTTAGCCGACAATAGATCTAAGACGCTAGGTATGTCCTCCGTAGTCCCTCAGGGATCCATTCTCAGACCCTTTCTCTTTAACATCTATTTCTGCCCTTTAAATGAAGTCATTGAGAAGTGTGGGTTCACTCTGTTTTCCTATGCTCAGATCATCTTCTCATTATCGGATTCCCCGTGACATGATTCGTCATTGCTTCAAGCAGGCCTGAGGAATATTGCTGTCTGGATGAACAATAATGCTCCAAAACTCAATTGCGAAAAAATGGAGATTGTGGTCCTGGGCAACAATCCTGGTCTTTGGGGACCTAGCCCCTGGCCAGATTCTCTGGGGCCCATTCCCTCTCCTTCTAAGAAGGTCAAGAATCTGGGCTTTATTATAGATGACAAACTCTCTCTAAAGCCTAAAGTAGCTAAGGTCACTGCTGTTTGTTTCTCAGTTCTCAAATGGCTGAATAAGATCCTCTGGCTTATACCTCTAGAGGCACATAGAAGGGTCATTCAGGCCTTGGTTACGTCCAGATTGGACTATGGCAATGTGCTTTACCTTGGCGCTGACAAGACGTCGATTAGACACTCTCAGACCATTCAGAATGCTGCTGCCCAGCTAATCCTTTGAATACCGAGCCACGCCCTGCCTCGCCTTTGCTCCAGGAATTGCATTGGCAAAAGATTTCAAAACACATCGCACTTTGCTATATGTACAATGTCAAACACGGCCTGGCACCTGCATACATTCAAGGACTGGTAATTCCATATGAACCCATGCGTCTGCTGAGATCTTCCTCCCAGGCTCTGTTCGCCACACCAAAGTGTCACCTAACTCGCATTAAGAGGTCTTTTGATTTCCTGTCTCAGCCCCAAGCTGTGGAATCCTCTTCCTACTTCCATTAGGAACTGTAATTCCTTCATGTCGTTTCGTAAGAAGTTGAAAACATAGCTTTTCTAGCTATTGGCTGGGGTCCTCACGGTTGGCAACTATCCTGCGCTGGTAAACCGCTTGGGGTAGCTGTGCACATTACAAGTCCATCATCAAATCAAATCAAATCAAGCTTCACTTTGTTTAGCGGTGTAGCAAGCGTAGGCAGATGTGGGGAGCGGGATGTTCATTTAAAACACCCTTGTGTTATTGTTGTAGGGATGGACCTGGCAGAAGATGTGCCAAACATAAAAGAAATGGGCCATATGTAAGCTACTGGGACTAGTAACATTGATCAAGATTTTGGAGCTATCTCTCAGGACACACACACACACAACCACACACGCACACACACACACACACAACCACACACACATACACAGTTGGAGGGCTTAGCCAGTAATAGTCTCCCATAGGTTATGCTTTACCTATCATCTGACTGATTAAATTTAGCACAGATGTATCATGAGCTGTTCGGGTCACAATAGCCAGATCATTTAGACCTGAGTGATATATACAGGTGCAAAAATATCACAGGGCAAATAAAATTTTTGCATCCAGTGTTTTTGCACCCCATGTACTGTTAATGACCAAACGATTCTGCATCATTGTTATGTGTTATTGTCTCTAGCAGCACGGAATCAATGGGGAAGTACCACCAAACTGGATCTGTCAGTGCTAGGTTGCACAAACACAACAATCAGAAACATTTAATCATCAGATAATTTGATGCCAATTGCATTTGTTTCCCATTTAACACTAGCATATGGGTCTAAAAGGCTCTGTAAGGGTACGTAAAAGGTATGAAACCACTTGCTTGAAGTCCAGTGCTTCACTTGACAGTCCACCCTTCACTACCTAACCTCCATACTCTAATGGGAATAGCGGCATAAGTTCACTTGAGTTACTATGAAATCGCAAGTGTCATTTTCAGTAAAGCAGAAAATGTGAGTCTTCTATATTGCATCACCTATAAAACTGTATGGACAATTTCTTGTGCACTTACTTTGTATCGCTATTATTTTTCTGTTTCTTTTTCTAACTTTCTCATTGGCTCATTTTAACACTCAACTATAAAAATGGGTTCTCTGCAGCCAACCACCACGTGCATTGATAAGACCAATATGTGTGTGTGTGTGTGTGTTTATTTGCGTGCGTACACAGTTGCAGCATTTCACATTACATATGCATGCCTTTAATGCCCGACTGAAATTGTTCCAGTCCCCTAAGGTCAGAGGTTGTCATAGCTACTCCTCCAGCTGTGCACTGACTTTCCAAGAAGGTGCTTTATTCAGACATAGGAATAGGAAAAGCTTCAATATATGTTTTGAATGAGGCTCTTTTGGCTGAGCCATACCCGACTGAAATAATTAGAGAGCCGGACAAATATGTAAACAGTGTAGAGTAAGTAATGTCAACAGGAACTCTTTTTAGCCACATCTAAACACATTGAGCTCAATTCACAAACGTAATTTCAGCTGTAAACATACCCTTGTGGATGAAAATATCTTCATTTATAGCTGCGAGGAATTCACAAAAGGATTCTTGGCAGGTGCAAATGAGTTTTTCACTCCGGATATCTCTGGCAAAACCTTTTCCCTTCTGGGAATGGTCAGACATTTACTTGCCAAGGACTGGAGGAATGCACCATTCAGGATGGGAAGGGGAACGCATCAGTGGCTCTCTGCCACTTCTGAATATGCCTAAGGTTTGATTCCCAATTTGACCCTGTAGAAAAAACTCTGTACCAAGAAATTCCAAATTTTACTTTGAGTTATGTAATCATATCCTCGTATTTATTGGCCTAGAACATTTTACTTATCCACTCCAGCTTTCAGGATTGACAATCAAACTCCGAAACTGACTCAATATATGTTTCACACACGTCACATTCTAAGTTAGGAACACATAATAGATCTTCTACTCTTGCTCCCACCATCAGGAAAGCAAATTTAATTTAATTTAATTTAATAACGATTTGTAAAGCGCCTGGTGACCCAAGGGCATCCCCGCGCTATAGAAATTGAAATCCAGTTGAGGGAGAAGGAGAGAGGAGAGACATAATTAAGGGAGTTTATGTAGGGAATAGGTGTGTCTTCAATTTTTTGCGAAATAGCAGGTAGTTGGGTTCAAGTCTGAGGGAACGTGGTAGGGAGTTCCATCCAGTGGCTGCTTGAACAGAGAAACGTCGTCCTCCTGTGCGTGTCCTTTTGAATCTGGGAATGTTGGCCAGGTGCTCATTCTCGGATCGTAGGGATCTGGGTGCTTTGTAGGGGGTGATCATGCTGCTAAGGATCGCAGGACCAGATCCGTTGATCAACTTGTGAACAAATACCAAATAAAATAGAAAGCTTGTGTGTTTCTCACCCTGCCACAGCCCAATCAATTGTGCATTCTACTCAAATGGTAAGAAAACACAACATAAGGCATACAGCAAAGAAACTGCCAAGCCAGCACACCCAACCTCTGTCCTTATAGTCCTCTGACACACCTCCCACATACAGAAAATGAACACTGAATGTGAAATAATTATATTGTTTCCCCAACTATGACACACACCCAGTGCTTAATTTGTAAAAAAAAAAATAAGTATCAGGGCTTCCATCAGGGGGCCACTGCAGCTTGCACCACTCATCACCCCTGCCATGTTGCCAATGATAGTAACAACATAACTACTAACCATCACACTCCAACAAGTGTGACAATTCGGACTATTTCAGACCCTCAAAGCTATAATAGTGGCTTGGGCAGCAAACAAGAGTCTTTTTAATGTTTAGTTACAAAAAAGGCACACAACGTTTGACCAAGGTTCAGCACTTCAATCTCTGTTGCTTTTTGAATGAGTGTCCTGTGCATTTCCTTCTAGCACTTGCCGTCGTTGAGCGTCACAGTGGAGAAAGGATTCTTTGGAATGGAAGGTGCACCTGAAATTATTTGAGAAAACAAATTGAGTCCATCAATCTTCTTTATTCAAAACATATGTTAAACAAGCATTTGCAATGCAATAGGCCTCGCATTTGTTAAAGTTAGAGCTGTTGGCATTGAAAATGGCAATGTTTTAAATGTATGTTTTTTTATTTGCAATGAAGCAATTATATTTGTATAGCACTATTGCCATTATTATTTAAAAAAGTAAAAGTAAAAAACATTGTCATTTTGAATGCCAAGAGGTTGAACAATTGCAAGATGCACGGTAGTTAGATGGCGCCCCCCGGAGGTTGCAGTCTAATCGACCCCCGCATTCAAAGGACATGAGTTTTCGCTAGTGTTTTGCAAAATAAAGTGTTGGCTCACTCACCTAAAAGTCCCAATATTAGTCTGGTGACTAAATACATATTGGAGGTCCTTGTAAAATAGCAGGGAAGTATGTATGAACAATTGCACATGGGGCATGGGTGGATGTGGGTGATATAATAACAAATTTATAATAAGCAAGGCTAGTTTTAATATTTTTTCATTGTCGTAACACCTTATCTGAGCCAGCTCTAGCAAAGAATGCAGTTAGGGAACAGGGAAGCAAAAAAGGCAAAAGTGCGGAAACGTTGAGGGGTGCAAAGGAAAATCGATGCCTCAAGCTGTAGAGGCATAAACTGATGCTTAGAAACAAATTAGGCCACTCTGACATACTTCGTGTAACTGGAGGGAAGCAACAACGCTCGTCATGTGCATTTGTTCTACTCTCCACAAGCGGCGCCATTACAACCAATTTGGAATTCAGTAATGCGCATGAACGAGTTCAGTGGGCTAAAGTCAGTGCTGCTCTTAGTCCAGGCTCGCCACCCACCACTGACAGAAATGCCCACCTTGGTTTACATAAAATCTATGGGGTCAGAGTGCGCAGAAGCACTGCATGTAACTACGGTCAGTGTCATTGCGCGTGCTGTCTCAGAGCTGAAACCGCGATGTGAGATTGTCGGAACATTCTCTCCTCCTCTTCGGACTATTACGGTCTCTTTTGGATGTGAAAAATCAACTTTATAGACGATGTGAATTCTTTGGTCATTGTCGCTGCTTCGCGACCGCCATTTTGTTTCTTCACCAGCGCTGACTCGCCGACTTGGATACACCTCTGAAGGACTATGGTACTTTTGCTTCTACGCTTTTTATTTTTTCTGGTTGTCTGTTCCCTCATGGATATCGTCTAGTTTTTTCCTTGCATGTCTCCGGATTTTTCTCTGTGCCTTTCTGACTGACTTAATTGCGGCGGCCATTTTGAGTTTTCCTCCTCTTCACAATCCTTTCATGTTTTGGCCTTGCTCTTATTATTATTTCTCTTTATGGGAAGAAATAAAGGCACTCTTCCTTCAAAGCCTTCTACTAAACGCATCTTCATCAAGAATTCGAAGCTCTTTACCGAATTCTCTCATCTACAAGACTCTTCTACGTCTCTTCCAGCAGACGATATGGCGGCTTCTGACCCTGCTTCGACATCCTCAGGGAAATCCCTGACTAAACGTCTTAAGCAGAATCCACCATCTCCGCTTAAACCATCGTCACCTGTTTCATTGGAGATCTTATTAGAAGGGATTAGGGCATTACGCCCTTTTATGAAAGAAACAAATACGAAACTTCAAGTCCTCACGGACACTTGGACGCAACTTGATAATAGATTCACTGCAGTTGAGCAATCTATCTCATCCATTACTGCTACCTGTGACAAGCTTTCTCCTTTACAATCTCAGGTGTCTACTCTTCAACGCCAAGTCGAGGAGCTTGAAAATCGTAATAGACGCAATAATCTCCGTATTTACGGACTTGCAGAAGGACAGGAGGGGTCTGACCCCATAACGTTTCTCAAGTCGTTCATTCCTAAAGTTCTACATTTGCCGGAGGGCACCGTGCTTAACATCCAAAGAGCGCACATATTGGGGCGCCTTTCCTCATCTGCTACTCCCTCACAGAAGCCCCGAGGGGTGATCCTATATTTCTTAGAATACACGGACTTATTAAAAGTTCTTTCTGCTGCCAAGTCTTCTCAGCGTATTACCTGGTCTGGTTCTACCTTGTTTTTCGCCCAGAACTACGCCAAAGCTATAGCGAGCAGACGGAAGGCTTACCTCAGCATGAGACCCGCGCTTCGCGCTATGGGCGCTCGATATGGACTTTTCCATCCTTGTCTCTTCAGAGTCACCTATAACAACAGGACAACGACTTATGAGGACCCGCTCCGCCTTCAGAGTTTCATAAACTCGCATCACAATGACCCAATGGATGCCTCCTCTTCAAATACTGCCTAACTATTCGTTTTTTCCTTTATGATGTGGTTTTTACCCCCTTGTCGTCTTTATTGATTGTCTTTTTATTCCCTTGTGGTTCGTCTATGTATTCATGTACTATGCATTCTTATTGTTTTTTCTTCCCATAGTTCTTTCCTCCTCTTGCCGTGATGTTACCCGGCCCCTCGTTCTGCTTGGTCCCAGTTATCCCGTCCGCCCCGTTTGGTTCCTTCCCTTCCCTCGTCTCCTTGAATTCTCCTCCCGTAAGGTATGTTGTCAGTTCATATTCACTTTTTGTTGTTCACTTGTATTCTTCTCTTATTGTTCTCTTCGCTGTTTTCTCAACTTACCGTTTTTCTCTCTTTTTTCTTTTTATCCTCTCAGCCTTCCTATTTCTTCATTATCTCCTTTCTTTCTTCTTTGCTCTCTCTCCCTTTCTTTCTTCAACTTCTCCCTTTTCTTGCACTTTTCTTATTATTTCGAACATTCTTTTCTCTCATACTTTTTCTTCTTTCTCAAGTTCTAATTTGCTTCTTTCAATTGCACCAAGATATCGTTTTAAACTTGTTTCATGCATTGTATGCTTTTTGTATAAAATGTATATCTTTATTGTTTTACATTCAGAGTTACCTCATGGAACGTTAAAGGTTTGAATAGTCCCATTAAAAGACAACGAGTGTTATCTCACTTGGCTAGATTAAAATCTGACATTGCTATGTTACAAGAGACCCATCTTAATGAAGCTGAAGCTTCTAAATTAAAACGGCTTTGGGTCGGTCATGTTTTCTCCTCCCCAGCTTTAGGGAAAAAGAATAGTGTTGTTATTTTAGTCCACAAAAAGTTTAATGTTTCTGTTATTCATAACGAATTTTACTCTGATGGTCGCTGATAATATACCTATGACTATTTTCAATGTTTATGCTCCAGTATCTGTTGACTCTACCTTCTGGCCTCTTATTTCAGACAAGTTAGTCTCTCTAGATGACAACTATATCATTTTTGGTGGTGATTGTAATCAAGTTCATGATCCCTTCCTTGATAGGCACTCCCCAGTTACTTTTATGAGGTCCAAGATGCACACTCAATTTACCTCTACCATAAGATGTAAATCTCTAACGGATATCTGGAGGCTTTGCCATCCTGACCTCCGAGAATACAGTTATTTCTCTTCTCCCCATAAGACACAATCCCGTATTGATTACCTCTTTCTTAGTAAGTCCCTCACCAAATGTGCTCTTTCCTCTGAGATTGGTTCCATCCTGATCTCTGATTATGCCCCTGTTATTGTTGATTTTGACCTGATCCCCTTCTCTCCCTCGTCTGGTAGATGGCGCTTTAATAACTCCCTTCTGGCTGATCCCAAATTCTCTAGCCAATTCAGTTCCTTCGTTGCTGACTTTTCACTACTAACACTACTCCTGATTCTTCTCCGTTTATGATTTGGGATTCATTTAAAGCTACCGCTAGGGGTTTTATAATTAATTACGTTTCTCAAAAGAAAAAAGGTTTTGAGCAACAATCCTCTCTTCTTCTTGCCAAGATAAAAAAATTAGAGTATTCCTACTATATTTCGCCCTCTGAATCTTCTCTGAAACACCTTATTACGGCCAAAGTTGCTTTCAATAAATCTACTGATGCTGCGGCCTCCTATTCATTAAAGAGTAGCGCTGGCTATTATGGGGGTCAAAATAAAATGGAAAAACTCTTGGCTACTTATTTGAAGACTCGTCAGGATAGAACTCGGATCGCGTCGATAACAGATTCGACTAGCGTTTCCCATTTCAAAGATGCTGATATCTTACAGGAATTTGTTACTTTTTATAAGCAACTTTATACTCCCGAATCCATCCCCCTTCCTTCCGACCTGTCCTCTTATTTTCAGTCACTTGCTTCTCCTCCCTCTTCCCATACTGATTTTACCTCACTTGATTCAGATATAACTTTATCAGAAATCTCTCATGCAGTTTCGGTCCTCAGATGAGGTAAGGCCCCAGGTACGGATGGCTTCACTATTGAATTTTATAATCACTTCTCTAAACTTCTCCTTCCACATATGCTTCCTCTTTTTAATTATTTTGTTACTAATGGCTCTTCCCAGGGCACTTTTCAAGAAGCGATGATTTGCTTGATCCCCAAAGACAACAAAGACCCCGCGTTTTGTAAAAACTATCGCCCCATTTCCCTTGTAAATACGGATTATAAGATCTTCGCCAAGTTGCTTGCTTTACGTATTGACCCCATTTTACCCGAACTTATCGGCCGTGAACAATCTGGCTTCGTCAAAGGTCGTCTGTCCTCCGACAACTCAAGGGTTTTCTTTAATGTTCTTAGCAGAGCCTCCTCCTTACAATATCCATTAGTGGCCATAGCCTTAGATGCCGAGAAGGCGTTTGACAGGATTAGTTGGGATTTTATGTTTTGTGCCCTTACCTGGATTGGCTTTCCCCCTAAATTGATCTCCCTCATTTCCCTTTTGTATTCCGGGCCTAGAGCTTCCATCTTTGCCAATGGGAACATTTCTGATTCCTTCTCCCTCTCCAGGGGCGTTCAACACGGTTGCCCTCTATCACCCTTATTATTTATTGTAGCATTAGAACCCTTTTTGACAAAGATTCAACAGGACGTTCAAATCACTGGTTAAAATCCAGGTCCCAATCAAGTCAAATTATCGGTCTATGCGGACGATATCCTTTTCTATTGTTCCGACCCTGAATCCACTATACCCTCTTTTCTGCACCAAGGTGATGCTTTCTCGTTAGTTTCCGGTTATCGCCTTAATCGTGATTAGTGTGAAGTTTTGCCTCTTAATGTCTTATGCCTTCGTCATTATTTTGACCGAACTGGTTTTTCCTGGAACTCAACTAAAATCAAATATTTAGGATTATGGTTTTCTCCTTCTATCTCGGACACATTAAAAGCCAATTTTGAATATATTATTAAAAAATTATCTGATTCTATCACCAAATGGCACCTTCTTTTCCTCTCTTGGTGGGGAAGACTGGATTCAATTAAAATGATGTTGGCACCAATCATTTTATTCTCTCTTTCAATGATACCTATTCGAATACCTGGATATTACTTCAAAAAACTGGATTCGATTCTCTCAAAGTTTCTTTGGAAGAGTAAGCCTCCAGGGTTTGCTTTGTCTTCCCTTAAAAAAGATAAATCTCTTGGAGGTCTTAAGTTTCCTGATTTTAAATCCTACCATTATTCCTTTATACTTAAACAAGCCTCCCGTTGGTTATCTACGGATACTCCTACTTACCCTCCGGTCTGGTTGTCCATGGAAAAATCTCTCATTTCACCTTTTGACTTCTCTGAAATTCTGACTTTTTTTGCTAACGTCTCTTCTTTGCATTCTCCTGTTATTGCTCATTCCCGTCACCTCTTGACTCCTTTCATATCCTCTACATATCCTTCCTGGTCTTCTCAATCCCAACAGCCCATTTGGCACAATAAGTCACTCCGAATTGAAAATCGCTCTTTTTTCTGGAAGTCCTGGAGGTCTAAGGGTTTATTGTGGATTTCCCAGCTTCTACTTTGATAAGGTTCCCCTTACCTTTGCTGATCTTCAATCTCAATTTCTTCTTCCCAATAATTTTAAGAAACAATATGATCTTTAACTTCCTGCACTCCTTCAATATCTCTAATCTCTCCCCCCCTCTCTTGATTTTCCTCCCCTTTAATTGCATCTTTCTCCACTGTTGCTTTCCTCTCCTTCGGCCTCTTGCATTTACACTTGTTTACTAACCCCCTCTGAACGACTTGAAACGAAAACTGAATTGGCTTGGGAGCAAGACTTGTCAGTCTCCTGGCCAGTCTCTTTATGGGATAAGCTGTGGGTAAAAATTCACAAAACATCACGAGCAGCCAATACTACTCAGACCCTCTATTTTATTTATCAGAGGTTATTATTTTCCCCAGCTAAATTAGCTTCCTTCTCTCCTGGCCTCTCTTCTAACTGCTGGTCTTGTTCCTCCCCTTCTGCTGACTTACTCCATATGCTTTTCCACTGCCCATCTATTGACTCCTTTTGGCATTCTATTTGGTCGCGTATAAATATCATCTTCAATCTTCAGCTCCCTTTTTCCCCCTCCAATGTCCTACGTGGTTCCCTTTCTCCAGATCTACCCCAATCTCCCTCTCGTTATAAGTTACTAGACCTTTTTATAGCTGTGGCCTTCCACTTGATTACCTCCAACTGGAAGGATTCCTCAAAACGTAATTATTCTGGGTGGTGGAATGCTATTTGCTTTAACCACAGACTGGACACCAATTATGTTACCCCTATTTCCCTTGCCATTAAGAGAGATCTACTTTGGATCCCTCTTACAACTTATTTATCCTCACTATCCCCTCCTTGCCCCTCGATCATTAGCACTAGTCCCACCTCTTCTGACAAAGTCCGTAAACCTCCTTGAGTTCTTTTGTTGTCTTTTTTACATAGCTTTTTGTCATTTTATCCCCTAATTGATATTTATTCTTCATGATATTTCTTTTATTGTTTTACTTATTGCATACAATGTTGTCCTTATACTTGCTTATGTTATTTTACTTCACTATGTGATTTAGTTTCTTCCCCTTTTTTCTTTTTTCTTGATTTAGAGTTAAGTGTTTATTGATTCCGCTTCAATATACCTCTGCATTATATTGTTATGGTTTTTTATATATTCATATATCTTTTCAATAAACGTGAACTTAAAAAAAATAATAATAATAAAACTTCACTACCTCACCGAAACAGCATAGCACATTCATCTAATTAGAACAGCTACCATTTTAAAGTTTTGCCAAGCCTCAACCGGCATGACAGAACTTCAACGAGCAACTTAAAGTGATCTTAGTATTAGCAACTGCCCTGTTCCAATGAAGTTAGTATACCGATGTGACCCAGCCACCCAGAAGGCCATTACATCACTGCAATTTAAATGTTGCGGATGGTGCACTTCTCGTTAGGGTAAATGCATTTGCTTCATGCAGTTACCATCATAAGACAGCATAATTCCAGACAGAGTGACATCTAACGTGAATGTAAGGCCTCCGACGTAGCTGCTCAAAGTATGAATGATGCACATGGTATCCAAAGCCTTGCCACAAGCACAGCCGCCCTTTGTACATGCACTACCAGGCAGCACACACCGGCAATCCGAAGTAGTGACATCACTACCAGTGATCCAGAGGCAGACAGTGCCACCTCAGAAGGGGGTCCACCTTAGTGCCACATTAGGCGCACAGCCACCTCTCTAGGTCTGGGGACCTCGGGAGGAGTCCCCCCAGCATGGCATGCCCTGTGCCTCACTTCGGGCATGCAGAGGGTTGGGGCAAGGTACTTATATATTCCCCGCCCTTCTGGTGGCCTCTTTGGCTCGGGACACGCCGTCGTTTGGGAGTCGAGTCGGGAGCTGGGCAGGAGCATGTATTTAAGCAGCAGAGTTGGCAGTGAGTCGGCCTGTGCACCCCCCCCCCACTCTTTGTGTCCCCTGTCTGGGGCAGACCGGGCAATGTGTCCCCGCCACAGCTGTTGCAGGTGCATGGGCCGCCAAGAGGCGGCATCGGGCTCAGGGCTAGTGCAGGTGATAAGGGGGTGGTCACAATTAGGCTCCTGCTATTTAATTTTCCCTCCGATCTCTGATGAGACCCGTGCAAGATCTGAGAGACGGGTCGCTAGGAGGCAGCATGTTGGGGGTCAGCGGAGGGGGAAGAAACTCGACTGGCAGTATTCTCTGGGTAGCGATTTGCCGTTAAGGCAAACAACTGGGTTCCAAGGTGCCACATACAGGCCCAGGCTCAGGTGAGCCAAGCCACAATTGCAGCGGTCGGCTAGGACCGGGCGCAGCTCAAATGGGTGACCCCGGGTGGGCAGGCAGTGATGTAGGGCCCAATGATTGCCCGGTCTGGCCTGGGGCACGCTGGGTGCTTGGTCACGGGCGTGCATGGGGCTGGCGCTGCCTTCAGTGCCTGGCAGTAGCTTCTGGGCTGCGGGAGGGGGCAGTGCAGGCATGGCTCCGGTGGATGGGGGCAACTGTTTGTAGTGTGGTGCCGCACGTTGCCGGCCACTCTACCCGTGACCCATCTGCAGGTCATGCGCCAATCTGTGGCTGTGGCACTGAACCAGTTGAGGGGCGCTGGGTTTGGAGCATCTTGTGAAGCTCCAGCCTGCTGTGGGGGCGGGAGATTTCTGGCACTAGTCTCTCTAATAAAATGCATTCTCTATCCATCGCGCCTCTGGCCAATTGTGTGCAGTCTTTTATAATAAGACGCACGCAAAGGCCAATGGGGTAGCTGAAAAGGAAACGCACACGCACGAGCGTGTGTGATTCCTAAGTCATCTCACAATCCCCGTTTTTCACCTCCTAAATGCCTCGCGCTGCACGGGCACTGCTTCAAAGTGCACCGCTAGGCGCGAGGCCTAAAAAGGCACTCAGCCAACGCGGTTCGTTCCTTGTGCAGAAGGAACTTAATCAGGGCTTAATGAGTGATGTAAGGTGTTCACAAAAGATCTTAATAATGTGCAGCAGTATAATTCAGGTGTTCAAATCACATTGAGGGAAAAATGGATCAAATCCCAGCTTGAATTCTTAATAAATAATGCAGAGTGTCCACAAAGGATCCATGTCATAGGTGGAGGCGTTGTCCGGGCCGTATTGCTGCCGGCCACCATGCCGTTACCGTGATTATCTTTCTGAGAAGAATGTAAGCTGGGATCGGATTAATTGTCCCCCAACTGAGAGTGTAACACCCGAGCAACACCTCCACCTATTACATGGATCCTTTGTGAACACTCTGCATTATTTATTAAGAATTTGAGATGGGATCTGATCCATTTTCCCCTCAATGTGATTTGTACACCCTGATTATACTGCTGCGCATTATTAGGATCTTTTGTGAACACCCTACATCACTCATTAAGCCCTGATGAAGTTCCTTTTGCTCAAGGAACAAAACGCGCTGGCTGAGTGCTGTTTTTAACATATGTTTTAAATAAAGAAGATTAATGGACTCAATTTGTTCTCTCAAATATTTTTCTGGTGCACCTTCCATTCCAAAGAGACTTTTTAACGTCTATTGAATTAACTAACTGTTGTTGCAGTCATCTCTAAATTATCCAAACAGCACCACCCTGTTGTAGACTGCCCTGGTGTTGACAATTAAGTGCCGGTGTTGGGCACAGGAAACCACCCTCAATTTAAGCACTGCCCACACTTCACAATCAGTGCTTATATTGAGCTGGTGTTTTCCGGTGCTCACTGGAACTTAGGGCCCTATGTACAAACACATTTTCCCATAGACTCAGAATGGGTAACACCCTTTGATACATCTGGCCCTTAATCATTCAACATTGGCACTATAGTTTCACACTCATTTTTGGTAGGAACTGAGATATACTGATTTGCCCTTAATCACAGGATGGTGAGCCGATGCCGAGACTCTAACGTGGTACTCCAGCTCGGAAGTCAGCCGCTCTGGCCATTAGGTCACATCCTCTTCCCACTAGTTAGTAGTTGGCTCTGTTTTAGGCTGCTTTACAGGAGAAATGTGCTGGTACAAGCTGCGTTCTGACAAAAGCCCCGGCACTTATATATTTAACAAATTAACCACTGCTCACAATGCTCCGTGCTTTCCTCAAATCTTTAATAGTAAATGAAAACTAAATACAAATGATTCTGAGGGAAAGGGATCCAGCTAGTTAATAGAGCAATGAATAATGGCTTCCAACTCCGGTCTTCACTTCACTCCCTCCTCTTTCTCCCTTATGCTCACGACTAGAAGAAGGTTACCAAAGAAGTAGCACCTAATTCTGTATCCAACCTTCTAGCACAGATTGCAGGCCCTTCTTTCTTCTGAAATTGTAAGGTTTAAAATATTGCTTTGGAGTAAAACAGTCAAAACACAAAAAAAAGAATGCACCCTGGCCTATACTTATGTGCTTGTACCCGGCCTCTACTCAAAATCACAAAATAATGCAAAAACACATGTACATCTTTATGTTTCCTCTGTAGCCCAGACCAATGCATTCCCCACATTAATAAACATAGTAAAAATATAGTAACAGACTAGGAGGGGTGTAAATCAGAATGCCTTATTTTGACTTTAAAGGATATCTGATTCTAAACCCACTAGATCGGAGTCACAAAGTGGTGTGCGAGTGGTATACAAGTATACCGATGAATCGATGAAGTAAACTCAGGTGCAGAATGAACTAAAACAGATTTCATAACATTCAAGATGTAATTTAAAACAAAAATAAAGGTGTCAAGTAACAAGATGCAAGAAATGATATTTTTCACAAATGAGTGTACCATTTTCTATATATATATCATGGCCGGCCTTAGGCATGTGCAAGCTGTGCACCTGCACAGGGCCACCAAACCCCAGGGGCCACCACACCAATATATATCCTTAATATATTTATCCTCTGAGGATGGATACGTATTTGTGTGGCGGCCCCTGGCAGGGATTTGGCGGCCTCCGGCTCAGTTCCACTTCTAAACACCCTGACCCCCCCTCCCCCTCTTTACTGGCCTCCGCGCTCTGCCCCCCCCTCTTCCGGGGCCCCCTACCTATGCTCCCTGCCCAGGGCAACCATGACCCTAGAGCCGTCCCTGTATATATAGAAAACCCTACACCACAAACAATCTTGCCTATTTAACCAATGAGTTAAATGTGTCCGAATACAAATGAAAATAGTAGAGCAAGTTAGGCAAGTAAAAGTGTAATGCCGAGTTAGCAGAGGCCAGCTTTGGTGTTGTATTGTAATTTAAGCTTGTAGAGCTTGTATCATGTGTGACCTGAATGGTGCTCCTCACTTTCTCCTTGGGATAAGTCGCCCAAGAAAGTCCCTTCTTTTGAGAGATTCCAGTTCGTGTTTTCCAACGGATTGCAGACAGAGAGCCGTCGCAGACGAGTGTGGTGTGTGTGGAGTCAAGCTGCTGGGAGAGCTGCGGAGCCAAGACGTTGAGACACCGCACACCCATGCAGCCTGCTCCAGCCGTGGCCCCCAGCCCCTCCAGAGTGTGGGAAGTACGGGGCCGACGGGGTCAACGGGACCAACCGGCTAACTCCTGTTGGACTCCAGCGGGACACTCGAGACATTCAAAACGTGCCGACGTGTAGTCCCTGCAGGATACTCAACCGGCCTGAGTCGTGTACAGTTCGCTCAGACACCGGCGCAGGCACCACTCCGGGGGTTGTGCCGGCCTCTGTACCAAGGAGAAACGGTGAGGCAGGACACCTGGGGTACTACAGCAACACCAAGATAGCAGCTGCTAAAGGCCCCTACCCCCCGCAGGTGTGCGATTCTAGGAGGTGGCTGTGCAGCAGAGGGAATCACAGCGGGGAGTGAGAAGAGTGGAGTGGAGCCCGGAGCGTGGAGCAGGTGGAGGGGTCAGAGGTACATCAGGCCGGAGATCTGAAGCCTGGACTCAATAACCACAGTGAGTACAGTAACTGACAACACCCAGGAACAGTAAAGGGAGGGGGGAAGAAAGGAGAGGATAGATGAGAGCCCGGAGTGTGAGGTGCGGGTTGTGAGGTGAGAAGGCGAGCAACTACCTCGACTGCGGAATAAGTAACAAAAATCCAAAAACACCTCAACGCTTATTACTCAGATTTATACAGATTCCCAGCTAGGTGAGAGGGTTAGCAACTACCTCCACCTCGGAATTGGTAAAAGAAAAAAATCCAAAAACACCAAAAAACACCTCAACGCTTATAACTCGGATTTACACAGATTTACAGATAGAAGGCGACCATGAGGTCTGGAAAAGAAAGAAAATTGCTAATAAATCTAAGATCACAGAAAAAACAACACAAAGAAAACAAGAGGGAGAAAATGGGGATAGCAGCAAAGGCAAAGGCAGTCTGGACAAAAAACAAAACGTGGGAAATTAGAAAAGAAAGATACCAACAAAGCTAATGAGACCCTGATCTTCCCTCAAAACATCCTTACCAAAACCTTAATTCATAAAATCTCAACTACACAGGAAAAGAAATCATTATCAGAATCATTATCAGAAGAAGGAACAAAAACTGAGGGAAAAACAGACACAACAGACACAACAGCCACCTCGAGCTCAGGCCCAGACACGCTTGACTTAATAAGCATAAAGGGCTCATCGCAGTGAAGAAACCTCAGCCTATTTCAGCCCAAGTTATGCACCAAGTTTTCATTTCTAAAAAACCCAGGGACTGTAATATTCTCAAAAACAGGAAAAATAAAAGGGCTGCAAACTCCTTTGCAACCAGGAAACCAAGATCAACTCCTGCAACCCCTAACAAAAAGCCAAACAAAGGGAACAAATGAAATTGTTGCTTTAATTTATTCAGAAAAATCTTCCCAAACCAACGGAAGAGGAAACATCAGCAGGAGTATACAACATTTTCCACAAAATCCAGAAAAAACAGAAGCAAATGACAAGTCGGAATCAATTAGGGGGCTCACAAACAAAAACCAGAACTGAAACATCAGTCATGAAGAACAAATAAGGGTAATTGAAATTGAGCAAAGGCGGGTGAGGCAGGAAGTTGTGGTGAGCACTCTGCTCATCACAGACATTTTCGAAGAGCCCTCTCAGCCCTCAAAAGCTGGCACAGAGGGGAGTGAGCCTGCAACTCCAGAAATGGAACAGCAAGGTAGGTCGCAAATTAGAACAGACTCCAAATTTAATCAAACACTCTGCCAGGCAGAGGAGACACACGCTTCTTCTAAAACATGCAAAGCATTGCAACAACGTAGTCCGATAAAATCGACGACTCCAGATTTCACGAAACCACCTTCAGCAAAACAGTCAACCAGGAAGAAAACAAACCAAGGGAGCAAAAAACGCCAAATAAAACTTCCATTTTTCCACAACAGCCAATTAACCAATTACAAACCTTAACACCTCAAACGTCTTGCGGTAAATCTCGAGACATTACAATACCAGAATGGAGTGAGCCGCTTCTTCAAGAAAGTAACTATAACCTTAACGGCGATATGTCTTTTTTAGCATCACAAGAATGGGAGGAACTAGTTGCGTCGTATAGTCACGACCAAAAAACACTAACAAATTGTGCAAACCCAGAAAACAAGGAAAAATACAATAAGACCCAGGACTCGATTTGGGCTCCACTACTGAGTACAATGCAATATTCAACTGCAGCATTGTAATAGCAATCTCACAAAATGGACCTTCAGCTAACAGTACTTCAAACATTAGCTGACTTTCAGTCAGGGATTAACTGGAAATTAGCCAACTTGAATGAGCTAATAAAACGAGGGCAAGAGGAAGCACTCAAGGATAGGTTACAACAACAAGAATGCACTTGCACTCCAATAGTAGACAAGCTACTCACGCTACCATTAATTCTGGGGGATTTACTATCTATCATGAAACCAAAAAATGAAATCCAGAATATAGTGAGGGACAACCTGCCCACCTTCAGGGAAAAGGAATTAGAACCTGAAGTCTTGGAGACAATAAAAACATCTAGAGATCCGAAGGGAGAGAGATTGCAACCCAGCTGATTACGAGCTGCTTGCACGAGCCGCCTGCACTTACTTTTAAAACCTCACTGCTTCGTGTGTTATGCCCACAGTGCCCCGCATTACTTGCCAATTGCGACGCCTGCTCTACTTACCTCGCTCTTGACCCCGGTCCGCCCCGGCAGTGTGCCGTTTGTGCGGAGGGTCCCTGCACGAGCGCCACTTCCTGGTTCTGCACCACTTCCGCCCTGCCTCTCCACCGTGCAGGTGAGCGGTCTAGTGGTTGCAGAACCAGAGCCTATATCTTACAATCAACCTGGCCCCGCGGGTAGACTAACGTGGTGAAGGCCACGGGCGTGCACCAGCGCTGCCGAGGATTCCGTTTTTTAATCTCAGCTGACTTAGAGCTGCTGCCCATTTTAAATCTTTATCGGCTCTTCGCGTGCAACCCAGCTGATTACGAGCTGCTTGCACGAGCCGCCTGCACTTACTTTTAAAACCTCACTGCTTCGTGTGTTATGCCCACAGTGCCCCGCATTACTTGCCAATTGCGACGCCTGCTCTACTTACCTCGCTCTTGACCCCGGTCCGCCCCGGCAGTGTGCCGTTTGTGCCGAGGGTCCCTGCACGAGCGCCACTTCCTGGTTCTGCACCACTTCCGCCCTGCCTCTCCACCGTGCAGGTGAGCGGTCCAGTGGTTCACGTTGCCCAGCATAAATGACGGGTTGGAGGAGGCGCAGCGGACGAGCGCAGCGGGAGCGCCGACTTTGCGCCGAAGTCGCGCATAAGTCAAGCCCGTCTGCGCCCGTCCGCGGCCGACCGAGGCCAGGGGCCATTCATGCTGCTCAACGCATTACTTATACCTCCCTGGAACTTTGTTCATATTTCTCTTGTGCTCCTCCTTCCCCTCACACGATTGCCATTGCTCGGACTCATGATATCTTTTCCCCTCTCTCCTCTAGCGTCCCCCCGGCTCCTTCCTCTACTACCCTGCCCCCCGACTCTGCCACTCTCATTCCTTCCAGGCCTAGCTCCTCTGGTATGCGCTCCATCTCTGTAGTATATCTGAACACCCGCTCTCTTCCCAAACACCAGCTCGAGGTCTTCCAACTGCTCGAGGCCGGCACCATTGACATCCTGCTCCTCGTTGAAACTTGGCTACATGCGGACTCCTATCCTGACATCTTGGCCGCTATACCCTCGGGCTACTATATCCTTCATTCCAACAGGACCTCTGGTAGACCGGGTGGGGGAGTTGCTGCCATCATTCGCTCCAATCTACAACTCACTTCTTTAACTACCACCCCTATTTTGAACTCCGATATTCTTATGTTGAAATTCTCCTCTCCCAAACACTCCTTCATTTGTGTGTTAGTGTACCGTCCCCCTGTTAACATGCCCTCCTTCCCATCCTTGTTCAGTGATTTTATTTCACAACTAACCATTAATTCTGCTAGGATCCTGATCATCGGCGACTTTAATTACTGGCCATCTGACCCTCTTGAATCCTCCCTGTCACTTGAATTTTCCGGTTTTCTATCTGCCCTCAATCTCTCGCAATATATCTCTGTTCCGACTCACTCTAAGGGCCATATCCTGGATCAGGTTTGGACCGCCAATTTGGATATTTCCTCTCCTTTGGTGTATCCCTGTACCTGGTCCGACCATTTTTTCATTTCCTTTGCCCTACAAATCTCTGCGCCTACCCGCCCCCCTCCAGCCTCCAATTTCTTGGCACGTAATTGGAAGCACGCCGATACCTCTCTGTTCCACTCGACCCTTGCTTCCACTCTACCCCCCAGCCACTCTGACTTGAACTCTCAAGCAGTTGCAGTGGACCAATGGCTGTCTCTAGCCAGTGACGTAGTCGCTCCAGCCAAATCCATCAAATCGAAGCGACCCCACGACGCTCAGCGCTGGTTTACTGACCAACTTAAGGCCAGCAAACTCCTTCTTCGTCAGGCTGAGCGCCGATGGAGGCGTAATTATGATCCTTCACTGAAAACTACCTACACTGACTTACTCAAATCCTACAAACAATCCATCACTTTGGCTAAATCTGCTTATTTCTCTCAAAAAGTAATCAATTCTGCATCTAAAACCAAAGAAATGTTCTCAATTGTAGCTGAACTCTCCTTACCCGACCGCGTAACACCTCAGCCTCAGCCATCACAAGCTTTGTGCGATTCCCTCAATTCTTTTTTTATTGATAAAATTGCCACGATTAAAAATAATATTCCCCCCACCACTATGTCTCACCTGAGTGCCCTTCCTCCCTCGAATCCCCATTCCCTGAATGTTTTTCCCCCGATCTCTTTAGACACCTTCCGCTCACTACTCTCGGCTGTGGACTCAGGCTCCCCCAAGGATTGCTGTCCTCCCAAAATTCTTAGAGACGCCTTCATGGCATGCCCTGACCCTCCTCTGGACCTTCTAAACCGCTCACTCTCCTTAGGCTCTGTCCCCAATGCTTTCAAAAGCGCTGTGGTGGTACCTATTTTGAAAAAACCCGGTTCCGACCCCGCGGTTCTGGGCAACTACCGACCTATCTCCCTTCTCCCATATCTGGGGAAAGTCTTGGAAACCTACGTCACCCGTCTGAGCACTTTCATCGAGGAAACTCATTTCCTCGATGACCAACAGGCCGGATTCAGACCCTCCCATTCCACGGAGGCAGTGGTGATAGCGGTTATGGACACGCTGAGACAGGGGGCCGATAAGAACTTGGCCCAGGCCCTGGTGTTACTTGATCTCTCGGCCGCTTTCGACACGGTCGACCACGACATCTTGGTCGACCGTGTCAGAAATGCTGGGATCTCGGGCCTGGCCCTGTCCTGGATTGTGTCCTTTCTCCAACTCCGGACCCAATCTGTACACTTATCTTCCTTTTCTGCTCCTTGCACTTCACTTTCCTGCGGTGTCCCCCAAGGTTCTGCTTTATCTCCCCTTCTGTTCAATCTTTATATGCAGCCTCTGTTGGTCTCCCTCCGCCACTCTTCTGTTACCACTTTTAATTATGCAGATGATCTGCAACTTATTTTCCCTATCGACTCCTCTCCTCTCTCCTGCTCTAAATTCCAATCCACCATGCTCTCCATCTACGAGTGGATGAACTTCAGCCAGCTGAAGCTCAATCCTAGCAAGACAGAGCTGGTCCTGATCGGTGGGCCTTCACATCCTTGGACTTCCAACTTCTGGCCCCCTGCCCTCGGCCCCCCCCCCTGCCCAGTTGACTCCGTGAAGAGCCTAGGTGTCGTCATCTCCAGCGACCTCTCGATGCGGCCGCATATCAATGCTGTTACATCGGCCTGCTTTTTCCATCTTCGCAGGATCGGTAAGATCCGAAGGTACCTCTCTCCAGAGGCTCTTATTCTTGTCATCTTGGCCCTGGTTACCTCACGTTTAGACTATGCCAACTGTCTATACGTGGGGATCCCAGCTTACCATCTTCAACGGCTTCAACTGGTGCAAAACCAGGCAGCCAGATTAATCTTCCAGCAACCCAAACATCAACATGTCTCCCCGCTGTTAAAAACCTTGCACTGGATCCCGGTTGCGCAACGCTGCATTTTCAAACTTGCTTGCACTGTTTTTAAATCTCTTTTTGTTTCTGCTCCAGCTTTTATTTCTTTCTGCCTTCACCCTTATGTTCCCCTCGACACCTCAGATCCTCTGCCCACAACCTGTTGGTCACTCCCAGGTTTAGACGCAAGAAGCACGGCGGTGCTGGCTTTTCCTTTCTTGCCCCATCCACCTGGAACTCCCTTCCCCTCCCTATTCGACTCATCTCTGACTACCCCACCTTCCGTAAATCTTTAAAAACTCACTTGTTTCGTCTTGCCCACAGCTAGCTGCCTACACTCCCCACGCCATAGCCCACTGTCTTTGAGCGCCAAGAAACCAATTGGTGTATGTGCGCGGTATTAAATTTTTATTAACATAACATAACATAACATTGAGCACAACAATAAAAATGAATCACTTGACAAAGACTCCATGACAACGAACACCGGGCGAATGAAAAAAAGGAAAGGAAGGAACAAGAAAACAATTTTTCAGATCAAGCACCAAGCAAATCAGGTTCTTCAGCTCACAGGCTCTCCAGAACAAGCAGTGGAGGAAGGATCTAGGGAGCCAACGACGACACAGCTAGGAGATTCCTCCCTTTCACAAAAAACACAAAGAAGGGAGAGTGGCCCTAACGAGGCACCGAGTATAATCCCTGGTAGAGAAAAAATAATAAACATTAACCTCCCGAGTAACCGGGAGAATGATTGTAAGAAAAGCGCGTCTAGCAAGGGCCTACTAGCTAGCAACGCATTAACCCAAGTTGCCCAACACACAACAATGAAGCAGGGTAGCCACACACAGGACGAATTAAAAGAGCCTCAACATTCATTAAGCACAATTATCCAACATGGCACAATGGCGCAGAATATCACCAGGAAACCTAATGAGACAACGTCTATGCTGCAACATAGCACCGACCGTAGGACAAACAGCACCAATAACATAAGGCCAGAAGAGCACACTAAAACAAATGGGGAGCTCCCTCGGTACACAAACTATGAGTCCTATAATGAAGAAGATATAGACACCATAATCTTTTCTCCCCACTATTAATTAAGGGGTCGAGGAGACATTTTAAAAGGAGGAAATGTACTAAGACTTCTGCAATCAATTCCCAACCTCATGAATGTTAACACCCTGGACCTTCTGTCAATTGAATTCCAGCCAAACAGCAGTCAGTCCAGTCTAGAGGTTACAAAAACCAGATGTAAAACGCCAGAGATAGCAAGGAGAATAATACAGGAACTTTGGGGCATATTATCAAGGGGGTTTATTTCTGTTTTTTTGGCATTAAAAGCCAAGAAAGCGGAGATAAAATTATCTCCCTATTACCTAGCTGTCGCTAACACCAGTTAGCGACAGCTAGTAGGAGATAGCGACCATCTTGGGCCCCACTTTGCATGTCAGTGATATTTATCACTAATGAGATGCAAAGTGGGCGTGCCAAGATGTTAGCGACTGAAAACAGTCGCTAACATCGCTATCTCCTATTACCAACGTTTGGAGATATTCGCGCTAAGCGCGAATATCTCCAAAAGCTAACACCTGCCCTGAGCAGTTCTTAGCCATGTTATCCAATGGGAGGTGGATAACATGGCTAAGAGCACTAGCTCGGTAATGTATGAATATCGCGGACGTTTCAGCGATATTCATGCATTGCAGCGATTTTTATCGCATTTGCGATAAACCTTGGTAATACCAAGGTTTATTTGCGGTAAAAATCGCCGCAGCTCAGCGGTAAAATTTTGTCTCTAACCAAGCAATAGCGATAATTATCGCTATTGCTTGGTAATATGCCCCTAAATACCTTCCAAAGTTGGGGGATAGTCTTAAAACCAGTGCCAAAACCACCATACCCAGCCCCTTTTTTAAGATCAGCTACCAACAACGAAAACAACAAGTCTTCCTCAATTCTAAAAGGAGCAAGGGGCAGCTCTCCAACTCCAGGTGAATCGGCATTAACCCGCTTTTTGCCTACGAGCAACTGGTGGAGCATACAACGAACAATAACACCAGCGCAACCAAATTGACATGGGAGGTCTAATTTTCAAAACCCACAACTGGCAAATAATGAGATTACCATGTGTATTTGGAACATAAACGGCTTAGCATTTAAACTAAATGACAAAGAAGCCCTAAATTACTTAAAACGCTTCAATATCATCTTTATTCAGGAAACCTGGGAAGAAAAACCACCTGAGTTACAAGGTTATACTTGGTGTAATTAATCAGTTTCTTCCCCCTTGGGAGAGAAAAGGCGGTGATCAGCCTTGTCGCCGCTGTGGCTGCAGAGTGGAGGACCTATTACAGGTTATCTGCACCTGCAATAACTAAAGGGACATAAGAATAAGCCATTTAAAACCTGTATTCAGACAGTACGGAGTTAGGACCCGTAGAGAAGTGGCACTGCTGTGTTTCAACCCAGAGAGAGTGCAGCTGAATTGTTGAATAACAAAGTTTTTCGACATAACAGCTAAGAGACTGAAAAACTCAGGCACGTTGAACCTTGTAACATTCAACACCAGAAGCTTTGCCAAACTCATTAATCCATCAAAAATAACACATGGGAGAAGTTTCATCCACGGAGCCAACGTCGTAAAAACTCTTCCTCTATTCGTTAAATTTGAAATAGTAACAAGTGGTAAAAAAGGCTTGCCTCAGTGATCTTCATTATAATCACTCCGTAGGGGCTCCTCCTTTCAAAGTGTTGCAAGTTGTCAACGGAAAACAAGTGTTAAGGCAACGACACTGAAGAGTCTCCCTATGTTGGGCACGCCCCTCTTTACAACAACACTGCGATCCACTGGAAAAAGGCTAACTGGCACATTGGAAGAGGTCAAATAACTATGGCAAACGTCCTCCTCCTCCTCCTTATTTCTCTTTTCTTTAATGAGTAACTGAAAATTAAATATGTGGACTATTTAACAGCATTTTTAAATATATATGAACAGATTTTTTTAAATTATGTTTTAATGTATGCTACGGTTTTAATTAATCATGCACAATAAATTCTATTCTATTCTATTCCTTCTTCTTCTTTTATTTGAATCAATAAAGAAAAAGAAAGGAAGAAAAAGAAAAGAGAAAAAGGAAGAGACCCCAAGAGGCCAAGAAAATTAAGTCTTGAGAATTCCGAAAAGTGCAAAACGAGAGCGGATTAATAGGGAGTGAGAACAATGTGAAGAGAGAATGTACTCCTTTGGTCTTGATGTTAGTCATACAAAAAATTCGAGAGCAAAGTGCAAGCTTTGGACTAAGGAAGTCGAATCTAGCTAGACAACCATGTTTTGTGGAAGAAGCATTGGTCATGCAAGGATGAGGTGTTCATTGATCTTTAAGGAAATCGCAAAGGAGTTAATTTTCTTGGCCTCTTGGGGTCTCTTCCTTTTTCTCTTTTCTTTTTCTTCCTTTCTTTTTCTTTATTGATTATGATCATTTATCTAAAACACGTCACTTCTTATTTTCACAGCCTTGAGAAAGCCCTGGCGCAATTCGCCAAAGAGGGCGAAACACGTGTCGGCTGTTTACGTTCAATTCTGCACTAATAAAATGTTATACTCTTTCTAAACTTTGGATCGACCCTATCTGTTGAATGAAAATTTGAATCAACGATCACAGGATTTAACCTAAAAAACAGTATGCACAAAAACCTGGAAAACATACTCTACCTTTCAAAAAACTGTCCTTTTTCAAAACTCTAAAAGGTCCAGAGTTTTTGAGTATGTTTCCTCTACCTCCACAAAAATCTCTGTGAAAACAGATATAGTCCTGGAATCCTTGGACCTTCAATGCTCAGTCGTTATGAAACTTTGTCAAGAGGTGACCCCCCATGAACATATGAGTCAACCTTTTAGCCTTTTCAAGTAGGCATATTCACGGCAAGCAAACTGCTTTGTTAAGGGGTCATCACATCTATATACATGGCAAGCTTATTAGCTTTCTCAAGGTGTCACCATAACATTTAACAAAGACAACCCTATTGGCTTTGTGATGGTGTCATTGCATAATTTATATGAATACAAGTCTACTAGCTTTGTCAACCACATAATTATTCAAAACAAGCCTATTGCCTTTGTTAAAGAGTTGCCGCATAAATATACAGAGCAAGCATACTGCCTTTGTCAAAGAGCTATTATATCAATGTAGAATGACAAGTCTAATGGCTTTGTGAACAACATTAAATATCATAGTGTTTTTTTGCACTTTTCATACCACATAATGTAGCCATAGGAGCAGCCACATTGGGTCACTGCAGTCCTCAGATGAATAACAGCTTGAGGAAAACTTAAAAACGTGGCTAACTGTTCCTGTGGTTATGTTCTATAGACCCCAGAAAACAAAGGGTTACTCTTAATAAACGTTTTCTGGGTGATTTTGCACTACCTGCAGCTCTCCACTGCACTTTTCTAGCACGTTGGTGGTGACCCTCACTAGACTGGGGCATCACAAAGCAGAAAAAAGTATGAAAATGAGGCCTCGAAGGGCATTATTGGGCACTCCTGGGTGAGAGCAGTGAATAATAAATGATTGACTCCCGCGGCTCATTTATTATTCTTTTTCTACGCTTTTAGTTTGTGGGTGCTCGGTGTCACCCAGGACACCCACTATTGTTTTTAATGTTGCGGGCCACTGGGGAACCCTCAAGACCCCACTGTCTCCCGCCCAGCAGGAGATGTTTTTCTTTACTCTGGTAGATACATTTCTTCTCCCACCTGGCGGAAGCCTTTCTCCTCCTTCTAGGTGGGAGCAATTACGTCTTCCCTGCCTATCTCTGGAAGTAATAGAATGGGGTCCACAGGACACTGGTTATTGTCAGGCCATTGGGATGGGGTCCCTAGGGCCATACCATGGCTCCGGGAAGGAAGGCACTTCTCCTCCCCAAAAAGGAGTACAACAAACCCTGGAGTTGGGGTTCCTGTGGCCATACTATGGATCAGGGAGCAGGGCAACATGCTCCACTGCTCCAAACATAATACGACAGGCCCTCAGGGATGGGGTCCCTGGGGCCACTGGATGACTTGGGCAGATGGCAGACACACATACACGTGGCCTCCTCTTTTTAAAATGAATTAATGATGCGTCGACCCCCGCCATTCTACGCAGTAAGCAAATACATTTTGGCCCAAACGGTGGTGGGGGGGTCTCTCTTGAACCCCCCACCATGCCAAGGGGGGGGGGGGGATCAGGGTACCACTACTCTGCCCACCTATTTGTTTTCAAATTTTCTTCAGGACAGCGGGCTGAGTACCTAATTCCTAAAATGGTAACCTCAACATCTTTGTTGATGTTGACAGTAGCCAATGAAAGCTAATCTTTTAATCTATTGGGTCAGCGGATTCTAGACATTCATTTTGTACCGCAGATCTCGTAACTTTCACATGAGATTCGCTCTAGGTGAAATTCTGGCCCAAAATGAGGACTTATGAGAGGGAATCAGACTTAAAATTAGTGACTCACCAATAATTAATTATTTCTTAGTGGATCCTCCGGGTCCATCTCATAATGGGGTGGATTTTCCCCACCTCATTCCTAGAGTTACTGCCAGCATCGGTAACTCCAGAGGTGGGGAATATTCTGCATATTTACTGGGCAATTCATGAGTGCCAAAGAACAGTATTAGCCCATATACAGACAGGCCAAGTCGTAGGCTCGGTGAAAGTAGATTGATAAGTGTGGCTCAAATCCACCCGAGTGACTTACCACACTCACCTATAGTTACTCAGTAAGAAGTCAGCCGGACAGTGGAGAAGAATAAACAAAGTAATTTTATTAGGCCACAAACTCCCATATGAGAGGGCCCTTTCATAACCAGTAAGGCGAGCACTTGTTAAGTGCTGCGTCTGCGTTCTGTTCAATAGAATATCCACAGCATGCGGTACCATTACTGTGAGGTCTGAACCCAGGACGAGACCTTCCGATTGTCTAATAGAGACCGCAGCCGCCGCTGTGGCCCGTAGACAGCTCGGCAGCGCTCTTGCCATATTGTCGAGCATAGCAGAGAAGTAAGCACACGGTCTCTGTTTCCCCCCCAAAACATTGTGTTAGGACAGACAGCGCGCAACCTTCCGCCTCATGTACATAAAGCACAAAAGGCTTCAGGTAATCAGGTGTTCCCAAAACAGGTGCAGAACATAAAGTAGTTTTTAGTGACTCAAAGGCTTCCTGACATGTGAGGGTCCAGGGTAGGGGTTCGCGCACCTCTTTAGTAGTCAGATACAGTAGGGGTTTTGTTAGTAAAGCATAATTTGGTATCCACTGGCGACAATACGAGGTTATGCCCAAAAACGCGCATACCTCTCGCTGCGTGTTAGGTACAGCCATGTTAGTTATCGCTTTTATGCGCTCCGGTGTCAACCGCCTCCCCTCCTTAGAAAGGAGATGACCTAATTAGGTTACCTCCGTTCGACAATATTGGAATTTAGGAAGGGACACTTTGTGGCCCTTGTGTGCCAAATGATGTAATAATTTAACCATAGCATCCCGACAACCATCCTTGGTGTCCGAAGCGATGAGAATATCATCCACATATTGTAACATAACATTGCCTGCGGGTAGTTCCAAGTCGTCCAATTGAGCTTTCAATGCCTGGCTATAAATGCTGGGACTCTCTGTATATCCTTGAGGAATTCTCTTAAATCTAAAACTTCGGCCAGCCAATGAGAATCCGAAGAGATAACGGCTATCCTCATGTACAGGAATACTGAATAAAGCATTCTTCAGATCCAGAACAGAAAAATATTTAGCCGATGGGGGAATCATTGTCAAGATTGTTGTAATGTCAGAAACCACTGGGTACTGGGGCTCAACCACCTTGTTAATGTGGCGTAAGTCAATCACAAATCTATAGACATCAGGTGTATCATCTTTGGCATCAGGTGACCGTCTTTTTAGAGTCCGTCTCCTCCACGACCCCCGATCGAATCAAATCCTGTATTATCTACAATAGGGCCTTTTCGCCATCCCTCGATATCTTATATTGGGGTATTCTGGGCAATTGGGCTCCCACTTTAACCTTGATGGACACGGGAGCAATATCCATTTTTCCCACATCCGTATCACTGTTGGCCCATAAGCTCTCTGGGACCCCTTCAAATTCAAATTCAGGCGGTAGAGGCTCGTCTTTGGAAAAACATTGCTGTGCACGTGCAACGGTAGGACCCAATGTAAGGTACACACAGTCCGGAGAACAATAAATGGTGGCATGCAACCTCTTCAGCAAGTCTAACCCCAACAAATTTTCACCACAATTGGAAGTCAACAGAAAAGGGGAATCTACAGTGAAAGGGCCAATCGTAAGAGCGAGTGGTTTAGAGATGGGGCTAATCACCGGAGTACCTGAGAATCCCACGGAGATATTATTCTTGCCAGACAGAGCCCCCCCTGGAACCTGAGAACGAGCCACTGAACTTTTCATAGCACCCGTATCTACCAAAAATTTCTGTTGGGACCCCGACAAATCTGCAGTCACATAAGGTCCTCGTTGATCAACATCCACAGAAACTGGTCCCTCGCTCTGTCCTACGCTGTCCTAGTTATGGGAGAATCCTGTCAAATCATCCATCGTATAATCATCGTTGTAGTACTGTCCACCTTCCCTCTGAAAGTGTTGTCTATCCCTATTTCCATCGAAACAATTTCCTCTTTGCCTCACTACACCATCAGACTGCCCATCATGTCTTCGAAAATCACCTCGGCCCCGCCCTCTGCCTTGGCCAGCATTCGACTGAAACTCAGGACAATCTCTCCACCAGTGCCCCTCCTGCTTACATTTTGCGCACTGATTCTGTCCCAATCGCTCTCTCTTGTCACCCCTTCCATAACCACTTCCCCCTCGTCCCGCTGCCGCAGGTGAAGCACCTCTTCCCCGACCTCTGGACACCTGTTGTAACAAAACCCTCGTCTTCAAATCCTTGGCCTTCTTTTGCTGTTTGTCCTTAGTCTAATTTTCTCTATGTTCATAATACTGAGCCATGCTTAGGATGCCAGAGGGAGTGGACGTCGTCCACGCACTCTCCGACGCCTGTAACCTCGCCGATATTTCCGGTAACAAGTTCATTACGAACCTGTTAACGAAAAGCCGTAACCCTCCATCCTGTGACATGTCTTGTCCACTGAAATCCATAAACGTCTCCTCAAACCTAGTAAAAAAATCAGAAACAGCTTCATCCTTTTTCTGTCTACAGGCTGTCAACTTATCCCAGTCCACTTTCTTCGGGGGGATGAGAGAGTGCAGGCTTTCGTTCCTTATCCCAATCCTGCAATTCTGTCCATGTACCACCCAGTTCCTCCGTATGATCAGTGTCCTTCACCTGTCTCTTATTCCTACGGGAGGGGGGAATGAGCGAGTGCGACTCGCAGACACAGAGGAATACTCAAAATGGAGGCACACAAGCTAAGCTAAGGAAACTGAATATCACCACACGTATAAATGAATAATCACATGAAGAGTAAAAATAACGTAAGAGCATAAGTATATACTTCATTAGTTAGACACATGATGCTAACTTGCATATGTAAATGTCAGTGGGTGGGGCATCGAAAATGAAACCTATCAGACCCTCCTTTTAGCATCATTTGGCTAACTGGAGCGTAGCCTTTATTAGCTAAAAAGGTAGCGCCTTTACATTCCATGCTAGGGGCGGGGCACACTTTAATCAAAAATATCATTATCAATAAGCATCAACCAACGAATATCTGGAAGTTCGATTTCAGTAGAAGCAGGATATTGACCAGTCACCTTTCTTGAGGGCCGTAAATTACTAGCACACATTGAGCAGCAAGGGGGAAGGCAGTAAACACAGAGGCAGCATGTCAGGAGTACACCCACTACTCCGACTATCCCCATTAGTATTTTCCAGCCCCACGAGGAGAAAACACCCCAGAGCCACCCCTGTAGTGACCATGTCCCAGTGTCCTGATTAAGTTCAGTCGCTAATCTATGGAGTTTCTGTACCGCTAAGTTAACTGTCGGGGCTGAATCTGGAATATACACGCAGCAAGACGTCCCGATGGCGCGACAGGCTCCGCCCCTATCAGCAAGGATGACGTCTAACACCATCCTGTTTTGGATCGTGAATAATCTCATAGCCTGCATCTCAACAGACATATTAGCAGAAATGTCTGCTTCAGTATTGACCACTTTCTCCATCACCCTCGACAACCTACGGATGGCCCTACTGTTAAATATCGGACCCCAAAATGGCAATAAGCCCTTAGAGAAATCTGTCCATTGTTGTAAAGAGGTGTCAGTCTGATCTACATCTTCAACCTGAAGTGCCCTCCTTATGCGCTGCTCTGGCGGGCTGGTAAACCTACGATGAGTCTTATGATAGTCAGAAGGTGCCACGTACACAGGTGGAAGCATATAGGCCAGATAACATATTCCACCCCAACCCTCGGGCAGCCATAGATATCCATTGTCTCCACATACAAAGTAAATATTGGGGGGGTCACTAGAGAAGGACTAAGAGGCATGCCGATCGATGCAGTCATGTTGCAAGAACTGTTCCCAACCTTTATAGGACCCCTCCCTGCTATACAAAAGAATGGTGACGGTCCCACAACCACTAAGGGCGTCAAAGACATATTAGCACCGTTCCCTTTTGGGGGGTGTCTATATGACAGAGAGGAATTTAACTGTAGAAAACTTTCCCTAACTTTGTCAGTGTCATCGGGAGTCATGAATCGTCCAACTTTCTTCGAGCATGTCTCTATAAATGTTTGATCAAAACGTCCGTCAGTAAACAACTGTCCAAGGGACGAAGTGGGCATAGGGCGTACTCGCATTGTCATAGTAGATCCTCTGTCTGATAATCGGGGAGATAGGGAATCCGGTTGTTGGAAATATTTGACCATACCAATCAAAGTGTACCACCCCACACAACTATTCACCGGTGTCAGGGGAAGTGCTAGGAATCTATCTTTTTTATAAGCAGCTGAAGGTAACAATCCACAAACCCAACAATCGGTCACATTATAGACTGCATGAGCGCGATGTCGAGTTTTAATAAAAACATTATCCCTATAGCCTTTACGTAAACTTTGTTCACCATAATCAACAGTAATCATGTTATGTTCGGGAATGGCAGAAGGTGTGGGAGCAAACACATGTACAGGATAAGCTTTGTCCAGAAAAACCAATATTCCAAGAATCACAATGAAGGCAATAAGCAGTATTACAATGACCACTATTTTTCCTTTGCGCGGTAAAGCCAACCATGGGGAATCAGGTTCGGGTCTACGAGGAGCCGCGAAAGGCTGCTCCTCGTCGGGGATGGGACGACCAAAGGGGTACATTTCTTTTACCAAAAATCAAAACCCCAAAAAAAAGAAAAACTAAACTAGGAAAAATAGTCCCAGGCACTCCAAAACCGGCCAGAGGGGTTCTTCAACCCTTAAAAGGGATCTTCGTCCCTGTGTCCGTTAAAGCCTCACAGGTAGGCTTCTATTGTTCGTTCCCTAATCCCTCGTGGGAGTTGCACGGCTGCAGCAACTCAGGAGCACTAATCTGGGCCCAGACACCACTCTAATGTCTCGTGAAACAGAATCTTCGGCCAAACACCAGGGCTCTTACTAGTCCATCCCTATCACTAATCTTATTCTGTAAGATATTGTTCACACCTCTACCTGTTCCAGTACCCTATCTAAGCCCTTCTTCCAGTGTTTAGTCCCTCATGCCTTTCTCCTTTCTGGGACGCAGATTATAGCGAGTGCTCCCTCACACTTCAGGATCTGTGAACAAAATGGGGATGTTATTGGCAGGTGTTGCGTCCTTCGATGCCTGATCACTATTCTCAACGGGAGCCTTGGAGCCTGCAACAATTGTTTTCTTTCTCTTTACTGTACTCAGCTCCTCTCCCCTCAGTGAGGCATCAGAGAAAGGTGTGTATCTTGGTATTACTTCACCCTCTTGGTCAGCAACGCCATCTCTCACCCATTTGTCATACGGCAATAGTAGTGGAACCTTCTTTACATGCGATGCATGGGTCCACGCCTTCCGACCCTCAACTCGAAGTGCGGTACGTGTTGTCAGGAGCACCTGCCTCGGCTCCGACCATCTCGGTTCCAAGCAAGACTTCCGCTGATACTTCTTCACCACAACCCAGTCCCCGGGTTGTATGGCATGTCCGGGCCCCTCCGGCAACGGCTTCAGGGTGTCTGCTACCTGCTGATGAATAGAACGAAGATCTTTAGTCAAAGCATACAAGTAGTCTATCAACAGAGGATATTCAATTTCTGAAAAACATTTTGGTCTCGGTACTCCCCACAAGTTAGCGGGCGGCCAAAGACCACCTCGTGAGGGGAGACACCCGTTCTGGAATTAACTGTCACCCTGGTAGAAAGCAAGGCTAAGGGAAGGGCATCTGGCCAACGGAGTCCTGTACTCTCCTGTATTTTGGCCATCTTCAACTTTAGCGTTCCAATAAATCTCTCTACAAGTCCCGCGGCCTGAGGGTGTTGGGCCGCGTGGAACTTTTGGGAAATCTGCAGACCCTTACATATCTGCTTCATCAATTCAGCATTAAAGGATGTGCCATTATCACTCCAGATCACTCTAGGCAAGCCGTATCGAGAAAAATATTCTTTTATCAACATCTTGGCTGTGGAAATGGCCGTACAATCTTTCGTTGGGAATGCCTCCACCCACCTGCTAAAAGAGCATACAACCACCAGGACATATTTGAGGTTGTTAACCCTTTCCATTTCAATATAATCCATCTGAATCACCTCAAAAGGGAAAGAGGGGGGAGCGAAATTGCCCACTGGGACAGGTGTTCCCTTTCCTGTATTATGCCTTAAACATACCATACACCGTTGTACTAAATGGGTAGCCACTTTAGGAATATATTTATTGCTCCACACTGGGTCCAGTAATTTGCATATACCCTTAGCACTAATATGTGCTGGCCCATGAGCCATTGTCACCACTGGGAGGACATATGCGTTTGGGAGTAACCATCGTCTTTTGTCTGTCACATCTGTCCAACATTCATCAGAATCCAATCACCCCCCACCATCCTTCCATGTCCACAATTCATCCTCAGTCGCCTTTTCTTGTATGTTCTTTACGCTCTGCACAGTATCTGCAATCATATTAACGTCTGGTACCCATCTAGCTGGTCCTGCCACAAACATTCGTGGGAGTTTCGTCCTAGCTGTCTCTTTTGCCGTTTGGTCCACAAACGCGTTTCCCCGTCCTACATCGTCCACCACCGCCTTATGTGCACTACACTTTATCACAGCCAGTCGTCTGGGTAGCGTCAATGCTGTAAGTAGTCGTAATATCAGTGGGCCGTGTTGGATTCTTTGTCCATGTGATGTCAAAAAGCCCCGTTCTGCCCAGAGTCGCCCGTAACTATGAGCCACGCCAAAGGCGTACTGGCTGTCAGTATAGATATTCACATCCAGTCCTTCACTCAACTCACACGCTCGCAACAAGGCTATTATTTCTGCAGCCTGGGCCGAATGATATGGAATCCTAGAGGTCTCCACTACTGTCTGTAATGTCGTAACTGCATATGCTGACATCGACGTACCGTCTGCAAGTTTAAAACAAGACCCGTCAACATACAGTTCCCCATCAGGATCATCTAGGGGTTTATCAGTCAAGTCAGTTCTCCCTTTCGTCCCCTCCTCTGTCCGAAACAAACAATCGTGTATTTCATCGTCTTTTGTATCTGATGGGATGGATAGCAACGTGGCTGGGTTCAGAGTGGCACATCGCTTTATCGTGACATGGGGTGCGAATAGTGTCATTTCATAACCAGTAAGGCGAGCACTTGTTAAGTGCTGCGTCTGCGTTCTGTTCAATAGAATATCCACAGCATGCGGTACCATTACTGTGAGGTCTGAACCCAGGACGAGACCTGCCGATTGTCTAATAGAGACCGCAGCCGCCGCTGTGGCCCGTAGACAGCTCGGCAGCGCTCTTGCCATATTGTCGAGCATAGCAGAGAAGTAAGCAAACGGTCTCTGTTTCCCCCCCAAAATATTGTGTTGGGACAGACAGCGCGCAACCTTCCGCCTCATGTACATAAAGCACAAAAGGCTTCAGGTAATCAGGTGTTCCCAAAACAGGTGCAGAACATAAAGTAGTTTTTAGTGACTCAAAGGCTTCCTGACATGCGGGGGTCCAGGGTAGGGGTTCGCGCACCTCTTTAGTAGTCAGATACAGTAGGGGTTTTGTTAGTAAAGCATAATTTGGTATCCACTGGCGACAATACGAGGTTATGCCCAAACACGCGCGTACCTCTCGCTGCGTGTTAGGTACAGCCATGTTAGTTATCGCTTTTATGCGCTCCGGTGTCAACCTCCTCCCCTCCTTCGAAACGAGATGACCTAATTAGGTTACCTCCGTTCGACAATATTGGATTTTAGGAAGGGACACTTTGTGGCCCTTGTGTGCCAAATGATGTAATAATTTAACCGTAGCATCCCGACAACCATCCTTGGTGTCCGATGCGATGAGAATATCATCCACATATTGTAACATAACATTGCCTGCGGGTAGTTCCAAGTCGTCCAATTGAGCTTTCAATGCCTGGCTATAAATGCTGGGACTCTCTGTATATCCTTGAGGAATTCTCTTAAATCTAAAACTTCGGCCAGCCAATGAGAATCCGAAGAGATAACGGCTATCCTCATGTACAGGAATACTGAAGAAAGCATTCTCCAGATCCAGAACAGAAAAATATTTAGCCGATGGGGGAATCATTGTCAAGATTGTTGTAATGTCAGAAACCACTGGGTACTGGGTCTCAACCACCTTGTTAATGTGGCGTAAGTCAATCACAAATCTATAGACATCAGGTGTATCATCTTTGGCATCAGGTGACCGTCTTTTTAGAATCGGAAGGATAGGACTGTTACATATGTTAGAGTCCGTCTCCTCCACGACCCCCGATCGAATCAAATCCTGTATTATCTGCAATAGGGCCTTTTCGCCATCCCTCGATATCTTATATTGGGGTATTCTGGGCAATTGGGCTCCCACTTTAACCTTGATGGACACGGGAGCAATATCCATTTTTCCCACATCCGTATCACTGTTGGCCCATAAGCTCTCTGGGACCCCTTCAAATTCAGGCGGTAGAGGCTCGTCTTTGGAAAAACATTGCTGCGCACGTGCAACGGTAGGACCCAATGTAAGGTACACACCGTCCGGAGAACAATAAATGGTGGCATGCAACCTCTTCAGCAAGTCTAAACCCAACAAATTTTCACCACAATTGGAAGTCAACAGAAAAGGGGAATCTACAGTGAAAGGGCCAGTCGTAAGAGCGAGTGGTTTAGAGATGGGGCTAATCACCGGAGTACCTGAGAATCCCACGGAGATATTATTCTTGCCAGACAGAGCCGCCCCTGGAACCTGAGAACGAGCCACTGAACTTTTCATAGCACCCGTATCTACCAAAAATTTCTGTTGGGACCCCGACAAATCTGCAGTCACATAAGGTCCTCGTTGATCAACATCCACAGAAACTGGTCCCTCGCTCTGTCCTACGCTGTCCTAGTTATGGGAGAATCCTGTCAAATCATCCATCGTATAATCATCGTTGTAGTACTGTCCACCTTCCCTCTGAAAGTGTTGCCTATCCCTATTTCCATCGAAACAATTTCCTCTTTGCCTCACTACACCATCAGACTGCCCATCAGGTCTTCGAAAATCACCTCGGCCCCGCCCTCTGCCTTGGCCAGCATTCGACTGAAACTCAGGACAATCTCTCCACCAGTGCCCCTCCTGCTTACATTTTGCGCACTGATTCTGTCCCAATCGCTCTCTCTTGTCACCCCTTCCATAACCACTTCCCCCTCGTCCCGCTGCTGCAGGTGAAGCACCTCTTCCCCGACCTCTGGACACCTGTTGTAACAAAACCCTCGTCTTCAAATCCTTGGCCTTCTTTTCCTGTTTGTCCTTAGTCTAATTTTCTCTATGTTCATAATACTGAGCCATGCTTAGGATGCCAGAGGGAGTGGACGTCGTCCACGCACTCTCCGACGCCTGTAACCTCGCCGATATTTCCGGTAACAAGTTCATTACGAACCTGTTAACGAAAAGTCGTAACCCTCCATCCTGTGACATGTCTTGTCCACTGAAATCCATAAACGTCTCCTCAAACCTAGTAAAAAAATCAGAAACAGCTTCATCCTTTTTCTGTCTACAGGCTGTCAACTTATCCCAGTCCACTTTCTTCGGGGGGATGAGAGAGTGCATATACTTAATAATCCGCCCCGGCAAAGCCAAAATCTCCGCTTTCGGCTTCTCACCCGGCTTTCGTTCCTTATCCCAATCCTGCAATTCCGTCCATGTACCACCCAGTTCCTCCGTATGATCAGTGCCCTTCATCTGTCTCTTATTCCTACGGGAGGGGGGAATGAGCGAGTGCGACTCGCAGACACAGAGGAATACTCAAAATGGAGGCACACAAGCTAAGCTAAGGAAACTGAATATCACCACACGTATAAATGAATAATCACATGAAGAGTAAAAATAACGTAAGAGCATAAGTATATACTTCATTAGTTAGACACATGATGCTAACTTGCATATGTAAATGTCAATGGGTGGGGCATCGAAAATGAAACCTATCAGACCCTCCTTTTAGCATCATTTGGCTACCTGGAGCGTAGCCTTTATTAGCTAAAAAGGTAGCGCCTTTACATTCCATGCTAGGGGCGGGGCACACTTTAATCAAAAATATCATTATCAATAAGCATCAACCAACGAATATCTGGAAGTTCGATTTCAGTAGAAGCAGGATATTGACCAGTCACCTTTCTTGAGGGCCGTAAATTACTAGCACACATTGAGCAGCAAGGGGGAAGGCAGTAAACACAGAGGCAGCATGTCAGGAGTACACCCACTACTCCGACTATCTCCATTAGTAATTTCCAGCCCCACGAGGAGAAAACACCCCAGAGCCCCCCTGTAGTGACCATGTCCCAGTGTCCTGATGAAGTTCAGTCGCTAATCTATGGAGTTTCTGTACCGCTAAGTTAACTGTCGGGGCTGAATCTGGAATATACACGCAGCAAGACGTCCCGATGACGCGACAGGCTCCGCCCCTATCAGCAAGGATGACGTCTAACACCATCCTGTTTTGGATCGTGAATAATCTCATAGCCTGCATCTCAACAGACATATTAGCAGAAATGTCTACTTCAGTATTGACCACTTTCTCCATCACCCTCGACAACCTACGGATGGCCCTACTGTTAAATATCGGACCCCAAAATGGCAATAAGCCCTTAGAGAAATCTGTCCATTGTTGTAAAGAGGTGTCAGTCTGATCTACATCTTCAACCTGAAGTGCCCTCCTTATGCGCTGCTCTGGCGGGCTGGTAAACCTACGATGAGTCTTATGATAGTCAGAAGGTGCCACGTACACAGGTGGAAGCATATAGGCCAGATAACATATTCCACCCCAACCCTCGGGCAGCCATAGATATCCATTGTCTCCACATACAAAGTAAATATTGGGGGGGGTCACTAGAGAAGGACTAAGAGGCATGCGGATCGATGCAGTCATGTTGCAAGAACTGTTCCCAACCTTTATAGGACCCCTCCCTGCTATACAAAAGAATGGTGACAGTCCCACAACCGCTAAGGGCGTCAAAGACGTATTAGCACCGTTCCCTTTTGGGGGGTGTCTATATGACAGAGAGGAATTTAACTGTAGAAAACTTTCCCTAACTTTGTCAGTGTCATTGGGAGTCATGAATCGTCCAACTTTCTTCGAGCATGTCTCTATAAATGTTTGATCAAAACGTCCGTCAGTAAACAACTGTCCAAGGGACGAAGTGGGCATAGGGCGTACTCGCATTGTCATAGTAGATCCTCTGTCTGATAATCGGGGAGATAGGGAATCCGGTTGTTGGAAATATTTGACCATCCCAATCAAAGTGTACCACCCCACACAACTATTCACCGGTGTCAGGGGAAGTGCTAGGAATCTATCTTTTTTATAAGCAGCTGAAGGTAATAATCCACAAACCCAACAATCGGTCACATTATAGACTGCATGAGCGCGATGTCGAGTTTTAATAAAAACATTATCCCAATAGCCTTTACGTAAACTTTGTTCACCATAATCAACAGTAATCATGTTATGTTCGGGAATGGCAGAAGGTGTGGGAGCAAACACATGTACTGGATAAGCTTTGTCCAGAAAAAACAATATTCCAAGAATCACAATGAAGGCAATAAGCAGTATTACAATGACCACTATTTTTCCTTTGCGCTGTAAAGCCAACCATGGGGAATCAGGTTCGGGTCTACGAGGAGCCGCGAAAGGCTGCTCCTTGTCGGGGACGGGACGATCAAAGGGGTACATTTCTTTTACCAAAAATCAAAACCCAAAAAAAAAGAAAAACTAAACTAGGAAAAATAGTCCCAGGCACTCCAAAACAGACCAGAGGGGTTCTTCAACCCTTAAAAGGGATCTTCGTCCCTGTGTCCGTTAAAGCCTCACAGGTAGGCTTCTATTGTTCGTTCCCTAATCCCTTGTGGGAGTTGCACGGCTGCAGCAACTCAGGAGCACTAATCTGGGCCCAGACACCACTCTAATGTCTCGTGAAACAGAATCTTCGGCCAAACACCAGGGCTCTTACTAGTCCATCCCTATCACTAATCTTATTCTGTAAGATATTGTTCACACCTCTACCTGTTCCAGTACCCTATCTAAGCCCTTCTTCCAGTGTTTAGTTCCTCATGCCTTTCTCCTTTCTGGGCCGCAGATTATAGCGAGTGCTCCCTCGCACTTCAGGATCTGTGAACAAAATGGGCATGTCATTGGCAGGTGTTGCGTCCTTCGATGCCTGATCACTATTCTCAACGGGAGCCTTGGAGCCTGCAACAATTGTTTTCTTTCTCTTTACTGTACTCAGCTCCTCTCCCCTCAGTGAGGCATCAGAGAAAGGTGTGTATCTTGGTATTACTTCACACTCTTGGTCAGCAACGCCATCTCTCACCCATTTGTCATACGGCAATAGTAGTGGAACCTTCTTTACATGCGATGCATGGGTCCACGCCTTCCGACCCTCAACTCGAAGTGCGGTACGTGTTGTCAGGAGCACCTGCCTCGGCTCCGACCATCTCGGTTCCAAGCAAGACTTCCGCTGATACTTCTTCACCACAACCCAGTCGCCGGGTTGTATGGCATGTCCGGGCCCCTCCGGCAACGGCTTTAGGGTGTCTGCTACCTGCTGATGAATAGAACGAAGATCTTTAGTCAAAGCATACAAGTAGTCTATCAACAGAGGATATTCAATTTCTGAAAAACATTTTGGTCTCGGTACTCCCCACACGTTAGCGGGCGGCCAAAGACCACCTCGTGAGGGGAGACACCCGTTCTGGAATTAACTGTCACCCTGGTAGAAAGCAAGGCTAAGGGAAGGGCATCTGGCCAACGGAGTCCTGTACTCTCCTGTATTTTGGCCATCTTCAACTTTAGCGTTCCATTAAATCTCTCTACAAGTCCCGCGGCCTGAGGGTGTTGGGCCGCGTGGAACTTTTGGGAAATCTGCAGACCCTTACATATCTGCTTCATCAATTCAGCATTAAAGGATGTGCCATTATCACTCCAGATCACTCTAGGCAAGCCGTATCGGGAAAAATATTCTTTTATCAACATCTTGGCTGTGGAAATGGCCGTACAATCGTTCGTTGGGAATGCCTCCACCCACCTGCTAAAAGAGCATACAACCACCAGGACATATTTGAGGTTGTTAACCCTTTCCATTTCAATATAATCCATCTGAATCACCTCAAAAGGGAAAGAGGGGGGAGCGAAATTGCCCACTGGGACAGGTGTTCCCTTTCCTGTATTATGCCTTAAACATACCATACACTGTTGTACTAAATGGGTAGCCACTTTAGGAATATTTTTATTGCTCCACACTGGGTCCAGTAATTTGCATATACCCTTAGCACTAATATGTGCTGGCCCATGAGTCATTGTCACCACTGGGAGGACATATGCGTTTGGGAGTAACCATCATCTTTTGTCTGTCACATCTGTCCAACATTCATCAGAATCCAAACGCCCCCCACCATCCTTCCATGTCCACAATTCATCCTCAGTCGCCTTTTCTTGTATGTTCTTTACGCTCTGCACAGTATCTGCAATCATATTAACGTCTGGTACCCATCTAGCTGGTCCTGCCACAAACATTCGTGGGAGTTTCGTCCTAGCTGTCTCTTTTGCCGTTTGGTCCACGAACGCGTTTCCCCGTCCTACATCGTCCACCACCGCCTTATGTGCACTACACTTTATCACAGCCAGTCGTCTGGGTAGCGTCAATGCTGTAAGTAGTCGTAATATCAGTGGGCCGTGTTGGATTCTTTGTCCATGTGATGTCAAAAAGCCCCGTTCTGCCCACAGTCGCCCGTAACTATGAGCCACGCCAAAGGCGTACTGGCTGTCAGTATAGATATTCACATCCAGTCCTTCACTCAACTCACACGCTCGCAACAAGGCTATTATTTCTGCAGCCTGGGCCGAATGATATGGAATCCTAGAGGTCTCCACTACTGTCTGTAATGTCGTAACTGCATATGCTGCCATCGACGTACCGTCTGCAAGTTTAAAACAAGACCTGTCAACATACAGTTCCCCATCAGGATCATCTAGGGGTGTATCAGTCAAGTCAATTCTACCTTTCGTCCCCTCCTCTGTCCGAAACAAACAATTGTGTATTTCATCGTCTTTTGTATCTGATGGGATGGGCAGCAACGTGGCTGGGTTCAGAGTGGCACATCGCTTTATCGTGACATGGGGTGCGAATAGTGTCATTTCATAACCAGTAAGGCGAGCACTTGTTAAGTGCTGCGTCTGCGTTCTGTTCAATAGAATATCCACAGCATGCGGTACCATTACTGTGAGGTCTGAACCCAGGACGAGACCTGCCGATTGTCTAATAGAGACCGCAGCCGCCGCTGTGGCCCGTAGACAGCTCGGCAGCGCTCTTGCCATATTGTCGAGCATAGCAGAGAAGTAAGCACACGGTCTCTGTTTCCCCCCCAAAACATTGTGTTAGGACAGACAGCGCGCAACCTTCCGCCTCATGTACATAAAGCACAAAAGGCTTCAGGTAATCAGGTGTTCCCAAAAGAGGTGCAGAACATAAAGTAGTTTTTAGTGACTCAAAGGCTTCCTGACATGCGGGGGTCCAGGGTAGGGGTTCGCGCACCTCTTTAGTAGTCAGATACAGTAGGGGTTTTGTTAGTAAAGCATAATTTGGTATCCACTGGCGACAATACGAGGTTATGCCCAAAAACGCGCGTACCTCTCGCTGCGTGTTAGGTACAGCCATGTTAGTTATCGCTTTTATGCCCTCCGGTGTCAATCTCCTCCCCTCCTTCGAAAGGAGATGACCTAATTAGGTTACCTCCGTTCGACAATATTGGAATTTAGGAAGGGACACTTTGTGGCCCTTGTGTGCCAAATGATGTAATAATTTAACCGTAGCATCCCGACAACCATCCTTGGTGTCCGATGCAATGAGAATATCATCCACATATTGTAACATAACATTGCCTGCGGGTAGTTCCAAGTCGTCCAATTGAGATTTCAATGCCTGGCTATAAATGCTGGGACTCTCTGTATATCCTTGAGGAATTCTCTTAAATCTAAAACTTCGGCCAGCCAATGAGAATCCGAAGAGATAACGGCTATCCTCATGTACAGGAATACTGAAGAAAGCATTCTTCAGATCCAGAACAGAAAAATATTTAGCCGATGGGGGAATCATTGTCAAGATTGTTGTAATGTCAGAAACCACTGGGTACTGGGGCTCAACCACCTTGTTAATGTGGCGTAAGTCAATCACAAATCTATAGACATCAGGTGTATCATCTTTGGCATCAGGTGACCGTCTTTTTAGAATCGGAAGGATAGGACTGTTACATATGTTAGAGTCCGTCTCCTCCACGACCCCCGATCGAATCAATCCTGTATTATCTGCAATAGGGCCTTTTCGCCATCCCTCGATATCTTATAATGGGGTATTCTGGGCAATTGGGCTCCCACTTTAACCTTGATGGACACGGGAGCAATATCCATTTTTCCCACATCCGTATCACTGTTGGCCCATAAGCTCTCTGGGACCCCTTCAAATTCAGGCGGTAGAGGCTCGTCTTTGGAAAAACATTGCTGCGCACGTGCAACGGTAGGACCCAATGTAAGGTACACACCGTCCGGAGAACAATAAATGGTGGCATGCAACCTCTTCAGCAAGTCTAAACCCAACAAATTTTCACCACAATTGGAAGTCAACAGAAAAGGGGAATCTACAGTGAAAGGGCCAATCGTAAGAGCGAGTGGTTTAGAGATGGGGCTAATCACCGGAGTACCTGAGAATCCCACGGAGATATTATTCTTGCCAGACAGAGCCGCCCCTGGAACCTGAGAACGAGCCACTGAACTTTTCATAGCACCCGTATCTACCAAAAATTTCTGTTGGGACCCCGACAAATCTGCAGTCACATAAGGTCCTCGTTGATCAACATCCACAGAAACTGGTCCCTCGCTCTGTCCTACGCTGTCCTAGTTATGGGAGAATCCTGTCAAATCATCCATCGTATAATCATCGTTGTAGTACTGTCCACCTTCCCTCTGAAAGTGTTGTCTATCCCTATTTCCATTGAAACAATTTCCTCTTTGCCTCACTACACCATCAGACTGCCCATCATGTCTTCGAAAATCACCTCGGCCCCGCCCTCTGCCTTGGCCAGCATTCGACTGAAACTCAGGACAATCTCTCCACCAGTGCCTCTCCTGCTTACATTTTGCGCACTGATTCTGTCCCAATCGCTCTCTCTTGTCACCCCTTCCATAACCACTTCCCCCTCGTCCCGCTGCCGCAGGTGAAGCACCTCTTCCCCGACCTCTGGACACCTGTTGTAACAAAACCCTCGTCTTCAAATCCTTGGCCTTCTTTTCCTGTTTGTCCTTAGTCTAATTTTCTCTATGTTCATAATACTGAGCCATGCTTAGGATGCCAGAGGGAGTGGACGTCGTCCACGTACTCTCCGACGCCTGTAACCTCGCCGATATTTCCGGTAACAAGTTCATTACGAACCTGTTAACGAAAAGTCGTAACCCTCCATCCTGTGACATGTCTTGTCCACTGAAATCCATAAACATCTCCTCAAACCTAGTAAAAAAATCAGAAACAGCTTCATCCTTTTTCTGTCTACAGGCTGTCAACTTATCCCAGTCCACTTTCTTCGGGGGGATGAGAGAGTGCATATACTTAATAATCCGCCCCGGCAAAGACAAAATCTCCACTTTCGGCTTCTCACCCGGCTTTTGTTCCTTATCCCAATCCTGCAATTCCGTCCATGTACCACCCAGTTCCTCCGTATGATCAGTGCCCTTCACCTGTCTCCACACGTCCACCGGGACTAGCAATCCAAAGAATAATTCAATGTCCGCTAAAGTCATAACAGTCGAGGATGCAGCTTCTGTCAACTCTTTATAATAGGCAGTCAGATTTTTTCTGGAATCTGGCAACTGAGCCTTCAAAGCTAACACCTCACTCCTTTTCCATGGCGTATATACCCACTGTTCTTGAAAATGGGCGTCTACACGAGCCCTAGTGACAGCATGTGTGACTGGATCTACCACTTCGGGGGCTTCAGGGTGAAAAATAGGGTGTACCTCACGCATTGGATGTATCCCAGGGAAATAGGGTGTGCCTGCAGATGGTACCTCATTTCTATACTCTAACAGGGATCTCAAACTTCGCATTACCTCCCGTACCCCAGTGTTAGCCCTATAGGCTCCATTTTTTATATCATGAAAGATTGCGGGTGCTGCTCCTCCAAACCCCTGTTCCCATAGCGCTATCAATGTTGTCGACATATGCCACAAAGCATGCTGTTGCATCAGAGGTTCAAAATCTTTCATTGTAGACCAAATGTCCTCAAACGAATAAACATTATTCCTGGCCCACTGACAAGCTTGATTAGCCACCACCTTTTTTTCATCTAAGCCAACTGTAGAGCGTGTAAGCAATTTCTGCACCTGGGAGAGCAACCCACTCCCCATACCTCTATTCGGTGTCAACAACCCCTGACTGGGAGTAGCGCTAGCAGAGACAGCAGGGAGTGCTGAGGGAAACTTGGAGGGAGCGGGTGAGCTTGCCACATGCAAAGAAACAAGGGGCGCTGGCAACGATGGGGAGACAGAAGACGCCGCGCGAGACGGGTGTGGGGCACTTGCTTGTGGGTCCGAGACCCCACCGGAGGAAGCCGGAACCGGCAATGTGGGATATAGTGGCTGCGGGGCATAAGGGGGAGGGGGCCGGGCATTCAAAACATCCTCCATCTCATCCTGTTCATCCTCTCGCACTACATAACTTTTATTTTCCTTCAACCTATAAAGCCTATCTGCGCGCTCGATCCATTGCTTTTTCTCATTCTTTGTATGCTCCCTCGCTTTCTGTGCCATCGTCTGCGCCGCCCTCTTCTGAGCCACCTTCTCCTCCCTCAATTGACATTCTCTAACTTCCTTCTGCCACATCCGTAATGAGTCAAACATGCTCTGACGACTACGCCTAGCGAACAATTTGTCTTGTAAATAGTCTAATTTAGCCACATCAAAAGAACCTGTCAAGGGCCACTGCAAATCCACATTGTCTTTAGTATATCTGTGCCATAGAGTACCAAACAAAATCGGAGGCAATCCATGTTTCACATACATATCAAAATTAAGAGAGCCCTCCACCGGGGCGGGCTGGCTTTCGGCCAGTCTAGAATCTGATACACGACAGCAGCATCCGAAACACCGCAACTTACTGAAGCACGGCATCTTTACAATAATGCAATCACACCTTCTCACAAATTCCTTTACCTCTGTTCACTAGCTCCTAACACATTCACACATATATGGTATACATTAAATTCAAAAACACACATACATCCTATACATCAAAATCCTGCCAAACACGTGTTACCAAAATGGGACAAGGCCCGTCGACCAAGTCCTGGGGAACCTGGACCCTACCGCAGACTGAACAGTATACTAACTGTTCTGAGGCTAGGGGACACATCCGCCACTCGTGTGACACTACGGATCGCTGCGCACTTTACCGCGGGAGGCCCAGAACTCACACCTACCAAATTACCAGTCTTAGGCATTCGGGGTGAAGTCCGGGACCCGCCGCAATGAGTCACGCCTCCACCACAGTGCCACCCGGTCGGATGACCGCAAACAACCGTCCCCACACCTCCCGTTAAGTCAGAGCGCCACTCGCACTCTGAGTTCCCCGGAGCACACTAGCCCCAGGAGCACACCGGCTCCTCAAACCATTAGAGACAACCAAGTCTCTCGGAGCACTCCAGCTCCTTCAAACAACAGGCGGACCACTCACCTTCCGTATGCGGTACCGACCTCTACTGTTCTCCACCTCCGGCTGCCAGGACCAACACGGTCAGCTCCAGGTTCCGCCTTCCGGACCCCGGCGTAGGATCCGAACCGGGACCTCTCCTGATCAGCAAGGTGGGGCAGCGCTGCGAGAACCAAGCTCGGCATCAATGTGGGTATCCAGGCCCACTGTGCCGACCAGAGGGTCCCCGGTCTTCTGCGACCCACCTACGGGTGAGAAAGATCCTTATCGCGGGGTCCCTATTCGGGTGCCATCTGATAAGCCTGGCTCAAATCCACCCGAGTGACTTACCACACTCACCTATAGTTACTCAGTAAGAAGTCAGCCGGACAGTGGAGAAGAATAAACAAAGTAATTTTATTAGGCCACAAACTCCCATATGAGAGGGCCCTGTCCGACTTCACCCCTAAGAGTGCGCCGAGAGGACTAACTCATATCATCACAGCAATACATTATAACATGGTACAGTGAAGCAAAACACGCCCCATCTGGAAAAGTACTGAACCCTAGAGAGAGAAACAATGGCATCATACAAGAGGCATCTGCACCTGCAAAAGCAACATTTGGCTATCTCTGCCCAAGGCCACGGAGCCGGGCCTCAGCGTCTCTGGTGCATGAGAACACTACTGATAAGGAACTTGTTAGTTTCAGCCACAGCTAGCTGAGGAACGAAAACTGCTGCATTAGGGTTTTTCTTATTCCTACGGGAGGGGGGAATGAGCGAGTGCAACTCGCAGACACAGAGGAATACTCAAAATGGAGGCACACAAGCTAAGCTAAGGAAACTGAATATCACCACACGTATACATGAATAATCACATAAAGAGTAAAAATAACGTAAGAGCATAAGTATATACTTCATTAGTTAGACACATGATGCTAACTTGCATATGTAAATGTCAATGGGTGGGGCATCGAAAATGAAACCTATCAAGATAAAATAGTAAACTAAACAGACCTGGTCATCTTTGTGTTCCATGATTGTCTATAAATCTATGGAAGAGTTACTGTATCTATTCCTCAGCTGCTCCAGTTCCATGAAGAGATGGCAAGCAGTTGCCTCTCATTTGTTAGATCCTTGGCTATTCTTTACTTTTAGGTAGTTCCACCTTGCTTTCTATTATTGTTTTATGTTTCTTATTAGAAATTACCATAGTACAAATACCAGAAAAGTGCTCTAAAAAAGTAGGACTCAATGATTATCTTAGAGGTGCATAACCACAATTAAAATGTCTGACGCACCATGACAGAAATCCTGGTGTCATCATTACTAAGTATTTCCTGCATGCAACAGAAAAACCACACACTCCAGATTATGTCATATATGCCACCCGACCCCTGCACTCCCTTTAGCAGGAGGTTTTACACCGACCAAGACCTAAGCAGTAGGGTCAACTTTATAGAAAAGCCGTTTTGTGCCACAATAGTTCCTATCTAAAGTTAAAATCACAAATGAAAGCAGTAATCACCCATAATCAAGTCTGTACATTGGCATTTTGGGACCCCTGTCCCCTCGGTGCTCACTGAATCTACTGCACATACAGACTGAATTTTGGGAGAAGTTGCAGAACTATTTCTTCATCTTTAGTGTGCTGGGTTTAGAATACACCAAAGCCAACACGGCACAAACAGCTGCACGGCGAGAAAGGCTGATTGCATTACTGGAAATTAAATCATCAGTCAATACAGGAAGTACAATGCATTCATTAATAGTCCTTTGAATTAAAGCTGTCGCTGCATGCAGATTCTATGTGCCTACAGTATTTTACCATCAATTTGCTAAAAGTGGAAGAAAAGCAGAAGAGGTTTTTCATGTTAAATTCTGCAGAAGATATCAATCAATCAGTGGTCTATAGAGCGTGCTACTCACCCGTGAGGGTTTCAAGGTGCTGGGGGGGGGGGGGGGGGGGGAGCAGCTTTGGGTCAGTCAAAGAGCCAGGTCTTGAGGTCCCTCCTGAACGTGTGGATGGTTGGGGAGCGTCTGATGTTGACCGGGAACTCATTCCAGGATTTGGTTGCGATGAAGAAGGCTCTCCCGCCTGTTCTGTTTCTGCGGTTTTGGGAGACCTCTGCCAGGGCGAGGTCAGCGGAGCGGAGGTTCCTCTTGGGTACATACTCGGTCATTGAGGTACGTGGGTCCAATGTTGTTGCGGGATTTGTAGGCGTAAGTGTGGAATTCGAAGGTGATCCTCTTCTCGACGGGGAGCCAGTGGAGGCTTCGTAGGTGTTGGGTCATATGTTTGTGGCGTGGTGTCCCTAGAATGAGCCTGACTGCAGCGTTTTTGATGGTTTGGAGTTTGTGTAGAAGGGTTTTGTTGATTCCAGCGTAGAGGGCATTGCCGTAGTCTGATCTGCTGGTTATGAGTGCATTGGTGACGGTCTTTCTGCAGTCAGGCGGGATCCATTTGAAGGTCTTTCGGAGGATACATAGGCAGTTGAAACTGGTGGATGCGACGGGTTGATCAGGCGGTTCATGGAGAGGGAGGAGTCGAGGATTTTGCTGAGGTTCCAGGCGTGGTCTGTTGGGGTGGGCAGGCTCCTGAGGGTGGAGGGCCACTAGGTGTTGTCCCAGGCGGAGGTTCAGGGTCTGAGGATGAGGACTTCGGTCTTCTCGAAGTTGAGCTTTAGGCAGCTGTTCTTCATTGAGGCTGCTATGTTTCTCATTCCTTCTTGGAAGCTGAGTCTGGTGACTTCTGGGTTCTTGGTGAGAGAGAGGATGAGTTTTGTGTCGCCGGCGTAGGATACGATGCTGAGCCTGTGCTGCCTGAGGATGGTGGCGATGGGGGCTATGTAGATGTTGAAGAGCGTGGGGCTGAGTGAAGATCCCTGAGGTACTCCGCAGATGATGTCAGTGGGGTCGAAGAGGAAGGGGGGAGTCTGCTCCTCTGGGTTCTGCCGGAGAGGAAGGATTGGATCCAGTTGAGGGCGGATCCCCGTATTCCTGCGTTGTGGAGTCTGGCAGTTAGCGTAAACCATATGTTTTAGAATTTAGGGCCAGATGTAGGTAATTTCCATTTACCGATTCATAAATACCGACTCATACTGAATCGGTATTCGTGAATCGGTAAATGGTATGTAGGTAAAAAGTTGGTAAAAGATACCGAATCGGTATGAGTCGGTAAGCCAAATCGGTAAATACCGAGTCGGAGAAACGCAAGCATCCCTATGGGCCACATGGCCCATAGGAATGAATGGGATACACTGACTCGGCGAAAACCGATTCGGCAATTACCAATTTGTTAATTACCGAATCGGTAATTACCGATTCGGGAGTTTGAAACACGCCATGTGAGCCTGCCAACCAATCAGGGACAGCCTACACACCCCACAACCAAGGCCCTGTGAATCCAACCAATGAGAGTGAAACACCCCACCCCAGTACTTGGGAGTGGCCACACCCATGCAGGTGGAAACCAACAGAACAAACAATTCTTCAGAGGAGGGAGGAGCAGAGCATCCACAGGCAAGCCGAGTGACAGAATGGAGGCACAGGAAGGCCAAAAGGATGGTGGTGAGAGGAAAAGGAAGATAAAGTTCAGCCCAGAGGAACTACAGGTGGCTGTGGATGAAATAGTAAGCCACTACAGCCAAATATTTGGTAGACAGTCTCTGCATGTTGCAGAGACTGTGAAGAGGAACATTTGGATAGCTATTCAGGCCAAAGTCAATGCCATTGGTGTCACCCACTGGGAGATTGAGGACATTAAAAAGAGGTGGTATGACCTGCGCATCGTGACGAAGAAGAAAATTGCTGCCCAGAAAAAGGATGCTGGTGTGACTGGAGGTGGCAGGAGCAAAGCACCAAAACTGACACCGATAGAGGAGCTAGTTGAAACCACCATGGAGCCAGAATGCATCCATGGGATAAGAGACCTGGATAGCACAGCGAAAGCAACCAAGAAAAAAGGTAAGAGGCATGTACCCACATCCACCCCCGCCAACCCAACCCCGTAGCCCACTGTGTACACTCATCACACTGCAGAAGAGCTCAGACTTTGTGGCAGCAATGCATCATGGTAGACGTAGTCATGTATACATAGATGCAAAGTACACCACACATGACTCAGCAAGGCATGCCACACACATCACCAAACAAGCAATGTGCACTGTGCAAAGGTGTGCAGACTATTTATTTAAGAACCACACACAGACCAACAACAACATTGACTCTATGTCAATTTGATTCCACAGGAGAGTCGTTGCGCAGTTCAGCACCGCCGAGGGAGGAGAGGGCAGCACCAACTAAAAGAGGGGAGAAAGAAAAGAGGAAAAGTTGTCACAGCGCAGGTGAAGGAGGAAACAATCCCACCCAGGAGCCCTCATCTCCAGACCCACCCACTACACCTGTCCCAATGTCCCCTCTGTTGTTTGGATCTCCGGACCTCACAAACACACCCATAGCAATGTCCAGAGGGGCCATGCCGGGAGGGGAAAGTAGCCATGCGGAGCCCCCGCAGAAGATCCTGCAGACCTCTGAATCAGAGGATGAGGAAGATGTCCCCAAAAAGAGTGCACCAGTGGCTGACAGGCCAAGACCACCGATTGCAGCAGGCGCAGCGCGCACCATTGTCCTTGGCAGGAGGGCACGTGAGGGTGGGGAGGGCCAGGAAGGGGAGAGCGTCTTCTGTGGCCTGGAGGGCACAATGGTGAAAGTACAGCGCCAGCAGGCCAAATCACTGCAAGCCATGCATAGGCAGGTTCGCTGTATGAACACCAAAATGTCCAACATGGACAAGGGCATAGGCCAAATGGCATCTAGCCTGGAGCAAATTGCACAAGGGATCACAGACATCTCAACACACATGGGAGTTCGGTCCGACAAGTTGGACAGGGATCATCTCCAGCGTGCCAGGAAACAACAGTACATGCGCCAACAGACAAAGGCCATGGATAGGTTTGCAACCAATACAGCACTCCTCTGCAGACGCTCTATTTCAATGCAGGAAGCAATAGTGCACTGCTGCACAGACTTAACACGGGGCATGGGTAGAGTGACCTCTGCGATGGAGCAGATGGTGAACTCCAACACAGGCTTTGCTGGTGACACGGGTGTGGAGGAGACTGAGGGGTCAACCAGCAGGAGTGGCTCCAGTACACTTGTACCGGAGGTGCGCAGGAGCGGCAGGCACAGCCATGCTGAGTCAGGCACCAGCAGGGAATCTGAAGGACAGGCACCAAAATCCCGCAATGTAGTGCGAGGACGCAAGCACTGACCTATGCGGGAGATTGACTCAACTGCACACAGTGACGGAAACTGAGAAGGTGCAGCCAGTGACATTGACGTACATTCTTGGATCCTCCTCAGAAGTGACAATGATGATGTAGTGCTGATTAAACTACTCATGTCATGAAGTATACCTGTGTATGTGTCATACTTTACATAGAAATATCGTTGTGTGATTTCTGTCCGTCTCAATCTACCATCTAGTGCGGCTGGTCCTGTTGCCTGGGGCTCTGCATGTTCTTGGTCGTCATCTATGTTCTCATGATGTGTCAACTCCACCTCTGTGCCTTCCTTGGTAGCAAGATTGTGCAAAATGGCACAGGTCACTATTATTTTGCAACACAGGATGGGGGGGTGTACTGTCGCGCACCTTCAATTTTGTAGAGGCAACAGAACCTGCTCTTCAGGAGTCCAAAGGTTCTCTCCACTACGTTGCGGGTGGACCTGTGTGCCACATTGTATCGCCTTTCTGCTCTGTTGGTTGGGTTGAGGTACGGTGTCAGCACAAAGGAACGCAGGGCATATGCACTGTCACCTGGGAAAGAACGAGAGGTACATGAGTTACATTCACATTGCACATTTAGCCGAGATCCATTTCAGGGTGTGTACAACTTTTTTACCTAGCAGATATCCGTCTCCAAAATCTCCATTCAGTAGCCATGTGTATATTCCGCTGTTGTGGAATATGTAGGAGTCATGCGTGCTCCCTGGGAATTTGGCAACTATGTCGGTGATGATGTTCCCTGCATTGCATATCACCTGCACGTTGATGGAGTGCATACACTTACGGTTTCTGTATATGTGTTCGGTGGCTGCAGGTCGGCATAGGGGAATGTGGGTGCCATCAATGCAGCCTATCACATTCGGGAAGTGTGCCAGTCCATAGAAGTCTGTTTTAGTTTTGGCAAGTTCCGCAGGTGGGTCAGGGAACTGTATGTAATGTCCCATTCTCTGAGTCATGACATCCAGGAACTTCCTGAAGAAACGGGACAGACAGCTCTGGGATACACCTCCTACTGCAGCTATCACACTCTGGTAGCTCCCAGAGGCAAGCAGGTGTATGCTACACAGCACCTGGACATGGGGTGGGATGGCGTGGGCCCTGGGTGTTGGATGATCCAGGTATGGGTGGAGGTCCCTTATTAGGTCCATGATGGTAGTGGGGTGCAGCCTGTACCTCTGGAGTATCTCAGGCTCAGTCAATTGGAACAGAGTGATCCTCTGCCTGTACACCTGCTCCTCCCTTTGCCACACCCTCAGACCTGCAGCCTGTAGCCTTCGCCTCCTTGCAATCACATAGAGTGCCGCCATTTTGACAACACTGTTGCATTTTGGGCCCTTTTTTATAGCATGCACATGGTTACCACCACCTTTCAGTCCATGGTAAATACCGACTCTTAAATACCGAATTTCAATGAAATCTGTATTTTTGGCCTTTCCTACATCTCGATGGCCATGTTTTCCGATTTCCTATTTACCGATTCGGTGAATAAGGACTCGGTAAATTACGTATCGGTGAATTACGAATCGGTATTTATGTACTCAGTAAATACAGAGTCGGTATTTTTCCGATTCATATTTACCGATTTGGTATTTTTTTGTCACCTACATCTCTTTCTCGCTATACCGGTAGGTAACGGACGATTTTACCGATTTTAGGCCGTTACCGACCGGTATTTGGCTTCCTACATCTGGCCCTATGTGTTTAATTTATTCTTTTCCCTACTAAATCAGGAATGTATTAAAGGAAATATATCCCTTTTTCCTTCCCCATGTGCAAGTTAAACCAATTATAAAGGTAATTCTTACATTTGCCTTTACTGGAGATGTGTTCAGGGCTTTACGTGGGGCAGGTTCCTTTGGGTCTCAGATCGTCAGTAATTAATAATGATTTTTAGTTATATACAATGCAATGGTTGAGGCAAAGAGAATGCACCTACTTACAACTGTGGCTTGTAAACGAGAATGATGGTGCTTGTGATTCCAAGGAACACAACCCTGTTTGTTCCTTCAAGGGCAAAGCCCAAAAATTGCCATAAATGATAAGAAATCAGCACCCTTCCAAGAAGTATTTTCTTTGTAGTTTCCAATGTCCACAATACATATAAAAGTGCACGATCTTGTAAAAAAAAGTCCGGATTCTTGCAAGATTGTCTTATTCAAGTTCTTTATTGTGGTATTTCAACACAGAAAAATTCCAAGGACAGAAAGGGATTTCCCTCTTAGCCAGCCAACGCGTTTTTCGTCTCTGACAATGAGACTTCTTCAGAGCTTAAACGTTAATTGTTAATCATAAAACAGTACATCACGGTAGATTTCCTCAAAAACAGCGTGTTGTGATAATTTTATGGCAAGACCGGAGGCTCCTATTATGCTTTTAATTGCACAGCAGCCAAGATAAGCAAAAAACTACAGTTCCCAGAGGGCCAGACAACAAACTGGGCCATGGAAATGAGAAAAAACGAGAATGCAGTAACCAATCACAGAGGACCTATTAGATAAAGACCCTAACTGACTGCGCAGCTTCCTCTTTTCTTGCTTCTCGCAGTCAGATAAGTGTCTTTATCTACGCTCACAGTATTATAATTGTTATTTAACTGTTTTTTATGCCTGTTTTCATGTTTTATACTGCATATTTGTAAAGCGCGACCTCGCGCTTCTGCTTTAACGCTCTTCGCGTGTTTTCGTTGCGCTCCGGCGCTTCTTCCCTCGTTCCCCCCCTCCCCTTTGGGAGCGCTTGGTACCTTCCTAACGCGCGCTGCTCGCGCGTCTTTCCCAAACTTCATTTACCTCACGAAAGTTTCTCCAGTCCCCGACTGCTCAGCGCAACGCTTCCTGCTCTTGGTCTTTGCTTCCGTGTGTGGAGCCGACTGACGCTCGTTGCTCGGCCCGCCTCCTGAACACGCCCCTGCCCTTCATTTAACCCTCGCTTACCTCCTGTCTATTTCTGTTGTTCCTGCTGTCACAGCCTGATTATGGAACTCGACAGTTCCTCTGAGGAGGTCCCTGCCCAGGACTCGCAGACATTCAAGAAGGACTTGAGTAAATTTATTAATAATTCAGTCGAAACAGCTGTGGAAGTTTCTATGAAACGAATGTCCAAAAATATGGAGAACTCCATGTTAAGCATCATGTCCAAAGTATTGGCCCAATCTGCGGGGGAAAGCAGAAAGAGAAAGGTGGAACACTCTGCTCAAACTCGTGTCTCTAAAAAAGCGTCACTGACTGGCGAGTCTTCCTCGCTCTTGACTGAGGACTCAGTTCCTCCCAGGCCTCCTACTAAGGAGGGGTTTGTTGGCTCCGAGGGCAAGCGCAAACAGAAAGACAAACATGCAGAGTCTCCTAAGAGAAAATTAGTAATTTCCACTATTTTGGACACAGATGATGATGATGATGCTAATTTTGATGACGCTGATCAATTAATTGACCTTTTTGACACAGCTGACCCTTCCACCCCCCCTCCTAAATCATCTAATTTGGATTCCTTTTCTTTTGACCCAGTTTTTGATTCCGAAGGTTTTCCCATGTTTGATCCTTCTACTATTCGACACCCGAATTCTACCGAATGGCTTCCTTCTCACCATGTTGGAGAATATATCTCATCCAGATTACGTCTTCCTCTGGAGGCCCCGGTAAGAGCCAGGCTCAAATCTGAATGCCCTAAGCCTGCTCTTCCCGACAAAATCACTTTGGTTCCTTCCATTGACCAACCTCTCCTCACCTTCTTTTCCAAGTTTGGCAAGGAGCCCCGCAGAGGGGTAGACAAGGCCTGGTCCACTTGCCAGGACAAATTGCTGGACATTGTGGGCCCTCAAGCCCGTATTTTTGATTTAGCGGAAGCCTCCCGCTTGGATGGTACAGACCTTTCTGCTGAGGAAGTCTCCATGTGGGCCCTGTCTTTTGAGAAATGCGAATTCCGCAATTACACATGAACGTCGCAAGGGTCTCCTGATCAAATTGGATCCCAAACTCTCAAATCTGGCACCCATGGATCCTGGCCCCAAGGCGAATGGTCTCCTGTTCGGAGAAAATTTGGTTCGTGACCTCAGTAGATTCGTTTGTACTTTTGCTTCTTTGGACAAAGCCCAGCAAACAGTGAAAAAGGTTTTCGCCCCTCTGATTTTTGGAGGGGCCGGCAGAGGCAGGGGCCGCTCTTCCGGCCATCCCTATAACCAAGGCTCCAGAGGTACGTCCAGTAACAACCAGGACTACAAGCCCCAATTTTACCCCCAACGTGGCCGTGGCTTCAGAGGGAAAGGTCAACGAAACTATGGTCAAAACTCCAACCAGCAAGGTAAGCCTTTCTTCTTCCCCTCCTGTGGGGGGTCGTTTAAAACTGTTCCTTCAAAAAAGGTGCACTCTCAGTTCAGACCCTTGGGTCTTAAACACGGTGCAAGGCTACCTAATAGAGTTTATTTCCCCTACCGTTCAATCTTCTCTTCCTCCCTCTCTCGTCTTTTCAACTCTCATGGCATCTCAGATCTCAACCGAAATCGAGGCTCTACTCCAAAAAAGAGCAATTCAAATTTTTCCCTTCGACTCCTCAGGCTTTCTAAGCTCCATTTTTCTAGTTCAAAAGAAAAACAAGAAGCTCCGCACAGTCATCAATTTGAAGTGGTTCAACCAGTTTGTGGTTTACCACCATTTCAAAATGGAAACCATTTTTCATCTGAGGGACACTCTTCGCCCCAACGACTGAATGGTCCGTTTGGATCTTCAGGATGCTTACCTCACGGTTCCCATTCATCACTCTCAATGGAAGTTTCTTCAGTTCCAGGGGCAGGTGTCAACTATTATTTCACCTCTCTTCCCTTTGGCTTATCATCTGCACCCTGGTGCTTCACAAAACTCTTAAAACCAGTGGTCGCCTATCTTCGATCTCTTGGCATAAGACTAATTATTTACCTGGACGATATCCTCATCATGAATTCCGACAAACAGTCTCTCCTCTCCGACCTGCTCTTGACTCAGTCGCTTCTTTTGGATCTGGGTTTTCTCATCAATGCGGACAAGTCATCTCTGATTCCGTCTCAGAACACGGAATTCTTGGGTTTTCTGGTGGACTCTGCTGCAGCGTCCCCTTCGCCTTCCTCTCTCCAAAGTTTCCAAGATCAAAGCGGAAATTATGTCCGTTCTTCAGTCCTCTCTTTTGTCCCTCCGATCCCTAGTGAGGATCGTCGGTCTCCTTTCCTCCTCCATCTTCCCTGGCCCTCTACATTATCGCGCTCTTCAGCGTCTAAAAATTCGACACCTTCGACAAGGCCTCGCTTATTTGGATCTCGTGGCACTAGATCCAGAGTCCCGCACTGAGATTCAGTGGTGGATAGACCATTTAGATGCATGGAACGGACGCACTATCTTCGCCACTGCCCCAGATCTTGTCTTAGAATCCGATGCAAGCCTGTCGGGCTGGGGCGCCCGATGTGGACCAATCTCGACTGGAGGTTCATGGTCCGCCGAGGAGTCCAAGTTGCACATCAACTGTTTAGAGATGCTTGCAGGTTCCTTTGCGATCAAAAGCCTTTCAAAAAACAGGATTCACTGTTCTATCCTCCTTCGTATGGACAATGTTTCTGCGGTCCGCTACATCAACCATCTCGGCGGAACAAGGTCCAAACCCCTGGCGGACTTAGCAAAGAGTCTGTGGGAATTCTGTCTCGCCCATCCCCTTTCTTTGACAGCGGAGTATCTCCCTGGAGATCTCAACAGCGTGGCGGATTGGCTCTCGAGATTTCTTCGAGATTCCAGCAATTGGAAGCTCTGTCCATCCGTCTTCCTTTCTCTTTCCCATCTTTGGGGCCCTTTCTCTATAGATCTTTTTGCATCCCGGCTCAATTCCCAATTGCCCCGGTTCTACAGTTGGCGCCCGGATCCCCTGGCCTTGGCGACAGACGCTTTCCTGCAGGATTGGTCTCGTCATCTACATTATGCCTTCCCTCCTTTTCTGATGATCAACAGGGTTCTTTCCCAGGTTCGCCGCTAGTCTTCGTCTCTGGTTCTTGTAGCCCCTTTCTGGCAGGCGCAGGTGTGGTTTCCGACTCTTCTCGAGATGGCAGTGGACTTCCCTGTCCTTCTTCCCTCCTTCGGGGGTCTTCTACTCAATCCCCAGGGCGAACAACACAGTCTCATTCTCGACTCCTCCCTGCAGCTCTCGGCCTGGAAAGTTTCCGGCCTTCCACTTCTGAGGTCCTCATTTCACAAGAGGCTTCGAGCTTTATCAGCCAGGCCTGGGCTCCTGGAACATCCAAAGCATACAAATCCGCCTGGTCTCTTTGGACAAGCTGGTGTTTGGAAAGGGACCTCGATCCCATTTCAGCCTCTCTGAATTTCATCATTAATTTCCTTGGATCGCAAGCCAGTGCCGGTAAGGCTTATCGCACTATCAATCTCTATCGTTCAGCCATTTCTCTCTACCATTCCCAAATTGATGGTAAACCGGTTGGTGCCCACCCTCTGATTTGTTGTCTACTGAAAGGTGTTCGTTGTGCGAAACCACCGTTGGCTAAGTATACCTCTTTATGGGATGTTACAGTGGTTTTTAAATTGCTTACAAATTGGCCTGACAATTCTGTTCTTTCACTCAAGATGCTATCTGCTAAACTTACCATGTTACTGTGTCTAGTTTCCATTAAGAGAGTTTCTGATGTTAAGGCTCTAGATGTTTCTGCTCGCCAATTCTCTCCTACAGGTGTTCTATTTCAGATACGCAGACGTACTAAGACTCATTTGGATTCAGTGTTTTATCCTTATTTTCCAGCTCATCCCAAATTATGTGTGGAACAATGTTTAAAAGTGTACGAACAACGCACTGCAGATCTCAGAACGCCCTCTCATTCTCAACTCCTTATTTCCTTTCGTAAACCCCATCTTCCTGTCTCTTCTCCTACCCTTGCCCGTTGGGTCCGTTAGGTCATGTCTCTTGCTGGAATTGATGTCTCCGTTTTCGGGGCTCATTCGGCCAGGGGAGCCATGGCTTCTACAGCCTTTTGGTCTGGCTCTCGTTTGGAAGACATTCTGAGATCAGCAGACTGGTCAAATGACAGTATATTTCGCATGTTCTATTGTAAACCTGTTCATACTGTGGCTGCTGATGTTGTTAATATGCTTTAAACAAGCATAATAGGAGCCTCCGGTCTTGCCATAAAATGTAGATTTTTCTAGTATTCATGACGGAAAATCTTAATTTTATTAAAGACACGGAGGTGAGTATTATCCCGCCGCAACATTATTAACATTTGTTCTCCCTCCCTACAGCGAATCCAGCCCTGCCACCGGCTTCATCTTAGAAGATCTACACTTCGACTTCTACGATCCTCACCTCCAAGTTCTCCACCTCCAGTGCTCCTGGATCCTCCTCCTGGACTCCTGTTTGGTCTTCTTCCTTGGATTCCTCTGATACAAGACTTATGTTCCTGGACTTTGGCTATATCCTTAATTTTATTCATTTTCCCCTTGTTTAATGACTATCCTTGATCTGCTCGCCAGCGAAAAGAGGAAGCTGCGCAGTCAGTTAGGGTCTTTATCTAATAGGTCCTCTGTGATTGGTTACTGCATTCTCGTTTTTTCTCATTCCCATGGCCCAGTTTGTTGTCTGGCCCTCTGGGAACTGTAGTTTTTTGCTTATCTTGGCTGCTGTGCAATTAAAAGCATAATACTCGCCTCCGTGTCTTTAATAAAATTGAGATTTTCCGTCATGAATACTAGAAAAATCTACATTCTCTTTATCTTGACGAGATCTGCTCAAAGAGATAGAACCCGTACACAATCAGGAATCCCTGTCTATAAGAAAGTTGTGTTTCTAACACTGTTCTTGTCGTGCTTAATCTTGATTATCTAAGAAAGGTATGGTAACCAGCAGAAGTTCCACATCAACGGTAGGGCCTACCGTTGATGTGGAACTTCTGCTGGTTACCATACCTTTCTTAGCTAATCAAGATTAAGCATGACAAGAACAGTGTTAGAAACACAACTTTCTTATAGACAGGGATTCCTGATTGTGTACGGGTTCTATCTCTTTGAGCAGATCTCGTCAAGATAAAGAGAAATTATCACAACCCGCTGTTTTTGAGGGAATATACCGTGATGTACTGTTTTATGATTAACAATTAACGTTTAAGCCCTGAAGAAGTCTCATTGTCAGAGACGAAACGCGTTGGCTGGCTAAGAAGGAAATCCATTTCTGTCCTTGGATTTTTTCTGTGTTGAAATACCACAATAAAGAACTTGAATAAGACAATCTTGCAAGAATCAGGACTTTTTTTACAAGATCGTGCACTTTTATATGTATTGTGGACATTGGAAACTACAAAGAAAATACTTCTTGGATGGGTGCTGATTTCTTATCATTTAATACTGATTTTTAGAAGGGCATCTATTGGGATCTAAATTCATGCCACACTGGTGAATTTCTCAACTATATCTTAAAGATAACTGAAAAAACCTTTAGTGTAATCAATGTCAGTGAGGTAGCTCCTAGTTGTATTTAATTTACTTCCCTAAGAGTATTTGCTATGTCCAGGATGCTGTTATTCTGTAGTTTTGTTATGAAATATAATGATCTTTCATTGTGCGTACTGTTATAAGAGTCGTCTGCAGATATCCACGCGAGCACCAGTGGCGTAGGAAGGGGGGTGCGGTGGGTGTGGGCCACCCCGGGTGTTATTACTGAGGGGGGGAGGGTGACAAAATGGCAAAAATATGTGTTTTAAACACATCTTTTTGTCAAGACGGAGGTGACAAGAAATGTTCTGCACCGGGTACCACCTGACCTTACTACGCCACTGGCGAGCGCTAGTTGGAGTAGCTCACCTGTGGTTGGGAGGGCACTGTGAGCTTCTCATTGTGCCTGTCAGTGGGCCATAAAGGTGTTCAGAATGCATGTTCATCCAAGCCTTGGCCCATCTGCTGAGCACACAGAGCAAAGGTGACATGTGCCACTTGTAACCGTGAGTATATGGAAATGTGTGCCGAGGTAGAAAGCACTTGAAATATTGGCAGGGCAAACGTAAAAAAAATGAAGTGCTTGCAAATGAATGTGTGTGCTGATGGTGAAGTGAAGGAGATGCAAGGATATAGGAGCTGGGAGAAATACTTTAAAAATGGTGCATCAGAGGAAATAGATTAGGTGTGAAATATGTAGATGGAAGATTTCAGAAAGATGTGGGAAGGAAACGTGTAAGTGTCTAATAGAGTGAGAGACTGCAGAGGAACGTGGTGTGAAGGAGAGAATGAAAATGACTGAAACACTCCGAAAACCACTACCCCTTCCATTGACCTTAGTAATCTTAAATTCAGCCTCATAGTTTGAGAAGGAAACATTTTCAATTCAAGATTTTCACAACAATATCACTGTTACTCATTTATCTGATACTGCTAACAGCCATTGGCCAAGCAAATAGGTGGGGCTTGTTTTAGGTGCGTGTTCTTTATTGTATGATGTGTTTGTCTGCAATTACATGAAGCTCACAGAGAGGCACTAAAATACTGATTGCACAGCATGCTGCATGAAGCACAGGATTTTGGTTTCAATGTTTTAAGTCACACCCTTATTTACATACACCACTCATCTTGTCATGGATTCATAATTGCACTTCTTTGGCCACTTCTTATTAAGGGACCCCCAACACTCAGCACTTTAAGCCCTGACCGTGTGCCCAACATATGTCCAGAAGGGAATGATCCACATGAGATATTCCATCCAAATAAGATAGATATAATACGTATTAATAATGGAACTCATTTCCATGTTCAGTAATAATTAGTCTGAAATGTTGGCAAGAAGGAGAACCCTTGGGCCTACATTGGACACTACACGTTTTTCACTTGACAAATCAGTGCTAAGTAATATTAGCAAGGCAGCATACTGAGAGACATACACACCACATAGAGTGTGCATGTTTTCTATATTTCTGTATCTACATATTAGGATACTACCACTGCTTTTTTGTTTTCAAAGAAAACACAGCTGCATTTTTTTTTATCCTGCAATCCAACACCAGTAGGAGTGACCTCCAGGCCTTGAAAGGTGAGAGAAGAGCAAGAATTGGATGCAGGTTTTCTCTCACTTGGGAGCCATAAATCCTTTGTGTAGAGAAGAGTCAGTTCTTGTTTCTGTTACCAAGGAAACTGATGGGGGTCAGTGAGTGGGAAAGCAGGTAAATATATTTTTTAGCACAAATCTTTTATTAAACCTATTTTAAAATGGAAACCTTTGCTTAGTTTGTACCACTTCAGAGGTTTCCTTTAATGTTTGCACGATGGACAAAAATGAAGTGCTTTGTATTTTAGCAGGGGCACATGCACTAACATGACAGTCTTGTCTCCAGCTCTAAAAGAGAAATATTTGTCCTTTGCGAGCCTGTCATTCACATTCCTTTCACAAAGGCTGGATCACAGGAGCTGTTTACCAGCGAATCCTGAAGTGTTGTAAAGCAGATGCAAGCAGTGCTTAATTTGTAAATAAAAAAGTGCATGGGCTCTTGTCAGGAGGCCACTGCAGCTTGCACCACACATTGCCCCTGCCAGGTAGAAAATGATAGTAACAACACAACTACTAACCATCACACTCCTACAAGAGTGACAATTCAGACTATTCCAGGCCCCCAAAGATATTTGAATGGCTAAGGTGGCAAGTAATAGTAATTTTTAATGTATATTGAATTAATACATGACTGCTGTTGTGGCCATCTGAGACTGAACCACCTTGTTACAAACTGTCTGAAGAACCGGTGTTAGCAATTAAGTGCAGGTGCCGAGCACCGGTTGCCACCGGCTCAAATTAAGCACTGGATGCAAGAAGATAGTCCTAGAAGCTTTCCAGTTCATGCCTTGAACTCACAGTAGTCAACACATGCCTGGTGTATTCTGGGCTTAAGGTATGCAAGGATCAGGGGGCCTAGCTGACAGTGCAGGAAGTTGGAGGACTGACGCACCTCCCTTTGCCCTGTAAAGCACACACAAATACACACACACAGCGAAAAAATTGGGTTATTGGTTGAGGTGGGTGAAACCCTACTCAAGCAACAGTCCTTGTCAGGGTGAACAATCAAAAGTCACTAAATTAACATGTGCTTAAACCTCTGGTAACCTAGCACGGGAAACAGCCTTTACAACGGAACCGTTACAACGCGGTACCGTTACAACGCAGGATTTACAACGAAAGTCGTTACAACGACTTTCGCTGGAGGGCGCTCTAGGATAGGGGATAGTTTAATTTACTATCCAACACCTTCCCTACTATCCACGGGGACTGGAGTTGGAATAGTAAATTAAACTATTCACTATCCAGCGCCCCCCAACGCAAGTCGTTGTAACGACTTGCGTTGTTAAACCTGCGTCGTAAAGGTACGCGTTGTAACGGTACGCGTTGTACCGTCATACATCCCTTAGCACAAAAGCAGACAGGCTTAACTTAGAGACAATGTGTAAAGTATTTTTGCAGTTCATGAACATGAATGAAGTGAATACAGCACAAAAACAATCCCAAACAAATGTATTAAAATAGAGTAAAATGTAATAAATAAAATGCCACTAAAATGACAAAAACCCGATCAGTAGACCCGGAGTCATGCAGTTTCAAAGATTTTAGGAAAAATAGCATCAATTACAGTGATCTGGTCATGCTGGACAAAGGTAAAGCCACAAGTTCAGGCCGACCGCGATTGAGCGCAGGTCTGACACAGCACCAAGTTTGACCTTCTGTGATAATACCTTGTGTCCTTTGAATCAAGATGCAAAACCCACATTGGCCATGCCATGGTGCATTGAGTAGTTGTGGATCAGGGGCTGCAATGCATGATCAAGTGTCGAGATGCGTTGCACAGGGTAGGTGCTGTCAAAGCCGCTGATCATGAACTGCGTTGCAGGTATTAAGATGTTTTATGCTGCTTCTGGTCAATGAATCCATCGGTCTGGGTCTGCATTGCCGTAACATGTTGAAATGTGTCGCACTGGGTGGATGCCAGTGAAACTGCTGATCATGAGCTGTGATTCAAGGACTTGCATTGAGAAGCGTCACACTGCGTTGGTTCTGATGAAGCTGGCGGTTAGGAACCCTTTGTGTCCCTGAGGTACAGAACAGGAGGCCAGTGACTGACCCTGGGAGATGCTCCGGAAGTCCTCGTTCAAGCATCAGGTCAGACCTTAAACAGCTGCCCAATCCTCAGGCAGCAGAGCAGTCCTTAGGCAGTTGGGCAGTCGTTCTTCTTGTAGAGTCCCCAGGTCCAGAAGTGCTCTGAAGAGTGGATCTCAGGGTCCAATATTTATAACTGGTGCTAGCTTTGATGTAGAAGAAACCTCTAGACTTCCATCTACATCTGGTTCTGAAATTTCCTTCCTGCCCAGGCCCAAGGTGTCTGGGGTGTTAAAAGTTAGTGTGAAGTTATTTGTGCCTGCTGGAGGCAGACTCTCTTGAAGTACAAATGTGGAAGGTGACAGCTCTGCTTCAACCCACCCTGTCAGGATGTCCCATCCTGCCAACACCTAGTCCTCCTTTATGACACTGTCTGGAAGAGTACGCAAAACTCAACTGTCAACCTACTTAGTCATGTGACCCAGGATACAGGCTGCAGGCACCAAATTGTTAGGAGAAGATAATGCCAACTTTCTAAAAGAGAAAAGGAACTCCTCTTTTTGGCAATTCTGACTTTGGACAAGGGATGGGTGAGACCTACTTCCTTCTTTGGAGAACCACTGGTTGCCGCAGGTTAGGCACTCTGTACGATGCAGATGGGGTTGTGCCCTCCGCACAGCTGTGCACTGATTATGGTCTCCCTGAATCTGAGCGCTTGCACTATCTGCAGTTGCGACACTGGGCCTCGCACCCGGACAATAGATCGCAGGCCCATAGGCATCTCACCCAGTGTGAGAAATGGCTGATCATGCGTTCTTCGGACAAGAAGTTAATTTCGGTCCTGCACAGAATGCTTCCATCCCACTACACTCATACCTTCCATGCAGGCCAGGCCCGATGGGAAAGATACTTAGGTTGCCATCTCATTAGTAAGGAATGGGAGGGGATCTGTTACAGGGCACGGCACACTGCGACTCACATAGGTCTCACTGAAACCTTTACTAAGCTTCCATATTACTGGTATTACACCCCCGAGCGAATGCACCACTTTGACAGCGCACATAGTCCGGATTGCTGGAGAGGGTGTGGGAAGGTGGGTATACTTGTCCATCTGTTATGGGAGTGTGAACATTTGACCCCCTATTGGACTCAAGTTATCGGTGAAATCAACAAGTATTTAGACATGGAGCTTCCTCAGCTCCTGGAGTATGTGCTTTTGGGAGTTCCTAACCCGCTCACCTATCCTCTGAAATCCAGGAGGGGAAATCAGATTGCGCTTGCGCTGGGCACCGCCACACAAAACATTCTCACACATTGGAAATCTACACGTATTCCAACACACACTGGGTGGCTTCACCACCTGTGGCATTTCTTAGGCATGGAAAAGATTTCACTCACCATGGCTGCCAAAGGCTTGGGATTTAGCTAATTATTCCAAAACAATCAGGGAAGTGCAGAGGAGTTGATAGAATCACCCTCCAAAACGATATATCTAAACAAAGAGATTCTATCAATGTGTGGACATGTATTTTATTTGTTGGTTTTACAGTGATGAAAAAATAGTGAAAGTACTCTCTCTTAGGGTGATAAAGATGAGAGCGCTATGTGCTTTTTAAAATACCCCTCACACACTAAAAAAATCCAGTAGTGTCATGCTTCATCATTGGGGTCTTCCCGTCCCTCTACGGGGCGGGGCGTGCTACGACCTGACCGACTACGCGGGAGCACTAAGGTGGTGACAGGACTATGTGATGGTGCAAGGTGTCAGTGAAAGTGTAGGGACCTAACAATGTGTGTGAGTACAAAAATTAAAAATCCTCTGGCTAGTAGAAAAAAACAATTTATTAGCTTCTCTAGCTGGGGACATTAAGAAGGGGGTTTTGGGGTTGAGCCGATCGCTACAACCTGGTCTACATGTTTCGTAGGCAGTCCCCTACTGCCTACTCATCAGGACCTTCTACTGGTCCCTACGGAAATAAGCTCAGTTGCTAAGTATTGTCAGCCTGTCTTCCTAAAAACTAACAGTAAAATTCCACTGCTAGTTTTATGCTTCAGGGCATGAGCTGGCCCCCTGGGAAGCAAAAATTGTCAAAAATAGGTGACCCAAATGTGGTCCCTGTAAGGAAAAAGGGAAAAAAAGGGAGACACAGATATTTACATTTATAGCTGTGAATTTTGCGCTTTCATTCTTGTATGCGCCACAATTTCACTCATCAAATCCATTCACCCATTACACAGAGAATGACTTTTGAACTTTTATGGACAGAGTGATGGTTCAGTCTGCCATCCCCTGGCTGTACGTAGGTGATACCGAACAGTGGACAAACAACACACAGATGTTCATAGTAGTAACTGTGGTTTGTCACTGCGCTTACATAATTATCTGCGCCACAATTCTTCATTTCAAATTTCATTAGCCCATTGCCTAAAGCCCTAATATAAGACTTTATGGACAGAGTGATGATTCAATCTTCCATCCCCTGCCTGTCCGAGTAAATTCCCGAACTTGTACGCGCCCTCTGTAATTAGGGCTGGTTCTATCTCCACACACACACATCAACGCGACTCAATGCATACAACAACATTTCACAGGATAAAAAAGGAGGAGCCCGATCTTTCATATTAGTCATAAGGTTATGGTCAATGAGACAATAAAACAATGAAAGTCCCCACAAACCAGGGCACACCCCTGCATTAGAATGGTAACCATACATACTGTTGTGGCAAGTACGTGGTGCCCCATGAGCTGACAATCGGTAGGATTTCACCGCGGCGCTCTGCAAGAAAGAGAGCCACGCCCTTAGCGTTTTTTGTTCGAACTGTTTGGGAAGTGGAAAAATGTGTCTCAAAACCCACTCGTTTTGAGACCTGGGGTAAGGGTCTGTAACTTACTTTGTCCGCATAATCACTAAGTCTTACTTCTACCGATGTTGCCGCTCTGCTGAATGCTCGCGTGTTAGGAGCACTGGATCATTTAAGCGTCAATGCGCGCTGGTGCCGGGTGTGTCTAAACACTAGCGCGCTAACCCAAAATGGCTACCCGTAATGGAACATTGGAGGGTCAAAATGCGGAAGTCTCCCTTCTATGTCTATCGTTACCCACGGTAATGTGAAATTGATTGCTGTTCACGACTTATGAAAAGGAAGATTGTACTTATACTGTTGGTATTCAGATTTAACCTGCACAATGACAATCTTAATGCGGAATAGATCACTATTTACAAATTATGACAGAGGAGATTATGCAACAGCAAAATAGAGCGGAAGCCATAATGTTATGAAAGGGTCAATAGTGGTGAACCTAGATTGGGAGGTATTGAAGTTCTTGCGAGTAGCTGGAAACATGTATGAAGAGTAATAAAATTTAGCTTGGTATTTTTACGCAGTTCTCTGCCTTGAATTATTAAAAGTATTGGGTGTACAGATTAAACAGCGAAATTCGCTGTGGGATATGTTTATGAAAATCATAATTATTATGTGGGTTGAGACTTGACCTCTGTGCTAAAGTGGAGCACAGTAGTCATACACCCGTAGTGCTATATTCCAAAGGGGGGGGGGGGGGGTACCACATGCCAGTAGAGGACCTCTGTTATTATATTTTGCCACGGTTGGGGGTGCCTTAGAGAGTAGGGGTTCTTTAGGGGTACGGGGGTTCTATAACTGACCCCACGGAATTTCATCGTTCAACCCATTTTTGTTGGACTGGACACGAAAAACCCATCTCTGTTCTTTTTCAAGGAGATGTCTTTCGTTGTCAATCTGTTCAATTACAGTCCACAGTATGTCTTCAGGTTTGTGACCACTTACCAAGAAGTGGTTTGTTAATTTGGTACTGGACTTTTTGCACTTGATTGTGCTTTTGTGTTCACCTATTCTTAACTTCACTGCCCTGCTCGTCATGCCAATGTATTCGAGTTTGCAGGGGCATGTGATGAGGTACACAACATTGGAACTATTGCAATTGCTGAATGTTCTTTGTTCCCATGTTGTCCCGTTGTTGAAGGTCAATTTTTTGCTTTTCCTGGTCAGACAGCATACCTTGCATCCGCCGCAGGGGTAATGCCCTTGTACAAAGTTAGGATTACCAGTGTTGTTCACCCTGTTGGCCTTTGGCCTAGTATGGACCAAAATATCCCTGACACTCTGTGCTCTTTTGTGCGAGAACATTGGTTTTGGAATTTCCAGGCCCCCGCTGTTAAGGATCTTCCAGTTTTTGTTAATTATTTTGCTCACCTGGTCAGAGTTGGTGTTGTACGTGGTCACGCATATGGGTCTCTGCTCTTCCACTTTTTTGACTTTTTCCTCCAGGAGGCTTTCTCTGCAATTGTTCCTTGCTCTCTTATAGGCTTGATCAATGATCCTTGATGGATAGTTCCTCATTTTCAATTTTTTCTTTAGCTCTTCTGACTGAGTTTTAAAATTGGCAACTTACGTACAGTTCCTGCGGAGTCGCAAGAACTGACCGTAGGGGAGGTTATCCCTCAGATGTCTCGGGTGAAAGCTCTGATACATCAAGAGACAGTTGTTGGAAGTACTCTTAAAGTGAGTTGTTGTCATCAATCTGCCATTCTTGGGGAAGATGTAGAGATTTAGCTAATTATGACAGACTTTCCTGGCTCTATTGGCACAGGACTTTAGGGAATTGACATGCCGAGTTACCTGCGGACCTGCGGCCTTCTGCGCTTGGCAACACCGAACACTCCCACTTCAGGGTTTAACCCCTCAGGCTAGTATGCCACTCACATATAGATAGGCCGGGATTGGGGTGTGGTGGGGGAGGAGGGAGAGCGCTATCCTACTCCTTTTTTCCTTTCTTCTATTCCTGGGCTAAGGCGGGGGCTGTATTTCTGTTCTCATTCCTATAGATTGTTTCACCTTGAAATCTTATATGTCATTCAATTGCACTGAGGCCCTGCGTGGCCCAATTGGTTGCACTGCTCTCTTCGCTGGTGTACAATGATTGGCATTTATTTCAATAAAAAGATTCAAACCATAAAAGTGAAAAGGAATATGAGGATGTTCTCCTTCCCTTATTACATAATTTAATTGCACGGTGAATAGAGAACTATAAGCTTGCGTGCGAACAGGTGCTGTGAATCGTCCCATATATCACAGCTCTATCAAAAGATGGCCCAAAAAGGCACATAACTTGCATGCCCGTCTGTCGCACTGTGATGTACAGGAATATTTCCTTCCGGTGGAGCACTTCTTGTGAAATTATCCAATATTTTAACCAAAGTATACCAATAATTCTACTAGCTCTTTTTTCATGATTTTTAAATGCATGCCCACTAGTAGAATTTAATTTACAGGCCCTAAGGTACATGTAGTGTCACTCCAATAGGGACGTATAGTTAAATTAAATGTGCCAATTGGGTGTAAGCCAATTCTACCATGTTTAAAGAAGTGAGCATAAACATTGTAGCACTGGTCAGCAGTGAGAAAGTGCACATATTCGTAGGACCAGCAAAAACAAATTTAGGAAAACAGGAGGAAGAGAAGGCAAAAGGTTTGGGGAAGCCCATCCTAAGGCTGACAGGGCTAACACACACACGTGCACACACACACACGCACACACAAACACACACACACACGCAGCACATGATATGATGCAAGAAGATGAAATGGACAACAGTAGAGGCACGTAGTTTACCAATCCAGTAACAGCGGGGTGGGGGCCAAACAAGCATTACGCCTATGTTACCCAGGGACTTACAGAGGACTGGTGCCCTCACTTGAATATATATACTCCTGATTGGTTGCATGTGACTAGCATAAACTTAAAGTCTGAATGATAGAAAGAATAAAAAAGCCAAAGACAGATGATATGAGTATTGAATTTTACCCTCTCCTGCGATGGTGGGAATTTAGCAAAATAAGTTACCTTCCCCAGATGAATGCCACTTGTCAGGGCTGTATGTATCAGGGTACCAGGCATGAGATTAATGCAAACTCTTTTTAGTATTAAAAAAACATGGACAGACACCCATTCCTTCAATGAGCAGGAGGTGGACTTCTCAGACAGAATCAAATTCAGCCATTTCACAGAACTCACCTGAACTGACCACACCATTGTACACTTCACCATCAGGAATCAGATCTCCTCCTACCACAGCTGGAGCAAAGTCACCTAAACTCAGTGGTCACAGGCCCTCACCACCTCCCAACCTGAGGCCTCAACAGACCTCAACCAGGCCGTTCAGAACTTTGCCGACTGGATCACCAGCAGTGCCAACAGAGTTGCCCCACTTCAACCTACAAAATCTAACAAGATCCCCAAACGTGCCAACTGGTACACCCCAGAATTCAGGTCCACCAAGCACATCTGCCACTAACTTGAGAAACGATGGCACGCCACCAAGAACCCAGCCAACAGAACAGCTCACAAAACAGCCCTCAGCAACCATCACCAGCACTTCAAAGAAGCCAAGAAAACAGCCATCACCATCTGCATCGACTCTGCAGCCAACCACACAAAAGAACTCTTCAAAATATTCAAAGAATTCTCAAACCCAATAGTCACACAGAACACCATCGACCCCACCTAAGGACTCTGCGATACCCACTCAGACTACTTCCACAGCTAGATCACCAACATCTACAACACTTTCAACCTCTAACCAGCCACCCTCAACCCGACAACCTCAGCCAATCAGCAAACACCAGCAAAACCATTACCACCTAGTCACCACTCACCTCCCTGACCACCTCAACCATCATGTCTTCTATCCACGCCAGGGGAACCACCGACTCCCTATTCCCACCACCTCAACAACCTCGCAATGAACCCAATCAGCACGCAACTCACCAGCATCCTCAACACCTCCATCTCTCCAGCAACCTTGCCGGACAGATGAAAACAGGCAGACATCAGGCGCTCTTAAAGAAAGCCTTCGCTAACCGCAATAATCTAAAAAATTATCGTCTGATCCACCTACCCAGCCAATGTTTTGGAGAAATCCATCAACCAGCAGCTCACTGAATTCTTAGAACAAAACTACCTACTGGATGTCTCTCAATCAGGATTTAATGCCAACCACAGCACTGATCTCGCACTGATTGTTGCCACAGATGACATCAGAACACTCCTTGAACGTGGAGGAACCATGTCCATTATTCTCCTCAACCTCTCCACGGCGTTCAACACAGTCTCCCACAACACCCTCATCAGCAGATTCCAATACATAGACATACAGCAGAACACCCTAAAGTGGATCGCCTCCTTCCTTACAGGATGCAAACAGAGCATCCAACTGCCTCCCTTGCCCCCGCACCCAAAGGCATCATATGTGGCTTACCACTAGGAGCATCCCTCAGCCCCATCCTGTTCAACATCTACATGATCTCCTTGGCAGACATCATCTGATCCCATGGACTCGACATAATCTTCTTTGCAGATGACACTCAACTGACCTTCTCACTCACTTCCACCGCCAAAACCAACTTCAGCAATGTCATGACCAACATAGCTGAATGGATGAGAGACAACTGCCTCCAACTCAACTCCGACAAAACTGAAGTACTGATCTTCGGGAAGAACATCTTCTCATGGGAGCACACCTGGGGGCCTGCAGAACTCATACCCACACTGACCGACCACGCACTCAACTTCAGCATCATCCTCAACCGCCTAACTGACCATGAAATGACAAGTTAACACAATTGCCTCCTCCTGCTTCCACACACTTTGCATGCTCCACAGAATCTTCAGATGGATACTAACCAACACCAAAAAGACTGTCACCCAGGCCCTCATCATCAGCTGCCAGGACTACAGCAGCACCCTCTACACCGCCATCTCCACCCAGCTCCTCAGAAGACTCCATACCATACAGAACACTGCAGTCAGTCTCATCCTGGAACTCCCCAAGCAAACCCACATTCCCCCCCACTGGATACCCATCCAGAAAAGATGCCAGTTCAAGTTCCTCATGCATGGCTACAAAGCCCTCCATGACCTAGGACCTGCCTACCGTAACCATGGAGTGAACTTCCAACAACCTGATAGACACCTGCGCTCCTCTTCACTTGCCCTTGCACACACACAGCGCATCCATTGCAGCCGCAGGAGTGGCCCCTCCTTCTCCTACATCACTGCCAAGACCTGGAACAACCTTTGCCTCCAGCTACGCACAGCCTTCTCATTGGCAGACTTCAGAAAGAGACTAAAGACCTGGATCTTCGAAGGAGACACAGCTCTCAGATACCCTTATGGGTGACAGTGTTGTGCTTTACGAATGATGTCTGATTGATTGACCATCCTAAGGAGAGAGGGGTGAAGCTCTCACCGGTGGCCTGCAGAAACAGACAGGAGATCTGGTGAGGTATGGAAGGGGGTGGGGCTCTTAAGAAGGAACAATAAATCTGTCATCTCCCAGTCAAGTCCCTTAATTCATTATTCATCTGGAAAGAGGAATTCTCCTTCAAAAAGAACATCAAAAATGTGATTAAACCAAATTAAATTAAATGAACACTTGTACAGGCCTAAAAACCCACTTCAAAGCAAAAATAAGCAACCCCTAAAATTAACTTATTACCAATATGGGAGGGTTCATAGTACCTAGAAGTGTCACATAGTTAAACAATTGTCAGTACCTACAGTGAATAAATCACCAAAAGCTACTTTGCCTGTGTTGAGGTCAGCTATTTCCGTTGGAGATACCTAGAAAGCAGAGTAAATCACCATATCCGAATTATCTATTGGGGAACAGCTACCGAAAAAGTTCAAGAACTTTCCCTGTAAAAGTTTGTGCCCTTGATCAAACAGGACAACAATTCTTGGGTGTCCTTTGTCTGGCAACTGAAGGACCCTGCTTTGTCATGCTAGACTCCTATCTCATATTATGTTGGGGTCCAGGAGTCTGCTTCAAACTGTTTGATGTGACTGGAGACGTGGGCCATCTTGGATTTGTTAAGACACAGTGCATTTTGGCCTGTTTGCAGTAAGGAAAACAGGAACTACTGAAAAGGTAGGTAGGCCAGGACTTGAGAAAATGTAGTCCATTGATCAGAGAAAGACTGGGAGTGTCTTAAGGTATCGCCCCCACAACCTGCTGCTGAACCCTACAAAGATGGACCATCACCCCCCCCCCCCCTTCCTCAGAACACTGTTAGGCTTGTGAAAGGATACCAGGCAGACCAAACTTGCAACACTTGGCATCTGTAACTTGTGAGAAGAACCTGGGCCGGTTGGACCCCTTTCCACTTGAAATACAAGGACAGAAAGAGCTCAAAACATCATAAGGCCGATTCCCTAAGAGGCTCAAAAACATACAAAAGATGAAGAGGACATTCCTATGAAGTATCCCAGTAGACCTGAGGAAAGTGGACTGAAACTGGAATTTGGTGTCACCCTAGGAGTCTCTAAACACTTCCCTTGCAGTCCTCTGGGCCTTGGAAGTGTACTCCTGTGGTTCTTTAGACCCCAGAAGAAAGTTTGGAAACGTTTGAAAACTTTTTCTCCAGACTCCAGAATTTCAGCAGGACCTACCAGCAGTTGCACAGCGCAGGATTGGATTTTAGCTTCATTCCCACCCAGAGATCTCCACACATATGAAGAAACTACTAAGTGCCACTTGGAGCTGATACTTGATGAATGTAAGGCTGGGTGGTGAACTCCGCTCCACGGGGGGGGAGTTCTCGGAGTTTTCGAAACTCTGCTTGGAGAGCGGAGTTTGACAAAAACTCCATCTAGGCCACGTGGCGAAGTTTACCTGTACTCACCTACAACAGCCAATCCAAAAAGACACGGCTCAGCCTCCGCTGTCCTCTACATTCCTCATACAATTGTCAAATACGTTTGGATTGCGAGTAATTCCAGAAATCATGTCCTGATCACCTGGCTTTCCTCACCGCTAACATACCTGGTCCACTGCCCTAGTTGACTGTGGGCCCTGGGTGCAGCAGCTGTGACCTGGCTTACCTTAATGAATATAATTACAGGAAGAGACCATGAGAACCGCTGTTAAAGCCTCACTACCGTATATTAGCTTCCAGTCTCAAAAATCAATGCGGAGCAGCTGTGGACCAATGGTCACCGCAGAGGGAGGGAAGGTGGCACCAACATCCACACCAGACACACCCAGGCCTTCTCGATGTGTAGCTGCCCGGGTATCCATCCCGGCCTGCTGACGAGATTATTCCTGCTGCCCCGTCCCACCCCAGCCCCGTTCATTTCCTATGGGGGCTGTGCTTACTTACTCCCGGTGTCGCAGGCAGCAGCGCGAATACACACAATTATATTTCTGCTCCAGGCAGTTTCTGTGGACACCTCAGCAACGTCCTCGGAGGTAAGTGCCCCTTCTTGTATCCACAGTAATTTTAGATATTTTTTTAAATCATTTGGGATGTTTGATTTATAAGGGATCCGCTGGGGAATGATAGTGAATGTTTATATTTTGTGATATGTGCCCATGTTGTATAGTTAGGCTGTATTTAGAGCACGTTGTTTTATTGCTGTGTGAAAGCCTTTTTCTGGAGCCTCCTCTACTGTGTAAACTACTTGATATTCCAGAGAAGACAGACCTCTCTCTCCTAGACGAACGCCTCGTACATCTCACCTTTTTTATTATAGATTGGAGGCCCCGTGGGAGGAGGAGTACTGTCTCTTGTGCAGATTTTACTTCGTAGCTATGTACACCATTGTTGTTTATTTCTCTCACACATATGTTGTACACGATTTTCGACAGAACGCTTAAGTCCTTTCGCCTGATGAGACTGTTCCTTAAAATATCAGGTGTTCTTCCTGGTCTACCTTGTGCAGCGCTATAGTATATGTGCATGGCTACTCCGTCCGCTCACAGAACTCTGCAGAATTTTGCATCATTTTTCAGTGACTCCGTAGGATTCTGTGGAGTGAAACTCCACGAGCTCTGCCCATGCCTAAATAAAAATGTTCAGTTTTATTGTCGTCATCGACCAGCTCCGACGACAACCTTGCGACCGCCGAACACCTTCACTTCCAGATCCACACCGACCCCAGGACCACACTTAGAGGCACCCTCATCTACAGACCACCAGGATCCCGCACACAATTTAATGAAGACATCACTGACTTTATCAGCCCACATGCCCTCACCTCCGAGAACTACATTCTACTGGGAGACCTCAACTTCCACCTGGAAAAGAATAACGATAACAACACCGCCACCCTCCTGGACAACCTAGCTAATCTCGGACTCAAACAACTTGTTAACACCACCACCCACCTTGCCGGACACACGCTCGACCCTATCTTCACCTCCAGCAAACACATCTCCTTCGATCACACCACGGCCCTCCATTGGACGGACCACAGCTGCGTTCACTTCAGCTACAAAAAGACCACGACCCACATCCCACCACAACCTATTCCTCGAAGAAACTGGAACAAAATCACCACCGATCTACTCTTTACTTCGCTTAACCAAAACCCCCCCACCATATCATCGGACCCAAACCAAGCTGCCACCAAACTCACACAATGGATCACCCACAGCCATAACGAATTAGCCCCCTTGAAAAACCACCAAGTCAAACAAGGTAGCAAAAATGCCCCTTGGTTCAACGATGACCTTAAGAGATCCAAGAAGCTATGTCGTACCCTCAAGAAAACCTGGAGAAAAAACCCACCACTAACAACCTGACCACCTTCAAGGACGCCACCCGCAAACACCACCAACTGATCCGAACCACCAAGAAATCAGCATTCAAGGATCGACTCGACAACAACACCTACAACAGCAAAGAATTATTCAACATCGTCAGAGAATTTACCAACCCCACCGCCAACACCAACGACATCACTCCCTCCCAAGACCTCTGCGACTCCCTATCCTCCTTCTTCCACAACAAAATCGCCGACATTCATAACAGCTTTGGAAACCTGTCCGAAGAACAACCCACTCCACCCACCGCGGAACCAAAACAACACTCTCACAACCTTTGCGCCTGGAACCCAATCACGACTGAAGACACCATCCGCCTGATGAACTCCATCCACTCAGGATCGCCAACCGACCCATGTCCCCACCACATTTTCAACAAAGCAGACTCCATCATCGCACCCCATCTCCGCAATGTCATCAACTGCTCCTTCAACTCCGCTACCTTCCCTGAAAGCTGGAAACATGCCGAACTCAGCGCCCTTCTGAAGAAACCCACAGCGGACCCCTCCGAACTTAAGAACTACCGCCCCATCTCACTCCTCCCCTTCCCTGCCAAAGTCATCGAGAAAGCCGTCAATAGTCAGCTCGCCGCATTCCTTGAATCCAACAATTCACTTGACCCCTCACAGTCCGGCTTCCGAGCCAAACACAGCACCAAAACCGCCCTCATGCTGCTACAGACGACATCCGAACGCTTCTGGACAACGGAGAAACAGTTGCCCTCATCCTACTTGACCTCTCCGCCGCCTTCGATACAGTCTGTCATAACACCCTCATAGAACGCCTCAGCAACATCGGAATTCAAGGAAAAGCGCTGGACTGGATCATCTCGTTCCTCGCCGGAAGAACCCGGAGAGTCCGCCTCCCCCCATTCAAATCAGAGGCAACCAAAGTCATCTGCGGCGTACCACAAGGATCATCACTCAGTCCCACCCTCTTCAATGTGTACATGAGTCCTCTCGCATCCATCACGCGTCAACACAACCTCAACATCATCTCCTACGCAGACGACACCCGGCTGATCCTCTCCCTCACCAAAGACCCTAACACCGCCAAAACCAACCTACGAGAAGGGATGAAAGACGTAGCCGAATGGATGAAGAACAGTCGTTTAAAACTAAACTCGGACAAAACGGAAGTCCTCATCTTAGGATCATCCCCCTCTGCATGGGACGACTCATGGTGGCCACCGGCTCTGGGCACAGCACCCACACCTACAGATCACGCACGTAACCTAGGCTTCATCCTAGACTCCTTCCTATCGATGAGCAGACAAGTCAACGCCGTCTCTTCATCATGTTTCAACATCCTACGCATGCTCAAAAAAATCTTCAGCTGGATCCCCACTGAAACATGAAAGACAGTCACCAACGCACTAGTCACTAGCCGACTAGATTATGGAAACACCCTCTACGCCGGAACCACAGCCAAACTACAGAAAAAACTCCAGCGCATCCAAAACGCCTCAGCTAGACTCATACTGGAAATCCCCTGTCAAGCTCACATTTCCGGTCATCTGAAAGATCTCCACTGGCTTCCCGTCAACAAAAGAATAACGTTTCGCCTCCTCACCCATGCATACAAGGCCCTATACGCCCTAGGACCAGAATGCCTCAACAAACGACTATCCTTCTACACACCCACCCGCCAACTACGTTTGTCCAATCAAGCCCTCGCCACAATCCCGCGCATCAAAAGATCCACCATGGGAGGAAGATCTTTCTCCTATTTAGCGGCCAAAACCTGGAATTCCCTCCCACCCACCTCCGCCTCACACAGAACCACCTCTCCTTCAGAAAGCAGCTAAAAACCTGGCTAGTCTATAAATGATGCACTAAAGCACCCACCCTCACTCAAGCGCCTTGAGACCCTCTGGGTGAGTAGCGCGCTATACAAATTACTGAACTTGAACTTGAACTTGAACTTTTTCTACTGTTTGTGCACTGTTTAAATATTGTACACATTGCCTTCGATTTAAGCCTGACAGTTTTGTGCCACCCTACCAGAGATTGAGCACAAGATTATCAGCCAGACTCATCATGGTCCCGTTTTACGAGTCCTTAATAGCGATTATTAAGGAATCGCTATTAAGGACTTGCAAAACGGGATTCATGTAGGAATCGCTAAATAAATTGCGATTCCTACACATTCCTTATTTGCGATTAGCTAATCGCAAATAAGGAATAACAATGAATGGGGAGTTATTCCTTATTTGCGATTAGCAATTTGCTAATCGCAAATAAGGATGCGATTTCAAGGGTGCCAGGGGTGTCCAAAGGACACCCTGTAGCACCCCTGAAATGAAAATGTAGACTGATGTTGCGCACACACATGTCCAAAGGACATGTGTGTGTGTGTAACATACAACTGAGAAAAATGCACAAAAGTGCATTTTTCTCAGTTTTCGGTATTTACCACGAAGTCAGACTTCGCGGTAAATGCGTCAAAAAATAGCGAAATCGCAATTTTTCAAAGGTTCATGAATAGCATTTAAGGAATCTCAAATTCAGATTCCTTAAATGCGACCGCAATTTGAAAAATCGCAATTATTTGCGATTTTTCAAATTGCGAGTTCATGACCCATTGATGAATTCCAAATTCCATTTTTGCGGGCGCAAACGGCCGAATTTAGCAATTCGCACCGTTTGCGCTCGCAAAAATGCTTGATGAATCTAGCTGTATGTTTTTTCATGTGTGCGGCATCAAGAAGTTGTGGCCTTATCCTTTGGCATTGACACTTGTCCACCCCAAATAATAATCAGCTTTCCTCATGCATCATAATAGGTCAATGGTGAAAAGGTTATTTAGGAAAGCAAGGAAAGAGATCTGGAATTGTAAAGCTGAAGAAGAATGTGTTAAAAAGAACCAGGAGCTAGCAGAATTTGTAAACCACTGCATTTGTTGAGTTTTCATCCTAGGAAGCGGGTATGAAATGATTTAACATCCTTACAGGGGAGAGAAGGTGTCATTCATTTACCTAATAGTTCTGTTGATGTTCTGCATGTGGCAGTAGAAATCTATATCCAAAGTTTATTGCATCACCCGAAATGAACAAGGAAACCTTTAAAACAAAGAAAAAGGAAAGAGAATTATTAAGATATGAACATGACACTTTTAAAGCATTGAAAAGGAAATGAGAAGTATTAAGGCCGATGCAGGTGGGTCCCACCAATACTCATTTTGGGGAACGACACTCATGTTGACTCATCAAGCTTTGACCCAGTGCAAGAGATAGAAAAACACAAGAAAAAAAAAAGTTCGAAAATAAAGACAGAAAAACAGCGACAAACGAAGAAAGCATGAACGAAAAAGAATCCGAAAAAGTGAGATGAAAGTACAGGGAGTGTCTGGTGGTGGATGAAAGAGACATGGGGTGGAATCAAGACTATTCAGCCTTAATATTTCGTAACCCTGACTTTCGATAGGGCCAGTCTTAGGCTTTTGAACAAAACGTTAAGTCCTTGCACTTATTCATTTACAAATTAGTTACTGATTAATAATATTTGTTTTACCCGTCAGAGTACAGACTGCCACCGAATTATTGCTTAGTGCTAAAGTAGCACATGCTGCAGTTTTGTATACCATTAAATTCTACTTATTCTACAGACCTCGGAATACTTACAGACTATACTAGCCCAGTGATATTGCAATCTGTGACCTTCAAGCTGCTCAAATCTCTGCATTGGAGGCAGGGGAAGCACTCCTATTAGACTGTCTTGCATCTGTGTACTCTCTCCTCTTCTGGATAAGCAGATGTGGTGGAAATCCTGGAAACCTCAGGGCAGCCAGACCGAAATTGGTGATGACGAATATAATGTAAAGGAAAGAATAGTTACTTTTAAGCAAATTCTTCTACAATAAACGAATTGGAAAAAAGTAAAGGGTGGACAACTTAAATTCTTCTTCTCCACTAGTAGCTGCATTCCAGTGTATGTTTTTGCTAGTTGTGCTTATGCTGATAGGGGCCAGTTATATGTAGTTGCAGCTGCTACCTGGAAGCAGCAGTGAGGCAGGTGGGGGAAGGGGTAGGGTGAAGGACTGGGTTTTTCTAAGACCCAGCGGTGCCAGGGGACAACACCTGAAACCTTTGTGGGTTACCTGTTCCGGCGTACAAATGACAGAGACACGGGACACTTCCTTCGGCGTCAAAGATTCCAGGTTTATTTACTGCAGGGAACACAGAAGTCACAAGAAGTACATAGCATGTAGGTTCAAGGAGACTGCTTCAAATTGTATCTGTGGATCGCTCTTTTTATACAGTTTTTCGTCATAGAATAACATGACAAACAAAAGGTTACAACCCAGTTCCCACAGTAAATTTCATAGGGGGTCGCTTTCATTTATTCAGGGCTCGGAACATAATTACAGTAGCATTGCCGGTTCCCAACTGTAAAAGTACATCTTCCCACCATTAGTGCATTCCATTCCGGCAGTAAACGAATCAAGGAAGAGTCAGAAACAGGTGCAGAGGAAGACAAAGATAGTCAACAGATTGAAAAGAGTGTAAGGAGGTGGTATCGGGAACACGATTGCAGGGATCAAAGGAGACACGCCTAATGAATGCACAGCTGAGACAATAGGCTGGTATGGCAAGATGAGCCTCGAGCGGGGCCATCTGCCTTACAGTGTCATCCCCCTCATCATAAAGACACCCTCAAAGGAACACGTGTCTTCCGCAAGAGTTTGGGAATCCCAGGGTCACGAAGCGGACAGTGTCCGTTCGCTGGCTACTTGAGGGCAAGAAACAAAATGGATGCCGTATCTAAAATGGAACCCGTGGGTTCAGATGAAGAAACCCACGAAACAGACGAACGGTTTAGGTTAGCACAGCGAAAACGCGTACACCCACTAAACTCGTCATTTGCGGTTCATAGATACCAAACTCGACCATATTCGAGCAAGTCGAAAACACCACTTACAATTGTCACGGAACCTCAGACGCTCCTTTTGCCCTCCTGTAGGCAAGCACTAGTCGAAATCAGAATCGATCTCGATATTCATCAGACCATCCAGATGTTGCTGCAACATTATTCTATCCATCAGTGCTTCCTTGGTAACAGGTGGCCGTCTTATACACGTCGTAGCACAGAGGCCACATAAGGCAGGACCACACTGCACACAAAGACAACACGTGAACAGAAATGCTACAACAACCCCAATGATCATCAGAATTTTCCAACCCCACGTCGACATCAGGCCCCAAAACCACCCTAGTAGCGTCCAATCACCTACGTCCACGTGTATGGACTCGGAGATCTTATGCAACTTCGAGATGGCTTGATAGACAGTTGGAGCGTTATCAGGAATGAAAATGCAGCAACTCGAATGGATCACCTTACATACTCCACCTCTATCTGCAAGGACAACGTCTAAAACCATACGATTTTGTAACGTCATAAGCCTGTCAGCCTGAAGCTCTGCTGTAATGTTACCAAGGGCACTTGCAGTGATATTAGCGGTCGATTCCACCACTCGAGCCAACTGTCTCAGGTTCCTACTATTGATCATAGGTCCCCAAAACGGCAAGAAACCCTTAAAGAAGTCTCCTGCTTCTTGACCGGCAGTGTCCTCTTCGCTAATCACGCCTCTCACAACTCTGGTCTTGTGATAATCCGACCCAACAGTAAAGGTCGGCGGCAACAGATTTGCAATATAACATGTGCCTGAGAAGTCACGAGGCAACCATGTATATGCGCGGTCATAACAAACAAAGTATGTACCCTTGGCAGTCAAAAGAACAGGGGAAGAGGCCGTCGGCAAAACATGCGTTTCGGTACAGGCACTCCTCCCGAGCAGAGCTCGCGGGCTTCGGCCAAGGCCTTTCAGACAGAAATTACCGAGATGGGGTACGATCCAGATCGGAGACGAGCTTTTAAGCTGCCGATCACCCACTGACATGCTATACTCAGCCTCACTCAGATCTCTGTATGCTCGCACCTCTTCCTCTGGGATAAGCGATGCGTCGAAGATATCCCTATCTAAATCGGCAATGGCTCTTGCCAAAGGCTTGTGGTACGGGCCAGGACCATGATCTGCAGTGCGTGGCTCTCGATGGGGGTAGGAATCTAGTGCGCTACGAAACATTGTTTGGAATGCTCGAGCTGAACCCTGGGAACTGTAAGGAAGGACCAAGTACGGAATTCCCCTATCGGTGGTATGTGGCATTAACCCACACACCCAACAGTTGGTAGTGTTCATCACCAACTGATGTTGATGAAGGAGCTGAACGAAGGAATTGTTCATGAATTCCGCACGTCTAACCTGCTCGTGTTGGGGTAAGATGTGAAAAGAATGAGGAGAAACAGTGGAAGTAGGTTTTGGTTCAGAGGAAAGGGTAGGTGAAGCAGAAGGCAATAATGATTGTATTGCATAGTATACTCCACCCACCAGCAACAAGGAAACAGTTAGGAACAGTAGGAACACCTGAAACATAAAGCATTTGGTACGTACAACCCTATGCAGTTCGGATCTTTGCGCTTGAGTCTTCTCCACTTCCGACAACTTTGAGAATGCCATCCTCTAAAACCGTCCGCAACGTTCTTGACGCACTTCGTTCTGTGTAGCAATTATCAATCCCCAGGAGTTCCTAGGAATCGACGGCCTCCGGCCTAATGTCAGAACCTACTAAACAGAAGGAAGTGCCCGCACGGCCCTACGGTCAACCCGGATGTAAGGTTCTTTTGATCAAACAATATATACAAAATCTCCTAGCTGTGGAAAAACACACACGTGGAAAAGAACTCGGAATGTAAACAGAAACCACAATTATTCAAAATGTTCAAGATGATAATGGGGGTAACGTGGATTTCAAAAAGGAAAAAGGAAAAATAATTTATTAGTCTCTGGTATTGGAACGAAGAAAATATCTGCTTTTTCCAGGACGAGTCTGCTCTTCAAACAATTGATCGGATTGTGGAACAGAGTCCTGTCGGTCAGACGATAGTTCAGATCTTGAATTCTCCAATGGCAAAGGTTCAACAAAGTTATCTGGCTGCACTGAAGTATCTCCCACAGGCTGAGCGTCACTGAACGGCACAAAGTTCGGCAAAGCTTCTGTTTCTGATGCGGCGATGCCAGTCCTCACCCACGAGTCCGCTGGTAAAGGTATTGGTACCTTTTTGGTGTGGGTGGCGTGCACCCAATGCTTGCGGCCCTCCAAACGAACAGCAGTTCTCGTGGCGAGTAGCACCTGGAAGGGTCCCACAAACCTCGGCTCGAGGTTTCGCTTCCGGCCAAAATTTCTGGTAACCACCCAGTCTCCGGGTTGGAGCTGGTGGCCTGGACCCTCCGTCTGCGCCGGCAGTGCTTCAAAGACCTGTTGATGAATTAACCTCAGTTTAGCAGTCAGATCATGAAGGTAATCAATTAGCATTGGATATTCAAGATTTGTGAATGAACTGGGTCTAGGAACCCCCCAAATATTTGCAGGACGGCCGAACACAATCTCATATGGGCTGAGCCCTACTCGAGAGTGTACAGTCGCCCTAGTTGACAGAAGAGCCAGAGGCAAAGCATCAGGCCACGACAGACCAGTCGTAGCCTAAATCTTTGCGAGTTTTAGTTTTAGAGTACCATTGTACCCCTCAACCAAACCTGCTGACTGGGGATGATTGGCGCTGTGGAATTTTTGTGTAATTCCAAGGCCCTTACACACACTCTTCATCACACTCCCCACAAACTCACTTCCGTTATCAGACCATACAATCTGTGGCATTCCATACCGAGGAAAGTATTCCTTCAGTAGGACTTTCGCTGTGGACAGGGCAGTATTGTCTTTGAGAGGGTAAGCTTCAATCCATCGGGAGAATGCGCAAACCACAACTAAAACGTATTTTAGGTTATTACATCGCTCCATATGGATGAAGTCCAGCTGGATTACCTCAAAGAGACATGTAGGAGGAGCAAAGTGGCCAGGGGGTGTAGGAGTGCCCTTGCCAGGATTGTACATCATACATATCATGCAATTCTTGACCAATCTCTCAGCACACTTAGCGATGCCATCATTCTTCCATACAGGGGACAACAACTTGCAGATACCTTTCGCGCTGATATGTGACAAGCCGTGCGCCATAGTCACAACAGCTAGCACATATGCATCCGGCAACATCCATCTTTGATTCTCCGACAAATCAATCCAACATCCATTCGCATCCAACTTTCCTGTGCTCTCCTTCCACTTGGTCTTTTCAGTTTCGGTGGCCTCATTCTGAATCGCTTTCACACTTTCAACAGTATCCTCACACATACCAGTCTCTGCAGGCCACCTTACCGAACTCGTCACATACATTCTAGTTGCAAGGTTTCTAGCAGTCTCTTTAGCAATCTCATCAGCAAACGCATTGCCACGACCAACATCATCCGTCACCTTACGGTGCGCACTGCATTTAATAATCGCCACCTGCTTGGGCAATGTAAGTGCGTCTAAAAGATCATTCACAAGCTGTCCGTGTTGGATCTTCGTGCCATACGATGTCATAAAGCCTCTCACTCGCCACAATCGTCCAAAACTATGGGCGACGCCAAAGGCATATTGGCTGTCGGTAAACACATTCACCCGCTTTCCTTTCGACAAAACACACGCTCTCGTCAATGCGATAAATTCTGCAGCCTGTGCGGAATTCTGACTCAATCTCGCAGTTTCCACAACCGTACTCAACGTCACCACAGCATACGCAGTCGTCACATCACCATTCGGCAACTTAAAACACGAACCGTCCACATACAAAGTACCATCGGGTTCTTCCAATGGAGTGTTTTTTAGGTCAACACGACCCTTTGTTTCTTCCTCAGTTCGCAAATAACAATCATGTGGTGGTACCTCGTCTGATTCCATATTGGTTGGCAACAGAGTCGCCGGATTTAGGACATTGCAGCGCTTTATTTGAATGTGACTTGCCAAAAGCGTCAACTCATAACCAGACAACCTTGCGCTCGTCAAGTGTTGGGTTTTCGTACAATTTAAGAGAGTGTCAACTGCATGCGGAACCATCACCGTAAGCATATTATCCATGACCAGTCCCGCAGATTGTCGGATGGACACCGCAGCTGCCGCTGTCGCTCTTAGACAACTCGGCAACGCTCTAGCTACTGGGTCCAAGGCCGAGGAAAAATATGCACATGGACGCTGCTTACCGCCAAATTGTTGCGTCAAAACACTCAACGCACAACCTTCTCTCTCGTGAACGTATAGTGTAAACGGCTTACTGTAGTCAGGAGTACCTAACACAGGGGCCGAACACAATGCATCACGCAATTCAGAAAAACTCTTCTGACATTCTTCCGTCCATGGCAAAGGAGTTGGAACATCCTTGCACGTGAGGGCTACCAATGGTTTCGCTAGCAATGAAAAATTTGGAATCCATTGCCTGCAGTATGATGTGATACCTAGGAAGGCACGCACATCTCTCTGAGTTGTTGGCACAGTCATTCGAGCGATCGCTGCAATTCTCTCTGGGGTCAACCTTCTTCCCTCCTTTGACAATAAGTGACCTAGATAGGTTACTTCTTGGCAACAATATTGCAGTTTAGAAGGTGACACCTTGTGATGTAAGTCACAAAGATGTTGCAACAGAGATACTGTAGCAGTTTTGCAAATCTCTCGTGTGTCCGCAGCCACCAATAAGTCATCGACATATTGGATCAAGGCCGCACCAGCCGGTAACACAAACACGTCAAGTTGACTCTTCAGGGCTTGGCTGTATATCGATGGACTCTCACAGTAGCCCTGAGGAGCGCGTTTAAACCTAAAGCTGCGGCCACCTAAAGAGAAACCGAATAAGTCCCTGCTTTCCTCAGCAATCGGAATGCTAAAGAAAGCATTCTTCAAATCGATCACTGAGAACCAGGACGCAGATGCTGGAATCAGAGTCAGTAAAGCTGTGATGTCAGGCACCACAGGGAACTGAGGAACCACAATTTTTTTCACCTCCCGTAAATCAATGACAAAACGATAAACAGGAGGCTTAGATGGATCAGTGCGTTTCAGAACAGGCAACACAGGACTATTACACACGTTTCCCCGAGTCTCCTCAATAACATCTTTCTCGATCAAGTCATAGATGATCGCTAACAACGCTCGCTCACCATCAAGGGAGATACGATACTGGGGAATACGTGGTAATCGCACATTCGATTTCAATTGGACTACATAAGGGGAGATGTCAAGCAGGCCCACGTCATTGGGACCTGTTGCCCACAAAGATATAGGAAGAGAACTCAATTCCGGTGGAAGCTTATCAATTGACAAGTACATAGGAGAGATTACTCTCTCACCCAACGTAAGCTTTACTCCCGCAGGAGAACAATACAAAGTCGCATACAAACGTTTCAGCAAATCCAGGCCCAGAAGATTTACACCACAACCAGTAGTCAAAATCAAAGGAGCTTTCAACTCACAAGGCCCAATTGTGAGGGGCAAAGGGCGAGAAACCGGATTGCTAACAGGGGCGCCAGAGAATCCAACGGAAACATTTGTTAAGCCAGACAAAGGTGCGCCAGGGAGTTTCGAATGCATGATGGAACTTTTCGCTGCACCAGTGTCCAACAGAAAAGGCTCAACTACGCTCGATGTGGCAACTGCGACGTAAGGCCCTCTCTGATCAACCGGAACTGATACTACTCCCTCTCTTTGTCTGTGGCTGTCCTAGTAATTACTGTCATCAGTACCCTGCTCGATGTAAAAATCGTCCACATTGTACTGTGTGGATCTACCTGACGATGAACCACGCTGATCAAAACAATTATTAGAATCAGAGGAATTATTAGAACGCTCATTTTGATTCTGAGTAACACCACAACCTCTACCTCATGAAGCCTGTTGAGGACCACTACGACCTCCTCTAGATGAATTGCCATTATTTCGATCGCGCAGAACCGGACAATCAAATTTCAAATGACCCTCACCTCTACAATAGGCACATTGATTGTACCCAAGCATAGATCTCTGCGAAGAAGAATCATTCCGCGACTGCGACCTAGCGGACTCCGATTGTGATCTATTCCGTTGTTGAGAATCATTTTGATTTGAGCGCGGAGGATACGCCTGCTGTAACAGAACTTTCGTTTTGAGTTCTTTCGTCTTTTTATCTGCACGATCATTTTCCTCCTTCTCTCTATTTTCATAATATTGAGCCGTGGCCAATATCTGAGCAGCGGTCGAAACAGCCCACGTACTTTCTGAATTTTTCAATTTGTTGCTAAGTTCGGGCAACAAATTCGATACAAATTTATCCACAAACAATCTCTGACCTCCCTCAGTGCTCATATCTTGACCACTGTGATCGATGAATGCCTCCTCAAATCTCGTAAAGAAATCGGAGACACTCTCGTCCTTCTTTTGCTTACAGGCAGACAGTTTATCCCAGTTAACTTTCATTGCTGGCATAAGTGTCTTCATAAGGGTAATTATTCTTTGGGGAAGATCAGTAATGAGCTGTTCAGGCTTTGCCCCACCAACTTGTCGTACGTCAGCCGCCGTGAGAGCAGCCCAATCACCGCCTAACTCGGCTGCGTGATCTTCGTGACGTATTTTCGCCCATACCGGTTGCGGTACGACATTACCAAACAACATGTCGATGTCGGCAAGATTCATGATCGTAGCATCCACTAATTGGGACAACTCTTTATAGTACCCTGCAGGATTTTTGCGAAGGTCAGGCAAAGTCTGCTTAGCCTGCAAAACTTCCGATCGTTTCCATGGAAGGTGTATCCACACTCTCTGGAAGTGTGGCGGAATAGCAGGATTAGCGTTCGCATCACCTAGCATCCACACTGGCGGAACTTCACGCATGGGATACTGACCAGGCGTCGCCATCCATTCCTCAGTTTCGTCTTTAAACAATGCTCGGGGTATCACAGTGGGACGAAAAGATAGAAGATGCTCAAGAGCACGTCGAACATTGCTACCCACAAGTATACCACTCGAAAACTGAAGCTGAAGTTCAGTTACGTCAACCAGTGGATATCGCTTCACGTAAGAATTTGCACATTTCATCAAACACGAATCTCTGTGTTGGCACATTGAATTGAGAGAAAGTCTCAACAATTATGCGCGGGGGATTTTTAAGGGGGTACCTAATCCAATTACGCGCCATTTTAATTAGCGTATCACGTTCCCTACCACCAGGAAGCTGACTCCGTCGTTGGGGAGCATCAGAATCATCAGACCCAAGAAGCGGGCCAAAAGGAGAATAAAGATTAGCAACAGTGTTAGGAATGCGTCTTCGAACAGACGGAGAAGAGGAGTAAAGTGCAGGAGCAACAACATGAGGGCTAAAGACAGGAGCAGCAGGAGCAGTAGGAGTAGCCACAAGAGCAGACGTAGCGGGAACAACAGCTTGAGAAGGTATAGACAGTGGAGCAGTAGGGACAGTAGAAGGTAGAGGAATAGGGACAAGAGGATTCGCAAGGACAGGACCAACGACAGGCTGATTAACAGCTGCCGGAACAGCAGGTTGAGGAACAGGGGGAACCACAGGGGCTGCGGTATCCTGTGCATATGGAGGTGGCGACTTCAGTAGATAGGACAACAAAGGGTCCTCTACTGCTTCCTCTCCCTTCTTATCAGTACCCGTCGGTAAAGCGGGATAACATTTATCCACTGTCATACGTTGTAATCTATCAAAAATTTCCTTTTCCTTCTCTTCTTTGTCTCTCTGAAACTGCTCTGCATTTCTCATCGTTGTAACGATACCTTCTCTCTTATTACGTTTAAGCTGTTTGATTTCTTTCTGCTTGGCTTCTTTACGCCATAACCGAAAGGAATCAAACATGGCCGGCCTTGCTTTCTTCTGAAACAATTTAGCTTCAAGATTATCTAAAATCGGGGTCTCAAAACTACCATGAGGTGGCCAACTAAGGACACCGTCATCTTTAGTATAACGAACCCAGCAATCATTGAATGTGATGGGACCCACACCATGGCGACTATATAATTCATAAATTGGAGTTCCAACTGGAGGTATCGGACATGAGTCCTCCAATCGGGAATCCGCACCACAACCTCTAAAGCAACTGAACAAAGTACTACGGCCAGGCATCGTGCACACTAACCGAGTTTCACAAACGTCAAGGGTTATTGGATTACAATGTCCCTGCAAAAGTGCAAAAACCCTCGGTTTTTGGCGACTGCAGTCGTCAAATAGAACAACTAAGAACAAAATACGAAGAACCACAAATGCAATGGAACCATGCAACAACTAAGCACCCACAACAACTAAGAACTCTGGGAGCGACCCACAAATACTTAACTCAAAGAACAATGTCGTCACCAGGAAGACCCGTCAATCGTCTCGCTGTACCAAGGTCTACGCCAAGTGCCAAAACAGGTCGACAGTCAGGGCATCAGTCCGTCGCAGCCGTCAGGAGGCGGGGATCTTCGCGGGAAAAGTCTTCGGGCCACTTGTTTCGACAACAGGATCGATGAAGCGGGGTGCACCTTCCCTCGGAGATTTCACACAAAGTTCCTCACGATCGTCGGGCTTTGGACCGGTACCGCTGATGCCGCCCCACGTTGGGCGCCAACTGAAGGACTGGGTTTTTCTAAGACCCAGCGGTGCCAGGGGACAACACCTGAAACCTTCGTGGGTTACCTGTTCCGGCGTACAAATGACAGAGACACGGGACACTTCCTTCGGCATCAAAGATTCCAGGTTTATTTACTGCAGGGAACACAGAAGTCACAAGAAGTACATAGCATGTAGGTTCAAGGAGACTGCTGCAAATTGTATCTGTGGATCGCTCTTTTTATACAGTTTTTCGTCATAGAATAATATGACAAACAAAAGGTTACAACCCAGTTCCCACAGTAAATTTCATAGGGGGTCGCTTTCATGTATTCAGGGCTCGGAACATAATTACAGTAGCATTGCCGGTTCCCAACTGTAAAAGTACATCTTCCCACCATTCGTGCATTCCATTCCGGCAGTAAACGAATCAAGGAAGAGTCAGAAACAGGTGCAGAGGAAGACAAAGATAGTCAACAAATTGAAAAGAGTGTAAGGAGGTGGTATCGGAAACACGATTGCAGGGATCAAAGGAGACGCGCCTAATGAATGCACAGCTGAGACAATAGGCTGGTACGGCAAGATGAGCCTCGAGCGGGGCCATCTGCCTTACAGTGTCATCCCCCCCGCAAGAGTTTGGGAATCCCAGGGTCACGAAGCGGACAGTGTCCGTTCGCTGGCTACTTGAGGGCAAGAAACAAAATGGATGCCGTATCTAAAATGGAACCCGTGGGCTCAGATGAAGAAACCCACGAAACAGACGAACGGTTTAGGTTAGCACAGCGAAAACGCGTACACCCACTAAACTCGTCATTTGCGGTTCATAGATACCAAACTCGACCATATTCGAGCAAGTCGAAAACACCACTTACAATTGTCACGGAACCTCATGGGGCAGGGAGGATCTTGTAAAAAAAAAAAAAAACACGTACCTACCGACCGGCTGGTTGGCCGTCGCCGCCTCTTCTGCATCCCCTTCTGGCTTCTTGGGAAAAACAGGAAGCTGGAAGCATCAGGGCTCCCAAGCTCCCCGCAGCCAATCACAATGCTGCAATACAGCGTTGTGATTTGTCTGAGCGATATGACATGGCGCTCAGCCAGGGGCTGGAGAAGTGGGAATGTTCTCCACACAGGCTGTAATGCAGCCTGCATAGAGAACAGGGAAAGGGAGCATGACTGTTTTGAGCAGCTCGAGAAGGCTGGCCAAACAGTCATTGTGCACTTAGGAGTACCGGTCCCTCTAGGGCAGGCGCGCGCGCACCTCCTCTGACCTCAGCACGCACCACCTCGCGTGGAGCGCTCACACAGGACGTCGCTAGAAAGAGTCGCGCTGCCGGCCTCTTTAAGGAATCGAGCAGCGCGATTCATGAATGAGCGGGTGTGAGGAGTGCAGGTAAGGAGGCGGAGGCGGGGGTGGCTTGTGGGCATTGTGGCGCTTGCGGCGATGCGGGAGCGGGGCAGACTGTGGCCTTTTGTTTAAATATTGTTGTTAATCAGAGCCCCTTCACAGGCTCCGATTAACATCAATACTTAAACGAAAGGCCACAGTCTGCCCCGCGCTTTACTAACAAAAGCGTAGACAGTTTCCAAACACAGCGTGTGCTAAAGTAGACTCTGTGTTTGGAAACTGACTACGCTTTTGTTAGTAAAGCGCTGGGCAGACTGTGGCCTTTCGTTTAAGTATTGCTGTTAATCGGAGCCCGTGAAGGGGCTCTGATTAACAACAATATTTAAACAAAAGGCCACAGTGGACAGTCAGGAGGGCGGGGCCGCAGTGGGCACAGCGGCTGGGTAAACGAGCGGAACAGAAGGCAAGAGGGCATAAAGGCACAAAAAACGAGTGGGACAGAGCCAGAGGGCATAAAGGCACAAACAACGAGTGGGACAGAGACAGAGGGCATAAAGGCACAAAAGTGAGTGGGACAGAGCCAGAGGGCATGAAGGCACAAAAAACGAATGGGACAGAGACAGAGGGCATAAAGGCACAAACAACGAGTGGGACAGAGCCAGAGGGCATAACGGCACAAAAAACGAGTGGGACAGAGCCAGAGGGCATGAAGGCACAAAAAACGAATGGGACAGAGACAGAGGGCATAAAGGCACAAACAACGAGTGGGACAGAGCCAGAGGGCATAACGGCACAAAAAACGAGTGGGACAGAGACAGAGGGCATACAAGCACAAACAAGGAGTGGGACAGAGGGCATAAAGGCACAAAAAACGAGTGGGGCAGAGGGCATAAAGGCACAAAAAATTAGTGGGAGAGAGACAGAGGGCATAAAGGCACAAAAAACGAGTGGGACAGAGCCAGAGGGCATAAAGGCACAACAAACGAGTGGGCCAGAGGGCATAAAGGCACAAAAAACAAGTGGGACAGAGGCATAGGGCATAAAGGCACACAAAAAGAGTGGGACAGAGGGCATAAAGGCACAAAAAACGAGTGGGACAGAGGGCATAAAGGCACAAAAAAACGAGGGGGAAAAAAAGTGGAACAGAGGGCAGAAAGGCACAAAATACGAGTGGCACAGAGGGCAGACAGGCACAAAAAACTAATGGCACAGAGGCAAAATACAGAAATAGGGGCAGCTTAGAACTGAAGGCAGAAAGGGCAGAGAGGCACGGGGCAGCGAGGGGAACAGAAGGGAAAACTGGGCAGAGACACGGGCAGCGAGGGGTACAGAAGGAAAGACCGGGCAGAGTGAGCACCGGGACAGCGAGGGGAACAGAGGGAAGAAAAAGGGGCAGGGACCACGTACAGGCAGCGGGGTAGACAGACAACAGCAGTCACCGGCACAACAATGAAAATACAGGCAATACAATAAATTTGCAAACTGCCCTTAAGACCCTTATTGTGGCGCTGTATGTGTGAAAATGCACCATCTTTCCACTTTTTAAAGTAAACGTTTTGAGTGCCATTTGGCGCCGCAGAAACGCGCGGTTTAGTTCCTGGCGCACAAAGCCATGGTTGCAGCACACAGAGACCCTCCACTGCCGCACACAGAGAAAAAAAATTAGAGGGAACACTGCTTAGGAGTATTGTACCACTCCTCCCCTGCTCTGCAGCCCCGCCCACCTCACGCCAACTGCCACAGCATGAGGGCAAACTAAAATGATAATAACGTTACGTTAATATCATGTTACTTTTTTCTTTCTTTTGCTGCTTCAAGGCAGTGGGGCAACACTCCTCCCCCTTAGTGGAGGAGCCGCCACTGGTTATATGCCAATCAGCCTTGGTCTTACTCCATTGTAAATGGTCTAGCCTTAATTGCTAAGCCAGATTTACTCTGAATGGCTCATTCACTCTGACTGAGAAAATGAACAACCCAGACCATATTAGCCCTTATTGGAGGCTCATAATTAGGGTGCACCTCATGTCCTGTGGCACACTGAGCTGTGAGACTCAGGCACTTGGTGCGTCTCACTGGAAAAAAAAACAAAAAAACGCTAAGGTTGGAATACTTAAATGAATCAGTCACTGGCAATTACTCTTGGCTGCATTCTAGTCCATTAACCATATCCAAATCAGCCCATTTTGTTCAGAGTCGACAATACTTGGGAATTTGAGTTGGAGTCTTCCCATTAGAACAAGGCTGATATGCAAATAATTGGACCCCATCTGAAATGTCACAGTGAGCAAAGCATGGACTGGAAAATAAACCAGGGCACTTAGAAGTTCTCTCCATAGTTTTCTTTGAGATTTTGAATAATGAATTCCCAGAAGGCATCTTAGTGTACACCACAAGGTGAAGGGCAGTGACTTCTGCACCGGCTACGTCTCACTGAATTAAACAAAATAAAAATGTGAGTGGCTAACCAGGGGTTAGGGATCATAGCCCTGCAAGATTGTTTTAGTGGCTAGTTCCTACAGCAGATTCCTCCTCATCACCCTCCATTATCCCCTGGTGAATTAGTGCCCTGACTAATGAGATTCCAAGGTATGCAAACATATTCTGTTTTGTATTTGTCACTATTATTGCTTTCTTGAGGCTGAGGCGCGGTAAAATTCCAGGAACTGATGCCAGTGCACTGATTTGCACCTAACATTTTGGTGGGGGTGATGGAATTTGCAAACCTCCCCGATGGCCCCCTCTGCTGGTGAAGTACTCTTTGCTATTGTACACAAAAGAAAAATAATTGAAAAAGAGCCAGTGCAAACAATGAAAGTGGTACACTTTTAATGTCATGTTTTTTTTATCAAGAATAGAGGAATCTGAAACATAACTAAGTTTTATAGATTGCTTTGTTGATTTAGTTTTCTTATTCACAGATGCCTGTTGCCAGACCTAATAAAATGAGCATTGTCAAAGTTAGTATATCCAATCATGATAAGCTAACAACTGTAAACCCAAGCGTGCTCAAACGTGGTTTATGTGTTGTGGCTCAATAAGCCAAGCCTGTTGGCTTAGCCAGTGCGTGTTACTTCGAAATCATTCACAGTGAAGTAGGTTGGAGGACACATAATTAACTCAGTACCATGTTTCAGGAACTAATAACTTGCTTTGTGATATAAATGTATGGTTAAGTATCTGTTTCATCTGTTTCTCGTGCTTTTTCGTTTGATACAAGAGCACACAAAGAGGTACAGAGAACATTAAATGAGAGCAAAACAACTCTTGTGAGGAAGAACAAAGGAAATCTAATTTTAAAAACAGCACTCAGCACCCTACATTCTCTGGAACCAAGGCACTGAATAAACACTGGCCATTGATATTAAGATGATTATGTATTTGACTCTGAGTGTCCTCCTGGGTTGTTTTGAAGTGTTGGGTAAACAGAGGCAGGCTGCTGTTTTATTAAAGGTCTAAGGGTTTATGCCATCGTCCTTCACCTGTAGCTCTAAGTGAAGTTGTTTGCTATACAATATGCACAGATCCAGCAGTGAATTGGGTCATATCTATGCAATGGAACGGGCCAGTCAGATGGGTCCACCTGCCCAGAAATCAGCAAGGCTAGCCGGACACATTACGATCAGCCTTAATGTGGTAGGGGGTAGTTGGTTTTCTTTCTGGCTGGCAGGGCTCAGCATACTTTCATCTTCTGATGCAGATAAACGTAGATTCTGGGTCATAGCTTCACAATTTGAAAGGGTCAACATGATATGACCCATTTCCAAGGATTCAGTAGGGCTAGCATGAGACATTGGGCCAGATGCAGCAAGCGAAATAGCGATCGCAAATGCTGAAATTTGCAGACTAGCCTTGTGCAATGTAGAGAAGAAAAATCCAATCGCAAAATAAGGATTTGCAAAAAACGAGACCAACCATTCTGAAAATCCTTATTTTGCGAATCTGACCTACCGAGTCCCAATTTAGTAAAAAGCGATTTCATTGAAAATCGCTATTTGCGACTCGCAAATTACCACCAAATCAAAGCGGATGGTAACCAGGTGCACTGTATATAAAAAGCCCCAGAATGCATCTCTTTTTTCCACAATGGCAGCCCTGTATGTCATAGCAAGGAGGATGCGGATGCAAGCACCAGCACAGAGGAGGAGGAGGCGACAGGAAAGCATATACAGAGTGCGCATTACCCTGTTCCAACTGACAGAAGAAGAAATACATGAGAGATGCAGGCTTGACTCCACTGCCATCCTCGACCTGATACATGACCTGCATCCAATCCGGCAGCATCAAACATGCAGGACCCACGCAAAGCAACACATGTGCAGGTCCTGTGTTCACTGCACCTACTTGCATCAGGTAGTTACCAGGGAGTGATAGCTGTAGCCGGAGGGGTCTCACAAAGTTGCCTCTCACGCCTCCTCAACACCTTCCTGGATGCCATGCTTCAAATAATGCACCATTACGTCCAGTTTCCCACCACGCAACAGGAACTGCATAAGACCAAAATGGATTTCTATCAGATGGCTCAATTCCCACATGTCATTGGTTGCAGTGATGGGACATATATTGCAATCTGTCCCCCCTCTGCTACTGAGTATGTATATCGGAACAGAAAATCCTATAATCCATTAACGCCCAGGTCATTTGTGATGTGTCCCACATCATCACTGATATAGTAATAGTAGCAAAATTTCCAGGAAGTACGCATGACTCTTACATCTTCAGGCATAGTGGAATCTCTACACGTCTGACTGGGGGATATTTGGAGAAGGATACTTGCTAGGTAAATGCATGTGACACACTCTGTTGTAAACCTTGGATGTATCTGCAGTGGCCTGTGATTGATGTTTCATCCTTTCCCATGTTGGTGACAGTGCATATTCAGTGCATTCATTCATACTCACTCCATTTCTCAACCCATCTACCCCAAGTGAGAGGAGATACAATGCTGCCCATAAGTCTACACGGAATGTGGTGGAGTGGACATTTGGATTGCTGAAGAGCAGGTTCTACTGCCTCCACAAAAGTGGAGGTGCACAGCAGTACTGCCCTGAGATATGCTGCAAAACCATTGCAACCTGTGCCATGCTCCACAACCTGGCCACAAAGAAGGGAACCCCAGTGGAAATCACAGATTCGGACTCTGAGGATAAAGAATGCCCATGGCCATATCACAGAGCAGTAGGTGGTGTAGGAGCCGCAGATGGGAGCCACAAACATGATGAGATCACACTCAACTATTTCTAAGTGAGTAATGACACAAAGCTGATAATGAATTTTGAATAACTGTGTTTTATTGTCCTTACATCGGGCAATATGTTTGCAAACAGCCTCACAATCCTGGCCTCTGTGTGCCTTGAGTTGCACACCATGGCATGTCAACACTGCATGCATATTGACAACCCTTTCAGGGTCTCACATGGGTTACCTCACCCATCAGCAAATGTCTGCCACAGCGTGAACTTATTTCCTGCGCCCACGCACAGCACTGCTACGGTCAGTGTTCACACTTCCCTCCCTTGACGACTGTTCTGCTGCTGGCCCTTGCCTTGCACGCTGCCGTCTGGGCTCAGTGACAGGTGGAGTGATGCTGCTGCATCTGGTGACCTCCTCACTGTCCCCACCATCCTCAGTCCCTGTGGCACCTATGTTGGCTATCTGGAGCAGTTCAACAGCACTGGTAACCTGAACCAACCCCCTTGCAACATCCTGGATGCACTGGGCCATTTCCACCTGCATGGCAACTGTGCGTCTGCTCAAGACAGGTGTAGCATTGCATAGGCAGTTGACCGCCTTTGTGTACCCACCCATGCGTTGTTTTTCATGGCGCCTTGAGGCCTGTTGCCTCTGCATGGTGGTGCATAACTGCTGTACTGCCACAGACTTTCCTTCATGCACTCTGCATTGGCCCTCTGACCCTCTGAAGTTTGTGTAAACCTCTGCGAAACGCATTGGCATGACAAAAGAGGAATGGAGTTTGAAAGAATAAAAGAAAAGGAAGAAATCTTCAAGAGCCCAATTAACTGTCCTATGTTTTTTTGCGAAATTAGTATTATTGTTGTGATAAGTGGTGTGCTGCGATCATTGTTATAATATCACTTCCTGTATGTGATGTCATCAGAAAGCACCTGGTTGGCAGATTCTCTAATTTATGATTTTTAAAATAGCGATTTTGCAAATACCAAATCGGTATTTGCGATTCGGTATTCGGGATAGCGAATTTTAGGGAATCGCTAATTAATAGCGATTTTTTTCCTACATTGCCGTTTGCGATTCGTAAATAGCGATTCTGTAAAAATCGCTATTTAGGAATCGCTATTTTGACCTTTCATACATCTAGCCCATTGTTTCTAGCCGTAATGTGGTAGGTGATGCTCCATGTGATTGCATCTTCCAATGCTACTAAAGGCAGATTGCAGGTCATATAAATATAATGCAAAGGGTCAGCCTGAGGCACAGTGACCAGCCTTAAAGTAGTAAAAGGTAGTCTCGTTTTTACCTGCACCATGCCTGTATGATCCAAGATCAAAGCTCTTCAATGAACAAGGCTGGTAAAGGGGCTGCTCTCCCGGAGCAGACAAACGCTGCTGTCTCCACTAGACTTCACAACACACTCTGCAGGCTGGAACCAGCATTCAGGGGAGTTGAATTAGGAGTTGACCAGAACAGGAAATGATACCTATGGGCTACTATTGTTTTAGTTTAAAGGGCTCTGGCTAGAATTATGGCACAGTAAATGGGCAGGAGAACGGAAGAGTGGGTCTAGACCAGGTTAAGGAGCTTGGAAGGGAAGTTAACTTGTGAAGGCATATATATATTAAAATAGTTTTTCACCAGGCTCTCAAGTCAGAGTAGAGCTGGGCTAAGACTGAAAAAGCTTCCAAATCAGTGTAATGCTACTGTCCTAGTCCGCATAATGGAAACAGGGAAATTCTTCTTTCACTACTTTAACTCTTTATTACACTGAAAAAGAACTGGGCACACATACAGAGATGCGGCATCAGGGTAACGCAAGGGGAGCTAATCCGCTCTTACGTTGTTTAGGAAGCAACTTCCCAAGTTCTTCGTTTCTCACCCTTGCATGTGCAGGGTGCCCCTCTAACTTTGGTTTGAGCTATGACCTAATGAGGGGTTTCCCTGGCTGGTGCTTGTCTGCCTTTGCAAGCCTTTGAGAGTCTGAGGCGGCCTTGGAGCGTGAAGCTCAAATTGTGGCTTAATTTGCCTAGCAAGAGAAGGTGGAATCTGAGTTTTTTAAAGTTTGTGTAGTTTCTACTCAGGTTGCCAGCATTGATTGCTTGTCTACAACCTTCCTCCTTCATGGAGTGCATGTACTCAACAACAGGCACTATAAAATCTATTTAATTAAATGATGAAAGGCTGCTACTTGTGTTACCAATTCCCATTCTTGCCCCTTGGGCATCATTTTACTCATTCAATAGCACCTCTTCTTGGTGTGTGTTGCTGTATGGATTACTGGGCCTTTTCTGATTACCACCTTTTTCTAGTGTATAGGCACAGAGCATCCCACTGCCCCGTGGCTAAGGTGGTTATTCCTTATATTTGCAGGTCTATCGCTCACATACCCTCATTGATCACACCTCCAGGCACTGAGTCAGTAACACAATAAACGTGTCTTGGTGGTCATCAGGCACAACATTACAACACTTACTATATAGGCTCAAAACCAAAATAACAACATGAGATCGAGACACCCTACATTGTGTAGCTTGCTATACGTGTCGGTAAGCACATCAGCGCCCCACATAGGGGTCATTAGTGCTATACAAATACAATGTAATCATTAAATATAAAATACATAAAATTACATTTAAACATACTCTTTGTATATTACAAATAAAAAAAGTTAGAAAATAGTAAAACAATTTCAGTTAAAGATTTAAAAAATTGAAAACAATTACATTCTTTAATTAATAAAAGTATTAAAATGAATTCATATAAAATTAATCAACACTATTTAATTAGTAGATAAACTAATATGTCAATGCACAATTAAACTTATCAGGCAATAAAGTGACATTTATCAAGTAATGTATAAAATGCAAGTTATTTAATAAAATTGGTAATTATAAATGAAAAATAATATTTTAAATATTAAAAATCTTCAAAATGTTAAACTTCTTTAGAGCGATGCGGCCGGCCTCTCTGACCAGAGGGCATGGTGGAGATAGTTAAAAAATGCTTCTTGTAACTTGTAACTACCATTATGAAAATGGGGTGACCCAGTGGTCATGGACCTATGTTTAATGTGGTGCGAAAAACAATGGTCCTAGACCTAATTTGGTGTATGAAACAAATCACAACCTACAATAATTATTTGTTAAATTATTTCCTGAGCCCATATCCTGTTGGCTCACAGTAATTGATACAATAAGGCTACTGAAATGCAACAACCAAAACAATATTTCTTGAAATACAAAAGGTTTTATGCCATCATATTTAACGCAACAGTATATTCCTTACTGCAAGTGACAAATTGGACAGAGAGGGAAAAGAGAGGTTGCTCCAAGGGAACGTGCAGAATTAGAGAGTGCTCTAGTGTCTGAAGGGTGAATAGAATTCAGATAATGTAGTAAAAGAATTGGTTAAAATTGTTCATTCATTAGACTGATAAATAATTCTTAGTCTTTGTTCTACCTGGCCACATTCTTATCATTCCAAACCAATTTACATTCGATTTTGAAACACACAAATCAATTCTTGTGTGGCACGTACTCGCTGAATTTAGGGAATCCTCCTGTTTAGTTGGTGTAATAAGCGTCCTCATCCATTGGTGAAGGGTAAAGTACTGGCTTTAGGTTCTAGGACAATTAATGCTGGAACTGTAGAGACAATTTTCCGGCGTTCGCGGTCTGCCCAGGATACTAAACAGGAGGATTCCCTAAACGAAGCGAGGATTAGCAGGTGTGTGATACAGACACCACATCTGCACTCAGGTTGCCCCACACCATCCTGAGGAAGACCCGCAGGCTGAGGCCCCCAATTACCCCTTGAGCCCCAAGATGGGTTGAAACGTCGACACCCATATACATCTAACCTGGACCGCGAGTCCCTGACTGTAACGTGCCACACAAGAATTGAATTGTGTATTTGAAAATCGAATGTAAATTGGTTCGGATTCATAAGAATGTGGCCAGGTAGAACAAAGACTGAGAATTGTCTATCAGTCTAATGAATGAACAATTTTAACCAATTCTTTTACCACATTATCTGAATTCTATTGACCCTTCCACACTAGAGCACTCTCTCATTCTGCACATTTCCTTGGAGCAACCTCTCCTTTCCCTCTCTGTCCAATTTGTCACTTGCAGTAAGGAATATACTGTTGCATTAAATATGATGGAATAAAACCTTTTGTATTTCAAAAAATATTGTTTTGGTTGTTGCATTTCTGTAGACTGATTGTACCAATTACTGTGAGCCAACATGATATGGGCTCCGGAAATTTTTTGTCAAATAATTATTGTAGGTTGTGATTTGTTTCATCCACCAAATTAGGTCTTGTGACTTCTGAGCTCCTCCAGCACAGAGTATATGTGTTAGTAATTCCTGTAGTTATGTTTGTACTTGCACACTGGAGGACCCCAGGTGTTAATGGAGATCTCGCATTTCATGTCCCAGTAAGCCAATTACCCAGTGCAATGAGGCTGGCAATCCCTGATTTCACATGACGACTCAGACTGCAAGTTGTGCATAAAACACACCTTGTTGAGGGCAGTGCATGGACGCTGGCTGCTATTTTGCTCATTTAAAGGCGTCTGGTGGTTATCAAACAAGCATTGGATGTGATATTCAATTTCGTTAAATGTATTGCAATACATAGATAACATAATTAATGTCTAATAGAGTTAATGACGAAACATGTGTGCAACTTTACACGTGCATTTTGATATTGTGCAGCCCGGAAGGTACTTTTTTAAGAGTTGTAAAACATTTTTGCAATTTGGTCCCTTGCCCCCTAGATTTCCAGTGCTTAACTAGAGCATAGGTTAGTGAGTCTCTGCCACCTCGCCACCCTCTCTCCTGCAAGTTACCAAGGCGAGTCAGCGCTCAGTGCTGATATGGCAGTGAGCCGCAGGTCACAAGTGCGAATCCCAGACAGGCAAACTCGGTAGTTTATCTTCCTGAGGTCGGGATAGCGAGTTCCATTAACTGAGTAGCAGCAACACAAATGAATTACTTACAGTGCTAAGAGTGGTTCAAAACAGAAGTATGACGCAGAGCGCTATGTAAACAACAAAATTATAAGCAGGCGAAGATCTTTGGAATTCATTGGATAAAGATAGCGACCACTAAAAATTTCAGACAACTATTAAGAAGCATTCTATTTCCACAGGATATTCAGGAGGGGGGAGGGAACACATACGTTTCATAAGTTTATAAGGTGTAAAGTGCCATGAAGTGGGGCTCGTCCGTCTGCAGAAAGCACAGTGGGAAACCGCTAAATAGAAACAGTGGAGAGAGAATAGACGTCGTCCTGCTTTTTACCAGTAACACTATCGGGTTACTTACTGCAGGGCACAGATGCACTGATGTTGTTCCTTGTACTCATTGCCAACCACCGCAGTTAGTGCAGCAGTGGGGAGCGGCAGAGGGGTTAAGCTCAGCGCAGCAAGAAAATCTGTAGCAGGTCAGCGGCGCCTCCATACAAAAAAATGTGCTAAAAGTTGTTGAATACACTCCCGCGAAGGTTTCAGGCAAAAAAAAAAAAAAAAAGAAAAATGTGTTAAATATCGGCCTCCCTGCCCCCCAGGGCCCTCATAATCTTTCCAATACTGAACGTTTACAGTTTCCGGTGCGACTTGCTTTTGCAATGACCATCAACAAAGCACAAGGACAATCGCTGCAAGTGTGTGGATTAGACTTGGAGAATCCGTGCTTCTCACATGGACAACTGTATGTGGCCAGCTCACGCGTCGGAAAACCTTCTGATTTATTCGTGTACGCACCAGACGGAAAAACAAAAAATACTGTGTATCCACAAGCACTCGAATAAATGAACAGAATTAAAACAACACTTTAAAATGTTTTCCATATTAAAATGAATAACTTTCAATAAAAATGAAACAATTTAAATTAAATGTTATCATAACAAGTTTCTTTAAATTTCCTTTCTTCTGAGATCGCAGCAACGCGCGACGGGTAAGCTAGTAAGATTATCAAATATATCCATGGTGTACTACACACAAATTGATGCCTGAATTCTTCTTTAATCATGAATGGCATTAAGAATAGAGTTATCACGCTCTCTTTCTTTTGTTATCGGTATGTGTGCAACATGAGTGAAAGTGTGTATTTTTGAATTGAGAAGTGTGCATGTATGATTTGTGATTTTTTATATACTGTGAGCCACTGAATCGAGTCAGTCCAAATCTTAATGTATATGTATATGTTTTTCTTTTATTAGAAATGTTATATTCAAAGTGGGAAGAAGTTTTCTTTTCTGAAGAAGGTGGGGAGCTATTTTTGTTGGACCCATCGAAAAGCGTCGATGCTCTAGTTATTTGGGGACTATCACGGATATCAGACCTAGGCACAAATTTGCTTTTCTAATATCTAGCAAAAAAACCTTTGTTTGCGAAAAAGCGGTGTGCTTACACATTGTCTATTTGTCGAATTACCCTGTGGTTTGCTAACTTGGAATTATTTTCCCATGTTGTTTTTTGTCCCACTTTTTTACAAATGTATTTTGAATTGTAGTACTATAATGTATTGTGTGTTTTTAATGCTGAAGAGTTGCTATATTTAAAACACTTGAAATAAATTGTAAGCAACTTTTTATATTATATATGATTTTGCACTGATTTGTTTTTTTAGTTTACATTGTGGATGCTTGAGTCTTGAGTGTGAATATAACCATATGGTTTAAATGTGGTCTGTCTGATTCAATTGTTCAAACGGTTCCCAAGGGAATTACTTCTGACATTTGTCTCTTGGTACCCTAACCCTGCAGCAATTGGGTCCCTCTCTCTTTTTTCCTGAAGTTTTATATACACCTGAAAACACTCCCCCCACCCTGCACCCCCCCCCCCTGCCCCCCAAACCCCCTAAGGGCTCTGTAGCTTCGAGTTGGGAGGTGTCAGGCTCGTTTCCGCTCGTTGTTTGGCTTCAGGGTTCCAGGGGACCTTGGGCTGAGTCAGAGCCAACCTCAAGGCTTCAGTGGCTTGTCCCCCTCTAGTGAAAGCCAGAAACATGCTGTAACACTTACTGAAAGCTTTGCCTCATTGGTTTGCTGAAAAGTCAACATTTTGAACCGCATTTTAAATGTGTGTGAGACTGGAATGTCAATTTTTTTTTTCAGAATTAGTATCAAAAATCTGATATGCACAGGGCTTAATAAATTAAGGAACAATGAACTGGCAGAACCAGTGCAATGAGCTGACTATAGGGAGGCTTGTTTATTAAAATGACAATTGAAACACTTGGACTGTGAGATAACAGATCCTAATGAAGTTTTATGGTGCAATGGGAACAGCTCTTGCAATTAGTGTATCTGCTCATCAGTTTATATAATGGCATGTCTATTTCCTGTAAAATAATAGATTGCATGTGAAGTTACTTGGCTCAATAGGAAGGAAATTGCAGATATTATCCTAACAATTTAGATAATAGGGTAGCACTGAACCAAATATGAGGCTACAGAAGGAAAGCTGATAGGCAGGAGGCAAGGCGGGATCTGGGAGTCAGCGATTCATGTGAGAATATTAGGCCTAGGGAATGAAATCTTTGAAAATAACTTACACAATTCCACGTATAAGGTCATAAATGTGGAAGTGTGTTGCTCATTATTTAATCCTGGTGCTCTGATATTCCTTCATGAAAAATTGTTGTTCAGTGATTTTCATTTTTGATTTCTGTTTTGGGATCATTAGAGAAGTAAGTTAGCTTGAGTAGACATTGCTGATCCTGGACACATTTTTCTGGATGACATTTTTAAAAATGGCAGATGTGATTCAGTGATGATGTAATATTTCAGGAAGCATGAAACCTATATACTTCATTTTGGTGTCAAAACATAGGTTTTGGGGTTGAAGTAGTCTTACAGAGATAGAAAAAAAAGCCTCAGAGCAACCCTTCCACCATTTTCTAAAATGGAGGCTATAATAGAAGAAGAAGAGACATATATTGAAATGAAACAACAAGGTGTTCGTCTCCGGGAGCGGACATGGATCATCTGTTTTGGGGCTGTCCGCATTTGGAGGCCTACTGGGCAGAGGTGGAGGACCTCCTAAACGATGTGACCGACAGGGAGGTGGACTTCGATATGGCGGCGTGCTTGTTGCTCTGGTTCCCGCACACCAAACACACCAAGGTGACGAGCAAATTTATTGACTTGGGTCAGATACTGGCACAAAGAGAAATCTCATGGCATTGGAAGTCCAGGGGCGGGCCATCAGTAAGGAGGTGGAAGAATGAATTGTTGCGGTGGTCTGAATGCGAGAGCGTGCTCCGAATGAAACAGGCTGTCAAGCTTGGTAATGAGAAGGCCTTGGATGCAGCGCGTGCGTGGGAGTTGGTGGTGCAAGCTTTGCGTGACTCTTTAGTGGAAGATGAGGACTGAGTGAATGGGACCTGTGGACACTGCGTGGCGTACTAATTCAGAGTTGTCATTGACACTGTAGTGGGATCCATACTACCCTTTCAGACGGGACACACCCCATTAGCAGTTGCCGGGGAGGGGACATCGGGGGTTGTTCAGTGGGAGTTCGGGGTGGGCCGGAAGCCAGGAGGTAGGTTGTCCGCGACGGCGACCTCGAGCTAGGAAGGGCCAGTGGGGCGTAGGTGCTGAGCGAGAGGTGGTTAGGGGGCGCGGGCCAGGTATGATGGGCCCTACAGTGCTCGGGGCAGTCCGGTAGCGGATGGTGGCATTGATCGCGTAAGTGGGATGGCTGGCGAAGTTATTTGTTGTGGGTGGGGGGGTAAAATGCAGATACGTAAAATGATCTTTCGACCATGGTCCCTAAGGGACACTCACCGTGATGCTTTCCTACTATGTAGGGCACTATGCCGCCCGGCCTCCGGGATGCGGGCTGAATGGCTGTGTATGGTATACGTTTTAATGTTGATCGGGGGGGACATTACGGTGGACTGGTTGCACATTTGTATTCTGTGGTTTCTAATTCTGCAATAAAAACAAATTTAAAAAAAAAATATTGAAATGAAACAAATAATAATAGTTGTAATCCTTTTATGTATACAGCACACAAAGGTTATGATCTGTATATGACATTTTTTTTGTATTACTCCTGTTTTTGACACATTTTCATAGTTGACTTTATTTGTTTCGGCAATCGCTCGTTGTACATTTGCAGAATGTTGATCATTTGAGAAGAAAATATCGACAGGGACATCTTTTTGTAGCACAGATTTTTCAAGTGCATGTACCTTTATGTTCTGTGGGTAGAGGCTTTAGAAATTTCATAGGTTTTAGCACATCATCAATATCTTCCCAACCAAATTCACACTGACCTTTCGCTACATAAGCATGATCCAAAACATTTACACATCTTCCAAAATGGTGATAAATTTTACGCACCATTCACAAGCTGGAGCAAACAGTCCATATTACCAATTTACCAGCGACAACAGCCTCAAAAAGCATTGTCACGGATGACCCCAGCAAATATTGCGAATGAGATGTAGAGTAGGCGTTCCTGCGCAAAAAGCAGCAAACACATCACTTCGCAAGTTTCTCAACCACCAGCAAGATCATTGAAGAGAGTACAAAACAGGCGATAAGGTGTGTTAGTAGCATGACGTTTACGCCTGCTCTGATCTGGCGTAAAGTCGGACTACAACCTGCAACATGAATGGGAGCCCAGATCATGCAGCTTGGACACCCAACACTGCCCGACAACCCCTGCCACCAGCCCCTTCCCTGCCATCCCCCCTCACCCCCACCCCCCACAAACAAATGTTCTTGCAACCGTAGGAAATCTGAAACGTTACAAATTGGCTGAGGTCGTACAGTTATAATTAAAAAGATGCATGTGAGGTTGGATAAATAATCTCAGTCATCTATGGATTTACATATAAAACATTTAATTTAAACAAAACAACAAAATAAAAGTAGGTACAGGCATGGCATGTCATCCCTCAAGAATTTGTGAATCACAGGCTGCAAGACAAAAAGAAAGATAAGATTGTGTGTCATGCGTCCATAAAAGGAAAGAGAGAGAAAGAGAGAAAGAGTGAGAGAGAGGAAGAGAGAAAGAAATAGTGAGAGAGAGAGGAAGACAGAGAAAGAGAGAACAACTAAGAGAGAGAGGAAGAGAGAGAGAAAGAGTGAGATACAAGGAAAAGAGAGAGAAAGAGAGAAACAGTGTGAGAGAGAGGAATAGAGAGAGAGAAAGAGTGAGACAGAGAGGAAGAGAGAGAGAAAGAAAGAATGAGAGAGAGAGGAAGAGATAGACAAAGAGAGAAGAGTGTTTGAGAGAGAAAGAAGAGATAGAGAGTGAGAGAGAGAAAGAGTGTGAGTGACAGAATGGAAGAGATGGAGAGGGAGTGTTGACACTGTGGAGAAAATCCTCACAGCTTACCTTTCTGCCACCAGTGTATCTCCAACCATATGCCGGGACATAGTGCAGCCCTCAAGTTTAGTCATCTGAAATATAGTACAGAATCAGTAATGGCAGAGTACATACAACTGCAGACGCGTACATTTCTGTTTCACCCCTGCGCACCCAAGCTTCTGCACCCCATCAACTCCTGCCACCCAGAGGTGTCTGTCCGCCCTGGGCACTCAGGCTACTGCACCCCATCGACTCCTGCCACCCAGAGGTGTCTGCCCGCCTCTGCGCACCCAGGCTGCTGTACCCCGTCCACTCCCACTGCCCTGAGGTGTCTGCCCACTGCTGTGCACCCAGGCTGCTGCACCCCATCCACTCCCAGTGCCCGGAGGTGACTGCCCGTTCCTGTGCACTCAGACTGCTGCACCCCATCCACTCCCACTGCCTAGAGGTGTCTGCCCGCTCCTGAACACCCACGCTGTTGCACCCCATCCACTTCCACTGCCCTGGGGTGTCCGCCCACTGCTGTGCACCCAGGCTGCTGCACCCCATCCACTCCCACTGCCCTGAGGTGTCTGCCCGCTCTTATGCACCCAGGCTGCTGCACACTATCCACTCCCACTGCCAAGAGGTGACTGCCCGCTACTGCGGAAACAAGCCTCTCTGCTCACCTTCTGCCAACGGCGCATGTGTAAGAGGGTCCACCACCTGCCGAAGCAACCTCCTCAGCCGTTGCGTACAAGCGGTCAAGCAAAGCTCACAATTCAGAGTGGGTGTTGATTGCCAGGATGGCCACGCATCATCGCAGGCTGCACACACGTTCAGCTCTGGTGGCACTAACTCAGTGGAACTGAAGTAATCGCATCGGGACGGGGGCGTCGTCAATCTGTGAATCACAGCCTGATAGACAAAAAGCAAGATCAGATTGTGCGTCATGCGTCCATCAAAGGTGAGAGAGAGAGAGAGAAGGAGTGATAGAGTGGAAGAGAGAGAGATATAAAGAAAGAAAGAGTGAAAGGAAGACAGAGAGAAAGAGAGAAAGAGTGAGAGAGAGGAAGAGAGAGAAAAATTGTGTGCGACAGAGGAAGAGAGAAACAGGAAGAGAGAGAGGGGGAGAAAGAGTGAGAGAGAGAGGAAGAGAGATAGAAAGAGAGAAATAGAGTGAGATAGGAAGAGAGAGAATGACTGTGAGTGAGAGAAAGGAAGGGATGAAGAGGGACCGTGTGTGCCCACACTGTGAACAAAACCCTAACAGCTCACCTATCCGCCACTGGTGTGTGTGTCTCTAACCACGTGCCGGGACATAGTGGAGCCCTCAAGCTCACTCATCTGAAACATTGTACAAATCAGTAATGGCAGAGTACATATGACTGCGCACGCCTAAATCGCTGTCCGACCTTTGTGCATCCAGGCTGCTGCACCCCATCCACTTCCACTGCCCAGTGGTGTCTGCCCGCCACTGTGCACCCAGGCTGCTGCACCCCATACACTTCCACTGCCCAGAGGTGTCTGCCCGCTGCTGCTCACCCAAGCTGCTGCACCCCATCCACTCCCACTGCCCGGAGGTGACTGCCCGCCACTGCGCACCCAGACTGCTGCACCACATCCACTCCCACTGCAGGGAGGTTATTGCCTGCCGCTGTGGATCCAGGCTGCTGCACCTATCCACTCACACTGCCCAGAGGTGTCTGCCTACTACTGCGCATCCAGGCTGCTGCACCCCATCCACTCCCACTGCCCGGAGTTGACTGCCCGCCACTGTGCACCCAGACTGCTGCACCAGATCCACTCCCAATGCCCGAAGGTGGCTGCCAGCCACTGCGAAAACAAGGCACTCTGCTCACTTTTCACAACCTGCGTGGAGAAAAGAGGGCCTACCACGTGCTGCTGCAAGCCCCAAGCCCGGGGCCCGCGGACAGGGCACCCTGCATATCATGCAGCCCCGCTCCACACGCCACCAGGTCTCACATTTGGTGCAGCGTCTTGATTTTACCATGGCAGAGGACATACCAGTGCACCCCCCATCATCGCAGGTTGCACACCTGCTCAGCCCTTGCTGTGCCACTAACTCTGTGACCAGTGAGGCCACGCCACGTGGTGGTAGGCCCCCGCTGGCTCAGGCCTACACTACGGTCCAGCAGGGCACACAAAACCTGACCTGTCCAGACTCCCAGGACAGGGCATCATCGCAGACTGCACGCACGCTCACCACTTACAGTGCCCCTACCTCAGTGCACCGAAAATCATTGTCCCAAAGCGGTGTGCCTGTGCTGGCTGCAGTGCATCCGGTGCCACCAAGTCTAAAATGGGAATGGCACGTGCGCCCGGTCCTTTTTATTGGCAGAGTCATGTGTCCTGTGATGCATGTGCTTGATGGGTGTAGTCTGGGTGTAAACCAGCCATCAGGGAGTGGCTGACAACTAGACCTGCGAGCAGCAGATCACTACAATAAAAATCTGGGCCATATAGTGTTGTTGTCCCTCCCTGTATGCATAAGCAGAGTGGGCTGACCTGGTGTATGCCAGTCCTGTGTGAGGCTGTGAACAATGACTCCGGAGCTCTGGATGTGGTTCCATCCTGGGCTGTATGAGGAATCAACTGATGCGGGTGTCCCTGTTGTAGTGATGCCGCCACCCGGGCAGCAAGCACCAATGTGTCACCCTGTGATCCAAGTGTTAGATTCTCATCCTCATGTTCTTTAATTTGTGCATTACTTCATTTCTTTCTTTCAAATACTGTACTGCAACCTGTTGCTATGGTGCGTTGTATTCTATATTCTATTGGGGAGTTATCTAGAGGACTTCATCCTGAGCAGACGTACTGTGCTGTTTAAGAATAAATCAACTTGTGTTATTTTTAGGTCTCGGCCTGATCCAGCGCATGCGCTGCCTGTCCGAGACATTTAGTAGCTGCTTTTAAAAGTGCTACCAAAGCAGCCAACAGCTTACTGTCACGCGCACAAGCGTGTGCATCCCTAGAGTGCTTTAGCACGTCATCGCAATCATTTTTGGTTTCAGAGTGATCGCGATGACTTTCGTTTTCACGGCCGCGCTGCGTTACTTTTACTGGCACGCGGCCAATGCTTGTTTTGTTAGCCTGTCTCTGCTCCTGTTAAATGCTTAGTTTGTTTTACTTCCTATAAACCTTCCCAGCCGCTTTATTATTCTGCTTGCCCATGACTCATCTTCCCGATCTCCCGTGCCTTGCCCAACACCACTCCCACTTGCCCTCCGAGGTCGCTGCGTTCAGTGTCCTCTTTCCGCTCCACTGTGTATTGATTTCCCCCTCCCCTTTTGCAGTTTTATACAAAGCGATCTCGGCCCGTAGGTATTGGAGCGCTTTACACAAGCATCAGTTATATAACACACGGTAACATACATTTTTTGGTAGGGCCGGTATCGTTGTGTGTGTGCTGAATTGTCTTAACAATCAATGTTGGAGGGCTTTTCAACAGACCAGTAGATTGAGGTCTTCTTCAATTGTTGGTGTTTGAGGTTAGAGCTTTGGTTTGCTGACAGAAGCCACTTTGAAGCTCAGTCTCTGTCTGGAGCTTTCCGTGGCACCGTCACATCTACTTAAATTGCACAGGATGCAGAATAGCTCTAATAAGTGACAGCTCACAATGTCCCACTTTGATAGCTGCATCTAAAGATTTTCACTCGGCACCTCTTGGAAACGCCCCCTCTGATAACTTTGTGTGATGTTGATTCTCACATGCCATTGCCTATAAACAACCTGTAATGTTTTAACTTCTCCCTCTTGGTCTAATGTCACATGTCTCAGCGCCTCTTCTAAACAGCCCCTGGAAATCATCCCTGCCCCAAAGCACACTCTTGCTTAAGAGCTACATTTCATGTATGGAGCAAATGTAATTTTGCTGCAGTCTTGCTTAGCACTGTTTCTAATGTCTCTTTCCCATTTGTTTTTTGCCATTGTTTCTCATCTCTTTTTCCCATCTATCTCCCCTTCACTGGCACCCCACCCGCCCCCTTCCTCTCTTAAAAACCTGATAAAACACTACAGTTTACTTTGTCTGCATATAATTTCTTTCGTTATTATTTTTGAGGATCCCTGCCAGTGCTTAATTGCGAACTCGTACTTAAAGGCACATTTCATATCTGTGGGGGAGGGCAGCACCTAAAAAGGATACATCAAATCCATTCTGTGCACCATAATTAGTGAAACCAACAAATGGATCACTAGGCACTTGCACAGCCCCCTCTAAACACACTACCATTGCCGAGGCTTACAAACCATTCATTCCTGCTCTGTAGGCTGCATGTAAGGAGGCTCGACTTGCTTAAAATACTTTTGGGAATATAAAAACTGGTGTAAGTAGCTATGTACAGTACTGCACAAGTAACTAATTGCCACCACTTTGTTGCAAGCTTCTCAACCATTACATGTGCAGACATCACGCTGTACAAAACTTTTCTAAAAACAGTTGGCATGTTGTCCCACTACAGGGAGAGTTTGTGGAGGGGTGCAAGAGAGGTGGTAGGGTTTTTGTATCAGTGAAACCTAGGCACCAGCTGAGGGGGCCACTATGCACTAAGAAAACTTTGTCATAATTAAAGCTCAAGTTAAAACCAGCAGCTTTACTAAGAGGTTTACCTTGAACATAAGAGGTAGTAGCAGCATCGAAACTATAAATGACCTTAAAATGAGAAACCCACTGATCGTCTGTGGTTTGAGTGCTTATTATAGTTCAAATGCAATCACTTACCCTAATTGAATTGATTGTCTACTAGAGGATATTTGGACTGAGCCTCTGTAAAACCTACAAGACACGATCTTAATGCTTAAGCTCTGTTTTGGCCATTTTAAGGGCAAGTTTATCATGTGCTCAACCATCTATGTTTCTAGGTTTTGTAAATGGTGCCACCCACAAACGCCTACTGGCAAGGGAACATGAGGCATCATACCATCGAGCTGTTGATATTAAATGCTTTGGTCATGAATTAAGTAAGGCACAGAATTGAACAGACTGTCAGCCGTGAGGACAATGGCTTCACACCTTTCTGCAAGCGCTGTGAGGGAACGGCTGGACTCGCTGCAGGACTCGCTGTGCCGTGAGGGCAACGGCTGTAGTTCCGAGCAGCAACTACACATCCCAGCAGCCCCGGGGCCGGCGCACATTCTCCACGCAAGCAGCGTGCCAGGAGGCGCTTGAAGAAGCCGGAGCGACGTGAGCTCCGTGGGGGGCACAGAATTGAACAGACTGTCAGCCGTGAGGACAACGGCTTCACACCTTTCTGCAAGCGCTGTGAGGGGAACGGCTGGACTCGCTGCAGGATTTGCTGCGCCGTGAGGGCAACGGCTGTAGTTCCGAGCAGCAACTACACATCCCAGCAGCCCGGGGGGCGGCGCACATTCTCCACGCAAGCAGCGCGCCAGGAGGTGCTTGAAGCAGCGGGAACGCCTCTCGCACCATGAGTCACGCGGGGGAGCATCGCGGGAGAAGCCCGGGACAAGGGCGGGACAGTCTGTGGCAGTCCGGGGCAGAACGGGGCTGGACTGGGCCAAAGACTCTGGATGTTGCCGACGCCATCAACCTCTACACTGTGAGACTATGTGATTTACTTTGGTGGTGTATCACTGTTAGTGCTTTTTAAAAGTTTTCTGTGCCACCAGGAACTGGCGCTGATATAATCTTATTTTATTGTGCAATTCATGATAGCTTTCGGACATTAATAGTAGTTTTGTCTTAGTTATATATTTTTAAGTATGTCTAAACTGAAACCTGTGAAAACCCCACCAGTACTGGCTACACTAGATAATTACCTAGTTAAGGTGGTCAGTAAAATTAATAATGATAGGCGATTATCTCTAGGATTAGGTAGTCCCCCCTTGTCTCCCACTCTGCCAGCCTCATTAGTCCCAGCAGTATCAGATGATAGTAATGGTCTTAATAATCCCGATGCTACCGACAAGGAAGTGCCAGAACAACTGGTGTCTAACCAAGTTGTGCTGGATGACTCCCCTGATACCTCGGTACAGTGTTCCCCGGCCCCTGCCCCTAGAGTGGTTAGAGCTTGCAGGAAAGTTCAAATTAAACGAGGGGGAACCCGTAACACTAAAAAAAGAGCAGTTACCCCTCCCCAAAAAATTTCTGAGGATGGGGAGTCAATGGTTAAAGACTGCTCAGTTACATTGGACATTGGGCAATTTAATCTTTTGGTCAGTGTCATCGATTCCAAGATAGAAGGGATTATTAAACCCCTAGTGACTAAACTTGACCAGATTTCTGCTGAGGTGATAAGATTAGGGGTCCTTTTCGACACCCATATGGCCTCAATGAGAAGCTCTAAGGCCCCAGCTGAGAGCATTAGCGTTAGTGTTAGTAAAGCCTCAGTGAGAAGTTCTAAGGTCCCAGCAGAGAGCATTAGCATTAGTGTTAGTAAAGCTGCTCCATCTGAGGGGGACCATGCGTCAATGAGATAGTCACGCAGAACGCCTCTTTTGCGGCCTGTTTAAATAAGCAGGCCGCAAAACCAGATGAGATTAAAGCGGGATGGAATGAAGAAAAGAGAAGGCGCTCTATTAACCTCCCCCCTGATTGTGCACCATATGTGGTGGTTTTAACTAATGTACCACCCACCAAAACCCATACGAGCCAGATCCAGCAGGAATCTCATGAATCACTAAAAAATAAAACTATTTCTTGGTTGCATAGACAATGTGGGTTTCCAACTGCTTACTCTGATCAGGTGTTGACTACTAGAAGGGTCAACTGGATAGGGAACTCAAGGAAGAATTGCAGGGGTGATTGCATTATTGTTAATTTTAAGTACCGACAACACGCCGCCACTGTTTTGCTCAGAGCAGCTTCCCTAGCGACCCCTGACAACAGTGTGTGCGTGCGCTCACTTGGCTTTTTCTATAGCCACCTTAACAAAGTCCCATATGACAATAAAAGTACTAGGCTCTATCCACCTTCTCATAGGCCACATTTTGATATCCCGATTCAAAATCGATTCCATGCTCTAAACTCCTTGGATGCAAATGACTGACTTGCCCAGGACGGTCAGCCCACAATTGGTTATACAAGACAGTTGATAATATCATAGCACCGAAGTTAAATGTGGTGGCCGATTTAAGTCTGACCACTGAGTGTGGGGCCCAGAACCATGGAAACCAAAATGAGGGAGATGGCATTAACGGTCTTTTGATGTCAGATGGCACAGGAATAAGGGGTAAAGGGATCACAATCGTCAGTTGGAACGTTGCAGGATTAAAATCTAAGGGGAATGTCCTAGGTTGGTCGAATTTTATTAACACCTACGACATTCTCTGTTTTCAAGAAACGTGGTGCAGGGAAGATGTCAGTTATGAGGGATTTGTTTCTTATAATTTGCCAGCGCAGGGAACTGGACCTGGGAGAGGGAAAGGTGGTCTACTGATATTAGTATCTATCCTTCGCCCAATAGTAATAAAAAAGTATATAACTGTGGGAGATCATGTTCCGATTCTTTGGCTTCTTGAGGACAAAGGTCGTAATATCCTACTATTAAATTACTATAATAATATTTTTGATAATACTAGGGTGAAAGTAGTAACCGACCTGGGCAGTGCCATTGAAAATTTATGTTTAGAAGGGAATGTTACTTTTGATTTCATTTGGGTAGGTGATTTTAATATCACATTATGTGAACTGTCAACACAAAAGGTCTGTGGGGTCACAAATAATGCCGGATGGGATGATTTGCATTTTGGACATAACAGCTATGGGGATGCACTACACAAATTTATGGGCTGTTATGACCTGGAAATTTTGGACCACTTGAAAGATGTAAATGGCCAAACCATTCTGACTTTTAAAAAACGGTACTCTAGCTCTGTTATTGACCATGTGATTGTTTCCTCCGATATTATCTTGTGTGGTGCTCCCCCAGAATCAAAGTAACCTCATTAAGTGATCACAACTATATCATCTTGGACACTATTTTTTGGGGTGGTAGCTTGGTTAAAGTAGGAATTACAATCACAAATGTTGAGCCACACAGACCTAACAGAGTTAGATTAAGATGGGCAGGGGATAAAGCCCACAACTTAATCAGTTCTATAGTGAAGGATAGTTTGGTAGAAATATTCTTCATCCTTGAAAATAGCGCTGATTATGAGAAGGTTTTAATTTCTTTCCTTGGTTTTAATAATTCTATCGATGCCAGTTTTACTAAACATAATAGCGGTCAGCGTAGAAACGGACCAGGTTGGTTCGATCACTTATGCACTACCTCATTAACTAAACTTAAACAGGCGCTTGTAAAAAAGCCCAGGGACACCGCTTCAATTATCAAATTAAGAGTGGACTATAAGCTTGCACTGAAACAGAGGATGAGTGAGTTACAGCAGCAGTCCTGGGACTCCCTTGATCAAGCAGCGGAGTTATCCAATAGTACTCTGTTTTGGGCGACGGTCAATTCTCCTTTTCTTAAAGACGAAAAGATACCAGAGTTGACCTCCAATGTCCCGAGTGAAGGGTGGGTCCCTCACTTTTCAAACATCTTTGATACCAATGGAAGTGTAGCTATCGACCCTAGCAGGTGGATTGTTTTATCGTTGGATATAACAGCTGGTGAGGTTGAACTTGGCATACGTGCAAGTAAGGGGGGCAAAGCCCAAGGCCCTGACGGGGTGCCGATTGATGTATACAAGGCAGCACCTGAGATGTGGGGACCTCTCCTGGCTAATGTCTTTAATGCAGCTGTGTGTACCGAGCCCCCCCAAAACCTGGGGAGAATCTATCATTGTCCCGATTCATAAAAAGGGCAGTAGGTCTGATGTGAAGAATTATCGCCCCATTTCTCTTCTTGACTCCTCAGTTAAGATCATGAGTAGAGTCATGCTTGTCAGGTTAGAGGAATGGGTTGAGCGAGAGGGCATTCTGGCTGACAGCCAGTATGGCTTTAGGAAGGACAGGGGTACACTCGATCAGTGCATCAATCTTGATTTACTGATCGGGAAATATACTGAAGCTAAACCTGGCTCACTTTACCTCTGCTTTGCTGACCTAAGTAGTGCCTTTGACATGGTAGACCACTCTATCTTATGGCCAACCTTGCTACAGTTAGGAGCTTCTGGGGGCATAATCTTCTTTCTCGCCAGGTTGTATGGGAACCTACAAACATGTGTGCGCTTCGGTACTAAAGGAGAATGCACTCCAAAATTTAGTGTTAAAAGGGGGATTAGGCAGGGCTATGTATTGGCCCCCCTACTTTTTATATTATTTATTAATGGAATCAATGCCATTCTGAAAAAGATTAATGCAGATGCCCCCCAGATCAAAGGCGTCCCTGTACCGGTGTTATTATACGCCGACAACGCCACTCTACTTTCTAGAATCCCCTTGGGACTACAGCGTTTGATTGACAGTTTTTCTTCCTTTATCAAGGATCGAAAACTAGTTATCAACAAGGGGAAAACACACACTATGACCTGCGGGGTTAAAAATAAATTTTTAAATGCCTTTTTTATTGATAGTGAAAAGGTGCAGCAGGTAGACAAATTCTGTTACCTTGGCATCACCTTCTCCAAAGACAGGAAATGGACCGAAGAATTTAACAATATCCGGAACAAAATGGCCAAAAATGCCTACGGAGTTTTTAGATTTGCTGCTAAGGTTGGGGACCGAAGAACCAGGGATATGCTTAAGATCAATCAAGCAAGATGTGTTTCCATCGCATTATATGGGGCGGGTGTATGGGGCCACAGATGCGACTATAATTTGCAAATAGAGGAAAATTATTTCTTAACCCCTTCACTGCGGCAGCTATTCCGCCACAGTGCTAAGGGGGGAGGGCGGCCGAGCGATGGGCGCATGCTGGTGATGGAACCGCTCCGTCACCAGCGATGGTTGCACTGTGCTTATGACGGAGCAGTACCGTCACGGCCCCGCCCGCTCAATAGAACGCTCAGCGCAGGTGCGGAATCCGCGCCGCGCAAGCGTGCCGAGCAGGCCGTGACGGAACCGCTCCGTCATCAGCACAGCGCGACCGCAGCTGATGACGGAGCGGTTCCGTCATCAGCAGGGGAGGGGTAAAAAAGTTCCTGTGTCTACCAACTTCCGCTCCAACTGAGTTAATTCACCAAGAATTAGATATAAACTATTTAACTGATCTGTTATCCCTAAGGCCACTAATGATTTGGCCTTCTATTTGGCTTAAGGCGGAAAAGTCTTTTAACAGGTCTATAATTGAGGATTGCTTATCATTGAATAAACATCTTAAGATACCTTGGGTAAAATATGTTGTTGGTTGTTTTTCCGAGATATTTAACTTGAATATTTTACTTGATCCAAGTGCAGCATCTAGGATACCCAAAGCTGAGTTGAAAAGTAATTTCTTGGCTTTTAGGGTGAGGAAGCGGGCATCAGCCTACAGATCCTTGACACTGTTGTGCTCTACACCAGATATAGCATGGTAGAAGGCTTTCCTTCGTATTTATCCATGGTGACTAGGCCATCTCATAGGTTTGTACTCACTAGACTCAGATTCGGTATGGCACACCATTTGGTGGCCCTCCCGACCCTCAAGAAACACCCTTCGGGGCCATTCATGTGTGATGGCGTTTCTATTCAGAGCACTTTGCACTTTTTACTGTTCTGCAAACTGTACTCGAATTTACGTACTGCATTCTTGAAACCAATGTTCGTAAAATATGGTGTACGTACAGTTAATCAGGCAATGATTTTAATTTTTAATCTGCAATCGGCCGATATCTGGTTTTATACAGCCACGTTTTTAAATTACTGTGTTAATGCCAGGAAAAGTATGTGTTTTTAATGAATTATGTCTGCAATATTCTTTGTAAACTCTTTTAGATATTGATGTATATGCTATTACTATGTTTTTTACCTTTGTGCTTTTATTGTCATTTTACATGTGCCGAATAAAGCTTCATGAATTGAATTGAAGTAAGGCATTTCTAATACCGTGACTTGAGTCAGTAAAAGAATCCATGATTTGCACCCAACTTGTGTTTCTGATAAACAGATAAAGAAATAAATTTAAAAAACACTGTTAAGCAGCGGTACTGCACTAACTGAAAACAGTAGGGTTGTTGTCCCACTAGAACGTAAAATTGGCACACAAACAGCCAAAACACTGGCCCTTTCAATGACCTTACATTGCCTTATAGGCAGGGCCACTGGAATTATACAACAGGAAAGGCCAAATTATGGGGCATGACTGAGTAAATTATGCGGCAAGAAAAGGCAAATTGTGCAGCTTAGTGCTGCATATTTTGTAATAGTATTACTTCATTATTTAGTGAGGTCAAAAAACATGAAGCATTGGCATAGCCAAAAGGTCTTGCTTTTGGGACCTTATAAGTATTTAGGTATGCTGCACAATATCCTTGTTCCAACAACAGCAACTGTTGCATCGCTAAACACTTATAAGGTCCCAAAGGCGGGACTTATTGGCTATGCCAATGCTTGTTATAATTTCGACTGGATTTCTTTTATTCTACAATTTTGGGCGACAATGCTACTGGATTGCTACTTTCCAGCAAAGGTGCAACCAGTTTATTGAACCTATGATCTATATTTTGGAATTTCTGTAATTTGAGAATTTTGTACCCATTTTTTTCTTCACTTACTTCTTGGATTTTTTTTGTCATTTTTTTTATACTGCAGTTCACTGCCTTTGACTACAAGGAAATTTTTGGCCGCATCAGAAAGTGCCACTCAACTGTAATCTGTTCCACTGTTTCTACTGACTCGGAAAGTGGGGACTGCTGTTTCGGGAACTAAGACCTCTGCCTATCCTCCGATAGTAGTAAATAGCACATTTTATTTCTATTTTTGTTCGTACAGTGTGGGACGTCGGTCCACTGTTTCAAAAGAAAAAGCATTACGAACGTTGAGCTTACCGCCTGCATCTTTTAAAGCTCTGTGCGCGCACCAGCACCGCACGTCCTTCATTCTTCTTTGGAATTCTTCGGCTATGAAATTTCATGACACTGCCTGACGTTGTGCATGACGCTGTCACGCATACGCGGCAGCCATTTTGTTTCTCTTTAATGATAGGTTTCCATGGCAACCGGAAACCGGATTATCCACACGTTTTCAGCGCAAATCTTTGTGGGAAATGATTTCCATACATTTTCACCACAAATGTTCGAGGGAAATGATGTTTATTCTAGAAGGTGAATAATTCTGCAGTAATTTGTGTATTTTTAGAAGTAAGTGAAAACACCTTATTTTTCATTCTTAAAGTTATTCTCTTCATTTTATTGAGATATTCCGCAGCATTAATTAACTTTTTGTTATAATTTAATGACATTTCAGTTTATTGTATTCTGGAATTTTCTGAGTATTGACATTTCAGTTCATTTTCATACTGGAATTTTCTGAGCATCATGCAATTCAATCCTCATTCAAAATTCCTCCGAAAAAAAGGAGAACCTCCATACCTTGGACTAGGTGGAGAGAAGAGTTTTTAACATACCTCAAAGCCATTGATGGAGACAGGTTCTCTGCTGAAAGGAAAAAAAAATATTCTTTTACACTCCTTAGGTTCAGAAGGTCAACTTGTTTTCAGAACTCTTCCTTCAGCTGATGGTAGTGGAGATAGAAATGTTTTTGATGATGCTGTGGCTCGTATTAAAACTAGATTCAAACCTACATCCAGTGTTGCTTTGAACAGATTCAAGTTCTATACTAGAGCCCAAGAAAGTTCTGAAACTTTTGACGATTTCCTTACAGCTTTACGTCACTAATCAGTTAATTGTAATTTTGGTCCTATTACTGAATAAATGATTAGGGACCAAATTATTGTGCACACTAAGAGCAAAAAAGTCCAAGAACAGTTATGGATCAGGGGAGATCTGAATTTAAAAGATGTCATCACTACTGCCAAAGCAATGGAACAGTCCAATAAATGGAGGAAATCTCTGAACAAAGAGTCCAAGGAAAAAGCTGAAGATGTTTGTGCTGTAAAAAATGATATTCCCTCCTCTTCTAGTCAACAAAATCTTATAAGATGTAACAAAAATTTTCATTGCTTCAGATGTGGAAGTCTTAATCACGGTGCATCTCATCCTAGATGCCCAGCTTTGGGTAAAGAATGGAAAAAGTGTGGTAGGCGTGGGCATTTTGCTAGTGTGTGCAACAACAACTATTCTAGCAATACAAAAAAAGGAAATGTTTCTTGTGTAATTGAAGAAAACGGTGATAAGAATGTTTGTGAAAGAGGCATAGTTGTTTCTATCACTGACGATAGCAACCAAGAAGATTTGTTTTCTCTGAAATCTCCTAAGTGTTCTGTTATGGTGTTAGGTTTAACCTTAAATCTTATGGCGGATTTGGGGTCTCCCTGGACTATCAATACCAAGGATTATTTTTGGGATGTTTTCGAAGGTGTGGTGTTGTTACAAAATTTAAAGAAGTCTACCATAATTGCCAAGGCATTTGATGGCACCATTATTGATATGGTTGGGTACATTTGTGTTGATATGTTTTTTAAAGGACAAATTGCTTTTGTGAAATTGTATGTTGCGATAAAGGGTTCAAATGTACTTGGGTGGAGAGAACAGGAGTTTGGGTATAATTCTTAATCCCAGGAAATCTGATCCTGTGATGGTAATAACAAATGATCTTCAAGATGATAATGTAGTTAATGACATTCTTTGTTCTTTTCCCAAGGTGTTTTCTAAAAATGTAGGGATGTTAAATAATTTTAGTCATATAATTAAAGTAAAAGAAGATGCAGTTCTGGTTAAACAAAAACTTAGGAATGTAGCAATTAATGTGAGAGGAGAACTTAAGCTTTTGCTGCAGAAATTGATTGAGGAAGACATTATTGAAGAGATAGAATCCTCTGAGTGGTTTTCTCCCATTGTTTTGGCGAGAAAGGCTGATAAAAGTTTGAGACTCTGTGTGGATTTGAGAGCTTTGAATGCTAACCTGGTAATAGATTGTCATCCCCTTCCAAAAATAAATGAAATTGTGTGTATGATGGAGGGAGCGAAAGTATTTTCCACATTAAGGGGCTCATTAGGATCGCGGTTTTCCCGCATCCTCCGGGCCGGCGGAAGCCACCACCGGCCCGGAGAAAGCGGGAAAACCGCTGCTGAGCCTCAAAAGACCCACCGCCATATTAGGATGGCAGTGGGTCTTGAAATGTGTGCGCAGCTTTTCCGCCGCGGTCGCCTTCCGACCGCTGCGGAAAAGCTTTAACATGGCTGGCGGTGTCTATCAGACACCGCCAGCCATATTATGATGGTGTAAAATGTATGCTTTTCCGCGGCGGCTTTTCCGAAGTGGAAAAGCATACGGACCTTCACTTCGGGGGCCCGTTGCGGGCCCCCTGGGTGAAGGGGGGTGGGGGATGCACATGGGGGGTACCTATGGTACCCCCCTGCATTTGCGTGAACAATGCAGCAGGCACCGCGCGGTGCCTGCCGCTTTGTGCATGCAAATGCACAACTTACATTTTTAACATTGCGGCGGGTGCTGCTTCAAGCACCCGCCGCAATGTGAAAGATACAGGATGTGACCGCCAGGGTGGCGGTCACATCCTAATTTGGACGGAGGGACCGCCGCTGCCCCTGCGGACGGTCCCTCCTACTCTATGGTGGCGGACGGACTCAGGTCCGTCCGCCATCATAATCGGCCCCTTGATCTGCGATCTGCAAAACATCAGATTGCTTTAACCAATGACTCTAAAGAATTTACTGCTTTTTTTACACCGGAGGGTCTTTTCCAATATAAGAGGATGCCTTTTGGATTAGCATCCGCGGCATCAGTCTTTCAATGTGACATGCATCACATTTTCAAAGGTCTAGATTCCTTTGTGAAATGCTTCCAGAATGATATTCTTGTTTTTTCCCGCAACAATGACAGTCATAAGAAACATGTCACTGAGGTTTGCAAGCATCTAGAGTTGCATGGTTCGACTCTTAAAGATAACAAATGTTAAATCTTCTGTAGCTCTGTTGATTATCTAGACCACACACTTACTGGAGATGGAGTATTACCGAACAAATCACTTGATGACGCTATTGTCAAAGCTTCTGCTCCAGACAATAAAGATAAACTTTTGTCGTTCGCAGGTTTATGCGAATACTATAGTAAATTAATCAAGGGATTTACTAAAAAAATGGAGCCCCTTAGGGAACTCACCAGAAAAAATGTTGAATTTCTTTGGGAGGACAAACAACAGAAGGCTTTTGAGTTGATCGAAGATGAAATTGTAAGAGCACCCACTCTAAAACCTTTTTGTGTAAACAAATTGTGCATTGTAACTGTTGATGCCAGTTTGTATGGTGGAGGTGGAGTTCTATCTCAAAGATGCCTTACAGATGAGTGGTGTGTTGCATTTGCTTCTCGTACCCTGAGAGAAAATATTCTGTTATCGAGAGAGAGCTCCTTGGATGTGTATGGGGAATTGAACACTTTCGTAATTTTTTGTGGGGTAACAGATTGCTTTTGAGGACAGACCACAAATGGTTAGTCTCTATCCTGTCTCCTGGAGGTGGAAGGAATGCTACTGCACATATTGGGAGACTCATGAGTAAACTTCAGGAGTACAATTTTGCTGTAGAGTATCTTCCTGGTGAAAGTAATGTAACTGCTGACTGTCTTTCCCGGTTACCTTGCCCTGGTGATGAGAAACCGGTTATGGGAGATGAAGTTGAGTTTGTAACCTCTTTCGAAGACCATGTTGTAAAAGAATTTTCAGTTTTATCTGAAGATGCATGGAAAAACAGAATCTTTGAGGACAAAATTTGGAATCAGTTGAGGAAATATATTTTGGAAGGTCGGCCAAAAGCAAGTGAAGTACCTGTGGAGTTAAGACCTTTTCGACAAGTATCTAATGATCTTGACTTAGAAGGTGATTTTATTTTCAAAGATGGTAAGTGTGTTCCACCTGAGCTTATGCAAGAGGAAATTCTTAAGCTTGCTCACGAAGGCCATATTGTTATGTATTCAATGAAGAGGCTGGTAAGATCAAGTTTCTGGTGGCCCAGCATGGATAAAATGTTTGATAGAGTTGTGAGAGAGTGTTCTAGGTGCATTTCCAGTGTCAAGATGTTGAGAACCCATTCCGCTCCTTTAATTCCTGTTCCTTGGCCAAAGAATCCTTGGCAAAAGTTAGCCTTTGACATTTCTGGTCCGTTTATTTTTTTACCACAAGATGCGCGTTTTGCTCTTGTATTAATTGATAATCATTCGAAGTGGCCGGAAGTAAGATTTGTCTCAAAAGCGACTTCTAAGACCATTACAGAATTCCTTAGGGAAGTATTTTCTCATGAAGGCACTCCGGAAACACTTATCACAGACAACGAACGGTGTGCAGTTGATTTCTCATGATATGAAGAATTACTTTCCTTAAGTGGTGTTAAACATATAACTACTCCACTTTACGAACCACAAGGTAATGGCCAAGTGGAAAGATTGTGTTCTTAAGGATTCACTACCAGAAAATCTGGTAGTGAGTGGAAAACAGTTGTGAGAGAAAGATTGTGGTTGTATAGAATTACTCCTCATTCTGCCACTAAACGTAGCCCTTTTCATCTTCTTAGAGGTAGAGATCCTGTTTCTAAGTTGTGTCCATGGTGGATAAAGAAAAAGCTCAATAAGGTGGTCTCTAATGATTTTCATAGTACTTCTTTAAGAGTAAAACAATACCAGGATAAAATGAAATCATATCATGATGCTAAATGGAATGTTAGAGTAACTTCCTTAGCTGTGGGTGATTTTGTGAGAATATGCAAACCAGGTTTTATTCCAAATAAGCGGAAGAGTCATCAAACCTCCTGTTAAGTTTTCAAACTTTGTTTAAACTGTTACTTGTATTATTTTTATTTTACAGGGGTGAGATGTGTTATATTCTTATCCTCATGTTCTTTAATTCATGCATTACTTCATTGCTTTCTTTCAAATACTGTACTGCAACCTGTTGCTATTGTGCATTGTATTCTATATTCTATTGGAAAGTTATCTAGAGGACTTCATCCTGAGCAGACGTAATGCGCTGTTTAAGAATAACTCAACTTGTGTTATTTTTATAATTTCGACTGGATTTATTTTATTCTACACCAAGTCCCAAAACATGGCCAACATGGAAGGTAGGGGGAATCACTGACCCTACATTCATCCATACTTCCACACATGAAAGATCGTGGACATGACATATCTGTGTGGATATGAATGTTTATTGCACATTCAGTATAGTGTTGCAGCTGTAGCAATACAGGGCCATGCAAAGCTCAAATTTCAGTTTTTGGCACATGGAGGGCAGCCAATTAGAGTCAAGCTTGTGCTCGGAGGTTAGGCTCCACCAACATATGTACTTATCCAATCACTCCGCCAATTCTGAAGCACTTATAAATTCACTATACACTCTTCTTGTAGGACTCTAATGATCCAGTCTCTACCTATGTACTTATACAATGACTGAGACAACGTTTCATACCCAAAGTTTTCCCCACTGCCAGCGGTAACATGGTTGAGAGCACTGTCCACAGCAGAATGTAATGTGGTAGGGCCCAGGGGCAGCATCATGCATACATAAAGAACACATTGACATAGTTAGATAGATAGTGGAACTGGGTACGGGCATGTGCACTCGGCCCCTTTTTATTACCAGGGTCACATATCCAGTGACGCCTGGGCTGGATGCATGTGGGGTGAGTGTAAGCCAGCCCTCAGGGAATGGTTGGTGCTGGCAACAAGTAAAACAGTAATCTTTGGATCACACACAGAGATTCAATTATACAGGCTCCATGACTTGTGCTGCACTAAGTTAGGGGCACCAGATGTTAAATAATAAACAAAAGATTCTATTGTTAAGGGTTCATGACTTGTGGTACACTGAAGTAGGGGCAGCAGATCTGAAATCATACACAAAAGATTCTATCATAAGGGGTCCATGAGTTGTGGTGCACTGAGGTAGGGGCATCAGAAGCATTCCGCGTGTGCACAGCTAGTGATGATGCATGGTCCGCGAGGGCCGTACTGGTAGCAATGTCTGTTGCCTACTGGACTGTGTCATCTGCAATCGCAACTCAATCTGAATTGTGAGCCCTGCAGTTCGCAATGTAGATGGAAGGCAGTAGTCAGCACAGACATCGAGGAATGCTTTTTGTCACTTCCTCCTGAGAAAATCCGAGGACATAGAGTACAATTCTGTCTGCAATTAATAAATCATGTCTCAATGTAAATTTTGAGCTCTGCTGACCGCAGTGTAGGTAACAAAAGATGAAATATGTATAGAATACATTGTCGAAATGTGTAGGTTTTGGGGACGGTAAAGTTAGTTGCCTACTGGACTCTGAAATTAATTAATCAAGACTGAATTTGAATTGTGAGCCCTGCTGACCACAGTGTAGGCCGGAGGCAGCGGTCAGCAAACACCCATAGCCATATGTAATTGACTTTAGCTACACAGATTGGGAGCATTTGGTTTTCTTAACCGATCATAGTCTCTTACACAATTTGCTTCGGGACTAATCTTCAATTGTGAGCGCTACTGACCACAGTGTAGACCGGAGGCAGTGACCAGGAAGGGCTCCAACCACATGGCATTGATTTGAGATGTATAGAGTTAGTGGTAGGTGTCGCACTCAGCGTGTGCGCAGCCAGCGATGATGCATGGAGTGGGCTGGCCACACTGGGAGCAATGTCTCTTGCCTATTGGGACTGCGTCATCTGCAACCGCAACTCCATCTGAATTGCAAGCCCTGCTGTGCACACTGTAGATCGAAGGCAGTAGTCAGCACAGATATCGAGAAATGCTTTTTGTGACTTCCTCTTGAGAAAATCCAACAACATAAAGTACAGTTCACTCTGCAATAAATAAAATCAAAACTGAATTCGAACTGTGAGCTCTGCTGTCCGCAGTGTAGACTGCCATTCAGTGTTCCCTTGGACTTGCAAGATGAATTTGGTCATTGTACTAAAGGTATACTTGATATCAAAAAAGTTCTTGAAGCAAGGATACTAAAAGGATATTATGTAGGTTTTAGGGACGTTGTAGTTAGTTGCCTACTGGAATCTGTAATTAATGAATCAAGAATCAATTTTAATTGTGAGCCATGATGACCACAGTGTACGAAGGAGGCAGTGGTCAGCAAGGGCCCACAGCCACATGGCATTGAGTTGGGCTGCACAGTTAGTGGCATCAGAAGCATTCAGCATGTGCGTAGCCTGCGATGATGCGTGGTCCGGGCGGGCCGCACTGGTAGCAATGTCTTTTGTCTAATGAATTCTGCCTTAATAAGGGTACGTGGCGATGACTTATGGTGCACTGAATTAGTGGCACCTGAATCACTCAGCGTGTGCGCACTCTGAGATGATGCGTGGTCCGGGCGGGCCGCAATGGTAGCAATGTCTTTTGTCTAATGAATTCTGCCTTAATAAGGCCATGGGGCATTAACTTGTGGTGCACTGAGTTAGTGGTACCTCTGGCGCTCAGCGTGTACGCAGCCTGCGATGATGCGTGGTCCGTGCGGGCCGCACTGTGTCTTGCCTACTGGACTGCGTCATGTGCAATTGCGACTCCATCTGAATTGTGAGCCCTGCTGTCCGCAGTGTAGAGAGAAGGCAGTAGTCTGTACAGATAAAACTCTGCGGTGCTGTGCCGCTGTACTCACAGGGGGCCTGTGTCAAGGATGCCCGCGGTCATGGTGGCAGCCACGTGGCAGGCTGAAGGCCCCCGCCATAGCAGATGCATTGACCTTCACACAAGTGAACCACGCCCAGAGCCCCGGCCTTTTTATTTACACTTCTATGCTGGAGTGGCGTACGTTGACCCAGCCCACTGCTCTTCCACTTACAGGGAACGACAACACAGGTACATGACTAAGATCTTCCCCTCTGCCTGGGGTAACATGGTTGCGTCCACTGTCCACAATACTACAAGCACCAGCAGTACATGTACACATAGTGAGGTCTGTCCAGCACATCACCGCTACACTTGGTATTGTGTCCATTAATATTGGTGGGTAACTTGTGATAATTTAAAATCACTGAAAAAACTATAGGTTTAATGAACATTATAATTAGAAATTAGCATTTAAAAAACCTTTGAAATTCACAGAAAAAAACCATAGGTTCCAGGGACGTTATAGTTGGTTGGACATTTTACTTGTACAAAACCAGAGAAATTCGAACGTTATAGTTAGTAGAGCTAACTATAACTCGCGCCCCTGCAATGCACTGCTGATGACATCACTCATGACATGGTCAGTGACATCACTGATGACATCACTGATGACATCATCCATGTGATAATATGATGCACCTCTTCACACCTTAATATAACCTTTGATACACCCACTCTAAAATATAGACTACCATTTTTGAAACCATAGACAAATCAATAGCAGGTACTATATACCCACTGACTAATTCCTAGCTACACACACACATTCATTGATTCACCCATACAGTTACTCATACATGCAGTCACTCATCAATACAGCACTATTATATGTACTCATACACCTATACAAACACTCATACATCGTCACCCCATTCATAGAGTCATTGACACACCCAGCTAGTCATGTAAAGATTCAATAACACTGCCATTTACTCACCTACACAGTTATACATTCAATACCTAATTTATTCATATAGTAACATATACTTACTCTCTTATACAATCACTGACACAAGCGCACACTCATTTATACATCCACTCTCACCATTACTCACTCTCACATATAGTCACTTATATACTCCAACACTCACATACACTGCCTTTCACATATGTAGTTACTCATACATATACCAGTGAGACATACATTCACTCACCAACACACTGATACACACACTCACTCACCTAAACAGCTTTATCCACATACACCATTGAACCAATACACCCTGTAAATTATCCACTCATATATGTAGGCAGAAAGTCACCCACCGCCCACCCACCCACACACACAAACACTGAGGCGCCCATACAGATACTAATGCAACCAATAAGTGACCCATATAGACAGTCATGTACCTAATCATCAACCCATGCAGCAGCTTACACAACAACTGAGAGACTGATACAGACATTCATGCAGTTTAGCCACTAACCCATGCATTTAGTAAGACACATTTAATCACTAACTTATACAGTCAGTTACACACCTATTAAATCCTCCACCCACACACTTATACACCAACTCATTCTTCAATACATCTAGGGGGAAACAACCATAACAACGCAACTTTTACAACGCACTACCATTACAACAAAACTTTTACAACGCAAGATCCATTACAAAGCATGCATTTACAACGCATGCCATTACAACGCAGATGCTGTTACAACACATGCGATTACAACGTAAGTATGGGTAAGTATTTAATTAAAATATTATTAATTTAATTTTAAATTAATTGTCTTAAAATAATTATAATTTAATTTATTATAATACATTTTAATATTTTAATGACATTTAATTTGAATTAAATGTATTTTAATTAAACCCCCTGGAGTTAGAATAGTAATGTTAACCCCTACTCTATCCAACACTTACCATACTATTACACCCCCCTGGAGTTAGAATAGTAATTTTAACCCCTAGACTATCCGGCACTTACCCTACTATTACACCCCCCTGGAGTTAGAATAGTAATTTAAACCCTACTCTATCCAGCACTTACCCTACTATTACACCCCCCTGGAGTTAGAATAGTAATTTTAACCCTTACACTATCCAACACTTACCCTAATATTATACCCCCCCTGGAGTTAGAATAGTAAATTAAATTTTATTAAATAAAATTAAAAATGTATGTAAATAAATTATTACATGTTTTTGTAGTTAAATTAAAATTACATTAATATTAATAAAATTAATGGATCTTGCGTTGTGATGGTATGCGTTGTGAATATATATATATTATCTACTGGCGGTCGCCAGTAGGTAGTTATAGTTAGGACCTAGTTTCCATAGGAAATCCGCAACATTCTATTGGGAATAACTTTGGTGCCGGTTGTTGAATCTTTGCCAATTTCTCAAAGAAGATGGCCCGCTCCGCTCCACTCCTTTCCTGAAAGTTTTGGGGGGATTCGTCAAGTGGGGGCTGAGAAAAAAGGGGGGTCCAAAAAAGTGTTTTCCCCATGCTATTTTCCATAGGACAAATAGACACGGCTACAGCCCTAACGGCTGAACGAAATTACATGAAATTTGGCAAAATGGAACATGAAAAGGGGGAAGGGAAGAGACTCCCTGACCCCCTAGGCTTTCTCATGGGCACCCTGAAGGACCCCGAAGGGTTAAAAAAACATAAAAAAAAAAATTGCGAGGTGCGCGCACGTTGCACACACCCTCGAGGCAGAAGTGACTCAAAAACAAAAGTGGAGAACGTGAAAAAGGAGTAGGGTAGAGACTCCCTGACCCCCTAGGCCTTCTCAGGGGATCCCTTAAGGACCCCGAAGGGCAAAAAACCCAATTTAAAAAAAAAAGAAAAACCGCGAGGTGCACGCACGTTGCACGCACCCTCGAGGCAGAAGTGAGTCAAAAACAAAAGTGGAGAACGTGAAAAGGGGGCAGGGTAGAGACTCCCTGACCCCCTAGGCCTTCTCAGGGGTTCTGTGAAGGACCCCGAAGGGCAAAAAAAAACATTTTTTATTTTTAAAAAAAATTGCGAGGTGCGCGCACGTTGCGCGCACGTTGAAAAAAAAAGAGTAATTGACAAATTTGACTGTTTATATTTTGATTGAAGATGTAGACTATACTGTCCAACTTTATCCAAATCATAAAAACTAGCTGTGCCGTTTCATATTACAGGATACAGTCAATGTATTACAATATACAAAGGCAGTTTTTAGAAAAATTTATATATATAAAAAATATAAAAATTGATACAGAAATGAGCATTTTTAAAACTTTGGAAAATCACTGAAAAAAACATAGGTTTCGCACACGTCATAGTTAAGAATAAACATTTAAAAAACCTTAGAAATTCACTGAAAAAACCATAGGTTTCACACATGTCATAGTTAGGAATTAGCATTTAAAAAACCTTGCAAATTCGCTGAAAAAACCATAGGTTTCACACACGTTATAGTTAGGAATTAGCATTCAAAAAACCTTGCAAATTCACTGAAAAAACCATAGATTTCACACACGTTATAGTTAGGAATTAGCATTTAAAAAACCTTGCAAATTCACTGAAAAAAAACATAGGTTTCACACACGTTATAGTTAGGAATTAGTATTTAAAAAACCTTGCAAATTCAATGAAAAAACCATAGTCAGTCAGTCAGTCAAAACACTTTATTCGATTAATTAAAATCATAAAAGACAATTTAAGACATTTATAAAACATTTTAAAACAGTTTAAAACACTCCATATCACATTAAAAACAGATATACCTAAAATCCCTACAAATACAAAAGTTAAAATCCATGTGCAGTCTTATCGGTGATAAAAAAAGGCATTAATATCAATTTAATATGCACAATCACAGTTAGCTTACATGTACACCCCTTCTGTTTTTGAGCCTGTCAGCGGCCATCAGAAAGCTAGCCACGCTATAAATATCTTGCGTGCTCCTAAGCATTTGTAAATACATCAGGGCCGGCCTAACTTGAACAATGCCTTTTTCTCTCAGCATGGGGATTAGGAATTTCCTGCGTGGCTCAGAGTAGAAGTCACAGAACATTACAAAATGCATGGAGTCTTGTTGTGAAAAGTTATCGCAGGCACATGGTTTTACCGATTCTGGTTTTCCCCAAGAGGGATAATCCCCCAGAGTTAAATGTATCAAATTAAGCCGGAACCTGACCAGCAAGTAGCGATGGAATGGCTTTGTAACAATTTTTAGATATGGTTCCATATTCGGTGAAGTTATTAATAGATAATTGGCTTTGACACATGGCTTCCCTAACTCTAGATTTTCCCACTCCACTTCTAACATGTTCCGATAGCTATGCTTGATCCAGCTTATGTTTTTTTTAGTTATACGGTCGGGTGATGAGAACAGTTCAGGACGTCCTAGTTTGATGCACACCGCTCTAATGTGCATCAACCAGGGATTCCTGTTTACCATATCCAATTTAAGACAATACCCCAATATTTGGTGATTTAGAGTAAGTTCATCATTAAGCCATATATTTGCCCAAGCGATCAACTGTGCCAATTTTAAAGAATCTGAAATATACCCCAGACCAGGTTCAGTATGTAGGGAATAGGTAGGGGTCGATTGGGGGACTGACAATAGAGATCTGAGGAACCTATTTTCCACCACTTGTATCTTGGATGTTGGCGTGTAGCCCCATAGAGAAGCACCATAGGACGCAATGGCCAAACATTTGGATTTATATATCTTTAATATTGCCTCGTCTCCCTCCAAGCCGCTTACAAAGCCCCAAAAGAGCCGCTGTTGACCAAGCTACCGTATTGCTTTTCAACTTGTGTTGGGGTCCCCAGGTGCCCTTTTCGTCAAAAAGGACCCCAAGATAAGTAAACACGGGGACTCTTGATAGTACAGAACCGTTAAAGGTAAATGATTTTGTCTTGACCTTCCTTCTGATGGACCCTGCCACCATGACATGCGATTTATAAGCATTTACTTTTAAATCTAAAGTATCCATAAAGCCACCGAAAGTATCCAGCAGCCTCTGGAGACCTATGCGAGTACATGAGAGTAAAACCTCATTGTCCGCGTATAGGAGGACCGGGATGACCAAATACCCTATGCGCGGCACATCCGGTGTAACCACCCGCAGTGATTTCTCCAGGGCATTAATGTATATCGTAAACAGAAGAGGGGCCAGGATACACCCCTGTCTGACTCCCCTTCTGGAATTAAAATGATTGGTACACCGACCTTCTCTAGTCACCCTGACTGCGGATAAGAGTTCCCTATGCAAATCGCTTAGGAAATTAACAAGTGGGGGGTCCAACCCTATATTAAGTAGAATAGCCCACAGTTTTGATCGGTTGACTAGGTCGAATGCGGACGAGAGGTCCATAAAACCCATATAAAAATGGCCCTCCTTCGCTCGAGTGTACTTGTTAATAAGGAGGTGTAAATTTAAGCATTGGTCAGGGGTGCCCCTACGTTCTCTAAAACCATATTGTAGATTGGAGAGGACCCCCCTGCCCTCAAGCCAATCCCACAACTTATATAGAATCACTCTGCCACGGATTTTCACTGCAGAGTCCAGGAGGGAGATTGGCCTGTAGCAAGCCGGGTCACCTCTGTCTCCCTTTTTAAAAATTGGGACAATGATAGATCTAGACCAAGATGCCGGAAATCTCACTGTACTGGAGGCATTAAAAACATTGGTTTGGATCTTTGCCCAGAAACAATATAGGTCTGCTGGTACCCCGTCAGGTCCCGGTGCCTTTTTTTTCGACATTTCTTTTATAGTTTTCTCTACCTCACTAGCCATAAATGGTAATGTTCCTACACCTGGGCCATCGGGTACCATATTATGGTTAGCTAGTACATCCATGTGTCCCCCGCCATAAATTTCGCTAAAGTGACTAACCCACCCTTCATCAGGGATGACGCAGTCCATATCAGCGTTATCTTGGCTAGAGAGGAAGGGTTGGTTTATGGTGGACCAAAATTTCTTGCTGTCACGCAGCACCTCGGTAGCGAAGGAGATTATCCCACGCTTCCTCCTTTAGTTGATTTTTCCTTGCAACTATAGCTAGTTTGTATGACTTACGGGCATTTGCAACCAAGATCCTATCCCTAGGTTTAGATTTTAAGGCTTGTATCAGGGCCCCATGTGCCTCTGTGCAGCTGCTATCGAACCATCTATACTCCTTTTTCAGGTTGCTTTTGGACTCTAACTCTAACTTCTTAGCAATCTGTCCACAGATTTCTTTATATGCCCCAATGATCTCTGAGCTGGGAGCCGTGCTATCTAGGCAAGTTTCCAAGTTCATGTTAGCCTCTATAGCTAGTTCCTCTAAAAAAAACACTGGTACCACTCTGTCCCATTTGATCCTTCTTCCTTGATCTGATGTAACCAACATTTCCACCCCCCCTTTACCAACCCATTTGAGCTACTACAGTCCCCCACATCCATCTCCAATAGAACTGGGTTGTGGTCACTAAATGTTGGGAGGACTGTCCTGTACACTCGGACCTTGCCTAATATCCCAGACGAAATGAAAATATAGTCAATAATTCCGCATCACGACCAACACCGACGACACCCTCGCACCCGCCGAGCACCTGCACTTCCAGGTCCACATCAACCCCAAGACCACCCTCAGAGGCACCCTCATCCACAGACCCCCGGGACCACGCACACAATTCAGCGAAGACATCGCTGACTTCATCAGCCCGCACGCCCTCCTCTCCGCTGACTACATCCTCCTCGGGGACCTCAACTTCCACCTGGAGAACAACAACGACCGCAACACCACCACCCTTCTGGACAACCTCGCAAACCTGGGACTCAAGCAGCTGGTCACCACCCCCACCCACTACGCCGGACACACAATCGACCCCATCTTCTCATCCAGCAAGGACATCGCCTTCAGCCACGCCACCGGACTCCACTGGACGGACCACAGCTGCGTCCACTTCAGCTTCAGAAGGACCACGATCCACCACCACCAGCAACAGGTTGCACGCAGAAGCTGGAACAAGATCACAGCCGACCAGCTCGCAACCTCCCTGAGCATGAACCCTCCCACCAGCGCAACGAACCCAAGCCAGGCGGCCACCAACCTCGCGAAGTGGATCAGCAACTGCCCAGATGACCTCGCCCCTCTGAAGACCCCGCCTAGCAGACCCGGTAGCAAGAAAGCGCCATGGTTCACCGACGAACTCAAGACCTCCAAGAAGAACTGCCGAGCCCTCGAGAGAACATGGCGCAGAGACCCAACACCGGACAACATGACTGCCCTCAAGCTCGCCACCCGAAAACACCACCAACTCATCCACGCCACCAAGAAAACTGCATTCAAGGAACGACTGGACAACAACGCACACAACAGCAAGGAACTCTTCAACATCGTTAAAGAGCTCTCCAAGCCCAACGCCGGAAACAACAACATCACCCCTTCGCAAGACCTCTGCAAATCCCTCGCCTCCTACTTCCACAACAAGATCGCGGACATACACAACAGCTTCAGCACTCAACCGACGCACGCCACGACCGAACCACCGCCCCCCACCACCACCCTCCGCGCCTGGACCCCGATCAGCACCGAAGACACCGTCCGCACGATGAACTCCATCCACTCCGGATCTCCTACCGACCCCTGCCCTCACCACGTCTTCAACAAGGCCGACGCTGTCATCGCACCCCACCTGCGGGACATCATCAACACCTCCTTCGACACCGCTACCTTCCCGGAGAGCTGGAAGCACGCCGAACTCAGCGCTCTACTAAAGAAGCCATCAGCCGGCCCCACCGACCTCAAGAACTACCGCCCCATCTCACTGCTCCCGTTTCCTGCAAAAGTCATCGAGAAGACCGTCAACAAGCAGCTGGCCGCCTTCCTCGAGACGAACGGATCCCTCGACCTCTCGCAGTCTGGCTTCCGGGCCAACCACAGCACCGAGACCGCCCTGATCGCAGCCACCGATGACATCCGAGCACTGCTTGACAACGGAGAAACAGCAGCCCTGATCCTCCTAGACCTCTCCGCGGCCTTCGACACTGTCTGCCACCGTACACTAGTGCAGCGGCTCAGCAACGTCGGAATCCAGGAGAAGGCACTGGAGTGGATCATCTCCTTCCTCGCCGGAAGGACACAGAGAGTCCGCCTCCCCCCGTTCAGATCTGAAGCCACCGAAGTCATCTGCGGCGTTACTCAAGGCTCCTCGGTCAGTCCAACCCTCTTCAACGTCTACATGAGCCCCCTCGCAGACATCGCACGCCAGCACAACCTCAACATCATCTCCTACGCCGACGACACCCAGGTGATTCTCTCCCTCACCAACGACCCCGCCACCGCCAGAGCCAACCTTCACGAAGGGATGAAAGAGGTAGCCGAATGGATGAAGAACAGCCGCCTGAAACAGAACTCGGACAAGATAGAAGTCCTCATCCTGGGACCCTCACCCTCCGCCTGGGATGACTCCTGGTGGCCCCCCGCCCTAGGCAGTGCACCCAAACCAACAGACCACGCACGCAACCTGGGCTTCATCCTGGACTCCTCCCTCTCCATGACCAGACAAGTCAACGCCGTCTCCTCATCGTGCTTCAACATCCTGCGCATGCTACGTAAGATCTTCCGGTGGATCCCCACCGAGACCAGGCCCTCGTCACCAGCCGTCTGGACTACGGCAACTCCCTCTACGCTGGAACCACCGCCAAACTCCAGAAGAGACTCCAGCGGATCCAGAACGCCTCAGCACTAAGCATGGGCGAATTTTGCGAATCTCGCGTTCGCGAATTTTGCGGATTTGCGAACTCGCAATTCGCAAAATCCGCGAATTCTCGCGAATTTGCGGATTTTTTTTTTTGTGTTCGCGCGTGTTTCTGCCAGTTCGCGAGGGTTTTGTACAATTTCGCAAAACGCGAACTTACCTGTCGGGTCGCAAGTTTTGTAAACTTGTTGTTTCTACGTGTCCAGCCTGTTTGGGACACTCTTCTTCATCACTGCCACTCTCTGTCACCACTGCCACTCTCTGACTACTCATGCCACCCTCTGGCCCACCCATGCCACCCTCTGTTTCATCACAGCACCCTCTGGTTGTCCAGTCAGTGTACATTATTGTGGCAAAGCAAAGCACACCTTCCCTGCCTCAAGTGACCTGAATTAATTTGGGGCTGATTAATGTGTCACAGAATATTTTTTTAGCTGGCACCTGCTTCCTTAGTGCTTCCTGATTAGTGATCTTTTGCACTTGCTAAGTGCTTTCATTGTTGCAAAATTAGTTACAACACCTGCCCTGCCCCAACTGACAATAATGAATTAGGGGCTGATTAATGGATTTGAACTTCCAGCCTGGCTCCTGCTTGTCTCCCTTAGCTGTAATTCAGGACCTTTGTGGCATATGTGTAACTATTCTGAGGTTCAGAGCTGGGTCACATAATAGTTGCAAGTAGGCAACTGAACTCTGGAGGGGCCCCTCAGGAAGCACTACAGGAAATGGCTACTAATGATGAGCCTGAACTTTTGAACCTGGTAAGTAGTTTCAGTTTTGCTAAGATCGTATTTCTGCAATTTAGCGCTTATTCACGGGGCGCGAAGTTGTACTGGGAAGCCGCGAACTCACGCGAACAGTGCGAGCAAGCCATAAAATCCGCTGCTCGCGGATTTGCGGATTTTGCGGGAGATTCGCGAATCTCGCGGATTGCGAATTTACCGAAAATCCGCAAAATCCGCGAGCGAAACGGATTTTCCGCCCATGCTTACTCAGCACGACTCATCCTGGACATCCCCCGTCGCAGCCACATCTCCGGACACCTGAGAGACCTGCACTGGCTCCCGGTCAACAAGAGAATCCCCTTCCGACTCCTCACCCACGCACACAAAGCCCTACACAACCAAGGCCCAGGATACCTCAACAGTTGCCTCAACTTCTACGCTCCCAAACGCCAGCTTCGATCGACCGGCCACGCCCTCGCCGCCGTCCCCCGCATCCGAAGAGCCACCACAGGGGGACGGTCCTTCTCCTATCTCGCCGCCAAGACATGGAACTCCCTCCCGACCCACCTCCGCCTGACCCAGGACCACCAACTCGCCTTCAGGAAGCAACTCAAGACCTGGCTGTTCGAGCAGTAGCGGACCCCCTCCCCCAGCGCCTTGAGACCCTCTGGGTGAGTAGTGCGCTATATAAATGCTTTGATTGATTGATTGATTGATAATTGAAGAGGACCCTCTTCCTATAAATGTGGGAACTCTTTCCAGCCCTTCCTGGCCACCGGGTTCAAATAAATTAATATTTTCTAAGAATTCTTCGAGGGCCTCACCCTGGGGACTATGCTCAAAGTGGGGAACCACTGCCCTAGATGGACCACAGGCCTCGCCCATATTGCACTCCCAATTGCATGGATGTATATTAAAATCTCCCATTAGGATCAACTCGAAAGCAGTGTTTTGATTAAATCTATATATATACTGACAAAAATGTATCCAAGATGCCTATATGTTCATTACGATATGAACCGGCTATGGAATTATAAAAAATTATTAAAAGATACTTTTGTGAGTTTACACAACTCCACTCAAGTATCAAAATATTGAGGGTCTCTAATTCCAGCCTTTTAAACACACCTTTAATATTCAGTGAGATTAGGAAAAGTAAACCTCCCTTCGGTCTGCCCGGTAGCCCTCCCACCGCCGGGACGGCAAAACTTGAGTACCCATCCATATTAAAGCTAGTACTAACATCCCACGTTTCCTGAAGGGCTATAATACTGTGTAGCTTTACAAACTTCACCCAGAGCTCATCTTGTTTCTTAGATCTGACCCCCGCCACGTTCCAGGTAAGGAATTTGCAGGGTGCCATGGATTTAACACCCTCCTCTTTATCCCCCTGGCATTGCGTCGACGCTTCATGTCAATCATTTTGATCCAGTTGTGACAGCGGGGAAAAACGATTTGAGAGCCCTATGTCCATATCTACCTGGGGTGGGGGAGATCTAGCAACAATTAGGGCTGGGGGAACTATATCCGGCCTTTGTATTGTCCCTCGTACTTCCCTGCACCAGATATGGGAGTCACTTCTGGTGGGTCTGTATGGGGGTAACCAAATTGAGAATCCACTAGGGGATTACTTTGGGGGGCATATGGGGGGGCCTAGATGGCGGGTAAAAATAACCTAAAGGGACCGGTCTTATGCCTGTATTGTCTAAATCTGAGGCTTCCCAAAATAATCTATCCGCTACTGAGCGTGAATTAAAATTGACCACCACGCAATCCCCAGTAATATGTTTCGGGCGACGCCCAATCCATGCAACTCTTCTTGCCATAATAATGGCTTTAGAGACATCTAAGCCCCCACTACTGTGCTCTTTACACCAGCGCCCAGCTGTCCTCATAAGGTCATGTGTTGATTCGTAAGCGCCTTCCCCCACTGGGGGGACCCTTGTGAAGACAGCTACAAATGGTGCCGCCACTGGTGGTAAATCCAAGATAGAACCATGTATATTCCCCTGTCTTGGGTGAGGCGGGACTATGGTTTTAATGTTATTTGCTCCACGATGTATGTTCCCTCCTTTTACATTATTTACCGAGCCAGATTGGCTACATACAGTATGATTTAGAGTAACTCCCTTGGCTACCCTTAGATCATGTGAGGTCTTCTGTGGGTTTGCCGCCTTCATATTATCTCCTTGGGAAACATTTGTCTGGGTTGAGTTACAATTATTGGCTCTCTGTTGAGTAATGAATTGATCAATATTTTCAATTTTTTTTTAGCAAACCCACCACACACTCATTTAGTGTATCTACAGTATCTTTGGCAATAGAAATTAAGTCTGGCTCCAACCTTGCAGTAACAATTCCTCCACCACTTGAGCCACAAGATGCCTACTAATAGTGTCAGAACGTACAGGTGCAATAGATTTAATTAGTCTTTTATGGGGTTTCTTAATCCACCTACGCTTATGCGCTTGTGTTTGCAAAGATATATCCTCAGTTTCATCCCTATGCTCCTTCGGTGCAACCTCGGCAACAGAGGGAATGGGATTAGAGGTAGGAACTGACGGTGGTTTCACGATAACAATGTTTGGCTCCAACGGTAATCCAGGAGTCTGCACTAAGTCTTTTTTGTCTAGATCACTATCTGCAGAACCCAGTCCCAGTTCGATTTCCACATTAGCTATTTCTTTACTGAGAATCCCAACAGCAGAAGTCAAGTAGGATACTATTGAATCGGTTCTCCTGGGGACCTTAGCATTTTTGCCCTCATGTGCCCCGTACATCTGTTGCTTTCTCTTACCCATCACAGGTGAAAGAGGATAGGCCCAGCCCGGCCTCTCCCTGCCCCGGATGACCACAGATGGCCCCGCCCCTGTCCTGGGCTTCTCCCGGCGCTGCCCGCGCGCGTCCTGTGACGTGGAGGGAGCCTCTCGTTTTTCTGCGCCTCCGGCCGCGATTCTGGATGGAAGTGAGGTGGTGCCGCTAAGCTGCCTGGGAGCTGTAGTCTCCCCCTACAGCAGCCGGTGGTCTTCGAATGGCGGCAGGGGAAACAAACAGCATTGAGGACCCAGGAGCGGCAAGTTCAGCCCACGCAAGTCTGTTCACCAGCAAAATGATCCCGTCAGGTAAGAAGTCGCCCCCGCTCCACCGAGGGAGCCTCTCATTTTTCTGTGCCTCCGGGCGCGATTATGGGCGGAAGTGAGGTGGTGCCGCTAAGCTGCCTGGGAGCTGTAGTCTCCCCCTACTGCAGCCGGTGGAACTTGGAGCGAGATTTATGTTGGCGTTCTGCACCACCACTGGGCACCTGAGGCATTGGCGTCGACATAGTCGCCAGATACATGCTGGTGGGACCGGGCAGTTACCGATCCCCACGCCGGATGCCATAGAGCCCAGGGTTCGACGAGGGGGCTCCTCCACAAAGTTCAACGGAACTACAAACAAGGCACTCTTGAAATGACTGTGGCAAAGGGAGGAGTGATAATGGACACTTTGGGGGCGCCATACCGGCACAAGATGAAAGAATAACAATTGAACTTTCCCGAGTGTGTCCTAATTAAAACAACAAAGGCGGAGTAATCCCATTGGCTCACCATCAGCCAATCCCCTCCTCCCTTCCATATGTTGCGCCCAATGAAAAGCCACGTGTCAGTTCAAAGTACTGCCACCAACACGCTGTTTTATTTCTACATGCGAGCTGATGAGGCAAACCTGCTGAAACGCGTCCTCGCTGAAATAATGGACAAAGGAACCCCGTGAGTGCTGCTTTCACACTGGAGCTCTCATTTTTGAATGGACCCACTTCCATTCTTGACGGCACCCATCGGCAAAAGTGCTGGATGCGCCGAGGTGGAACTTGGAGCGAGATTTATGTTGGCGTTCTGCACCACCACTGGGCACCTGAGGCATTGGCGTCGACATAGTCCCCAGATACATGCTGGTGGGACCGGGCAGTTACCGATCCCCACGCCGGATGCCATAGAGCCCAGGGTTCGACGAGGGGGCTCCTCCACAAAGTTCAACGGAACTACAAGCAAGGCACTCTTGAAATGACTGTGGCAAAGGGAGGAGTGATAATGGACACTTTGGGGGCGCCATACCGGCACAAGATGAAAGAATAACAATTGAACTTTCCTGAGTGTGTCCTAATTAAAACAACGAAGGCGGAGTAATCCCATTGGCTCACCATCAGCCAATCCCCTCCTCCCTTCCATATGTTGCGCCCAATGAAAAGCCACGTGTCAGTTCAAAGTACTGCCACCAACACGCTGTTTTATTTCTACATGCGAGCTGATGAGGCAAACCGCCAAAACGCGTCCTCGCTGAAATAATGGACAAAGGAACCCCGTGAGTGCTGCTTTCACACTGGAGCTCTCATTTTTGAATGGACCCACTTCCATTTTTGACGGCACCCGTCGGCAAGAGTGCTGGATGCGCCGAGGTGGAACTTGGAGCGATATATATATATATATATATATATATATTGAAATTCACTGAAAAAAACAAAAACACAGGTTTCAGGGACGTTTTAGTTAGTTGGACATTTCACTCGTACAAAACCAGAGAAATTCGGTCGTTATGGTTAGTAGCGCTAACTATAACTCCTGCAATGCACTGCTGATGATGTCACATATTACATCACTCATTACATAGTCAGTGATATCACGGATGACATCACTGATGACATCTCAAATTACATCACTGATGACATCATCCAGTGACTGTGTGTTTCTGTAATGACTTGAACAAAGCTTTATTTCAATATAAAATATCTTAAAAAGCACATCACAATTAAAAAGTACATGTCCTTCCAACAGTAAAAAAAGTTTAGAGCTAACAATCAATTATACAGTGCAATAATTAAAAGGGATATTAAACCATGAATCAGCTTTGAAAAGTTTTTCTGTACAACAGATATCATTAAAATACATTGGTTAAAAATATAGGAAAAAGTCTAAAACCAGTGACATCTTTACCGTGGAATATCAATACAGAATCATCATAAGGCTTTTGATCTTATCAGCCAGGCCCAGCTTAGGTATTTGGCCACCCCACAGGCTAACGTAGTGTTTGGATCTGTTTGAAGGATTCTAAGGGCAGTTGAATGGTTCCTTGTATCTAGCAATCGACAGACAGGTCTTAACCATTTTTCCCTCAGTCTCGAGTAAGCTTTACATACAAAGAACAAGTGTGGAATGGTTTCAACTATCCCAGTGCAAAATGGGCTAGCATCAGGGGTTTGGTTAGGAGGTTTCCACTTATGAGTGCGCTCGTGGACCAGAAGAGTTCTGTAATGTTTAAATATGTTTAATATATATAGACCAAGGTATATTGAAGAATGAGTGGATATATGAGTGTCTGAATGGATGATTTAGTAGGTGCGTGACTGACTCTATAAGTGAGTGGTTAAACGTATCTTAATGAATGCATGAGTTAGTGACTGAACTGTGTGAATGTCTGTATCAGTCTGTTGGTGTGTAAGTGGCTGCATGGGTTGGTGATGAGCTACAGAGTGTCTATATGGTTTGTTGATTGGTTGTCTGAGTATCTTTATGGGTGCTTGATTGTGTGGGTGGAGGGTGTGTGACTTTGTGCATAGATGTGTGAGTGTGTGATTCACTGGGTGTATGGATTCAAGAGTGCATCTGTGATGGACTGTATGGGTGGGTGAGTGTGTGTATAGGTGTGTTGGTGAGTGAATGGATGGCTCAGTGGTACATGTGTGAGTAACTACATATGTGAAAGGCAGTATATGTGAGTGTTGGAGTATATAAATGACTGTACGTGAGAGTGAGTGATTGTGAGAGTGGCTGTAAGCATGAGTGGGTGCTTGTATCAGTGATTGTATAAGAGCATAAGTATGTGTTAGTATCTGTATGAGTAAGTGAGGTGGTGTGTGTATAACTGTATAGGTGAGTACATGGGAATGTGATTAATCCTTTGCATGACTGACTAGGTGTGTGAATAACTCTATGGATGTGTGGCAGTGTGTGAGAGTCTACATAGGTATATGAGTGCATATGATAGTCCTGTACTGATAAGTGACCAAAAGTATGAGTGACCGTATGGGTGAGTGAGTGGATGGGTGTGTAGACCTAAGAATCAGTGAGTATGTAGGTATTGGTGTTGGAGTGTGTATGGTTTTGAGAATGGCAGTCTGTAATTTAGAGTGGATGTATCAATGGTTTTATTAGGGTGTGAGAAGATGCATCAAATTCTCACGTGGATGATGTCATAAGTGATGTCATTAGTGATGTCACTGACTATGTCATGAGTGATGTAATATGTGAAGTCATCTGTAGTGCATTGCGGGGGCGTGAGTTATAGTTAGCTGAACTAACTATAGCGTCCGAATTTCTCTAGTTTTGTACGAGTGAAATGCCCAACTAACTATAGTGTTCCTGAAACCTATGGTTCTTCAGTGAATTTCAAAGGTTTTTTATATGATAATTTCTAACTATAACATCCCTGAAACCTATGTTTTTTTCAGTTAGTTTCTAAGGTTTTTAAACGCTAATTTCTAACTATATCTTCCGCGAAACATGTGTTTTTTTCAGTGAATTTCAAAAGTTTTTTAAATGCTAATTTCTAACTATAACATCCCTGAAACCTATTTTTTTTTCAGTGAATTTCAAAGGTTTTTCAAATGCTAAATTCTAACTATACCTACAGAGGTAGGACATGTGCAGAAAGAGGAAGTAGGTGCAGAAAGAAGCAACAGAAATGCAGAAAGAGGCAACAGAAGTCCAGAAAGACGATGAAAGGTGCATAAAAAAGCAAGAGATGTGCACAAAAAACTGACAGAGGAGCAGAAAGAGGCCTTTTTGCAAAGTCATCCTGTGCCCCCAACTCTTTACTGATGGGTACTGGTGGTAACTGACTCTGACTAACCAGGCCTAGAGCCAGTGTTATGCTAAAAGACACTTAGAATACATTGAAAACACCTACATACACTAGGGAACACTAAACGTTGGGGTACCCCTGTGATTGGCATGACTTCCTCTGTAAGACCGTTGTACATAATAGGGCAGGGGAATTAAAACTACCTCTAAGTCAGAGATGCAGAAAGACGCATCTTTAAGTAGTAGTCACATTTGCAGAGTGGTGGAGAAAGGGTGCTGGGCCTCCGACCAGCGCTCAGGAATTCCGCTGTATAGGACTTAGACAAGGTACTAAGGGGGCTTCTTGGCCTCCAAAGTCCCTCCGAGTAAATGGGACTTTATCCCCTATCCCGTAGTCTGTCAGGAGGCGTGTTTGCAGAGTGTTGGAGAAAGGGGGGGAAGCCTTCCTTAGACGTCTTAGCAGTCCTACTGTGTGGTACTTACTGCAGGTAACAAGAGGGGTAGTTAGCCCCCAATGACAACCTTGGGGGCCAACTACCCCTCCTATTACCTCCAGTAAGTACCACACAGCAGGATTGCTAATTTCTCATAGCATGCCACACCCCCTTTGCCCACCACTCTGCAAGCCCGCTCCCTGTCGCGCTCTTGGATGGGGATTGAAGTCCCCTTTACTGCTGGGAGTCCTTTAGGTGCCAACTAGCCTACGTCTTACCTCCAGTAAGCCCCACATAGTGGAATTGCTGAGAGGTGGACAAAGGCCATGCAGCTTTCCCCACCACTCTGCCAACGCACCCCCTGGTGCGTTCTAAGTTGGGGTATTAAGTCCCCTTTATTATTGAGGGTCCCTGGGGGCCAATTAGCCCACCAGGTACCCCCAGTATGCACCACAGCACTGCGTTGCAGATAGGTGGTCCGAGGCCACGCTCCCATTCTACACCACTCTATAAATGCAGCTCTTGGCACACTGCTGCTTGGGGTATGTAGTCCACTTGTGTCCTGAGGTCCAGTAATTGCACGATCGAAAGGCCTACTTGGGCAGGACACCATTTAAACACATTGTTAGACCCTTTTTATTTGAATTCTGTTGCACTGACAACAGTGGTGAGTTGCCACCCACTGAGGTCTAATTACACAAAGGGTCCTATTTAAACGGAAAATGTTGGTAATTACATTGCAGTTTTTCCTACTTGAAGGCAATATAGACAGACCCACAGGGGTAGGACTGAATACACATGTTTTCATTTCATTGTTAAGCCGGGTCTCAATAAAGTTGTTTCCACACATTTAAAACAGCGTCGCCCAGGGTAGATGGAACATGTAGTTTTCACTCAGGCTTGAATGCTGGTGGGAGACAGCTCTTTTCTTTATTCTCATATCGAAAGCCGACCTGTAATTGATTATAAAATATACACAAGTCCCTTTCATAATTAATCATGAATTGTAAAACAAATACCATCACCAGTTAATTTGTTTGTGTTTTATTGCAAGCTCATCATTTCCACAATGAACGGTTTACGGGCATAACCAAGTCTGTTTTCACTGTTTATGATCAAAAGTTCACATGATTTACTTTAAAAAGGGTTGTTTTGCAATGCACGACACTCGTGAGCAATGAGTGGATGCTCTGAAACGCGTTGAGTGACTTTGCCTGAATAAATCACGTTGAAGGATATTTGCTGCTCCTGGTGTGTTTTCTTCTCGAGTACGCTTGGAAAACATTTGGATTGGATATATATATATATCTATCTATCTATATATTACCAAAAATCCACACTCCTGAAATATCGGCAGGACAAAAGGTACGGACCATGATGTTTTCAGATTATCAAGCAGTGCTTTATTGCATAGTGTGGTTAAAATCAATCATCATCATAAAATGCGTAGATTAACCCTGGGCAGACAACTAAGCTATGCTTGCATAGTTTGCAAAGTTTGCGCTACTTCACACTACACGAATTGCTTGTAGCACAGTGCGAACACGTGTAGCGTAGCAGTAATTTTTTGCTTGCTCGTAGTCCTCAACATCAAGTTGGCGACCGCGAGCGAACAAAATGACACCCCGGTGAGGCTTTTTCCTCGTTCTCAATCAGCAATATCAAGTTGGCGATCGTGAGCGTGGAAAATAAATCTCCCGGCGAGATTCTCAATGCGAGGAGGTCAGGTTTCTCATTGCGAGTGGTCGCGTATGCTCGCTCCTGCTCGCAATGAGAAACTACCAGTCTGCATTGAGAAAGCTACTGCTCGAGTAAAAATCTACTCGAGCGGCAGAAAACGACAGCTCGCACTGTGCAAGATGCTGTTTTCAATGATTGCACAGTGCGGACAAGCATCGCAAACAGCGCACTACATAGTTAGTTCGCATAGCGCTACGCGTAGCTCGCGCAGTGCGAACTGCACTTTGCGTAGCTACGCGTAGCGCTACTTCGCAAACTACGTCCAGGGCTAGCGTAGACTAGTGTCCAGCCTGATGCATTTCAACCTAGTTTCCGCAGTCTTGCTCACATGACAGGCTGGACCAATTGAAACCAATTTATTGAGCATACAATAAAAAAACACACCTCCCCTGGATCCATAGCAATAAAAGAAATACTTAGCACTAAATGCAATGCTACACATCGATTGCGTGCTAGTGTCCACCGATGTAACCAATTAATGTCTAACGGCATAAAATACTGGTTAAGAAATGGATTCGCTGGAATACAAACTTGATTGATGTCAAAATAAAGACAATATTGCAAAATTACCAAATGTCCCAACAAAGAGAGACATAAATAATTTGAATAATGAATAATTCATTAAAAAGAAAAATTGTTCATCATGTCGACTCCTTATATATGCAATACTTAATCAATCAAACAATGTAGAGTATACATGACGCTACATCACCAATTTAATAACTTGAAAAATTGATTCTGGCTCCCCCATACAGTGCAAAAACATTAAAGTGCAAGTGCAAAATAAGTTGTAAAATAGCTAACACGTGCAAATTATACATATCCTAATATATATATATATATATATATATTCAATACCACTTGCCCTCTGCAGTGAGAAGGCACACTTCAATGCTCTGCTATCCAGCTATCGTGTGCTTTCTGCTGTCTCCTCTCTGCTATTAAATAAACTTTGCCGACGCGTTTCTGGGCATCACGCCCCTTCTTCATGGGCTTGGAAATGAACACACGCGATGCCTGCATGTCATTATATTTATTAGCAGCGTCACGCCTTCCATGGTCAGGTGAGTCATTGATTGGGACCATGGCATTATGGGCTTTGAAGTTCTGCAGCAGTTCGTTTTCATGCAGTCAATGCGAGTGTGCCTTTACATTCCAAAAATAAAATTGCATTTTTTCCTCTGAGTGAGTTTCAGAGAGAGGCACGCAGAAATATATGCAATTAGGAGCATTGAGCTGTATTCCCGTTCTGAACAGTTCTGAACTCACAGCCTCGTGCAGTCCGTGGGTGGCGTCTCCTCAGGCTGACGATGGTGCTCTCCTCCGCGGCCGGGCCGCCGCGCAATATTCAATACCACTTGCCCTCTGCAGTGAGAAGGCACACTTCAATGCTCTGCTATCCAGCTATCGTGTGCTTTCTGCTGTCTCCTCTCTGCTATTAAATAAACTTTGCCGACGCGTTTCTGGGCATCACGCCCCTTCTTCATGGGCTTGGAAATGAACACACGCGATGCCTGCATGTCATTATATTTATTAGCAGCGTCACGCCTTCCATGGTCAGGTGAGTCATTGATTGGGACCATGGCATTATGGGCTTTGAAGTTCTGCAGCAGTTCGTTTTCATGCAGTCAATGCGAGTGTGCCTTTACATTCCAAAAATAAAATTGCATTTTTTCCTCTGAGTGAGTTTCAGAGAGAGGCACGCAGAAATATATGCAATTAGGAGCATTGAGCTGTATTCCCGTTCTGAACAGTTCTGAACTCACAGCCTCGTGCAGTCCGTGGGTGGCGTCTCCTCAGGCTGACGATGGTGCTCTCCTCCGCGGCCGGGCCGCCGCGCAATATTCAATACCACTTGCCCTCTGCAGTGAGAAGGCACACTTCAATGCTCTGCTATCCAGCTATCGTGTGCTTTCTGCTGTCTCCTCTCTGCTATTAAATAAACTTTGCCGACGCGTTTCTGGGCATCACGCCCCTTCTTCATGGGCTTGGAAATGAACACACGCGATGCCTGCATGTCATTATATTTATTAGCAGCGTCACGCCTTCCATGGTCAGGTGAGTCATTGATTGGGACCATGGCATTATGGGCTTTGAAGTTCTGCAGCAGTTCGTTTTCATGCAGTCAATGCGAGTGTGCCTTTACATTCCAAAAATAAAATTGCATTTTTTCCTCTGAGTGAGTTTCAGAGAGAGGCACGCAGAAATATATGCAATTAGGAGCATTGAGCTGTATTCCCGTTCTGAACAGTTCTGAACTCACAGCCTCGTGCAGTCCGTGGGTGGCGTCTCCTCAGGCTGACGATGGTGCTCTCCTCCGCGGCCGGGCCGCCGCGCAATATTCAATACCACTTGCCCTCTGCAGTGAGAAGGCACACTTCAATGCTCTGCTATCCAGCTATCGTGTGCTTTCTGCTGTCTCCTCTCTGCTATTAAATAAACTTTGCCGACGCGTTTCTGGGCATCACGCCCCTTCTTCATGGGCTTGGAAATGAACACACGCGATGCCTGCATGTCATTATATTTATTAGCAGCGTCACGCCTTCCATGGTCAGGTGAGTCATTGATTGGGACCATGGCATTATGGGCTTTGAAGTTCTGCAGCAGTTCGTTTTCATGCAGTCAATGCGAGTGTGCCTTTACATTCCAAAAATAAAATTGCATTTTTTCCTCTGAGTGAGTTTCAGAGAGAGGCACGCAGAAATATATGCAATTAGGAGCATTGAGCTGTATTCCCGTTCTGAACAGTTCTGAACTCACAGCCTCGTGCAGTCCGTGGGTGGCGTCTCCTCAGGCTGACGATGGTGCTCTCCTCCGCGGCCGGGCCGCCGCGCAATATTCAATACCACTTGCCCTCTGCAGTGAGAAGGCACACTTCAATGCTCTGCTATCCAGCTATCGTGTGCTTTCTGCTGTCTCCTCTCTGCTATTAAATAAACTTTGCCGACGCGTTTCTGGGCATCACGCCCCTTCTTCATGGGCTTGGAAATGAACACACGCGATGCCTGCATGTCATTATATTTATTAGCAGCGTCACGCCTTCCATGGTCAGGTGAGTCAGAAGAAGGGGCGTGATGCCCAGAAACGCGTCGGCAAAGTTTATTTAATAGCAGAGAGGAGACAGCAGAAAGCACACGATAGCTGGATAGCAGAGCATTGAAGTGTGCCTTCTCACTGCAGAGGGCAAGTGGTATTGAATATTGCGCGGCGGCCCGGCCGCGGAGGAGAGCACCATCGTCAGCCTGAGGAGACGCCACCCACGGACTGCACGAGGCTGTGAGTTCAGAACTGTTCAGAACGGGAATACAGCTCAATGCTCCTAATTGCATATATTTCTGCGTGCCTCTCTCTGAAACTCACTCAGAGAAAAAATGCAATTTTATTTTTGGAATGTAAAGGCACACTCGCATTGACTGCATGAAAACGAACTGCTGCAGAACTTCAAAGCCCATAATGCCATGGTCCCAATCAATGACTCACCTGACCATGGAAGGCGTGACGCTGCTAATAAATATAATGACATGCAGGCATCGCGTGTGTTCATTTCCAAGCCCATGAAGAAGGGGCGTGATGCCCAGAAACGCGTCGGCAAAGTTTATTTAATAGCAGAGAGGAGACAGCAGAAAGCACACGATAGCTGGATAGCAGAGCATTGAAGTGTGCCTTCTCACTGCAGAGGGCAAGTGGTATTGAATATTGCGCGGCGGCCCGGCCGCGGAGGAGAGCACCATCGTCAGCCTGAGGAGACGCCACCCACGGACTGCACGAGGCTGTGAGTTCAGAACTGTTCAGAACGGGAATACAGCTCAATGCTCCTAATTGCATATATTTCTGCGTGCCTCTCTCTGAAACTCACTCAGAGAAAAAATGCAATTTTATTTTTGGAATGTAAAGGCACACTCGCATTGACTGCATGAAAACGAACTGCTGCAGAACTTCAAAGCCCATAATGCCATGGTCCCAATCAATGACTCACCTGACCATGGAAGGCGTGACGCTGCTAATAAATATAATGACATGCAGGCATCGCGTGTGTTCATTTCCAAGCCCATGAAGAAGGGGCGTGATGCCCAGAAACGCGTCGGCAAAGTTTATTTAATAGCAGAGAGGAGACAGCAGAAAGCACACGATAGCTGGATAGCAGAGCATTGAAGTGTGCCTTCTCACTGCAGAGGGCAAGTGGTATTGAATATTGCGCGGCGGCCCGGCCGCGGAGGAGAGCACCATCGTCAGCCTGAGGAGACGCCACCCACGGACTGCACGAGGCTGTGAGTTCAGAACTGTTCAGAACGGGAATACAGCTCAATGCTCCTAATTGCATATATTTCTGCGTGCCTCTCTCTGAAACTCACTCAGAGAAAAAATGCAATTTTATTTTTGGAATGTAAAGGCACACTCGCATTGACTGCATGAAAACGAACTGCTGCAGAACTTCAAAGCCCATAATGCCATGGTCCCAATCAATGACTCACCTGACCATGGAAGGCGTGACGCTGCTAATAAATATAATGACATGCAGGCATCGCGTGTGTTCATTTCCAAGCCCATGAAGAAGGGGCGTGATGCCCAGAAACGCGTCGGCAAAGTTTATTTAATAGCAGAGAGGAGACAGCAGAAAGCACACGATAGCTGGATAGCAGAGCATTGAAGTGTGCCTTCTCACTGCAGAGGGCAAGTGGTATTGAATATTGCGCGGCGGCCCGGCCGCGGAGGAGAGCACCATCGTCAGCCTGAGGAGACGCCACCCACGGACTGCACGAGGCTGTGAGTTCAGAACTGTTCAGAACGGGAATACAGCTCAATGCTCCTAATTGCATATATTTCTGCGTGCCTCTCTCTGAAACTCACTCAGAGAAAAAATGCAATTTTATTTTTGGAATGTAAAGGCACACTCGCATTGACTGCATGAAAACGAACTGCTGCAGAACTTCAAAGCCCATAATGCCATGGTCCCAATCAATGACTCACCTGACCATGGAAGGCGTGACGCTGCTAATAAATATAATGACATGCAGGCATCGCGTGTGTTCATTTCCAAGCCCATGAAGAAGGGGCGTGATGCCCAGAAACGCGTCGGCAAAGTTTATTTAATAGCAGAGAGGAGACAGCAGAAAGCACACGATAGCTGGATAGCAGAGCATTGAAGTGTGCCTTCTCACTGCAGAGGGCAAGTGGTATTGAATATTGCGCGGCGGCCCGGCCGCGGAGGAGAGCACCATCGTCAGCCTGAGGAGACGCCACCCACGGACTGCACGAGGCTGTGAGTTCAGAACTGTTCAGAACGGGAATACAGCTCAATGCTCCTAATTGCATATATTTCTGCGTGCCTCTCTCTGAAACTCACTCAGAGAAAAAATGCAATTTTATTTTTGGAATGTAAAGGCACACTCGCATTGACTGCATGAAAACGAACTGCTGCAGAACTTCAAAGCCCATAATGCCATGGTCCCAATCAATGACTCACCTGACCATGGAAGGCGTGACGCTGCTAATAAATATAATGACATGCAGGCATCGCGTGTGTTCATTTCCAAGCCCATGAAGAAGGGGCGTGATGCCCAGAAACGCGTCGGCAAAGTTTATTTAATAGCAGAGAGGAGACAGCAGAAAGCACACGATAGCTGGATAGCAGAGCATTGAAGTGTGCCTTCTCACTGCAGAGGGCAAGTGGTATTGAATATTGCGCGGCGGCCCGGCCGCGGAGGAGAGCACCATCGTCAGCCTGAGGAGACGCCACCCACGGACTGCACGAGGCTGTGAGTTCAGAACTGTTCAGAACGGGAATACAGCTCAATGCTCCTAATTGCATATATTTCTGCGTGCCTCTCTCTGAAACTCACTCAGAGAAAAAATGCAATTTTATTTTTGGAATGTAAAGGCACACTCGCATTGACTGCATGAAAACGAACTGCTGCAGAACTTCAAAGCCCATAATGCCATGGTCCCAATCAATGACTCACCTGACCATGGAAGGCGTGACGCTGCTAATAAATATAATGACATGCAGGCATCGCGTGTGTTCATTTCCAAGCCCATGAAGAAGGGGCGTGATGCCCAGAAACGCGTCGGCAAAGTTTATTTAATAGCAGAGAGGAGACAGCAGAAAGCACACGATAGCTGGATAGCAGAGCATTGAAGTGTGCCTTCTCACTGCAGAGGGCAAGTGGTATTGAATATTGCGCGGCGGCCCGGCCGCGGAGGAGAGCACCATCGTCAGCCTGAGGAGACGCCACCCACGGACTGCACGAGGCTGTGAGTTCAGAACTGTTCAGAACGGGAATACAGCTCAATGCTCCTAATTGCATATATTTCTGCGTGCCTCTCTCTGAAACTCACTCAGAGAAAAAATGCAATTTTATTTTTGGAATGTAAAGGCACACTCGCATTGACTGCATGAAAACGAACTGCTGCAGAACTTCAAAGCCCATAATGCCATGGTCCCAATCAATGACTCACCTGACCATGGAAGGCGTGACGCTGCTAATAAATATAATGACATGCAGGCATCGCGTGTGTTCATTTCCAAGCCCATGAAGAAGGGGCGTGATGCCCAGAAACGCGTCGGCAAAGTTTATTTAATAGCAGAGAGGAGACAGCAGAAAGCACACGATAGCTGGATAGCAGAGCATTGAAGTGTGCCTTCTCACTGCAGAGGGCAAGTGGTATTGAATATTGCGCGGCGGCCCGGCCGCGGAGGAGAGCACCATCGTCAGCCTGAGGAGACGCCACCCACGGACTGCACGAGGCTGTGAGTTCAGAACTGTTCAGAACGGGAATACAGCTCAATGCTCCTAATTGCATATATTTCTGCGTGCCTCTCTCTGAAACTCACTCAGAGAAAAAATGCAATTTTATTTTTGGAATGTAAAGGCACACTCGCATTGACTGCATGAAAACGAACTGCTGCAGAACTTCAAAGCCCATAATGCCATGGTCCCAATCAATGACTCACCTGACCATGGAAGGCGTGACGCTGCTAATAAATATAATGACATGCAGGCATCGCGTGTGTTCATTTCCAAGCCCATGAAGAAGGGGCGTGATGCCCAGAAACGCGTCGGCAAAGTTTATTTAATAGCAGAGAGGAGACAGCAGAAAGCACACGATAGCTGGATAGCAGAGCATTGAAGTGTGCCTTCTCACTGCAGAGGGCAAGTGGTATTGAATATTGCGCGGCGGCCCGGCCGCGGAGGAGAGCACCATCGTCAGCCTGAGGAGACGCCACCCACGGACTGCACGAGGCTGTGAGTTCAGAACTGTTCAGAACGGGAATACAGCTCAATGCTCCTAATTGCATATATTTCTGCGTGCCTCTCTCTGAAACTCACTCAGAGAAAAAATGCAATTTTATTTTTGGAATGTAAAGGCACACTCGCATTGACTGCATGAAAACGAACTGCTGCAGAACTTCAAAGCCCATAATGCCATGGTCCCAATCAATGACTCACCTGACCATGGAAGGCGTGACGCTGCTAATAAATATAATGACATGCAGGCATCGCGTGTGTTCATTTCCAAGCCCATGAAGAAGGGGCGTGATGCCCAGAAACGCGTCGGCAAAGTTTATTTAATAGCAGAGAGGAGACAGCAGAAAGCACACGATAGCTGGATAGCAGAGCATTGAAGTGTGCCTTCTCACTGCAGAGGGCAAGTGGTATTGAATATTGCGCGGCGGCCCGGCCGCGGAGGAGAGCACCATCGTCAGCCTGAGGAGACGCCACCCACGGACTGCACGAGGCTGTGAGTTCAGAACTGTTCAGAACGGGAATACAGCTCAATGCTCCTAATTGCATATATTTCTGCGTGCCTCTCTCTGAAACTCACTCAGAGAAAAAATGCAATTTTATTTTTGGAATGTAAAGGCACACTCGCATTGACTGCATGAAAACGAACTGCTGCAGAACTTCAAAGCCCATAATGCCATGGTCCCAATCAATGACTCACCTGACCATGGAAGGCGTGACGCTGCTAATAAATATAATGACATGCAGGCATCGCGTGTGTTCATTTCCAAGCCCATGAAGAAGGGGCGTGATGCCCAGAAACGCGTCGGCAAAGTTTATTTAATAGCAGAGAGGAGACAGCAGAAAGCACACGATAGCTGGATAGCAGAGCATTGAAGTGTGCCTTCTCACTGCAGAGGGCAAGTGGTATTGAATATATATATATATATATATATATATATATATATATATATATATATATATATATATATATATATATATATATATATATATATATATATATAAAGAAACCCGACCGCCTCTAGTTGCGGTCACAAGTGGGCGCAGACCTCCTCTCCTTCAGTATCATCAACATAATGTCACCAACGCCATCACACCATTAAAGTGTCAGCAGTGCAGATTTGATTGCTGTTTCATGTCAGAGCAAGTGCCCTCCCTGACGCGTTTCCCTCCGCAGACGGAGCTTGGTCACATGACGCATCAGGAGTAGGCAGAGTAATATAAAGTGAATAAAAGCCCATGCGCCTAAAGAAACAGGACGCATGGGTAAACAACGATACAAACAAGCATAATAATGACTATTTACATAAGTTTTCTGGCAAGACGAAACAAGAAAAAGAATTATAGCATAGTGCTCGAGATTACTCTTTGCATTCATTTTTCTATAATCATGGATGACATCCAAAATCGAATTTGTGAATATATACAAGTGCTCAATAGGGAATTCAATGGCTCGTATCAAAAAATAATAAAGTGCTAATGCATTAATATGTACAGTATTGCACGTATTTATGAATAGATAGAGTGTACTGCAAGTGCATGCAAGTTGATAATAAATTGCGCAAATCACATTCGATTCAAATCCTACTTGTACGTCTATATTATGCCCACTAATAAATGCTTGGTTTGCTAAAGTGCAAGTGCAAAAAAATTTGAAACAAAATTCATAATCTAACCAAAAATATTAAAAATTCAAATGACTGATAACCCTTCTTGAACCTATAACATGGCCTATGCTATGTTACTAAACCAATATCATGGTTTTAAATAAATTTTTGTCGCTGAAATCCGTTTTCAGCATTAAATCAAAAAGACAATGATTACCTCAATAAAGAAAAGCACACCAAATTACCACATTACAAATAATGATGTAACTCATCAATAGCATTTAAACCATTTGGAGATATTGTATCAAGCAGCAAAATGAAATAAGCTTCCCTCTGCCTGAGTAGTCTTTCTCGGTCACCACCTCGTCCAGGGTTGGGGACTGAGCACAATAAAGTGTATTTCAGATCCTTTCGTTTTTTATCATGCACAGCCTTGAAGTGGCGGGCCACCGGATAGTTCATATCTGAGTTCACTATTCCGCGTATGTGCTGTAAAATACGCTGGTTGGCAGGCAACTTAGTGCTCCCAATGTACAGGTGAGTTGGTAAATGACAAAATCGCTGCGACAAGTGAGATGTTAATTTATTTTTATAGGTTTATCGCTAAATGCTGATGTGTAATGAGTGCCATTGACCGCAAATGTGCACGCCCGACATGACGTGCATCTGAAAAAACCTGGTTTGGCAAACCAAGGCAAACCAAGGGCTTTTAAGGGTAAGTTCCGGTTTGCTAAGCAATTGTTTTCACCCAACAGAACTCACTGTAGATTATATTGCTCATACCCAGTTTCTGACGAACACAGGGTTTACACCATTATTTAAAATTTGTGATGCAGGCAAGGTCAATTGTTCCACTTGTAGACATTCATCTGATTTTCTCACATTCGTTGACAGATAGTTCTAGATAACTGTCATAGACAATATGAGGTTCTTGCAAAGTGCACACTGACTGTAATATTTGTAGAACAGTCTTAAAGACCTTTCTGAAGTTTTGCATGGATGAAATCTTGACCATTCGCAATTGTGATATGTAGTCCACAACAAAAGCAGTTTTCAATGAGGACATTCCTCAGGTCAGAGGTTTTTTTGAGCTCTTGTACTAATTTGCGCTTCATTTGATTGGTTGCAGCTTCTCCATCTAATAATGCATTTGCTGGAAGAAGATCATGCCACAGAATGTTCTAGATAAATTCACCCCTTTCTTTTGCTACATCCATCTCTCTATGCGCTTGCGAAAGTTATTTTGTAATGGCTGGTTGGATGAAACCCTGACCCTGGCAATTAAAGCATGTAAGTTTAGCTTTAGTGACCATGTCAAACAGCTTTTTCTCTTCCAAAACAAATCTCTCCTGCTTCATTTCTGTGTATAGTTTCAGTCCATGTTGCAGTACATCAAGTAGATGTGTCTTTAAATCATTATCCACATATTGATTAGTCACAAAGTTGCATAGTCGCACAGACTCAGTCATTTCAAAGGAGTTTCCTTGCTGTTGCTTAATATGAAGAAGGCTTTCTACATGTTTATTAAAAAAGTTTCCCCCTCTTTCCCACAAGTTTGTGGTGAGGAATAGTTTGACAATGGTCCATTAATATTTAATTTGTCATCTCTCTGAAAACATTGCAAATAGAAAGGACTTCATGGTAAACTAGCTGCAATTGAGCATCATTTTCACTTTTACTTGTCTAACCAACAATTCTCTTGGAGTTTTTCTATGATCTCTGGATTGTCTGTTCCAGTTTTATAACTTGAGCCACAGCATTGAACCTTCCCTCTCTGTCTTTCACAACAAAAGGTATTTGGATACATCTTCTGTATAAGTATGTTTTTTTACCTTTACCTTCTTTATTCATTCCAAATACCAGAACCCTTTTCCTATTTAGTTTATGCCAGGACCAGCTTTAGTGCTGGTGGCGCTCAGTGTGGCAATCATTTTTGGTGCCCACAGACCCCAAGACTGCCTCCTTGGATTCCCTCACTACCACCTGGCATACTCTCCAATCATGTTATTGCTAAACACAGAGTCCCCCCTGAGATCAGCACCCCCTCCACAGGTCAGCGTCCAGTGCGGCCACACCACTCGCACTGCCCTAATGCCGGGCCTGGTTTATGCAGTCAAATATGTGAAACACAGTAATCAGTGACTCCACGGTCTTCACGTGCAGCTCCCAATCACTTTCCCGATCAGCATGTACCAAGTTTTTCACTAGAGCTATCATGTGTACCAGTACCTGCAAAGTTCTGATTTTTCTTCACATTCTTTGACAAACTCTACAAACTTGTTTTTCAGGTATTCTGATTTTGAACTGAGTGTACTGAACATTGCCTGGCTTTGCATTATGTCTTTTGAATGAAGTGCACCCTATGCCTTGTTCACTACTCAGATAAGATATGCAAAACCTAACGTGTCACTCTTGTTTCGGAAAGCATTCCAACACAATATTTCTCTAACCTCAGTTTTCATGAGTGTAACTTGTAACAAATGAACATAATGAGTTCTACTCAATAATGATGTGATAGTTTTGCTTCCAAAGATGTCAGCACAATTAGTGCATCGTCTTTGCCACATCCACTGAGAAAACATCCTGCATACCACAAAGCATGTGGAAAACACTCCATCATTGGATAAAGATCATCAAATTCCATTGGATTGCTCATTAAAATATCAGCTACAATACAGAAAACACCTTCATCACAGAAAATTGGCAGGATAGGCTGGTCTTAAAGCTAAACACGTACATTTTGGAAATTATTTAGAGCTGTGTATACTGTTGCATAGTTTGTGACTGGAGATGGTATTACTGCTAAAAACCCAACCTCCTTCAGTGGGACGGTATTCTGGGAGATCAGAACATGAATATCAGCCCACAGAGGAACTGGCTTTTCTTCCTTCTTCAGTGCACACCAAAGAAAACAATATAATGCATTTAGTTAAATCAGCTTTGTGGACCACAGCCTCAGGTAGAAGAAGATCCATGCCCTCGGCCACTTTGAAACTTTCTGGTAGACTGGGATGTGTTGATGGCTTGTAGCAATTTTGCACATGTTGGCAAGGCAGTTGGGTGAAAAGTTTGCAGCTTTGTTTGTTTATGCCTACAGCTGATATAGTTTGTTTTCCAGAAGCTAATTAATTGGTATAGTGTTGAAAAATCACCATGGCAGTATCATGTGTGCTTGATGTCCCAGACAAAGAAGAGATGTCTTTAGAACAAAAATGATTAAGAGCAGCAGTTGTAAATCCTTTCCTAGTAAAGTGATTCGGATTCACAAGATTTTACAGCATGAGTTGCTATCAAGTTCCTGCTCTGTGCAATGTGATTATAAGTTGTTGATGCACCAATCAAACTCATTGAAGTGATTCTCTCTCTACTTTTGCACTTGTCATAGATTGTGTGGGCAGTAATCATGTGTAGCAGAGTTTTCTTTTTGCTGTGATGTAATTCATAAAACATGATTTGGAAAAGATAGTTCATTTGCACAGCATAAGCCTGTCGGTTCATGGGATTGTCTCCCACTACTTTGCTTATATTTTCAAAGCCATTCTTAATGTTATTGGCTTCTGTTCTGAACTCACAAAATGTGTAGAGTTTGTAACAGCTTTGCTTTGCTGATATTAAACTATGATGTACAAATGTTAAGATAACATCAAGTATTCTTGTTGACTCCCATGATTTGCAGAGCTCTGGGGCATCACAAAATTTAGTATTAAATCCAAAATCTAAATCTTTCAGGACATTTCCTAAAATGGTTCCTGATGGTTTTAGTGCATCTTGTGATAATATTTTTGCAGCAAGAACTTCAGGAGTCAAATCAGCTGACAACTAAGTGTGAGAGGTGAACTATCCACCACTCGTGGAGTTTGCCGAGTTTTCTGCACTCCGCGTTACGTGGAGCTCGCGGAGTTGTGAAAAACTCTGCTTCTCGTAGCGGAGCACAGCTTTTTTCCTCGCTCGCGTTTGTCAACGTCAAGTTGGCGAGCAAGGAAAACCCACCTCCCGGCGAGGTATTTCATCGTTCGCGATTGTCAACATCAAGTTGGCGAGCGTAAGCATGGAAAATCAACCTCCCAGCGAGATTTCTCAATGTGGGTAGTCAGATTTCTCATTGCGAGTGGTCGCGTATGCTCGCATTGAGAAACTGTCCGTTTGCGTTGAGAAAGCTGCAGCTTCAGTAAAAATCTACTTGAGCAGCAGAAAGGAAGCAGCGCCCACTTGTGCTGTGCATGGTGCTATTCACAATGATTGTGCAGTGCAGACAAGCACCTGGCACTGAAAATCACTGAAAACTGCATTTATCTAACACTCCACTGCTCGCGGAGCTGCGCATAGTGATGCAGTTTTTTTTGCACTTCGTGGAGTTCCGTGTAGCCGAACTCCGCCAAGACTTACTGAAAACACCAAAGGTGGCTCATTCTTTTTGCTAGACTGACAGAAACAAATTCTGTCATTATACATTCTTAGCTGTTGACCATTATTTCTCTGATCTCACTATGTGTGAACCCGTAGCCAACACTCAAGAGTGGTTTTAAAACTTCATTTGCTTTTTCAAAGAGTGCAAACTTAACTGAAGGCTGGCGATTATGTTGCTGGTGCGAGCTCATTGTACATTCATATTTTCAAATGTACACACACACATGCAATTCGGGTGGGCATATAAATCTGCTGCAAATACATTTGCCTCGCTGTTTAGATCAGCTAATCAGCTGAAAACTTCATCTTAGAAGAAACTATGTTTGCCTCACAAACACTGTCCTTTGTTCTTTCATCAATATCTTTGGCCCTTGTTCTGGCTAAACCACGGATAACACATTGAGGACCCTCCGCTTTCTGATCAGTTGTTGGAGGTGGCCGAGAGGAAGCCATCGATCTTCTAAGTGTTTTGCCATTTGGTTGGTTGTTGTCGCTTTCTCAGAAAACTCAGATTCTTGTTGTGATTCACTGGTTTCGGTTTTACAATTTTTTTTTACAGGTTTCTTCCATTGTATTTGACTTGTAGCACTTGTTGTTACAATCATAAAATATTTCATTATCTTCGTCAATCAGTTTTTTTCTTTCGTGAACTTTGTCTTGCCGTATTTCTGCAGCATCTCAAACTCTCTTCTGTCCAGCTGCAGTTGATGTTAGCTTTTCTTTCAGATTAGGCATATGACACATTTTTCTTTGTTGAAGGGGCCCTCAGATTTTGCAGTTAGCAACACTGTCAGGAGGTAAAGATCCTCTGCTACCACCTTCTTCGCTCATGTTTATGAATTTGAATCAACTAAAAACCTGAAACAAAAATATTTCAATTAATTAGCAATATGATGGCTAAAACATGTCATTATATAGCCGCCGTTTTGGAAAATGGGGGATGGGTTGCTCTGAGGAGTTATTTTCTGTCTCTATAAGACTACTTGACTCGCAATAGTAAAATGAAGTATATAGGGGTCATGGTTCCTGAAATATTACATCATCACTGCTATACATCAGCCATTTTTAAAATTTTTGTCCAGAAAAATTCAGCCTGGAATAGCAATGTCTATCCAAGCTAAATAACTACTCTGACACAAAAACACAAATAAAAAATGAAAATATCTGAACAACATTTTTTTTTACTGCAGTATATCAAGGGGCCAGGACTAATTGTATGCAAAGCAAAAACACTCCAGAAAAAAGCTGCTCATGGCACTGCCTGCCCTTCCATCATGTCTGATAGTACTTCCTCAGTAGGTGAATTCTCAAGTGTTTGCTAGGGCCTCTTAATTTACATTGAGTGGTGAAGGGTTTGAGATGTTGAGTGAAAGGACTTCTGATTTCTTGATATTAATCTTCAGGCCCACTTCCTGTGCTGTCCTCTAGTGTTGCGAATATGCCCATCTGATACCTCTGGCTTGGTATTCTGTTGTGCATCACATCACAGAGTTGATGACTAGGTTGAAGAGAAACACTGACATGATGCATCCCTGTGGATTGGTGTCACTACAACGCATGCTTTTACATCGCATGCCTTTACAACGCGGTTTTTACCACGCAGTCCATTACAACGCATAATGCTTTTAGGCGCTGGATAGTGAATTATTTAATTTACTATTCCAACTCCAGTCCCCGTGGATAGCAGGGAAGGTGTTGGATAGTAAATTAAATATATTCCCTATCCTAGAGCGCCCCCCAGCGCAATGCGTTGTAATGGTATGCGTTGTAATGGTTGCGATGTAATGGTAGTGCGTTGTAAAAAATGCGTTGTAAGTGATGTTCCCCATCCCTGTCTATCACCGGTCTTGACTTCGAAGCTATACTCACCATCTACCACCTAACAGGTTAAATTATCATAGAAGTATCTGACGCTGAATGCCATAGGCTCTCAGAATACACCAGATGGTGTCATGGTAGATACTGTCAAAGGCTTTCTTAAAATCAATGAAGTTGTTGTATTGTTGTCGCTGCCACTCCGTGCTCCACTCTAGGATGTTGTGTAGATTAAGGACCTGATCAACACATCCTCTGCCTTTTCAGAACACAGCCTGCTGTTTGATTAACAGCTTGTGCATGGCTATCAAAATGTGCTGTATAATGATTTTTGCTAAGATTTCACTCAGACTTGACAGAAGGGTAATTCCACAACAGTTGTTACTGTTGGTTAAAGCACCCTGCTTTGGAATCTTGTCAATGATTCCCTTCTTCCATCCACCTGGTACTTTCTTTTCTTCCTTAAGCAAAGTAAAGAGTGGTTGAAGGATCTGGGCTGATGTTTCAGGGTCTCAGCCCAAGAAGGTGATATGGACAGAAGTGTGCCAGCATTTGACACCTTGAAGGAGCCCATGTGCACAACACCAGTGCTCACAGCACTCCACTTCTCCAAATAGTTCCTCGTGTATATAGATGCATCAGAGCATAGCACTGGTGCTGTACTCTCAGAGCTAAGTGATGATGGCTTGGACCAAATTGTTGGCTTCATCATCAGGAGGCTACTTCCCCATGCACTTAGCTAGAGTACAGTAGAAAGGGAAGCATTTGCAGTAGCCAGGGCACTGAAGAAATTGAGGCCATACTTGTTCGGTACTCACTTCTGGGTTCAGACAGATAACAGACCCCTCAGATGGCTAAAGCGTATGAGGGGTGAGAAATCCAAACTGTTGGGGTGGTCCATCTCCCTATCAAGAATGGATATTATGGTGGAAAATGACCCTGGGACTGACCACACCAATGGCGAATGTCTATCCAGGTTTTTCCGCCTTAGCGATGAGAACTCCCATGAGGGTGGATAGTTCTACTTGATTTCTGCTGGGGTAGACATCCTTGATGAGGTATTACCCCAAATGTTTTGCCTTCTCACCCTGTTTTGCTGAACTTGTTTTTGCTGGCATAAGGACTGCTAACCAGAGGTAAAATACTTGTGCTCTCTCCCTAAAGCATCATACAATTGTCTCACACCTGATTGATATATTTAGTTTACCTATAATTCCCTAGTAATGGTACTACATGTACCCAGGGCCTGTGATTTAAAAGCTACTGGTGTGCTGCAGCACTCATTATACCACCCACTAAAGTAGCACTGTATCCCAGGCATATTTTTAACTGCCATTTTGATCTTGGAAAATAAACCTTTTGCCATGCCTAAACCTTCCTTTTTAATACTTATAAGTCACACCCAAGGTAGGCCCTAACCACTGCCAGGGCGGGGCATGGTATTTAAAAAGTAACACATATGTATTCAAGCTTTACATGTCCTGACAGTGGAACACACCTAAAGTTGTATTTCACTATTGAAAGGCTATCTCTCCCATAGACTAACACTGGGTTACCTTATTACACTTAATAAGTGATAACCTTATGTTTGGAACAGATATAGAAAAGCTTCTTTCATTCAAATGAATTGCAATTTTAAACCCTCTTTAATGGTATCGTGGGATTTTAAATGGCTATTCTAAAGATTGTACTTTTAGAAAAATAGCATTTTTCTGCCTGAATCAAATGTACCTTTTTACCAGTGTCCAGGGTCACTTGACTAAGAATGGCTCTTCTGTGACGTTTTGTGTATTCCTTCCAGACATGGAGACAAAAGGGCCTTTGATGTGGGGCAGGATATTCAACTCCTGATCAGGATGTCATGAGGGTTGTACACATCCTGCCTGAGCGTCAAAGTGTAGCCCCAGGGCCCGCCTACCTCCTCCCTGATGTCTAAGGATTGCCTGCCCTGCAACTGTCAAATGCAGCCTACACATAGTCCTGCCTGCCCTTTGTTACCCTAGACAGTTTGGAGCCAAACGTAGGAAAGGGGAGCATCCCCCACAGGCTGGCACTGGGGATGAACGTGGCACCTACAGAGCATCTCATCAGAAAACTCCTGGACCTGTAAAAGACGAAGAAAGAGTGCCTTGCTGTCTGAATCAGGAAGATTGGACCTGCTTGTTTTGAACCAAGGCTCCTCAGAATTGACGCTAATGATTAATTGGCTGACCTCCTGTTTGAGCTACAGGTACATATCAAGATTCGAGAGGTCTCCCTGCAACTGTCCAGCTGACCAGCACCAACTGGACCTGTCTGAGCCCAGGGGCTGACCTCCCTGGTTTTTAGTAACACAAATATGATCAATACATAGACAATCAAGAATCAGTAGTGCATAGACACATACTCGGCATGGCAGTGCTGCAAGTAGCATAATAAAGTATGACATAAGCGCACATAGGGTTACAGTGAAGGGAGGCATCTTCAGACCATATACAATTTCAAGCATTGTTATGATCGGGAGTTGGGAAAATGGAAAAGGGGGGCAGTAGCATACAAGAGCAGGGATAGGGGTGCGGGGGCGGTGGCCCATTATCTCCTCACATTCCCTTGGCTCCGCTCCTTATTTTAATATTTTTCTTCTTTTAAATGGGTTTGGGATTTTTCTTGTGCTGTGTTTTACTGCATTACTGTTTGAGTACTGCATAAATACTTTACACTTTGCCTATGAGTCTGACTGCTTTTGTGCCAGCTACCAGAGGGTTAAGAACAGGTTTATTCAGTGTAATTTGTGGTTTACCATAACAAGGATTGTGTTTACTATATGAGTGGGTCTTCCACTCACCTCAACTAACAACCCAATTTCTTAAATCGATCAGCATGAAGCTGGCCACAAAGGATTGAATAGTATAGTTACTCTGAGTTGATACTCAGCATATTCAGTGTGATAATCATGTTTGTTTTAGATCACTTCGTGACGGTGGACGTTGTCTTAGAGAGCCAGGAGGTGACCTACTAATGGCTGATTTAATCTTGGTTAGTAGCAGGTTAACCACTGCAATCTCTCAAGTGCAGGTACTTTTATCTTTCCTAATATAGTCGTTTTGCTCCCAGCTGAAGCTTCGCTGAATCCTCACAGAGGAACTGAATTACTTTAATAATTTGCTAGGACTGCACGGAGTCATTTATTCAAACCCGACAGACTTTGCACAGTAGATGCAATTGTCCTTTAAGCTTTTCATTGTATATCTCCAGAGTTTCGGCACAAAGAGGGAGCAGAGACATGTTGCACCACCTTGTCTGTAATAGCATGTTCTTATTCTTTTTCTTTGGAAGTGTATGCAAAGTGAAGAACTTTGAGTTTCAGAGGCGACTTTAGCACTATCCACATCTGTACAAGTCAAAGTGAACTTAGAAAAATCAGGTTATTCAATAGGTAGACCCTCTTTTTCTACAGTTTCAATTACTGTTTGCCCCACCAGCAGGATGATGTACAATCTCTTGCTCCAATATTGTCTAATGCTGTAACCCTTTCAGGGTTAGGATGTTGTTTTTTAGTCTTTGTAATCATATCAAATAAATGAAATATGAACATGATGTCAAAATATATTTGCAAGCACATGGTTTTACAAAACATTTATTGTACTAACTTAGGAATCAAGAGGCACGACCAACCTGGAGATTTTCTGGTTTCAAAAGCCAGTGATTTAAAAACGAAATCGGTGTTTTTGACATCAAAATAGCCCTTTGCTGTGGGTTAAACCCATTTAGTTATTCAGAAAAAAATTCTGACCAACAAAATGGGATTAACAACCAATTCAAAACTGCAATTAGAAATGGGCATGAAAGTGGTGTCTCCTCCTATCTTCGATTCAGTATGGTATGCATCAATGGTTTAGGACCAGAACTGGAGTCTTAAACTATTGAATAGTTATTAACTCCTCAAAGGAGTATGTCTTTCCCCAATTTTTTTTTTCAAGGAGAGCTATTTCCTTTAAGGAACAAGGGCTGGAAAAAAATATCCAATTTGGGAATACAAATGCAAGGATTGTGCTCTTCTGTCTCCTGCAGGCCACCATGACTATGTTCGCAGGCAATCTGATGAGGTTCACAAATTGCAACCTTTCTAGTTAATATTTATTAGAAGTGTCATTCTCCGACCCCCTTCCACTTGAGATTTTGCGATGTGATGTAATAGTACATAAATCGCATTGCAAAATGTAACACTAGTCATAAAAATTTAGTGACATTAAAGCACTCTACTTTTATGTACAAAACTATAGCAAGACTTACTTCGCTTTATATATTGTTGTGAAGCTGGCGGATCTTGAGGTCTGAAAGCATTTGCTTTGTTGGATTATTCTTCACACTCTACTTGAGCCATGCTTCTGGAATAACTAATATTGCAATATTGGGATGCCAAATTGCAATTCCGAAATTGAGCTTGTGGAATAGTAAATTATCTCAGACATCAGTGCAATATCTCAAACAAAATAGGTGTATTACCAAAATCTCATGATTTAGGCAGAAACTACAAATTCCATCAAAACTGAAAATCACCACTTCAATCACTTGATGATACAGTTGTGCATATATAAATATAATGAGATAGTTTGGAATGGAGGCACATAATGACCCCCAGTCTGAATTATTTTACTTGATACCTCACACAATGTCACGCCCTAGCCTGTACTCAATGTTGGGGCTTGTCTTTGCTCTCACACTATTATCACATAGTAGCAGCGAGACATAGGCATAGATGCATCAAGGTAAAATCCGCTCGCAAAGGGGCAGATTCTCAGAATCTGCCCCTTTGCGACTGGTAGTTTTGCATTTGGGATGCATTATCCCAAATGCAAAAATCGCAAATTAAGAAATCGCAAAATTGCGATTACTTGCTTTTAAGGAATCTCAAATTGAGAGTCCTTAAATGCAATGCATTCAAGTTTAAAAAATTGCGATTTCGCTAATAGGGCTCGCAAATTACCATGAAGTTGAACTTCATGGTAATTTGCAAAAACTTTGAAAAATGCACTATAATGCATTTTTCAAAGTTTCATGTTGCGCACACACATGCCCTAAGGGCATGTGTGTGTGCAACACATGCGCACAGATCAATTTCAGGGGTGCAACAGGGTGTCCTTGGACACCCCTGCACCCTTGAAATCGCATTCTCAGTTTGCGATTCGCAAATTGAGAATGTCTTCCCATTCATTCCTATGGGCCTCTAGGCCCATAGGAATGAATGGGGAGGTATTCCTTAACACCTTAGCTGCGGCGCAATTCCCTCCCCAGTGCTGCGCTGTCCATTCGAACTAGTGCTGAATGAACGTCCAATGGACGTGCGCAGCACTGGGGAGGTAGTGCTGCCGTCGGCCAACGCCCCGACTCAGCACTTAAGGGGATAATTGTGACTCGCAATTTGCGAGTCGCAATTAAGATATTTTAAGAAATCGCTATTTTTTTAGTGATGCCTTCATGCATTGCATTTTGCTATTCCTTAATAGCGAATCGTTATTTTTCGCTATTAAGGAATAGCAAAATGGGTTCTTGATGCATCTGGGGGTATAGAAATACATATTAAAGGTGAATAGACACCTTCATACACATTCAATCTGTCTGATACATAACCTCCCTTGTGCTTAGTAGACTTCAGGCTTTGCTTTTTTCTCAGAGTAATCTGTACTCTCACACTGTTATTACATTATATTTGACATGTAGAATAACAAAGACACATTCAGACATCCACTTATCACAATGGAACAAATACATTTCTCCTTTTGGCACAATACGTTTTGCAGATAAATAACAAGCAGCTTCCTAATGAACAATCTATTTTTCCATGCAAATACACAGTAGTAAAATGTTGTGTCCAACTTGCAATATTGTCAAATATATAGCAGTGTCTTGGTCATCTTCTTGCACCGCAAACAGGTAATTTTATTTTATTTTTATTTATAAAGTTTTATAAAGAGTGAGCATGCCCACATTTTTGGCATCAGAGCGATGCACAACATAACAAATAGTAGCAAATTTACAAGGAGCAAAATGTAGAATCATGAGGTGGAGCTCAAACGCTAAACAAAGGGGAAAAAGACACAGCGAGAAAAGATAATGCAAAGAGAAATAGAGAAAACATCAGCAATGAAATAAAAATTGCCACGAATAGTCACCTCAGATAGGAAGGGGATTATTTAGTAGTCTCATTATTACTTCGTTTTTTAAACGAGCGAATGAAGGGATGGTCCTGATCTCTGGGGTAAGAGAGTTACACATTCTTTGGGCAATTCCGGAGAAAGTTCTGTTAAAGGTTTTCTTTTTGTGACATTTTTGGGCGAGAAACTCTATTCCTTCCAGCTAGAACCAGTTTCTGAGCCAGGTAGCAAGGAGTGTTGTGGTGGATGGCTTTGTACATCATGCATGCTATTTTTAGGTGGACCCTGGATTCGTAGGGTAGCCCGTTGTGAGAGTGGAGGGCCGGGGTGATGTGATCATTTTAATTTATGCCTCTGATGAGCCCTGTAGCCTCATTGAGGGTAGCCCTCAGTGGTGCTAGTTTTATTTTCGGGAGGCAAACAAGGGTAGCATTCCCATAGTCAAGTTTGGAGATCACAAGATCCTGAATTGCCATCTTGAGCAGGAAAGGCCTAGGTAAAGATTGAAATTGGCCCCTCTGGTTGCGAGGCTGATGTGATTCACATGGAGAGGTTGTTGTCTAGTATTATTCCTATGTATTTAGCTGAATCAACGATATGTGGGGTACAGTTCAAGGCAGTGAGTAGTGGGAGCCAGTCTTTGATGTTAGAGTTGGGGTTTGGTGATGAGATTAATAGGAATTCGATTTTGAGGGCGTTAAGTTTGAGGCGATTTAAAGTTAACCAGTGTTGAGTTTTGATCAAGATGTTATTGAGAGCGCTGATGTAGTTAGGGGAGGTAATCTTCATGTACAATTGCATATCATCAGAGTCCATATGGTAGGAGATGTTAGAGCATTTGAGAATTTCAGTCAGTGGTTCCATGTAAAGATTAAACAGGGTGGGGAAAAGAGAGGAACATTGGGGAACGCTGATAGTGACCAGCGTCTGATCGGATAAGTCATGATTGATTAGGACTTCTTGATATCTGTTTTGTAGGAATGAGCAGAACCATGTTAAGACAGTACCAGAGAGACCCTTGCTAAGTTCTAAGAGCTTCATGTTTGATTGTGTCAGACACTGCTGATAGGTCAAGAAGGATTAGAAAACAGGGTTCAATATGATTAGGAAAGCGTATAGCATCCTTGACAACGTGGGCCATGGCAGTTTCAGTACTGTGACCTGGTCTGAAACCAGTTTGGCAGTGGTTGAGGAGTTGGTGCTGGTCAACGTGATTGGAGAGTTGTTGATGAACACATTTTTCCAGCTAAGGTTGAGATGCCTGAAATGGGGCAAAATTTGTTGGGATCAGAGAGGTTCACGTCTGGCTTTTTTAGGATAGGTGTGACTTATCCACTTTTTAGACAGTCAGGCCTGGAATCCTTGCGTGAGAGAGGTGTTGATAATTCGGGTACATCAGGGTATTAGGAGGTGTGAACATTTCCCTGAGGAATTTGGTGGTGAGAGGGTCATTGAAGTGGTTGGATAGTTTAGTGGAGGACAGTAGTTTTGAGATGTCAGAGTCCTCAAATATCTGAAAGGTGGACTACAAGGCATTGCTTTTAGGTTTAAAGAGAAGGTTGCTCGGACAAATTTCCTGAGGGGTGGAGGTGCATTGTGTCGGGTTTCAGGCAATTCACAGCAATGCAGAGCTCACTGTCAGTTGACTTAGACAAAGAATCTGCATTTATAAAGTCTCGAGGTCCTTCCTATTCTGCTACTTTTTAAATTGAGCTGGTATAAATTATCTCACATTTTATTTCTGAATAAAACAGAGATCTCAAATGCAAAGGCTGAAATGTCTCCTAACAAGAAAACATAACAAGTGCAAAACACATTCCATAGTAACATAAACTCATTGGGCCCGATTCATCAAAAATACCTTAACAGTATGTGCAGAGATTGACATCACAACCTAAGTGTACTTTTTTCTATTCACAAACATTCCAAAATGTTCACCAGGAGAGTATTCAAACGCTCAATTGTTTTTCTTTTTCTCCATGAGAAAAACATTTTTCTTTATAGAGAAAGCTTTTCCTCTATTTGCCCACCAAATGCGGGGGCAGCTTGTTCCCTTTCCCATCCCAAGAGTAACTTTATATTAATCAATCAAATAAAACATTTGTAAAACGCACTACTCACCCGCGGGGTTCTCAAGGCGCTGGGGGGATACTGGTACTGCTCGAATAGCCAGGTCTTGAGTAGTCTTCTGAAGGTAAGCAGTTCCTGGGTCTGCAGTAGGAGGATGGGGAGGGTGTTCCACGTCTTGGAGGCAAGGTGGGAGAAGGCCGCGTTTTGGAAGCGGGGATGGTGTCGAAGGCGAGGTCGGCAGAGAGAAGCTGGCGGTTGTAGGTGTAGAAGGTGAGTCGTCTGTTGAGGTATGCAGGTCTGGTGTTGTGAGTGCTTTGTGTGCGTGGGTGAGGAGCTTGAAGGTGATCCTCTTGCTGATGGGGAGCCAGTGCAGGTCTCTTAGGTGGGGTGTGATGTGGCTGCGGTGGGGTATGTCAAGGATCAGGCGTGCAGAGGCGTTCTGAATGCGTAGCAGTCGTTTCAGGAGTTTGGCCAAGGCTCCTGCATAGAGGGCATTTTCGTAGTTCAACCTGCTGCTGACAACAGCCTGGGTGACCGTTCTACTTGTTTCGGTGAGGATCCCCCTGTAGATCTTCGGAGGGTTGTATGTCAATACAATGCGGTTGTTACACCGCACTACCATTACAACGCTGGATTTACAATGCGAGTCGTTACCACGACTTGCGCTGTAGGGTGCTGGACTTAGGAATAGTAAGATTTACTATTTCAACACCAGCCTATGTACAGTAGGGAAGGTGTTGGAATAGTAAATCTACTATTCCCTAGCCTAGACCGCCCTCCAGTGCAAGTCGTGGTAACGACTTGCGCTGTATTGCCCGTGTTGTAATGGTAGCGCGGTGTAACAACTGCGTCGTAATGGATGTTCCTCTCTTCGGAGCATGCAGAGGGTGTCGAAGCAGGAGGACGAGACGGCATTGACTTGTTTGGTCATGGAGAGTGTTGAGTCGAGGATAAACCCCAGGTTGCATGAGTGGTCGGTGGGTGTTGGTGCTGCTCCCAGTACGGTCAGCCACCAGGAGTCGTCCCAGGCTGAGGGGTTGGATCCGAGGATGAGGACCTCCATCTGGTCCAAGTTCAGTTTCAGGTGGCTGTTCCTTATTCACTCCGCGACGGCTTCCATTCCTTCGTGTAGGTGGGTTTTGGCGGTGAGGGGGTCCTTGGTGAGGGATAGGATCAGCTGGGTGTTGTCGGTGTAGGAGATGATGTTGAGGTCATGTAGTCAGGTGACGTGGGCGAGCGGTGCCATGTAGATGTTGAACAATGTCAGGCTGAGGGATGAGTCCCAGGGTACGCCGCAGATGATCTTGGTGGCTTTGGAGCAGAAAGGGGGGAGGCGGCCGCTCTGGGTTCTGCTGGAGTGGAAGGAGGTGGTCCAGTCCAGGACCTTGTCTCGGATCCCAGCGTCGTGGAGGCGTGTGTGCAGGTTGCGGTGGCAGACTGTGTCAAAGGCAGCTGACAGGTCCAGGAGGATGAAGGTCGCTGTTTCGCCGTTGTCCAGCAGGGCCCTGATGTCATTGGTCGCGGCGATGAGGGCAGTTTCCGTACTGTGGTTGCTGCGGAACCCGGACTGGTATGGGTCCAGGATGCTGTTCTCATCGAGGTAGCGGGTCAGTTGTTTGTTGACGGTTTTCTCGATGACCTTCTCTGGGAACGGGAGCAGGGAGATGGGCCGGAAGTTCTTGAGGTCAGCCTTGTTTTTTTTTAGGAAGGCGTTGATCTCGGCATGCTTCTAACTCTCCGGGAAGGTTGCTGTTTCAAAGGAGATGTGGATGGCTTTCCAGAGATGGGGTGCAATGGCGGTGCTGGCTATGTTGAAGATGTGGTGTGGGCATGGGTCTGACGGAGATCTGGAGTGGATGGTGTTCATTGTTCTGATGGTGTCGTCATCGCTAATGTTTGTCCAGGAGCGCAGGGGATAGGTGGAGATGGTGGCCGTGAGGACCGAGGTCTCAGTGTCTGTCGGGCGGTCGTGACATTGGAGCTGTTGTGGATGTCTGTGATCTTGCGATGGAAGAAGGTGGCAAGGGAGTTGCACAGGTCTTGCGAAGGTGGGATGTTGTTGGTGTTTGAGCTGGATTTGGAGAGTTCCTTTACGATGTTGAAGAGATCCTTGCTGTTATCTAGGTGGTCTTTGAAGGAGGCCCTTTTGGTGGATCTGATGAGGTGATGGTGTTTGTGGGTGGCGTTCTTGTGGGCTGCATAGTTGACAAGTGTCGGTTCACGGTGCCATTTCTTCTCTTGTTTTCTGCAAGTTTGCTTGGAGGCCTGAAGATCCTCGGTGAACCAGCTGGCTTTCTTGCTGGTGTGCCTGTTGGAGGGTTTCTTGATCGGGGCGAGGGTGTTGGCGCAGTTGTCGATCCACTGTCTGAGGTTCCGAGCGGCGGTGTCATGGTCGGTAGGGTCGGCGGATGGGCTCTGGGCGAGGGTGGTGGTTAGCTGGTCTTCTGTGACTTTGCTCCAGCAGGGGCTGGGGATCTGTTGGGTGCGGTGGTGTGTGATGGGTTTCCGGAAGGTGAAGTGGATACAGCGATGGCCGGTCCAATGGAATTCGGTGGTGTGGTCGAAGGAGACGTGGAAGCGTGTAGAGAAGATGGGGTCAAGCATGTGGCTGGCTGAGTGGGTGGGTGTTGTGATGAGCTGTCTGAGTCTGAGGTTGGCGAGGTCGTCGATCAGGGTCGTGGAGTTGGAGTCATAGTTGTTCTCGAGGTGGAAGTTCAGGTCCTCGAGGAGGATGTAATCTGCGGAGGCGAGGGCGTGTGTACTGATGAAGCCGGCGATCGAGTCTCTGAACTATGGCTGGGCTCCAGGGGGTCTGTAGATGAGTATTCCCCTGAGGGTGGTGTTGGGTCAGTGTGGATCTGGAAGTGCAGGTGTTCGGCGGTGCTGAGGATGTCGTCGGTGTTCAAGAGTGGCGAAGGATGGAATTATAGTTTGAGAATGCCTACACAGTACGTTTATGGGCATTACCAAGCTTCTAAGCAAATTACACCTTCTGATGCCCTCTTGCAAATCTTGAATGGGATTTACAAATGCGGATATCCCCACAGTACTAAATCCACTTATGCCTGCTTGGAATCCTTTTGTGAATTCCTGGGAATAATAAACAGATGCATTTTCAGCCATAAGCATATGTTTACAGCAGAAAATGCATTTATTAGTATGAGCAATTGTGACCATTCTATTTTCTATTTAGGGGGTTTTGTAAAGCGCATGGTGACGCAACAACGGCGTGTCCCCGCGCTGAGGAGCTACTTTGTTACTGGACCATACAGAAGCGGCACACCTACTAAGCGAATAGAGCAGTTTTGAGCTTAGCTCTAAAAATAGACTCAGATGGCTCTAGTCGTAACGCCATGGGCAGCTTGTTCCATCTAGCGGCTGCAAGGCATCTAAAAGATCTTCCCCCCATCCGTGCTCTGGATACCTTAGGGACAACCAGGAGTCCAGAGCCGGAAGATCTCAGAGAACGGGGAGGCTCATAAGGTGTCAAGAGTCCTTGTAGAGGGAGAGGGGATCTCCCATTAATGATCCGATGGCACGTGCAAAGTGCTTTAAATTCTACCCTGCTTCTGACCGGGAGCCAGTGCAAGGACCGGAGAGCCGCTGCAGAAGCAGCTCTTCTGGGTAATCTAAGCACCAATCGTGCAGCGGCGTTCTGTAGGACCTGTAAGCGGCTGAGATTCTTCTCCAGGGTGCCTAAATAGAGAAGGTTGCCATAGTCCATCCTCGATGTGACTAGTGCATGTACCAAGGTCTGTCGGGCTCTCACAGGCAAGAACTTCAGCGTCTTCCTGAGGCTTTTAAGGGTCCCGAAGCATAGTCCAACCACCTGATTGATCTGAGGGCCAAAGGTGAGGGCGGCATCAAACCAAATGCCCAAATTCCTCGCTTTTTGGCACGGAATGGGTGTTGGGCCCAGGGAAGATGGCCACCATGCCGACGTCCACGCAGACTGGCAGCCCCCCACGACCAGCACCTCGGTCTTGCCCCCGTTGAGCTTGAGGCAATTGGCGGACATCCAGGCAGCAAGGTCTTGCATGCATGCTCTGAAGATGTCCGCCGAAAGACCGGGTGCGCGCGATAGGGAGATGACCAACTGCGTGTCGTCGGCATACGACACCAAGCTGAGGCCGTGACTCTCTACTAAGGTGGCAATTGGAGCGACATAAAGATTGAAGAGTGTTGGACTCAGGGACGAGCCCTGCGGCACCCCCTGGTCCAAAGGAATTCGCTCCGAGTAGTAGTCACCCTGCCTCACTTGGAAACCCCGGCCATGTTTGTTTACTCACTTAGCATTAAACCTCAGTCTTGCTGCTGGCTCCTCATTATGTGAGGGATGCCGCTACTACTCAAAATGTATGCAAAAATATTTATACAGGAAAATGGACACAGTTGTGTACAATTAACAAATTATCATTACACACTATAAGTAATTGGGTTATTATTTGAGGGTGTGCAAACCCCACTCAGGCAACAATCATAATACGTGTCAGTGTGACCACAGAATTACCAAATTAGCCTGTGGTTAACTGTCGGGTAGCATGGTGCAAAAGCAGTCAGGAATAACTTCGTGGTGATGTGTAAAGTATTTATGCAGTACACAAACACCAATAAAGTGAAAACAGAACACAAAGAAATCTCAAACCAATGTAGAAGTATTGAGTAAATTATAGGAAATATAATGAGACCAAAATGACAAAAATGCAATCAATAGAACAAGATATATGCAATTTTACAGTTTCAGGTAAATATAGAGCCTAAAAGCACAACGCGACATTCAAGGTCAACTGGTCAGGCTAGAACAGAGGATTGTCACAAATTAAGGTTGACTGTGATGGAGCCAGGGCCAGATACATGAACCAGTCCTGCTGAAATAGTTACCTTCTCGAAGTCTGGCACGAAGAGTTCCGCTTGCAGTGGAGGAGGCCGTAAGGAGCAGGGAGAGAATTGGGGGTGGGCATTGCTTTAGTGCGAAGAGCAGGCCGGGAAGAACAGGCTTTCATCGCTGTAGAGCAAAAAGCTAGTCAGGCACTACAGTCAGTCATTGCCGGAGCTTTGCGTTGGCTGTCACCTTTGGATGCTGCAGATCTTGCATTGTCGGTCATCCCTGGAGGTCTCTACACCATGAGGAGTTGGCTTTACTCGACCTTTGCATTTGCAGTCATCGTGGGGGCAGAGATTTGTGCGGAGGGGACTGTTTTGCTGTCATGAAGAGCCCAAAACTCCAGGATTTTTCTTTTCTTTATAGGAGGAGCTAAACTGATGTCAGCCAAGGGTCCTGGGCCTGGGGATGCACCTCTTGGAGAGCAGGAACTCACTCTAGCAGAGGCCAGCAGGGCTCCGTTAGGTCCAATTGCAGGTTCAGGCAGGTCTATTGCAGCAGGACAGCTGGGCAGTTGCAGGGAGGCCTCTAGAGCGAGCGTGTTGTGTTTCCTGTAGATCAGACAAGAGGTCAGCCAACTGACCTTTAGACTCACTCAGGTTAGCCTAGGATGAAAGGAGCAGGTTCAGTCTTCTTTCTCAGAAAGCAAGGCATTCCTCAAGAAGCAGGCGGTCGTCTGGTAGCATTAGGGTAATCCTCTGGTTGCCGGGCAGTCCTTTTTCTGTAATGTCCACAGGCCCAGGAGAGTACTGAGAGTACTGATGATTGGCTCAAGAGGTCCAATATTTATAATTGGTGCCAGCCTCTGTGTGTGTGGGGGGGGGGCACCCTGTTCTACCCTCACATCTGGTTCTGGAAAAGTTCTTCCCTTCTCCTGTTTAGGCTCCAAGAAGTCCCTTGGGTGACAAAAGGATGGTGTCAGGGTACTTTATGTGTGCTGGAGGCAAGTCCTTCGAAGTTTAAGTAGGGCAAGACACAGCTCTGTCCCCAGCTATGCTGGCAGGATGGTCAATCCTGCCCACACCTAAGCCCCATTTACGTCATTGTCTAGCAGGAATACCGAACCCCCAACAGCAGAGCCATTCACAGCCATGTGACCTAGGTTGCTGGCAGAAGGCACAAATGGTTAGGACAAGAACATGCCAGCTTTCCAAAAGTGGTACAAAAAGGGTTGGTGATGGACGGAGCCTCTGAATCAATCAGACACTCACACCCAGTCAAGAGATCTGGGTTTAATCCATCACCTTTCTTTAGCCCACTCTGCCACCCCAGTTCAGACATGGCTATATGCAAATCAGTCTGACCCTGTGCCTCATGGGAACAGTACAGCCCGAACTGCTAAGCCATGTCTTCCCTGGACCGGAAACAAGCTTCCGAGGACCGGTTTCTGGCATTCCAACCTTCTTCAGCCCGGCTTGCTTGAATCCAGTGGCAAAGTGAGCAAGGGACTCACGTCTGAGTATACCCTGCCACACTTATGGCGGCCAAAAGCGGTACAAAAGGGGTTGGTGATAGACGGAGCCTCTGAATCAATCAGACACTCACACCCAGTCAAGAGATCTGGGTTTAATCCATCACTGTTCTTTAGCCCACTCTGCCACCCCAGTTCAGACATGGCTATATGCAAATCAGTCTGACCCTGTGCCTCATGGGAACAGTGCAGCCCGAACTGCCAAGCCATGTCTTCCCTGGACCGGAAACAAGCTTCCGAGGACCGGTTTCTGGCATTCCAGCCTTCTTCAGCCCGGCTTGCTTGAATCCAGTGGCAAAGTGAGCAAGGGACTCACGTCTGAGTATACCCTGCCACACTTATGGCTTCCAAAAGTGGTACAAAAGGGGTTGGTGATGGACGGAGCCTCTGAATCAATCAGACACTCACACCCAGTCAAGAGATCTGGGTTTAATCCATCACCGTTCTTTAGCCCACTCTGCCACCCCAGTTCAGACATGGCTATATGCAAATCAGTCTGACTGTAATGATTGAAAGCAGCGCAAGAACTCGCATGCGCCACTAACCTTAATGCAATGCCCAGCAGGAACGATGGGATGACTGTCCTTGCCACCTCCCACTGCACGTCACCCAACAATGGGACAGACACCGCTGTTAGAGCACGCACAGCCAGAGGCCGCAAGGGGAAAATGACAAGGTGGAGGTATGTGGGTTTCTCTGATCTCTTCAGTTCAATTTCCAGGGTCAGTGGCTTCACTGAGAAGACCTCCCTGGAGGTGGGTGAGAAGAGAGAGAGAGAGAATAATGTGACTCTGTACTGCTTTGTACAGCCCCACTTCCCCTGTGTTCCGGGACTTACCACTGGTAAGAATGGATACTCCGTGGATGAAGGCTACCGCTTCTACGGAAGTCTTTGTAGCTGTCAACAGGTTTCGAAGAGTTAACTCACTCTCCGCTCCAGGATCATGCACGGAAAAGACTTTCCCCAATAATATTCTTGACAAGGTACTGCTAGAAGGACCCAAAATACTCCTTTTGGGTGGTATTCTCGCAGCAACGGCTCTGCAGGCGCAATAACATCCGATTCCAAGGATTCCAACGATACAACAAAAAAGAACGATGCAAACTGCACTATCTCCCTCTAGGGGTTGAACGGATAACTCAGAAGTAAACACAAAGGTAACGGAAGAGAGCGAGCCCGCTCTCCTCGATCTGTACAACAAGTGCGGTTCTGTTAAACTCACAGGGACGCGCTGGGTCTCCGCTGATCTGGCCTCGCTGGCACTTCGTCGTCGCGGCGGGTGTTTGATCACTGGCCTCGCTGGCACTTCGTCATCGCGGCGGGTGTATGCTCACTGGCCTCGCTGGCACTTCGTCGTCGCGGCGGGCGTTGACATAAAAGGAAGAAACGGCTTGAACATGAATCTCCACGGCAGAACTCTAGATGAACTAACAAACAGGGAACTAACCAGGAACAGGATTGACAAGCCCCGTTTTGATCAAGGAGTGGAGCTTAAATAAGGTCTTCCCATTTTGCCTGATCCCGGCGTCGCTTGGCCTTCTGGGACTGGTAGTTTTTCCTGAGATGACTTACATGACGCTGTCTGCAGCAACCTGCCGTTCTGCCTAGGGCGATCGCTACACTGACCCTGTGCCTCATGGGAACAGTGCAGCCCGAACTGCCAAGCCATGTCTTCCCTGGACCGGAAACAAGCTTCCGAGGACCGGTTTCTGGCATTCTAGCCTTCTTCAGCCCGGCTTGCTTGAATCCAGTGGCAAAGTGAGCAAGGGACTCACGTCTGAGTATACCCTGCCACACTTATGGCGGCCAAAAGCGGTACAAAAGGGGTTGGTGATAGACGGAGCCTCTGAATCAATCAGACACTCACACCCAGTCAAGAGATCTGGGTTTAATCCATCACCGTTCTTTAGCCCACTATGCCCTCCCAGTTCAGACATGGCTATATGCAAATCAGTCTGACCATGTGCCTCATGGGAACAGTGCAGCCCGAACTGCCAAGCCATGTCTTCCCTGGACCGCAAACAAGCTTCTGAGGACCGGTTTCTGGCATTCCAGCCTTCTTCAGCCCGGCTTGCTTGAATCCAGTGGCAAAGTGAGCAAGGGACTCACGTCTGAGTATACCCTGCCACACTTATGGCGGCCAAAAGCGGTACAAAAGGGGTTGGTGATAGACGGAGCCTCTGAATCAATCAGACACTCACACCCAGTCAAGAGATCTGGGTTTAATCCATCACCGTTCTTTAGCCCACTCTGCCACCCCAGTTCAGACATGGCTATATGCAAATCAGTCTGACCCTGTGCCTCATGGGAACAGTGCAGCCCGAACTGCCAAGCCATGTCTTCCCTGGACCGGAAACAAGCTTCCGAGGACCGGTTTCTGGCATTCTAGCCTTCTTCAGCCCGGCTTGCTTGAATCCAGTGGCAAAGTGAGTAAGGGACTCACGTCTGAGTATACCCTGCCACACTTATGGCGGCCAAAAGCGGTACAAAAGGGGTTGGTGATGGACGGAGCCTCTGAATCAATCAGACACTCACACCCAGTCAAGAGATCTGGGTTTAATCCATCACCGTTCTTTAGCCCACTATGCCCCCCCAGTTCAGACATGGCTATATGCAAATCAGTCTGACCATGTGCCTCATGGGAACAGTGCAGCCCGAACTGCCAAGCCATGTCTTCCCTGGACCGCAAACAAGCTTCTGAGGACCGGTTTCTGGCATTCCAGCCTTCTTCAGCCCGGCTTGCTTGAATCCAGTGGCAAAGTGAGCAAGGGACTCACGTCTGAGTATACCCTGCCACACTTATGGCGGCCAAAAGCGGTACAAAAGGGGTTGGTGATAGACGGAGCCTCTGAATCAATCAGACACTACCACCCAGTCAAGAGATCTGGGTTTAATCCATCACCGTTCTTTAGCCCACTCTGCCACCCCAGTTCAGACATGGCTATATGCAAATCAGTCTGACCCTGTGCCTCATGGGAACAGTGCAGCCCGAACTGCCAAGCCATGTCTTCCCTGGACCGCAAACAAGCTTCCGAGGACCGGTTTCTGGCATTCTAGCCTTCTTCAGCCCGGCTTGCTTGAATCCAGTGGCAAAGTGAGCAAGGGACTCACGTCTGAGTATACCCTGCCACACTTATGGCGGCCAAAAGCGGTACAAAAGGGGTTGGTGATAGACGGAGCCTCTGAATCAATCAGACACTCACACCCAGTCAAGAGATCTGGGTTTAATCCATCACTGTTCTTTAGCCCACTCTGCCACCCCAGTTCAGACATGGCTATATGCAAATCAGTCTGACCCTGTGCCTCATGGGAACAGTGCAGCCTGAACTGCCAAGCCATGTCTTCCCTGGACCGCAAACAAGCTTCTGAGGACCGGTTTCTGGCATTCCAGCCTTCTTCAGCCCGGCTTGCTTGAATCCAGTGGCAAAGTGAGCAAGGGACTCACGTCTGAGTATACCCTGCCACACTTATGGCGGCCAAAAGCGGTACAAAAGGGGTTGGTGATAGACGGAGCCTCTGAATCAATCAGACACTCACACCCAGTCAAGAGATCTGGGTTTAATCCATCACCGTTCTTTAGCCCACTCTGCCACCCCAGTTCAGACATGGCTATATGGAAATCAGTCTGACCCTGTGCCTCATGGGAACAGTGCAGCCCGAACTGCCAAGCCATGTCTTCCCTGGACCGGAAACAAGCTTCCGAGGACCGGTTTCTGGCATTCTAGCCTTCTTCAGCCCGGCTTGCTTGAATCCAGTGGCAAAGTGAGCAAGGGACTCACGTCTGAGTATACCCTGCCACACTTATGGCGGCCAAAAGCGATACAAAAGGGGTTGGTGATGGACGGAGCCTCTGAATCAATCTGACACTCACACCCAGTCAAGAGATCTGGGTTTAATCCATCACTGTTCTTTAGCCCACTCTGCCACCCCAGTTCAGACATGGCTATATGCAAATCAGTCTGACCCTGTGCCTCATGGGAACAGTGCAGCCCGAACTGCCAAGCCATGTCTTCCCTGGACCGGAAACAAGCTTCCGAGGACCGGTTTCTGGCATTCTAGCCTTCTTCAGCCCGGCTTGCTTGAATCCAGTGGCAAAGTGAGCAAGGGACTCACGTCTGAGTATACCCTGCCACACTTATGGCGGCCAAAAGCGGTACAAAAGGGGTTGGTGATGGACGGAGCCTCTGAATCAATCAGACACTCACACCCAGTCAAGAGATCTGGGTTTAATCCATCACTGTTCTTTAGCCCACTCTGCCACCCCAGTTCAGACATTGCTATATGCAAATCAGTCTGACCCTGTGCCTCATGGGAACAGTGCAGCCCGAACTGCCAAGCCATGTCTTCCCTGGACCGGAAACAAGCTTCCGAGGACCGGTTTCTGGCATTCTAGCCTTCTTCAGCCCGGCTTGCTTGAATCCAGTGGCAAAGTGAGCAAGGGACTCACGTCTGAGTATACCCTGCCACACTTATGGCGGCCAAAAGCGGTACAAAAGGGGTTGGTGATAGACGGAGCCTCTGAATCAATCAGACACTCACACCCAGTCAAGAGATCTGGGTTTAATCCATCACTGTTCTTTAGCCCACTATGCCCCCCCAGTTCAGACATGGCTATATGCAAATCAGTCTGACCATGTGCCTCATGGGAACAGTGCAGCCCGAACTGCCAAGCCATGTCTTCCCTGGACCGCAAACAAGGTTCTGAGGACCGGTTTCTGGCATTCCAGCCTTCTTCAGCCCGGCTTGCTTGAATCCAGTGGCAAAGTGAGCAAGGGACTCACGTCTGAGTATACCCTGCTACACTTATGGCGGCCAAAAGCGGTACAAAAGGGGTTGGTGATAGACGGAGCCTCTGAATCAATCAGACACTCACACCCAGTCAAGAGATCTGGGTTTAATCCATCACCGTTCTTTAGCCCACTCTGCCACCCCAGTTCAGACATGGCTATATGCAAATCAGTCTGACCCTGTGCCTCATGGGAACAGTGCAGCCCGAACTGCCAAGCCATGTCTTCCCTGGACCGGAAACAAGCTTCCGAGGACCGGTTTCTGGCATTCTAGCCTTCTTCAGCCCGGCTTGCTTGAATCCAGTGGCAAAGTGAGCAAGGGACTCACGTCTGAGTATACCCTGCCACACTTATGGCGGCCAAAAGCGGTACAAAAGGGGTTGGTGATGGACGGAGCCTCTGAATCAATCAGACACTCACACCCAGTCAAGAGATCTGGGTTTAATCCATCACCGTTCTTTAGCCCACTATGCCCCCCCAGTTCAGACATGGCTATATGCAAATCAGTCTGACCATGTGCCTCATGGGAACAGTGCAGCCCGAACTGCCAAGCCATGTCTTCCCTGGACCGCAAACAAGCTTCTGAGGACCGGTTTCTGGCATTCCAGCCTTCTTCAGCCCAGCTTGCTTGAATCCAGTGGCAAAGTGAGCAAGGGACTCACGTCTGAGTATACCCTGCCACACTTATGGCGGCCAAAAGCGGTACAAAAGGGGTTGGTGATAGACGGAGCCTCTGAATCAATCAGACACTCACACCCAGTCAAGAGATCTGGGTTTAATCCATCACCGTTCTTTAGCCCACTCTGCCACCCCAGTTCAGACATGGCTATGTGCAAATCAGTCTGACCCTGTGCCTCATGGGAACAGTGCAGCCCGAACTGCCAAGCCATGTCTTCCCTGGACCGGAAACAAGCTTCCGAGGACCGGTTTCTGGCATTCTAGCCTTATTCAGCCCGGCTTGCTTGAATCCAGTGGCAAAGTGAGCAAGGGACTCACGTCTGAGTATACCCTGCCACACTTATGGCGGCCAAAAGCGGTACAAAAGGGGTTGGTGATAGACAGAGCCTCTGAATCAATCAGACACTCACACCCAGTCAAGAGATCTGGGTTTAATCCATCACTGTTCTTTAGCCCACTCTGCCACCCCAGTTCAGACATGGCTATATGCAAATCAGTCTGACCCTGTGCCTCATGGGAACAGTGCAGCCCGAACTGCCAAGCCATGTCTTCCCTGGACCGCAAACAAGCTTCTGAGGATCGGTTTCTGGCATTCCAGCCTTCTTCAGCCCGGCTTGCTTGAATCCAGTGGCAAAGTGAGCAAGGGACTCACGTCTGAGTATACCCTGCCACACTTATGGCGGCCAAAAGCGGTACAAAAGGGGTTGGTGATAGACGGAGCCTCTGAATCAATCAGACACTCACACCCAGTCAAGAGATCTGGGTTTAATCCATCACCGTTCTTTAGCCCACTCTGCCACCCCAGTTCAGACATGGCTATATGCAAATCAGTCTGACCCTGTGCCTCATGGGAACAGTGCAGCCCGAACTGCCAAGCCATGTCTTCCCTGGACCGGAAACAAGCTTCCGAGGACCGGTTTCTGGCATTCTAGCCTTCTTCAGCCCAGCTTGCTTGAATCCAGTGGCAAAGTGAGCAAGGGACTCACGTCTGAGTATACCCTGCCACACTTATGGTGGCCAAAAGCGGTACAAAAGGGGTTGGTGATGGACGGACCCTCTGAATCAATCAGACACTCACACCCAGTCAAGAGATCTGGGTTTAATCCATCACCATTCTTTAGCCCACTCTGCCACCCCAGTTCAGACATGGCTATATGCAAATCAGTCTGACCCTGTGCCTCATGGGAACAGTGCAGCCCGAACTGCCAAGCCATGTCTTCCCTGGACCGGAAACAAGCTTCCGAGGACCAGTTTCTGGCATTCCAGCCTTCTGCAGCCCGGCCTGCTTGAATCCAGTGGCAAAGTGAGCAAGGGACTCACCTCTGAGTATACCCTGCCACACTTATGGCGGCCAAAAGCGGTACAAAGGGGGTTGGTGATGGACGGAGCCTCCGAATCAATCAGACACTCACACCCAGTCAAGAGATCTGGGTTTAATCCATCACTGTTCTTTAGCCCACTCTGCCACCCCAGTTCAGACATGGCTATATGCAAATCAGTCTGACCCTGTGCCTCATGGGAACAGTACAGCCCGAACTGCCAAGCCATGTCTTCCCTGGACTGCAAACAAGCTTCTGAGGACCGGTTTCTGGCATTCCAGCCTTCTTCAGCCCTGCTTGCTTGAATCCAGTGGCAAAGTGAGCAAGGGACTCACGTCTGAGTATACCCTGCCACACTTATGGCGGCCAAAAGCGGTACAAAAGGGGTTGGTGATAGACGGAGCCTCTCAGACACTCACACCCAGTCAAGAGATCTGGGTTTAATCCATCACCGTTCTTTAGCCCACTCTGCCACCCCAGTTCAGACATGGCTATATGCAAATCAGTCTGACCCTGTGCCTCATGGGAACAGTGCAGCCCGAACTGCCAAGCCATGTCTTCCCTGGACCGGAAACAAGCTTCCGAGGACCGGTTTCTGGCATTCTAGCCTTCTTCAGCCCGGCTTGCTTGAATCCAGTGGCAAAGTGAGCAAGGGACTCACGTCTGAGTATACCCTGCCACACTTATGGCGGCCAAAAGCGGTACAAAAGGGGTTGGTGATGGACGGAGCCTCTGAATCAATCAGACACTCACACCCAGTCAAGAGATCTGGGTTTAATCCATCACTGTTCTTTAGCCCACTCTGCCACCCCAGTTCAGACATGGCTATATGCAAATCAGTCTGACCCTGTGCCTCATGGGAACAGTGCAGCCCGAACTGCCAAGCCATGTCTTCCCTGGACCGGAAACAAGCTTCCGAGGACCGGTTTCTGGCATTCTAGCCTTCTTCAGCCCGGCTTGCTTGAATCCAGTGGCAAAGTGAGCAAGGGACTCACGTCTGAGTATACCCTGCCACACTTATGGCGGCCAAAAGCGGTACAAAAGGGGTTGGTGATGGACGGAGCCTCTGAATCAATCAGACACTCACACCCAGTCAAGAGATCTGGGTTTAATCCATCACCATTCTTTAGCCCACTCTGCCACCCCAGTTCAGACATGGCTATATGCAAATCAGTCTGACCCTGTGCCTCATGGGAACAGTGCAGCCCGAACTGCCAAGCCATGTCTTCCCTGGACCGGAAACAAGCTTCCGAGGACCGGTTTCTGGCATTCCAGCCTTCTGCAGCCCGGCTTGCTTGAATCCAGTGGCAAAGTGAGCAAGGGACTCACGTCTGAGTATACCCTGCCACACTTATGGCGGCCAAAAGCGGTACAAAAGGGGTTGGTGATGGACGGAGCCTCTGAATCAATCAGACACTCACACCCAGTCAAGAGATCTGGGTTTAATCCATCACTGTTCTTTAGCCCACTCTGCCACCCCAGTTCAGACATGGCTATATGCAAATCAGTCTGACCCTGTGCCTCATGGGAACAGTGCAGCCCGAACTGCCAAGCCATGTCTTCCCTGGACCGGAAACAAGCTTCCGAGGACCGGTTTCTGGCATTCTAGCCTTCTTCAGCCCGGCTTGCTTGAATCCAGTGGCAAAGTGAGCAAGGGACTCACGTCTGGGTATACCCTGCCACACTTATGGCGGCCAAAAGCGGTACAAAAGGGGTTGGTGATGGACGGAGCCTCTGAATCAATCAGACACTCATACCCAGTCAAGATATCTGGGTTTAATCCATCACCATTCTTTAGCCCACTCTGCCACCCCAGTTCAGACATGGCTATATGCAAATCAGTCTGACCCTGTGCCTCATGGGAACAGTGCAGCCCGAACTGCCAAGCCATGTCTTCCCTGGACCGGAAACAAGCTTCCGAGGACCAGTTTCTGGCATTCCAGCCTTCTGCAGCCCGGCTTGCTTGAATCCAGTGGCAAAGTGAGCAAGGGACTCACGTCTGAGTATACCCTGCCACACTTATGGCGGCCAAAAGCGGTACAAAAGGGGTTGGTGATGGACGGAGCCTCTGAATCAATCAGACACTCACACCCAGTCAAGAGATCTGGGTTTAATCCATCACCTTTCTTTAGCCCACTATGCCCCCCCAGTTCAGACATGGCTATATGCAAATCAGTCTGACCATGTGCCTCATGGGAACAGTGCAGCCCGAACTGCCAAGCCATGTCTTCCCTGGACCGCAAACAAGCTTCTGAGGACCGGTTTCTGGCATTCCAGCCTTCTTCAGCCCGGCTTGCTTGAATCCAGTGGCAAAGTGAGCAAGGGACTCACGTCTGAGTATACCCTGCCACACTTATGGCGGCCAAAAGCGGTACAAAGGGGGTTGGTGATAGACGGAGCCTCTGAATCAATCAGACACTCACACCCAGTCAAGAGATCTGGGTTTAATCCATCACCGTTCTTTAGCCCACTCTGCCACCCCAGTTCAGACATGGCTATATGCAAATCAGTCTGACCCTGTGCCTCATGGGAACAGTGCAGCCCGAACTGCCAAGCCATGTCTTCCCTGGACCGGAAACAAGCTTCCGAGGACCGGTTTCTGGCATTCTAGCCTTCTTCAGCCCGGCTTGCTTGAATCCAGTGGCAAAGTGAGCAAGGGACTCACGTCTGAGTATACCCTGCCACACTTATGGCGGCCAAAAGCGGTACAAAAGGGGTTGGTGATGGACGGAGCCTCTGAATCAATCAGACACTCACACCCAGTCAAGAGATCTGGGTTTAATCCATCACCGTTCTTTAGCCCACTCTGCCACCCCAGTTCAGACATGGCTATATGCAAATCAGTCTGACCCTGTGCCTCATGGGAACAGTGCAGCCCGAACTGCCAAGCCATGTCTTCCCTGGACCGGAAACAAGCTTCCGAGGACTGGTTTCTGGCATTATAGCCTTCTTCAGCCCGGCTTGCTTGAATCCAGTGGCAAAGTGAGCAAGGGACTCACGTCTGAGTATACCCTGCCACACTTATGGCGGCCAAAAGCGGTACAAAAGGGGTTGGTGATAGACGGAGCCTCTGAATCAATCAGACACTCACACCCAGTCAAGAGATCTGGGTTTAATCCATCACCTTTCTTTAGCCCACTCTGCCACCCCAGTTCAGACATGGCTATATGCAAATCAGTCTGACCCTGTGCCTCATGGGAACAGTACAGCCCGAACTGCTAAGCCATGTCTTCCCTGGACCGGAAACAAGCTTCCAAGGACCGGTTTCTGGCATTCCAACCTTCTTCAGCCCGGCTTGCTTGAATCCAGTGGCAAAGTGAGCAAGGGACTCACGTCTGAGTATACCCTGCCACACTTATGGCGGCCAAAAGCGGTACAAAAGGGGTTGGTGATGGACGGAGCCTCTGAATCAATCAGACACTCACACCCAGTCAAGAGATCTGGGTTTAATCCATCACCGTTCTTTAGCCCACTATGCCCCCCCAGTTCAGACATGGCTATATGCAAATCAGTCTGACCATGTGCCTCATGGGAACAGTGCAGCCCGAACTGCCAAGCCATGTCTTCCCTGGACCGCAAACAAGCTTCTGAGGACCGGTTTCTGGCATTCCAGCCTTCTTCAGCCCGGCTTGCTTGAATCCAGTGGCAAAGTGAGCAAGGGACTCACGTCTGAGTATACCCTGCCACACTTATGGCGGCCAAAAGCGGTACAAAAGGGGTTGGTGATAGACGGAGCCTCTGAATCAATCAGACACTCACACCCAGTCAAGAGATCTGGGTTTAATCCATCACCGTTCTTTAGCCCACTCTGCCACCCCAGTTCAGACATCGCTATATGCAAATCAGTCTGACCCTGTGCCTCATGGGAACAGTGCAGGCCGAACTGCCAAGCCATGTCTTCCCTGGACCGGAAACAAGCTTCCGAGGACTGGTTTCTGGCATTCTAGCCTTCTTCAGCCCGGCTTGCTTGAATCCAGTGGCAAAGTGAGCAAGGGACTCACGTCTGAGTATACCCTGCCACACTTATGGCGGCCAAAAGCGGTACAAAAGGGGTTGGTGATGGACGGAGCCTCTGAATCAATCAGACACTCACACCCAGTCAAGAGATCTGGGTTTAATCCATCACTGTTCTTTAGCCCACTCTGCCACCCCAGTTCAGACATGGCTATATGCAAATCAGTCTGACCCTGTGCCTCATGGGAACAGTGCAGCCCGAACTGCCAAGCCATGTCTTCCCTGGACCGCAAACAAGCTTCTGAGGACCGGTTTCTGGCATTCCAGCCTTCTTCAGCCCGGCTTGCTTGAATCCAGTGGCAAAGTGAGCAAGGGACTCACGTCTGAGTATACCCTGCCACACTTATGGCGGCCAAAAGCGGTACAAAAGGGGTTGGTGATAGACGGAGCCTCTGAATCAATCAGACACTCACACCCAGTCAAGAGATCTGAGTTTAATCCATCACTGTTCTTTAGCCCACTCTGCCACCCCAGTTCAGACATGGCTATATGCAAATCAGTCTGACCCTGTGCCTCATGGGAACAGTGCAGCCCGAACTGCCAAGCCATGTCTTCCCTGGACCGGAAACAAGCTTCCGAGGACCGGTTTCTGGCATTCTAGCCTTCTTCAGCCCGGCTTGCTTGAATCCAGTGGCAAAGTGAGCAAGGGACTCACGTCTGAGTATACCCTGCCACACTTATGGCGGCCAAAAGCGGTACAAAAGGGGTTGGTGATGGACGGAGCCTCTGAATCAATCAGACACTCACACCCAGTCAAGAGATCTGGGTTTAATCCATCACCATTCTTTAGCCCACTCTGCCACCCCAGTTCAGACATGGCTATATGCAAATCAGTCTGACCCTGTGCCTCATGGGAACAGTGCAGCCCGAAATGCCAAGCCATGTCTTCCCTGGACCGGAAACAAGCTTCCGAGGACCAGTTTCTGGCATTCCAGCCTTCTGCAGCCCGGCCTGCTTGAATCCAGTGGCAAAGTGAGCAAGGGACTCACCTCTGAGTATACCCTGCCACAATTATGGCGGCCAAAAGCAGTACAAAAGGGGTTGGTGATGGACGGAGCCTCTGAATCAATCAGACACTCACACCCAGTCAAGAGATCTGGGTATAATCCATCACCGTTCTTTAGCCCACTCTGCCACCCCAGTTCAGACATGGCTATATGCAAATCAGTCTGACCCTGTGCCTCATGGGAACAGTGCAGCCCGAACTGCCAAGCCATGTCTTCCCTGGACCGGAAACAAGCTTCCGAGGACCGGTTTCTGGCATTCCAGCCTTCTTCAGCCCGGCTTGCTTGAATCCAGTGGCAAAGTGAGCAAGGGACTCACGTCTGAGTATACCCTGCCACACTTATGGCGGCAAAAAGCGGTACAAAAGGGTTTGGTGATGGACGGAGCCTCTGAATCAATCAGACACTCACACCCAGTCACGAGATCTGGGTTTAATCCATCACTGTTCTTTAGCCCACTCTGCCACCCCAGTTCCAAAAGTGGCATTTTCAGAATTGTAACTTGAAATCAGACTTGACCATTAAAGAGTGTGTTAGGACAAGAAAATGCCAACTTTCTAAAAGTGGCATTGTCAGAATTGGAACTCGAAATCTGACTTTGCCTTTACAGAGCGTTGAAAATTGCAATTCATTTGAGTCTAAAGAGCATATTTCTACCTTCTCTCAATCCAATCATGTATTAAATGTAATAAGGTAACTCAAAGGTAACCAATGGGAAAGATAGGCAGTAGTAAAAAATGACTTCAGAAGTCTTTCACTGCTAGGACATTTAAAACGTAAACACACATGTCCAGCTTTTTAAGTACAATGCATTAATCCTATGAGTATTTGGGTCTACCTTAGGAGTGACTGGTATGTATTTAAAAAAGGAAGGTTTAGGCCTGGCAAAGGATTGTTTTTCTATGCCAAAACGCAGTCTAAATCTTCTCTACAAGCTGCAGTAGCATGCATGAGACATGTTTTAAAAGGCTACTTTAGTGTGTAACGCAATTAGTGCTGCAGGCCTACAAGTAGTAGTTAATTTACAGCCCCTGGGTACATGCACTATCAATTTACTAGGGACTTACAAGTAAATTAAAAGTGCCAATTAGGTGGGGTCCAATTTTACCATATTTGAAGCGAGAGAGCATTTACAACTGGTTAGCAGTGGTAAAGTGCAGAGTCCTAATGCAAACAAAAACGAATTCAACAAAAAAGGAGGAATGAAGGGAAAAGGTTAGAGGGAGAACCAGGCCAAGGCTGTCCGGTCTAATACACACCATTTAAACACCCAGTCAATAGATCACTTTTGCATTGCTTTAACTGCTAAATCACTGTTTTTATAATCTGAACACTTGTACAGTCAGTGCAGCCAAAGATCTTGGGGAAGCAAGTCAGTGGATAAAATTCAGCTTACACACTGCTCATAATTTCACAGAAACTTGATATAGTAACTATTGTTGTGCATACAAGCATCCTATAATACTTGATCTGTAGAACAACAGAAGGCAGGCTGAGATAGTCCAGCCACTATGGCAACAGTCCCTGGAAAGAACCAGCAGCACACTACTGGAGTACAGAAATCAGCAGATACCACTGCACGGATTCAAGATGTATTTTAATCATGTTCATTATGATCAGGTCACTTATCTAGCCCAGTCTTTATCCAAAAACACCTGCCCAACACTCATTCAAGTAATGAGACCCATGTTTGCCAGACACACTCTTTTCGTTTCAAAGGGGGCGGTGCAACATCTGGAGCATGCTCTGTTGGTTGGAGGATTGCCTGCACTGCAAGCCTTTGATGTTCCATTGAGTCTTATTTTCAGATAGTGTTAACTGTGGCTGCCACCATTTATCATCAGCCATTTGCAATCAAAATGTTGTAGAAATATCCACTTTCTGAAATTCCCAAGATAACGTTATAATACTCATTTTATTAAAACCTACTGACATTGCCAATCTGTCACAGCAAATGAGCAGCAGACAACAATACAAAAAACTGCACCACTGAGCCACAGAGTTCAAAAGACTTTCTAGTAGTATGAGCATTAAATGTTTCAATATTAACTCGTTGCGTGCTAATGACGAGCTCAGCTCGTCATGAGGCACGGTTGAGCTCGCGGCCGTTGGAATTTTAGCACGCGGGGATAATATCCCCGCTGTGCGGAACTTTCCAAAACGGGTGTGGCCGTGACGAGCTCAGCTCGTCATGAGTGCAGCTCCACTGCACCTCATGACGAGCTGAGCTCGTCATGAGCACGGCGGAGGCGTGCGCGGCCCACCTCCCCCCACACAGCAGGAAAAAACGCCCCACAGGGAAGGGGTTAAACAATTGAGGCGCAATCTTCCAATACATGGTGATACTTTTAAGGCCTTAATTGCAAATTACATGGTGCAGGGGTTGGATTTACCATTCTTGTCAGTAATTACACCCCTGCTTTGTGTAAGTTTCAGGATGACTGCATAGTTCTTTATATTCCAGACTGTTTAGCACTCTCATCAGATTTCACAAAAATGTTTATTGTTCAAATAGATGAAAATAATACTGCCATAAAATGTGTTGCTTGGTTTGACTTTTTGCCCTATGATTTAGACAATCTTGATACATAATGTTGTCTTCCATGTCACGCTGATCCTAGAAGCTCTTACACTAGTATACCTGTTCAGGGTGGTTGGGAGGCTGTCATTCTGCCCATGGAGGCAAACAATGTGATGTATATTAAATAAACTGGTTTCTATGAGGCATACCTTGCTTAGCCATCAAAACCTGGCATATGGCTTCATCAGAAAATGTGCATGTGGTACAAGTGAAGCAACACTAAAACATTAGAGTTAAAAATGTGCTTTCTTTTGCAAAACTGATGCAGAGTATGGAAGACCAGGACCAAAATACACTCTGCAGTTGCCCCACAATGGAGTGAAGTTGCATTAAAATTGTTGTTTATCCTGATTAAAATGTATAGAAGACCGGTATCTAGGTACTCTTCGGGGGCAACTGGCTATGAAGCACGAATGGGAACGAGTTGATGGTTCATCCACATCAAAAGTTTATCTTCTGATTTAGAAAATCTCTGTAGGTCGAACTTATTCAACTGGCAAAAGCTAATAGGTTCCTTGACCTTTGAGCTTTGTGCACATAGAAAATTGATTATTAAGAGATTATAATTTAGAATGAGGCTATCCGGCCATGTGATTACAATAATACCAATGTGCTTCCACCCATTCTTTGATGATTAGAACCAGCCAGCAAAGGCACACATGAACCCAGAAAAAACCATAGGAAGGAGTGTTCATGAACACCAAATATTCATTTTCATGCATCCCTGACTTACGCACGCACGCAAGAAGTAGGTTACCCTGAAAGTCTTGTCCCTGTAGTTTCAAATCATAGATCTATCTTGGTCAGCCAGAAGACCAATCACATTTAGAAGTTGGGTCAAGGATCCCCATCAGGCGGTTGCAGTTACATACTGGAGACCGGGGTGGCAGGGTCCCAATAGACCCCACCCCATTCGAAAGGCAGTAGCGTAGCTGGGGGGGTATGCGATCCACCCCCGGTGGCATGAGTTTTGGGGGCAGTGGCCATCTCAGGGCAGCAACAACCCCCGCCCCGCTCCTCAATCCGTTTGCCGCGAAGGGGCGGCAAGTGGACAAAATACTCGCCTGTGCCCCCCTCCCCGCTCTTCACTGCAGCCACCGCGGGCGGTAAATGCAGAGACCGCCACGGGCATCCATAGGGCTAGCTACACCACTGCCAAAAGGGCTCCCACCTGATGTGTGTTGCCTGGGTGCCATCTCATATGTGGTGCACCATCAATGCATCTTTGATTCGTTGCTGTTATCCCTGCTTCTGTAGTACCGCGTGGGAGCACTGGCAATTCCCTTATTGTATTTGTATTTGAGAGGTCACGGCCCCATGCAAATGATGTCATTTTCCCTCAGGGAGACGCCACAGACATTTTGCACCAACACAAGGAATACTGCAGCAAAGGCCACGCAAAGATCGTTGGGCCCTTCTATAATACCAAAGGGTGCCAAAAAGTGAGACCAAATGTCTATTTTGCCCTCCAGGCAGTATGTGTAAACTGTGACAGATTTTCTGCAACCAAATTCACACGTCATATAGGAAAATATATAGATTTCTTTTTATTATGAAAGTAATACCCTTAGTAACACGCTAAGGCCCAGATGCATGAAGCTAAAAACCTCTTGCGAAGGGGCAGATTCTCAGAATCTGCCCCTTTGCGACCGGTATTTTTGCATTTGGGATGCATCATCCCAAATGCAAAAATCACAATTTAAGAAATCGGAAAATTGCGATTTCTTAAATTGCCATTGCATTTAAGGAATCTCAATTTGAGATTTCTTAAATGCAATGCATTAAAGTTTTTAAAATAGCCATTTCGCTAATCGGGCTCGAAAATTACCATGAAGTTGAACTTCATGATAATTTGCAAACACTTTGAAAAATGCACTAAAGTGCATTTTTCAAAGTTTCATGTTGCGCACACACATGCCCTAAGGGCATGTGTGTGCGCAACATATGTGCACAGATCAATTTCAGGGGTGCAACAGGGTGTCCTTTGGACACCCCTGCACCCTTGACATTGCATTCTCAATTTGCGATTCGCTAATTGCGATTTGCAAATTGAGAATGTCTTACCATTTATTCCTATGGGCTCTAGGCCCATAGGAATGAATGGGGAGGTATTCCTTAATTGCGAATCGCAATTTGCAATTCGCAATTAAGGAATTTTAAGAAATCGCTATTTTTTAAGCGATCTCTTCATGCATAGTATTTTGCTATTCCTTATTAGCGAATCCTTATTTTTCACTAATAAGGAATCACAAAATGGACGCTTGATGCATCTAGGGGTAAGTGTGCTGGACCATGTGGGTCCACTAAAGGAAAAGTAAAATATATAAATCCCAAAATAATAAAAAAAATGTAGCTGAAAAAGCGGAAAACGAGTGTGTGGTGTGCGCTCTAGTCGACGGACGTATACGCGATGACGCGTTACGCCGTGGGCTAGAGCGGAAAGGCGCGCACGCGCAGCAAAGAGGCAGAGAGAAGGCGCGAACGGCAGAAACGGCAGTTGGCGACCGGAGCGCTCAGCATTAGACGCTCGGCGCCCTTTAGCTCCAAATAAGTTATTGCATTGAAATAAAAGAGAGTAATAACTATCACCAGTTTCTGTGCATCCTGTGGGGGGAAGGAAGAACATTACAGTGGCGACGAGGCTGGGACCTGGACACCACAAGGTGAAGTGTACCGAGAAGAGAACAGATAAACCCCCCAGCGAGAACACAGAACCTACAAGGAGGAGCAAGGGCGTGGCAGCAGCGCAGCAGCACAGCGAGGAGCAGACCACCACCCTCCCAAGGCAGGTCAGTGCCACCCAAGACCCCAGGAGCCCCCAGGCAGCAACCTGGCAGCCAAGGGAGACACACCCAAGCTAGAGGAAGGGGGGAAGGCAGCTCAAACAGCGCCTACTGCAAGGGACAATACCCCAGGTAGCCCCAGGGGCCAAGGTGACACGGCAGAGAACGCAGGAGCGTCCGGTGAACCTACCCAAAGGGCCCAGGAAGGAGGACCTAGAGGTGAAGCCAGAATGGCGAATCAGGCGTCAGCCCTAATGGCGCCCGTCCCGTTTCTAACCAGACCAGGTGAACCCCAACTAAAATGGGAAGACTGGAAAGAATATTTCCTCAATTACATTGAGGCCCTTGAAGATGAGAGTGAAGGAGAATACAAACCCGAAAGGAAGAAGAGACTGTTGCTCCACAACTTAGGCCCAGAAGGGGTAAGAGTGTTTAAGAACCTGGTGCCCAAAGACAGGGATGCAGCGGAGACGGATGTCTTTGTGAATGCATTGGACGACCTAGACAGCCACTACCGCCCAGCAGTCTGCGTCTCGATAGACCGATACAACTTCCAACAGAGAAAACAAGAGGCAGGAGAATCCATTGACGACTATGTGGCAGCGCTCCGCCGGCTTGCGATCACGTGTAGGTATGGGAACCTGCAGGACGAGTACATCAAGGACCAAATTGTGATGCACACCACCAGCAGAGCAGTCCAAGACAAGCTATGGGCGATGAATGAGACAACCCTGAAGGAAGTAGTGGCGATGGTTAAAAAGGCGGTAATGTCGAAGAGAGGAGCAGACGCGGCAAAAAGGGAAAGCGGGCCGAGACAAATGATCAACAAGATCGACGAGGCACCACAATCCAGCAAGCCCAAAACGGCTTACGGAGACCAGAGGAAGGACACAAGAGGATCTGGGAAGCAGATGCCTCGTCCCAACCAGGGGGCGAAATTCGCGTGTTACAGATGTGGCAGTGCGGCGCACACGGCCCAGGACAGGCGGTGCCCCGCGTTTCGCGCCAGGTGCTCATTCTGTGGGTTGACTGGTCACTTCGAGAAAGTCTGTCGGAAGAAAGGGTCGAAATCCACGGTTAAGTGCATCGACACAGCAGCGGCCAACGGGAGTGATGAAGAAGAACCAGAGGAGGATGACCTAGTGCTGTGTATAGAAGATCAAGTCTTAGATGTATCCGGGAAGCGAAGGGATAAGCCCCGCACCGACATGCTCATCGGGGGCGTCAAGGTACATGTAGCCGTGGATTCAGGGTCCCCCTGGACCATTGTTCAAAGGTCAATATGGGAAGAGGACTTTGTGCCAGTCATAGGACCCGACCTGTGGCCGCCGGACATCAGACCCATCTCGTATACCGAGAATTCCATCCCACTGGTAGGGTGCAGGGACTTGGAGTTCAAATTTAGAGGACGGGTGGCCACGTGCACCCTGTACGTAGCGGAGAAGGGCCCATCGGTACTCGGATGGAGAGACGCAGGTGATCTCGGCATCATACTAAATCCCGGAGGGAAAGAACAAATCTTGCTAACGGACGAATGGCCCCTCTCGAGGGAGGAAGACTGGAAGGCTGCATACCCCAAGGTTTTCGAGAGCACGGTAGGCAAACTCGACAAGTTCGTGCATAAGATGGTTCTTAAGGAAGGAGCAGTACCAGTAGTGCATAAGGTACGGAATATACCAATATCCACGAGTGAGGCCGTGCGCCAGGAACTACGAAAGTTGGAAGAGCTAAATATTATTGAGCCAGTGGACAGTGCGGAATGGCTATCGCCCTTGGTGGTAGTTAAAAAGCCCAACGGAAAGGTCAGACTCTGCGTGGACCTGAGGGAGCTCAACAAAAACCTCATTGTGGAAAGGTTCCCGCTCCCCAGGATAGAGGAGATGCTAGCAAGAACCAAAGGCATCAACTATTTTTCCACCATAGACCTCACGTCTGCATACTACCAAATAGAATTGCACCCGTCGAGCAGGAAGTACACAGCATTCATAACGCCCTTTGGGTGTTTCCAATTCAAGAGAATGCCCTTTGGCCTGGCATCCGCTGCGGCCGTATTCCAGAAGCTAATGCACAGGTTGTTTAAAGACATATCGGGAGTGCAATACTTCCAAGACGACATCCTGGTGATGGGCTCTAACAAAGGTGAGCACGACAAGAAACTACATCAAGTGCTAGGAGTGCTGCAGAGCAAAGGAATGACGGCGGAGTGGAGCAAGTGCAGGATCGGGTCTCGCTCAGTGACCTACCTAGGGCACGAAATAGGCACGCACGGCATATCACCGAAGGAGCAAAACGTGAAGGCGATAAAAGATGCCAAGGCCCCAACAACCAAAGAGGAGGTGCGGTCATTCCTCGGAATGGCCGAGTATTATAGCAAGTTCGTCAGCCATTTTGCCACAAGAACGCATAGGATGAGAGAACTAATCAGGCACAATACAAAATTTGAATGGGACAGGGAGGCCCAGTCCGAATTCGAGTCCATTAAGGCCTGTATCAGCCATGCCATCCCTTTGCAGGGGTACGTCCCCATGGGCAAGACTATCGTGACAACCGATGCAAGCGACAAGGGCTTGGGGGCAGTACTAGCGCAGGAAAGGGAGGATGGAAACAAAGAAACGATCAGCTTCGCGTCCCGGGCGCTATCCCCGACGGAACAAAGGTACAGCGTAATCGAAAAAGAGATGCTGGCTGTTACGTGGGCGTTGAACAAATTCCGTCAGTTCGTGTGGGGCACGAGATTCAGACTACAAACGGACCACAAGCCACTCATCAAAGTGTTGACGTCATCGGGCCATGACACGGCCACCCCGAGAATAGCGAAAATGACTCTGAAGCTGCTCGATTATACGTATGATGTAGAATATCTACCTGGCACGCAGAACAAGGTAGCTGACTACCTAAGCAGGGCATCAGCCATGGAAGAGGCGCCCGGAGAGGCCCCGGACACGGAGGAGATGGTGGCCAGTATGGAAGATCACGAAACATCGATCAGTGCGCAGGAATGGCAGGCGGCTTACGAGCTCGATGAAGAGAAGAAGGAAGTGAGGAAACATCTCACGTTGGGGTGGCCGGACAAGAAGAAGCTAACGGAAGGTGTCCGACGTTTTTTTGAGATAAGAGAAGAATTGTCCCTAAGTGACTCGGGGATATTCTTGTACAGAGGAGAAAAAGTGGTCCCACCAGTGACAATGATACCCAGACTGCTGAAGTTGCTTCATGAAGGACATCTGGGCATAGTGAAAACCAAGGCGTTGGTCAAACAGATGTATTGGTGGCCAGGAATGGATGCCCACATCGAGAGACAAGTGCGGGAGTGTGGACAATGCCAAGGAGCGGACAAGGTGCTCCGCCGACTCCGACCAGCACTGGGGAGATTTGACACCCCGCAAGGCCCATGGGAGGATGTGGCCATTGACATTTTGGGGCCCGTTCTGGACAATCAAGGGGTGAACAAGTACATCTGCGTACTCATAGACAAGTATTCCAAGTGGCCAGAAGTGGACATACAAGAGTCAATGGACACGGATACGATTTTGAAGTTCCTAACCTCGGTGTTCCTCAGAGAGGGAATACCCAAAACCATCCTCAGCGATAATGGACCGCAGTTTGTATCGGACAAGTGGGGGAGATACATGAAGAGAAATGGTATCGTAGGGAAACACACTGCTGTGTATCACCCATCTTGCAACGGCCAGGTTGAAAGGTTTAACAGGGTGCTCATGGGCTCCATCCAAGCAGCCATATCGCAAGGAAAGGACTGGGAGTTGGAAGTAATGAACATGCTATGGGCCTATCGGATAACCCCCTCTGTGGTGGGGTATAGTCCGTTCCAAGTGCTGAGAGGACGGCATCCCTTCACCAGGGACAACGTAGCATGGAGGGAGAAGACCATCACCAGCAAGTGGTCCCCAGCGGTGGTGCAGCACAATCTAGAGAAAGCCCAGAAGATCTATGCCGCGCACTATGACAAAAGACGCAGCACGAAAGAAACAGCGCTGGAAGAAGGGGAGTGGGTTAGGATCAAACTTCCCACTCTACAAAAGAAGGGCGAAAGCAAATTCAGCCAGCCGCTACAAGTTAAGGAAGTGAGGGGCAGAGCGGCCCTCCTCAGTGATGGCAAGGTCTGGTCACAAGAGCGCATGGCCAGAGTGAATAAAATACTAGTCTGGCCCAAAGACGAAGGAGTCGGAAGAGACATGGATCACACGGAGGTCACACCCTATTCTGATCACGTCATAGACAACCAAGGCGAAGACGCAGGCGAAGACAATGAAATGGTTGTACCAGGAGCCAGGCCGACCGACGGAGGAGGAATGCAAGCGAATGCAGAGCTGAGAACAGAAGTGAGAGAAGTTGGTGTGTCCCAAGAAGAGACTGAGTTGAGAGAGAACATGCCGGTAAGACACACCCGCAGCGGAAGGGCAGTTGTAGCGCCCTCTCGCTATAATGACTTTGTGATGGATGGACACTAGCTTGGTGCCGTCTCCCCGGTGCCCCACATAGACACTGTTCACGGCTGGAGGACACTCACCTGAGGGGAGAAATGTTATAACTTTGTTTTTGTTAAAGGGGGAGATATGTGGTGTGCGCTCTAGTCGACGGACGTATACGCGATGACGCGTTACGCCGTGGGCTAGAGCGGAAAGGCGCGCACGCGCAGCAAAGAGGCAGAGAGAAGGCGCGAACGGCAGAAACGGCAGTTGGCGACCGGAGCGCTCAGCATTAGACGCTCGGCGCCCTTTAGCTCCAAATAAGTTATTGCATTGAAATAAAAGAGAGTAATAACTATCACCAGTTTCTGTGCATCCTGTGGGGGGAAGGAAGAACATTACAGAGTGTCTCGGAGTCATTGTTTTTAAGTTCGAAACAAAACGGCAGAAAGGGCGAGAGGGACAGCGCACAAGGGAAGGCACACACATACGTCTCCGATGCAACCCATGGACGTATTTCACCGAAATACCAGGTGTAGCGGAAGTGACATCACACACCCTTTGACCTTCACTTTCACTCAGATGACCATACTTACACAACCACACAAATTGACACATATTCACTCTCTCACACATAAACACACTCTCACCCGCAAGCACGCACACAACATACATTTAAAAGCATGTTTTACTTAACTCAGCTGACGCTGGCGTATTCCAGTTTATTGTACTCCATTTTTATTGCACTATCAATAAATAATATATTTTATTCATTCAATATTAGTGCAATAGAAAAATAAACTAAAGAGAGTGGAGCCCCAGTTGCTCCTGTGTTCCTGGCACTGAATTTGCCACCTCTGAGGCCAGGGGTCGAGAAGCCAGTGCTAGGGATAGCAAAGGGCAAGCCAGGGGTCACAGCTGCGACCCCTAAATGACGTCCATGGTGCAACCGTATCAGTATTTTCGAGGTCCTGGCCTTTCGGCAGCAACAAACGTGCATTGTTTTTCAACATCAGTAAGGCCGTGATAGAAGAAATACTGTGCAAATAGTAGTGTGCAGAAATGCAGTTAGAAGGCAGTGGGGGTAGCATAAGAGATCACGGGGCATATAGTGATAGGGTGATCTGCAGGGGGCGGGTCCCCCAAAAATGCTTCTCCGTTAGCGACCAAATCTTCTACCTGATATGAGTTTAGTCTAAGGCGTTTCTGTTCATCACAATAAAAATGGTTCGAAATAAATTGTTTTATACTTTCTACAGCGGAGTCACCAAAAATTGTATTTGTTTTAAATCCTGAATGCTGCGAATTTTAATAATGAATGTCAGAAAAGTAATAGCATGGGAAGGTTTCTGGTGCACTTAAATAGCTGCTGTCTGGAGATCTCTGCACAACCTGTGAAAAGCTTGAACACCTTCTCGGATCACTGATCAGGCTGTTCCTAAATTGGCTTATCCTAGTGCAGGGAAACACTCTGGTGGTTGTCAGCTGCCTGCGGGCATACTCACGTCTTGAAATGCGCGCATATGCTCATAGTTCATTCTGGGTCAAGGCAGCAGATGGGGGTGATGTATTCAACTAGATTTGACTTGTTTTATGAACAGAGGGGATCGGCGCTTTGTTTTCTTGTCGGAGCTATGGTGTTTTCAAGCATGACATGGAGTATGACATTACAACTAATCCCCTGTAGGCCTATATGGAATGAGGAATAGGAGGTGGAAATCGTTACTAAATCAGTTTCTACATTTTACATTCTTTCGCATTTTAGTTCTTAATTCTGGACATTTTTCTAGGAGAAATTCCTCCTGGGTTGACCTTGAGGCTGGCGGTGCAGTACTACGGAATGATGTAGTCCCAGTGCCTTGTAATTCCCATCTGATGATTGGGAACCCATGTTTCTGACCAAATTTGTGTGTTAAAAGGTCACGCTTAAGGAAGGCCTGAAGAGTTTTCTTTTCTCGGAATTCTGCAAGAATTGTGCCAAAATCTCAATGAAAGATGAGACATTTGAATACATCGAGGGAAAAAAATCAAAGCATAGAATATTGGGGGGCATATTATCAAGAACAGTGATAACATTATCGCCGTTTTAGCGGCAGGAAACTGCCGATAAAACGGCGATAATGGGCTTGATAATATGCCATTGTGAATTCCAATAGCAGCCCAGGTTAACACCAGAACCTGGGCTGCTATGGGAATTCACATGGGCGTATTATCTCGACCATTATCGCCGCTTTAGTAAACGGCGATAATTGTATCGCCGTTCTTGATAATATGCCCCCGGATTCTTAAAAGAGGCATACATTTACATATTGCGTGCTCATGTGCAGAGAGATCTTGATATTTATATTTTTCAGAAAATCCTATAGAGTTGGTAAAATTAGCAACATGGCATATTGTTCAGCAGAAATGCCTTTCCTCTTAAGTTCTGCACGTTTAAATGTCATAGAAAATGCGCAATTGCACACTCATTTTTTCTCCATTCTATTTCAGAGATTCAATGTGCCAATGGGCATCTGCAGTACTCGGTGATCTCACAAGCATTTATGGAATGGCGGAGTAAAAGTCTCAGCCACCACATTTACAAATGGTGCAATGGTAAACTAAAAGCTGGTAACAGCTCAGTGGACTAACGCATCTGTTGTAGAGACATCAATGTCACAGATTTGAATCCACTCCGCTTCACATTGGGCTGAGATCTATACCATGAGTACCATTGACCTGGGTAATAAGTACACATAACCTTGTAGTGGGTTATAAAAGAGTGGCAGTTATTGTATTCTAACACCATGTGTACAATAAAATATTATGGGCCCGAATACGATGCGGTTGTGAACGGCTCCGACTGTCGGTCGTATCCGGTCTGACCACATCGGAATTGCCCATTCAGATTCCTTTCCGACTGGCCCATTCTGATAGAGACGGTTGGAAGGGAATCCGAATTTTCTAAATGGCCTCCAATGGGCTCGGAGAGCCAGTCCACCATATGGAAAGCCTGCAGTATTCCCTCGGCCAGCTCTATTCGGCAAAGGAATTACCATGGCAGCTTCCCACTGCCTTTCTGTGCCGGCCTTTCTGACACAGAAAGGCATTGGGATTCTGTCTTTGGGGGCCCCCAGCAGGGCCCCCATGGGTGCAAGGCCGCCGAATGGCTGCCTAGGGGACACCTATGGTGCCACCCCTGTTCATCCCTGCACCCGGAACCAGGTGGTGTAGGGATGAACTGCACCTCTGCTCTTTGCAATGAGAGCATGCATTCTGTTCAAAATGCATGATCCCATTGTAAAGAAAAGGATTGCGACTGAACAGGGTTCTGTCACATCCTATTTCCTGGACTGGAACCGACAACAGGAGGTAGTTCGGTTCCAATTCCAAACCGAATTCGGACAAACTCCAGTCCGTCCAACATTGGAATCGGGGCCTAAGTTTTAATAGTAGTCTCAAAGCACATATTACAGCTACCAGTTGATTATCCATAAATAATGTTTAACTGTGAATCATCCCTATAGATAAATCACATATATCAATCAATCTTTATAGCGAGCCTAAGGTTGTTGGGACTGGGGCAGACCCTGTGCTGGTGGTACCCCAGTGCTTCAGAGCTTTCCTACTGCCTGTGGCTCATGATGTGCCTCTGGCAGGTCATTGGGGGCAGGACAAGATCTTTAACTGGCTTCTCACCCACCTCTATTATCCCTGAATTAGGAAGGCCTCAGATGCATTCTGCAGGTCCTGTCTTACCTGTCAGGTGAGTGGCAAAGCTTGGGGGAGATGCAAGGCTCACCTGCAACCTTTTCCTATGGTGAACACCCCTTTTGAGTGGGTGTGCATTGATATTGTGAGGCCTCTGTATCCCAAGACAGCCATGGGCAATAGGTTCATCCTGGTCTTTGTGGTCCCTGTCACCCGAAAGCTATCCCTCTAAGGACAGTGATGGCACTGATGGAGATCTTTACCCGAGTGAATTTCCCCAAGGAGGTGGTATTTGATTGTGGTACCATCATCATGTCCTTGTACATGAAGGCCATGTGGAAGGCCTATGAAGTAACCTACAAATTCTCCACTTCTTACCACCCCCAAACCAATGGGGTGGTTGAAAGGTTCAACAGAACCCTCAAAGGCATGAATATGGGTCTCTTGGAACCCATGAGGCATATGTGGGAGGTCCTCTTGCCATATCTTTATTCGACTACAGGTAGGTGCTTTGAAGGGGGTTGGCTTCAGCCCTTTTGAACTTCTGTACGGGCACCCTGTGAGAGGACCTCTCACTTTGGTGATGGAGGGCTGGGAGCAAGCTCCCAGGAAGCCACCCCAGGAGGTATTCAGTTACATGTTGGCCTTCTGTAACCAGACAACCAGTTTCTGTAAACTCACCCAGGAGAATCTGGAATCTAGACTGAAGGACATGAAACACTGGTATAACCAGAATATACCACTCTAGCTGAGTTCAACCTGGTCAAAATGTGTGGGTGATGGACCCAGTGGAGCCCCATGCTCTGCAAGTCCATTGATCTGGCCCGTTTGAGGTGAAGGACTGAAAGAGAGAAGTCACCTACGTGGTGGACTTGCAGACTCCAAGGAAACCATTGAGGGTCCTACATATGGATTGCCTCAAGCCCCACTTTGATATGTCTGAGTGGACCATGCTCTTGGTCACGTATAATTGGGTGGAAGAGGAGAGTGAACCTCTCCCCGACCTCCTGTCCTCCAAAGAGCAGGATGGTTCATTAGACGGTGTGAGCCTTTCCCTTACTATGACTCTGGAACAGCAAAGAGTCTGCCGCCAGTTGTAGGACAGTTTGCCTCTCTGTTCTTACTCAACCCAGGAGTCACCCACACCCATGACATTGACAGTGGGGACAGCCTTCCTGTTAAGCACAAGTCTTCCAGGTTTCCTGACAGAGTGGCGGCCAGCATCAAAGAGGAAGTCTCTAAGATGCTAGAGTTTGGGGTTCTTGAGCCCTCCAACACCACTCGGTCCGGTCCAGTGGTTCTTTGCCCAAGACTGCTTCACCCGGCATCACATCCAAACCCCAGTTCTGTGTAGACTACCGCCGGCTCATAACAGTCACTAAGTCTGGCAGGCACCCTATCCCCAGAGCTGATGAGCTCATTGATTGGCTTGGAGCTGCCGTGATTCTCAGTGCGTCTGACCTAAGGTTTGGTGAAGGGACGATTGCCTTGACTGAAGAGGCACAAGAGAGGTCTGTGTTCTCAAAGTCAGAAGAGTATTACCAGTTCCGAGTGATGTCTTTTGGGTTGAAGAACGCCCCTGCCACCTTTCAGACGTTGGTCAGCCAGGGGCTGGGTTGGAGAGCTTCAAGTGCTGCCTACCTAGATGACATTGTAGTCTTCAGCTCCAGTTGGGAGGGCCACTTGTGCCACCTGGGGGAAGTGTTGAGGGAATTGCAGGGCACAGGCCTCACCATCAAGGCCAGTAAGTGCCAGATTAGGCAGGGTTCTGTGGTCTACTTGGAACACCAAGTAGGGGGCGGCAAGATGCTGCCTCTGCAACCAAAAAAATGACACCATTCTGGCTTGGACACCCCCAAAGACACAGACAGAAGTGAGAGCCTTCTTAGGTCCCTCTGGATATTACAGGAGATTCGTCAAGCGATATGGCACCATTGTTGCTCCCTTGACAGAGCAGACTTCCAAGAAGCAGCCAACTCAGGTGATCTGGACAGAGGAATGCATGACCGCTTTTGACACCCTGATGGAAGCCATGTGCCCAGCGCCCATGCTCCAGGCTCCTGATTTCTCAAAGGAATTTGTGGTGCAGACTGATGCCTTAGAGGATGGCGTGGAGGCTGTGCTTTCACAGCTAAATGAAGAGGACCTAGAGCAACCTGTAGCGTTCATCAGTAGGAGTTTACTTCCCAGGGAACAGAGGTGGAGCGCAATAGAAAGGGAAGCTTTTGCTGTGGTCTGGTCACTGAGGAAGGTAAGACCCTACTTTTTTGGGACTCACTTCCGGGTTCAGACAGACTACAGGTCCTTCAGATAGTTAATGCAGATGAGGGGTGAGAATCCTAAACTATTAAGGGGGTCCATCTCTCTACAGGGAATGGACTTTAAGGCGAAACACTTTCCTGTAACAATACATGCCAACGCTGATGGTCTTTCCAGGTGCTTCCACCTTAGTGAAGAGAACTCCCAAGAGGTTGGATAGTTCTCCCCACTTTCCGCTAGGGGGGGGGGGCAGGTTAGACACTCTTTCAGAGTGGTTTACCCTGTCTTTTTGCTTCTGTCCTCCTGTTTTTGAATGTGTGCTGAACTTTGTTTTTGCTGGTTTTAGGACTCGGGGCACGTTACCACTGCTGACCAGTGCTAAAGTGCATGTGCTCTGTGTCTAAAATGTAATGGCATTTGGTTTCTCCATGATTGGAATATTTGGTTTACTAATAAGCCCCTAGTACAGTCCACTACATGTGCCCAGGGCCTGTAATTCAAATGCTTCTAGTAGGCCTGCAATTCAAAACAAAAAGGTGCTACAAGGGATTTGTTTATAAATTGTTTGGTCTAAGCTCTGAGTTGTACCATAGTAACACACTCAACAGTATCCACAGGATAACAAAATTGCTTTAAAAGGATAAATAAATTAATGGAAGGTTAGAAGAAAAACAGAGCAGAGGAATGTTATATTTCAAAAAAAATCTTTACTGAAAACAAGTTGTGGGAGATAGATGTACAAATTAATTATAGCAAAAAATCATGAACAAAGATTGACAACAATTTATCTTCAGTTCATGACTTAACACATCAGCTCCTTATTGATAAAGAAAAAACAACCCAAAATGATCAATTGAATGTGGTTGTGAATTCGTGTTATGAAACAACGTTAGAGGAGTTGATGGAGTGTCGACGTTTCGGTCTCGGTTGCAGATGTCAAGAAGACCATCATCAGGACGATGACTATTTAATTGCTGAAGCAAAGACTCCCTTGAAAGAAATGCAAACCGCCTCAGTTGGTTGCGTTAGGTGAATGAAAACACCAGAGGTGTGGAACGCTGTTCTATTCTGTGCGTTCTCTTAGTTTGTTGCTCAACACGGGTTAATATATAAGAAGTGTTGGACGTGGATCGAATCTGTTGATTATTTTTGCTGAGGTCTAATGCGATATTGATAGCGACTCCTCGATCGGCAAAGCGACGTGTCGTGGCTCAATGTTTTTTCTTTATCAATAAGGAGCTGATGTGTTAAGTCATGAACTGAAGATAAATTGTTGTCAATCTTTGTTCATGATTTTTTGCTATAATTAATTTGTACATCTATCTCCCACAACTTGTTTTCAGTAAAGATTTTTTTTGAAATATAACATTCCTCTGCTCTGTTTTTCTTCTAACCTTCCATTAATTTATTTATCCTTTTAAAGCAATTTTGTTATCCTGTGGATACTGTTGAGTGTGTTACTATGGTACAACTCAGAGCTTAGACCAAACAATTTATAAACAAATCCCTTGTAGCACCTTTTTGTTTTGAATTGCACTTTGCCCAAGCCTACAAGGGTTTATTGGGTTTCCCCTGCCTACAACTGTACTCTAGTAGGCCTGCAGCACTGATTGTGCCACCCACATGAGTAGCCTTTCAAGCATCTCTCAGGCCTGAGGGAAAGATGGAAAAATTATCTGGTGGTTCTGGATGATGAGAGAGGACGATGCCTAGGCATGCAAGTCCCATAAGGAAGGTGCAGTTAGAAAAAGGCTTCCATCTAGCGCAGCTAAAAATCCCTCACAGAGTCTACTTCACTAGAACTAGGTTGTATAAGATTGCACAAACTGATAATGACCGATGTCTGAGGAGCTGTGCCGAAGAGGGTTGCCTAATACAAATTTACAAGGTTTCTTTCACAGGACCTAGAGACTGCAATTGAGATTACACCCCAAGTGGCACTCTTAGGGGGATGGAGAGAATAGGCTTTGTCCAAATATCTCCTTTTGTTCTATAACGCTGCTCTCATGGGGGTAAAACAGTATGTTTTCAGACTTGGGTAGTGGCTCCCACATCAATTTATAAAGCACAAGGTTACCCTCAGAAATGTAAGATCTTGGACCATAGGCAAGATCCCAGAGCAAATCACTGAGAATGCCTACAAGCATCAAGAGTGGTAGCAAGTAAGGGAAGAGCTCACTAGAATGAATGGGGGATGCATACGGTAAACAGTGGAAGAGACAAGCATGTGGCCCACAATGCTGGCTTCCGGCCACTGAGTACGGGGCTAAGTCGCCCTGGTTAAATTTCCTGATTGTGATGCTATGTACCTAGTGTATGCCATGATGTTTAATTGGTTTACCAGTTTATACCAAAGTAATTTATAGAACAAATATAATCTCAATAAAAAGATATTTAAAACATGGGATTCAAAGCTTGCTGTTGAACATCAGGCACACAATATGGTTGAAGGCTATATTACTGTATTTTGACTTCTTTCAAAAACTGTAATGCTATGGCACTAACCTGGTATTTAGTTTCTTCTTCAATTTGTGCAGTCATGTAGGAGGCAGATGCTGTCCCAGACCTTAGTTCCCTATGCTGCCCAACTACTGACTCCGGCCAGATCCTGACTGAAGATTAGAATAGTGCCAGGACTCAGGGGAAGTGGATAAAAGAGGCAACAATGTTCTCCGCTAGTTTGGTCATTCTGTGTACAGGTACTCCTCACTATTTCCCTTTTTGGTCGCTACAGAATGCAAGTTTCTAATAAATGAAAAAGAAGTGACATGTAGAGGGTACTTTGATACAAGATCTAAGGAATAATCATATTCACCCCCCTTGAATTTAGTATATCAAAGACTTTCCTCTTTCCCACTTAAGGCTATGGTTTTTACACAAAACAATATATGTTTATGATGATCCCTAGAAAAACACTAACAATACCACTACTTAATAATTCTGATAAAAATGTAGTAACATATGTGACTTCCCTACAGGAACTCTCCTATTACCTATTTTACCTCATAGGAAGGACCACTACCATCGTAAAGGATCTGGGGAATGATAGCTTAATTATTCAATTTTCCAATAGTGAACCAATACTGGAAATTGAATTAGAACTCCCAATGTCCAACAGTAGACTTCAGGATAACAGCCTTGCAACATAACAAAAATAGACAACTTTATATTACTCATATATGGCCTCATTTATGAGAAATGACGCATCGCTGCGTGAAAGCAGCGATGCGTCACTTCTCAGTGCGCACTCCTTGCGACATTCCTGATGCGTCATATTTAATGTATGACGCATCATGTCGTAAGGAGTTACAGATACGTCAGTATTTCTGACGTATCTGTAAGCGCAAAAGTGACGCATTGCTGGAGTGTGTCACAAAAGTGACGCAACTCCAGCAATGCGTCCTTTCACATGGGGCAAGCTCAATGTGAAAGGGCCTGCGTCAGTCTTACGCCTGCTGTGAGGCAGGCGCAAGATTTTGACGCAATGGCGTCCTAAAAGTGACGCAGTGAAATCTCATAGATTTCACTGTGTCACTTCTACGACCCTTCCTTGCGTCAATACGCCCCCCTTGCATACATTATACCTGGCGCAGGTATAATGTGGCGCAGGGGTTTACAAAGTGACGCATCTACCTAGATGCGTCACTTTGTAAATATGGCACAATAAGGCGCATTTTTTACACCACTGGTGCGTCACAAAAAGTGACGCACCGGCGGCGTAACAGTGACGCACAGCCTCATAAATGAGGCCCTTAGTGTCTTTCTATTGTCAGGATGTTCAGAAACTCCAGAAGTGATGATGCTCAAAAACAGATATCCATTACGGTAAGTCCTTCTCCATATCACATTTGTACATGAAACCTTACCAATTAGGAGCAACAGTCCTTTGTTGGTAAAGTGTTTTACATTCTATTGCAGGTCCCCAAGTTCCCTACCGGCAAAGCAGGCAAAGAAATGAGCAAGATCTAGGTCTCCCCAAGAATCAGGAGACAGGTAGGGATCAGGAATTCAAGCTAACAGATGGAGGAGGGAAAAGAGAGTAGAATTCGAGGGGGAACATCCTTTACAACGCGGATGTTACCCCGCAGTGCAGTTACGACACGTCTTTTACAACGCAAGTCGTTACTACGACTTGCGCTGGATGGCGCTGTGGGATAAGGAATCTTGTAATTTTATATTCCCACACCTTCCCTACTGTTACGGGGACTGATGTTGGAATATAAAATTATAAGATTCCGAAATCCACACCCTCCAACGCAAGTCGTTGTAACGACTTGCGTTGTAAAATCTGCGATGCAAAGTACCGCGTTGAAAACAACTGCGTTGTACTGACATACATCCGAATTCGAGATGTAAATATCAGCATGGTAAGTAGGTATATGTAAGCATTTAGAATAGCAGTCAAAATGCAGGCCTCTGGAATTAACTTTTTTTCTGCCGTGCCCGAACGCCAAAACCACGAGGTCTGAGGTCTTCTGGGATGGGCATGACCTTCGTAGCATAGACGTGGTCAAAACGATCAGCCCAAATCCTGTGAAATGGCCAATTTCCTAGTCACAGCTGCATTGGTGTGCTCTTGGAAGAGCCATGGCAGTTGGACACAAACATACACATTGTAGTCTACATCATGTACTCAGAAGCGAAGAACAAGGAACTGGGTGCTCAAATTGACCTTTCTTTGAAAAAAGTGGCTCTTCACTTGACCTTGCTGTGGTGGAGGTAATCATGGGTGATATAGCAGAGCCCTTGGAAACTGTACTAGAAACAAAACAAGAGGAAGTTAGGGAAGAATAGTATAGGCAAAACGAAGCTCTGATAAATGTTGGAATGGTGCACATGTAAAGAGCAACCTTTTATCTTTGTCATCTTCACCAAGAAACATTGAGGGGCAGATTTACATTTCCTGGCGCATCCCTGCAAATCAGCAGGGATGCGCCAGGAAACTTGCGACGGGCATCTCAATCCTTGCGCCACCACAGATGCGCCCCATATACAATGCGGCGCATCATGGCACAAGGAAATTCAGATGAGTGTTGCATCTGCTGTCGTAACGTTGGCGCAGTGCTGGAGTTGTGTTGTGAGTGCGACGCAACTCCAGCACTGTGCCAAGCCTGCCTATATCTAACATGGTGCCTCAAGCCTTACGCCTGCTTCAACCAGGCGCAAGGTTTTGACCCAGCGGGGTCGGAAAAGTGACTCAGTGAAACCTTGTAGATTTCACTCAGCCCCTTTTCCAAGGCGTTCCTGCGCCCCCCCCCCCCTGCGCCAGAACGCCCACATGAAACTTGACGCAGGTTTCATGGGGCGCAGGGCTTTACAACGTGCTGCTTCTCCCAAGATGCATCACGTTGTAAATACCCCGCAGCATGGTGCTGGCTTTACACCGCGGCTGCATCACAGAAGTGACGCAACGGTGGCGCAAAAGTGAGGTACGGGGCTTGAAAATCTGCCCCTAAATCTTCACTAAGTCAACTTGCAGCTGATGATGGCAGTGATCATGACTAGGCCCCTCACCACCAAGTTACAAGAAGGAAATGTAAGTTTAGAAAAGGACCAGTGGTCACAAGTGATGGTGATAAAAATCGTCCTTAGGCATGAACAACAAAAAACAAGTTGATGGAAGAAATGCTTGAATTAATCTCAGCTGATGGCAATTTCTCCGGCTGCATTTCTGCCCATTATTTTATGCCCACAATGCCGCTCTAGAAAGAGGACTACACAGCTGTGTCTGCCTCGTTATTAAAAATGCTAGAAACAGCAATAATCACTTTTAATATGCAGTCGGACAAATGAGATAATCAGATCAATTTAATGAATATAATAGCCACTTATATCGCTGAAATAAATTCTATATTGGAAAATCTTACAGATCTAATAACTGCTGAAAAAAGTTTGAAGGCAGTGGTGTCCAGCGCATGTGCATGTGGCCCAATAATCGACAAATTGAGCACAGTACCGGTAATTTTGCAATTTATCTTAATAGCAAGACAAACTTATGACGTGGAGCACCCAAAAAATTTAATCCAAAGAGATGAAGCAAACAAAGATACTCAGCGAGTTTCAATCTTTGAGCAATCCAAACCACGGGAACCAAATGAAGCTCCCAAGCCCCCCGAAGAGGACCTAGAAGTTGAGAACTATAATACAAAACAATTAAAACAACAAAAGGTAATGATAATCGTTCAAGATGCTTCAAAGTCATGTAAACCAAAGAAGAGACAAAAAAACGGGCAAGGAAAGCTAAGAAGAGCAAAAATGGTGAGAAAAGATTGTTCCATATCTTTGATAAAAAACAATTAGTTCAAAAAAATAAATCTATAAACCATGGAAGGTAAGATGGGAATGACATAACCAATGAGCCACTCCCCTTGTGGAATTCAACAAGACAAAGTACAAGTTTAGAGGAGTAAACAATTTCAAGTCAAACCAATCAGGAAACATTAAGTACAAAAAACTACAATAACCAAAAGGAAGAAGCGAACAAAACAAATAAGGAATACAGATATCCTACACAAACGTGAGATGGCAATTATTTAAAAAAATCATAGTGTAATACAAGCAGAATCACATGATAGTATACTGACCGTACCGGCATTACGACAAGAGCTAAGTCCGGAATTAAACATCCCTAGAGGCCAAACTGAATCAAATAATAAGGCTAGGCCAGAACATACTAATGGCTCACATACTTTCCAAGAGTCAAGATCTACACAGTCTGTAATAAACAACAATCCTCTGGACCTAAAGGAATCAGATGAAATTGCCCAAAGGAATACACAAATGGAAGATGCGCTAAAAGAGCAAGTGCAAATAAAAGTCAATGGCCCACATGCATCATTGTGTCATTTTGCATTTCTTAATTTGCGAAAAATAAGGAATCGCAAATTAAGAAGTGCAAAATGCTATGCATCATTTTTTTCGGTATTTCTTTGTGATTCGGTAAAAATCGCAATTTTTACCGAATCCCAAAGAAATACCGAATTCTTAAGTTAATTTTCGCAATTCCCATTGATTCCTATGGGCCAAAAGGCCCATAGGAGTCAATGCAAAATGCGAGTGGCACTTAGAAAATTTCATGGGTGCAGGGGGAGGTCCAAAGGACCCCCCCATGCACCCCTGAAATGTATTTTTCGCATCATGTTTCACACACACATGTCCTAAGGACATGTGTGTGTGAAACATGAATGTTGAAAAAAAAACATTCAAAGCATTTTAAACACTTTTTCCAAATTTACCGAGTGGTTCAACCACTCGGTAAATTTGGAACCCTAATTGCGAATTTCCACTTGTCAAAGTAATGATGCATTGCTTTTAAGAAGTCGCACATCTGCGACTTCTTAAAAGCACCCGCAATTTTAGAACTCGCAACAATGTTGCGAATTCTAAAATTGCTTCATGCATCCCAAAAAGCACTTTTGCATTCGCAAACGGCCGATTTTAAGGAATCGCACCGTTTGCGAATGAAAAAGTGCTTGATGCATGTGGGCCAATGTACGAAACACAAATGAAGTAGGGGCAAACTGGCAAATGGCCTGATTCGCAGACTCGGGTTGTTTGCAAACGCAAAAAGGCATTTCAAAAATGTACAAAGCCCAAATTGAATTCTGTAACCTGTTACTGAATCGCAATTTGAGTATGTGAATCAGTATTTGGAAGGGGCATGTTTAGGGAGTACCTCTAAAACACTGATTGCATTGGTATGTACAAATGTTTTGCGACCGAAAATGCGGCCGCAAAACATTCACACTTCACCCTCAACTCAAGGCTGGTGGTAACCCATTCACAAATGGGAAGGGGTCCCCAGGGGACCCATTCCCCTTTGAGATGGATTAAAAAAGGATACTTTGACGTTTCCTTTTCTTCTTTTAAAACGTATCACCTTTTCTTTGAAGGAAAATTGGCTGTGTTTGAAAAAAAAGATTGCTCTATTTAAAAGCAATCACAGGCATGGTGGTCTGCTGACCTCAGCAGGCCACCATCCCTGTGATGACCGTGAATCGTAATGGGTCACAAATTGCAATCTACCTCATTAATATTTATGAGGTAGGTCTATAATTATTGTTCATACATCTAGCCCTAAATGTCTGCAATGAAGCCCTACACTGAAAACACCCAGCAGAAAAGAGTGGTGAGTCACAGTTACAGGAGCCAAATTGTGGACAACCTCCCTTTAGAGTTGAGGCTCGAGTTGAATTTATTGTGGTTAAAAAATTACTTTGTAGATTATTAGGCATGCTGGGCAGCACCATATGTTAATATAGAGCGTTGGATATTTTCAGTTTTAGTGCCTAGAAGAAAAGAGACATAGCTCTTTCATAGAAGAACCATGTGCGTGGAAATCACTGAACACTAAAGGGGATAATCACAAGGAAGCGTCTGAGAGAGGCGTTAGCCTTCTTGGCTTAACGCCTCTCTCCGCCACTTTGGAAAAGCAAGGCTGCACCATATTCACAAGGACATGGTGCAGCCTTGCTTTTCCCCCTGCGATGGGGTTAAGTTTTACAACTTAGCGCCATCGCAGGTACCCTTGCACCAGAGTGCACCAGAGTGCAAGGATGTCTGCAAACAGGAAGGTTTGTTTATGTACAGGAAGGTGTCCATTCCTGCACATAAACAAACCTAAAATGCCAGTTTGTAACTTACATGTGTGCTGCTTCATGCAGCACACAGGTAAGGTACAAAACTGCATTTTTAGGTCGAGCTGACGTAGCATTCATGCAAAAGCATGAATGCTGTCAGCAAGACAACTAATGTTATCCGTATTTGGGAAAGTGGACAGCAGAGTGCCACGCGCTTTCCCGCTGTCGGATTTCACCGCGGGAGCGAGCGCGCTTGCGCAGACCGCAGGGCTTGCATGCAAACACGGCACGCACACAGGCAGGCCCCATCCCCTGCACGCACAGGCACATGCGGGCGCGCGTGCACACACACACACACACACACACACACACACACACGCAGGCACACACATGCAGGCACACAGCCCCCCGCCCCCTCCCCTCTTACCTCACCGGAGTCGGGCTCGCACCATCTGCCAAGGGAGACCCGCAGAGCACTCGAGCTCCTCTCCCACTCTACCAAGAAGCGGAGCTCTCCCCATAGGCATAGGGCCCTTGCAGTCTCCCCGCTGGTCTTCACCCAGGCCCCCTCCTGGGACCTGGGACTTCATGCGGCACTTCTCTTCTACGGGCTCGCGCTCGTCTAAACGAAACGAAACTGAAGAGTGGCGCGCATGCGCAGGCAGCCCCCGCCCTCCCACTGCTCACAGGCCGGCAAAGAGCTGATGACAGCGCAGCAGAGGGTGAGTATTACCTCGTCAAGCAAGTCTTATTGGTTGGTGGAATTTATTTCTCTCTCCTCCCGCCTCCTTTGAAGAGGGTGGTCAAGCGTGTGGTTCGCGCCCACTGACGCATGGATTCCCCGCCCTGCTAACCCCAAACAAATATTCTGAGTGGATGAGGTCTGGGAAGTAACTGTCAAACTGTAGTCCAATCAGAGAGACACATCATAAGAAGGAGGTAGCAATCCGAGGCACACATTGGACAACGCGGATATTATTTCTTACGAACCATCAGCCAATGTTTGAAGGTTGTTGGTTTTTACACGCTTGAGGTGGGTGGCTGGTAGCTGTTAATGGCGTCCCGCGTGATGGGAGCGTGCGTTGGTCTTCTCTTCAGCCAGGGCTACTCGTTCATGGAGCTCTGGGAGAGGGTAACAGTAGTTTTGACAGGAGCGAAGTCTGCTATCATATGTGTACTTCGTGCATGAAAGACCTGTTTATGTATCGTGCAGGTAGTGAGCGTTCAGACAGCTTACATAATGGGTATAAACCTCATAGATCCGAAGTCCCACTCAAAACGTGTGCTGATTTTGTAAATAGCAACCTATTTCTTCAAATATAAACGTGTTCTTCCTATTATGCACAGCCCGTTGGCTTCATGTCTTTTTTTTTTATTTCTATAACACACAAGTTCTGAGCTTATTTCTCCTGAGAGCACTTTTCGCAATCTTTTTTTGCTAGCTGAAGCAGTAAGAATTCTCAGTTCTTTTAAGGACTCGGAGGCTAAGATTATTCTTACTCATTCTATACTTTAACTTTTTGTAGCAGCCAATAAACAATCATCATTTCATAAAGCAGCAAATCCTATGATGCTTGCGCAACAAAACTGTGCAAGGCCAAAGTCATTTGGTGTGATGCAGCGGAAGCGTTGGGTATTTTTGTCAGCTCACTTATCCACACCAACCACCAGGGCTCGAGTCGCAGGTGTACGTAAATAAAACACATATTGCATTACAAATGCTATAGGGGTCACGTTTGCGAAAGTTAAAACAATTGGCATTGTAAATGACAAAGCTATTTATTTCACTATTTTTAAAACCAACACATAACTAAAAAATTTGTCATTTACAATACCAATAGCTCAAACTTTCCTAATGCGAGACCTATTGCATTGCAAATGCTTGTTTGAAAAGGGTTGTTTATGTACAGGAAGGGACAAATTCCTGTACATAAACAAAGCAAGGCATTTTGCCCTTCCCATGTGTGCTGCACAGGGCAGCACACATGGAAAATACAAAAACGAGGAGAAATAAAGCATTTCTCCTCATATGGCCAACTTCAGACCAGGGTTTTCCTGGTCTTAGGTTTGGCGTTAGCTCCTATTTAAGCTGCCCTTGTGAATAGGGGAAAGCATAAATATCAATGGATGTTGCAGTGGCACTCCCACCACAACACCCACTGCACGCCCCTTTCACGCTAAACACAGCATGAAAGGGGGCCTATTCACAAGGAAGTGTTAAGCCACATTAAGGCTTAACGCTGCCTTGTGAATAAGGCGAGGCCCCTATCGCCACCAGAACGTCACTGAAAGTGACGTGGTGGTGGCGATAGTGTCTTGTGAATATGCCCCTAAGAAGCTTCTTTGTGTTCTTGTTAGACAATAGATATACTGAGCCAAAATGGCGGCACTAAAATAAATTAATATAATGCAAGATTTCCTGCTTCGAGACTATTCTGAAAGCTATGGCTAGTTCTTGAGAGGCGGCTCAACTCCCTTTTCAGTCATATTTCAGCGCAGCGGATCTTTCCGAACTCTCCTTCCAACAGCTTCAAGCAAGGAATGTTAGTAGAGATGGTATCGGATTTGTGAAGTAAGCTTTTTCCTGGAAAAAATTAAGGCACGCTACTTCACTAAGTAACGCCTTAAAGTGAAGGCCAGTAAAGCAGTTCTCTCTGTCCCACCCGGAGCAAGAGACAGCTCTTATTCACAAAAAAAATAGGTTTCTCTCATCAGGGGAGTGCGTTATCCTTAGGACTTGCCAGCTGAGCTTCCAACCCTCTGCTTTGGATCGAACCGAGCTCCCCCGAGCCTATCTCTCTCATGCTATTAGCATGTCATATTTCATTCTTCTGGGGTATCAGTTCTATTTTGCAAGCTTGCCTTGTTGGGACTTACTGCACTCTCTGATGTTACCCTATTATCGAGAGGGACATCTTAAAGCATTTTGGAGTCCTGGGCCAAAATATTCTGGGGGCCTCTGTTCGGAACAGCTGTGGATTTATGATCTAGGTTCAGCTCTTTCCTATCCCCTTTTTCCGGGTCACTGACAGTGCACTTGGCACACTTGTCCAAATTATAAATGTGTTTACATCTAGTATTTAGGGATTGGGAGATGGTTTTTATATTGTAACACAGCAGCAGTTCACTAACCGTCCTGCAAATAATATCTGTGACATATGAATATGTGAGGTCCTGCTTTGATCTGAAAGAATGAAACATAAATGCAACATTTCTCTGCAAAATGTCTCTAATATACTCTCACACATCACCCACATTAAACATAAATCAAAGAAAACAGTATTTAAAACAAACTGTTTAAGAATTATTCAAGGTCATCAGGGCAAGACTCTCTGCAGAAAAGAGGGGGCTCTATCTGGGGACCTCTGAAAGGCTGGGGACCCTGGGCAAGGGCCCCTTTGCCCATGCCTTAAAACGCCTCTGATTCTCAAACGTTGTATGTTACACTTCTACATTTTTACTTAAAGCTCTCTGACAATCCAGGGGTCTATAGGAAACGAAGAGACAAATACGTATGTACATAAATAAATAACATATTGCATAATCTATTCAAATACTTGTAAACAAATTGTCATGCAATATGGATAAAGAAAAAACATTTCAGACATAAAAAGGTGAATGGACTATTTATCTTTTGAGGGCTGAAGGACTATCATTGATACAAGCAGAGTCTGTGTCATATGCAGTGCACTGGAACAATGCACTTGTGCGGCCACAGCGATTTTCGCATAATTGTAGATTTGCCGCATGTTGCACAATGCATTATCTGCTGCATAATCTTCAGATTTTAGCAAAAAATGTTTTTGTTTCTAGCTCAAAGTGTTCAAAAGTTAGTAAAAACACAGCAACACGTGTTTCAGCGCAGTGGAAGGCCCTTTGCAAAGGTTGATTTGTCACCTTTAAGTAGTTTATTGCTATATTTGGGTGTTAAATAGGTACAAAGGAGGCACACATAATGCCCAGACACTGTTAACATACTTAACAATGACAAAAAAATGAAGTGGTGGGATCACAAAACGTGTTGCTTAATACCTTCGCTGCAGCGGCTATTCCGCTGCAGCGCTAAGGGGGCGGGTCGGCCGCGCGGCACGCCCATGCTGGTGACGGAACCGCACCGTCACCAGCCTCGGTTGAGCTGTGCTCATGACGGAGCGGTTCCGTCATGACCCCGCCCGCTCAATGGAACGCCCAGCGCAGGCGCGGCGAGCTGGACATGACGGACCCGCTCCGTCATCAGCACAGCGCTACTGCGGCTGATGACGGAAATGGTTCCGTCATCAGCATCGAAGGAGTTAATAAGCCTTTTCTTGCTGCATAATTTGGCCCTCCCCTGCCGTGTAATTCCAGTAGCCCTGTTCATAGAATACCATGCAACGCTGTGCACAGGTGGCAGGATGCAGGGCACAGGAAGTGCACAACAAACTAGGTGTGATTTCTTGACACAAGGGAGGACGGCCATAATTTGCTCCCATTATGCTTATGATGACAAGCCATTCCTGCTTCAAGCAAAAGACTGGATGAGGGACGGGTTGGTTGCATATTTGCATACTAGGATTTGTGGAAGAGGACTGCAATGTTGACATAGATTAATGGATTTACATAGAAGGTCCGTATCCTCTCTTATTCGCCCACTAAAAAGTCCAGATTAGTAATCCTACATTCTTTAGTGCTGAGCTGCCTACCATGGGTGAAGCTCTTCTTTCTGGGCCCAGGATGCATGCTCTTCATTCAGAGATTATTTTAATTATCCTCACCTCCACCTACACAAGGCCTTTGGCAGAATCCCACAGCGGTAGAGGGCATATACCTTCATCCCACTTCCTGCACAGAGCAGCTGATGGTTATCCTCCTGTCTAGCCACAGTTTACAAAATAGGTGACAAAGGCATGCCATCCTCAAAACCCACCTATTCAAGCATTTGGGAACCATGGTACTTGAGAGCAATTTCTCAAGCTCTGTAATTATCTCCTGTTTCCCCTCGCACCACAGTGGTTCATAATTATGCAAATTTTGCGGTTGATGTCTATGCTTTCATCAAAAATGACTGTTCAATAAATGCCAATACATCTCCATCTTCTTATACCACTGCTCTCAAAAACATTATTTTGCTTTCTTTTCTGAGATCAACCTAGTTCTGAGTATTCTACTCAGTATTGGGGCCCCCAGGCAAGAATTATTTAGGTGCCCTCAGTTGGAACAACTTTGCAGTTTATTACCCGTTTTGTCTAATTCAAACCTACCTTGTTTAACAATATTGAACTATACGATCGAAAGTTCATTATCCCATGGGGCCTTTTAGAAGATGGGGGCACTGGGTAATTGCCCACTTTGCCCACGCCTTAAAACGTCTCTGCTGGGGCATTACTCATTCTTTCACTCATCCATACATTACATCAACTTATGAGTGTGTGGTAAATGACAGCATATTGCTGACATTGTAACAAACATTGTCATCACAGTACAGTGCAAGTTCATGGACCATATATATTTTCCTGGAAATCCTGAAGCTAAATTGTCTCTGTTCGAGCTCGTGGATTTATTTCTCATCACTCAAGAAGCAGAATGACTTCATCCAACACAACAGTGAGCCAAATATATTAAGAACACACCTACTTTAGCTAGTTTTGGAGCACTGTATTCTGCAATGAAATGAGTTTCCTTGAGGCTGAAGCATATCGATAAACAGGCAGGGTCTGAGGCAGCAGTGAGACAATCGCACATCTGGCTTGCACATGAGCCAGAAGGCGTAGCTTGATATTTTCCATTCACAAGTTTATGAGTTAATAATAACCACACCCATACTCGACCGAGGGATACATGTGCATGCTGGAAGATCATGTGCGCTGCAGAACTGAAGGGAGGCTCTGCGAATCTGACTATTCATGTGTCCCAAGGAGATTTAGCATAACCCGAAGATTATAATGTTGATATTAGTCTTTAAATTCAGAATTACGTGGCTAATCTTTGTTACTGTCTACTCTACACACCCCACCCAAACGTGCGCTTTCTAATGAAACAACCAGTAGGAAAGAGCTAAGCAAGAATATCCACAAGTAATTCAATCTGCTAGAAGTAACAACCATTTGCCATGCAACAGGTCTCGCATTTACGCGAGTATGAGCTTTGACATTGTAGATGACCATGCCTTTTATTTATGTTTTGGTTTTTGAACCATAAATAAAAGGCATTGTCATTTAGCAGTGCCCATAGTTTAAACTCGCGTAAATGCGAGACCTATTGCATTGCAAATGCTTGTTTATTATTGTTAGGGGCCCAGAAGTTCCCACAACATTAACGTTTTATAAAACCTATGAGAAAATAAAACAAGCCTTTAAAAGGCAAAAAGGCTTGCAGCCACTGCTTGTTTGTTTTGTTGGGAGAGTGGAGGAGTGGGGCAAGCAATTTTAGTTGCGCCTCCCAATTCAAGAAACAGTTTTCAATGCCATACTTAAATTTACTCGTTTTGACTTTTGGACCACAGATTTTGGACTACAGACCCTGGTTCTTCTCTGTAAGACAGGACCATAAAGGAGTGTCCGAGCAAAAAAGCCGTGTTTGAGTCCTTCTGTTAAATGTCTTTTATTGTATTGAGCTAGAGGGGGACTGAATTTGCCCTCAACTAACTTGTGTTAAATGTCGCAACAAATACAGTAAACCTTGGAAAACAAGATATGTTTTAGGACACGTTTATACGCCTAAACAGTTTTACCACATCATGTTTTCTTCTCAATTTCCTTAGAGCAGAAAGTAAAAATAACACACGAATACTACCAGAACGACAGACAGACTCCGCCCACTTACATCCACTCTACCAATCTGAGCATTTCCCAAGTATACTTTTTCATTTCCAGGACTGATAGACAGCGCTATCCAGAGATCAGCAGGGCAGAGGAAAAAGGTGAGAAGAAGAATAAAAGAGATCAGGGTATGGAGAGCACAGGCAATTCGCGTGAGAAAAGGACTGCTTTCAAGTTCCTGGAAATTAAACTATTTTGAAATCTAAAAGAAGAAGTTACACAAAGTCTGTCCAGCCTCTTGTAAATCCTCACAGAGGTTGTTGGTGATGTGTAAAGTAAGTTTACATCTCTGCCCAGCCTGTTGTAAATCCACACAGAAGTTGTTTGGGAATATGAATTATGTTTGCACCTGTGTAGGTGTTCAACTGCAGCCCCCCTACACCCCTGCATCATCCTTTTTTCGCCATAGCACGGAAAACTCTCAATATAAACTCTATTTAAGTGTGAAATCGTATTCTGTACTTACTTGCTGAAACTTGGATGTCTACTGCCCACAGGAGTCCTCTACTTCCACGCACTCAGCTCGCCGCGCCCTCCTCCTGCCAGCACCCTACACAACCCTACAATCCGGATGCAGTATCACGGTACGCTGATACTGCTGGAAGTTCTGTGGATGTCCTTACATCACGTGCAAAAGCGAAACCACCTTAGGCTAGCCCGCTTGTTGACTGGTGCCTACTTCCTTCTCGACTCTGAGCCTCTGCTGAGAAAGACAAGCATTTGCAATGCAATAGGACTCGCCCTTATGTGAGACCTACTGCATTGCAAATGCAAACGGTAGTCATCACAGACAATGGGGGGTGAGTGCACGGACAACAGGAGTGCAGGTGGGCGGGCAGAAGGCACGGACATTGGAGGTGCGGCCAGGGGGAGGGAGGGAGAAGGCACGAACAACAGGAGTGCGGTGGGGGGAGAGGGCCAGAAGGCCCGGACAACGGGAGTGCAGGCGGGGGGAGAAGGGGGTAAGAAGGCACAGACAACAGGAGTGCGGGCAAGGGGGAGATGGTACGGACAACGGAAGTTTGGGTGGGGGAGAAGAAGGCAAGAAGGCCCGGACAACGGGAGTGCCGGGGGGGGGGAGAGGGGACAAGAAGGCACAGACAAAAGGAGTGTGGGCAGGGGGGAGAAGGCACGGACAACTGGAGTGCGGGTGGGGGGAGGGGGTGACAAGGCACAGACAACGGGAGAGAGGGGGAGTAGAGAAGGCAGTAGGAGAACCTCATTAAAGAAAGTAGTGCTCACAGTCTAAATAACACGTACTGTGTAATACTCGAAGTAAAGGGGTCAGTAGCCATAGAAGGATACAAAAGACAACATGGCCGAAATAAGGAGGGACTAACAAGCCTCATAATGAATCAGAAGACAGCATTTACATAGGACAAACACATAAGCCAATGAAAAATACCAGGTGCTATACGTACTGGAGGAGTCAAGACGCACATCGAAGGAGACCTCTTGAGTCGCATTTACCAACCCTCCGCGAGTTGGCCATGGACATATGAAGTTTTGGTTCCATACTGTGGATTGCCGACCAGAGCAAATAAATTGGGGACCAGAATCGCTCAGGAATATAGGAAGACTGTTATTTGACGTATTGGAATACCGATTTTAGGCTTAAAAATGGAAACCAGGCCTTTAGGGCACACTTGATAGATGGTGCTCGCCTGGATACAATATAAATTTCTGGGTTGCCTTGACACATAAAGGTATAAACCGCAGCTCCCTACCCTCTGTATCCTGATCAGGAACATCGTCTCCTTCAAAGATAAAGTGCATTTTCTAAACATACATCCAGATTGCATATAACATAGCAATCATCGTCACGATTGTCCACCTTTATACGACCTGCCGATTTGCCCAAGAGGCCTTAACACATCTCGCCCTGAAGAAGTCCCATTAGGGACGAAACGCGTTGGCTGTTCTTTCTTACAAATGGAACAATAAAGAAAACATTTTTTTGAAAAATAAATGGACATTACTCTCAGTGGGCCCGATTCACAGAACTAACTTAAGACAAAATCCTAAACTTACTACTTTTGGTATTCACAGAAGTTAGGATTTTGTCTTAAGTTTGTCTTAAGACAGACTTAAGACAGACTTAAGGCAAAATCCTAACTTAAGTCTGTCTTAAGTCTGTCTTAAGACAAACTTAAAACAAAATCCTAACTTCTGTGAATACCAAAAGTAGTAAGTTTAGGATTTTGTCTTAAGTTAGTTCTGTGAATCGGGCCCAGTATCTTTTGTGACAAACGTGTGACTTAATTTGTACAATTTCTACATGTGGTGCACCTGTGCTTTAAAATTCAATGAAAAATAAGGGCGGGGGAGTGGTGTGGATGCTCTCTGTACTGAAGTACCACAGCTCTTCGCCGAGCAGTGCTTGCATGCTGGCTCAGGCTCAACCAAAAAATGAGGCATGACATTTGTAAAAAAGGATCAAAAATGTTCCGAAAAATTAGAGAAAAAATGCACTGTGACATATCCATCACTTGGAAATGTCTCCTTGTACATGAATCAAGCAGGAACTAACATTTCAGGAAACCTGTCTACTTCATCTTGAATTGGGAACCACAGATAGCATCCTAGTACAGACCACTTGCATGGAAAGGGTAGTTTATAAGGCCTGTTCTCATCCCATTTCTGAAACTTATGGTGTTTGACACACCAAGAAGCCCAAGTGAGTGTCAGCCCTGGGTTGATTGGCTAACAAGTATTAGCCATTCAACGCCACATGGACATGATCTAAATGCACCCAGTCCTGTATGCCCACACTCCCCCTCCCATCTGATTTGCGCAGTGGAGTTCAAAGGAGTCTGAAAAGTAAGAAGAAAGGCAAATATATCAGACAGTATTTTCTTATCGGACGAGCGAGTGAGAAGCCACTTCTCTAATGGCGTGGACGAAGCCAGGGTGGCATCACCCAATGAGTGACTGCCAAATATTGCCAGTGTGCCGTGTTGGGGAGATTATGAGCCAATTGAAGCGTTGGGAAGTCCATAAGAGCATCTACATCAAGAAGATCTCCTATTCACTTGCAGTTAGCCTACAGCCAGATTGTTAACGCTGTCCCCTTTGCAGCTGGTGGGAAATCTGGATTTCCTATCAACAATGTTTGTGGGGATAAGGGAGTTGATAGGCCATGTTTCAGTTGTGTTCTATCTCAAACCCCAACAGTGGCTCGCACCACTGGGGAGACATAGACTCCTGCTGGCCTATGAGGCTTTAGGAGCCAGGGCACCTTCCAAATGTTGATGCCAGCAACAGCCTGGTCGATAAAGCACCAATGTTTTTCAGTGTAGAGTCGGGACCATTTCACCATATATTGTAGCTGTGCGGTTTGATAATAGCACTGTAGGTTCGGGACGCCCAGACCTCCAGCCGCTATTCGATTATATGCGCAGGCCCTGGCCATCCTTGCAAGCTTGATCTTCCAAATATAGTCCCAGATAAGGGATTGCAGCTTGTCTAACATTCGTGGAGGGGGTTATAGAGGAAGGGTTTGTATTACATAAAGATTCTTTGGCAAAAGTGCCATCTTGACGGATACCACTTGTCTAAACCAGGAAAGGCCATGGACTAAGCATGGGCGAATTTTGCGAATCTCGCGTTCGCGAATTTTGCGGATTTGCGAACTCGCAATCCGCCAAATCCGCGAATTCTCGCGAATTTGCGGATTTTTTTTTTTTTTTGTGTTTGCCACTCTCTGTCACCACTGCCACTCTCTGACTACTCATGCCACCCTATGGCCCACCCATGCCACCCTCTGTTTCATCACAGCACCCTCTGGTTGTCCAGTCAGTGTACATTATTGTGGCAAAGCAAAGCACACCTTCCCTGCCTCAAGTGACCTGAATTAATTTTGGGGCTGATTAATGTGTCACAGAACATTTTTTTAGCTGGCACCTGCTTCCTTAGTGCTTCCTGATTAGTGATCTTTTGCACTTGCTAAGTGCTTTCATTGTTGCAAAATTAGTTACAACACCTGCCCTGCCCCAACTGACAATAATGAATTAGGGGCTGATTAATGGATTTGAACTTCCAGCCTGGCTCCTGCTTGTCTCCCTTAGCTGTAATTCAGGACCTTTGTGGCATATGTGTAACTATTCTGAGGTTCAGAGCAGGGTCACATAATAGTTGCAACTGGCAACTGAACTCTGGAGGGGCCCCTCAGGAAGCACTACAGGAAATGGCTACTAATGATGAGCCTGAACTTTTGAACCTGGTAAGTAGTTTCAGTTTTGCTAAAATCGTATTTCTGCAATTTAGCGCTTATTCGCGGGGCGCGAAGTTGTACTGGGAAGCCGCGAACTCACGCGAACAGTGCGAGCAAGCCATAAAATCCGCTGCTCGCGGATTTGCGGATTTTGCGGGAGATTCGCGAATCTCGCGGATTGCGAATTTACCGAAAATCCACAAAATCCGCGAGCGAAACGGATTTTCCGCCCATGCTTACCATGGACCTTCCAACTTGTAAAATCAGAACTCGTGGTCACATAGAGGTCTCCATAGTAGTGGGCAGCTGTGGCTGCAGTTGTGGAGTTGATCTGTAGACCAAAATATGATAGTCCCTGGTTCCCATACCTAAAGGGAAACTGGGAGCCAAGGCGGGCCTTTGCCAGATCAGGGATAGTTAAATTAGGAATGGAAGATTTTTGCAAGTTGATCTTACAACCGAATGCTAAACCAAATGTGACCAGTTCTGCCATCACACCTCCAATGAAGTGCCTGGGCCGGTTAGAGTCAGAAGGACATCATCCATGTATAACATGATTTTGTGTTCCCTGCCACCCATTTGGATGCCTGCAATTTCGGGGTTGCCACGGATTCGCTCTGCAAAGGGCTCCATATACAGAGCGAAGAGCAGGGTAATGGGGAAAGGCACGGACAGCACTCGATTCACGTGTACCCTAACTCCGGATGAGGTGTAGCAGCAATTAACCCATTGACGAAATCGCGGTCCGAAGCCCAAATACCCTTGAAGAATAAATGTAAATAGGGCCAGTGAACCCAGTCAAATGCCTTTTCTGCATCAATCGGCAAAAGGAGGGCCGGCACCTGTGAACGCTGCACCTTATCCAATAAGTGGCCTAAGGTAGAGAGGATGCAGCCTAACAGCTAAAGTGGCTGACTTTGAAGCTGGAGAACCAGGTTTAAGTTCCAGCAGGGACACTCAACATCTGGTGATTCTGGGAAAATTTGTAATCTCCTCGTGTCTAATAAAAAAAATAATGTGTCTGTCTGTAACACAACTGGTGCTCATGTAAAGTACTCTGACACCTTCGGGTCAAGTTCGCGCTACATAAAAAAAAAAGTGGCACAATCGTTTTGTATTGTCACTGCACCCCGCTCCGCGACAAACCCAGTTTGGTCAGGATCAACTAACCCCCTGAACATATGGAGCCAGTCTGCGAGCAAGAATGCTCGTGAATATATTTGTGTCTACATTCAAAAGAGAAATCGGACAATAGAATGTGCAGTGTTTGGGATCCTTGCCTACTTTGGGAATCACAGTGACAGTGGCTAGGCACATTGACTCTGGTAGTGTCCCACTCACACTAAACATGTTAAAGAGTCACACCAATATGGGAGCTAGCTGTGTACCAAAACCCTTATAAAATTCCACATCATAACCATCTGGCCCAGGGGCTTTACCAGGTTGTAAACATTGAATGGCTACCAGGATCTCCTGTGGGGTATTGTCTGCGTCAAGGGAGGTTATTGTGGCTGGCAGGGTCATGAAAGAGGGGACATATGACAAGCAGGCTACCTAATCAGATTTTAAGAGGATATCTGTTTCATATAAGGCCACGTAGAAGGCCTCAAATTCTTGGGCAATATCCTCAGCTCCCCGCACGTCAGTGATTCTCCGGTCAACTGCCTGTGCTTAGAGGCGGTGCTCCAACATACCTCCTTCCATATTGCCCCCAGAATAATATTTCTGCCTTATCCTAAGCAGTGCGTATACCGCTCTTCCTATATCCAGTGCTCATAGGTGCTTCTGTGCCACCGTTAACTGCTGCCAAACTGCCACTGAACCAGATTGGGTATGAGAAACATCCAATTCCTTGACCTGGGTTTCTAGCTAGAGCCAATTGGTACGTCTATCCCTATTCTTGCCCGTGGCTATCGCAAAAAATTGACCACATAGCCGCTTTTAAGGTCTCCCAAAGGATAGGGACAGATGTGCCAGGCATGTTGTTAGTCCACAGAAATTAAGTTATGGATGTTGAGGTGTCTGTTAGGATGTGATCATAGGTAAGGAGTTTTGTATTAAGCCGCAAGATCTAGGGGGTTGATGAGTCTCTACATGGCTGATATTGCAATATTACAGGCATGTGATCAGGGAGGGTCGCAACACCAATATCCACCACTACTGACTCCTGTGTTATACTTGGTGATATCAGGAAGTACTCAAAAACAACAAGAGAGATAGGGAGAGTTATGAACACTCTTAGTCCCCAAGCTATATTAGACATCAACAACAAAAGAGTGTTCCTGTTCTGATTAAGGTGGAAAAAAGCACAGAGCACAAGGAACCAACAAAGCCCATTTGGTTTGTTAAGAAAGCCCTCACTCACCGACCTGGTCGGTGACTTGCTTCATCATCGGGCCCCACCGGGTGTGACCGAATGCGAATGGATGGTCTACTCCCTCGGAAGAGACCCGGTTCCGAGGGCTGCGTAGGTGTACCTACAGGAGACAGGCGCCGTGGGTGATGTGCCAAATGCGCCGTCCCCTCCCTCCCGCGATCTATGGGGTGGATTCTCATCCCTTGTGAGGTGCTTTTTACTTTTTGTCTCTAAATTTTAGAGACCGGAGGCTGTGTGCGTCCTGCCCTCGGGTGGTGAAGCCCCCTCCCTTTTTTGCACTTCACAGACTTTTTCACTTTCAAGTCCTCTGGTTGGGTGGGCCTTAGAGTGCCCATACCGCCGAGGTTTACACTCTAGGTCCTGACGAATGCCAGGTTAATTGTACCACACCGGCTGAAACATGTTCATGTTGACCATTCACGTTGTCACTTAATGCTAGTGGGAGTAGACCATCCAATTAGTTGGCCTTACTCACCAACACATTTTTTAACCTTGCCCTTGATGATCTTTGATTAAATGAATTTTTTGATACATACAAGGCAATTTTAACTCACCACTTCACACTATTCACGTAATTTTTCACATAGCCCTCCCACCCCCACAAAACCAGCTCCGCAGTAATTCTGGCGTCGCAGCACACCGGGGTGGCATTCGGTCACACCCGGTGGGGCCCGATGATGAAGCAAGTCACCGACCAGGTCGGTGAGTGAGGGCTTTCTTAACAAACCAAATGGGCTTTGTTGGTTCCTTGTGCTCTGTGCTTTTTTCCACCTTAATCAGAACAGGAACACTCTTTTGTTGTTGATGTCTGATATCAGGAAGTAATCAATGCATGCATCTCCATGTGTCCATTAGACCAGCCTCTTCCAATCATTGTCTAGTGGCTGGAGGAAGTTCACCAACCTGATCCATCCGCAGAGTGGACCTGTCCCTCTGCACATCTATCACGATGATGAAGTCCCAGCCTATCACAATATCTTTGTCTGGTGTAGTAGCCAGCAGCTGACCCAGGGAATCCCAAATAAAGGCCTCCTGATGATCATTGGATGCATATTTAGTGGTCAGGGTGTACCCAACCCCTTTTACGTCAATGCAAAGTGTCAAGTGCCTGCCCAGATTCTCATAGCAAACCCGTACCACCTGTCCCAGAAAATGTGTGGGAAGAAGAATTGCAACCCAAGCTTTCTTGACCAACCCGGATGATGAATATTGAGGGTCAAACCAGCGAGAGCGCATCCGTTTCCAATCCCCCTGCAGCAGGTGGTTTTCCTGTAACAAACATACATCGCATCTAGTGTCCCTGAATGAGAGGAGAGCTAAATGCTTTACTGGTGCATTAAGCCCTCGTACATTGAGACTAAGTACCAATATCACCATGTGTATGTGTTTGACGGTACAATGCACAACATGCCAGAGGCAGGAGTATGCCAGACCAAGTGTTGCATAACATAAAAGGTATCTTCAAAAACTAATATAAGAGGGTCCATGCCTTGGGCGAAAACACTGTATGAGCAATCACTCTATAGGGTGGTGGAGCTCCACCATCAAAATCTGCAGAACTGAAGACAGAAGGGGTTGCTTCTAGCCTACATCCAATAACTAAGTGGGGGAGCCCTTCCAGTGTGAGTTAAACAGATGCAAATTCAAATGGAAGTCAGTGGTTGCCATTTGCTTCAGTGACATCATCCACATGTTGTAGCTGCCTGAGAAACCGGGCACGTTCCCTACGACGATCAGCTTCAGAGAGCTTATTCATGAGTTTCTTCCTGCGGTGGGTGGAATGCCAGGAAACAGAACCAGCAGCCGCTGGGTCCCAAAACGGCGAGGCGGTTCCCAAGTTTGGTTGAAAAGTAGGCATTTCAGGAAGGGCCTGGGCACCTTCAAGAGTGCGAATCACCCATACCTCATCATGCCACACAAATTGAAGGTGGAAGGGGTAGCCCCATTTATATCTGATGTTCTTTTCCCAGAGAAAGTCTGTCAATAGCCAAACGGCCTTCTTCCGCTGAAGAGTAAGTGTAGAGAGGTATTGGTAAAGGCACAGCCTATGGCTGTCAAATTCTATGACCGCCTTGTCCCTTTGACACAGTCATAATGGCATCCGTTCGGCAGAAATAGTGTAGGCAAGTATGTCCTGAGGCTGGCCCGGCGCACTCGTGGGGCGCCAAGCCTGGTGCATGTACTCTAGAACATTATCCTGGTCCCCCAGGGATAGAGCCACATGTCTGAAGAGACGGGACAACAAATTCCTCAAGATTGCCTGAAACTGCCTGCAAAGGTACGCCCTTAGTGCGTATGTTTGAACACCGGGACCTGTTCTCAAGGTCTTCAAGCTGATAACGTAGTTCCAGATTCTGATCTCATAATTCCAATAGTTCTCAATGATGGCCAACAAGTTCCTCCTCCCGAGCATCAAGTCCCGGCTCCAGCGGCAGCGGCTATGTCCTGCTTGAGGCCCACAAAGTAATTACAAAGGGTTCCGAATAGCTGCTCCAGAAACACTTTAGTTATGGGTGCATCTCCAGGGGTCGTCTTTTCCATCCAAGCACTTTCAGTGGATGATGCTGATATAGGGACTTCAGGCGTCTGGTCTGCTCTCCTCGCTGAGTTCTCGGTGAAAAGGTCCTTTAGCAAAGAGGCCTTTTTCGAGGTGCTTTGTAAAGACATTGCAAGACAAGTTATAGCCCCAAGGAACAGCAAGGCCCACCACAACGTGCCACTAGGGCTCCCAAGACCAAGGATGTGTACCCGTCTCAGATATGTTCAGGAGTACCTGCAAACGGCCGGAGGACCATTTCTCAATGGCGTGGGCCAAATGTCATGACCAATGCACCAGGACAGGGGAACGCAAGGTTTGTGGGGGGGGCCTTCATGTCACGTACCACCAGGTGCAGTCCCCCACCCATCAGAACTACATAATCTCAAATGATGTGTCTCTCCCTTCCAATGCGATCTCCAGTAGGAAGGACAGGGTGCCAGTCACCAATAGCAGTGACGGTAGTATTAACAGTACACCGCTTTCCCAGTATGTGCCCAATTCAGCTCCAGTCCAGCGCACCAATGTGACTCAGGAGCGTCAAGAGTAAGTCAGTAGGGGAGAAGGAAGCCAACAATGGAGACAGGCTAGCCCACTGCCAGTGGGCTGCAGAAGGTCTATGGCAGCCAATCCTCATCTCATGCATCTCCCCCAGTGAGGCAAGAAAGTAAAGCAGAGGAGGGAGCAGAGTCATAGTGGCTGGAACTGCATGATTCCCACCGGGTCGCTGTGCAGAAGGGCCCACCCCGTCCATGCCCAAAACCAGAGATCATCAATATGTATCCACTCTCCCCAGTCAAATGAGGGGGGGAGCGAGGAAGGCGAAGAAGCGTCATGCCAGCCTGGGTGCGGAGGGCTGGGAGGCCGCCGATCACCCAGGAAAGCCACCGCCCTAGCACCAAACACGTAGTGCACCTCAGATGCCAGGAGACTGCACCCGCCAACTGCCGCACTTCGCCCCGGACTTGCGAGCCTGCTCGCTCACCCACCAACAAGTGAACTGGGGGGCACCGCCAATACATGGTAGAGGCATGGTGCCCCGGTATACGGGGGAGCGGGCCTACTGTGGGACTCCTCCTCATCAGCACCTGCACGCCATGTCCGCTGCCTGTCGCTCAGCCGCACCGCTTCACCTTAAATCGGGGCCATCTTGCTCCTTCAGCGGTATCCACTCCCGGGACAGTGGGGACAGGTGCCAGAGGATGGCAGGGAAAAGGATGTGGTACTGGGGGCCCCTTTAACTGCAGATTCCACCCTTGAACAGAATGTGTCCGGCGGAGCTCTGAGAGATGCAACTCACTTGGCCACCATCTTGGATATGTCCCACGCTGTAGACTTTATAGACTTTAGTAAAAGACAGACTTACCTTGATGCCCTAGCGATAGCTACCTGCAGAAAAAAAAGAAAGACTAACGTTAATCAAAAAGCTTTAGATGTTGGGTGTCCACTGTCTTTTTGTTGCCTAACAATGTGGTTCTAACAGATGTTTTACTGTGATGTTTTACTAGAGGTGATTAACATACTGAGATGTGTGGCTGAAGTATTTTAATCATTATGGTTGCCAGGGATGTTTGCTAACACGTATTACTCATTGATACTAACCTGAAGAATAGAAGGTTGAAGACTGCTGCTCTTAGACAATTGCTTATTGCTTAGGGTTGGAAACGAATTGGAAACATTCTATCGGAAAGCACAGCAGAAGAGTGATATATTGGAACTCTTAAGCAGTGATAAGAACCTGGTAGGTGCAGATCAGTAAGAGGGGGAAGCACGGAGAGAATAGAAAAGGTATTGAACTATAACCATTGATATTTCCCTTTTCAAGATCAAGCCAGAAATCGAATTGAGGAGGAGATAGCGCCTTAATTTTTGTCTTTCTCCATATCAAAGATTATATTAAAATTAGAATATGCATTTGACAGTACAAATCAGTACATATCAAGCAGGCCAGTCAGTCCAGACTACGGGCCATATTATCAAGAACGGCGATAACATTATCGCCGCTTTAGCGGCAGGAAACTGATAATATGCCCTTGTGAATTCCCATAGAAGCCCCGGTTTGATGTCCTGCACACCAGATCCTGGTCTTCTATGGGAATTCACAAGGGCATATTTTGAAAGCCCCTTATCGCCACTTTAGCTGCAGTTTCCTACCGCTAAAGAGGCGATAATGTCGTTGATAATATGGCCCTTCATTGTTTTAAACTTCAGCGATAAAGTTGTACATGGTGCACTACAAATGTTAATTCTATTCTAGATATAAAACATGTCTATGGTATTTAAGAATATTTTATGGAAAGATGCACACATCAATAGCTTTAAAAGATTCTGCCTGAAAATTGTATCAGACGTACAATTTCAATGTCTAATATCAAATATCCTGAAGGTACTTTCAGACCTCACAGAGCGAGGAAATAGCCACAAATTAGTTGCAGAGATCACATAGTTTTTACAGGATCCGGTTGGTCAGGTCCATTTGTAACATGTTGGTAACTCAAGATCCTATTCTTGGATTTTAAGAAGAATTTTATTTTTACTAACATTTTTACCTCATTTAGGCTTCCGCTAATCCTTCTTTTATTAACTTTGTCACACATATAGTTCGTGCTAAGACATCATTAAAGAAATAAAAACTAACATGGGTTGAAGGACGTGAAACATTCACAATACACACTAAATGGAAGTAAGTTATACTTTAAAACTAGTGCCTTTGAACAGGTTAGCAGACTCCAGCGGCGGTCCACTGTATCCTCTTAGCAGCACCCTGCAGTATACTCAAGTCCTTTGAACTTGCATGGGTAGACGTAACAGAATATTCGATTGTTTTTTTTGCCAATAGATGTTATTGCTTCCAGAATGTTAACCACATCTGTTTGGGTCTTTGACTGAGACCTCATGTTTGAAGAGTAAGCTGTAACAGAGAAAAATGAAAACATGCCTACAGGTGCCTTTGTTAATGTTGGAAGTCATTCAGCAACAGTCCTTCAAGATGGTGCACTGAGTAATTTTATTTTAGTTAAGGATCGTTTACTTAAAGCTGAACTAGGGCAAGCCGTTTGCAACACTCCAAGCTTTTAGTTCCACACAATTTGGAAGTAGAAACAGGCAGTATGGCATCAGTAGTCTAAAAGAAGACATGACATCCTAATTATCGAAATAGATTTCTGCTATAATAAAGTTTATCTGTCATGTTTAATAATTATTAAACGTGTTCGACAATTTCAATAAAGAAAAAGTAACATCACAAATTAGTGAGACAGATCTGTACTGCTTCCCTTGGGAATGACGAGAACCATTTTTCACTGTCAGGATATAATGAGCAATTACATGTTTAGCTTTTATCGGCATGAACAAGGCAGCACAGGAAAGCCTGTAGTCAATGAAAGGAAAACCAAAACAAAAAAAATCCACAGCCTAATTGCCTTTGTAATTAAAACTAGCCTAAACACTGTGGAATGCAAAATTATAGTCTACTGCTTATGTCAATATCGGAATTTAAAGGGCCTTGGTCTGAGTTCTGGGGATACAGTATTTTACAAGCAGCACAGCCAGAAGCAGAAGGACTAAAGGTAAACATGGAGAAATAGGAACCTAATAATGGAAAGTTGAAGCAGAAGGCCTACAGCACCCATCAGTGGTACTCTGCCACTCTATTGTCTTCAATTGAGGACCCAAGATTCCAGTGTTTCATCATATCCGAATCACTATCCAACCTCCAACCTCTAAAAACAAATTGGCCCACCATTATTTCCCTACTGTCCCAACCCCCTGACCCCATGGTTATAGTCAGCTCTCAGTCATTGCCTTCCACAGACCTCATGGCTATCAATCAATCACTGTGACCTCTTTGTCTCATTGACCATGAGGTCAAAATGGCCTTCTGATGGTTCTCTCTCTTTTACAACATCCCTATCAACCACCCTCTTCACGTAAGCAGAGGACTAACCTGTTTATCCTCTTATCCTCAGTCCCCCATAATGAACAACCTTTTAAATAACACAGCCATCTCAACATTTGCATGACACTCTCATTTAAAGTAGAATCCAATCCCAAAAACTCTGTCAGATCATAATGCAATCAGTAGTTACCATGTTACTGGCATGATGGTGTTTCTGCCATGAAACACTTAAGGCCTAATTTTGAGTTTGGTGAGAAGGAACACCACTGTAAGTCAGAAGATGTCTTAACCCGTTGGGTTTAGAGTCTGGGGAAGCATCTGTTCATAACTGCGGAGCCGCTGCTGTTTCACTAGTGTAAATCTCTGACCTGCTACCTATCATGGGGCCTAGGTCAGAGTGTCAGTCATTCCACACTACTATGGGTGGGTAGACCATTAGTAATTTTCTCTGCCAGTGTCCACCATGCGAGACATGGCAGACAAGGGCAGAGAATACCTAGAAGTTCCCCCACATGCAGGGAGAAAACTCCCTGCATGTTTTTAGGCCATTTATGTTTTGTATTGAGAAAACAGACTTCCTGAGTGGTAGTTTGTGTTCTCAATACAAAAATGTTTGAAGAACTGACAATTTCATCTTTAGGGGGTGGCTCTTCCAACAGCACGGAGATTCCTGCGAGGCATCTAAATAGGGCAAATGTTCCACCACCAAGTTGGCAGGGGCATGACCTTAGCCCATTGGTAGGCTATTTAGTAGGGTCTAATTGCCCCCCTGATCGTTCCATGATGTAGACCTTTAACCCCAGAGTGAAGGATGAGTGGCTGCCAGATTTGCCTGGAAATGGCAGTCATAGACTACCTGTGCATGACCTGCCCCTGTTTATCTCTACTTAGACAATCACAGTGATTGAGCACCCGACAGTCCTCAGAGGGGGATCCCAATCTACCTCACCCAACCTACCCCAATCTGCCCCACTCTAATCTATACCCTCGCCAGTGTACCCTGTCCCAACCTACCCCAACCTTCCCTTATGTACCCCACCCCGCTCTACCCCTATCTGCCCCAATATACCCCAACCCAATCTACCCTAACCTACCCCACCCCAATTTACTCCAATTTACCCCACCCTATCCAATCCAATCTACCTACCCCAATCTACCCCTCCCTAATATACCCAACCACAATCTACCCCATCCCAATCTATCCCACTCAGCCTCATTCCACTTTCTTTTAGCAATGCTGAACAGCAGTCACACGGGTGTACAGCATGGCTAAAACACCTTGCCAAAGGTAATAGTTCTCGCATAGGCGAGACCTATTGCCTTTGCCAATGCTGTTTTTGAGAGATACCTACCTTTCTCCGATCAAAGGGATGCCTGCCTGCAATGTCTCTCTCTCTCCCAGGGCTGATTACTACTTCCTAGACTCCTAGCTCTACATCTGCACCCAGGACATCCTTCATGGAACCCTGAAATGTCACTGCATCCCAGGACACATTACGCTCCAGGAGACGGCTCCACCTGGTCCTCGTCTGCACCCTCAATCTGTCTGTCCTACATTACCTTGCTTCTGCCCTCCTCTTATGTTGTTTTTTGTATAGCACTGTATGGCACCATGATGGCACCTCAAATGAGAGGGAGGGGGAGGTAAAAAAAGAGCAAGCTCTGCCTCTTATCCCTGAGCCCGCTTTTCATCTACCCCTTCCTCCTCCTCTGCCTCTCAACCCTAAATCCTCTTTTTCTCCTCGCCCTCATGTGAGGTGACCCCTTGTTTTTTTATTTCAATTGTTTTTATTAAAATATAAAATGTGCATATCAGAGGTTATATATACAGTACAGTATAGTAAACATAATAGAACTGCGGCGCCTTTGTCGTCAGAGGAGAAAAGGAGAAAAGGAAGAAGAAAGAGGGGGGGGGTTTCTTATCCAGTGTTTGGGGTGTTCAGGTGTGCGTCGAGGCGTTCCCACATCACCTCCTTAGCAGTGTGCTCCTTTGAGAACTTGCCGGTTATATTGTCTGCTCCTCTGAGAAATGTCACCCAGTTTATCCAAGTTTTAAAATTCGCTTTGGCTGTGTTTTTACAGTTTGTCAGGATTACTTTTAGAGCTGCTGTTAGCAGTATGTCCATTAGGTCTCTTTCCTCTTTGCTGTTTAGGTCTGCCGTCATGTATTCCGTGGCAAGGCTCACAAAGCTGATCGTTATGTCTTTGTTGAAGATGTCATTGATGAAGTTGTTCACCCTTGACCAAAACTTCTTGACTTTGGGGCACTCGAAGATCAGGTGTTCTAGGGTGCCTTTCTCTTTTTCGCAGTTCCAGCAGCTATCAGTGTCTTTTATGCCAGCTTTGTGGAGTTTTGCCGGGGTCCAGTATGCTCTGTGGAGGAGCCAGAATTTTGTCTGTGCTAGTTGTGGGGTTATCTTATTTGTTGACGACGAACGCCACAGTTTGCTCTTTTCGTCCTCGTTTAGCCGCCTGCCCAGGAGTTGTTCCCATGTGCTCGTTGTTTTCTTGTTCAATGCGGATGTGGTGGGGCTAAGGAGCTTGTATATTTTTGCCGTTTGGTGGCCCGTCGTGTTCAGGCTTTGCATGTATTTGATGATGGTAGGTTCTTCTTTGCTTAGGTTTGCTTTCGTTATGGCAGTTTTGATTTTCAGGAATGTGTATAGTTCGCCTTCTGGGAGCGCGTGTAGTTGTTGCAGAGTTTGGAATGTTATTGGCGAGTGTTTTGCTTCTAGTTGGTTTGGTAGAGTTATTCCTTTCTCCATCCATGTTTCGTTGTGCAGTGTTTTCCCTTGGTACGTTATCTTCGTGTTGAGCCAGATTGATTCCCATGTTGTACCTTTTATTCTCTGTCCCATCTTTTTATCTATTTTCATTAGTGCCTCTTTGGTGTGTTTCAGGATTGGGTTGAGTCTTTGGGGGTGTTTGTTTGCTGTGAGTAGTGCTATGGGATTGATTTCCCCCAGGATGTTCCTTTCTACTTCCAGCCATACAGGTTCGAAACCTTGGGTGTTGAGGAGCCAGAATATTCCTTGCTTCGCTAAGCACGCAGTTTGGAAGTTCTTGAAGTTCGTTAGGTTGAGGCTACCCAGGTCTTTTGTTAGTCTCAGCTTTTGTAGATTGATTCTTGGCTTCTTATCTCTCCACACAAAGTTGTTTATGAGTTTGTCCAGTTTTTTATGGAAAGCATCTGTCATTGCCAGCAGTAGCATGCTGAGTGTGTGGTTGATGGCGGGCGTGACCATCATTTTTATTGTTTCGAACCTGCCCCACCAGCTTATGTATTTGGGTGACCACAGGTCCAGTCTTTCCTTTATCCTTTTCAGGGCTGCCTCCTCGTTGTGTTCTAAGGTGGATTTTAGGTCTCTCCCGAACAGCAGGCCTAGGTATTTAAGGGGCTTTGTTTGCCAAGCTAGACCCGAGTCTCCAAGTACCTCTTTTGTGGTATGGATGTTCATTGGCTTGCATTCCGATTTATCTTTGTTGAGCTTGTATCCTGAGGCTTCTGCGTATTCTCCTATTGTGTCCATTAGGGCTGTGATCGATGTTGACGGCTTGGTGGTTGTGATGAGGATGTCGTCCGCGTATGCTGCGAGTTTGACAGTTTTGTCTTTGATTGTGACACCTGTTATCCCGTTGTTGTCTCTTATTCTGGCTAGTAGTGGTTCTAGTGCCAGTAGAAAGAGACCTGGTGAGACGGGGCATCCTTGCCTGGTGCCTCTCCCCAGCGTTAGTACTTCCGATGTGCCTCCATTTACCACCACTTTTGCTCTTGGCTCCTTGTACAGGGCCATCACCATAGTTCTGTATTTGGCTCCTAGTCCGAACTTGTCCATGCAGTTGTTCAGGAATGGCCAGGAGACTCTGTCGAATGCTTTCTCTGCATCCAGTGCTATCATCACCGCCTGTTCATCGCTGTGTGTTGTGTGGTTGATAAGGTGACAGAGTAGTCGTGTGTTGTCTTGCGATAGTCTGTTCTTGATGTATCCTACCTGTGAGTTGTGGATGAGGGTAGTATCTTCGCGTAGATCTTGCAGTCTACATTTATGAGCGATATGGGTCTGTAGTTCTGCGGGAATTGTGGGTCCTTCCATTCTTTAGGGATTACGATAATGTTTGCCTCGGCCATGGACTCGGTCATTCTGCCCCTTTGTATGCAGTGTGTGTATGTGTCCGCCATTATAGGTTTGAGCTGTTGAATGAATGTCTTGTAGAATGTTGTTGTGTATCCGTCTGGCCCTGGTGCTTTGTTTGGTTTGAGTTGGTTGATGGCTGCTTCAAATTCCGCATCTGTGATGTCCTCCTCTAGTGACTCTCTTTGGTCTGCCGTAAGCTCCGGCACGTTCGTCTTGCTGAGCAGGGCGCCGCCGCCATCGGTTTTTAGACTCTTGTCCTCGCTGTATAGTTCTTGGTAGAACTGCCTGAATACCTCGAGGATACGTTTGTTTGTGGTTTGTGACTTGTTCATTTTGTGCATTATTGGCTGCGGTTGTGTGTTGCCTCTGCTTCGCTTTCAAGTATGATGCTAGTTGTTTCCCAGCCTTGTTTGCAGCACACAGGTTGATGGATTTAAATTTGTTTATCCACGTACCGGCCCTCTCACTTAGGATCTTGTTCAGGTCATATTTCTTCTTTGTTAGTGTTGTCAGGGTATTTTTGTCTGTTATGTTTGCGCAGTGCCCTCTCTCTAGCTGAGTGATTTCATCTTCCAGTTCTTTGATTTTCTTGTTTCTCCCCCTGTTCATTCTTGCTTTGATGTTGATTAGCTTGCCTCTTAACGTTGCTTTCAGGGCGTCCCAAATCGTACTTTTTCCCACCTCCTCATTGTCGTTGTGGTCTAAGTATTCACTTATTGCGCCTGCAATTTCCTTCACGTTGCCTTCGTTTTGTAGGATATCGCTGTTCAATCTCCGTCTGCTGGTTGGCTTCTCATTATGTCTGCCGCTTAGTGATAGTGTGATGTGTGCGTGGTCTGAGATGGTGATTGGTGCGATTTCTGTATGTATATCAATCAACAAAAGAGTGTTAATCAATGCAAACATCAGATGCTACAATAAGAATTTTTTCAAAAATTTTGAAATTTCGAGCATCAGAGGAAACTGTTAATACAGTAGGAAAATATAGAGTGCACGTGCTCAGAGAGCTAACTAAAAGGACCCTCAGGCTCCAGCTAAAAGCTGGTAGCCAGTTGTCTTCATCGGGTCCCCGTTAGTTGCGGGAAAAGTGAAAAGTGCGTTAAAAAGAGTATGGACTACTCCTCAAAACTATTTTAATGAGAGGGTAGCTCTAACTCTGTTAAAACCAATGTGAGAAAAATATAATATTTTTTTCAGGACTACTAAGTGGTTGTGTGAATTTGAACCAGTGAGTCCCATAAATTGTGTGAGAAAGAAAGGTAATAAAATATGGTCAACAGTGACAAAAATCCCCTCCGAGAGGCCGAACCAAGCCAGCACTAGGGTCTAGCTGGCCAGGGAGGCGAAAGTAGCGAGCGCACGATTAGACAAGCCACGACAAAGGCCAGGGGCCAAGGGCCGTCCAAGACCACACAGAGGAGGCTGGCACCAAGGCAGGCACCAAGGGGGGCACAAGAATGACGCAGACAAACGCCATAGGACCAGCGAGTGGCACAAAACCCCCAGCTGAGAGCGCACCCGACAAACCAAAGAGGGGAGCACAATGAGAGAAAGGAAACTAGCCGCATGCCCAAAGTCAAGGAGCGACAACTCAGGTTAACACCAGGGCACACCAGGCGCAGGCCACACGCAGAAGACTGGCGGGAACAAAGACCAGGACCCGTACCATCAAGTGACCGTGCAGATTCAGGGAAGGAACCCCTCCACCACCGAGAAGCAACACCACCAAAGCAACCAAAGACCCGAGGGTAGAGCCAACCAAACGGCAACAAAAGGAAGGCAGACTCCTGACCCACCAAGTCAGAAGAGGCTTCGACATCATGGCAGGGAAAGACGAGAAGAAGATCTCGAACGACCCAAAGAAAAGCAGAAACGAATACCCAGACTCCCCAGGCAAAAACAAAAACGGCCAATGCAGCGAAACAATAACGCTCGATACGCTACTGAAGAAAATCACAGAAGGCACCGACCTAACAAAAGCAACAAAAAAGACAGTGGACAATATTCAAATGGAGCTAATCGCCATAAGGGCGGAGCAAAGCAAGGCAAATGGAAGGATTGATGAAGCAGAGAAAAGAGTGAGCGACCTAGAAGACCGCCCAGGGACAATGCACAAAGACCTGGGCATAGTAATAAGGAGAACGACAGCCCTACAAAAATTACTGGCGGAACAAGAAGACAAAAGCCGTAAGGGGAATGTCAGACTACTGGGAGTCCCCGAAGGGGAGGAGGATACCCCGGGAGTGTGCGCCCTCATGCTAGAGAACATAATACCCAAACTTACAGGCCTCAAATTCGACAGACCTTTTGAGATCGAGAAAGCCTACCGCATCCCAGCAAGAAAGCCCGCTAACAGCAACAACCCAAGGCCAATAATCTGTAAGCCTCTACGCGCAAACCACACTGACGCAATATTCGCAGAAGCAAGGAAAGGCCTGCCACTACTGATAAATGGCCAGAAAGTAACAATCACTCAGGACTACTCCAAACTCACGGTGGAAGTGAGAAAGGGGTTCTTAGCCCTACGTGATCAAATGCGCAGAAGCAACATAGCCTTCACTTTCGCTGGGCCCTCCAAGATGAAAATAACAGACAGGAATGGCAGCAGACTTTTTGAGGACCCCAACCAACTAAGGAGATACATGAAAGGCCCAGAGCCTGAGGAAATGGACCAACAGAGCCCAGGAGCGAAACGAAGAGCGTCATCCGACGGGGCGGAAGGCGATGGGGAGTGAACATGGGACATGAGGAAGCAAGCACTCTGTCAAACCATACCCCCACTACCAAAGACTAACACCTGCACAACAAAACTGACCACCACCAACTGCACCAACTGCACCAACCCCCAGCGGGGGGAGACAACAATCAGAAGACCCCACGGAGGGCCAATACGAACGCACAGTTGCACAGAACCAACGACACCCACCTCAAGGAACGCACGGTGTGTATGTACACAAAGTCAACCATATCTACCTCAAAGTCGAAGAGTACCTCAATGGCAGACCAACACTAACTGCAGGCAGCGGAGAAGAGAATACCAGCGACGGAACGCAACGGACCAGCCATATACTTTTTACCTAAATCGAGTGACAGAGACTAAACAAACTAAGTAGACAACCCACTATGCAAGACACAAGGGCAACAATTCCACACCTTCCTGAGGTGACCCCTTGTAATGAGCTTATCAGTGGTGCATGCGCCTGATCTCGCTCCTGCTTATTCGCCTGATCTCGTTCCTGCATCTCGATCCAACATGCTCTTCATTGTTCTTGCATGCGCCGTATTTCTGTTTTGCATGCACACATGTTTGTGTAGATTTAACTGTATGTTTATATTTGATGTTGCATCCTCGTGCATACCAACTCCTCATTGAACAGTGAATTGTTAGTAACTGATATTGGCAACTCGCGCTTCAATGAGGAAGGGCGCACTCATGTGGTGTTGGCGAATGTCCTAAATAAAGCATCTTCAGAAAGCTACAAAAGGTCTCCTCTTCATTTATGGATTGAAACCCTCAACATTTCACCCCTACCCCTGCCACCTGGGCATCTCATGGGCACCAAAGCAGTAACAATATATATATAAGCCACGATCTGGCAACGGACACAATGTATCGGCAAATGTAACTATAGATAAAGATGATATTGCTGAATATCAGACACGTGACGTGCAATGTCTTGGAAAGCACAAGTTGCAGACAGGAGGAAGTTAGGGTTAACGACAGTACTGAAACAGCAGGGACTCCCTCCCAGTCAATACAAACTGAGTTTATTCACACTATGGGTATTGTGTAACATTTGCAAAGCATCATTGTCAGCTGCACCCCTTCCCTGCAGACTGAGGGCTGAAAGTCTGGGAGTTTAGGCATCAGGGAGGGAGCTGAAAGTGAGGGAAGCAAAAGGAAGATCGGAAGGTGGATTAAATAACACGCTTGAAAGGGAAGTAATGGAGTCGGAAGAGATGAAACAAAGGTGGAAAGAATGGTGTGCGGGCAGACAGAGGAGGAACAGGAAGGGAGCTATCGAGAGTTAGGGGTCAGGCAGGTGAAATTGCCCCAAGTGATTCGTGGTGTTTCCTCTGCATTTTTGATTTTCTGTTGCTGCATTTTCAATTTTGAATCTAAATCTACAGACATGAGAAGGCAATGAAAAGAAGGAATTGGTGAGCTACTTACACCAGGGACAGTTGGAAGGAATAAGGGAGTATTCGAGATACAAGAGAAAGAAAGTGCGGGGGGAGGGAAATTGAGACAGAGAGAAAGAGAGAAAAGTGTGTTAATGAAGCAGGAAACATAGACTAATGGGAGAATTAAATGAGGAGGGGAAAGCAGAGACAAACACACAGAAGAAAGGGAAATATGGAAAGCAAGGTTGAAAAGAAGGAGGAGAGATGATTAAGTGAAGAACTGGATGCAACAGACAAAAAAATACTGAAGGTGGTAGAGAATGATGGTAGAAAGAGAGATTTGAAGTTGTCCTGATAAGGCGGGAGGAGCTTATTTCGTGCTGATGTGTTTCTTTGCATTCTGTCTTGAGTAGTTTTGTATTGCAATGTTAAAAACACAGTACCTGAGTTACAACTGACATGGAACAACTTGAAACCATTGAGGAAAGGGAATGAGAGAGGTGAGGAAATGGTCGGAAGAGAGGGATAAGAGGAGAGAGGGAGAAGGCAGGGAAAAGAAAATGAAGAAAGCAGAAATAGCAAATGGTGTATGAAAACTAATTGGGGGAACAGGCTATGGGATAAAGACAGAGAAAGGTAGATGAAGAGGTGGGAGGATGTACAGCCTGCCTACCAGCACACTTCACTGCCATTTGAGTACCAATCACTGCAATCAATGTGAGTACCTTCCAATGCAAAATGGGGCCCTGTGCAATGAAGGAAATTTGGCCTGCGATCAGAAGAGGAACATTTTCGCGTTTTTTCCTGTAGTAAAGATGACCAGCTGTAGCATGGAGGTTGATGGTCTACACAAATCCATTCACATTTGGGAATGTAGTGAGTCATTCAGAGTTCAGCAGATCGGGAGGTCCACCTACTGCACTCTAATTTGCCTCACACCATATAGGGCCTGATAACGAGTTTAGCTGTGCAGCACCAGGTCTGCCCTGCCACCACACCACCAAATCCATGGTCGGGCCACCTGCTAGATTACGAGTGCTTCTCCTGTCTGGTGGGCTTTTTTTTTTACGTTACCACTGCGGTGTCTCAGAAAATGGGCACCGCAAAAGGAATGCCAAAAACTGTTCCTGCACGGCATGTAATGTAATGTCCATGCCGTGCAGGAATTGGTCTGCATGTACACAGGGGGGCACATGGGGTGCCCCCCTGTGTGCATCCACATGGCATGAGGCACTGTTTCCTTTCTACCCTGGTTTTGATGGAGGTGGAACTAACATGAAAACCATGGCGGAGCGGAAACCTGTAAGCAAGTATATTGCAGCCTCGATACTGCTGCACCACCACCAGGGAACAGAGGTTCCCTGGCAAATCGGCAAGCTGTGGCGGTCTGACTGCCCTAATTTTAATAGGGAGGTTGGGAGACCACCAACGCAGCGCTCCCGAGAGTCTGGCAGTCCGTGGACCACCAGACTCTTACCCAAACCCTTATTGATGGGGAAAATGTTAGGTTTCTGCTGCAGGAGCGTCAGCTGGTTATGTCGGAAGAAGCCCTTGACCGCAAAAAGAGTTACACTAGAATTAACGCTGCTCTATTCAAAGCTGGGCTTCACTACTCATATTTCCTTCTTTGGGTCGCCATTCTTGGTGCAGGGAAATTTATGAACAGGGAGAAAACGTTGCCACCTGTGGCATGAAAGTCCCAGGCAAGAAAATTGAAAATATACTACATACACCGGGAGAAAGCTCCTTGCTTGTTAAGGACATATTTATCCTCTTTTTTTTAAAAACAAACTACTGCTTTTGGCATGACTGGGCTGTAAAAATATGGTGTCCTGTTTTACATTAATTTGTGACTAATATGCATCCGAAGGTGCGGCAGATGCACATTTGTGGTGGTCCCCCTCCCCCGCTCAGGCAGATGGGGATCTGTGCTCAAGGGTGAGAACAGACCTAGGTGACCCTAAGGGCCCGAATATGATGACGGTGGGACCGCCACCAACAGCCTGTCAGTGGCAGCCCCATCGCCATCAGAAACTTCTTATCCGCTCGCCATATTTCAATGGCGGGCGGATGGTTGGTGGTCGGCAAGACCGTCCGCCACGCATCCAACATGCTCCTTGACCCCGGGGTGCAGAGGGGCTTGTATTCCCTACCATGGTGGCAGTGCCTGCCAGGCACTGCCGTATCGATTACAATGTCCTTTTCCACCTGCCTTTTCATGGTGGTTAACCCATCATGAAAAGGCAGGTGGAAAGAGACTTTGGGGGCCTGCAGCTGCCCCCCTACACATCCCTGCACCAGCACCACATGGTGCCTGCCATGTATGCAGGGATATGTCAGGTGACCCTATTTTGAATTGCGGCGGGTGCTGCAGCCAGCAGCACTCGCCGCAATGCAAAGTATAGGCATTGTGACCGCCGTGGTGGTGGTCACATCATAATGCCTATGTTGGGACTGCCGACAGTCTGTCGGGCAATCCCGTTTTCGATAGGGTGCGTCCGCCTGCCATCCTAATCAGTCCCTTAGTTACTAATACACATTGCTATATTTCCTGGCAGCCTTTGATTTGGGTCACATTCAACTATGTATCACTTCCCTAATATTTCAAATTGCATGATTTAGGGAAGTTATTGTGGTAAAGGCGATCTAAAAAATGGGAAGCAATAGGATAGAATTGTACCTATACAATTCTAAATGGAAAAAGCTGGAAATTCAAATCGAAGCAGCAGTCTAACTTTGAGACAAACAGCTATTTTTAAATGCAATTCGGTACCAATGTTCTTATACTGATTTCTGGGAAGACTCCTATTTTGTTTTGCAAACCATATCGCCCAAGAAATATTATGTGCCTTAGGGCAGAACACAGACCTTGGGACTTGCCGAGCTACAGGTGCAGACACTTAAAATATGTTTTATTTTTTATGTGAAGCAGTCTATTTTCCATACAAAAAAACACCTTCAAAAGACCCCATTAAGACTTACATGAACCATTTTGTCCATGCATGACCCCATAACTGACAGGTTCACCCGAGCAGAGAAGGAGGCTGAAAAAGATTCCTAAAACAATAAATAAGGGCCGCTCAATGAAAACTATGACATGGTTGTCTGGAGTGCAGAAATTACTCCTAATATTTGGCAGGAACCACTTTGTGCAAGTGGTGTGCCCAGAAATCCCTCAGAAATTAAACAAAAACACCTCATGCATTAATTTGAAGCAATCAAAGTTGGAATATTCACATACCTCAGATCTCCCTGGGGATTGTGCATGTCAGATGTATTCCCCCCTTTTGGGGTTGATTTGTCTTGCTGTGTAATTACTACTCACACTGAATGTCTGAAAATAATAGAGAACAGGTATGCAGACTCCACTGGGAAAAACACTTACTCCTTTGCTTGGATAGATTAGTTCAATTGACATTGGTTGATCTACCTGCTTTAGACTTCTGGAACCTTCCAGCTGTTCTCAGTGAACCCAATATATTCACTCTTCTTTGATCTGGAAAACCCGCATTTGAAGAAATGAAGGAGGCTGACGATTGAAAAAAAATGTATCTGCAGCAGGTCATGTCAGGCAAAGTTTTTTTCACTCAAATATCTGATACATACCAGCGTTGCTATACATGAGGTTCTGTGTACGGGACCCAGACATATCCATTACTGAGAATATATTTTCAAAATTGAATCATTCTCCGTTGTGACATCATTGCACTAAAAACACAAATCTGTGTAACATCAGAGTAGCCCAGTGTTTCATTTGCAAAAGAATGAGTGTTGGTACCCAAAGCTCTGCGCAGAGAGCCGAGGCCAGCGCTGTTGCATGTCAGCAGACCCAATACCGAGGCTGTGTAGCTGGAATCCACTTAATACCTCTTTAATTCACTACCAGTCACTCCCTGTCTCGTTATCTCACTCTTGCAGTTTTTCATCTTTCTTTTACTTCTTTTTGTCCCTTTACGCGTTTGTCTCTCTTTTGTTTTCAGCAAATGTATGATATGGAAAGTGCCAGTCCCCAAAAATGAGTGCTGGTTGACCCCGCTGGCAAACGCCAACTCAAATTAAGCACTCAAATTGCCTCATAGAAATCAGAGATGCTCGTGCTTTGTGCTCACTTACATATTTATTTATTTTGTATTCATTTTATTTTTGTTTTTTTGTAAGATCTGCCTGCTCCTATTCATGAAACGCTGTAGAATCAGAAGATGACCTGTCAAAAGAGTACAACCTCTTCCCACCAGCCTGCCCCTGTTGACAACATCAGCAGGCACAATAATGTTACCAGTGAAGCTGGCATGAAAGACAAAGAAAGTACCCTAGAGACAAGTGGGCTGCATGTGATCCCCACAGGATGCACCTCCTCTTAGAAACTCCCAGATCGGCCAGTGATGGAGGTGCCAAAAAAGACAAGCAATTTTTTTAGCCTGTATCACAGCGTGTCTAGTCTCTCTGACATGCTCCTTGATAAAAAAGATGAAAGGCTGCCTGTGGCTAAGCTACTGCTCTTACATTCCTTAAAAAGTAACACAAACACAGGTTCCTTAGCATGCTCAAAACAGAGCTTTGTAATCCTACCTGGTACCACAGACAAGCCCCACATTAAGTCCCTCATTATGATGTCGGGTGGACCGCCACCCACAGGCCGTCGGTGGTTGTACGTCTGAATTCAAGGGCAACGGTCCGACCGACGGATCAGGATACCGACAGTCAGATCGCAGCGGGCGGGCGGAAAGACCGCCCCCTCCTACTGGCTCAAGGGAGTCTGTTGGGGCAGCAGTCGGGCAGTAATCCCCACAGTGAAGGTGGAGCCTGGGAGGCACCGCCATAGGGATTACGATGTCCATGTCCCACAGCCTTCTTATGGCGGTCCCACTTGCCAGGAAAGGCTGTCGTAAAGGTACTTCGGGGGCCCCTAGCAGGGCCCCTGTCCCCTGTGGCCACCACTATGTGGCCGGCAATGCACATGTGGTGCCCCCTCAAACATCCGTGCACCATGTGCAAGGCACCGCAGGGTGCCTAGCACAATGTGTATGGATGTTTGCAAACATGTCTTTCTCTTCTTCATCTTGTGCTGTAACTCTTTTCTGGCCCGCAGCACATGCCACAATAGAAAACAGCATGTTTTCGACCGCCTGCACTGTGGTTGATCATGATATGGCAGGTGGAACCGCCGACTACATGTCAGGTGGTCTCCATCCTGCAGCGATGGTGATCAGATGCTCGTCCGACCGCCATCATAATGAGGCCCTAAGGACCTAAGCACATATTGTTCCTATGAGACCAAATTTCCCCACCCTCACAGTAATAGAGCAGTGACCACACCTCCCAAAACAAACCACGTGCCATTATGCCTACGACTAAAGAACATGGCCCTCAGATGAAATGACATTTACATTGCTGGGAAGTCACTCGCTGCACAGCCGATTTGAGCGCTGTCGGTGCAAATCACTTTCCCTGATTACTCTCGCCGCCATCGACCGCGAGACGCGAGGCCACGCCCACTCGAGGCCACGCCCCCCACCCCGGACTTAAAGCGCTGAATGCGAGCGCTCTGAGTCAGAACCTGTTTCCTCCTGAGGCGAATTAGCCGGGAGTCTGTTTGCTCTTATTTTAAAAATTGTGGCACCATTTACCTGTAATTTTAGAAAGCACGCCGCTCTTGGCACTTAGGAAACTGCTGGGAAGTCACTCGCTGCACAGCCGATTTGAGCGCTGTCGGTGCAAATCACTTTCCCTGATTACTCTCGCTGCCATCGACCGCGAAACGCGAGGCCACGCCCACTCGAGGCCACGCCCCCCACCCCGCACTTAAAGCGCTGAATGCGAGCGCTCTGAGTCAGAACCTGTTTCCTCCTGAGGCGAATTAGCCGGGAGTCTGTTTGCTCTTATTTTAAAAATTGTGTCACCATTTACCTGTAATTTTAGAAAGCACGCCGCTCTTGGCACTTAGGAAACTGCTGGGAAGTCACTCGCTGCGCAGCCGATTTGAGCGCTGTCGGTGCAAATCACTTTCCCTGATTACTCTCGCCGCCATCGACCGCGAGACGCGAGGCCACGCCCACTCGAGGCCACGCCCCCCACCCCGCACTTAAAGCGCTGAATGCGAGCGCTCTGAGTCAGAACCTGTTTCCTCCTGAGTCGAATTAGCCGGGAGTCTGTTTGCTCTTATTTTAAAAATGTTGTCACCATTTACCTGTAATTTTAGAAAGCACGCCGCTCTTGGCACTTAGGAAACTGCTGGGAAGTCACTCGCTGCACAGCCGATTTGAGCGCTGTCGGTGCAAATCACTTTCCCTGATTACTCTCGCCGCCATCGACCGCGAGACGCGAGGCCACGCCCACTCGAGGCCACGCCCCGCACTTAAAGCGCTGAATGCGAGCGCTCTGAGTCAGAACCTGTTTCATCCTGAGGCGAATTAGCCGGGAGTCTGTTTGCTCTTATTTTAAAAATTGTGTCACCATTTACCTGTAATTTTAGAAAGCACGCCGCTCTTGGCACTTAGGAAACTGCTGGGAAGTCACTCGCTGCACAGCCGATTTGAGCGCTGTCGGTGCAAATCACTTTCCCTGATTACTCTCGCCGCCATCGACCGCGAGACGCACGGCCACGCCCACTCGAGGCCACGCCCCCCACCCCGCACTTAAAGCGCTGAATGCGAGCGCTCTGAGTCAGAACCTGTTTCCTCCTGAGGCGAATTAGCCGGGAGTCTGTTTGCTCTTATTTTAAAAATTGTGTCACCATTTACCTGTAATTTTAGAAAGCACGCCGCTCTTGGCACTTAGGAAACTGCTGGGAAGTCACTCGCTGCACAGCCGATTTGAGCGCTGTCGGTGCAAATCACTTTCCCTGATTACTCTCGCCGCCATCGACCGTGAGACGCAAGGCCACGCCCACTCGAGGCCACGCCCCCCACCCCGCACTTAAAGCGCTGAATGCGAGCGCTCTGAGTCAGAACCTGTTTCCTCCTGAGGCGAATTAGCCGGGAGTCTCTTTGCTCTTATTTTAAAAATTTTGTCACCATTTACCTGTAATTTTAGAAAGCACGCCGCTCTTGGCACTTAGGAAACTGCTGGGAAGTCACTCGCTGCACAGCCGATTTGAGCGCTGTCGGTGCAAATCACTTTCCCTGATTACTCTCGCCGCCATCGACCGCGAGACGCGAGGCCACGCCCACTCGAGGCCACGCCCCCCGCCCTCGCTCCCCTTGATAGTATGTGCTTACACCGTACGTGCAGCGGACGGGCGCGCCTAACAGTGACTTTGACATGGTCAACGCAACCCCACCCGGTTACCAAATCTGCTGCTTGAATAGACCGGTCGGCAGAGGTGGTGGTCTAGCCATACTCTACAAAGACCATCTTAATTGTAGAATCGAATGTGGAACCGTCAAAGACTGTGAAAACTGCAACTTCACCATCCAGATCTCACCATCTATCTCACTCTCGGGACTTTTAGTGTACCGTCCGCCAGGCTCGCTAGGAGAATTCTCCAGCACCCTGATGGATCACATCTCACTAAAGACAATTTCAGCCTCTAATTTTCTCCTCCTAGGGGACCTTAACCTGCACTTCCTAGACCCTGCGGACAATGCCGCAGCTAACCTACTTGCTGATCTCACATCAGCCGACCTCCACCTCCTGAACTCTAAAGCCACCCATGAGAAAGGACAACTCCTGGATCCAATTTTCACTAATATCAGGAACCTGAAAACCCAAGATCCTACCCCCCTACCATGGACAGACCATATGCTGGTCCCTATGCACTGGTCCCTCCAAACCACCCCAGCATTCAAACAGAAAACCAGGATACGAACCAGACGGTGGCACAAGCTAGCACCAGAGGAATGGGAAGCGAAGTTACGGGAAACCGTCGGCCCTCTCTCCGCGGACCCTAACACCGCGTACAGAGAATTTAACGGTTGGCTTACCCACCCCCTGGACAGCCTTATCCCACTTACCAGCACTCTAAAACATGTTAAAAGGATCAACCCCGCTCCCTGGTACACACCCGCCCTTAACGCCTTAAAGAAGGAGTGTAAAAAGACAGAACGCACTTGGAGGAAAAACAAGTCGGTGTCGGAGAAAGACGCCTATCAATTATCTATGAAAGCGTATAAACGAGCCCTCCACTACGCGAAAAGTGCTTTCTACGAGGAAAAAATAAAGAGTTCCTCCTGTTCAGCCAAGGAGACCTTCTCTATCCTCAAAGAGCTCCTCCATGTCCCGGACCCCCCGCAGAAACCCATGGACCCCAAAGCAGCGGAGGAAAAATGCGTTAATCTGGCCACCTTTTTTGACGAAAAAATAAAAAAAATCCTCGCCTCCCTCCCTGCTGCTAACCCCGACACCACAGAGAGAGCTAAGGACTCGCCGCCCTTACCCGATAAGCCTTATCTAGCGTCGTTCGGCCCAGTTACCGAAGAGGAAGTGGCGGCAACATTTGCATCAACTAAGAGTGGAGCCCCCAGTGACCCAGTTCCCATACGGTTCGTCAAAGACATCACCCAGACCATAGTGCCCCAATTGACTGCCCTCATCAACATCTCGTTAGCACAAGGAGAAGTCCCTTCAAACTGGAAGGAGGCTGTCGTAAAAGGGCTTCTCAAAAAACCATCGCTAGACCCTGCAGATCTATCCAATTATAGACCAATCTCACTCCTCCCCTGGATAGGTAAGGTCGCCGAAAAACTAGCGAACAAAAAGCTGTCACACTTCCTGGAATCAAACCAACTCCTCAACAATTCACAGACAGGCTTTAGACCAGGTCAGGGCACGGACACTGCTCTCCTCGCAGCAGTAGAGAAGACCAGGGAAATTATCGATATAGGAGGATCAGTGGCAGTGGTCCTCCTAGACCTGAGCGCGGCCTTCGACACGGTCAGCCTCCAGGTCCTAACCCAACGTCTAGATAACATCGGAGTAAAAGACAGGGCGTTGAAATGGCTCACATCCTTTCTCTCCCGACGCTCCTTCCAAGTATGGGAAGGTGAAAGCCGCTCCCCCTCCATCCCCCTCCAGTGTGGTGTGCCACAGGGCTCATCTCTAAGCCCCACGCTGTTTAACGTGTACATGGCCCCACTGGAGGAACTGGTCTCACCTTTTGGAGTTACCATCGTCAGCTACGCTGACGATACTCAGCTGGTAGTGACGCTCTCCCACCCCAAACTAGAGCCCTCCAATCTCCACGACTGCCTCTCCAACGTCCATCAGTGGATGAGTAACTCTGCCCTTAAATTAAACGGATCCAAAACAGAGATCCTGCTCCTAGGGCACAACACCACGAACCTTCCCCCTAACATCTGGCCCGCCTGCATGGGTGAACCCCCCACCCCCAAGACGGAGGTTAAGAGTCTGGGAGTGTGGCTGGAGACAGATCTCACCTTCAGGACACAGGCGAGAAAGACGGCCGGCATATGCTACGGACTACTCAGATCTTGCAGGAAGGTACTTCCCCTACTGCCATTCCAGTCGCGTCTTTTGCTGATCCAAGGCCTAATTTTATCCAGGCTGGACTACAGCAACGCCATTTATCTGGGAGCTCCGGAATCCACTCTCCAAACTTTGCAAAAAGCCCAGAATGCCGCAGCCCGACTACTTACGAACACCCCAGCCAGAACATCAGCCAAGCCTGCACTGAGGAAGCTGCATTGGCTCCCAATCAGGGAAAGGGTAACTTTCAAGGCCCTTTGTCTGGCCCACAAGGTACTGCACAACACAGGCCCCCCAATCCTCAACAACTGGATCACACCCTACAGACCCACGAGAGCGCTTCGATCCGAACATGGAAACTTCATCATGATCCCCAGGGTGAAGAAGGCCCGTGCAGGTGGCCGCTGTTTCTCAGTCAATACTGGAAAAAAATGGAACGCACTCCCCTCGAGCCTCAGAGCAGAACCAAATCTCCTACGGTTCAGGAAGTCTCTTAAAACCCTACTCTTCCCTTGAGCCGTCATCATTCCCGACCTTCATCCCTTAGGAGCACAAGGTTTAGCGCTGGGATACCCGTTGTGTGACTACGCGCTCTAGAAAAACCAAATACATACATACATACATACATACAATATGTACAGTTACATATGAATGCCCAGCAGGGATGTTTTTCATCATAGGTTCTGAGTGGCATCACCAATTCACTCTCGTTCAGATAATCACTTTGAATCCTTCAGTAAAATGGCCCATGTCATAACTATTCATGAACAATGCTATATATTGCTACACAATGTAGAGAGGGCTTTATACATTGACTATACTGATGGGGATTGGCAACTTCACTCCATTCAAACCATTTTAGAGGTTCAGCACCTTATTCCAGCTAAAGCTGTGTGTGGAGTCTGCTGCCTGTCTCAAATAAACCATACTGCTGAAGTCTGCACTCCATCTCAACTAGAAATTGTTCTGAGGGACGTTTGCAGAGGGTCACTAAAATAATCAGGTTCTCAATAGCAGTTGCCCGCCCCACCACCCCCACCGCACTTACCTGCTCCGGCTGCCGCTGTATGTAACTGTGAAAACTGACAGCAACCGCAGTATCCTACAATAAACACAGGGTACAGAGATAGGGGAGGGTGATTAAAGTGGATTGAGGAGAGTAGGGTCATAAACAACTCTTTAACCCAAGTCCTCCTGGAACTTCGTTTGGGTTAAGTTTTAGAAACATCACTTAAAAAATAAAATTACTAACACTTCTTGAAGAGGCATTAGCAAAGCCAATAGGTCTAAATTTACTGTGCTAACTCATGCTAACAGCATTTTTGCATGATTGTGTCTGCATGCATGAGGTTATTTGTTCCAGATTTTAAGTCTTCAGAGGTATCAATGTCTTTCAAAGGCTCTAATTTTCCTAAAAATCAAATACTTACAACGGTACGTGGCCTTTCCATTAATCTAAATACATGTTCCTAAGCAAATTTTTCAGACTTCTTTAGATTCAACACTGAAATTAATGGTGGATATACATTCTTTCATTAAGTTTAAAAAATATATTTGTCTTAAAGTTTTCGTAAGCAATCTCTTCGTATTTGGGTAAATGGCTATTCCTAGCCTACTATATACAATATTCACAAGCATATCCGTTGAGCAAGGGTCTATGACGTACTTATTTTGATGGTTCTGACTACATATGAAGTATGTATATATGGATGTGTCTCCTACTGAGGAGAATCTTAATGATGAATGTTACAATCTTAAAAAAACAGAATACATTCAAGAAATCTTTTTCCATTACCGCCATAACTTCATTAGGTTTTCTCGTTAAACAGGCTGAACAGGTCCTAACATTTTTATACTAGTTCAATAAATTCACAGTCCTGAAAGTACATGACCATCCAGGGTTATACCAACCATTTGCTTGAAGAGACACTAGCATAAAAGTTTAGGAACAATGTCAATGAGACTCTTCTCACAGTTGTCAGCAATTTGCTGTACTAAAAGTAGCAACTGGAAACAATGATCATGAGTTCTCTTGATGTAATCTCAGAACTGTTAAATGTGTTGTATAAATGAAGATCCTCTAGAAAACTGTAGGTGACAGTGTAGGAAGGTTCCATACTACAAATCACATACTGTACATAAGAAGCTCTTAGAGGAATTTATAGTGGTGATTACCCCCTCCTTCCTGTGAGCATGTGATAGACAGAGATGTCATGGAGCACTGGATGATGTGAGAACTCCTAGAGGAGCAAACTTCCTCGTTAGCCATTTTTCAACTGTGTAAACGTGGCTTCATATCTGATCATATGTATAATCCCTTTCATTACTAGTGGGAAAGCTTTCTGGTGCGTCCATTTTGTGCATGTTTAGAGCAATATGAACATTCTAAACAGGCAATAAACATGATCACAAAACATCCAAATCTAGTGACAAAAATGCATGTTGGATTAAGTGGCCCCAGTGCATAACTAAAGTGCTTTTAACAAGGAACCTCTTTACACAGGACAGTGGTCCCTAGGCAAAGGAATATTCTGCGAAATAAATATAGACTAGATAGCAACTATATTCATTGTCCAGCCGGATAGTATTTAATTTCTAGTAAGTAAAATGTAAAAAGGAATTAGTGTGATACAAGCAGGACACCAGCCGATGCCCAACTAACACACTTAAGAAAAGACAAACAAGAATTTACAGGCAATTCAGATAGTCTGTGTCTCACAATTCACAGTCAGACAATACAGTTAGCACACTATTGCTTGCGTACATTAGCATAATCTGTATGCATATACAAGGTCGACGACATTTCGAACCTTATACTTATTCAAGGTTCATCTTCAGGACAAACAATGCCTTCTTATTTGAAAAGTCAAGATTAACTTTATAGCCCATACTGCGGGCACCAATTGCCACAACATATATTTATACAAAAGCAAGAGAAAGGGAGGGAAGGGAAAAGAATGAACAAATTAGGGCATTTTACAAAGGATCACACACTTAAAAAACAATTGTATGTCAATTACAACCATTAAAGAAATGTGCCAGCCGTCTAGAACCACAACCATGCATTCCAGTATGCCAAGATGAATAAAGGTTTAAGGTTAACCGGAGAAAGTTAGTGAGAAAAGTAACATAGCGGCAGAGATAACCATCAAAACGCCTATATCCCAGGTGAAATTAAATTAACACCAGTGCTGTGATAACCGAAAGCTACGTGCCAACACGTGTAAATTTCATCGCAAAGGAGTGTATTTTGCAATTACTTGAAATTTGTTTAACCAAAAATGTTTTCCTTTTTGATGGCCAATATTACGGTCAGATCAAGGGGACTTCCATGGGGCAATTTTTGCCCCCAACTTAGCCATTCTGTATATGGATCACCTTGAGTGTGGCCGTATCTTGGCTCCTACTAACCCCTTCCATAGTGGCATTGCCCTATTGAAGAGGTATATCGATTACATTTTTTTATTTGGCATGATTCTGAAACCCTTCTTGTTCAATTCCTACATTGGCTAAACAGTAACTGCAGTGGTCTCAAATACACATTATCTACCAGTCATTCTTCTATTGCCTTCTTGGACCTTAACATCCAGCTCCTTGAAGGGAGACTTATTACAGGCTTGTATAGAAAACCCACGGAGCGCAATACTCTGCTGAGCTATCAACGCCATCACCCACGCGCCTTGCACGATTCTCTTCCATATTCCCAATTCCTGCGTCTTCATAGGAATTGTTATATGAAAGAAGATTATTTTTGTGAAGCACAAGTACTTAGCTCGAAATTGAAGGTGAGAGGCTATCCCCACAAACTCATTCGGAGCTCCCTTAAAAGAGCCTGGTACTGTCCTAGGTACATCTTACTTGAGCCCAAATCTAAAACTACTGAAAACCGACTGGTTTGTGTCACAACTTTTTCCACTGCATCAAACTCTATTACGAAAAGTGTTAAAAAACACTGGCCCGTAGTAAATGCAGGAGTGCTCACTGTGGACAAACCACTGTTTGCTTTTAGAAAATCCCAAAATATCAGAGACCATTTAGTGAGGGCTGGGCTACCTTCCACCAACCCTACTGAAACACTGGATGACCTATGGGGCCTCCCTCGACCCCAAAGTCGTATAAAAGCCCTTAGTCTTCTATGGATTCTTCTTTGCAAAATGTTTATATTGAAGAGTTAGAGTTGGAGTTTTGCTACAGTAACCATACTGAGGATATTTTCCCTACTTGATTTTCACCAGGCAAACTCTAGCAAACGTTGTGTGGGAAAAAAAACAATAATTCACTAAATTGAAAACAAGATTAACACTGATTCCTAAGGGTAAATAATTAGTAATATATTTACTATGGAATAAAAATTATTCTGGAAGTCGGGAAGATTAGAGGCAGCAATGTCAAGGATCAGAGGGGGTCCTTTTAATTCGATAGGAAAACGGCTTTTCTTGAAATGGACTCATAACAACTGAAATCAACCCAGTAAGACTTTCCCGAATTTGTGTAAACGCCTGCATGTGATTTTGGCGTGCAAAAGTGGAACTTGAGTATGTCTATAACGCTTCATCAATCCACGTGTAAATGCCTGCTAGCATGTAATCTAATGCTCCTTCTAGCCGCTTGTGGGCTTTTTCCAAAGACGAGCATTATTTTGCTAACCACACCATGAAAACCAGGAAACCAGTCTGGCGTGTCTTCACAGTTCAGTAATCGAGCACTAAAATCACTGGGAAGAGATGCGGTCTGGTGCTTCAACCACTGGGTTTGTTTCAAGAGCCACGAGATAAGCTGATCCGACCGAAGTTAATGGAAGCTTTTGACATCTCGGGGGGCTCCTTGGAATATTTATGTGCTGCAGAGTATGGGGGTGGGATAATGAGCTTACATGCTGGCCTCGTGATTTGAAACTGCCCTGGATGTGCTTTAAAGCTTGCAGAAGGTGTATTCTGATTTTCGTATATTTTGACCCCCCCCCCCCTCAATAAATTAAATAATTGAGTTTCCTTATGTGCATGAAGACTTGCTGTGGCAAACTGCCTAAACTCTGTAAGAAGTTAGTCTTCCAAGTACTACAAATACATTATTGCTCCTGCTTTTAAATAATCTATTATGCTACCTGTCAATAAAATATATATTTCAGAAATATGTCTATTGGTTGGTTACATGCAAAGCAAGAAATAACCTAAAAACGTTTGAACAGTAAGATTTATATTTATTTCACATACTAATGATTTGTTAGGAATATTTGTACACCAGGCCATTTTAATTATATGTATTTTCATTTGAAAGGGGAATTTTAATGTCAAAATATCCTAAAATACTGTTCTATGTAACAATATTCAACCAAACTATGTCATGTCTCACAGGTAGAAAACTGTATTACTGATTATAAAGCTCTACAAAGACTTCTGCTTTGCTGTCTGCCTAGAACTACATTGTGGTCAATTGAGTATAAGGAAGTGGGGGTTATGCATGCAATAAATAGCCCTATATGTGTTTTCAACTTCAGCCCGGTATTTCTGCCTTCAGAGGAACTACATATGCAGCAGGCATCTGTGAATCTAGAGGAATGAGGTTACACCTGTAACCAGCATCGATTTGGATTACCAGGTCACTTATAATGAGACTGTTAGACATGTGAGCTTTAGGGTGGTCTTCCCCCAAATGTTTCGCTTCACCTTCTCGATTTCTGCTGAACTATTTATTTTGTTGGCCTTATGACTCGTGCACTTTACCACTGCTAATCAGTGCTAAAGTGCTTGTCGTCACTCCCCTAAAACATAGTTACATTGGCTCATACCCAAATGGCATATTTAATTTACTTATAAGTCCCTTGTAGAGTGGTACACCACATGGCCAGGGTCTGTAAATTAAATGCCACTGGTGGGTCTGCAGCACTTATGTGCCATCCACTTAAGTAGCACCTTACAACCTGCCCCAGGTCTGCCATTGCACCCTGAATGCAGTTTTAAATTGCCATGTTGACTTGCCATTAAAACCCCCTTGTCAAGTCTTAAACTTTGTTTTTCTCATATATAAGTCACCCCTAGGTAGCCCATAGGGCAGTATGCTGTGTAAATAGAAGGCTGAACATGTATTTTTAAGTTTTACATGTACTGGTAGTAAGAAAAATTCTACATTCGTTTTTCACTACTGGGCATTGTGGTGAAAACCCCTATTTAGTGGCAAAGTTGGGGTTTTGATCAGTATGAATAGCTTATGCTCTGCCTTCACACAAAGGGATTAACAACCTCAAATTGTCACTGCAGCCAGCTTGGAGCCAGGGCAGGGGAGTCGGGAAATTCCATGCACTTCAAAGACACTGTCTAGAAGCTTCTCCCACATTCCAGAACCAGGGCTCCAGGATATAAAAAGGGGACCTCAGACACCAACTCTTCAGTTCACCTGTGGACCTGTAGACACTAAGGAAGACGGACTGCTGGGCTGCTGAAAGGAGTGCCACTCTGCTGGACTGCTGCTCTGAAGGGAAAGCTGCCCTGCTGTGCTGGCCTGCTGCCTGCCGCCCTCCTGCCTGGGTCAACAGATAATTGGACCTTGAACTCAGGACACCAGACTGACTCCAAAGGCTGGTCTCCTGGCCTCCTGATCTGAGCCTCAGGGACATAAACAACTTCCCAACATCCTGCACCAGCCTCTGGACCCAGCTGCAGTGCATTTCCGACACCAAAGTGGTTCCCCTCAGGTCCTGGACCCTTGGTGTAGCTCAGGGAGCTGAAATCAAGCTTTTCGGCTCTTTGTGACCACAAAAAAGACCCTTTCACACTGATACCTCACCACTCACACCACGATTTAGTGAGAAGCTCAATCAGCCCGACCCTTCGCTCTACAGCATTGACCGCCTGCAGGGATAACCAATGGTAAGCTCCAGCAATGTCCGCCTGTGATGCCTAGCCTGCTTTCTGCGCTACGCTGTCAGCCTCACAAGACACCCTCCCTGCTCCATCCGATACCCTCTATTGAGAACAGGACTCTTGGCACGGATTTGTGAAGGTAAAATTTCAGCTGCAGAACCTGGTGACTGTAGCCGACCTGCTCTCCATCGCAGTTGGCCTGAACCTTTGACTATCACACGGTCCAGAGTAACCACATATCCATAGTTGGCGCTGTGTGCTTTTTGTCGCAATTTTCACTAAAGTCTTTAAAAATTCATAATACCTGTTCTACTGATTGTATTGTTGTAGTTTTGGTGTCAAATAATGTATTAAAATGTACTCTAAATTTCTAAATTGGTTTGGGATTTTCCTTGTGTTGTGTTTTCACTTTATTAATATTTGTGTGCTGCATAAATACATTACACATTGCCTGTTAAGTGAAGCCTGATGGCTGTTTGCACCAAGCTACCCAGTGTTTAGCACAGGTTAATTTAGTGACTTTTTGTGGTTCACCATGCAAGGGATTGTGGCTGTTACTTGATCAGGGCTCACACCTCAGTAAACCAACAACCTAATTTCTAACAGAGGCTTTTAGAGGACTCTAATATTCAGAGGCAGTCACAATCAAACACTGTGAATCACGAGCTCCTTCAGAGATGTTAGTGACAACGTATCAATTTATCAGTTAGCAATAACAACTCACCATTATTCACCTTTTCAGCTCTCTGATGCCACCACTACATCACATCAATCACATGAATCCACTGCAATGTCCTATGGCCTTGGTGTGAAAGTTGTTATTGAGCACTTTTTCAAAATGCTGTTTTTGTCCTAAAGGGTCTGGGTTGGAGTTGAACTCCAGTGTGAATAACCTCTCACATGAATAAAATACTGGTGAACAATTGAGACACTGTTTCCATGTCAAATTGTACAAGTATATCTAAAAACCCTATTCTTAAGTACTCTCACTATTTATTACACACCCTTTTTAACCAAGGTCTGATTCTTGTCAGTCCTTTCTTGCATCCTCTATTTGCTACAATACATTTATTAAATTTCACCAAAAATCAAATTACTTCAAACATTGGAAGGAATAGGGTATTTTTTAAGTGCATGATTTGACTTTCCATAATTGTATTTTATCCTTTCCACAATTGCAGGAGAATTATGGCCTTCCTGATTCTTGTCTCCAACAATATAATCAATAATTCCTGTATTTCATACATATTTATTAAGCAATAACTTTACACCTGACGTTCACCATTTATTCTTGTGACACCTTTATACAATCTTCCTACTGACTCCACCCTAAAGCTTCCTTTATATATAAATGTACACAAAATTTGGTCTGCACCCTTCAGAAATTCAAAACATTATTTAAATCCAAATAATGATCATATTGAATACAACACAAGTAGAAGTTTTCCCAAGAAACAGCAAAAGGAGGCTCTTCGCTTCAATTCAATTCTTTATTCAATGTTCTGGTAACCAGACGAGCACATTGTACTTGGGATCACGCTGATTTGCAGCTTTACTTTTTCGTCTGAAAACACTAAAAGTGAACGATTTGATAACTTACTGGATTCCCCATTTAAAATACGAAAACAGCCCTGAAGAAGTCCCGTGATGGACGAAACGCGTTGGATCTCGGGCTATCTGCCTTTTTCTATAAAAACAGAACATTGAATAAAGAATTGAATTGAAGCGAAGAGCCTCCGTTTGCTATTTCTTGGGAAAACTACTACTTGTTTTGTATTCAATATGATCACTATATGGATTTAGATAATGTTTTGAATTTCTGAAGGGTGCAGACCAAATTTTGTGGGCATTTTGTCAAGGGAATTGGGTTTTCTCAAATCCCTGTTAGGACCATACAGGGATTACGTTCCTGGTACTGGCACCTTCTGGATAGACTTAAGTGTGGTATTCTAATGGTAGTGCAGGCGGTTTTGCTTTAATCCCTAAATTGTTGCTGATATATAAATGTCTCTCTTCCCCTGTCACTATAAGAAATAATTCTTCTATTTAACTATTATGGGAGAAATATTTATCCCATTCATTATCTATCCAACAATGGGACTTCTTATGGAGTAAAGTATTTAAAACCTCTAAAGCTGCCAATATAACACAATCTTTATTTTTTATTTATAATAGAGCTGTAATTACGGTACCCCTTCTTTTCTTCCTAAAATTGACATCACTATTTCTTCCTTCCTCCTGCTGGTCATGTCTTGCCTCTGAAGGTACTTTGAGTCATCTACTCTATTATTGTCCTACAGTTATTGTATTTTGGGAAACTATTTGGGCAAAATCTTTATTGATTTTCTCATGTAATATTCCACTTTCTTTCGAAAATGTTTTTTTCGGTACTTTGTCTGCTGATTTTGATAATTTATCTTCAATACCTGTATTACTTGACCTGATTGTCGCTCTTGCTTTTAAAGTTATTTAACCATGTTGAAAAGATAACTCTAAGTTATCTATTATGGCTTGGTGGAACCTTGTTTGTGATGAACACAGCATATCAACAATTTCTTCTTCTTCTTTATCCCAGAAAATCAAATCTGACTTACTTTGGGTTCCTTTAACTACCTTTTTATCTAAACACTCATCACCTCCCTAATACCTTATTTTATCTCTTTTCTTTTCTTTCTTTTGTTTTTCTCTTTTTCTTTTTCCTTTTTTTTTTTTTTTTTTTTAATTTTTGAAGACCTTTATTGTGCATGTTGCAGAATAACAAATACGGGCCTACAACCATCCGGCCGGCCACAACACTTATGAGCACAGGTGTCAACATTACAGCCTTCCGACGGCATCACGTGATACAGCAACTATTAATAACAGTTACACTGAAAAGGGCATGCCGCCAGGAAGAAGGATCAGTGAGGTCAAATTTTAAAGTTTTAAATGAAATAAGGCAATAAAGGATAGGTATAAAGGATATCCGAGTCCGTACATTAAGTCCACATGAGTAGGCAACAATAGAAATAATATCAATTACGTAGAGCTCTTCGTCAAAGCGACAGGACAATAGGAAAAATAAAGCGGACAGCAGAAGCCAAACTCGTGCCGCTCCCAGTGCCACCCACTCCCAACCATCCTCTATCACAGACCCAGAAAGGAAGACAGTATAAGAAAGCGCAGGAAAAGAAGAGAAAAGGCCCATAGAAACCAAATACAGAAATTAAAATCTACCCCCCCACCCTGCACCAACGCGGAGGCTACGGCCTACCCCCCCCCGACAGTGTGCCTGTCGCCCCATAAAGAACCCGAAATATAGTTCAAGCAAAGGAAGAAGAAAGAAAAAAGAAGGAAAATAATAAAAACGTTACCATGAAATATAGAGAGTGAGAAAAGGCCATCCTAATCTACAACCCTCAAAAAACCCCACGAGTGAAGCGGGAGGAGGAGCCAACCGAGCCATTCCCAGTACCCCAGTCAGAAACACAGTCCCCATACAATTTACAGTCATTGAAAACCAAGTAGTAGTACAAAAGCGCTAGGGAAAGACATTATAACTTGTCGACTTAAACAAGAGTGTACGACTTCCAATCCCGGTCCCACCCGCCCAGCTACCGACAATCCAAGGAGAACCCAGCCCCGACCCGACCTCAGACAGACCCAACAAAGAAGCACATGAAGAAGGCCCGCCCCCACCAGGACAAAGAACCAACATGGCCGCACATCAACGGAAAGTAACAGATGGTCCCAGAACACAAAATGAACACCACCAGTCAGTTGTAACGATAGCGATCCAGAGCGCTGCCCCCCATGTCGCCCTACCGTGGGTAAAATAATCCAGGAAAGTCTCACCCCACATGTGATCCACGGGCAAGACAAATAGCAACAGCGCCAGCGAGCAGCCACCAACAAGGAGGGATATCACAAGGAGAAATCTTATACTTATCAACTTAGCGTTTCGGTCCGGATCCCCTCAACTGAACAGGTACAAGGTCCATAACCATCAATCATAACATTCGCTCCTGAACCACCAGCCCGCATAAACAGTCACCCCATACAAAGAATCAGGAATAGGCAAGCACAATAATTGCGGCTTGAAATAGAGAGGAGGCCAACACGCAGAACAGAAATCACAATCTGAAATGGGTGATAATTGCGTATAGTACGTGAACAATACAAGTGTGGCAGTCCGATGTCACAACCAGGCCATCAATCAGAACCAGCGAGGGAAGAGTCATCAGCCCTGTCCTGAACGTTGAAATCTCACCAGGCACAGCCGCTGCTTTAAGCGCACTTCAGACCGGACAAAGGAGCAAGATGGCCGCTCTCGACATAAGAGAAGCAGGGGAAGAGGAGGGGAGTGTCCCCGGGCTCTCACCAGTGCAGCGTCCAAGGTGACGGATTCTCCTTTTGCCCCAGGATGGCATACACTCCGATGATGTAAGAAGGACGATGACAGCAATTGTACAGGCAAAGTCTCGGTTGTCGGAGTGGAGGGAGACTCTGTAACAGTAGCATCGTCAGGTAGTAAACACTCAACACTGTAGCCAGGAATAGAGCAGCCCTCCAGATCCTCACGCCGCAACACTGTATCCAGCCCGGGAGCAGTGAGGGGCAGCAGGGGACCAGCCAGCCGTAGGTGTTCCACGCCAGAAGTAGCATTGTCGATCTTCCACTCCAGTTCTCGGGCGTTCCCTAGCCATGCCGCCCTCAGATCCGTGAGGGCCATCAGGATGTCGCCATAAGTCAGGTCCCGGCGCAGCACTGGCCGAGCAGCGTTGCTCAGTGGCGCCCTCAGATCAGCCTCGAACTCTGGGACAGGCAGGGCGGCAGAAGTGGAAAACAGGGGAGCCACAATGTTTCCATTCCGATATGCAGGCGCCATTACCACCCGTCCAGACCACCCACAATGAAGTGAGGGGGGGGGGGCGACCACAGCACCAAGTAAAACAGCAAATAGGGCCACTCAAGGTAGCTCGGCTCAGAGACTGGGGGCTGAGCGGAGCGAGAGCCTCCTCGCTCGCTGTGGGTGCGGGCGTTCCCGGCGGGGAAGACGGTCAAAGATGGAGTCCGCTTCGGCTGCCCGTCCCTGAACAAAGGAAAGTGTCGCCCGCACAGCTCCAGTTCCTCAAATAAACGCTCAGCCGTCAATCGGGGTCGCATCAAATAATTAAGATCATTCCGCCCAGTTCTGTAGGCAATACACTCCCAAAGAGATCGGCTCTGCCACAGCCAGTCTCACCGATCAAGTCCAGCGGCGACCAGCAGCGCACATCGGGGCAGGTCCCATGGGCTGCGCCGGAGGTCAGCAAACGCCACGAGTTCCCAATAAATCCAGCCGGGAGAGACCTCAGGAGAACGCCAGTAGTCCCAGAGTGTCCATGGCCTCGGTGAAAGACGGTGCAGGCAAGAATAAACAGCAGGATTTTAGTCTGAAAGCAGGCGGGTTGCGGAGCCGGGAGCCCACACGTCCGGTCCGACCGCCATCTTGGCTCCTCCCCCCTCTTTTTCCTTTTTTGCTCTATTCCCTTTTCTAAAAAAACATTATAAACTGCATAATAACATTGCCTCTTTATTCTGTTTATCACCACACTTATCTTTCATATTCATATGTTGTTAAGGAATTTCAGGCTCAGCCAAATTCATTAATGGTATGCATTGTTAAATAAGGTACATTCTCCTTATTTTTTGTAATGCTTACAATTTTTTATCTTCAATAAAAAGTACTTAACAAGTACTTGCACGACATGCACAAAACAATTGAAAATTGTCCACTTCTTGTATTGACTATGGTGGCACATAGACAACAAGGTGCTTACATTATTTTGCATCCAAGTTATGGCAAATTTCATTTATAAAAATTAGAGAAATGGGGCCACTCCTTTCTACCGCTCCCTCTAATTATGGAATTATCTGGCAGCAAATTTTCTGATTTTGGACTCATCTCTAATTACCGATCGTTTTAGGTCCATAAAATTCTTAATTCTGCAGAAGACTTGGTTCTCTTCCTAGCCCTGACAGCTCAATGAACATCAAATAACATAACAATATAAAATATATTACAGTATACATCCTATCTACACGCAGCTGTACATGAGCATAGGTGCACCATAATCACAAGATCAAGTTATCAAATTGTTAATCACTATAACATCACCCCCTGGACACACATCACAATCATCTGTATATCACAACATGAGTTTAGCAATATACGGATGTAGGGATTAGGAATGTTAGGCTATTGGGCAGAGAAGCCACAGTTTTGATCTGAACTGTGAATGAACTTCCACAACATTGAAACACTGCAAACCATTAAGTTAACCAGGTTAACAATGCTTCATTCACCTTGGTAGCATGGCTTATGCAGCAGGTTTTTCTTCAGATAAAGGCATGGTCTTCCTAGGTAGAGTTGTTTTTCATTCCTAAAATTAAGTGCAAGAGGAGGCTCTTCTTTTTCTTTTCTGCCAGCTCATTCCTGGAGCAGTCTCCTTCTGCAGCTCCATTAAGATTGAAATGTAATTTAATGGTCAAAAGTTTCTTAAAACCTAGCATTTTGGGTTAGACAATTGACTAGAGTTTCTCCTGTCCCTAGTATTTCAGGGGGGTTGTTGTGAGCTTTACGCTCTCTTAGCACCGGGACAATCTCTTGAGTAGCTGTGTGCATTAAAAGTTTAATAAGGTGATGAGGATCATGATGCTAAATCTTAACATTAGAGCTACTATAGAAAGAACTTGCAGGTCGATTGCTAATTATTAAGTAAAAGAATATATATTAAATGAAGCATGTCATATCACACACTAGGATAAATAGGTAAAAAGTTGAAGTAGAATTGTAAAAAAAATCAAAACAATCCACAGTCAAACTGGCCAAAAATTATCAGCTCAAAATACAGGCCAAGCCATCTCACCAATTGCAGTGATGTAGAGTTCATGGTGTGGCAACTCGAAATCCCAAGGATGCAAAAATAGGTGCTGTAGCACAGACTCGAAAGTCCCAAGTCCAGATCCATGGTCCTGACTTGTTTAACAGGAATTATGAAGAGAAAGTTGTTGCTGAGATGTCAAATCTCCAATTTGAATTGCTGAAATGCTTGAGGCTCCAGTGAGGGAATGATGGACAACGCTTGAACTACAGATGCCTGAGCTGAGGTTGGCTGAGGTAGGATCTATCCTAGATGCAGGTAGCTTAATGTATTGTGCTCCAAGCAATACTGTACAGAGTCTTCAAGCAGCGTACCTACACCAGCTCACAGACTCTGCACAGAATTTCTGGCACCCCTTGTGGCTACATCTCTACGTTTGATTGGGAAGCAGAATAGGGCTTAGTTGCAGACCTGACCACGGACGGTCTTAGCTGCCTGACAATTCATAACAGGAGACAATTCATACATTCTCAGTGCAGTGGGAGGGTCTTCAGGGCTAGTTCCACTGAAGTCAATAACTATAGCTGTCCCTTCAGCCCTCTTGCCCTCAAAGGAAAGATTGTCCAAGGCATGAAGGCTAGGCTCAGTATAGTGGCTTTCATCAGCTACTCATCACTAATGATTTTTGATCAGAATCTCCCAGGAAGCAAGCTCTTCTCAGAAGATAAGTTCAAATGTTCCTGTAAATTCCCAGTCAGAAGAATTATAACATAACTTCTGGAGAAGGAGGCTAGAATCAAAACCTCAAGACTAAGATGGTGACAACATAACATCAAAAAAGCATTACAAACAGAGTTACCTATAAAATATACATACATAAAGTCCCAATTAACAGCTGTAAGAAAAAGTTGAAAACTTGAGCTCTAAGATTAATTACTATTTTGAAGCAGACTTAAGGGGTTATTTTGAGTTTGGCAGGCTGTACTCTATTCCACCTAGGCAAGAGATGCATGCACTCCACTGCCCTGGTGGACCGCAGCTTGAGATATTTAGAGATCTTTGCCTGCCTAGTGGAGATCTCTGTACCTTTAGAGGAAGATGCGGCCTGGTGGCTTTTGTCAAGGCACCATAAATTGGCTAAGTGGCCACCATATTTAATGCAGCCACTCAGCACACTTTTTCCTTTTTGAAAAACAAAAAAATAAATCATCTTGACAATGGGGGGCCTTATTTATAAGGCCTTGTGTCACCTTTATGCTGCCTCAGCGTCACTTTTTGTGATGCACCAGCAGTGTAAAAAATGTGCCATGATGCATCCTATTTACAAAACGACGCATCTAGGCAGATGTGCCCCTTTGTAAACCCCTGCGCCACATTATACCTGCGCCAGGTATAATGTATGCAAGGTGGACGTTGCCCCGCAACAAGCTTCGTAGAGGTGGCGCATTGAAATCTGTGAGATTTCAGTGCTCCACTTCTAGGACGCCATTGAGTCAATATTTTACGCCTGCCTCACTGCAGTCATAAGACTGATGCAGACCCTTTCACATGGGGCTTGCCCCATGTGAAAGGACACATTGCTTGAGTTGCGTCTGTTTTCAGACACACCCCAGCAATGCATCACTTTTGCCCCTACAGATATGTTAGAAATACTGAATTATCTGTAACTCCTTCCGACATGATGCGCCATGCAGTAAATGTGACGCATCCATCATGTCCAAAGGAGGGCGCATTGAGAACTGACGCAACAGCTGTTTTCCCATAACGAGGTGTCACTTTTCATAAATAACGTCCCAGGAGTTTTCGTACAGAGTGTGGGAGTAGTTTTTTCTTCTATTTGGGATAACAAGGCTTTCCTAGTGGTCCCAAACAGGAAAATAACTACATTGGAACATCTGCCCTAAATAGGGAGGATGGTCTGAGGTACTTACACTGATGGTCTGATCCCTCATGGTCTTAGCATAAGGTTTAAACTGGCAGAGCCAGTGTGGGCTTCCCCCGCAGAAAAATGATGATTCTTGTGACTCTAAATAGAACAGGCAGAATACCAAGTCTGCATAACTTTATAAAAACACCCTAATTTATTTATTGTAGAAACCACACAGCTACCCCCAACGGGGGTGTCCCGGTGCTAAGACAGGCGGCAGATGCAGGTACCAGAAGGGGCTAAGGGCTGGAAAACAACCAAGTCTTCAGAACACGTCGGAAAATGGTTTCAGATTCAGCCATACTCAGGGACAATGGCAGGCTATTCCAAGTTTTGGCAGTAATCACTGCGAAAGCTCTGCCACCCATTCTGGATCGGCGGAAACAGGGAGTTATCAAGAGGCATAGATGATTCGATCTAAGTGAGCGGTTGGACTGAGAGTGCTAAAGTCGAGCTCTTAGGTAGGCTGGACCCCGGCCCTGAATCGCTCTAAAAGCCAAAACAAGAGACTTTTACTGGATAAGTTTAATCACTGGAAGCCAGGGGAGCTTCTTCAAGATCGAATGGCTATATAGGATGTTACAAATCAGCCGAACAGCCGCGTTTTGAACGATCTGCAAGCGTTTGATCAGTTAGACTGGTGCCCCTGCATACAGAATATTTGCATAGTCAAGATGTGAGGTGATCAGGGCATGGATAAAGGTCCTGCGAGTCTCCAGACGGAGAAGGGGAAGGATTTTACGGAGCATGTGCAGTTTACATCAGAGGAAACCTGGTTTAGCTGTTGAACATTGAACCCTCAGTGATGCAAATAGAAAAATGCAACATGTACAAGGAAAACAGGTTAGAACTGTTGGATGTTGGATTAGCATATTTTCATGATTACACTCATCGAAACACAACAAAGTTTTGTTTCTGCCCATTGCATACATGGGACAAGGAAACAAAAAATGTGTATCTGAATCAACACAATGAAGGCTGTTAAAACAATTAACACATTTCAAAGGTGGCTGTCCGACGACTGAGCAAACAAAGCTAGAGGGAGTGTGCTGAAGCACTGATGATTAATATACAGCAGCCGCGGTCCGTGCAGGTAACAGTGGTGCGGTGGTGGGGTCGAGTAAGGGGGGATTTCGAGGGACGATACCAAGGGAAAATTATTAATTTTCCTCTGCATCGTCCCTCGAAATCCCCCCTTACTCTGCCCCACTGCTGTTACCTGCACAGACCGGGCGGATATATAGTGATATTGCTATCGGATTTCAATGTTATCAATGTAGTGCTCAAGCTTAGGTATGCTTTTTTTTGTATAATGCCTTTCTTGGTTTTTACGTTTTTTAACAAACATAAGCTTGATGCAATATCATATTACAACATTGCCTTATACAAACAGTACCAAGGCATCATGGTTGGGCACCCTCATGTGGGCTTCTGTCATGGTACTATTGATGGGGAAGGGCCCAACCCATCTCAGTGCAGAGTTGAAAGCAGGGAGGATGTAACCAGAGTGACTAAAACAGCTCCAGGTGTACCAGGAGAAGGGCAGCATCAGTGTAGCTTCTGGATGGGGTAGGGGATGGGCAGGGTGAGGAGATCTGGCAATTAGTCAAAGAATTGCAATGCCCTGAGACAAGGTTTGGATAGGTAAGCGATCAATGGATGCTAAACGTAAGTGAACCTCATTTCTGTGGATGCGAGGGGGACGGGGTTCCTGTAATTTCCAATATAGTGCCAGGAGTAGTTTGGCCACCCCAGTAAAATGGCATGTTAGGGACCAGTAAGCGTGTGTCATACTGTCATGTATCAAGGTTTCATGCCAAGGACCAAGGTGATGGGGAGGGGTTATCCTAGGACCCCCTTAATATCCCCAATAATCTATTTCCAATATATTTGAATAATCAAGCAGGATCACCATATGTATAGGAATGTGCATGTGTCCATATGGCAGCACCAGCATATCTTAAAAGGGTTTGGATATATGTGGGAGAGTCTATCGGGGATCAGGTACCGATGGAACCTTACCTTCACATCAAATTTTTTATGGGGAAGGCTTCTGTCGCTTTTGGAGATTTTTCTTCCAAAGCTTGTCCCACTGCTTGTCAGCGAATGGGTGACTCAGGTTGGTCTCCAAGCAGGCCTGATATAAATGTTTGGTGCGAGGTTTGGAGTATTGAATTGTGGCATAGGTGAAATAAGTCCTTTGGTGTCCTTGAAGGACCAGACCAGTCTGAATGGACTGAGCAATTGCATTGCTGCCTGTGTGTTCTGTGGAGGGAGGTCCCAGTGTTGCAATTGACAGTATTGGAGGCAAGCAGTGTCCAGGATCCATAATACTTGTTTACATTGCTCAAAGGAGTCTGGGCTGCCGAAGATGTGGTTGTTAGGGGAAGGAAAGATACAAATTATTTCTTGGTGGCTATGCTGCCCCAAATCTAGAGTACAGCTTAGGTAGGCATAGCTATATATGCGTTCTTGGGCCTGTGATGTTTCAAGCTCAGTCACATAGTGAGCTACCGGCCACTACTCGATCCACATACAGCCATCAATTTTCAGATTACCGAACTACCCACTCCAAGATATATCGGAGGGGTAAAGCCCAATAATAATCAAGTTGGGACTAGCCAGAAGCAGCAGCTTGTTGGAAAGGTGTGGTCTCGCTCCCCTCCCGGTAAATGTGCATAGCTTGCTTTGAAGTGTGTGAATGTCTTCTTTAGTGTAGGAAGGGTTTGAAACAGGTAGAGATCCTTGGACAGCACATTTATTTTAAACATGCTGATATGCCCCAGCCGGGAGATGCAGAGAGGTTTCCATTTCAGAAGGTTGCATTGTAAGGCCAGTTGAATATGGTCCATTCCTCAAGGCGAGGGGTGATAACCAGGCCCACATATCGGATTGATATAGGTGCCCATTGGAATGAAACGTGGGTGTTGAGGAGGGGAAGCACGTCCCTCAGGAGGTTGAGATTCAGGACCTGGGATTTCTCTTTGTTTATTTTAAAGCTAGAAACCTTCTCAAAGCTGTCTAACAACTGGACCGCCACTTGAAAGAAGTCCGTGGGATCAGTCAACGTAAGGAGGAGGTCATTAGCGATCAGATTTATTTTATGGACAGCTCCCCAAAAGGGATCCCTGAGATTCCTGCGGTGTCTCTAATCCAGATGACTAGCGGCTCAACCACTGTGGCAATGGGGAGGGATGAAAGCAGGTACAGCATGGTTGTCTGTTGCTGGATAGATGCTGCCTGGTCCTACCCCAGTTTCTCCTAGCTGTGGTGTGTCCAAGCTGGAGTGGCAGGAAAGGAGAAAGACTGTGTGAACAAAGTTGGGCCAGGCCATTCAGTGTTGCAGTCCATTTTCGCTGTCACTGATGGCAAGATCTCAGACTGAGGCCACCCTCCGCATCGGCGCAGGAGTGGCGAAGGTGTCTTTGTGCAGGGGAGCCCCTGGCTGACCCATAGATCCATCAACAGAGAGGCAGGGGTGTCCAGTGTCACTGAGCTCCCTGGCAACCATGAGTTTGACTGGGCAGTGGATGCCGCTGCAATTGGGACCAGCATGTTGCGGCCAACTGGAGCAACATCGAGGCAGGGGGATTCGCTAGATTAGCCCCAATTTACAGCGAGGCGGGCAGAAGCACAACTTGGTGACACTGCAGTGGTTTCTTCCATCCACAAAACCCTCATGCAGTAGCACTGCAGAGGTCCTGGGGGCAATGAAGCAGTGTGCTGGGCCTCCCCTGAAGGCTGGTCAGCACTGTGTTCAGGGAAGTGGTCGGAGCGAGGAGGAGATCGGTGGTGTCGCTGAGGCAGGGGGGAGTAGGGTGGCAGACCCACAACTGGATACAACGTCGGTGCCGCCTCACAGGCACAGTAGACTCAAGGATAGCTTGATCCCCCCTCAGCCACTACGATCCCCCTGAGAACCTTGGTCGCACCAAGCTGATGCGGTCTTTGTTGAGACGGGCCTCAGATTACCACAGGTTGTAAGGCTCAGTTGCACATTCCAGTCCTGTGGAGGACACAATCTGGAAACACCCTCTGTACGGTATCTTCCCTCCCAATCTGGGTAATGGGCGTTCAAGTCAGTGAGTTAAAACTTTGGTGTAGAGCTTGGCATTCGTGTTAAACAGTGGAATGGGATGATAAAAGCTATACTTGGTGAGGTCTTTGCCGGTTTCGGGATGAGTGCTATTTCAGCCTCGCACATTGTGGGAGTTAAGCCTGTGGCCGGTGTGAAGGAGTTGAAGAGCAAGGTGAGGTGGGCAAGAAATTGTGACAGGAAGGTTTATAAAATGTAATAGGGAGGACATCAGGCCCCAGGGTTTTCCTGGTTGGGAGCACCCAGCGGGTCTTGTGAATCTCAGCTGGGTCTATTGGGGCCTCGAGCAGGTTCCGATATGTGGGATGTAGGATGGTCCACTTGAATGCTGACAGGTATGTCTGTATCTCATGGAATGCTCTTTGTTTCTCCTGTTCCCTAGTTTCCCAGGTACTGTCCTGTCTTTCAACATGGGCTACATTTGCTATTACTTGTTGGACATGCAGTTTGTGCACAATGAGGGTTCCCACCTTGTCCCCCTTGTAATAGAAGCTCTGTTTTAAATATAGGAGTGAGCACTCAGCGCAGTTTGTCCTATACGACCTGAGATGGCTGTTTGTAATCCCTAATGCCCGGGTAGAGGTATCACCAAGCATCCTCCCGGACTAGTCTGGTGATTTCTTTTTTGAGAATGGCCGACATTACCCTATTCCCTGGTAGGAGTTCTGGTGTCTGTCATGAGACATGTCCTAAAACAGGTTAACATTGCCTCCGGCTATTATATCCCCTTTAGCGTCTTTCAATTAGTCTCTGGAGAGGGTGTGTAGGAAAGTCTCCTGCACGATGTTGGGTATGTATATATTGAGAAGTGTGAGGAAGGTACCTTTCGTGGAAATGTGGAGTTTGAGGAAGCTGCCCTCCTTGTCGTTGAAGGCAGGGGGCTGCACTTTGCCTATGTGTACTCTGCTGAGTATGGTGACTCCTTAATCCTCACTTTAATTGTGTGCACTCCACTAATCTTGGCTTGAGATCCATCAGGTATGCTTTGACCTATATTGCTTCTATGCATCCTATTGATATTTCACCTCTGATAAGTACAATACTATTTTGTAAAAACAGTATCTGGTTTCTGAAGTATGATTTTCCTACAACATCCTAATTCCAATGATTGAATGCTATTATGCTTTGTTCTCATTAATCATTCATACATTGTCCACAAGAATCATTGTTTCCATTGATATAAGTTGTATACCCTGGTTCAGTGTGAGAATGGTGGCACTTGTATCCTTGTAATGTCATGTTTGAAGGGAACCAGTAACAAAATGCTTCCTGGTAAAAATGCTCAGCCGTGCTCTAGTCATTTAAGCAAAAGCAGAAAGTCGGAGGTACCAGCAACATCCAGGGTGCAGTTTTGTGCGTGGCCTACATCAACCATGCCTCACTGCTGATTCGTGATTCGCTCTTAGGATCCCAGGGTGCACCTTGCTGCTCACAACTCCATGAAGTCTGGAGACAAGGCAACAGAGTTTCCGGCTGTTCCGGTCCACTCCCAAAGTTTGAGACTTACATAGCTTGGCCTGTAGCATCTCCCAATATTCCCCAACCAGTAAGAGTGCAACCAACACCAGGTAAAGCGCAAAACGGCATTAATAGCACAGCGCTGCATTCTGCCTGAGCTTCCGTGTTCATGAGGTACTGCACTTCAAACTGCCAGTTTAAACTCTTGGGACACCTCTTAAGCCTCAAGACCAAAACTGAAGTGCTAAACTAACTATTCAGACCTGAGCAAGAGCATTGAAACTTTGGCAGCGCTTCGTGACTCAGTGATTTAAGAGATTGCAGGACTTTGACTGTGAGACGCGTGGTTCATTTTCCTATGACGGCTTGCAGGTAGATGGTTGGTTACAATATGAAAACTGTCTATTTTTACCTAACCATACACTACAAGTGCGAGCGCTCCACTTGTGTCATGATACCGTGCTAGCTGGATGCCCTAAAAACCCATAAAACTCTGCAAATTATAAAATGACACTTCAAGTGGGCGTCGATGTTCAATAATGTACAACGGTATGTTGATTCTTGTGCCATTTGTGCCCAAGGCAAACATGCCCATGGTTCCCCAGGTGGATATTTACACCCAAATCCTGTTCCTCCTAAACCATGGCACACAATATCCAGAACAACAGGTAGGGCACTAGGAGGTGGGTCCATATCGTCTCTACAACGTCGTGATGCACATCGGCAAATAAGAGTGCATCACTGTACCTTGACAGAGGGGAGTGGCAAAGGTCTTCTCAAGCTCCTGTAGTGGCGATGCCTGTAGACCCCGGGGTTCAAGAGGGTAGCGGGTGTAATGTTTAGTGCTGGAGAGGGCGCCGCAGAGCCAAGGTCACCAAACATGCAGGTTCAGTGTCTCAGGGATCAGTGATACTTACAGGCTGCCGGGGCTTCCGTGCCGGATTAGGCCTTGGAATGTTGCGGTCCTGATGAGAGGTCCTGACATCCCCGAGTATGCCCCAGGGGAATGGGGCCGCATCATTGCCACAGATTGATCACCCAGTCATCGTCCTTCTCCTCCAGTCCCCATCTGGTGATCAAGGAACCCCCTTCTGTGTGGAAATCTAGCCACTGGGTACCAGTTTGAGGGACTTCAAGCGCTTGTTGGCTTGCCCCCTGTTCTGAAGTCTCAGGAGCATCAAATACTTCCTACAACGCTTCAACACCACCTGGGCTCTGCCATCTATGAGTGCCTGCAATGCCAAATAATGCCAACACAGTCCTGGAGGCTTTTTGTGCTACAACTGTGCAGAGGCATCACCACCAGTCTGCCAATCGTAAGCGGCACTGTGCACCCAATGATGACACATTGCCAGCCCCTGTGATGCTCTATAATGAAGTCTCCCCGAGTGTGTGGCTCAATGAAGACGCATCACCCACCTTTGGTACTTCTTGATCCTGAAGCTTTCCTAAAGTGTGCGGATCGATGATGATGCCCTGTCTACAAATCCCTATGATCTACAATGACGCTTTGCCTTCCTGCTGTTTCATCTTGTCCTCGACACCGAAGTAGGTCCTCTAAAGTTACTGTTTTCAGTGGGCACCAGCAGGTCGCTGTATCCGAACGGTGATCCATCGTGGTCAGCCTAAACTTTGGATTTACCCCAGTCAAGCACAACCAGATGTCCCCAGTTGGCACGTTATGACTCTAAACACTATGGGGGTCATTCGGATGGCGGGCGGACTTTGTCCGCCCACCATCCTCTCGGGGAATGGGACCACCCGCCATTGGTGCTGGGGTCCGTTTGGTGGTATTAGGATGCGCCCGCCACACTGGCAGGCACATCCTGCATACTTGACGTTGTGGTGGGCGGTGCTCTCAGCACCGCCTGCCACAATGTCAAGAAGGCATGTTGTGTACTTCCATGCATGGCAGGCACTGCGCGGTGCCTGCCATGTTGTGCATGGAAGTGCAGGGGGGTAACATAGGTACCCCCATGTGCACCACCCACCACCCAGAATCCCTGGGAGCCCGCTACGGACCGCCATGCAAAGGCATGTCCCCGCCTGCTTACTAATATGGATGGCGGTGTCTACCAGACACCGCCACTTATAAACTGCTTTTCCGCCTGGTAGGCAATCGGGTGGGTTGCCAAACTGGCGGAAAACCGGCGGACGGTCTTCTGGTCCGCCGGGGTCCCCCCCGCCATGGTAATGTGGCAGGGGAGAAATCAGAAGCGGGTGGATGTTTTTGGCGGGCGGATCGCATAACTCTGGTTCCACTTTTCGAATTTTTTACCATTTTGGTCTTGTTTTTCTTGATAAAATATAATCTATTTCCTAACCTTGTGTGGAGTATTTTTTCGATGCTTTCATTGCGTTACTATGTGTGTGTGTGTTGCACAGATACTTTACACATTGCCCCTTTGCATAAGTCTGACTGCTCTGTTACAAGCTACAAGAGGGTGAGCACAGATTATCTTTCAGTGTGTATCTAGCTTACCCTGACTACAGTGGTGGTTCGTGCTTGGGAAAGGTACATACCTCTGCCAACCAGAAATACAGTTTCTAACAATGTGCGATGCTCAAAAGTTGGTAAATTAAATGATGTATTCTTTTCAGTAATTGTAGCTGTCAACAAAATGTAGCCCATCAGGTACCTCCAGTAAGTGCTACAGAGCTGCGTTGCAGAGAGGTGTAAAAAGGGGCGTGGTCTCAGACCACCACTCTGCAACGCAGCACTGTGGCGCTTACTGGAGGTACTTGGTGGGCTAGTTGACCCCCTGGGACCCTCAGGATTGAAGGGGACTAAATCCCCCAATTTACAACCTGTCAGGGGGAGTGTTTGCACACTTGTTGTTTCAGGCCCTGCCTCCTTGCTGTGCCACTGTGCAAATGCCCCTGGCGCATTGTAAGCTGGGGGATTAAGTTCCCTTCAATCCTGAGGGTCCCTGGGGGCCAACTGCCCAACAGGTACATCCACTAACCGCCACAGAGCTGCATTGCAGAGAGGTGTAAAAAGGGGCGTGACCTCAGACCACCACTCTGCAAGGCAGCTATGTGGTGCTTACTGGAGTTACCTGTTGGACTAGTTGGTCCCCAGGGACCCTTAGGATTGAACGGAGCTGAATCCCCAATGTGCCAGGGGGCACATTTGCACACTTGTTGTTTCAGCCCCCACTCCCTTGCTGCACCACTGTGCAAACGCGCCCCCTGGCATACTGTAAATTGGGGTATTAAGTCCCCTTCAATCCTGAGGGCCCCTCGGGGCCAACTAGCCCACCAGGTACCTCCAGTAAACACCACAGAGTTGCGTTGCAGAGAGATGTAAAAAGAGGTGTAGACTCGGACCACCTCCCTGCAATGCAGCTCTGTGGCACAAACTGGAGGTAATGTTAACAAAAGTTAAAGTTGGCCCTTGGCACTCCTATTTATCAGTGTTTGCTACTTTGTAAAATTTAAGCGAAATTATAGTCCTCCTTTAGCGTGCTGCTCGGTAACTGAGGGCTGCCTGTCCCTGAGATTATAAGAATTATTTTAAAGGAATAGTGCGTGAAAGAAGTATCATGACCCTGCCGAAAGCACAGCTTTAAATTAAATATTTCCACCTTTTCTAGTTATTTGAATAACTTTCTGCTACACAATGATTTCAAGTTTTACTTGATTCTTACATTTATTTTTAACCATTGTTTAGACTACCCATAAACTGTAGATAATCACTTTTACATGTACATATATTTCATTTTATCATCTCAATTGATCTGAAAATACATTTGTTGTATTTAAACATCATACAAACAATAATTCACATTTAGACGATCGTTGAATAGATTGGCCCGATGCATTTCGGGACCCTCGTCCCTTCGTCAGGGGCCTCTGCAAGAAATCACATGTATAAATAAATTATAACTTTCTGTATTCTTCATTCTTACATTTTACAAATAAGCCACTACTCAATTTTGAGTGCACCGCTCTTATCTTATGTGTAAAGTACCAGACTACCATGTAAACTGAACATTACACATAAATTGACTAGAAAAATAACCATAAAGTTCTACAGTACATACTATGTATCAGAAAACGGCTCTAACATAGGTTACTGTTGCATCATGGCGATACAAGTACAAATAACTAAACAATTGTCAATCAACCCTGCTTCGAATTATACAAACATGAAACACTCACAATGTTTTGCTGAAGTTTAAATGTGTACATCTCTGCGTGTAAAAAGCTCGTCCGGGTGAATATTCTAGTGGAAAATGAGGAAAAATGAAATATAGAAAACCGTTGTAGTGTGTTAACGGGTTTACACAGTAGCTAACCTAACTGCCTTAGGTTATGCGTGTCATTACCTGCACTTTGTAACGGGCAGCGGCGTATCTATGGGAAACGGAAAACAAAACTAGTGTTAAAAACGGTACTATGGGAGATTATGCATTAATAGCGTGTACAGACCATCTAACGCTTTCAAGAAGAAAGCTTACCATAAATGTTCTCGCGGATGATTATCCTTTTCGTGAGTCGGTTTGACGGCTGGTTTCCGAGTGTACGGTTAGTTCAAACCGTTCTCGCGAGTGTATTATATATTGACGTGCTACGTATATTTGACTAAAACATCAAACATAGAAAGCGGCTTGAAGAAACAGCTTAAGGTTCCGTCGGCCATGTTAGAATGCCGAATGATGAACTGATTGGAAGTTTAGAAAAGTGGAGAGATGATAAGAAAATGTCCTCAGTAAGGTACATCACACGAAAAATAGTGTACTCAATTCCCCCCACGGTCCATGCCGGCTCCCTGCGTCTTGCGGGAGCCAGCATTGCTTTTCCACACAGGGGAGCTACTGACATGCAGCTCCCCTTGTGGCAAAGCAATTCTGCTTTGGCTTTTTGAAGAGCGAGCAGGTTTCCCTGCTCTCGCTTCTAAAAGCCAAATTAGAGTTTGTTATGACAGAGCAGGAGCCACACGGCTCCTGCCCTGCCATAGCAAACAGCAATGTCCTTGCGGTGGGCACCCCGGGACATTGCAGGAGCCGGCCGGGGGGTGGCGGTCCCCAGGGCCATCAAGGGCTCTAGGATGGGGGCCATGTGACCCCCCTCCCTTCATTTTATATACCCCGGGTGGTGGTGGCAAGACACAAGATGGCTGCCAACACTTCCTGGTTAGGAGTGTTGGCAGCCAATGAAGCTCGTGGTCAGGCGGGTTCGCAAACCCACTGCTGTCCCAGATATCAAAACTTTTTCTTTTTCTAATTTCCCAGGAACTAATGAACGGATTTACACCATTTAACAAAAGGGGCTCTTTCGGGACCAAGACCTACTTTTTTGCCAAATTTGATGTAATTCCATTCTGCAGTTCGGCCTGTAGCTTTGTCTAAAGTTTCCTATGGAAAATAACATGGAGAAAGTGTGTTTTTTAACCCCCCTTTTTTCTCAGCCCCTGCTTGATGAATCACCCTGAAATTTTCAAGACAGGAGCTGACTGGAGCGGGTCACTCATAACCCAAACTCTTCATTACCACTCATCCTATTTGAATCCACCTCTCCTCTTCATTATTTAATCCTACTGGACAAAGGAGAAACAGTAGCCCTCATCCTCCTTGACCTCTCAGCGGCGTTCAACACAGTTTCTCACTGCACCCTAATACGCAGACTCCACAACGCAGGAATCCAGGACAAGGCCCTCGACTGGATCCGCTCCTTCCTCTCTGGCAGAATGCAGCGGGTCAGACTACCCCCTTTTCTCTCAGACCCTACACCTACCACCTGCGGATTCCCCCAGGGTTCCTCCCTCAGCCCGAAGCTCTTCAACGACTACATGGCCCTACTCGCCCCCATCATCAGAACTTACAGACTCAACATTGTGTCATACACAGACAACACCCAACTCATCCTCTCCCTGTCCAACAAACCCAACACCGCCAGACACAACTTTTGAGAAGGCAAAGAAGCCATCGCCAAATGGATGAAAAACAGCTGCCTACAACTAAACACCAACAAAACAGAAGTACTCATAATGGGCCCAAACCCTGACGCCTGGAACAACGCCTGGTGGCCCTCTGCCCTTGGGAACCTACCAACCCCCAAGGACCACGCAACCTGGGAATCATCCTGGACTCTGAGCTGAAATAGACCGCCAGATCAACACCATCTCGTCCTCCTGCTTCCACACCCTCCGCCTCCTACGTAAGACCTTTAAATGGATTCCCCTTGAACACAGAAAGACCATCACTTCCGCACTGGTCACCAGCATACTCTACTATGACAACGCACTCTAATAAACAAAAACCTCACCCGAAAGCTACAAAACGTCCAGAACGCCGCCTCAACACTGGTCATCAACCTGCCAAAACACTGCCACATCTCCCAACACCTGTGCACACTCCACTGGCTCCCCATTGAGGCTAGAGTCACCTTCAACATGCTCATCCACGCACACAAGGCCCTCCACGACAACGGACCAGCATACCTGAACAGTCAACTCAAATTCCACGCACCCCAAAGGACCATACGATCAGCCCAGCTCTCCTACGCCATGGTTCCCCACACCAGATAGACCAGATCGGGAGGCCACTCCTCCTTCCTCGCGGCCAGAACCTGGAACGCCCTTCCGCTCCACCTCAGACAGACAATATCGCTCCTCATCTTCGCAAGAAACCTCAAAACCTGGCTCTTCAACAGAACCCCTCCTTGATGGACTGGAACCTGCATCCCACCCACCCCTAGCGCCTTCAGACCCTTACGGGTGAGTAGTCACGCTTTAACAAATGCCTGATTGATTGGGGCCTTACTCTGCAGCTGTAGTATATTTCTGGCCTCTAGGGTTCTGAGACTTCTCACTCTGTCTCCTCCGCTCTCTTCTTTTCGTACTTGGTCTAAACAGAAAATTTGAGGAGACTGCTGTTACTATTATGCTCCTGTTCAAAGTGGTGGACTACCGGGTATGTGTGATCTGTTTGTGATTTATAGGGGTCAGGGATACCCTGACCCCCTCGACTTGAGGTGGGGTCCCAGGGGGACATTTTCCTGTGAATTTTCTGAGGATCCATGCTATGAAGAAACCTCTGCTGGGGTAGGCCAGGGCTGAGGGAGTCTCTGAAAATGTTCCTTTTGATGAGGCGAGGCATGAGGATGTCCTCGGGGGATCACTGAAATAATATCGAGCCCATTAAAATCGACTTGCTAAAATATCGATGAGAAAATATCGAGGGACAAAATATCGAGTTTCTATCTTTATACAGGTAAGTACAAGAATATCGACTCTAAAATATCGACTGTAAATAATATAGACTGTCAAAATATCTTTTTTTTATATGTCTTTAAATTAAGTTAAAACTAATATAAAAATAAATATATTTAATATAAACTTAGTTAAAATGATTAAATAATTGTAATATTAATACATAATTAATATTAATTACAAGACATTTTTAATAAATATATATATATATATATATATATATATATATATATATATAAATACATATTATTAACTAAACATATATAATATTTTTACCGTAGCATAGCAAATTGGTTAAAATTTATTGTAACAACTATAGTGAATTCACCAGTAGAAAAACGGTGGATAGTGTAGGGGTAAAAATTACTATTCCCACTCCAGTGGGTGCAACAGTAGGGAAAACGTTGGATAGCGTAGGGGTAAAAATTACTATTCCCACTCCAGTGGGTGCAACAGTAGGGAAAGCGTTGGATAGCTTAGGGGTAACAATTACTATTCTCACTCCAGTGGGTGCAACAGTAGGGAAAGCGTTGGATAGCTTAGGGGTAAAAATTACTATTCCCACTCCAGTGAGTGTAACAGTAGGGAAAGCGCTGGATAGCGTAGAGTTAAAAATTACTATTCCCACTCCAAAGAGTGCAACAGTAGGGAAAACATTGGATAGCGGAGGGGTTAAAATTACTATTCCCACTCCAGTGAGTGTAACAGTAGGGAAAGCGCTGGATAGCGTAGAGGTAAAAATTACTATTCCCACTCCAAAGAGTGCAACAGTAGGGAAAACATTGGATAGCGGAGGGATTAAAATTACTATTCCCACTCCAGTGGGTGCAACAGTAGGGAAAGCGTTGGATAGTGTAGGGGTAAAAATTACTATTCCCACTCCAGTGGGTGCAACAGTAGGGAAAGCGTTGGATAGCGTAGGGGTAAAAATTACTATTCCCACTCCAGTGGGTGCAACAGTAGGGAAAGCGTTGGATAGCGTAGGGGTTAAAATTACTATTCCCACTTCAGTGGGTGCAACAGTAGGGAAAACATTGGATAGCGTAAGGGTTAAAATTACTATTCCCACTCCAGTGGGTGCAACAGTAGGGAAAGCGTTGGATAGCTTAGGGGTAAAAATTACTATTCTCACTCCAGTGGGTGCAACAGTAGGGAAAGCGTTGGATAGCTTAGGGGTAAAAATTACTATTCCCACTCCAGTGAGTGTAACAGTAGGGAAAGCGCTGGATAGCGTAGAGTTAAAAATTACTATTCCCACTCCAAAGAGTGCAACAGTAGGGAAAACATTGGATAGCGGAGGGGTTAAAATTACTATTCCCACTCCAGTGAGTGTAACAGTAGGGAAAGCGCTGGATAGCGTAGAGGTAAAAATTACTATTCCCACTCCAAAGAGTGCAACAGTAGGGAAAACATTGGCTAGCGGAGGGATTAAAATTACTATTCCCACTCCAGTGGGTGCAACAGTAGGGAAAGCGTTGGATAGTGTAGGGGTAAAAATTACTATTCCCACTCCAGTGGGTGCAACAGTAGGGAAAGCGTTGGATAGCGTAGGGGTAAAAATTACTATTCCCACTCCAGTGGGTGCAACAGTAGGGAAAGCGTTGGATAGCGTAGGGGTTAAAATTACTATTCCCACTTCAGTGGGTGCAACAGTAGGGAAAACATTGGATAGCGTAAGGGTTAAAATTACTATTCCCACTCCAGTGGGTACAACAGTAGGGAAAGCGTTGGATAGCGTAGGGGTAAAAATTACTATTCCCACTCCAGTGGTTGCAACAGTAGGGAAAGCGTTGGATAGAGTAGGGGTTAAAATTACTATTCCCACTCCAGTGGGTGCAACAGTAGGGAAAGCGCTGGATAGCGTAGGGGTTAAAATGACTATTAATTAATTAACAATGAACAATTTTAATTAATTTACATAATTAATTAATTATTATTAAATAACTTGCCACCTATCCCCCTATAAACTCACAACCCACTACAGAAAATAATTTACTAAATATTAATTATTTATCAATTACATATTTATAATTAATTACCAATTATATTTTAATTAATTACCAATTAATAATTATTTAACAATTATTATTAATTAACATAATTAATTAATTATTATTAAATTACTTCCCACCCTATCCCCCTATAAACCCACAACCCGCTACAGAAAATAATTTACTAAATATTAATTATTTATCAATTAAATATTTATAATTATTTACCAATTATATATTAATTAATTACCTATTAATAATGAATTAACAATTATTATTAATTTACATAATTAATTAATTATAATAAAATTACTTTCCACCCTATTCCCCTATAAACCCACAACCCGCTACAGAAAATAATTTACTAAAAATTAATTATTAATTATTTATTATTTATTACCAATTATATTTTATTTATTTACCAATTAATAATTAATTAACAATTGTTATTAATTTACATAATTAATTAAATATAATTAAAGTACTTCCCACCCTATTCCCCTATAAACCCACAACCCGCTACAGATTTATATTACACAATTATTAAAAATTATTAATAACTACCTTATTTTCGATTTTTTTTTTGTCTATATTCTATCTAGTCGATATTATGTCTAGTCTATATTTTTGATTCGATATTTTGGCTATTAATATCGATATTACTCGATATTTTTGTAGTCTATATTATGTCTGGTCGATATTTTGGCTAGTCTATATTTTTTACTCGATATTTTGTCCAAACGATATTTTGGATTCGATATTATGTCTGTTTACCGTCCTCGGGACCCCATCCTCCTGTAGTGTGAAATAAGGGAAGGAGGGCACTCGACCTCCATCCCTGAGCCTTAATAGTCCCCAGATACCTCACCCATCGGGGATGAATGCTATTGGAAAGGGGAGGGGGCTGCTCTTTCACTCCTTCACAGAGCCAGTAAAGGCCACAGAGACCTCAGCCCCCCCGGGCCAAGCTAGATTATTGTGTTTCTGGAGCCCACCCCTGGAACACAGTAGTTTTTCTGCCTGCATAACATTTGCAGGCACACATATGTCTGCCCCCATCCAGCAGCAGCAATCTTAAAACTCCCTCTGAGTATGAGTGGACATGCCTTTCCTGCCCGCAGGAACATGGGCAGGGAAGGCATTTCTGTTCTCACTATGTGTGAGCTTAAAATGCTCCACTGAGTGGGAGCAGTCTTTTGTTTCCCTGCCCGCACTCTTGTGAGCGGGAAAACACACATTGTCCTGCCCGGTGGGAGTACACAAAACCATCTGCCAATCCCCTCCGCCCTTGCGCTGCCAAAGGCCATGCCTGGCAAGGGTAGTCCTTGATAATAAAAGATTACTTTATTTTTTTAAAACCCTAGAAATTTAGTCTGAAAAGAAATAATGGTTAAAGGAACGTTTTAGCTTGGTGAAGATTTCAGAGACAACTTAATGTTTTAAACTGAAAACAACTACTGAAATTCACCAGTTATAGTTATCTCAAGTAATTATAACTTGTGCCAAAAGAAACTATAACTTGTGCCCTCTTCAAGCACTGCTAATTACCCCACAAATTACATGACATCATTGATAATATCACTGCAACATTTGCTATAAAATTACAGATGAGAAAACTGTGCATGGGGGGTGCAAGTTATAGTTACCTTAGGACATGAGTTATAGTAACTTGAGACAACTATTGCTGATAAATGTCAGTCCCCCCCTCCCCCAAAAGTGATTTGTGCTTTGGCCACCTGGCCTTGGCCCACCATGGAGAGAGGGGAGGTTAACAGCAGTGCGGGAGCCAGCACTTTTTCTTTCATTTTGCCCCAGATTTGCGGACCATCCATCACTCCAAGCCCCCACAACACGAACACATTCATCAGCTTCCCTTTTGTAAAATTCTGAGATCACATTCCTGCAGCAATCAGATCAACACATGAGCTCTTGTTTCTATGAAATTAATTGGTTTAGCTGTTTGCATTTCTGCCTGTAGGCAACATGATTAAACATCTCACTGGCCATATATTCACATCACTTGTTAGGGGGCCAGTAATTCCTGTTTGAGCACATTAAGCTCTGCCATTATCTTGTGGAGCCTGTAGAACATTCCGTGGCATAATCTTCTGCAATAGCTGTGCGAGTTTCTGCCAATTTTCTCATGCTTACATGCTGTGTTATAAGACCCTCACTGAGACTCCGAGGATAATGGTAGATTTCAGATTAATATTCCATAGAAGTACGTTTAATTTCACAGAAACAGGACTGGAGAACATCAAAACAAAAGTACATTTAATGCACAACCCACATCTGTTTTCTCTTGAGGGACAGCAGTCATAAACCACATGGGTTTACTTAAATACGTTGCAGGGGAAAACCACATAATTATTGCAAGAGGATAATGTAGTAGTGTGTAATATAAAACATTTGAAGGACAAACAATTGTGCTTTAAGCACGAGGAATTCATACGAAAGGCAGCACCAAGTAGCTAATAAACCCTCTACTGCGATTCACAGTCGCGGCGTCAGCTCAGCATCCTGTGATTTTTGGCAAATCCCTTACTCTCTCCCCTTGCCCATTAACAGCGTTTGGCTACCCTCATGGGTGATAAGCCACGCAATATAAATCTGTACACATTTAGGGCCTTATTTATGAAGGCCTTTCGCCACCGGTGCGTCACTTTTTCCCATGTTAAAAGTGACACACCGACGGCGCAAGGCCTTCATAAATGAGGCCCTTAATATTTTCACTTTTATAGGTCATTCTTTTAAAAAATGAGTCTGTTTTCACTCATGACTATACTGATTATTTAAGTTGGTCTGTCATTTTTTCACTCACAAAGATAAACTAGATTTAAATTCCGGGTTGAGAAAGATATTATCCTTTTCGACAACTGCTCTTTTAATCGTATCTCGCAAAGACAGGTAGACAACCCGGACTGCACCTCGGTTTCTGAAAAACACGCAGACATACGTGGCTTCCAACATCACTGAACCTCCACTTACAAGGTCAATAACACTAGTTATTTTCACCGACTCAGCTTAAAGGGTCCGAGCCAGAGGACTGAAATATGGCGATCAATCAGTAGCACTTGTGGTGTTAGCGTTCTAGATGCTACCGGCTTGCGTTTGACGTAACACGCGCCAGCAGAGAACGCGGGTCTGCGCATGCGCGAACGGCAGTTCGCGCGAGTCAGAGCCCGGCAGAGCGCGAATCGCACCAGACGCCCGGCGCTCTTCCCTATACTTATATTGTAATTAATAAAGAGCTATTCCCCTCTACATCAGCCTCGGTGTGGTCATTTGGGAGGAGACTACGTACTTCTACAGTGGTGACGAGGAGTGGGACCTGTCCGCTCATTGAAAAAAAAAGGAACAGCACCTGGCAGGACCAAGCAAGTAGAGACACAGGGAAGCCCAGGACTAGACCACCCATGCCACCCACCTGTAGAATAAGGAGGGAAGTGTGAAGGCGCTACAAAACCGAAGGGAAGAGCGTGGCAGAGGCGCAGAGACATAATCAGGCGCAGCTACAGTCGGAGAGCCAAGAAGCAAGGCAACCTGCGCATAAGCACGGTAGGAGCACGCAACCACCCCACCAGGGGCCTTGCTGAGAAGGGTGTCCACGAGGGAGCGGGAAGAAGTGAGCCCAGCCCCACCACGTTGCAGGCAGAAGGCGCCAACGTGCCTGGCAGCCCCAGAAGTCAGAGAGGAAACATTTGCTGCCAGGCAGCCCCAGGAATTAGGAAGAAGGGCCAGAGAGACAGGTCAAGATGAGCAATCAAGCGTCATCACTCACAGCACCAATCCCGTTCCTACCCAGGCCAGAAGAACCACAGATGAAGTGGGAGGACTGAAGGGAGTATTTCAAGAACTACTTAGAAGCCCTAGAGGATGAATCAACTGACAAATTCACCCCCGCAAGACGGAAACGGATATTGCTGCAAAACCTGGGCCCGGAGGGCATAAGGGTGTTCACGAACATTGCGACGATGCCGCTACAAGCAGTTGACGCAGATGTCTTCAAACAGGCCCTAGATGACCTAGACGCCCATTACCGCCTGGCTGTTTGCGTCTCCATAGATAGGTTTAACTTTCAGCAAAGGAAACAAGGCGACGGAGAGTCAGTTGACGATTATGTGGCAGCCCTGAGGAGACTAGCAGTCATGTGCAAGTATGGGGCACTGGAAGAGGACTTTATCAAGGACCAGATAGTAATGCACACCACCATCAGGAATGTGCAGGACAAGCTCTGGGCTCACGGCGAGGCAACATTGAAAGAAGTAATCGCTATGGTGAAAAAAGCTGAACTCTCCAAGCGATGCGCAGAAGCTGCGAAAAAAAGAGAGTGCGCAAAGAGTCATGGTTAACAAGATTGATGACGCGGAACCGTCGAGTTGATACAAAATGTCACCGGGAGATAACCGCGGAACCAGAAAATGGGCGGGAGGACCGGGACAAGCAGTAAAGCAGTCCTCTGTCGCCAAATCGGCGTGCTACAGGTGTGGAAGTATGAACCACGCAGCCCACGACAAACGCTGCCCCGCTTTTTGTGAGAAGTGCATGTTCTGCGGCCTGATAGGCCACTACGAGAAAGTGTGTCGGAGGAAAGAGAAGAAAACGATGGTGAAATACATAGCGGTACCAGCCGCAGGACGAAGACGCAGAGGAGGAGTCAGACGAAGATGACAGAGTGTTGTGCTTCGAGGAGCATGTACTAGGCATCGACACTCAGCGTTCTGACAAACCAAGAGCAGAAGTGTTAATAGGAGTAAAAATCAGAATCGCGATTGACTCTGGATCCCCGTACTCCATTGTGCAGAGATCGGTGTGGGAAGGGGAATTTAGACCGAGCCTGGGCCCACAGCTAAACCCGCCAGACATCAGACCAGTGTCGTACACGAGGAACCCGATCCCCATAGTGGGATACTGGAGCCTGAAGTTCGAGTTCAGGGGAGAACAGCCACATGTAAGCTATACGTAGCTGAGAAGGGACCCTCCGTGCTGGGATGGAGAGACCTGGGAGACTTGGGGATCAAGCTAGACCCAGGAGGCAAAGAACAGGTGTTGCTAACAGATAGTGAGCAATGGCCAGATCTGGAAAGGGTGAGAAGAGAATTTCCCAACGTCTTCGGTGGCAAAGTGGGCAAACTGGAGAAGTTCATGCATAAAATCGTGCTCAGAGAAAACTCCCAGCCGGTATCCCACAAGGTCCGCAATGTGCCCATTGCAGTGAGAGAAGCGGTCCAGCAAGAACTGTCTCGACTGGAGGAGCAAGGGATCATTGAACCTATCAACAGCTCAGAGTGGTTGGCTCCCTTGGTGGTCGCCAGGAAGCCCAATGGCAAGGTGCGCCTCACTGTGGACTTGCGCGAGCTGAATAAATGCTTGGTGGTGGAGAAGTTTCCTCTTCCTAGGATAGAAGAAATGTTGGCGGGAACCAGGGGAGTGAAATGGTTCTCTACAGTCGACCTCACGTCGGCATACCACCAGATCGACCTACACCCGTCCAGCAGTAAACTGACGTCTTTCATCACCCCCTATGGTTGTTATCAGTTCCGCAGGATGCCCTTCGGTCTAGCATCTGCCGCTGCGGTATTCCAAAAGCTCATGCATCGCCTGTTCAAAGATGTCAAAGGCATCCAGTACTTCCAGGACAACATCCTGGTAATGGGGATGGATCGTAAAGACCACGATACCAAACTGGACAAAGTGCTGAGCGTTCGACAGGAAAGAGGGCTCACGGCGTAATGGGAGAAGTGCAGATTCGGAATGACGTCCGTCACCTACCTGGGGCACGAAATAAGTGGACAAGGGATAACGCCCAAGAAAAACAATGCGAGAGCAATCTGCGAGGCCAGAGCCCCCAACAAAAAGGATGAAGTACGGTCATTCCAAGGAATGGCCGAGTACTACAGCAAATGTGTCCAACATTTTGCTACGAAAACACACAGATTACGGCAACTGATAAGAGACAAAGCGTCATTCCAGTGGGATGACGAGGCCCAGAGGGAGTTCGAGGAGCTGAAGGAGAACATCAGCCAGGCCGTACCATTGCAGGGACATGACCCAGCAGGAATCACCATCCTCACCACTGACGTCAGCGAAAAAGGTCTGGGTGCAGTCCTCGCCCAACAGAGAGACAACAACACAGTTGAGACACTCAGCTTTGCATCCAGAGCGCTGTCACACACGGAACAGAAGTTTAGCATAATAGAGAAAGAGATGCTAGCTGTTGTGTGGGCCATGGGAAAGTTCCGGCAGTTCCTGTGGGGCACGAGGTTTCACCTACAAACTGACCACAAGCCATTAGTGAAGGTGCTTACCTCAAGTGGGCATGCCACAGCCACCTCGCAGATTGCTAAGATGACTCTCAAACTATTAGAGTACACGTACGACGTAGAGTACATCCCGGGGACACGCAACTAAGTGATGGACTATCTCAGCAGGGCCTCAGTCATGGAAGATGCTCCCACGCCTGCAGAGGAGAGCGAAGAAATGGTAGCAGTAATGGAGGACATGGAGAAAGCGATCAGCATGCAAGAATGGGCACATGCATATAGACAAGATGAGACCTTTGAGGAGATCAAGAGGTACCTGGTCAATGGGTGGCCAGAAAAGAAAACACTAAAAGAGGTACCCAGGAAACTGTACGAAGTGAGAGAGGAGTTATCCATGAGTGACTCAGGAACATTTCTGTATCGCAGGGACAAGGTGGTGCCCCCAGAAGAGCTGATCCCCACATTGCTGAACCAGCTGCATGAAGGTCACCTCGGCATTGTGAAGACCAAGTCGAGGGTGAAGCAGATGTACTGGTGGCCAAGAATGAACATCATGATCGAGAGACATGTCAGAGACTGCAACCAATGCCAGGAGTCAGACAAGGTGCTCAAACCTTTGAGGCCGGCGTTGAGCAGCTTCGAATAACCCCATGATCCATGGGAAGATCTAGCTGTCGACATCCTGGCCGATATTAGATGGACAACGAACGGCCAAGTACATGTGTGTGCTGGTGGACAAGTATTCCAAATGGCCAGAAGTGCATGTTCAGGAGGAAATGGACTCAGAGGTAGTCATAAAATTCCTCACTTCGATGTTCCTAAGGGAAGGCATCCCGAGGACTATATTTATGACTCTTTTTATGTACCTAGAAGAGTACAGTTTAGGGAAAGGCAAAATTATAATAAGGGGTGTGTGAAATTACTCCTGTGAGATATTTAGCATGCCTACATTGGTAGTGCAAAATGTGCCTTACCAACATCACTGGTAACATTTTGTACTTGAACTAAATCCCAAAACACATAATTTCCTTGATGTGACTCAGTGTTAAGAATTTTGAGCCCCCCTGGAAGTCCCAATGAGAGCTCATTTGAAGATTCAAGCTTAGTCAGGGTTCCAGGTGGCTGGATACATTCTCACGTGCCAGTGTCACTTGCTGTGCACAGATTTCAAAAATGGATAGGGCTCTTGCAGGTCCTGGGTCAGATTTCCAGCTGGTCCTGGGGGAGATGCCCCCTTAATAGGCTCCATTAATTGCCCTTCCTTGTCGAAAAGTGGCTGGGATGGGGTCCCACAGGCACCTGGAGGGCTCTCCTGCTTGGTTAGGTTAAGAAGCCCTAAACGGGTTGCTAGCTAGAGCTCCACCTAGCCTTGAGCAGAAGCCCATGCCCTGGACTCCGTTCTCCGGTCCACCATGTCACTTAGAGCCCAGGATTAGGTCCAGCAGGCCTGGAGAGGTCTCATCTGCTTAAGGCCAGGTTGAGGAGCTCTGACCCCATTGTCACTCACTAACTACTGGCCTAATCACATGAAAATGTAATAGGCATCTAAACTTCCACAGGCCACAAACTGTGCTTGAGCAAAATCATTTAGATCTTTATCATGTAACTCAGTAATGAATAATACTCCAAAAACATTTAAAACAGTAATACCATGATACAAACTTGTTTATGTATATTTCTGAACACATATCTTCGCCATGAATGCAACCATGCATCTTATTTAGGCGAAAACAATACTCAACGTTAACTGAACTTTATCCTCGTGACTACAGCGAACTCTTAGCTGTGACTGTGTGGAATGGGTAGATTCTGCTATGGCTCCCTTCTCTGTCTATCCTTAGCTTCAGATAGGCCAAACTACTATTAAAGAGTAATACAGGGTTCTCGGGTATGTCACAATCTTGTTGATACATCACTTTCTATCAGTCTCACTTACTAGTCCTATGATGTTGCAGTCACAGAGATGAAAAAATCTCTGTTACCTCAGTACCTTTAAACTGAAGAATCCTGGCAGTCCACCAGAGGCAAGATGTACCTCAATGTCCACCGCTCATCCAACAGCTATTCAACTGAGGCAGGGAGGTTGGTTCACTGAAAACCATTCAGAAATCTGGGACACCCCTCAGGGTAAACATGACAGTGGCCATAGGAAACCCTCAAACTATGAGTTATCGCAGTTACACCTGTACATGAGCTCAAAGCTGTGTTACCAGTGTAAAACTGCCCTCCACCCTGTAATGAATTTACCAGTCTAGTAGTTGGGGCAGCAGAGCTAGTTGGGTTGAGGGGAAGAGGCGGAGTCAGGACAGGACGAGGGTCAGTTAGAGTAGGGACAGGGTACATGCTGGACGTAGATAATAAAGCTCCAGTGAACACATAATCAGAGTCTGTAGTTATTTGTAGCGCGATGCTACAACTGGAGACGAGGGTGGGATTGGCATGACTGCAGCCCACAGAACCTCATGAGAGTGCCCTGTCCCCTGCAGCGTTGAAAAAGGAATCCGCTGCCGTGTGGTGCTGCTGCCCGAGAAAAGAGGTCAGCAGCAGGTGACCCTGCCCCTCCAGTGACTGTGGGGAGCCTAGAGGGAGCCACTGCAACGAGCGCTGAAACGCTCGAGAGAGGAAGCTGGTCGCGCCGAAAGCGCGAGTCCCGCTGGATGCGTATAACTTGGCATCCTTGGAAAACAGAAGTCGGGAGCCCACTCCGACCCTGTCCAGCACCCCAGAGCAAGGAAAAGGTACCTCAGCGTGGAGGACGCCGCCCCCGAGAGCCTGCTGGCAAGTGCCGCTGAGCGCGCTGGAATCGGAGCCCGTGTGCCGTCGGAGGTCGGAAAACCTCACGCCCGATGCGTGAGTTTTGGCACGCTGTCGCAGGAGAAGAGCGGGAACTTGGAAAGTAAGGTGGGAGCCCACCCCAAACTCACCTGGTAGTAACAGTGGCCGAAGTGAAGTGAATTCTGACGTGTGCTGCCCCCTGAAGTCGCTTGCCGGTGAGTCTAGAGTGAACTGGAATCGAATGAACCATGAGAGAAAGCCTCGTGGGCATGTAGTGACGGCGACCATCTTGGAGTCAGGCAATTTTCAAGACAGACCCCTTGATCATTGTAGAGTGGCCATTTTGAAGTCAGGCAGACAGCAACAGGAACAAGCACTGACAAGAGCAAATAAACAAGCATTGGCGAGAAGAAATAATCAAGCATTGGCAAGCACAAATAAACAAGCATTGGCGAGAAGAAATAAACAAGCACTGACAAGAGCAAATAAACAAGCATTGGCGTAAAGGAACAAACAAACATTGACAAGAGCAAATAAACAAGCATTGGCGAGAAGGAATAAACAAGCACTGACAAGAGCAAATAAACAAGCATTGGCGGAAAGGAACAATCAAGCAAAGACATAGTGAAAGGAAAGCAGCGACACAATGGTGACCCCCGACAACTCACCGCGGCGGAAGCCCCTTGTTGTGGGAGGATCACATCTGCGAGCTCCGGAATCCCTGACCGTGACCACGGGAGGGAGTATGGGCCCCAAGTGGCAAGAATGGTTAGAAGACTTCGAAGATTATATCGAGGGATCCAAAGTGACGGAAGACAAAGAGAAGTTAATTGCCCTCCGCAACCTAGCAGGCCGGGAGGTGAGCAAAATTATCAAGGACCTTTCGCCTGCGGATACTGGAACTTATGACAAAGTGCGTGAGGCACTGAACAAGAAGTTTCTCCATAAAAGAAACTTGGACTATGAGCGCCATGCATTCCATCAAGCACGTCAAGGAAAAGAGGAAGCAATGAGTGCATTCATCACTCGGTTACGATGGCTGTCGAGACATTGTGAATTTGAAAATTTCTCACCTGACGCTGCCATCAAATCGCAAATCATAGCCGGCTGCCACTCAGAAACACTCAGGAGGCAGTTGCTGAGGAAACCTCACGAATTGGAGGAGATTGAAGAAATGACTCGCATATACGACCAAGCGGAGGAACACGCCGCCACCATTGAAACAGGACACAGCGTCAGTCACGAGCAAGCACACCGCGTTCAAGAACAACCTCGCAGCAGAAGGAAGTATTCGCAGGAAAATCAATGGAGACCCAGACCGTCATCTCGCCAACGACACCCGGAGTACCGGAGAAGAGAACCAGGGCGAAGGGACCGAAAGCCAGCAAGGACCAAGCGATGTTATCGGTGTGGATATGACTATCCTCACATAGACACCTGTCCAGCCATGGGTCAGCGATGCCGGAAATGTGGGCGATCCAACCACTTCGAAGAGATGTGCGGAGACTATCACAAGGAACGGCGAACTGAAACGACGAGATCGTCCCGCCCAGACACAAGAAAACATCACATTCAAGCTGTTCAAGCAGAGTCCATGCGGTCACCAAGCTCATCACATTCCAGCCGAGAATCACGCAGGTCAAGATGGGAACGCAGATACCCTTCTCGGGGTTCGAGATCATCGTCCTCCAAAGACTCGGCTTACACTGTGGAATACTTGAACATGATTGCGGATCCTGATCAGCTAAAAAAGTATCCATGACTAGACATTAGAGTGGGGAATCATGACACCAAATTTGTAATGGACAGCGGAGCCTCGCTGAACTACATTCCAGTTACGGAACAAGAGAAAATGATCCCGAAACCCCCACTGACTTTTGCACCAGTCCTCGTCTTCACGTGGATGTCCAAAAAGCCACTTCCTTGTCTGGGTAAATTCCACACAACGCTTACCCACGACGACATCACCATACAGGCGCTCATACATGTTATCAAAGGGCCTGAAGCTGACTGCTTACTCAGCCTCCCCACCGCAGAGCGTCTTCGTCTGGTGGAAATATTATTCAAAGTCAACGACAATCAGAACTGTGTCAGCAAGTTTCCCAAATTATTTCAAGGCCTAGGCAAGCTGAAACGGTGTCAAATTCGGCTGCACATTAATGAACAGATCAAACCCATTGCGCAGCACCCACGACGGGTTCCATTTCATCTTCAAAGTGCCGTCGAGGACGAACTTCAGGAACTCCTAGCTGCAGACATCATTGAATGCACGGATGGCCCGACCCCTTGGGTATCGCCGGTGGTCATCGTACCTAAAAAAGGGACTCCCAACAAGGTGAGACTGTGCGTTGACATGCGCCTGCCCAACACCGCAATTGAAAGAGAGCGACACCCTGGACCGCATCTGAGCGATATGATCGCTGCACTGAATGGCGCAAGGGTCTTCTCGAAGCTAGACCTGAAAAAAGGTTATCACCAGCTAGAGCTAGACACCAAATCTCGCTACATCACCACGTTTGCAACTCATCTAGGACTTTTCAGGTACAAACGGCTGAGCTTTGGTGTCTACTCTGCCGCAGAAATCTTTCAGGAGGCAATTCGTCAAATCATTCAGCACATCCCCAACACCTTAAACTACAGCGACGACATCCTGGTCTACGGATCTGATGTTCGTGAGCATGACATCGCTCTGGATCGCGTTTGCCATGCCCTGTTGTATGCGAATTTGATGCTGAACAAGGAGAAATGTGAGTTTCACCAGGCCACTTTGAAATTCTTTGGCCACGTTTTCTCAGATGAGGGCATGAAGCCTGACGCGGACAAGATCGCAACTTTGAACAACACCAAGAGCCCGCAGGATGTCAATGACTTGAGGTCCTTCCTAGGGATGGCCAGCTACTGTGCCCGCTACATCCGTGACTATGTGACCATCAGTCACCCCCTTCAGATTCTTACCAAGCTTGGTCAACCGTTTGACTGGACCCCTGAGTGTGAGCGGGTGTTCAAGGACATCAAGCGCGCTGTAGAGTCGGCCGACAGCCTCTCATACTTCAACCCTCAACGGAAGACTGAGATCACAGTCGACGCCAGCCCCGTTGGATTGGGGGCCATCTTGGCTCAATATGATAATGACTCTGACCAGAGACGGATTGTTGCCTATGCCAGCCGCAGCCTGTCTGATCCTGAGAAGAAGTACTCGCAGCCAGAGAAGGAAAGTCTTGCTGTGGTGTGGGCATGCAAACATTTTCATGTCTTCATATATGGCAAACACTTTACCCTGATCATGGATCATGAGGCGTTGGTTACCATCTATGGCAACCCGAAATCCACGATGCCCCTGAGAATTGAGAGATGGGGTCTCAGACTTCAGGAGTACACTTTCACAATTGTTCATAAACCGGGGAAGGCGGAGAACCCGGCTGACTACATGTCCCGCCACCCTCAGCCATCCTCAGAATCCAAACCATTGATTGCAGAGGAGTACATCCACTTCGTGGTCGACCAGGCACTACCACCTGCCATTCCCATGGACGTCATTCGGGAGGTCACTGCCCAAGACAACATCCTGCAAATGGTCCTCCACCGGATCCAAACCAATAGATGGAGATATAACCCGCAAGAAGAAGACACAGACTCTACAACCCAGAAAGAGATACAAGCATTCCGGCAGGTCTGCGATGAACTGTCGGTCACCACCGATGGAGTCCTCCTGAGAGGTCAACGACTTGTCATTCCCAGTCAATTACGGCAGGGAGTCATCAATTTAGCCCATGAAGGCCACAGAGGAGTAGTATCCACGAAGCGAGCTCTACGGGAACGCGTTTGGTTCCCCTTTCTGGACCAAATGGTAGAGTCTACACTGAAGGACGGCGGTTGTGGTCCAAACAAGTTTATCGGCGGGGAGTCGCATCGGAGCAAATTGACCGAGCATGAAGGTTTCCCCCCTCCGCCAGCCCATGATGTTCGACAGCGGACTTTTCAAAAATTTCAGTCTCCCTTAATGAGGCGAGACTCCATGGAGATTCATCCATCTTAGGAACCTTTACAGTCACCAGGTTGTATTAGTTTCTCCTTTTCTACACCTTAGGTTTGGATACCTTAGTGAGTGCCCACCAAGGAGTATGAATGGGTGTTTTGGTCCTGACGAATGCTGAGCTGACCTTGGGCTCCTTAGCAGAAACATGTTGACCATCTTTGTTTATTTGTCACCTTTGTGAGGACTTATTGGTTCAAGCTAACTCAACCAATCACCAGTCCATTGTTTTTTCACAGTTTTTACCAGAGTTAGAGCTACTTTCTCAATAAAATTATTGTCTGATGAGTAGCCCACACTCTTTTTAAATCACGTTTCTAATCACCATTTGTGTTTCTTTTTCTACTCTTGGGGACCTAATGAAGACAACTGGCTACCGACTTTTGCAGTTGGTGCCTGAGGGTCCTTTTTCTACACTAAGCACGTGCACCCTACCTTTTTACTAAATTTCAGAACTCTTAGCCGGTATAAATTTCTACCTTGTCTACTTTCGCAAACTGGTTTTGTGTTTCATCCTTTACTGTTTGTTTGATTTTGTCTGACACTCTTATGTTGATTACAATACACTGAAGGATTGCCACCTCTGTCAGTTGACCAGCAAAAGCAATCCACCGGCACCACTACAAATGACCACCCTACCCAGTGGAGTGTGGCAAGAAATCGCCATGGACTTTTATGGACCGCTACAGTCTGGAAAATATGTAGTTGCCATAATCGACGAATATTCACGATTTCCCATCGCACAAATAATATCGTCTACAAGTGCCTCTTGCACTCTCAAGGTGCTAGATGAGGTATTTGCAACATGGGGTGTTCCCAAAGAGGTCAAGACGGACAATGGGCCCCCATTCAATGGACACGAATTCAGTGCCTTTGCACAACAAATGGACTTCAAGCACAGAAAAGTTACACCACTCTGGCCACAAGCAAATGGCACCATTGAAAGATTTATGGCTACGATCAAAAAGACATTCCAGCAAGCCACTGCTGAGAAGAGAGAGCTGCAGGCCGCTCAGAATGAAGTTCTCAGAGCTTACAGGACAACTCCTCACTCCACCACAGGACAATGCCCTGCAACCCTCATGTTAGGGCGGCCAATGAGAAATCGCATCCCGACATGGGAAGGTGCCTTGCAAGCGGTGTCGACAAGTCATATTCACCAGGAAATGGCTGTGACTGACAAGCATAACAAGGACAGAATGAAGTCATATGCAGATGCCAAAAGGAGAGCGAGGTCTCCCTCCTTGCATGAAGGGGACCATGTCTTCGTCAAACAGGAGCAGCAGAAAAAGACGGACTCCCGATTCCGTGACGAGCCACTGCTAGTTACCCAACAGAAAGGCACAATGTTGACGGCGGAATCTGAACGACCCCAAATCACCAGGCACATTTCCCACTTCAAGAGGTGTCCGCGAGACACAAAAGGACCAGGGGTGAGTCCGACTGGCACTCCTGCGCATGAAGAACCTGACCTTGGTGATATAGAAGGCAGAAATCAGCAGAATGAGCCCATGCCGAGTGTATCCACTGGGACCATGGCGTTGCGGCCACGTTGTGATATCCAGCCACCAAAGAGACTGATTGTAGAGATGGACTGAAGCACTGTTTGTTTGTTTTATTAAGAAAAGGGGAGGTGTAATGAAGTTACCAGTCTAGAAGTTGGGGGGGCGGAGCTAGTTGGGTTGAGGGGAAGAGGAGGAGTCAGGACAGGACGAGGGTCAGTTAGAGTAGGGACAGGGTACATGCTGGACATAGATAATAAAGCTCCAGTGAACACATAATCAGAGTCTGTAGTTATTTGTAGCGCGATGCTACACACCCCTTCTCTAGTCAGTTCCTGACTCCTTGCAAATTCAACTCAAAAAATATTTTCTTCTCCCAATGACCAGCTACAAAATGTAATTGATAATATCACAGGCGCTTCCTCTCTGATTGGCACTAGAACATTCTGCAACGACACACTTCATTGCGAGCGCCTACATACGCTTTTCAGCACCCCGACGCGACCTGCAAGGACATGTGAAGTGAGGCCAGAGTTGGAGGCGAGGCACTCTGCACAGAGGCGCCATCTTAAATGGTAGCGCTCTAGTGGTTCAGGTGCCCAAGACACCACTACTTAAGGATGGCCTCAGTTCGGACACGCTAGGCATTCTGCCAGCAGGGAGACCATAGCCAGCAACTGGGTAATTGGGGGGATTTCATGGCTTTAAACGCACTGGTCCGATCTTTTCAAAACTGCAGAAATACTTATTAAAACTGTGGAAATTGTATGGATGTGAAATTAATGTGTCGCTCTTCTTTTTAAAAATCACAGATGCGCAATATTATGCCTTAAATGCACTGTTCGCATCTTTTTAAAACTGTGTCAATGCTTTTTAAAAAACTATGGAAATTGAATTACGATGCATCGCTGTGTTTTAAAAAGAAATCACTGAATCAAGCACTGAGGTGTCAAATACAAATTGCCTAAACTTCAATGAAATAACTGCTCACACCACTCTAAGCAATTTCACTGCGAGCGCCTTCATATGCCCCCAAGCACCCCGACTTGCAGCGAAACAAGCGCTCTGCCGTAAGGCGAAGAAAGGCCGAAGTTAGGAGGTGGGGCGCTGTGGACAGAGGCGCCATCTTAGACGGCAGCTCCTTAGTGGTTATGCCGCCCAAGACACCACTACTTAAGGAAGGCTGCAGTGTGGATGCACGCAGTGGGTGCACTGGTGGCGCACCAAAGGTACAGCTAAGGCAAGCCCGTCTTCCCTGTCCACGTCCAGACCGCAGTCAGTGCCAGCCACTATGCTGGAAGCACCACTGAGGTTAGGTGAAACAAATATACTTCCATTGACTTATTCAAGCTGAGATCTCTCAGCGGTTTAATAGCCCAGTGCTCATAGACATTAAAGGCCATGTCTGCTGTTGCTTCTGTAAGACGCTATTCCATCCTCTTAACCTTAGAGTCAGTGATAAGAGGGAGCAATTGACCACCCATTGTATACTAAAAACCTCACTCATTAATGTCCGCTCTCTACCCAAGCATGCCGTAGACATTTAGAACCTGATTGAGGAGTATCAACAATATGTCGTTCTCAAGACAGAAACCTGGCCAAATGTGGACTCTTGCGCTGACCTACAATTGGCGCTTCCCCCAGACTACACCTGCATTCACATAGACCGAGTTAGTAAGAGAGGTGGTGGAGTGGCAAATGCTTTTAAAAAATCATTAAAATGCACCACTTTCCAGGCGGAGGACCTAGTAATAATAATAATCCACATTTGTAAAGCGCAAAAAATTACACGTAAGGTTCTCTAGGCACTGGGGTCTGTCGGGAAGAGTAAGCAAGCTATTGCCCAGAGTCACATGGTGCTGGGCTAACCTGCCACCGGAGCCGGGAATCGAACCGTGATTCCCAGATTCCAGCGTCAGTCGCCCTGGCCACGGCACCACACCGCCCCCCTGCGCTGAAGACTTTGGTTTCATCACCTCACCTTCCGCCCAATGCTCTTTTGCAGGAGTCCTGTTATATCATCCCCTGAGCTATGAGGTAGATTTTATTAGCTAGATCGCACATGCTTTGGCCCATAAAATCATTCACTATGCCAATTTTACGATCTTGGGTGACTTTAATATCCAACTAGACAGCCCTATGGATAACTCTGTAGTAAAAATGACTTAGGCAATGATGGATGTAGATCTCTCTACGACTCTAAAAGAACCCACTCACAAAGCAGGCCATACTATTGATGCCTTTTTCTCTAATAACTCACTAGGCCTGGAGAGGCACAAAGAAGTCCCATGGTCTGATCACTATGTCATGCCCTTTTCCTGGTCTTGGTCTCCCACTAAACGTTCAGGAAGGATGGGTCCTACCATCAGTTATCACGAATGGAATAAACTGATATTTCCCTACTGAAGGAGACTCTTGCAGCCACCAAACCAACGCTAATAGGAGATGTTAGTCTGATAGAAGCAAGGTCAACAACTGGCGTGCAGAAGCAGGTTCCGTTGCTGTCCCCATATCTACTAAGACCCCTAAAGCTAAACCATGGGCCCCTTGGTTCACTAGGGAACTAATGGATAAAATGAAACACTGTAAATCACTAGAACGTGCATAGCAGAAACATTACAATGCTTCTGAACAAAACTGTACAAACGGGCTTTTTAGCATCTACCACACAAACCTGAAACTGACTCGTCAAAGCTTTTACGCTGATAAAATCCATAAAACAAACAACAACGCAAAATACATTTTTAAAATTGTAGCCGACTTCACAGACCCCAAAAGCACTACACCCCCCCCATTTAACCTAGCCCTACCCTATGCTCCCAATTAAGTTCTTTCATTGAAGTTGAAAATTCAACAAATTTAGGACAAGTTCTTGGAAACACAAGCCAATGATCCGGTAAACAGTGTATGCAACCCTGTGCCCTTGGCCCAGGGCAAACTTACTTAGTTCCCCCAACAGTTGAAGACGTGGAATTTTTTTGCCAAAAGTAAATCAGATTCGCTCCTAGACCCTTTTCTCCCGCAAGTCATGAGCCTCATAGGGGTCTGTCTAGGACCCACTCCTCATGCTCTCTTTACTACTTCTCTACAATCAGCTATAGTGCCCACAGCAAGGAAAAGGGCAAATGTCTTCCCCCTGCTTAAAAAAAAAACCAAATGCAGATCCTAAGAATCTAGCTGATTTCAGACCTTTCTCTCTGCACCCAGGGGCCTCCAACACTGTTGCCAATTTTGTTAATACTCAACTAACTCAATTCCTGGACACTAACAATCTCCTACACCCCTCACAATCAGGTTTTAGGGCACGCCACTGTACAGAGTCCACTTTGATCTAAATCACTGATTCCATCAAATTCTCACTGGACACTGGTCTAAATGCTGCTCTGATTTTATTGGAACTCGAAGTAGCATTTGGCACGATCTCACATGAGATCCTACTCCACCCTCTCACCTATATTGGGGTGGAGGGGAAAGCTTAGGCCTGGCTAAAGTCCTTTCTAGAGGATAGGGAGCAGGCAGTCTGGCTTAAATCCTACTAATCGGATGCCAAGAAACTCAAGTATGGAGTTCCTCAGGGCTCGGCCCTGAACCCCATACTTTTTAACAGCTATATGGCACCATTGTCTTACCTTATTGACACTTTTGGCTTCTGCTGACCTACAACAACGAGCATGGAGGATAAAGCAAACTTAGCTGCCTTTGTGACAGCAGTAATAGGAGGGCTGAAGGATAATTCCCTGCAACCCCAATAAAACGGAGGTCCTGCTGTTGGTAACAGTCCCTTGCCCGGCTAGTCTGGGGCTTGGCCTGCCAACTGCATAGCACCTCCTCCCCAGCTGAAGTGCAGGAAACGTAGGAGTTATTATTGACACTAACCTATCCCTCAAGCCAAAGATCTCAGCTTTGGTTATAACATCATGCTGGATTCTCAAGACATTAAAGAAATTCCTTAAACTCCTGCCTTGGGAAGCCCAGAAAACTGTGGCACAGTCTCTGATCCTATCCAAACTAGACTGTGCTAACATCTTATACTTAGGAAATCCCAGGCTACCTCATTCCGAAACTACAAAATATACAAAATATGTCAGTCCACCTCCTGTTTAGCCTTCTTAAACATGCTTCAATAGCTCAGCATCTAAGCCAGTTGCACTAGATTCCTGTGAAGAAGAGAGTCATTTTCAAAGGAGTGACTGTGGCATATGCATCATTCTACAGGACAGGTCCTAAATACTTATGAGACAAACTGGGCCCCACTGCCTTAAAAGCTCCTTGAGGGCACAGTCAGCCCATCTGTTGTGTATTCCATTTACTAGATGAAAGAAATTAGGCAGTTCTGCCTGGTCAGTACTGGCAGCAGCCAAACCCTGGAACGAACTCGGGTTGGCCCTTAGATGCATTCTAGACAGAAAGATCTTCTGCAAACAAGTGAAAACCCACATGTTCAAAGATTAAGCATGTTTCTTCTCCCTTCTGCGTTATGTCTAGTGCCAGGACACTCTAGTAGTAGCTTTGCGCAGGGGCGGCTCTAGGCTCATGGTGGCCCTGGGCAGGGAGCGTAGGCAGGGGACCCAGGAAGAGGGCGTCCCGGCGGAGCGCGGAGGTCAGTGAAGAGGGGGGGGGGGGGGGGGGTCAGGGTGTTTGGAAGTGGAACAGAGCCGGAGTCCACCAAGTCCCTGCCAGGGGCCGCCACGCAAATATGTATCCATCCTCAGAGGATTATTATATTAAGGATATATATTGGCATGGTGGCCCCTGGGGTTTGGTGGCCCTGTACAGGTGCACAGCTTGCACCTGCCTAAGGCCACCCCTGCCAGGCGCTTTACAAACCCCACTATTCATTCATTCACAGAAACATCTGTCACTTCACGAAAAGTAATTGAGTGGAACGTTGCATGACTTTTGCATGTGAGGCATACCCTTGTGTACAACTATTTCCGGCAAATGACCATCAAGTTGTTTGTCAATCACCCTTGTGTTTGGCTATTGTTTGTGCCTGTTTCAATTTGTCGTTAGGATATCATGCAACCTTAGGTCATGCTACTTTGCATAACTTATGTAAGCATGGGTTTGATAGACTCTTTTGGGTTTTTGTGCAATTTCCACCCCAGAATGCCCGCTTTTTATCATTAGCACAGATTGCATGCCACACGAAGCAGAGCAGGTTAGCACTGTGCTCTCAGAAATTATTTTTTGCAAAAAACGTTATGAGTGAAGTCTGAGCTATGCTATTTTTTACTTCCCTTTGTGTTGAGTTGCTTTACGTGATTGTCCCCCCAAACCTTTAGCAAATGTGGCCCCTTATTCGTGTTTCAACAATATTTCTGCCAGGATAGTTGGGTAGCCCCATGCCATCCTCGGAAGTAGAAGGGCTAGGCCTGACATACCTGGGTGTTAAAATCTAGTTTGCAGCGTCAACATTATCGGCGCCATCTTGTCCCTTTTTGGGCCCATTCGTGCGCGTAAGCGGCAGCCATTTTAAATGCCATGGCCTCTCTGTCCACCGCCGAGAGCCAGCGCGTCTCTCTCTCTTTCTCTCCTGACCTCGCAGGCATCCCCCGCGCACTGACAGCCCCCGCTCTCACATGCTTGGGCCATAAACCCCTCTTCAGCGCGACCCTGCCTCGGAACCCCATCCTGTTCCCAACACCTCCCTCCTTTCCTTTCATGATCCCGGGTCCTTTGATAAAACCCGCCTTTCCTCTATGCCCGATTGTCCTGCTCGTTCCCAGGCCGCCACCTCGCCCTGCGGATGCTGTTTTTTGCCCCCATACAGTAGGAAGCTTCTCCCATCAAAGGATCCACGAGCTGATCACAGCCCCCCACCCCATGAGATCCGATCGACCACATGCATTCCGGGAATCGGCGGAATGCCCAGCTGCGCGACAATCATCACTTGTTGTGACCGGGGTGGGGACTTCTACTGTAAATGTGTGTGGGAACGGGCTTGAAGCGGGGATTCCGAGGATGCCTTTCCGTACTTCAAAGTATTTGCAAGAATGTGCCACATGCAATAAACTGTAATAAAGATCATAAACCTATGTATAAGAGGCCAGGCCTCAGAGATGCGGTTAGAGCACCTCGAGAAGATACCCTGTTGTCTGAGTTGACGTGTTCTGCTCCGTCGGAATAAAAACTTCTGTTTCCTGCCTTCCAGTCTCCAGCGCCTGCCTCTTTGTTTGATAACTTGAGTGGTATTAGAGGCGGTTAGCGCCGGGCAACTCTAAAAAAGGTATTTGATCAACTTGGCCCTACCTTTTTTTTTCCACAATTGGCGTCCCAAACGTGGGGCCCATCAGTGACTCGTGGATCCAGTGGGAGAGGTCCTGACGACAGAGTGAACGACTGCAACGATCGGGAGAGCTCCTGTCCGATAGACCCTTGTCTGACAGCCGATCATCCGAACTTCACTGGTTCCGAACAGACCTCTCTCGAGTGATCTACGGTCCTGACTGGGAACCATCAGGAGTGCCGCGACAGTCACGAAGAATAGAGGACGATCGTGCACTGGATTCGGAAGACAAGAAACTGTCCATGCGGTCCGGGTAAGGTCGTGGAACACGACAAATTGCGAAATGATTGTTTGATTGTTTGGAAAATTCTAGTATTACTCTTTGAATTGTTGGTTCTTTTTGGAGATTCGCTGTCTGCAAACGGAGAAGAATAGATTCTCTCTTCCTTTGCAGGTAGTGAAGGGTAGGTAACGCAGACTTTTGTCCCCGTTGTAACCCGTCGTGCCTATCTTTCTCCCCCACTGATTGATTGTTTGGCCCGAACATTGTTGTTCGCGGATTGTTCTCTGGAGATTCTCTGTCTGCAAACGGAAAAAAAAAACAGGTTCTCTCTTTGCAGGTAGTGAAAGTGTAGGTAACGCAGACTTATGTTCCCGTTGTAACCCGTCGTGCCTACTTATTCTCCCCATTGATTGTTTGATTGACCGAACATTGACTGTTCGATATTGGTTCTTTTGAGGTATTCTCTGCCTGCAAATAACGAAGAATAGAAATATTCTGTCTAGTCTTTGCACGCAGTGATAAGATAGGTAGTGCAGACTTTTGTCCCCGTTGTAATCCGTCATGCCTATCTTCTCCCCACTGATTGGTAGTTGGTTCAGCCCGGACCGCTTATTAGAGATAAACCATCCGGCTCCTCTGGAAGGCACCCCTAATAAGGACATGTTCATGAAGCATGGATTGATTGCCATAGCCTATAGCAAGCTGTGGCATAAATATACGAAGAAGGATCAGAAAAGTCAGTGGCCACTGATAAGATCCTTCGATGAAGATAACATAAGCGCGCTAGAAACAGCCCTTGGGAGCAATAAGACAACGCCCACTATGCTTGATAGTCTCGGCATGTGGCGCAAAGAAACAGAACAACGTAAGAAGAGAAACGAAATTAGACTAGAGAAAGAACTACAAAAGGCAGCCCACCTAGCTGCTAGGAAATTAGAAGAAGAGATTAAGGAGAGAGAGGAAGGCAAATGGAAGCAAGAGTCAGAGACATCGAGTCAGTGTCCTGTTAGAACACCCTCTACGCTCTACCCTGAATTGCCCTCGAAACAGCAACCCAACAATGATCTTTTGTTAGGTCCTCCGATCATCTACATGCCCCCTCCATATGCCCCTTCCCAACCCTTAGCACAGCACCCGTCGCCCCCCAAGCACCAGCGAGGGTAGTATCAGAGCTTCGGTCCCCATGGCCTCCGCGCCGGCCAAACCCCTTGTACTAGATACAGCACAAGCAACAATGTTAGATGACCCTGAGGCCCGAAGGACAGATTCCACAAGAACGAACAGGTTGAGCAAAGATGAGCGAGTAGGGATTGACAAGATAGTAAGGACACTGGTAGAAAGAAAGGAGAGTGAGGAGCACATCACGGATATGTTCAACTCATATGCGGGGAGCCACAGACGACAATTTGTCGTACGATTGTGTTATCATGCCCTGAATGCGTATGAGGACCGATATCAAGACAAAGGTCCCGAGTGCCTAACGACTCTGTATAGAAAGGTCGATATCGGGGATGAGGGCGAGTGTGACGTGACGGACCTCCTTATGCGTACGCTTGAGGTTTTCCGCCACCTCACTGAACAAGAATCGGAAGCCAAACCTACGACACCCGTAGCGACCGAATCACGAACTGAGCAAGCTAGCACCATGATGCCAATAAGAGAGGCTGCCCCCTACTGGGTTCCCCCACGAGGTCTGGGAACACACGATGACGTCAACCACCAAGATGCAAGAGGGAGGGTAGTGTACAACTGGGTCTACCAGCCATGGGATCGGCAAGATATTCTGACGTTCCGGAAATCTCTGCCCGATTTACGTAAAAACCCCACTGCCTTCTACACTGAATTAGGTACAGCCCTAGGTTCAACGATTATGACCCTGGCTGACATTGACTTGTTTTTCGGGTTATGTCTGCCAGCAGATGTGTGGAAGCAAATCCGGAAAGTCGACCACCTTGAGCTGTTCGGACATACCTGGCCACAACTCGATGGCATAGATAGGCAACGAGAACCTGGACAGAAGCCTTTGAAATCCATTTTAGAACTCCCAGACAAAATTGTGCAGAAACTGAAAACCCTGATCCCAGAAAAGAAAGTGGACTGGTCGATAGTAACGGCCTGTCGTCAGAAACCCCAGGAAGATGTATCAGAATACTTCTCCCGGTTTGAAACAGTGTTCTCCGATTACAGCGGCCAGGACATGACCACTGCAACCGGACACCATCTGTTTGTCCAGAATTATGTAAAAGGTCTGTTGCAGGAGGTCTCTCAGAAACTGCAGGCCAGCGAGAGTAGTTGGGCAGCCTCCAAACCTGCGGCTATCCTCCAGATGGCCCAATATTATGAGCACCAGAAAAATGAGAACGATAGAGCGACAGAGAAAAAGAAGAAAGACTTAAAAGAGAGGGTGATGATTGCGCAGTTGCAAGGGGTGACTATAGGACGAGAAAAATACAAAGGGAACTACCAGACAAATGCCCCTAGGAACGCACCCCCTAAGGACCGTACTCCGACACCCCATGTTGGACGTAGAGACATTAGCGAGGACCAGTGTGCATTCTGCAAGGGATTCGGCCATTGGAAATCCCAGTGTCCGGTTCTGTTGGAGATGAACAGGAATAGGGACCCCAAAGACGTAGCTGGTGGACCGAGAAATAGAGGACAGCAACGGGGGTCCGCGAATGACACGAATAACGATAGATCAAACAGACCAAATACTTTTGACCATCCCCGACAGAACCAGTACCAGCAGTCTGACTGCGACGATGCCCGCGACTTCGCATAGGACTGCCTAGGGCAAGGGAGGGATCCAGTCGAGCTCTATGTTGACCAGCAAGGTCCTTATGTCACCGCTAAGGTCCTAGGTACGAAGTCTCAATTTCTGGTAGACACTGGCGCGACACGTAGTGCGTTATCTAAACGACTGATTCCAAGGGCACCCTTGTCTGGCTCGCTTGTAACATCGATAGGTTTCGATGGAACGCCCTCCACTAACCCTTTGTCCACACCGATCTCCTTCGACTTAGAGAACAACACCACTGACACGACGTTTTTGCTTTCCTCCAATACTCCTGACGCCATTATGGGACTTGACTTGCTGAAACATTTCCGAGCTACTATTAGATGTTCACAAGATGGAGTTCGAGTCTTTCTGTACGACAACCCAGCTCTGCTCAGATATTGCCCTTCCCGACGCATGTTTTCCATCACTGACACTGACTCGTCCCTACTTGACACTCTGCCTCCGTATCTGTGGGCCAAGACAGATTCGGACGTAGGACGCATGATGATTGACCCAGTGCACAACACTGTTCGACAGGACGCAATACTCCCGAAACTCCCACAATATCGGATATCGCCCGAGGGCGAGAAGGCATTGGTAAAGATTATTCAGTCACTGATAGACGCAGGAGTGGTAGAGGAAGTGGTTAGCAATGTTTGCAACAGCCCTATCTTACCCTTCATAAAGAAACAAGGAGAGGGAGATGAGAAAGCGTACCGCTTTATTATCGACCTTCGAGAGGTCAACAAAGTAGTTGTACCCCAATACCCCGTGGTCTCAGACATCACCACTATCATGACCTTGATTCCTTCTACTGCCACCACCTTCACTGTCATTGACCTCAAAAATGCTTTCTTCTCTATCCCCATCCATCCGGACAGCCGATACCTCTTTGGCTTCACCCTAAAAGCCCGCTCATATAGATTCTGTTGAGCACCCCAAGGCTACACAGAAAACCCCAGCATCTACAGCCAGGCCCTCAAAAGACAGCTGGACGAAGTCCAGTTACCCGATGGAATGGTGTTGATACAATACGTTGATGACATCCTTTTGGCGGCCGATACCACTCCACTTGCAGTCACAGCCACCATTCAACTCCTGCACTTCCTTGCGGAAAATTGCCACAAGGTCTCCAAAAAGAAGCTGCAATTCTGCCAACCCCAGGTCACTTACTTAGGCCACCTTTTGTCCAAAGACGGAAGCAAGTCCGCTCCCTACTAGGCCTCACTTCCTTCTGTCGACAGTGGTTACCGAATTTCAGCCTCATTGTTAAACCACTGCTTTCTCTGCTAGCTAAAGATGTCCCCTTCCCACTCCCTTGGACCCCTGAATGCCAATCCTCCTTCATAGAACTACGAGATGCCCTTTGTTCAGCCCCTGTCCTAGGAACCCCCAATTACACGAAGCCCTTCTCCCTCTACACTCACGAAAGGGAGGGATGTGCTTTGTCTGTCTTGGCCCAGTCCATTGGCCCAAAGCAACGACCATGCGCTTACTTCTCTGCCACTCTTGACCCCGTAGCCAGAGCCTTGCCTGCCTGCCTTCGAGCTGTAGCTGCCGCTGCTATCTCTATCCGACAGAGTGAGGGGATCGTGCTCTCGAATTCCCTCACAGTGTTAGTACCCCATGCGGTTGACACCCTCCTGAACCAAACTAAGACGGAACACCTGACGAGTGCACGACTGACTGGATACGAACTGACTCTGCTTGCACCCCACATCACCATGAAAAGATGCACCACACTGAACCCGGCCACTTTGTTGCCCCTGCCGGAGAACGATCCCAATGTGTCCCCTGTACATGACTGTGTGACCCTCACGGACGAACAGACTAGGAGTAGGGTTGACCTCAGAGACACAGCTTTTCCTGACCCTGACGGAGAGCTGTGGCTGGACGGCTCTTGCATTAAACTCCCCGATGGCACCACCTCAGCTGCTTATGCGGTCACCACAGCCCGAACTGTAGTAGAGACAGCCCGCATCACACAAAGATCTGGCCAGGAAGCAGAACTAATTGCCCTAACACGAGCATGCATCCTGGCAGCAGGAACCACAGCAAACATTTACACCGACAGCCAGTATGCTTTCGGGGTGGTTCACCATTTTGGGCTCCTTTGGAAGGAGAGGGGATTTTTAACCTCACATGGCACCCCCATCTTGCACGGAGATCTAGTCTCCGCCCTAACTGAAGCAGTCCTTCTTCCCAAACAACTTGCAGTAATAAAATGCCAAGCACACAGAAAGGTGACAGACATCATTGGACAGGGGAATGCACTAGCCGACATGACTGCCCGAGCCACAGCTGAGAATAGAACGACAACACGCATGTACGTGACCAGGTCACAAGCCGAAAAATGGACAGACGCTAGGGAAACTATTAGAGACATCCAAATGGCCAGCTCACAACACGAATTGACTGAATGGGCACGGTGGGACTGAAAGACGATGAAGGCTGCTGGCGAACAAAAGACACGAACAAATGGTTGCTACCTGACTCATACCTGATTCCCATACTGACTATGGCACACTCCCCTGCACACATAGGGTCAGCCCCCATGATCGAACTTGTCTCCAGAGTTTGGCACAACGACAAAATCACAGACTCCGCCAAACGTCTGGTCCAACAATGCTTGATATGTTTGCAACATAACCCTGGGAAAGGAACTGTAGTACCCTGGGGAGGGTTTGGGGTTCCCAATCAACCATTTGAAGTCCTGCAGATGGACTACATCCAGCTAGAAAGGTGCCAAGGCCTGAAGTACGTACTTGTTGTGGTGTGCGCATTTAGCAAGTGGGTGGAAGCCTATCCAACCCGCGACAACACTGCTATGGCCACTGCAAAGGTACTACTAAACAAATTCTTCCCTCGCTACGGCCTTTGCCGAATTTTATGGAGCGACAATGGCCCCCACTTCGTAGCCGAAGTTATCCAACTCATCTTGAAAGGGTTGGGTGTAAAACAGAAGTTTCACGCAGTCTTCCACCCCCAATCTGCGGGACTCGTTGAACGACACAATGCCACTCTGAAACTAAAACTGGCTAAGATAGTGGCTATCATAGGACTTAAATGGCCAGACGCTCTCCCACTGGCCTTGCTATCGATGCGTTCCACCCCCACCAAACACCACTTGACACCTTACAAGGTCGTTTTCGTCCGACCCATGAGCGTCTGGTCAGCACCAAAACTGACTTCCAGTCATGACGTCCTGGACGTCCTAATGTCTGATTACTTGTATAAATTGACTGAAACACTGTCTGTTATTCACCAACAGGTGCTGCATGCCATCCCTGATGCTTCCAGGGGTCCCGGACACAACCTGCAACCCGGGGATTACATCTTGATCAGAAATTTCCAGCGTGCCAAGAGTCTGGAACCCCGGTGGACGGGCCCCTGGCAAGTCCTCCTCACCACCCGAACAGCTCTTTAAGTGGAGGGAAAGCGCAATTGGGTGCATGCACACCATTGCAAGAAGATCTCCTCGACCCTGACAGTGACCGAAGACGTGACCACCCAGGAAGAGCTCCTGAACAAAGGCCGACCATCACTGAACTGCTATCCTGATACAGAGACTCTTGAAGTATCAACATTTCTGTATCCTACTGTGCCATCCAGAGAAGGGTATAACCTGCGACGAAAGGAGGGCGTTTCGGCTAAGCAGACCATTGACTAAGTCATAATTCTCAGATCGGTGGCCTAGCACTACAAAGGCTGTCAGGAGAGAAAGCCAGACGAAGTTTTTGGTCCTGCCCGCAACCGAGCTCCCTTGAAGATGATGGAAGCGCCCGATAAGAAGATGATGGAAGCGCCTGATAAGAAGATGATGGAAGCAACCGGACATCCGAAGATTCACCACAGAAACCCAAAGACCGACAAAATCCACAGTTCAAAGACAATTGCACTCTTTATTGCGATCCTCTTTTGCCTCCTCCTCATGACCACCCTCTGGATTGTGGAAGAAAACGCACCCGCTCATGAGACATTCCTGAATACTGCACAGCCTACCACCATGAAGGAACATTATCTGATTTCTCTTTCACCCCAACTCAGAGAAAGGCGAAAGGAGTTTTGGAACAACTCCTTCGTGCAACTGCTGCACCAACACAATCTTGCAACCAATGCCACCAACTGCTGGTTCTGTGGGTTGCTACCCCACGCCACTGGACATTCAATACCCTTCATCCCTTCACCCTTCTCAATTCACGGCTCCTGCCTTGCTTGGCTGATCCTCTTGCAAGAGAGCTATAGGGACAATGCCACCTCCAGCAAAACTTTGACACATTTCTTTCATGAGGTCTGGCAGAACAAAACGAAAACACACTTCTGCCCGCAGACCTCCAACAACTCTATCCACATGGACATTCCTGTCAAAGAACGAATTGAAATGCAGGTGTTTAACAATCCGACCAGACCCACCTTCTCCTACCTCCGGAAACGAACAGCTGCCACCCTGACTGTGGCCCTATCCGTCATCAACGTCACAGGCCTTTTGTGCATCGAAGGGCTTGGGACACAGCTGGTGGGCCGCAGCGCTTGCCGCATCACCAGAACTTTGGACTCCACCGATCCACCCTCTTTTGTCTCCTCTCCGAACATGTACTTTGTTTGTGACACAAAGGCCTACACCTGGCTCCCCAAAGGCTGAGGGGGGAACCTGTTTAATCTCCTTCATCCTTCCTCCGACCTATGTGGCTCCAGCGAATCACCATAGACAAAAACGAGCCAAGGACATTGAGCAAGCCGACTCCACCGGAGCACAGTTCCTCGATGCAATGAAGGGACTTGTTCCACTCTGGGGCCCGATGGCGAACAGCCGTGCCATCCGACATTTGACCCAGGCAGTCGAGACAACGATGAACATCACAGCTGGCATCCTTGCAAACAATACAACCGAGCTTCAAGCGGTCCGCCTGGTGGCTCTCCAGAACCGCCTTGTTCTAGATGTGGTTCTAGCGGATCGTGGTGGAGCATGCCGCATCATTGGGTACAGCTGCTGTACATATATACCGGACAATTCACCCTCAGTGTACAAAGCCATCGAACATCTCCACAGACTGGAGAAGTGTGGCTCAATGGTTAGAGCGGCAGACCCTGATGCAGAGGTCTAGCCTGGGACCAGGGTTCAATTCCCTGCCTCGGCGGGTCTTGGGCTCAGAAATTCCACGGACCTGATAATTCTCGCCTCGGTGCCTATTCTAATCATGGAGTCCCACTCTGCAACTCTGGGCAATAGCTTGCTTAATCTCCACAACTGCCCCCTCAATGCTAAGGATGCCTGGCCTTCACCCTGGGGGTGCCCAGGAGTGGACGCCTCACAGGGAAAGCCAGGACGGGTTCCACAGCGGTATTCGTACAAGCGCCTTGAGACCCTTGCGGGTGAGTAGTGCGCTATACAAGTATCAATTTACATTTACAGACTCTCCTCAGAAGTTCACCAGGAGCAAGAAGAATGGTCGCTTGGTGGATGGTTCTGGAGTACTGTTAAGAACTAGGGGTGGAGATTGTTTACAATTATCCTGATTCCTGTTGTTGTAATATGTGGGTTCTGCTTAGGAATCCAATGCCTGCCACCTCTGTGTTCACTATGTGCGAATTGTATCTGCCCTAAGACTGTGGACTTTGAAAAAGAACGCATGAGAGCACTGTATGATGTCGAGGTTGGGAATCTGATGAAGATAGACATCGATTAGACAAGCTGGCTAGATATGTTGAAAAGGGAGGACTGTTAAAATCTAGTTTGCAGTGTCAACATTATCGGCGCCATCTTGCCCCCTTTTTGGGCCCATTCAAGCGCGTAAGCGGCAGCCATTTTTAATGCCATGGCCTCTCTGTCCACCGCCGATAGCCAGCACGTCTCTCTCTCTCTCTCTCCTGACCTCGCAGGCATCCCCCGCGCACTGACAGCCCCCGCTCTCACATGCTTGGGCCATAAACCCCTCTTCAGCGCAACCCTGCCTCGGAACCCCATCCTGTTCCCAACACCTCCCTCCTTTCCTTTCATGATCCCGGGTCCTTTGATAAAACCCCGCTTTCCTCTGTGCCCGATTGTCCTGCTCGTTCCCAGGCCGCCACCTGGCCCTGCGGATGCTGTTTATTGCCCCCATACAGTAGGAAGCTTCTCCCATCAAAGGATCCACGAGCTGATCAAAGCCCCCCACCCCATGAGATCCGATCAACCACATGCATTCCGGGAATCGGCGGAATGCCCAGCTGCGCGACAATCATCACCTGTTGTGACCGGGGTGGGGACTTCTACTGTAATGTGTGTGGGAACGGGCTTGAAGTGGGGATTCCGAGGATGCCTTTCCGTACTTCAAAGTATTTGCAAGAATGTGCCACATGCAATAAACTGTAATAAAGATCATAAACCTATGTATAAGAGGCCAGGCCTCAGAGATGCGGTTAGAGCACCTCGAGAAGATACCCTGTTGTCTGAGTTGACGTTTTCTGCTCCGTCGGAATAAAAACTTCTGTTTCCTGCCTTCCAGTCTCCAGCGCCTGCCTCTTTGTTTGATAACTTGAGTGGTTTTAGAGGCGGTTAGCGCCGGGCAACTCTAAAAAAGGTATTTGATCAACTTCGGCCCTACCTTTTTTTTTCCACATGGGTGCGTGGCTTCTCTTTATTCTTTCTAACCTGTCCATTCCCTGGACTTGCTGGATACTCCCTGGATCAAGCTCCAATGCACTAAAGCTGCCGTTTCTGTTAATAAACCCAACTTTGAAGCCCCAATACATTGATATACTGACTGGACATTTTCTTAACTATCATATATATTATTTATTATGGTCAACTATTTATTATGGCATATTGTGTTCTTAGTTTTTGAAAATTTACAAATATTAGGTATACAAAAACACACTAAACAGGACATTTTCAACATAAAAGCAGTCAACACAGGTTTCCCAGCCCAAGATGTCTTTATCAAGGCTCTCAAGTAAGAGGGAGAGGAATGCTGTTTAGGTAAAGATCATCATACTTATCTAGAAAGTCCTATGATATGGTCTATTCTCCAAAGCATCGCTTCATACAAGTAAGATGAGATGCATCAATCACTGCTTTAAAAAGGCCTACTGCTCCGCAATGACTGTAATGTGCATGTGTGATGGAGGAAGCATGGGGGGAGTAAAGGAAGTTGCACCCTATGCATTTGCAGTTCAGACCAATGGCCATTCTACAAGTCATTCTTGCATAGACAGTGCAGAGAAGTCCTGCAGACGGATTGGCCATTGGCTCTTGATTGTTTCCAAAGTGTGCATTTTCTTCCGGATAATTGTTGGCGGGAATCAGAAGCATAATACAAAATGATGGTTCCCCTTGCAAAATTTGAAAAGGGGTCCCTGAGTCCCCCATATCTTACAGATATTAATTGGGTTGGGCGGAATAGGGCACCATGTAGTGTTGCAGCCCCTGAAGTTTTACCCCCCTGCAGGGCGTAGCTCGGTGAGTAAAATTGGGGTTGGGGGGGTACACTTGAGATTTTCCAACAATAGCACTGGCACGTAATGTAAAAATATATTATACTATGTGTGCGTTTTTGTCTCTTTGTTATAAAAATTCCTGGTGAAATCCGACAGACTTCTCACCATACCTGACTGAAAGCACATGTACCCAACTATTTTTCACAAAATACATTTACTATGGGGGTGTAACACTGCAAACACCACCCCTGAAGCTACGCCCCTGCACCCTTGCACTGCAAAGGCTGTAGGGCCCGGCTTGTTGCCTCTGATCACAAGCATCCGGTATTGCTAAATCACCAGACGCACTTTTCATCTGAACAGTCAAATATCTCTTGACTACTAAAGATCACTGCAGCACAGAATATCCCCATACATGTGTGTGTAATAACCTAAAATCCTTTATAGGATATTGCCTACAGCCACAGATAACCCTAAGTTTACTATACAATATAACTTGACTTGTCCCGGTGTATCTAAATAGGAGATTGTAGTTGCATTTATATAGTGCTCACTACTCCTGAAGAGGCATCAAAGCACTTTTTTGGTGAATAGCACGCTGCTCTGGAACTCAAACAGGATTAGTGGGGAATTAATATATGGAATAGGAAATTATTTTGAGTGGTGGACACTGGAGTTTGTTATTTGTATTGAAAAAGGATAGTGGAGGGATAGAAGAGGGAAGGATTTGCATTTATATAGTGCTTGCATCCACTGATGAGGTGTTGAAGCGCTTTTGGTGGGTAGCACTCTACTCCAGAACCCAAACAGGATTAGTGTGGAATTACTCTAGGGAAATTTGACATTAATTTGAGCAGTGGATATTTTAGTCTGTTATTTGGATTAAAAAGAAATAGTGGAGGGATAGAAGAGGGAAGGGTCTAGAAAGTTTTTTTTTTATGTTTGGAGTTAATAGCAGTAGGAGGAGGTTTGGGATGAGTAAAGGGGAGATGGAGGGGGAAGAGTCAAAGGGAAGGGTTTGGAATGGCTTGTTTGAGAGATCTGAATATTAAAAGAGGCATGAGTTGATGCAAGGGGTCTAGATGAGGGAAGAGTCTAGAAAGGGTTATTTTGGGGATCATAGTTGAGGAATGGGGTTTGGGATGAGTGAGAGAGTGGTGGTATAAGATATATTAAGAGAGGTACAGGGTGAAAAATAGGGTATTGCATTGGAAAGAGTAGTAGAGTGAGGTTTGAGATGTAGGGTAGTGCATTGGAGATGCTGAATTAGAAGCAAAGTAACAAATATAAAGATAGATATGTACAAGGAAGGTATACATGTATAAGGAAGGTAATATATGTAGATTTAATTTGTGTATAATAAACTCAGACTTTCAAGTGTTGCTTTACATTATGTACATTTATATGTTTTGATTTTTTTGTAATTCAATAGTGAAGCACTTGTAGATAGTTATTAAAAGATTAACTTATTTATGCAGTCATCTATATACACGTTAAAAACAGAATAGTATGATTATAAGTAATATGTACATTTGCTAAGCAGAACTAAAGGATAGCTATATATTTAAAAACAAAATTATTATACACTTTTATACAAAGAAAAATGCATATGTAGGTACACATCTATAGCCCAAATAAATGCTTATATACAAAGGGATATGCTGTATCTTTATGTTTGAGTATGTGGTTATGTGGGGAAGATCCAACTCTTGAGTAGTTTTCTGAAGATAAGGTAGTTATCCATGGATCTCATTTTTGGGGGCAGCCGCTGCCGGTAGTGGGAGTACCGGCTGGGCGGTGACGTGGGGAGGGGAGGGGCAGGGTGGGGGGTAGTATTGTATGGATTTCAGACTTTAAAAGGTAAGTAAAAATAAAAATAAATAAAATGAATTTCGTTGCACACACTGCATCGCATTTGGTGATGCAGCATGTGCAACGAAATTCGTTTTATTTATTTTTATGTTTACTTACCTTTCAAAGTCCGTAATCTATACATTACTACCCCCCACCCTGCCCCTGCCCCTCCCCACGTCACCGCCCAGCCGGTACTCCCACTACCGGCCGCGACTGTTTGGGGGTAAAGAACTCCATAGTTTGGCTGCTCGAACAGAGAAGGATGTGCCACCTATGTTTTTTTCTTTTATGGTGGGATTTTGAGGCAAGGTGCCAATTTAGAGTGGAGGTTCCTGTGTTGAATGTATTTTGTGATTTTATTCCTGATGAAGAGCAGTCCTGTTGCATGTATCGCTTTGTGGGTGATACAAAGCAGCTTGACTGTAGATATTCTGGCAACCTGTAACCAATGTAGGGCTTTCAAGGCAAGGGAGATTTGTGCTTGTGACTTTATATGTAAGAGTAGTCTGGCATCAGAGTTCTGAATCCACTGTAGTCTTATGATAGTTGTTCAAGGGGATCCATGGTAGAGGCTATTGGTGTAATAGAGTTTAGACCAAACAAGAGGGATAGTAGTCTGGACCTTGTGTGGAAATCCGAGGTGGGGGAAGATGCATAGCAGAGTTTTTATTGTAACAACGCTTGATCTGGCTAGTTTGTCCCTTTGGGCATTTATTGATAGCTTGGAGTCCATGGTAATTCTGAGGTTTCTTACTTCCTTTGATACTTTAGGCTGTGTTCCCAGATCGTATATTTTCCAATCGCCCAATGTAAGTATTTCAGTTTTGGAAGCATTCAATTTTAGATGGCTCCATGTCATCCATTGATTCATGGCTTTGGGAAAACTGAAAATTGGTGATTTTCCAATGGCTTTGGGGCTTTCTATTTTAAGGAGTATTTGTGCGTCATCTGCATAATTATAGTGTTTGAGGTGAAATTGATTGATCAGTGCCGGTAATGACTTCATGTAACTGTTGAAAAGCATGGGTGAGATGATAGAACTTGAGGGACCCCTGCTTTTGTAAAGTACGGTTTTGATGTTAGTGTAACTCACCAGCACAAATTGTACCAGCCTTAGAAGGATGAAAGACTTACCTAGCAGGATTTTAACTTCCCATCTTCAAGCACTTAGAATAGTGAAATATGAAAGTATCTCTCAGCCACTGCAGCGAAGATCTTCCATGACATTATCTTTACAGATAACGCTCTATTGGGTGGGTGGGGGAGTAGGGTTTAGTATAATAATTACCTGATGAGGTTTCAAAATTCTGGTTAAGGTGCACCAGGCTAAATTAGAATAATTCTTGTTTGACAATCCATATGAATTATTGTATTTTGTTTTCCTATTATGAATTTGAAACGGTGCTCCTCAGAATTGCACTTTCAAACAAAAGATTTGGGGGCATATTAGCAGGAACCTCATTAAAATTATCGCTGTTTTAGCGGCAGGAAACTGCTGCTAAAACGGCGATAATGAGCTTGCTAATATGCATAGTAGAATTCCAATAGAAGCCCAGGTTATATGTCCTGCACATCTAACCTGGGCTTCTATAGGAATTCTATAACGCATATTAGCAAGCCCATTATCGCCGTTTTAGCAGCAGTTTCCTGCCGCTAAAACTGCGATAATTTTAAAGAGGTTCTTGCTAATTTGCCCCTAAACTCGTGCCAGCATTTACGTAAATGACAACATGTCACAGTTGGTACACAGTCAAAATATCGAGTTTTAAATTTTGACCTACCAAAATATCGTGTTTGAAATATCGAAGGTGCAGAATATCGATGTCAAGAATATCGTTGGACAGAATATCGACCCTAAGGTAAGTAATATCGAAATTCTTTATATCGATGTAAGTAATATCGAAGTTAGTAATATCGATAGCATATATATCGATGTAACTAATTTCGACGACACTAATATCGATATTTGTATTTTTTTTATTATGTATGTGTTATATGTTTTAGTTAAGTATTTCAAATAAATAATATTATATGTGTATTAATTCTATATATTAATACATTTTTTATAAGTAAATTATATGTTTTAATACCTGAGCGGGTAGTGGGTTTACAGGGGACTAGGGTGGGACGTAATTTATTTGTAATTAATCAAAAAAATGTATGTATAATTTATTTTGTAATTAATTATTAATTGGCAATAATTATTTTAATTGATAAATTAATTATATAATTGGTAATTAATGTTAATTTTAATTTAATGTTATGTTTTAGTACTGGAGCGGGTTGTGGGTTTATAGGTGAATAGGGTGGGAAGTAATTTAATTGTGATTAATAAAATATATATTGATGTAAAATTTATTTTGTAATTAATTATTAATTGACAATTAATTATTTTAATTGATAAATTAATAATATAATTGGTAATTAATGTTAATTTTAATTAAATGTTATGTTTTAGTACTGGAGCGGGTTGTGGGTTTATAGGGGAATAGGGTGGGAAGTAATTTAATTGTAATTATTAATAACAAAAATTATGTATAATTTATTTTGTAATTAATTCTTAATTGGCAATTAATTATTTTAATTGATAAATTAATTATATAATTGGTAATTAATGTTAATTTCAAATAAATGTCATGTTTTAGTACCTGAGCGTGTTGTGGGTTTATAAGGGTATTGGGTGGAAAGTAATTTTATTGTAAATATTTTATTATTTATACATTTTTAGGTATGGATAATTAATGTATTAAAAAATTATTATTTGGTAATTATTTATTTTAATAGATAATTATTTTTTAAATTGTCAATTAATATTTGTAATTTGTAAATATTTTTTATAACTAGAAAAAATAACTAAATATTTTTTAAACATTATTTTTTCTAAAAATATTAATTTGTATAATGTTTTTTAATTTTTAATATTGATTTAAATTTAAATAATATTTTATTGTTATGATAAATAAATTATTCTTTAATATGTATTATTTGGTGATTAATATTTAATAATTATTATTTATTGGTGTTTGTTGTTAATTTATAGTCAATAAATTATTGAAATGTAATTGGTTTTATTAAACATTAATTGTTTTTTATTGATGTTGATGTATTTGAAAAATTAATTATACATTATTTCAAATATAAACATAATTTAGAAGTATGCGACAATAAAAATCTAGGTTATTAAACACTTTCCCTACTGTTGCACGCTTTGGAGTTGGAATAGTAATTTTTCCCCCTAATCTATGCAAAGCTTTCCCTACTGTTGCACTCTCTGGAGTGGGAATAGTAATTTTACCCCCCTACACTATCAAACGCATTCCCTACTGTTGCACTCATTGGAGTGGGAATAGTACTTTGTACCTATCCGCTATCCAACGCTTTCCCTACTGTTGCACCCACTGGAGTGGGAATAGTAATTTTTACCCACCCGCTATCCAACGCTTTCTCTACTGTTGCACTCACTGGAGTGGGAATAGTACTTTTTACCCACCCGCTATCCAACGCTTTCCCTACTGTTGCACTCTCTGGAGTGGTAATAGTAATTTTACCCCCTACACTATCCAACGCTTTCCCTACTGTTGCACCCTTTGGAGTTGGAAAAGTAATTTTTACCTTTACGCTATCCAACGCTTTCCCTAAAGTTGCACTCATTGGAGTGTGAATAGTCATTTTTACCTACCCGCTATCCAACACTTTCCCTACTGTTGCACCCACTGGAGTGGGAATAGTAATTTTTACCCGTACGCTATCCAATGCTTTCCCTACTGTTGCACTCACTGGAGTGGGAATAGTAATTTTACCCCCTACACTATCCAACGCTTTCCCTATAGTTGCACCCTTTGGAGTTGGAACAGTAATTTTTACTCGCTTTTCCTAATGTTGCGCTCATTGGAGTGGGAATAGTCATTTTTACCTACCAGCTATCCAACACTTTTCCTACTTTTGCACCCATTGGAGTGGGAATAGTAATTTTTACCCTTACACTATCCAACACTTTCCCTAATGTTGCACTCATTGGAGTGGGAATAGTAATTTTTACCTATTTGCTATCTAACACTTTCCCAACTGTTGCACCGTATGGAGTTTGAAAAGTAATTTTTAGCCTTATGCTATCCAATATAATTTATAATTATTTATGTATTTTATAATATTTTTATTATGTCACATAATGTTGTGTTTAAATAATTTTTTAAATAATGAAAGTATATTTCATTGTTTTTATGTATTAAATATAAATATTTATTATTATTTATGTTATTATTTTATGAGTGTTGATGTAGTTGTAATTTATAGTATTTGTTAATATTTTTAAAATAATTAAAAAAAGAATAAATATTATAATTAATTAAATATATATTACATATTGTACGTTTAATTTTAATTAAATGTTTAACATTAAATATGTATTATTTAATAATTTTAAACATTCTAAAATATTTTTACATAAGTTTAAATTATATAAAAGTATTATTTACTTTATATTTCTTTTTTTATAATAAAAAAACGATATATTTACTTACAATATTTTTAACATCGATATTTTATTTTTGATATTTTTATACTTACCATGTTGTAGATAGGGTGTCGATATACTTGCCTTCGATATTCCAACGTCGATATTTTGAGTGTCGATATCCTGTCTCTCGATATTCTGTCAGAGATTCGCCACAGTTTACCAGTTTACAATGAAAAACCTTAATCTGCTACAGGTCACTTTTGTAGCCCCATATATGTTGCACAGTGGACCACCCGTCACAGATTTAATGTAGCATTTTCCAGTATTGTGTCCGGGCTGCACCAAGTCCTGCCAAACAAAACATTTACCCGTTTGTTAATATAACTGTCTGACTCTGAACAAATGCATTGCTGCAAATTTCAGCCTTGCGATGTGGTGATAATTTCCAACAGGATTACAGGTAATAAATGTTTAGTAAAGCTATCAGGCCTCAGCATATTGCCGAGCTGCAGCAGGGGTCCAGGTGCTAGCCGTGATAAGCAGACATTTGGAATCTGTTGGTGAACATTTGTCACAGCTACCGAGCATTAGGAACACGAGATGGCATGCAAATCGTTCCAGGGGAAACATTTTAGGGTAAGTCCTTGAGAAGTGACAAACGAGGCCAGGCAGTGATAGCAGCGATGAAATGGAATTTCACACACAGATCTAGAGAATTTATGAGAAGAGGATTTCTACTCTGTTGCCTAATGGCTAGGCTCGCGCTATAGAAATACCACATACATATATAAAGTTCAGCACACCAAAATGGTGTAATTTAAAAAGGAGTAAATGAAATGAAAAAGGTGCTTGAAACTGGCATATGTTCAAGCGAGAAAAACAACTATGTATACCATATGTGTTTTACTTTAAGCTTTCAGTAAATCGTGTTTCAACCATATCTCGCATACTTTACGCTGTATTTCACTGGATCTCAGAAGATACTACAGCATAGTGTGCATAGTCTCAGAACAGTGAGGGGCATATTTATTAAAAAATCATGCAGCGCTGCAACTCATTTTGCTGCGCTGCGTAAATAAATAAAAGGCGGGAATGCGCTGTATTTATCGTTATATGTCTCATTCCTGTCTTTTCCCAGTACTGGCGGTGCACAATGTGCTGACTAATGCCAATGCCTGCATTGAAAGCAGGGTTGTTTTGTGCAGGAAAGGACACCTTCCTGCACAAAAACAATCCCCTGAGAATGCAGAATGCAGCACACATAGAAAGAGGAAAAAACGAGGAGAAATAAAGATATTTCTCCTCGGTACACCTCCCCTGGGAATGCGTAGCAGTTTAACCATTCCCAGGTGTACCAGCAATGGTATATCTGGGAATACTCCAAAATACATGGGAGGATGAGTGGGAACACCCACGCTCCACCCATGGATACCCTTCATGGAGCAGAGTAACGCAGCGCAGCGATTTGTGCTGCTTTACGTCACCCGAGATTTATCAAGCCACACAGGGCCACGCAATGTGTCGTTGCGTGGCTTGATAATTCTAACTCAAGAGTTGCAGCGCTCTTGTGCCTCATTGCATGCTGCAAGGGCGGCACAACTCTTTGATAAATTCTGCACTGAGCGCGTAAATATCCCAATGCTTCCCACCACCAACAGTATATTGTTTTCTTTTCTTTTTTACTCTTTCATACACAGAATATTCTAGCCGGTGAATTTTTTTAGGGAAAGGAATAAGCAGTAAGGATACAGTACCACCACCACCTGCTTTGAAATTATAACAGCCTTGGAATGATCTGCTACTCGTACAACACCGTTCTATTAACCCACACCCCAATAGCATCTGCACCTAAGTAATTTGTATGAGCATTATTCTCTTGACTATTGTTGGCAGCTCTCCTCATACCAGTTTCTTTCAGGAATTCGTATTTAATGAGAAGACTAAACGCCAAGGGTTGATTCAGAAGTGCAATTCACAAAAAAGTCTAAGAATTCTGAGATTTATTCTCCAGTTTGAATGTACTTTATTGGAATTTACAGACATGCCCACAAGTTTGTCTGGAAAGCTGCTTTTTTGTCCTATTCTGGGAAAGTCATGTGCCTTTTTTCTGAAGAAGGGATTTCCACAATGTGGAATTGCACACATTGTGCAAGTCTGCATTGAGGAAGCCACCATCTATGTGCAATTGCACATTTGTTTTCCTTTGTATGGTCTGACTTCATAGCCCAGCTGTTGCCAAACATTTATGTGGGAACCACCAGGAGAGGGGCTTTGGCTCTATCCACATGTTGGAAGTAGGAATACATGTTTTCATTGGGCAGAAGTTGTGTGCTTCCACAAAAAGGTGCTTACCCTCCACACAGTCTGATCATTTTGTTTACCTATCCAGTTGACTGAGCTTAAACTTTCAGGGGCACACAGAAGACATTATAATGCTATTAAAGTGTCTTAGATAATTAGATAATTTATGGTGCTTTGATCCTGCAGCAGCGCAGATGGGATCAGAGCAGTCATTAACGTACATGGCTTTATGGTGCATTCATAAACCAGATTTCTTGGCATTGAAAAAGCTTGTTTCTTCTTTCTGCAAGGAGAAACGTCTTTCCCACACCCCCATAAGGATTGAGTGTGCTTCCTATCCTTTCCAACTGTAGAAACAAGTTGATTTACTTTAGCCCTTTGCAAGAGCTACCCTGTGACTACTTTACAGAATTGGTGAAAGCGCCAAAATCCACAAATATGTGGAGGTTCACAAACTCACACGGCTAACCTTGCTTCAGGGCGCTGGCTACCCGCCCCGTGAAATTGATTCAAACCTGCTAGAAATACTTTACGAATGTGTAGCAGTTGTAAGTCAATCCGTTGTTGGCTTTACACATATCTTTATAGATGAACATGCCATTGTGAATTGGCCTCCAAAGTTTAATTCGATTACCTAACGTTGACTAAAAGCTCTTAGAGAAATAGTGTTAGCACATAGACCCTAACTGAAACTCAACAATTTAATATGGTCTTGATAAACTCTAATGAAAGTTAATGTCTAACTTTTGAATTATATCCAGATGAAGTAATATTAATTTTGATGTCGTTCTAACCAAATGCTTTACTAGCGCTCCTATAAATCTTGTACCATATATCAATCTCTCTAGTCTAAGTAAAGCGGTCTCATTCCAGAATTTTCTCGAGCCATAAAAATGGAATATGAGAAATATACATCTATATCTATCTATATATAGGTAGGAAAATAAAGTTTAGTATACCTGAACTCTTTTAGTGAGGGTAATTTTGACATTCTCTGTTTTTTAGAAAGAAGATATTTTCTTGCCTAACCATCAAGTGTGCCTCTGCTAGATTTGTGTATTACAAGTATGGCTTTTGGATGACAGGGGCTGGAGAGGTGCAGCGGCTCCAGAAGTCTCATCGGTCAGGGCTGGTCTGAATAGACCTGGTATTGCATTTAGAGTAGTGAGAGGAGATTTCCTTGCACCTGAATGGGCCTGGTCTGCCTTGCACAATGCCGTCTCCACCCCCTAACAGGAAGCTGCACCAGTGAGGACAGAAACTGGTTTTGGCTGGATACAGACACTATCTGCCTTCAGAGAACAACGGATTTGGTGGTATAAATATTGGGGCCCAGGCCCCAGAACATTATAACTCTTTTGGACCAAGAAGACTCCCAAGAAGAATTGCTGGAGAAGCTGTGAGGAGGAACTACCACTTTGCTGTGTGATTTGCTGTGTTGGCCTGCAGTGCCTGCTTCTGTCTTGGGCAGTGAAAGGACTGGACTTGAACTTTCTGCAATCTCTTTCTGTGAGTTTCTCCAAGGGCTTGAGGTAGGGATTGCCACCTGTTGAAGAAGTCTCAGGAACAGCAAAGACTTCAAGTTCTTCTGCCCTCAGCAATGGGTTTTGTGATGCAACAGAAGAAAAAGCAACCACTAACTCCACTGCCGACTCCGTGTCCTGAAGGCAATGCAGAGGGCACCGCCGCACCACAACCCTGGTCTCACTGATGACGCCTGCTGATGCTGCCACAGAGCCACTGCTTGCACCACGACCTGTGGGCACCGCACACCGCACCAAATCGTTTCACATCATCACCTTGGTATCCCCGACGACGACACTTCATGCCGACATCGAAGCCACTGCTTGCAGTGTGGTTTGAGGGCACTGCTCGTAAATTTACATGACGCACGTCCTCATCCCGCGACGCAGCCTTGGCCTACCGACGCTAGTGCTATCAACTCTAGTCATCAGCCAACTACAGCTCCTCAGCAACGACGCTGCTTACACTGCGACCTGCCAGCACCACAATGAGCACCGCATGCCGCAGCGCTGCAGTTCACACCGCATCACCCAACACCTGCTGCTCTCCCGACTTAAACCGCAAGGAGCTTGATCTGCAACGCGTGTGACTTCAAGGAGCCGACAACTCCTGCACCGACTTCCCAAACCGACGCCTGCAAACACGTGCTTTTGGAGCTCAACTTGAGGACGCCGATACCCTACATTTCCAAAGGTACTGTTTTGCAGGTCGCCCCAACACCGTACCTGGCCCGCGACGACGTGAACAGCCAGAACTATTTGGATTGTGTTGTTCATGACACCGGGATAGCCCCAGATGGAGCTATCAACTTTAAGGAACTGTTTTATAAGGTTATTTGTAGCAACTGATGATTTCTAAGTACTGTATTGTGAATTTGTTTCGTTTTTGGTCTTGTCTTAAGTATATAAAAATGGTGGATATTTTTTTAAACTGGTGTGGTGTCCTTTTGTAGTGCTTACACTTTGTTACTGTTGGGTATATGCGGATGCTTTACACACTCCCTCTAAAATAAGCCTGACTGCTCATGCCAAGCTACCAAGGCGTTGACCAGGGGTTATTTTAGGAGTGTAACTCCCTTATCCTGAATGAGAAGAAGGGTTCCTATTTGGACAAAGGTACAAGCCCTTGCCAATTAGAGACCCCCATTTCTAACATATATATATATATGCATGGAGGAATCCACAATAAGGTTCCAAGCAAGGGGATATACTAATAGAGTCCTGACCAAAGAGGCCAACTAAGCCAAAAAAAGAAACCAGGGTATCTTTGCTATTTCAGTACAGTGAAGGAAGTACTAAAGAAGCCACAAGCACAGTATCAGAATTAAGAGAAGACAACAATTCGGCTAGACTTATACCTAAATTCAGTGGTGAACAAAGACAGATAAAAGTCATTATCAAGAGAAACTGGCCCATTGTACTGACTGGTGCTGTTTTGGCCCCAAGACTACCTGTGGCACCGTCTATCACATTTAGAAAGGTGCCTTCATTGAGAACGCAGCTAGTGAAAGCCAGTCTGAATTAGCAGTATATGTTCTCTTATGCACTTGTGGCTTAAAATATGTGAAAAGTATTAAGCTGCAAGTGCATGTGAGAATCCTACAGCACTTGAGGGCTATTGTCAATAATGATGTGACAATCCTGTGGCCAGACATTTCAAAGCCGCACATAACAACAAACTTGAATGTCTGAGATACTTTGTGGCTAATGCAGTCCCTACCCTAAGAAGAGGTGGTAATAGAGAAAAACTGCTGCGCCAGCAAAAGATTCGTTTGATTTTAGAGCTGGACAGTAAGACTCCCAACAGGCTGCACAATAAATAAGATTTGCATAATTATTTATAAAAGTAATTGAACTCACTGAACATTTATCTAGTATCTGAGTAAGTTATCTAGTGTTTTCTGATATTTATACAATTTACTCCATTATAATCCCAACGCGTATTTTAGCTTAATTTATGAAACACAAAAACATTTTTATAAAATAATAAAAAACCTTTGTTTAAAAAAATAAATATCAAAAATCCACCATAGCGTGACACACATATTTGCACTAATTTTGCACATTAGCACTTTTATAACTAATTTGCACTTTAAGATTTAGTAAGCACAATAACACTTTATTTTATCAGACATTATGTTTACAAAGTATATTGCTGATTAAGTCTTACCATTTAACCAGCCTTTTTCAAGTTCAAGTAATATTTCTTTTAATTAAACATAGGTAGTTTGCTTTATCATTATATGAGATAAGCATATCAAAGTATGATGATTAATGCATTCATGCGGATATGATTCAAGTAGTCAAATCCTAGCACTAAGGAGATTGAATGGATCACTGAAATAATATCGAGGGACAAAATATCGACTTGCAAAAATATCGTGGACAAAATATCGACAGTCAAAATATCGAGTTTGTATCTACAAACAGGTAAGTACAAAAATATCGAGTACAAAATATCGTTTACAATAATATAGTTGTAAAAAATATCGACTTTATTAAAAACAGTGTTAAATTAAATTAATATTAAAATTTAATTACTAAAATATACTTAAAAATACTTACATTAACTTATAATAATTAAATAATAAATGAAAATAATAAAAAAAAATTTTTACAATCTTATTTGTTAAAACATATATATATAGTAACATACTATAATTAAATAAGATACTATTATATCACCGTACGATACCAGAAGTGTAAAAAATACTATTCCCATTCCAAAGAGTGCAAGCGTAGGGAAAGCGTTGGATAGCGTAGGTGTTAAAATTACTATTCCCACTCCAGTGGGTGCAACAGTAGGGAAAACTGACCCTGAACCATAAAAGTACCCCTTTACCCAAAAACCCAAAACTGACCCTGAACCCTAAAAATACCCCTTTACCCAAAAACTGAAAACTGACCCTGAACCCTAAAAATACCCCTTTACCCAAAAACTGAAAACTGACCCTGAACCCTAAAAATACCCCTTTACCCAAAAACTAAAAACTGACCCTGAACCCTAAAAATACCCCTTTACCCAAAAACTGAAAACTGACCCTGAACCCTAAAAATACCCCTTTACCCAAAAACTGAAAACTGACCCTGAACCCTAAAAATACCCCTTTACCCAAAAACTAAAAACTGACCCAGAACCCTAAAAATACTCCTTTACCCAAAATTAATTAATATTATTTAATTACCAATTAATTATTAATTAACAATAACAATAAAGTAAATATATTAGCACATTAGCTGTAATTAATTTAATTTAATGATTAATATTATTTTTTCCCAATTAATTAATTAACAATAACTAAAAATTATATATATATAAATAAATTACTCTAACTAATGTGATTAACTAATTAATATTATTTAATTACCAATTAATTACTAATTACAAATGTGTACAAAATTATACTAATTAATTAACTAATTAATATTAATTAATTACCAATTAATTATTAATTATTATTAAATTACTCCCCACCCTTATCCCCTATTAACCCAACATCCCGCTCCTAAACATTAACTACAATTTATATTACTATTAATAATTTTTTTTATTTTGTTAACCTTTTTTCTACATATTATTGAAATTTTTTACTTTGACTATTTATATATATTTTGTCGATATTTTTGAACTCAATATTTTTTTATCATTATTTTATTCGATATTTTGACCAACGATATTTTTGTTATCGATATTTTATTATTATCGATATTTTTAACTCGATATTTTGTCCATTCGATATTTTGGAGTCGATATTTTGTCTGTGCACCGATTGAATATAGTCTGCACACAAAATTTCAGTTTAAATTATTATGGTTAATAAATGACGTTTTAACTTAATTCATGATATTAACTTTTTAATATATATATTTATTTATGTATATATTTATAGATATATCACAAACATGTACCTAGAATAGAATAACAAGTTGATTTATTTATTGAATTTAATATTAAGGGTGTACAGCCCCCATTTGGGATTGCGCACACTGAGATCTTATACAGCAATTGTTAAACAGTCTGTTCACTATGTTTGTCACACAACGTCACGGGTAGGCGGTGGTATTTATGAAACACGGAAATGCATTGTGATCATTTTATCAAGGTAACGGCTGTTACCGAAACGCGTAATGACTACTGAAGCATGAAATAAAAAGAATCGCGTACCTGAAAGTGGAGTTCATTCCTTCAATTTGCGATCGCACTGAGGAGGAAGTAAAGGAGGGGCGCTGGTTGTGTTCTCGATATATATATATATATATATATATATATATATATATATATATATATATATATATATATATATATATATATATATACATATATATATATATATATATATATATATATATATATATATATATATATATATATATATAAAAGCCCTTCAAAAACATTGGCAAGTTCTACTTCTGGATGACACCTTAAAAGAGACTTTGACGGTACATCCAAGTATCACATATCGAAAGACTTCCTCCCTAAGGGACATCTTGACACAAAGTCATTTGGAACTATGGGAAGGGAGCAAACAGACGTGGCTAACTACACCAGGTTTTTGGAGATGCTATAAGTGCAAGGCCTGTGAGCACGGAATAAACATCAAAGACTATAGATTGCAAAACGGCAAAACAGAAAAAATTCAGGACCACATTACATGTGATTCAAAGTGTGTGGTCTATAGATTACAATGACCTTGCGGCAAGTTTTATATCGGGAGCACTGTAAACAAACTGAAACTAAGAATACTTCAACACTTGAGGGCCATTAAGAACAAGGACCCATGGTACCCGATGGCCACACACTTTGCCACATATAATCAGAGCAATCCCGCCCTACTAAAATACTCAGGGATCAAGTTGAGTAAAATCTCGGAAAGAGGCGGGGATCAAACTGTACAACTAAGACGACTTGAATCAACGATGATATTAAGTATATTAAGTATGGGAACTGAGGTGCCGTTTGGGCACAATCTGGATGCCGAACTACATATACATCTATAGATAGAAATTGATGGAATATGAACTATGGGATTGAATTCTTTACTAGAGAGTTTTGATGATCAATGTACATAATGTACATGATGATTTATGTAAAAAAGATGTGTAGGATACTGGATACAGCACATACCAGAAACCAAACCTTAGTTTAATTAACCCCACTTCTTCTAAATACAGGATATAATCAGGGAAGGAAAAAAATAACACAATATAGTGCGTAGAAGGAATTAAGGGATATGGAACTGTTTGATATAGTACTTTACAGATATCATGTTCATACACATCCCCGAAATCAAGCACAATTGGCCATACAATCCAAAATTAATTGAATATGACATAATTGTAAATAGAAGATCTGAATATCGGTTATAATTTGGAATGTTGTACATGTACCTATGAACATTTGATTTGGCTAAGCATTGGAAACATTGGAAACAAAGAGTTAGAAATCAACTATACCTGATAAAAGAATGTTATCTTACTGGAAAGAGTGAAAAATGCAATTAGTTTAAGTTTAAAAACTCTACTGTATGATTTACACTGTATATAGTAAAGGGTGGGAAAATGAGTATCATGATTAGACAATCATATCATTGTAAATACTTTATTTTGTTTTAGGATGGCCTGTTTAAAATGAGTACTTCATGATAATTGAAAAATACAAAAAAAATACACTGTACAGGGTTGAAAGTCTAGATGACCATGGAAAGGGAAGAGGGTACTTACACATAGCACTATATTTAAATCAGGTCTAGACCTAGGGACTCTATGGTCCAGTTGAAGGCAAGGAGCCGAAACGCGTAGACCGTCCATTTTTTGATGCACTTTTGCTTTGCACATGGTGTGTAAATAAAATAAGTGAGAAGCTACCTGTTGCTGTGCCGTGTCTTCGTCTGCGGGAATCGTGGGGAGAAGAAGCTGATGCAATATATATATATATATATATATATTAATGATTTAGATTCTAATAATGTTTGGTTGATAAATTCTCATAGTTAATTCTATTAATTTTGTAAATAAGACAGGTTGAAATGTTGAAAGAGGAGAACGACGCGGAAAATGCTATCATGTCCTAACAGTCTATATGTACAATATTTTCAATTGAACTAATGTATTTTCTTTCCATTTTTTCTTTCTTTCCCTATAGTGCTAGACCTCGTCTTGATAAAGAAGCAACAAACCACTAGTAGTGAATACTGTTATGAGCACCACTGCTACACAAGAAATTACTAAGTACGACTATGAGCACGGGATAGAATATTTTGGGAAATTATTAATTCATGGCTAGTTCAATTCACTGCCTTTATTTTAGACCAGACACAGACTATAGCTATTCACTGTCTTATATAGACTCATGAGATTGAGATTGACTTATATGAAGGTATGATACAATGGGCACTAGACCCAAGTGACTGAATTTTCAATCAACGCTTTTTACCCCCCGTTGATTTAGATCTGATCGAATCGATGTGTAATTTGCCACTCTTTCTCAACTCTCTTATATACAACGACTATATTTCTCTCGTTTCCTCCCTTTCTCCAAACCTGTCTCCTCATTGGAAGCATATGGGTACTATACCTCAATGCGCTTTGTGCGCTTTTTTTCTTCTGATTTAAAAATTGATTTACCATTAACAATGATTTAAAACCAAATATTCGGGAAATGTGCATTATTGTAACCCTAAACAGTTTTGTTTTGCTTTAGAAATTGCACTTTTAAGTAAAGTTTCCGTGTGATGTTTGTAAACACGGAAAACTTTCTTCCCTTTCTATGATTTTTTCACTATTTAAATGAGGTCCAAAGAAATGGTGGTCATGTGACCAAGAGCCCGTGAGCTCGAAACGCGTCGTTTATGCCCTAAATAAACAACTTTTTCGGTACCTGGTGGTGTGGCTCGTCATCCTTTTCCTGAATCGAAAGGAGTCCATGGATATATATATATATATATATATATATATATATATGTATATATATATATATATATATACTGCAGGAATACAAGTCCCACAAGGCACGGCGCCCATCCAGGGGCGTGTCATGAACATAAATGAGGGCTTTTTCCTGCTACTTCCTGAATACTTAATTCGTCCTCCTCTGAAGAAGAAGGCAGCCGCCTTCGAAACGCGTCAGGACTCACGACGAATCAGGCTGGCATCACGAACCCTGTTCCTGTGTTCTTCAAGCTACCTAGCTTTGATTGTGGGAATAAAGCCTTGAACAGAAGCCCCGCGAGTGTGGTTGGTGTCTTTACACTTCGAGCGCACATTTCTGAAAGGTCCCATCACCTTTCTTCTCCGCACCCGCCTGAGAAGAGTGCACGACGTTTTGATGGGGAAAGGAGCGTGGTAGTAAAACTGCATCACGTCAGAGCACCGCCAAACAGCGAGATGGAGAGAGCCCGTAATGGTGAGCATCCAGCTTGAGGGGAGATGAATCTCGCTTTTCCCCCTGCTCTCACACCATGACGCTGCCCGGCTGGCGAGGGGTCTCCAGTCCAGGGCTGCTTCCCACAATGGGGAATTCCGGACTCGGACGCTATACAGCGACAAAGCATCACTGCAGGAATACAAGTCCCACAAGGCACGGCGCCCATCCAGGGGCGTGTCATGAACATAAATGAGGGCTTTTTCCTGCTACTTCCTGAATACTTAATTCGTCCTCCTCTGAAGAAGAAGGCAGCCGCCTTCGAAACGCGTCAGGACTCACGACGAATCAGGCTGGCATCACGAACCCTGTTCCTGTGTTCTTCAAGCTACCTAGCTTTGATTGTGGGAATAAAGCCTTGAACAGAAGCCCCGCGAGTGTGGTTGGTGTCTTTACACTTCGAGCGCACATTTCTGAAAGGTCCCATCACCTTTGTTCTCCGCACCCGCCTGAGAAGAGTGCACGACGTTTTGATGGGGAAAGGAGCGTGGTAGTAAAACTGCATCACGTCAGAGCACCGCCAAACAGCGAGATGGAGAGAGCCCGTAATGGTGAGCATCCAGCTTGAGGGGAGATGAATCTCGCTTTTCCCCCTGCTCTCACACCATGACGCTGCCCGGCTGGCGAGGGGTCTCCAGTCCAGGGCTGCTTCCCACAATGGGGAATTCCGGACTCGGACGCTATACAGCGACAAAGCATCACTGTAGGAATACAAGTCCCACAAGGCACGGCGCCCATCCAGGGGCGTGTCATGAACATAAATGAGGGCTTTTTCCTGCTACTTCCTGAATACTTAATTCGTCCTCCTCTGAAGAAGAAGGCAGCCGCCTTCGAAACGCGTCAGGACTCACGACGAATCAGGCTGGCATCACGAACCCTGTTCCTGTGTTCTTCAAGCTACCTAGCTTTGATTGTGGGAATAAAGCCTTGAACAGAAGCCCCGCGAGTGTGGTTGGTGTCTTTACACTTCGAGCGCACATTTCTGAAAGGTCCCATCACCTTTCTTCTCCGCACCCGCCTGAGAAGAGTGCACAACGTTTTGATGGGGAAAGGAGCGTGGTAGTAAAACTGCATCACGTCAGAGCACCGCCAAACAGCGAGATGGAGAGAGCCCGTAATGGTGAGCATCCAGCTTGAGGGGAGATGAATCTCGCTTTTCCCCCTGCTCTCACACCATGACGCTGCCCGGCTGGCGAGGGGTCTCCAGTCCAGGGCTGCTTCCCACAATGGGGAATTCCGGACTCGGACGCTATACAGCGACAAAGCATCACTGCAGGAATACAAGTCCCACAAGGCACGGCGCCCATCCAGGGGCGTGTCATGAACATAAATGAGGGCTTTTTCCTGCTACTTCCTGAATACTTAATTCGTCCTCCTCTGAAGAAGAAGGCAGCCGCCTTCGAAACGCGTCAGGACTCACGACGAATCAGGCTGGCATCACGAACCCTGTTCCTGTGTTCTTCAAGCTACCTAGCTTTGATTGTGGGAATAAAGCCTTGAACAGAAGCCCCGCGAGTGTGGTTGGTGTCTTTACACTTCGAGCGCACATATATATATATATATATATATATATATATATATATATATATATATATATATGCTCCCAGTATTGGCTCCGGTTTGGCAGACCCCTGGCGCTGCTTCTCTTCGGTGTGTGATCCTCGGCTGAGCCCAGCCTTAATTAATTGTAACACAACTCTCCTTCGAGGAAGGAGAAATGAACACGCACTCACGGTGTCAGCATAGTTTCCTTCCGATTTTATTTACCAAATGGCATTTCAGTCTTTCAGTAAAAGCACCGACGCGTTTCGCTGTGTACACACAGCTTTCTCACGGTCAATACAAACAAACAATAGTGAGCCCCTCCTATATCAATAGGGTGTCGCCAGAAAACATTTACAAAAACGTCACTTCCCTTGTTAGTGCTGGAGGTGATGTGGGAGTTGTAGTTCATGTTTTGATTTTAGACTTGTTACGTTTTAATTGCTGTACATTAAGCACATGGATGTGGGTTATGTTGTCACACTTTTAAACATCAAGTAAACAATTATTTCAAAAGCGCATGGTCTTTTGTTTCTAACCATCCTTAGGCGTTTCACATAGTGCTTAAAATGTGAGCCTTGATAAGCCATTAAACATTCCTGCCCTCTAGTGGGCAATTCGAATATAGTGGTTTTTACTTTTAATGCCCTCCAGTGGGCATACATGCATATTGTGCAATTATTCCTTGTACCATTTGATTCTGTGACCCACATGGAAACTATCACGTAAACCCATTTACTCTTAGTCTCGTGAATCACAATCCCACTTATATTTCACAACCAACTGAGTATTACTGTTCATTCTGTCTATATTTGAAACAAAGGATCAAAGTTCATAGTGAAGACATAAATTTCATAGATGCACATAAAGTTCTTCACTTTGGTTGAGACCTGTCGGAGCCATTGTCCTGAAATTTAAAATTTGTCGTGACTCCCGGCATCTTAGAATTTTTTCTCGATCCCCCCCTCTGTCATGTGGGAGGACTGTTTCCAAGGCATAGAATTTGAGTAGTGTCCAATCTGCATTATGTAATTGTTCCATGTGTTTCGCCACAGCGTTATTGCGGTCTTTATTAACTGTCGCTCTCACATGTTCCAGAATTCTTTTTTTTAATTCCTTTTTAGTGCTTCCGATATATTTGAGTGCACACGGGCATTCTATCACGTATACCACATGAGTACTTACACAGTTTATTAGTTCTTTTATTCTCCATGTTTTATTATTCGGCATTGTCACTTCCTTTTTGTTCACCGCTATTTGACACACCTTGCAGTGTTGACATTTAATAAAACCTTTTGTTTTCATCCACTGAATGCCTTTCTTTTTTTTGGTGTTGTCTATGTAATGGCTTTGTATCAGTCTGTCTTTGAGGTTTCTTGCTCTCCTGTATGTTATTTCCGGGTGCTTGCCCACTATTTTGCTTGTAACAGGATCCAATTGTAACAATTTCCAATTCTTCCTGATGATTGTCACAATTTGTTTCGATTCCCTTGTGTAGTCCAGAATCAATCGTATTTTTCTGTCATCAGTTTGATCGTTCTGTTCAGTGTTTTTCTTTTTGGATGTGAGTGTTTCCCTTCTGATTTTGTTGTTTGCTCTACTCCAGCATCTTTCAATGATTTTCTTGTTATATCCTCTGTTTTTGAACCTGTGTGCCATTTATATATATATATACATATATTTATTTATATATATCTATATATATCTATATATATATATATATATATGAAAATTCACAAGTTTGCCCATAAGCAAAACCGCGCACTCAAGGAGATGCAGTCAGAAAGATTTATTTCCGGATAACGCTACACGTTTCGACACCCCACGGTGTCTTGATCACACGATAACCTCTCCCAACTTTCCCACATGTTAAATACACAGCAAGGTTCATGAGCAGTAAACACAAATGAGGTATGTATTCGTAGAATTATACATGAAAACAGTCGGCCATATTGGAGTAGTACTTTCCCCTAAATACATGGCTATGTATTGAATGACCATACAACTGTAACTGAAATTGTGTTGCAAATATAAACATCAATATACAAGGGAATTACAAGTATATGTAATATACCTCCAACCTGCGACATGATTGTAAGAACAATTTTGAACACTTGTCCTTCCAATTCAGGTTACTACAGTTCATCAAATAATACCTGCGAAATTAACTAGTCGCGTTACAACACACTATTACTAGAAATGGAAGGTATGTGATACACATAATCCGGGCCAAAGTATTATTGTGAAAATTATTAAGCTCCGTGAACATCCATGCCTAATTGGCATAGAAAGAGTCTTCCACGTGAAAAATATATGTATTCGCGGTTTAGTGCCAACAGCTTTGCTCACTGCCGGCAGGGCATGTAATGACTCATAACACGATTAACCAATACACTCAGTGCCAAATAAAGTTGCAGGAGTGTGATTTAACACACAACCAAAAAGTTTTCATTCTAGAAGTAATGTAATGACTCATATCAGGATTAAAAAACAATCTGCGACACTTGAGATAAGTGTCGTCTCTCTGGGCACAACCAATTAGACGTAGAAACGTTCTGAAGAATTGTAATCAAACTTCAAGAAATGGTAGTTTCCATCATCGTTTATTCCATGTTATATCCACAGGAAATAATTCAAGTATTTAGCCAATTGTTAGTTTGACATCCTTAAACTTCCCATATGTACACAGGATTCATTGAGGATTCACCCAATGCATTTCAGACTAATATATAGTCCCTCATCAGGGGTAGTCTGAAAATAATGTAAACAAAAAATATATGAACGATCATTGCAAGTATCAAGTTGCACAAACACGTTAAAATATCTGATAATAACTAGCACACTGTATAGTAATAACAAGTTCAGCCAATATAACGTGTCAAATGGAATGAGAAATACATAAAGTTCCAAAGTGGGCAGTGTAAAGCAGAATAAAGAAACGCCACGACGTGGTATAAAAGTAGTTAAAAAACAATTAACATAAACCGGCAAGCAGAGTGTGCCATGAGTATACCATATTAGCCCGGGATGTTTTGAAACAAGTGTTACCAAGTGAGAAACAGAATAATAATACAAGAGGTGAGAGTAAGTTTAAACAAATGTGGCAGCCGCTGGGAGAAAGTTTCTAAACAAGTAGTGAAACAAACTGACAAATGTATCTAAGTGCGAACGTGGTGCACAAAGTAGCAAAACGTAGTTCAAGAAAAAAGTATTGTGAATCACGAACGGAATGCTCCGTACAACAAGGTGTGATTGGTTAGATGAAAGTGCTGACGGATAACGAACAGAACTTACTTTTAGGACCAAGATAAACAGCATATCAACGCCGTTCAGCCATTGTTGCACCAATGTATTTGTTAATGTTGAAAAAATAGAAAAAGTTCGAAACATGGTGACAAAATGTCAACATAGAAAAGGGACAGAGTTAGTAGCGGCCATCTTGTAATGGTGTGTGGTGAAGAACCAAAGGTTATAAACGAATAAAAGTAAAGGAGTGTGTAAGGACACAGCAAAAATCGAAACAATTATAGTGAAATCTATTGGGTAAGATACATGTGACAAATATAAGTGATATAGGTACGTTGTTTCATAAATAGCACAGAAATTCCATCCGATCATTAAGACCCCATGGTTTGGAGGATTTCAAAAATTTTATCCAATGATTTTCTCTTTGCAAGAGAAAGTTGTTATTGTCCCTGTCATCGCGCTTAGCAACTACTTCTACAGCAGCAAACCGTAGTTGACTGATATTGTGTCTGAGTTCTTTGAAATGAGCAGCTACAGATGATTTAAGATTTCCAGTCCTGATGTTACTTTTGTGCTCATTGATTCTTGTTTTCAGTTTTCGTGAGGTTTTCCCCGTGTAGATCAATCCACAGGGACATTTGATTATGTACACCACGTTCTCAGTATCACATGTGGCATTGAGTTTGAGGTTGATATCGGTGCCTTTCATCGGATGTTTCATGACTGACCTTTTAATAAGATTGTTGCAGTTCTTGCAGTTAAGACAAGGTTGGTTGTCTTTGTAAGAGGTTGAAGTTGCTTGTTTGGGTTTGGTGATGATTTCTTTTAGGTTGTGACCTTTTTGGTATGCGAATAACGGTGGACCTTCAAAAATATGTCTAAAATCAGGTTCAGTGTCTATTATTGGCCAATGTTTAAGAATGGATGCCTTGTATGCGCTGGAATTGACTGAATATTTAGATACGACCACAGGTCTTTTGGTGGCGTCCTTGTTTTTGAATGTCAATGTCTCTTGACGACTCAATTTATCACAACGATTTTTTGCATTTTTGAGGATGGTTTGCGGATAGCCTCTTTGTTCAAATCGTCTGATCATGGTGGTAGCCTGTTGTTCGTATTTGGTGGTCTCAGATACAATCCGTTTTACCCGGAGCAGTTGAGAAAATGGTAAGTGATTTTTCAGAGCTGTTTGGTGGAAGGATTTATAATGTAGTGTATTGTTCTTGTCGGTAGATTTCCTGTACAGGTCAGTTTCAAGATGATCTTTGGCTCGGGTGATTTTGACATCAAGAAAGGTGATTGATTCTTGGTTAAACTCATGAGGGAATTGGATACGATCATTGATGTTATTCAGTTGTAGTAGTGCATTGTTTAGGGATTCACGATCTCCTTGCCACAAGACAAAGATGTCGTCAATGTACCTTAGGAAAATCCTGGCATGTGTCTTCCAGGGATGAACGTTCAGTATATTATTTTCTTCGAAATACATCATGAATGCATTAGCATAGACCGGCGCAGCGCAGTTGCCCATAGAAGTACCGGACAACTGCACAAAATGCTGGCCCTCCCATTGAAAGTAGCTCTGATAAAGCGTGTTGGGGGGTGATATCTCAGGAGCACACCACAACTTGTAACACATTCGACAACTGCGGAGTGCGTAACCCTAACCCTTTTTTTGCATTTACTAACCCTGACCGGGCTACTGCACCCCTTCTCTAACATCATGGCTTCTGACGATATCACAGCACTAACTGATTTAAAAGCTGACACCTTTGCATTTACCACTGATGATATTGACAAAATATATGCTTTGATCCCGGAAGTGTCTGCACATCCTACTTTTAACAAGAAGCAAGGAGAGTTGTATTAAACAATTTTTGTATCTGACAAAAAAAGAAATCAGCCAAAGGCTTCATGCCAGTACTTTAATACGCTACCATCGAGTGCAACGAATTCCGAGGGGTCTCCGAATCCCGCTGAAGCCGCTACTTTGCAAGAACAGCTCCAAATTTGTGGATAGATGGTACGCCATCTTAAATAAATGCTTGTTAGACCTCATACTTCTAATTGTAGACGAACTGTTGAGAGCTCTAGAGGATCTAAATAAGGACATTGAACAATGTAAAAAGGATCTGTCTGACATGTTAACCAAGGATGAGTTATCCAAGATTCTAGAAGACATCACTGCACAATTGGATAAACACACACGTGAAATAAATGAGCATAAGATACGCAAATATCGAAGGGACACTATTGATTACAAATTAGGGGAGGTATACTCCTGGGCTGAGGTTTACACAAAACGCCGTCAAAACGAACCGTACAAAACAAATACTGACAGATCTTTCTCTGAGGATAATACACGGATCAACACCAATAGAACTGGTTCCCAACAACCTTCAACGAGCAGAGAGACAACATCTAGTACTTCCATTTCCGCTGCGGTTCCTTTTTTAGAAGAAGGTTCAGGAGAAAGAGACGACCCCGGAGGAGCCAAAGGAAAAGACAAGGAAAAAGAAAAGGAAACGGAACGAGACACCAGGAGTGCTACAGAGAAGAAGAAAGCAAAGGAACTAAAGAAGAAATGAACCTAGTAATCAGTATCTCTTCACACGTACTCACAGAACAAAAAACATCAGTTTTAAAAAAAGGCACCTCGTTTGTTCTTACCAGCCATACCAACGAACTTGAATTGGAAATAAGTTTATTTAAGTTTATGCGCAACCTACATCTCAGGCACTATTTTGAAAACATCATTCCCCCAACAGAAAGTGAACAAGCTGACCAACTCAAAGGTCTACGCAATAAGAGTACCTTTATTGAACCAATCAGTCACAAGTCATTTGATATTTTTGAAAACCTTGTAAGGAATGATATTGCAGGTTTCAATTACCAACGTAATTCAAAACACACTAACATGATGAACAAAGAATTCGCGACATTGAACAACCTAGCTAAGAATGCTGGGATTACCTATCAATCCGCAGATAAAGGAGGGGCTCTGGTCCTGATGGACACTGACTTTTACCGAGATCAAGTTAATGCACACCTTTCTGATGACAATACATATCAACCCATTCAATACAATCCTACTAAAGAATTTACGGAAGTTCTACTCAACATTTTGTCAGCTGCACTTGAGAATGGCATCATCAATCAGAAGACCCTGAAGTTTTTGACTCCCAAGAATCCTAGAACTCCTAGCATGTACATGCTGCCTAAGATTCATAAGAGCATGTCACAACCTCCATTCAGGCCGATTGTCTCAACTCGCGGAAGCATTCACGAACCCATAGGAAAACTGATAGATAAATATCTTCAACCTTTTATTCAACAGTCACGCACGTATGTCAAGGACACCAGAGATTTCTTGCATCATATCAGCAACATATCCTTTGAAGAAGATGATTCTATCTGGCTATGTTCCATTGATGTAAAATCACTTTACACCAGCATACAGCATGACTTGGGCATGGAAGCTATTGAGAACATGTTATTACATTCTGACTTGGACACTGACTTTCAAATCTTCATAATGCAATTGATGCATTTCACGCTTTATCAGAGCTACTTTCAATGGGAGGGCCAGCATTTTGTGCAGTTGTCCGGTACTTCTATGGGCAACTGCGCTGGTCTATGCTAATGCATTCATGATGTATTTCGAAGAAAATAATATACTGAACGTTCATCCCTGGAAGACACATGCCAGGATTTTCCTAAGGTACATTGACGACATCTTTGTCTTGTGGCAAGGAGATCGTGAATCCCTAAACAATGCACTACTACAACTGAATAACATCAATGATCGTATCCAATTCACTCATGAGTTTAACCAAGAATCAATCACCTTTCTTGATGTCAAAATCACCCGAGCCAAAGATCATCTTGAAACTGACCTGTACAGGAAATCTACCGACAAGAACAATACACTACATTATAAATCCTTCCACCAAACAGCTCTGAAAAATCACTTACCATTTTCTCAACTGCTCCGAGTAAAACGGATTGAATCTGAGACCACTAAATACGAACAACAGGCTACCACCATGATCAGACGATTTGAACAAAGAGGCTATCCGCAAACCATCCTCAAAAATGCAAAAGATCGTTGTGATAAATTGAGTCGTCAAGAGACATTGATATTAAAAAACAAGGACGCCACCAAAATACATGTGGTCGTATCTAAATATTCAGTCAATTCCAGAGCATACAAGGCATCCATTCTTAAACATTGGCCAATAATAGACACTGAACCTGATTTTAGACATATTTTTCAAGGTCCACTGTTATTCGCATACCAAAGAGGTCACAACCTAAAAGAAATCATCACCAAACCCAAACAAGCAACTTCAACCTCTTACAAAGGCAACCAAACTTGTCTTAACAGCAAGAACTGAAACAATCTTATTAAAGGGTCAGTCATGAAACATCCGATGAAAGGCACCGATATCAACGTCAAACTCAATGCCACATGTGATACTGAGAACAAGGTGTACATAATGAAATGTCCCTGTGGATTGATCTACACGGGGAAAACCTCACGAAAACTGAAAACAAGAATCAATGAGCACAAAAGTAACATCAGGACTGGAAATTTCAAAGAACTTAGACACAATATCAGTCAACTACGGTTTGCTGCTGTAGAAGTAGTTGCTAAGCGCGATGACAAAGACAATAACAACTTTCTCTTGCAAAGAGAAAATCATTGGATAAAATTTTTTAAACCCTCCAAACCATGGGGTCTTAATGATCGGATGGAATTTCTGTGCTATTTATGAAGCAACGTACTTATATCACTTATATTTGTCACATGTATCTTACCCAATAGATTTCACTATAATTGTTTCGATTTTTGCTGTGTCCTTACACACTCCTTTACTTTTATTCGTTTATAACCTTTGGTTCTTCACCACACACCATTACAAGATGGCCGCTACTAACTTTGTCCCTTTTCTATGTTAACATTTTGTCACCATGTTTCGAACTTTTTCTATTTCTTCAACACTAACAAACACATTGGTGCAACAATGGCTGAACGGAGTTGATATGCTGTTTATCTTGGTCCTAAAAGTAAGTTCTGTTCGTTATCCGTCAGCACTTTCATCTAACCAATCACACCTTGTTGTACGGTGCATTCCGTTCGTGATTCACAATATTTTTTTTTTTAACTACGTTTTGCTACTTTGTGCGCCACGTTCGCACTTAGATACATTTGTCAGTTTGTTTCACTACTTGTTTAGAAACTTTCTCCCAGCGGCTGCCACATTTGTTTAAACTTACTCTCACCTCTTGTATTAGTATTCTGTTTCTCACTTGGTAACACTTGTTTCGAAACATCCCGGGCTAATATGGTATACTCATGGCACACTCTGCTTGCCGGTTTATGTTAATTGTTTTTTAACTACTTTTATACCATGTTGTGGCGTTTCTTTATTCTGCTTTACACTGCCCACTTTGGAACTTTATGTATTTCTCATTCCATTTGACACGTTATATTGGCTGAACTTGTTATTACTATACAGTGTGCTAGTTATTATCAGATATTTGATTTTAACGTGTTTGTGCAACTTGACACTTGCAATGATCGTTCATATATTTTTTGTTTACATTATTTTCAGACTACCCCTGATGAAGGACTATATATTAGTCCGAAATGCATTGGGTGAATCCTCAATGATTCCTGTGTACATATGGGAAGTTTAAGGATGTCAAACTAACAATTGGCTAAATACTTGAATTATTTCCTGTGGATATAACATGGAATAAACAATGATGGAAACTACCATTTCTTGAAGTTTGATTACAATTCTTCAGAACATTTCTACGTCTAATTGGTTGTGCCCAGAGAGACAACACATATCTCAAGTGTCGCAGACTGTTTTTTGATTACCACACCCTGTTGGGGGGTGATATCTCAGGAGCACACCACAACTTGTAACACATTCGACAACTGCGGAGTGCGTAACCCTAACCCTTTTTTTGCATCTCATAACAGGATTAACCAATACACTCGGTCTAGTGCAAAATGGAGTTGCAGGTGTGTGATTTAACACACAAACAAAAAGTGTTCATTGTAGAAGTAAAGGATTAACTCCCATTGTAAAGGAGATTACATCCTAAGCCGTGCAAGGTGCGGTAAACCATGACTACAATGGAATACTGTGTATCCAATTGCAGTATGAAATAGAGGGAGGCAGTGCCCAAAAGTGAAAGTCTTATCTTAATGTGAGCGAAGTGAGATCTTCCATCCAAATGGAGAAAGGTGGGGCCGTGGTGAAGTGTTAAAAAAATGTGCCGTCCCCCATCCTTATCTCCTGAAAGAAACATATAACAAAAAACAATTAAAATTAGTTAAAACATATACTGGAAGTATATCTGTACAAAATTAAGCTATGCAAGATTATTAAGCAACTTTTCACTATGGAAAGAATCATGGAACTGTATAGTGAACACTCCACAGAAAGAGACACAAATATTCCTCATGCAACATTATTCTGTATGGAGATGAGTTTCCAGCTCTTCGTCCAGGTTGTGGCCTCCCGGGAATCTGGTCTCTAGCTCCATTATCCATCTGGATTCCCTCTTCCTTAGAGCCAATTCCCTGTTGCCCCCCGTCTTCCTATATTAACTTGTTCCACTGCACAGAATCTCAGTAGAGAGTTGTTAGATTGGTGGAACTCCTGGAAGTGTCTGGCAATGGGGTATTTGGCATCTATATTGGTTATAGCTCTAAGATGATCTTGCACCCGTTTTTTGGCCATGCAGGTGGTGCTTCCAACATACCTGGTTTTGCAAGGGAATTCTAGAACGTACATCACATAGTTAGTGTTGCATGTCAAGAATTGTTTGATTTTTCTACGTTCCTGAGTACCTGGGATTACAATGTCTTTGACCATGAAACTAGCTCTGCATGCCCTGCAGTGTCCACAGGGATAGAAGCCCTTAAGCCCCTAAATGTGTTGTTTCTTGGTCTCGGTGATATCCCCTTTAACCAAAATATCCCTCAGGTTCCTACCCCTTTTGTATGTGATCTGTGGTCTTTCTGCTATTTGTGGGCATATGATGTTGTCTGCTTGCAAAACTTTCCAGTTGTCCACTGTGATTTTCTGGACTTTACTGGATTCTTGATGAAAGGTAGTGATGAACCTCGTGTTAACTGTGGCAGGGTCATGTCTGGATTTGGGTGTGAGGGTTTCAGATCTCTCTATTTCTTAAACCTTTTTGACAGCTTTGGTTAGGACCCATTCAGGATATCCCCGTTCTCTGAATCTGGTAAGCATGATCTCTTGTTCAGTGTGGAAACCCTCTGTGCTACTGCAGTTTTTTCTTGCCCTCAGGAGCTCCCCGTAAGGTATACTCCATTTTAATGGATCAGGGTGAACGCTGAGGGCATGAAGTAAGCTGTTCCCTGAAGTTTCCTTCCTGTGAAGTTTGGGAATGAGTTGACCATTAGCTACTTCTATAACTGTGTCAAGAAATTCAACACAGTTATTGCTGATGTTATATGACAGATTTATATTGTAGCTGTTTGAGTTCAATTTGTCAATGAATTTCACTGCTTCCTCTTCCGTTCCTCGCCAAATAACAAAAAGATCATCAATATACCTGATCCAAGTTTGAACTTTAGTGAAATCCGCCATCAGGTTAGCCTCTCTCCTGATTTCTTCCTCCCATTTGCCCAAGAATAAATGAGCAAAACTGGGAGAAAAGGCTGACCCCATGGGTGCTCCCCGGGTTTGTTTAAAGAGAGACCCATCAAACATGAAGATGTTATTCCTAAGGCACAATTTCATCATGTCTACAAGCATACCCGTATGGTCACTGAAGCCTATTTCTCTCTGCTTGAGAAAATGATAGCAGGCCTCCATACCCTGAACGTGATCAATTATGGTGTAAAGAGCATTTACATCCATTGTGATGAGCAATTCTCCTTCCATCCATTGAATGTTCTCGATCTTATTGAGAAAATCTGTTGTGTCTCTAGTGTAAGAAGGGCGGAGGCATACATATTCCCTCAGGAAGTGATCAATGTACACCGACAGGTTCTCATTGATGCTTCCTATGGAGGAAATAATAGGTCTCCCAGGTGGTTCTCTAGGATTTTTATGGACCTTCGGAAGAAGGTAGAAAAAGGGCATCTTAGGATAATCTTTTTTGAGGAAACAGAATTCTTGCCAAGAAAGAAGTCCCTCATTTCTCCATTCGAGTAGTTTGTCCCAAGTTTCAGTAATACTTATATTGTATTCTCCAGAGTTGGATTTGCAATAGAAGGCACTCCCCTCTAGTTGTTTAAGTGCTTCTGTGATATACAAATCTCTACCCCACAAGACAATGTTACCCCCTTTGTCTGAGGGCCTCAAGATGATATTTTTGTCATCGGCTAATGAAAAGATAAAATCCATTTGCTCTTTGGAGAGGTTAGTATTCCTTACTCTTGCTCTAGTCTGTTTATGTTTGAGTTTAATCAATTCCTTGGTTACTACTTCATGGAAGGTGTCTATTGGATCATGGGGCAGTGTGGTGAAGAATACTAACTTTGGTTTGAAAGTAGTGCCTGCAGCCCTATCTATTCTCGTCTCTCTTACTCCCACTATTTGGTTGTCCTGTTGACTGTCCCCTATGATATCGCCTAAGGAATATACATCCTGGGACCCTCGCAAACACAGCACCCGGTGCCACTGCACCTGCTTGGCTCTTGTTAGTTATACCCTTGGTCCAACAGATGTTACTCTCCCGAATGCCTATGTCAAAAGGAGCCTTTGTGTCGTGTGTGTGTCTCTGTATCAGCTGTCAGTCTCTCCTCAGGAAAGGTCGCAACATGTCTCCTGAGTGCCCCCGTGCAAGGTGAGCCTCTGAATGCTGTGTGTGCAATGCGCACAGAGTGTATGCACAACTGTGCCAGGGTTGTTAGTTCTGTCTGGGGGCCCAGTATATGGTGTGCATTTCTGCCTTCTGGGCCGCACCAGCGCATATGTCTCATGTGTATGCATTCCTGTGCATGGGATGTTTGGCTCTCAAGTACTACTCAATGTGCTCTGTGCATAGGCTGCCTGCAGTGGCATACCGCAAAAACATGCACCCCCCATATAGAATGGGATAAGCGATTAGTGAGTAGAAATGCTCCCTTTCGGCCCACGTGGCAAATTAATTCACAGCAAATTAATTAAATAGACAGGTGCAGCTGCCAAAGTGAAAGCGGACCGCACTGCAAATAAAAAAAAAAGAATGCTTACGGACTGATGAAGGAGACCGTGTATCGCCACAAGTAAAAGATCCAGTCCTCATGGGAGGCAACGAATGGGGACAGGCAGTAACAAGGAGGGATTAACAAGCCTCATTATCAATCAGAAGCTAGTATTTACCAAAGGACAATGGCACCAGCCAATGAAACATATGGAAGGAGAGTAGGCAAGGCTTCCACAGCATACTCGACTACTGCATGCCTCGCAGAGCGAGCAGCGCACGTGCGCTGCCGCTAGGCTCGCCCTAACAAGTGCAGGAGACATTTGCGAATTTTATCGTGATTTAAAAAAATATGCTTTTTTGATCTGCTGTGCTTCCTCTGGGACCCCAGGGCCAAGGCTAGGGGGTTAGGGTATTCCTACCTTCCCCCTTTTCTTGAGTCCTAAGATGGATGCCAATGTTACCTGATTGAAGTGTTGCCAGCCAATCAGGGCTCTGCAAATCTCACTTTCTGTTTTGGAAAATTTTGGGAAGATTCGCCTAACTGCACCAAAGGTGTAGGGCAGTCAAAAAACGCTTTTGTAGAAACATAACTTTCTCCAGTAGGTACTAAATATAAATGGAATAGAATAACAATATTTCTCCACAATAATCATGAGTTAGTTAGAAATGCAACAGGAGTATGATCATGAAAGTTCAGTTCTATGTAAGGGGTGATAATGGTGATTAAAAAATAATACTGAGTATTCAGGATGAAAATTAATTTTTTAGAATAACTATTATAAGTAACAACAACATCCCCCGTTGTGTAGATATTTCAGATCAGATACCGTTGGGGTACTTGCCTATACAATTAACATTGGCTTATATGGAATATTGCAGATTGATTGCCTATAATTTTAGAAAGAAAGGGTAATGTTCACTGAAATGAAAGTGCTATATGGATAGAAAATATTCATTAAGTTTGAATGAATTGTGAAAGAAAATGACACTGGTAATTTTTAGCACTGTTGCAATATCAACATATGAAGTCTTGCTTCGCTGTTCATGAAAAGTTAATACATATTAAGAACGACATGACGCATGCATGTCATGGGACCAATGCTGATGTATGTCCAAAAAATGTTATGGCAGAAGGCAAATTAACGGTGACAACATGGTGAGCCGGAGGGCTCCCCCGGACATCTCAAGACATCAGGTGAGATATTATGTATGGGTAAGATTGCAGGAGTACTGTCGGAAGGAATGTACAAAGACTGACAGTGGGTTAAACTTAGAGGTGCCATAAAAGTGGGTTATTTTGCAGGAAGGTCGCCACTGTGGGATTCCCCGGGATGTCCGGGATGGCTTCTTGATAGCCTTGCAACACTGTTGAGAGAGGCTGGTCTGGAGGTCTGGGGGGACCTATTTATAGAAGGCTCTTTGCTCCCCTGGGACTCTTTGTTAGTTAGAATAGGGCCGGGTCTCTCTAGATTTAAATACCTACAGATTGCGAGTTGGGCCCACTCACAGAGTTCCGTTAGGGGTAGATACCAACTGGGAGGAGATAGTAGCTTATGGCCTTGATGCTGGACAAACCTCCTGTGAGTAAGGAGATTTCAGTTGGTATAATTTATTACTAGAAGAGGTCGACGGCGATTTCATACTACCAGAGACGTTGTGGATCTCTTCTTTTATTGGTCATGACCTCGAGAATATGTGGTATTCCTCCTTTAAAATCATGTGGGACATTGTGAAGCCGGCTTGGCTCCGCAGGAACCATCTTTTTACCCTACATAGGGCGTACTATTCTCCACAGCGGCTATCGAAATTCTCAACAGACTCTCCTATGGCATGTCCCAAGTGTGGGTTGGTAGCAGCCCCCGACATACATATGTTTTTCGAATGTCCATTGCTGCTCCCCTATTGGGATTCAATTAGTACACTGTTGACCACATCTCTGGGCTTTCAGATCTCAATCAATGCAATGCTTGTAATTTTTGGAACATCATCAGAGGTTCGAGGCCCCTCCAAAAACCTTCTTTTTTATTGTGTATTGTTGGCCAGAAGAGAAATCTGTAGGAAATGGAAAGACCCAGTACCTCCTATACTGTTAGACTGGCGTATCTTAGTCCTGCAAACCTCCAAAATCGACCTAGCAAGATCTTGCAATCCTGATAAACGCAACTTTTGGCTCCTTTTGAATTGGGGTTAGTTGGTATTTGACCGTGGGTTCCCACCCCCATCCACTGTCCTATGATTAAGCTGCTTGGTCCGCTCCTTTCCTCGACATACCCAATACCATGCCCCCCCCCCTCGCAATGGGTAAATGTAAATGTAAATGTACAGGAATTTATATAGCGCAAATCACAGAGCGGTTTCTAAGCGCTTGCTTAGGGAACCCGTCCTGGTATTCCCCTGTGAGATAACCCCAGCAGGGTATCCGCAAGGTGAAAGCCAGGCGTCCCGCCGCGAGGGGCCGTTGTGGAGATTAAGCAAGCTATTGCCCAGAGTCGCAGAGTGTGAACCCGTGAATCGAGTAGGCACCGGAGCGAGAATTGTCGAGTCCATGGACATTTTTTAGGACTCAAGACCCCGCAGAGCCGGGAATTGAACCCTGGTCCTGGGCTGACCTCTGCTTCCAGGTCTGCCTCCTCTAACCAGTGAGCCACACTTCTCCACTATTGAACTGCAGCAACATCGCCCTTCTATAGTCATCATACTGTGGCGCTTCTCGGAGGGGTGTGATAATACTATGTGTCAACACCGACTTAGTTGGCTGACGGCACTTCCAGTTTACCTGCAACAGTATATTCCTCTCTCCTAGTGCTTCTATGCGATATACCAAGGGCGAAAATGAGGACACAAAAAAAAAAGACTGACAGTCTAAGTTAATAACAGAGGTGCCAAGATGTCTGCAAAAAATGCTACATGAGAGAGAAGAGGCTGCGAGGCAGATTTTCAGTGAAGAAAGTCTGACAAGTGCAGGTCGCAAAATACCTGGCAATAAAGGGGCATATTACCAAGCAATAGCGATAATTATCGCTATTGCTTGGTTAGAGACAAACATTTACCGCAGCGCTGCGGCGATTTTTACTGCAAATAAACCTTGGTATTACCAAGGTTTAACGCAAATGCGGTAAAAATCGCCGCAAAGCATGAATATCGCTGAAAAGTCAGCGATATTCATGCATTACCGAGCTAATGCTCTTAGCCATGTTATCCACCTCCCATTGGATAACATGGCTAAGAACTGCTCAGGGCAGGTGTTAGCTTTTGGAGATATTCCCGCTTAGCGCGAATATCTCCAAAAGTTGGTAATAGGAGATAGCGATGTTAGCGACTGTTTTCAGTCTCTAACATCTTGGCACGCCCACTTTGCATGTCATTAGTGATAAATATCACTGACATGCAAAGTGGGGCTCAAGATGGTCGCTATCTCCTACTAGCTGTCGCTAACTGGTGTTAGCAGCAGCTAGGTAATAGGGAGATAATTTTATCTCCGCTTTCTTGGCTTTTAAAGCCAAAAAAGCGGAGATAAACCCCCTTGATAATATGCCCCTTAGTTTTTAGCCAAGAGACTGATGTATGTTACAAATTAAAAATGTTGGAGAAATTGCAGAGCAATGAACTTAACAAGTGGTGGGTAGTAAAATCCCGAATTAAATACCTGTAGATGGAGACGATCCCCAGAGGCCTGAGAATATTGGTTGCCACAGATTTGAAAATCCAGACCTAGAGAAGTTTATGGAATAGGTGGCCAGTTATTTGAAAGCATCTGCAAAACTGGTGCAAATTTTAATAAAATATGTGGACAAGGACAGGCAGCGCATATTGCAGCAAATAGAGTAACTGGAAGCAGATTTTGGCACTCAGCAACAGTAGGATGTTACTGTAAAACATCGGGCTTAGATGGAAGTATACCTAAAAAAAACATGAATAATCCATAAAACAAAGAAAGGTGCCAAAGTTTACCTGGGACAAAATTAACTAGGAGCGTAGTCAAATATTTACATCTGCCAGAAGATTTGAACGCTTTTGAAGGCAATGACAAGTAGAATGTGATAGAAAACAACAGCAAAGCCGTCAAGGTGACACAGAAACTGAAATGAGTTCAGAATTTGAAACTGACAATAATGAGCCCGGTCAAGTAAAGGGATCAAATGAAAATGAGCTGGATTTTTTGTGATGAGATCAGCGGCAAACTTTGAAACTGAGGAACGCAAGGCCTCAATAGCTGAAAGAAGTAGAGACAGGAGGAGAAAACAGTGAAAATTACTCAGGGAAACAAAACAGAAACAACAAGAAATCATGGAGGCCATAATAAATGGAAATGACAGCAATAAAGGAAGTTCAATTGTTAATCTTACGGATCTTGTTCTAGCAAAAGCAGAAGAACAACTTTTATTATTGGGACTGTCTTTTTGTCCAGAGCGTCCATTAGATTATGTACAGGCAAGGATTGATGCCTTTAAATCTGTGAGGAAATTAAAGCTGTGAAAAGTGCAAACACTTAATAGCAAACCGAGCAATAGACCTAGTATTGAAAGAGAAGTGCTGGGGGCTACAGCAGCCATCACAACCATTGCAGATTTGTCGCTACTGAGAACTTTGAGACAACTGCAAAGTGAAAATGAACAATCCAATATCCAGTTGTCAAAACTTGACCTCATACAGGAACATGATATGGAGGTATCAGGGCAGCATCTACTCCCTTTCGACCACACTCAAGAACCATGCCAACTAACACAAGAGACTCAATCAACAGCTTCCATGATTTAATAACGGAAGGAATAAAGAAGCTACGCAAGGAAGTAAATTCAAGAAATGGGAAAACGATTGCTGCTATGTTGAAATATGAGATTTTAGTAGCAAATTATGAAAAAACAAGCATATTGTAGTAAGAATCTCCGATAAAGGAGGTAACATTGTTCTGTGGCCAATGAATATGTATATGCAAGAAGCTCTGAAACAACTAAGCCAGAGTGATTGCTACATGAAGTATAAACAGAACGTACAGGTTAAAGCCCAGTTACAGTATAAGCAGGAGCTTGAAAGTACAATGAATGATGAATGATGGCCTTATATCATAAGATGAATATCAGTTCCTGTGAAATGACAACCCTAGGATCTTCTTTTTGTATTTAATCCCTAAAATTCATAAGAACACACTTACCTCACCCGGGCATCCAATAATAAAGGCAATGGAAGCATGATGGAGAACACATCTAAATATATTGATTCTTTCTCCAACAATATGTGAAAAATTACTCATCATATGCAAACGACAGTGGGGACTTTCTGAGGCTGATATATTATATTCCTATGGAAAGTGATTATGTGCTAATTGCTATGGATGTTACAGCGTTGTACACTAGTATTTCACACATAGATGGGTTGAGAACTATGTATCATTTTCTTCAAAGCAGACCAGTTACCCTTCATAATCACACTTAGATGTTATTGACCATGGCTAAGAGATGTTTAAAGGGTACTTTCTTCATGTTTGGAGGAGAATTGTACCAACCAAAAGCATGGAATGGCAATGGGCACCTGTTTCACACCCAGTTATGCATGTTTGCATGTGGGCTGGTGGGAGGAACAGGAGCTCCACAAGGAGCATGAAGAAACATGGGCAGAACACATAATTTGGATCAGATTTATAGCTGATTATATTGTGTTGTGGAAAGGGTCTTTTGACTCGGTGAAGCAATTTGTAAGAAATCTAACCATCAATGATTTGAATTTAATTTTTACATACAATATAAGCACATCTATGGAAATATTTCTTGACATTGAGGTATATGTGCATGAAGGGAAATTGTAAACGAGATTGCATAGGAAAGACACTGCAGGAAACAGAACACTTCATGCCTCCAGTTTTCATCCTACTCACACGAAGATGGGTATACCATACCGTGAAATGACACGTGCTAGAAGAAATTGTAGCATGGATCATGACTTGAGAAAATGTCAAGATGTAATGTTGAGTTGGGTTGAACAAGGGGGATATTGTTCTACAATTGTGAAGGCAGCACGATGGCGGCCAATAGAAGGATGAGGCAAATAATTTTTTTCTCCAAAACAAATACAATGAAAACGAAGAAAGTGCAGGCAGAAATTAGATTTATAACCCATTTCAAAAGTCAGAAAAAAGAACTAGAAGCACTAATGAGAAAAACTGGCATGTGGTCAGATCAGATCCAGTAATAGGCAAATTGATGCCAAAATGTCCCTTAATTACATAGAGGAGGGTTCCATCAATGAAGGATGCAGTTATGCTAAGTAGTAGAGACACGACATGAGCAAAGTTGGTTACGATCCCAACCGGGTTTTAGAAAATGTTCACGCTGTGGGGTCTGCAGTATAGGCCAAATTACCATGACATATTTGACACTTTTTAATACAAAAGCAATAAAACTTTAGGGAGCATATAACTGCAAAACAGAATTTGCAGTGTACTTGTTAAACGTGCACTTGTAACTTAAGGTACGTGGGAGGCACTACATTACCAGTCCACAAAAGAATGCTACAGCACGTGAGGGCACTCACAAATAGTAACCATACATATACGATGGCACGCCACTGTGAAATGTTTAATCTGAAAGACCCGAAACAAATCAAGTATTTTGTCATTGATTCTGTACCTGCAAGTAGAAGAGGGGGCGACTGTACTAAACTGTTGAGAGACTGGAGATGAGGTATATCATCAATTTGGATTACAAAATATCAAACAGTTTGAATTTACGATGTGAAACTACATTCAAGTCTCTAAAAATGAAGAGATTAGGAATGGGTTAGTTATGGGTGACGTATAAGATAATATAACTTTTCTACCTCATCCTTTTTGACAAGTCAACTTCTTTCTTTTTTTGTCCCCATTTTCTTGTCTTTCTTTTTCTTTCCTTTCCCCTGTTTTAGGTTGTGATAGATACATGATTTTCAATGAAAAAATACAGTAAATAAGATTGTAGACAGGCAGGTAGAATAACAATATCTGAATAATAATAGATAGTGTTGAAGGACATGAAGAGAAGAGGGGAAGACCACTCAGGAACTTGCCAGTAGATATAAATGTATAAATAGTGAAAAGGTAACTCAGATGTGATTTTATTTCTCCACAGTGATCATGAGTTAGTTCGAACTGCAACAGGAATATGATCGGGAAATTTCATTTATATGTAAGGGAGTGATAATAGTGATCAAAAAGAAATAATGTGTATTCAGCACGAAAATGAATTATTAGAATAACTACTATAAGTAACAACATCCCCGTTTAGTAGACATTTGAGATCAGATACCATTGGGGCACTTGTCTATAACAAGTAACATCAGGCTATGTGTAATATTGCAGATTGATTGCCTGTGAATTTAGAAACAAAGGGTAATGTTCACTAAAAACAAAGTGCTATATGTATAGAGAATATTCATTAAGTTTGAATTAAATGTGAAAGAAAATGACAATGGTAATTTTAAATGCTGTTGTAATATTAACAAATGAAGTCTTGCTTCGCTGTTCACAAAAAGTAAATATGTAAAAAAGAGCGTGTGCATGTCATGTGACAAAGGACACATTTACAGCCAAAACATGTTAAGGTGGAAGGCGAAACAACGATTACTTGCATGGGTGTCTGCTTTGTTTCATTTCAAAAGGATTTGAGGGCGATCGTAGGAGCGATATGTGTGTGTGTGTGTGTGTGTGTGTATAGCCCTTAAGAAGGAAGACAAAGTAACTAACATGAATGACACAGGATTATCTCATCCTATAATAGTCAATCACCCATCTTCCTTTTAAACTGATTCCGCAGTTCAAAATATGCACAAGCAGTTCAAGATATAGAAGAATACCAAAATTAATGTGCACAAACAATTCAAGGATTAGTATCAAAGCTGAAGGGAAAGTGCGTAATCAGTGGAATGAATGGCTATCAACATTGATTCTGCAACAAGTACTCCAGTCTACACAGTTTACAGAGCCTCTGGATCCTCTATGCACATAAGCACTTCCTCCCCTATTGGCTGATGGCCACAAATATTCCTCAATAGCCTAACCTTTATCCGCAGCCAATTTGTTCTGATCAACTTCCAACAGAAAGGGGTGAAATGCTCAGAGAAGAGATTCTCTTTTATAGTCTGGAAGCGAAATTGGTTGTTCCTCTAGACCTGTTACAATATGTAATTTTTTTTGTTTCAACCATAATTACTTGACTATGTTTTCTGAGCTTGTTGCTCCCACATCGCGGGAGGTTCCCCCTTCTGTTTCTTGCCTGCTCTTGTGCTTGTGAGAGCATCCACAGAACCCTTACCATCTGCGAACTACGCAGATCAGATCGCACTACAACTTCCATCAGCCCTGGAGGCAGGGCCAGCTGCAGGCTAGTGTTTTACGCATCCCAGCGCAGGATTAAATCTTAGGGACGTGTACGAGCGGCACTCGGGCGAGACTCTGGTAAAGAACGGGAATGTGCATTTATTGTGTCCTTAATTCTAATGTCACCTCTATTAACAGGCGGCACCTCCAACCACCCCGAGTGGGGAAAGTGGGCGGACGAACACTTTGCCAGGGCCGGTTGTGGTTCCCAGTCTGGCCCTCTACTTTACGCAACTGCCACCAACTAGAGAAACGATGGCGCATCACCAAGAACCCTGCCAACAGCTGCCTATGGTACATCAAAGAAGCCAAGCAAGCAACCTTCTCCACCCGCATCGACAATGCAGTCAGCCACACAAAGAAACTCTTCAAAATAGTCAAAGAATTCTCCACCCGTTAGCCAAACAGAACACCATCCACCCCTCCCAAGAACTCTGCAACACTCTTGCAGACTACTTCCACAGCAAGATCGCCAACATCTTCAACAACTTCAACCTCCAACTCGCCACGCTAAACCCCACCTACCTCAACCAACCTTCAAACACCAGCCAAACCGTCACTACCTGGTCACCACTCACCTCCCTAATCACCTCGGCCATCATGTCTTCCATCCACGCCTGGGCACCCAACGACCACTGCCCCACCATCTCTACAACCTCACAATGAACCATATAAGAACGCAACTCATCAGCTTCCTCAACACCCCATCTCCATAGCAACCTTCCTGTACAGATGGAAACAGGCAGATTTCAGGCTCCTCCGAAAGAAAGCCTCCGCTGACCCCAACAATCTCAGAAATTACCATTGAATCTCTCTGCTCGCCTACCAGGCCAAAGTTCTCAAGAAAGCTATCAACCAGCAGCTCACCGAATTCTTGGAACAAACCCACCACTGGAAACCTCTCAATCCAGATTCTGTGCCAACCACAGCACTGAGACAGAGCTGGTTTCCACCACAAATGACATCAGAACACTCCTCGGCCATGGAGAAACCATGGCCATGATTCTCCTCGACCTCTCCATGGCATTTGACACAGTCTCCCACAACACACTCATCAACAGACTTCACAATGTAGGAATACAGCAAGATGCCCTCAAGTGGATCGCCTCCTTCCTGACAGAACACACAAGGAGCCTCCGGCAGCCTCCCTTCACCTCCCCACCCAAATTCATCACATACACGGCATACCACACGGATCATCCCTTAGCCCTACCCTGTTCAACATCTACGCGACCCCTCTCCCAGACATCATCAGATCCCACAGACTCAACATAATCTCTGATGCAGAAGACACTCAACGGATCCTCGCACTCATCAAAGACCCTTCAATCAATCAATCAATCAGGAATTTATATAGTGTGGTTACTCACCTGTGGGGATCTCAAGACCCTTCCAACTCCAAAACCAACTTCTGCAGCGCCATGACCAACGTAGCTGAATGGATGAGAAACAACTGCCTCAACTCTGACAATACTGAAGTACTGATCTATAGGAAGAACACCTCTGCATGGGACCACAGCTGGTGACCTGCAGAACTCAGACCAACACCCACACCGACCGACCACTCACACAATCTCTGTATCATCCTCAACAGCCAACTGATCATGAAACAAGTTAATGCAGTTGCGTCTTCCTGATTCCTAACTTCACATGCTCTGCAGACTATTCAGATGGATCCCAACCAACACCAGATAGATCATCACTTAGGCCCTTGTCACCAGCCACCTCGTCTACGGCAATGCCCTCTATGCCAGTATCACCACCCAGCTCCTCAGACGTCTCCAGACCATACAGAGCGCTGCAGACAGACTCATCTTGGACCTCCCGAAACAAACCCTCATCACCTCCACCTAAGAGATCTCCACTGGCTCCCCATCACAAAAAGATGCCAGTTCAAGCTCCTCATGCATGCCTTCAAAGCTGTCCATGACCTAGGACCTGCCTACCTCAACCATCGACAGAACTTCCACCAACCCGCCAAACACCTGCGATCCTCTTCACTCATCCTCGCACACCCCTGCATCCGTTGCAGCCACAGTGGTGCCCGCTGCTTCTCCTACATTGCTGCAAAGACCTAAAACGACCTTTCTGCCATCTCAGCACAGCCCCCTCGCTTGCAGACTTCAGAAAGAGACTCAAGACCTTGCTCTTCGATGGAAAAGCAGCGCCCAGATACCCCTCGGCTTGACAGTGCTGCACTTTACAAATGCTGTTTTGATTGATTGATTGAGCCTTGTGCACATTGATGATTGCCTAAAGGAGACCATCACTGACAATTACTTTATGAGCCCTTAAATAGTGTGCACCAATATAACTGATTGCCATTGAGACAACTGACTGACACTGATCAAAATGCTGAGCACTAATGATGACGATAGGCACTGAGAGTAGAGATGAACTGAGGCACTTTTAAAGGACGAAGGATTGCTCAATGACATTGAAACATTAGATTGGTAAGAAAGCTGCTGAAGGCAGTGATTAATTTGAGCCGGTGGTTGCAGGCAGGGCCCACCGGTGCTCTTTTCTGTGGACAGGGACTTATCTTACAAGACTTTGACCCAGAACTAGAGAGAGAAAGTGGAAAAGAAGGCGGAAGAGAAAGATGAAAAACAGTGACAAAGTGAGAAAACAAGGATTGAAACGAACCTGAAATGTGAGATAAAGTTGTAAGGAAAGTATGTGGCTGGATGAAAGAGGTATGAGGTGAAATTAAGACTGTACAGCCTTCGGATTCAGCAACCCTGACATTTATCCGCGGTTGTGTGGTCTTCTATGAAAAATGTGGGCCCAAGTACTTATTCTTTTACAAATTAAGCACTGACTCCAGGATGCTGAAATGATTGATGTAATCCGAAATTAGTGGAGGTATTTGAGGATATGAATTGTCAACTAGATAGCATCATTGTCTTTTCTACGACCACCTCCGACCAACTACAGTGCTTTCATTCCACAAGTCCATTACAGTTGGGATCCTGGTCCTTGGAGTAATTGAAAGGAGATTTTAGTTGACTGCCCTTACTCCTGCAAGTAGATAAAAGTGGTGTTTAAATTGGCATGATGTCACAATAGGTCTCAAAACCCTAAGCGACGTCATCAAAAAAGCAACAGTCCCGAATGCCTGTTGCAGGGGACTGTTAAGGATGTAAAAGAACAAAACTGTTTTATGTCCACGCTGGCTAGGCCCTCTGCTGTAGTTGTTTTCAACACAAATAGTCTCAATCTAAAGATATTGCAGGACGTTTAATTCTGGCCTATTTAAATCTGAGAATTGTTAGTGGCTAACCTAAATGCACGAGCATATGATAAGAAACACAAACAAATAATGTGTTCAGATTTCAAAATAAAAGTGCTATTTGCCACCCAGCGATTTAAAGAATGTCATTATAACTAATATGATGGATTAGTCTCATATGCTGCACTTGAATTTTATTTCGATACTTACGTTTGTTAAAAGAGGTTTGCACAGTGGAAAGAAAGCAGATAATCTCATCTCCTTAAAGTTGATGCAAGGAACTGTGTGTCAGTTATTTTAAAATCATTTCCCCGAGGAGACTAGCTTTGCTGCGGGACAATCATTTAAAGGGCTACCTTTTCTTTATCATGTTATTTCTTCCTGAATCTGATCTGTGCGTTTTGCGAAGTGTCACTCTGTAGCCAAAATCGCCAGCTTCCACTTTGTATAAGCTAAAAACCAGAGCATTGGCATGTGTTGCATATTTGACGGCATTGCATTGATTGTGTTGTCACGTAATGACAGCGTTAATTGCACACTACCCATTTCTCAATAGCTTCATTAACTCAACCTTACCTACATTTAAGTTGTTTTTGTTTTAGCCCCACAACCTCTGGGCCAGGTACACCCTAAACCCACACAAGTGAGCTTCATTCTCAATTTAAATGACGATTTTTTTCTTTTTTGCTTGCTGACAGAGTCCGAGAACGGACTGATGTTTTTAGCAGACTGGCTGGCAGTGCATGCATACGGGTGCCCAGTAGGGACCAAGCTGAAACAATAAGTCCTACTTCCATGGTATGAGACAAACACTGCCTCGGCCACATTCTCAGACGGAGGCATCATACCATAATATGAGGTTCTGCTCTTTTTTTACACAAAAGATGACGTTCAATGTGTTTTGGCAGGCAAATACTTTTCATCAAAATCAAAGTTTAAAATGAAAACGACGTATACATCAGAGGCTACTCATTTTGAGGCAGTTTTACAAGCCCCTCGCAACACTTTTGTGCCGTCGTTGCGTCACTTTTGTGACGCAGCAGCAGTGTTAACAATGCATCCAATTTACAACGTGATGCATGTAGGGAGATGCATCACGTTCTAAAGCCCTGCATCTCATTATACCTCTATCAGGAATAATGTATGCAAGGTAGGCTTTCCCACGCAGGAAAGCCTCGTAAAAGTGATGCAGTATATACAGAAAACAGGAATCAAAGCATAATTGCCTGCACCAGTCTTAAGATCCCTATCAGTATTGAAGAAGCAAAGGTGCAAGACACGGGCTGGAAGCAAAATTCCCTATACCTCCTTAATTCAGAAGCTGATTCAAAGAACCTAGCATTCCTCAGTGTGCAAACACATAATAGCCCGGCACACTCTGTACACAAATTGTTACAAATTCAAAAACAATTCAAAGGAATTTGTTCCAAAGACGAGTCGAGTAATTCCGGTCCCGCAGAAAAAGGTCCTCGACAGTGTCCGTCTCAGGTAGATCCGGAAAGCTTACCAGATCTACATGAGACGGACACTGTCGAGGACCTTTTTCTGTGGGTGACCACTGCGCCTACCCTAGGCCTGGTCGTCCCCTCCTGCTCCCGCTGACGCCGACTGCCTTCCAGTAGCGACCCAGCCACCGCAGAGCCGGCCGCTCGCAGCTACTTTCCCGCCGCTGCCTCCCTGCGGCCCCGCCCCCGCCGCCCATTCGCCGCCATGCAGCTGACCCGCCCTCCTGGCTCCTTACTTAAGGGGACCGCAGACAGCCATTTGAAGTGACCACTGCACCTACCCTAGGCCTGGTCGCCCCCATCTGCTACCGCTGATGCCGACTGCCTTCCAGAAGCGACCAAGCCACCGCAGAGCCGGCGGCTCGCAGCTACTTTCCCGCCGCTGCCTCCCTGTGGCCCGCCCCCCGCCGCCCATTCGCTGCCACGCAGCTGACCCGCCCTCCCGGCTCCTTACTTAAGGGGACCGCGGACAGCCATCTAGAGTGACCACTGCGCCTACCCTAGGCCTGGTCGCCCCCTCCTGCTCCCGCTGACACCGACTGCCTTCCAGAAGCGACCCAGCCACCGCAGAGCCGGCCGTTCGCAGTTACTTTCCCGCCGCTGCCTCCCTGCGGGCCCGCCACCCGCCGCCCATTCTCCGCCACACAGCTGACCCGCCCTCCCGGCTCCTTACTTATGTCACCCACTCCCACGCGCAGCATTGACGCGCAGCGGGCGCGCCGATTGTGTGCCAAAGGCGCGCCAAAGGCAAGCCCGTCTGCGCCCATCCGCGCCTAGACCGCGCCCAGCGCCAGGACCCCTGTCACCGACTATGCCAGCCCACACGACGGACCTACGACGCCGCAACCCTCATCGCACTCAAACCCGACCGAACAGGAGCCTGCCATCGAGCCACCCGAGACGCACCCACGGACCCTTCACCTGCCAAGCCTGCAAGTTCACCTGCATCCGGACCTGCACCACAGCCACCAAGCCGAGCACCATCACCTCAAGTGCATCCTGCTCAACACCCGCTCCATCCACAGACACGCCATCGAACTTTGGAACCTGCTCGACACTACCTCACATGACGTCGCCTTCCTCACAGAAACCTGGATGAACGCCTCCTCCGCACCCGACATCGCCATCGCCATCCCAGACGGATACAAGATCACCCGGAGAGACCGCGTCAACCAGATTGGAGGAGGCATCGCCATCGTACACAAGAACACAATCCGCGTCACGACCGACTCCAACGACACCTTCGCCGCAACCGAGCACCCCCACTTCCAGATACACACCGACCCAAAGACGACCCTCAGAGACACCCTCGTCTACAGACCCCCGGGACCACGTACACAATTCAGCGAAGACATCACGGACTTCATCAACCCGCACGCCCTCCGCTCCGCTGACTACATCCTCCTAGGGGACCTCAACTTCCATCTGGAGAACAACAAGGACCGCAACACCTCCGCCCTGCTGGACAACCTCGCCAACCTCGGACTCAAGCAACTGGTCAACACCCCCACCGACTACGCCGGCCACACGCTTGATCCCGTCTTCTCATCCAGCAAGCACATCACCTTCAGCCACTCCACCGGACTTCACTGGACCGACCACAGTTGCGTCCACTTCAGCTTCAGAAGAACCATGACCCACCATTACAGGCTCCTCGCAGAACGTAGAGCAAGATCACCGCCGAGCAGCTCGCCACCTCCCTCAGCCATGAACCCACCCACCAGCACAACGGACCCCACCGAAGCAGCACGCAACTTCATGAAGTGGCTGACCGCCTGCGCCGACGACCTCGCGCTACTGAAGAACCCTCCCAGCAGACCCAGAAGCAAGAAAGCCTCATGGTTCACTGACGAACTCAAGGACTCCAAGAAAAACTGCTGCACCCTCGAGAAAGCCTGGCTCCTCGACCAGACCACAGACAACATGACCGCCCTCAAACACGCCACCCGCAAGCACCACCAGCTCATCCGCACCACCAAGAAGAAATCACTGAAGGAACGACTGGACAACAACGCCCACGACAGCAAGGAACTCTTCAGCATCATCAAGGAGTTCTCCAACCCCAGCACCGGCAACAACGACATCACCCCTTCACAAGATCTCTGCGACTCTCTCGCCTCGTTCTTCCACCGCAAGATCACCGACATCCACAACAGCTTCAGCGCACCATCCACGCACCCAACCGTCGAACCAACGCCCCCCACCACCACCCTCCGCACCCGGACCACGGTGACCACCGAAGACACAGCCCGCACGATGAACACCATCCACTCCGGATCTCCAACCGACCCCTGCACCCACCACGTCTTCAACAAGGCCGACTCCATCATTGCACCCCAACTCCGGGATGTCATCAACACCTCCTTCAACACCGCCACCTTCCCGGAGAGCTGGAAGCATGCCGAGCTCAACGCCCTACTGAAGAAACCAACAGCTGACCCCACCGACCTCAAGAACTTCCACCCCATCTCGCTCCTCTCTTTTACCGCCAAAGTCATCGAGAAGACCGTCAACAGACAGCTTGCAGCCTTCCTCGAGACAAACGGGTCCCTCGACCCCTCGCAGTCCGGCTTCCGAGCCAACCACAGCACTGAGACCGCCCTCATCGCAGCCACCGACGACATCAGAACCCTGCCCGACAACGGAGAAACAGCGTCCCTCATCCTCCTGGACCTCTCTGCAGCGTTCGACACTGTCTGCCACCACACCCTAGTTCAACGCCTCAGTAACATCGGCATCCAAGAGAAGGCACTAGAGTGGATCATCTCGTTCCTCACCGGAAGAACACAGAGAGTCCGCCACCCCCGGTTTCGATCTGAGGCAACCAAAGTCATCTGCAGCGTACCGCAAGGATCATCACTCAGCCCCACCCTCTTCAATGTCTACATGAGACCTCTTGCAGCCATCGCACGCCAGCACAACCTCAACATCATCTCCTATGCCGACGACACCCAACTGATCCTCTCCCTCACCAGAGACCCCGCCACCGCCAGAACGAGTCTTCACGAAGGGATGAAAGACATCGCCGAGTGGATGAAGACCAGCCGCCAGAACCTGAACTCAGACAAGATGGAAGTCCTCGTCCTGGGACCATCGCCCTCCACCTGGGACGAGTCCTGGTGGCCCCCCGCCCAGGGTGCCACTCCCAAGCCAACAGAGCACGCACGCAACCTGGGCTTCATCCTGGACTCATCCCTCTCAATGACCAGACAAGTCAACGCCGTCTCCTCATCATGCTTCAACACCCTACGCATGCTCCGCAAGATCTTCCAATGGATCCCGACCGAAACCAGGAAGACGGTCACCCAAGCACTCGTCACCAGCCGACTGGACTACGGAAACACCCTCTACACCGGAACCACAGCCAAGCTACAGAAAAGACTCCAACGCATCCAGAACGCCTCCGCCCGACTCATCCTGAACATCCCCTGACGCAGCCACATCTCTGGCCACCTGAAGGACCTGCACTGGCTCCCCGTCAGCAAGAGGATCACGTTCAGGCTCCTCACCCACGCACACAAGTCTCTCCACGACCTGGGCCCCAAGTACCTCAACGACCGCTTGACCTTCTACACGTCCAGCCGCCAGCTACGATCCACAAGCCTCGCCCTCGCCACCGTACCACGCATCCGAAGAGCCACCGCCGGAGGTATATCCTTCTCCTACCTGGCGACCAAGACATGGAACTCCCTCCCTATCCATCTTCGGCTGACCCAGGACCATCTCGCCTTCAGGAGACAACTCAAGACCTGGCTGTTCGAGCAATAGCGGACCCCTTCCCCCAAGCGCCTTGAGAGCCTGCCGGGTGAGTAGTGCGCTATACAAATGTTATGATTGATTGATTGAGTGGGACCGGAATTACTTCATCCGGGACATTGTTTCTTATCAGAAATTCTTTACCTGCCAATACCACATCCAACATACGAGGAAGTGCACTAACTTAAAATCAAAAAATCACCAATTACGAATACATGAAAGATTATGAATTTGAATATTCTGTATTTACATTTCAAGCCCTGAAGAAGTCCCTGGATGGGACGAAACGCGTTGGCGGTTTCAAAAGTGGCGTTTTCAAAAAATTTTAAAGAATGAAAAATAAAGGATGAACTGAAATAGAACATCGACTCGTCTTTGGAACAAATTCCTTTGAATTGTTTTTGAATTTGTAACAATATGTGTACAGAGTGTGCCGGGCTATTATGTGTTTGCAAAAGTGATGCAGTGAAATCTGCAAGATTTCACTGTGCCACTTCTAGGAGCCACCGTGTCAAAACCTTACACCTGCTTGAAGCACGTAAGGAGTGACGCAGTACAATTAGTATAGGCCTCAACATGCATTGCTGGAGTTGTGTTGTGCTTGCAATAGGTGTGGCCTGAACTCAAGGGAAGAGTGGGAAGCCCTGATATGAATGAGAAAAACCAGAAGGAAGTTGTAGGAAGACAGGTATACTGAGGTCTTATACACAGGTTAGAAGGGGAATAGAGAAGGCAAGTTATGTTATGTTAATATTATTTATACAGCGCACAGCTGCCCCAGCAAAGGGGCGTCCTGGCGCTTGAACAGGTACTAAAACATAACACGCAGGAAGAGGAAAAAAGACGGCTAACCAAGTACAGAAAACAGGAAAGTTTTGATAGCACGCCTAAAGGTTTAAGAACATACCCAATAGATACACATAGGATATACCACAATCCAAGAGAACATAATGTTTGAACATCTAAACCTATGGGGAAAGGGAGCAGGATCCTTACAAAATAGGGGCATCGAGAACTTAGAGCAAGTACCCTGTTGGAATTACATTCAACATAAATAGGTATTAAAAAAACGAAACAGCGTCTAAAATAATCCCCCCGGGTCATCATGTAAAGTATTTAAAATACCGAGTAAAAAGAAGGAGAGACTATCCGACACGACAAAAAAATCAGGGTATATTTATAAATTTACGGAGCTGAAACAAAATACTTAAATATAATTAGTAATAGATGTGGCGATGATATAACATACACCAACGGGCTGAAATAAGTGTTGGTTGAATGAATCTAACACACGCAACCACACTGTAAAATAATAGGAACGCCGTTCTAAGATGGCGCCACCATATGTAAAGAATCCGCCGAGTGAGCGCATGCGCACAGCCCAGGTGAAACCAATCTACCAAATTTAAATTTACATAAATACAGCGCGCCCCGATCCTCGGCGTTGAAGGCGAAAGAACGAGGCAGAAACGCGAATCCCGAACGTAAGAGGTAAGAGAGGGGAATCAAATAGACTTAACATGTAGACGGGCAAGTCGGCCCATTTAAAAACGGGTTGAAGGGTGTAGCTCGGGTGACAGAGTAAAGCTATAATTATAACGCGGACAACAAACCCCGATAGCAGCGCACCGAGGTGGGAAGGGATAAGTAGACAGACAAACCCTCGTAGCGGATATAATGGCAATATAAATGGCAAACGGAAACGGGGATACAGAATAAAGCCATACCAAACGCGAATAGACAACTCCTGAGATAGCAGCGTGCAGGGGAGGGACCGTTTAAGCAAACAGATAAACCCACGCAGCGGATACTATGGCAATATAAATGGGAACAGGGAAATATAATAAAGCCATACTAAACACTGAGAGGAAACCCCTGAGATAGTATACCAAGAAGGGAGATAGATAAACAACTACAACTAGATAAACAAAAGTAGCAAATCCAATACGAATAAAAATAGGCAATTTGATTTCTAAGATGCACACATATATATGTACATTTGCTTACCCCGACAGAACATATCCAGTTCATCGACGGAGTTATGCAGATATATGCCCGTTCAAGAAAGGTTTTATAAACTTTTACGGTATGGTAATAAAAACTGACCGTTACCGACTGTACCATTAGATGCATTTAACTACCAAGGAGTGGGGGGATATAGTCCTAAATAGTGCTATGTTCTCTATTGGTATAGATACCCACACAGGTTGCTAAAAGGAGTGGAGGCATCCACATAGATCTGTAAAGGATAGAAGAGGTTCCCCACCGTTCAACCCAACAATCGTAAAGAGGTAAATGGCCCTAACTTTCAGATTTTTGAAAAGGGTGGGACTAAAAGAATAGATGTACTGACAGTGTCCCATGTGCTCTCATTAGGATGAACTACACCTCAGACTAGAAGCCAGGAACGGAGACTCAAAAAGAACATCCATAGGGGTGCTCTGTCTTACACCTACATGGTAAGAATGTGTTTGTCTGCAATGAGTAGACGTCAGTGAGGACCTTATTAACACCTGACAAGAAATTTAGTGGGACCCTTATACACATACCTATTTCCACACCAAAATGGAAAGGGAGGGATATTATCCATAAAAACGAATGTCCGTAATGAAATGCTTGAACCATACAGAGGGAAATTACATGTGTAGAATGGAAAATGGGAGTCTCTCTATATCTTGTAAGTCTACACGTAAACAAATGAACACTGATAGCGGGCAGAAGGACAAAAGAGAGATAAATCGAAACAATAAAAATAACATGTGTGAGAGAAATTGAAATTGGTTACAGAACCATATGTACCTATGTAGTAAGAGCCTTAGATCATGCTATTGTACCAAGATCTGTACAAAAATAGTGATATCTTGCTTTTCTCCCCGTGTATTCACAGAAAGGGTGTTAAGAATTATTCATTGAAGCCGGTGACCCCAAAGACGGCAGTCCTGAAGAAGGTGCTACAGTATCTAATGTTTTCTGCACCGAAACACGTCGACGCATTTTTTCATATATAGAATCCAAGTAGGGTCCAGTGAGCAATTGATACACATACATAAATGGTACTGTTGACGTCACTTCTACATTAACTAAGGACCTTTGGATCCAGAAATTAGTAATGGCAAAAATATCAGTAAGCCACAGTGAGTGTAGGGGGTTGTTTGTTTTATTTTCTGATCTGTGATTCAATTAAATATCTGCCTGTGATACTTGTTCTTTCATGACTTCTTTGTTTTAAATTTAATTTAAACTTGTTTACATATGTAATGAACTATTATGAATATTTGTTTTTATGTTTTCAAAGAGTGTTCTTTGAAATTTTAACCGGTCATTTTGTGCTAATCCTTTTTTGTATATGCTTTTATTAAAAAAAAGACTGTGAACGTTCTAATTTTGGTGTGGAAATTAACATTTTGCGAATATAGTGTACTGAACTAGTCTTTCCAGTTGATGTTTGAATGCTTAAACAGATGGTTATGAGAGTATAGCAAGTCCATACGTGAGTGTGTACCCAGGGATTTCTCTTTGACTGCTTGCAATACGACTCCAGCAATGTGTGACTTTTCGGCCAACAGATGTGTTAGGATTTCTGACTCATCTGTCAATCCTTGCGCCATGGTGCGCCATATTGTAAATACAAAAACAACAATTGATGGACAGAATGCAGAACAATGTCATACATTCACCCCAGTGCAGAGATCTGGGCCTAAATCCATCGTTTATTTGCACTCCACACCACCCCAGTTCAGACATGGCCATATGCAAATCAGCCTTGACCCTGTGCCTCATGGGAACAGTCCAGCCCGAACTGCCAAGCCATGTCTTTCTTGGACCGGAATCAAGCATCCTAGGACCGGTTTCTGGCTATCAGCCGTCTTCAGCCAGAATAGCTTGACTCCAGTGGTGTGGAGAGCATGGGACTCACGTCTGAGCATACCCATCCCACTTGGGGTGACAAATGCAAAAACAACAATTGATGGACAGAATGCAGAACAATGTCATACATTCACCCCAGTACAGAGATCTGGGCCTAAATCCATCGTTTTTTTGCACCCCACACCACCCCAGTTCAGACATGGCCATATGCAAATCAACCTTGACCCTGTGCCTCATGGGAACAGTCCAGCCCGAACTGCCAAGCCATGTCTTTCCTGGACCGGAATCAAGCATCCTAGGACCGGTTTCTGGCTATCAGCCGCCAAAAAAAGGCCAATTGCACGTCTTTAATTTCTGAAACGACCACTTTTATTTCTCAGTCTGCCATAAAAATCTCTATGATCTTTGGACAAAGTATGCAATGTGGTGTACTTGGGTACCAAGTCTATCCGGGCAACAAGTTATTGGAGGTGCTTTATGATCCAAAGCACTAATGCCACCACCATGATGATTGTTCCATCAGAAAGAAATTCCCCTTCCGCCAATGTATGCACAGCAGGGGATAATGGCTTATCTTCAAGGAGTCTCAGCAACCTCCATTTATGGATGTGTACTAACAACCTAAAATGAATCCCTGGAAAGTTCCTCCTGCTTTCACCACCACACCGCACCATGTCAAAACAAACCGAGATGAACATTTCAAACTAACTCCACTGCAAACCAGCCATGTGGATAATGTACAATCACTGAGTTTTACTATAGTCAAACACCTAAATGTCCATGCCCAAATCAATGCTGTAGCTAAAGATGCTCAGCACCAAATCAGACTTCTCAAGGGAATCAAGGCCCGTATTCCAGATAACAATTTCATAACGGTGGCCGAACTTTAGAACCATCTAGTCTTGATTATGGCAGCTCATCATTGATTGGCTTTCCCAGGGTTCACATTGCCATGCTGAAGGCAGCCCTGAATTCCGTGGCATAACTAATCACCAGTTACATTAGATCTGAAAAAATAACCCCAATCCTGACCACAAATAATTTGCTCTCCAAGGAGGCAGGAAATACCTCTAAATTGGCCTGAATAGTCCACAAGGACATGCATAGGGAGTCTGCTGTCTACCCGTTGCATAATTTTGATCATCTCAGTAGGATCCCAAGCTCTCTGTGGTATAGATTCTTCAAGTCTAGGAAAACCTTCATTAAACAGTGTTGCTGGGATTCTGCACATACACAGAACCATGCACAGGAAAAAAGGTCTTTAGTGTATAGGGGGTACCAACCTACCACATTAGTGCCCAAAATCCCAATACTGACTAGCTATAGTCAATCAATCAAACTTGAGTATTTGTAAAGCCCGCTACTCACCCGCTAAGGTCTCAACAACAACGTAATATCAAAGCACAAGTCTTCAGTACTGCAGCTGTGTGTAGCATGTTATGTCTAGGTGCTAGGGACTGACCAGAACAGAATAAAAAGGGGCATAGTTTATCTACCTTGCAAAACATGTTCAGACAAAACTCTAGAAAAGGCAGAGAACACAAAAAGCAAACAGTTCCCATGTGAAAGGCTTAAACAGAGGCTTGCAAAAATAAAGTCATGTAGTAACATGCACAAAAGCAGGATCATGGCTGCAAAACTCATGCTAACTTAGCAATGTCTGTAATGCCTAAATATCAAAACAGGTGCTGATATTAGTGGTAAAGTGTGTCCTCAGGGATAATGTTATAATGAAGAAGATTGTTAATCCATCAAAGTACATGAACCCAAGAATGCAATTCCCTCCAAAAGATCATACATATCGTTAGTAGAAAAAAGTGATGCCATCCAATCAAGTAAGTCGAAGGAACAAAAATGCTCCTCTTAATCTAATGCCTCCAAAAGTATAACTGGACAACTTGCATGATATTCGATGAAACTCTGATGGAGGAAGTTCTGCGCAGCCGCACAGATATCCTATTCAGCCAATACTCCAAGCGCCGCAGTACGCACCATACGCCCCTCCCCAGAACAAGCCTGGTCATGAGCCTCTACGGGACCCATCAACTGTTTAAAATACAGGACTAGACATGACGTATGGGAGAGGCATAAATCCATAGCCCAGTAGAAGGGTCATCGTCAACAGTAGAAAACTGGTTGCACGCAAGTAAAGTAAGCAAATCGAAAAGTTAATCCGTAACTTATGCTAAGCATCGCTGTTAGATTTGGGGGTCTCTATTTGGCACAGGTAGGTACTTGTGACAAATAGGGACCCTTGCCTCGTGTCAGGGTAAGGGGGTACACTCCTAAAATATTGGTAGCTTGGCACAACCAGACAGGCTTATTTCAGAGGCAGTGCGTGAAGCATTTGTGAGCACATACAGTAATCAAGTGACAACACTACAGATGGACACCACACAATTTGTATATTAAAAATAAGTATTCTTTATATAGATTTAACACAAGACCACAAACAACAAAAATCCACAATACTCTACTTAAAATGGTAGAATTAGCTTAGCTCTCTTTAGATCTTAATATGCTACACTTTGAGTCGAATGTCTGACAAAATATCGAAATCAAAAATATCGAAATACAAAAATATCGGAACAAAAATATCGAAGTAAAAAATATAGGAATCCTATCCCTAACAAGGTAAGTACAAAAATATCGAAAAATTAATATCGTAGTACAAAAATATTGAAATTAAAAATATAGTTTTTTTAAATGTATTAATAATAATGTAAAAATTATTATAAAATACATATAATGTTACAAATATTAAATAAAAATATTAAAACATAATTAAAAAATTAAAACTAATACATATACATTTAAAATAAATTAAAAACTTAATAATTTAATGTAATTTTATATTTTTTAATTTCATTTAATTGATTTAATTTAAATGTATTTTATTTTTAGCCTGTACGACTGTACCCCAAAAACCCAAAACTGACCCTGAACCCTAAAAATACCCCTTTACCCAAAAACCCAAAACTGACCCTGAACCCTAAAAATATCCCTGTACCCCAAAAACCCAAAACTGACCCTAAACCCTAAAAATACCCCTTTACCCAAAAACTGAAAACTGACCCTGAACCCTAAAAATACCCCTTTACCCAAAAACTGAAAACTGACCCTGAACCCTAAAAATACCCCTTTACCCAAAAACTGAAAACTGACCCTAAACCCTAAAAATACCCCTTTACCCAAAAACTGAAAACTGACCCTGAACCCTAAAAATACCCCTTTACCCATGAACTGAAAACTGACCCTGAACCCTAAAAATACCCCTTTACCCAAAAACTGAAAACTGACCCTGAACCCTAAAAATACCCCTTTACCCATGAACTGAAAACTGACCCTGAACCCTAAAAATACCCCTGTACCCATGAACTGAAAACTGACCCTGAACCCTAAAAATACCCCTGTACCCAAAATTAATTAATATTATTTAATTACCAATTAATTATTAATTAACAATAACAATAAAGTAAATATATTAGCACATTTGCTGTAATTAATTTAATTTAATAATTAATATTATTTTGCCCAATTAATTAATTAAGAATAACAATAAATTATATATAAAAATTACTACAATTAATGTAATAAAATAATTAATAATAATTAATTACCAACTAATTAATAATTATAAATATGTAAAAAATTATAATAATTAATTAACTAATTAATAGAAATTAATTACCAATTAATTATTAAGTAAAATATGTACAAACATATATCAATTAATTAATTATTATTAAATTACTTCCCACCCTATTCCCCTATAAACCCATAACCCGCTACAGAACATATTTATCAATTAATCAATTAATTAAAAATAATTAAAAATTAATTCACAATTAATTAATTAATAATTCCTACTAATTAATAATTAATTTAACATAATTAAATTACTTCCCACCCTATTCCCCTATAAACCCACAACCCGCTACAGTAGTAAAAGACAATATTTAATTAAATTACATTAAAAATAAATAATAAAACATAATAAATACAATATAATATACACTAAATTTATTTAAAAATTGATATTAGTAACATCAAAGTTATTAATTTCGATATTGTTAACATCGATATTTACAACTTCGATATTACTGATATCATACCAATATCGATATTTAGACTGTCGATATTACTTACCTTCGATATTTTTGTATATCGATATTTAAACTTCGATATTTTGGTATATCGATATTTAAAACTCGATATTTTGTCTGTGTACCCTTTGAGTCAATGTACCTTAAGATGCGTAACGCTTCTACAACGAAAGTGTTGCAGGGATGGTGATGCAGTAGTTCCTTACACGCAAAGACAGTGATGCATTGAAGATCTGGTGCAAAGAAACAAAGATGGTGTCTTCTACTTGATGCGGCACGCTCCTCCGATGTTGCGTGATGTCTCAACTCAATGCGACACCCTTGTTCCGTGATGCAATGACAGCGGCTTTGGCGGTGACACTCTTCGCCGATGATGTGAGGCGCTTCTGCTCGATGCGACAGCTACAGCGGTGACACCCTTGCTGAGTGATGAGATGGCAGCGGGTGCGACGGCGACACGCTTCTTCGATGTTGCGAGATGTTTCTTGTGATGCGGTGCAATGCGACAGCTACAGCGGTGACATCTCTGTGATGCGAAAGCAGCGGCCCAAATCAGCTGCAAGCACTTCCAAAGAACTCTTGGGGAGCTGGTGGTTGAAGTCTGTTGTCCCTGAGACTTCAGCAGGAGGCAAGCTCTTCTCTAAAGCCCTTAGAGATCCTTCACAAGTTGAATAAAGTGCACAAAGTTTCTTTCTCCTTTCTTTGGCAGTCAAGCAACCACTGCAAGCCAATCCCCCAAGCAGCACTTCAGCTTAGGGACAGTCTATCCTCAGTCTCTCTGGTTCCACTCCTCAGCAAAGGTTTCTTCTTGTTGTCCAAAAGTGATCTAAAGTTCCGGGGTTTGGGTCCCAATATTTATACTACTTTTCTCTTTGTTCTCTGAAGGCAGCAAGGCCTTTGCCTAGTCCAAACCAGTTCTGGTCAGTCCTGGAGCACTCTGTTGACATGACTCCTTCTTTCCTTTCACTGTACATGGCAGAAACATGAGACCCACCACAGGAGGTGGAGCCAGCATTGTGACGGGAAGGCACAGTCCTATTCAGGTACCAAGTGCAACTCCTCACTCCCCTCTAGATGCAGATCGCTCTATTCACCACAGGACTCACTCACCCTGTCTCCTGGAATCCCCCAGCCCCTGTCACTCAAACTCCAGACAAGGAATACACAACATATCAGAGGCAGGCTTGAATAGTTAGGCAAGGAAATACCTACTTTCTAAAAGTGGTATTTTCAAACACAGAATGTTAAAACCAACTTCACTAAAAAATGCATTTTATCATTCTAAGTTCAGGCCTACTAAACTCGAATTTCTACCTAGTTCCCTTGCAATAGTGAAAAACTAAAATGGCTGTAATTCACTATTTGGACATGCCACACACATCAGGGCTCATCCTACCTTGTACTTACAATGCATACTAAACTCGAATTTCTACCTAGTTCCCTGAGTCAGTTAGGATTATTACGATGTAATTATCAGACTGCCCATTCTGGCCTACGAGGAATAGGTAGCCTTGCAATAGTGAAAACAGCAAAAATGGCTGTAATTCACAATTAGGACATGCCACAGACATCAGGGCTTGTCCTACCTTTTACTTACAATTCACCCTGCCATTGGGCCTACCATAGGGGTGTCTGGCATGAAGAAAAGGGAAGGTTTTGGGACTGGCAAGTGGGTGCATGTGCCCAGTCAACATGGCAGTACCAGACTGCACACAGGCTCTGAAATGGCAGACCTGAGACACACTTTTACAGGTTGCTTCTGTGGGTGGCATAACCAGTGCTGCAAGCCCATTCACAGCAGTTGGTTTACAAACCTTGGGCACACTCAGTACACTGTACTAGGGTCTGACCAGTAAACCAAATCAGCCAAACATGGAATCACTAATCCATACATTAATTTACAATAGGGAGCATTTGCACTGTGAAACTGGACAGCAGTGGCACAGTGCCCAAAGCTTCTAACACCAGCAAAAACACATCAGGCAACAGAAAAAATGGAAGGGAGACCCACGCCAAGGTGCCAGGTCTAACACGTGTCCCCTCCAGCTGAAATATGGAGAGAACTACCCTAACTCCTGGGAGTTTTCATCACTAAGGCGGAAAAATCTTGACAGACCATCAGCATTGGCGTGTTCTGTACCAGGGCGGTGTTCCACCGTGAAATCCATCCCCTATAGGGAAATGGACCACCTCAACAGCTTTGGATTCTCACCCCTCATCTGCATCAGCCATCTGAGGGGCCTGTGGTCTGTCTGAACCCGGAAGTGAGTCCCAAACAGGTATGGTCTCAGCTTCTTCAGTGCCCAGACCATAGCAAATGCCTCATGTTCAATAGCACTCCACCTCTGTTCCTGTGGAAGTAACCTCCAAATGATGAAGGCTACAGGTTGATCTAGGCCCTCCTTATTCATCTGTGAAAAAACAGCCCCCCCACCATGCTCTTAAGCGTCTGTCTGAACGATAAACTCTCTGGAGAGGTTGGGTGCCAGGAGCACGGGCGCCGTGCACATGGCAGCTTTCAGGGCCTCAAAAGCTTTCTGACAGGTGTCAGTCCAAATCACTTTCTTGGGCTGCTTCCTGGAAGTCAGCTCTGTCAAGGGTGCAACAATGTTGCCATACCGCTTGACAAATCTCCTGTACTACCCAGTTAGTCCTAAAAAGGCTCTCACTTCTTTCTGGGTTTTGGGGGGCTCCCAAGCTAGGATGGTTTCAATCTTGGGCTGTAGGGGCGCCACCTGGCCGCTCCCAACCTGGTGTCCCAAGTACACCACGGAACCCTATCCGATCTGGCACTTACTCACCTTGATCATGAGGCCTGTCTTCTGCAGCACCATCAACACTTCCCAGACGTGGCGCAGATGTTGTTTCCAACTGGTGCTAAACACTGCGATGTCTTCCAGGTAGGTGGCACTGAACTCATCCAGTCCAGCCAACACCTGGTTGACCAACCTCTGAAAGGTGGCAGGGGCATTCTTCATCCCAAAGGGCGTAACCCGGAACTGGAAGTGCCCATCTGGTGTGGAGAATGCTGAATTCTCTTTGGCCCCATCAGTTAAGGCGATCTGCCAGTACCCAGATGTTAGGTCAAACGTGCTGAGGTAGTGCAGCCCCTAGCCGATTAATGAGCTCATCAGCTCTGGGGATGGGGTTCGCGTCAGTCCTCGTGACTGAATTGAGCCCTCAGTACCGGAGCCTTTGGGACCAAGACCACTGGGCTGGCCCAAGGACTGTGAGAGGACTCAATCATCCCTAAAACAAGCATCTTTCAGACCTCCTCTTTGATGCAAGCTCTCACCCTGTCAGGCACCCTGTAAGATTTGTGCTTCACAGGAAGACTATCCCCAGTGTCTACATCATGGATGCACCAATCAGTGGTACCGGGAACCAGGAAGAACAGATCAGAAAAACTGTCCCAGCAACTGGCAGAAGTCATTCTGTTGCTCAGGGGTCAGAGTGGAAGAGAGGTTCACACCATCCACTGACCCATCTCGCTCTGTTGTAGACAGGAGGTCAGGAAGATACTCGGTCTCTTCCTCCAATCCACCATCTGTCGCTAGGAGCATGCCCACTTCAGACCTCTCCAAGTGGGGCTGCTTCAGGCGGTTGACATGCCAGACCCTCAAGGGGTTCCTGGGAGACCACAAGTCCACCAAGTAGGTAACAGGACTTTTGCGCTCCACAACCTCAAATGGTCCGGTCCACTTATGCTGGAGTGCGCAGGGCTCTACTGGGGCCATGACCCACACTTTCTGACCAGGCTGTAGCTCTACCAGAGTGGCATTCTGGTCGTACCAACACTTCATCTCCTCCTGGCTGGCTTCCATATGCGCCTCAGCGAGTTGTCTGTCCAGCATGTAGCTATATACATCCTGGGGATGTTTCCTGGGAGATTGCTCCAAGCCTTCCTTGACCAGACTCAGAGGTCCTCTCACTGGGTGACCATAGAGAAGCTCAAAGGGACTGAACCCTAGAGATTTCTGTGGCGCCTCACGGTATGCAAACAACAGGCATGGTAAGAGGATGTCCCACTTACGCCTCATATGTTCCTCAAGACCCATAATCATGCCTTTCAGGGATTCGTTGAATCTCTCAACCAGCCCATTTCCTTGGGGGTGGTAAGGAGTGGTAAACTTGTACGTTACCCCACACTCCTGCCACAGGGACTTCATATACTTGGAAATTAAGTTTGTATCTCGGTCAGACACTACCTCTCGAGGGAATCCCACTTGTGAGAACATTTCCATCAGTGGCCGTCGCACGACAGGGGCCATCACTGTCCTCAGAGGTTTGGCTTCTAGGTACCGGTTAGCATGGTCCACCAAGACTAGGATGAACCTGTTACCTATGGCTGTCTTGGGGTCCAGTGACACAAGGTCAATACCCACCCGCTTCAAGGGGGTGCTAACCACAGGGAATGGCTGGAGAGGAGCCGTCTGCTTCCTCCCACTCTTTCCACTTGCCTGGCAAGTCTGACGTGTCCTGCAATGAGTGTCTGAACTCTTGCACATTTGGGGCCAATGAAAGTGGGTGACAAGCCTCTCAAAGGTCTTGTCCTGCCCCACATGTCCTGCCAATGGCACATCATGAGCCAGCCCCAGTAGGAAGGCTCTCAAGTGCTGGGGTACCACCAGCACACTGGCTGACGCAGGCTCAGCAACCTTAGGCTCACTATAAAGGAGGCCATTCTCCCAGTATATCCAATGTGATCCAGACTGATCACCTGCTACCTGGCTTGCAGCCTGTTACCACAAACCAACAAGAGAAAGGCATTCTCTCTGCTCCTGGAAATATTCTTTCCTGGAGGGGCCTCCTTCCTGCTGTCAATGGGTCAGCTCAGGCAGGTCCCCCAGTTCAGCTACCTGCTCCACTGTAGGCTCCAGGACATCCCCCTCAGGGTCTACCTCCTCCTGGACCGTGGGAACTTCGGGCCGGTTTCCCACGCCCCCTGCCTCCTCTCTATAAGGGAGGTTCCTGGGCCTCCCTCTCAGGCTCCAGGTCCTCTTGAGCACCCCTACAGGGTGTAAGTGACCGGGTGGTCACACATGCCCAGTAAGGTAGACCCATCTCCAATGGAGTATTCTGCTCCACCTTTTCCCAAGGTGAGCTCTCCAAATCGTTCCCCAACAGACAGTCAACTGGCATGGTGGGCCTCACAGCTACCTGAAGAGTACCACAGACTCCCGCCCCACTCAAAGGGAACTTGAGCCATAGGACAATGGCTCTCTGTGTTGTCGGCGGCAGCAACTCGGCAAAATGCATGAGGGACAATCTGTTCTTGAGACACCAGGTGACACTTGACAGCTGTCACACTGGCTCCTGTATCTCTAAGAGCCTCCACCTTATGGCCATTGACGGTCACCCACTGCCCATATTTCTTAGTCTTGTTGGGCCGTTGGGTCCCAGGGACCATCTCACAGTCTCCTACAGAGACAAGGGACATCTCTGCGGGACCCCACCCACCTTGCACACCAATCTCCTGCCCCAAGGTTACACTCGCCATCTGCCGGGGTGGAGCTCCAGTGTTGCTGCCTTTCCAAATAGGCGGCACCTGGGGTCATTCTCCTTATGACCCATGTCCCCATACTTGTAACACTTCAGGGATCCTGGTGAACAGGGATACCTGTCGGGCCCCTTGCTTTCTCTCAGGGGGAGGCTGGGAACCTTTCCCTTGGTTCTCTTGGAAATTACTTTATGGCCCTTTCTGAAACTCCCTCTGTTTACCCTTATCCCCCCACTCTACTGCTGGGAACCCTGCACACCTTTGACTGAGTCTCCCATTTGACCCTTATGGACCCGGGTGCTCACCCAGCCATCCGCCTCTTCAGCAAGCTTCCTAGGGTTAGTCAGCCTACTATCAATCAGGTGCTGGCGCAGCTCTGGAAAACAATTACTGGACAAGTGCTCCCATGCAATCAAATCAAAGAGCCCCTGAAAATCATTAACTTTGCTGCCCTTTACCCAACTATCCAATGCTCTGCAAAATAAAGTGACATATTCCACCCAGCTACTGCTCTCTATCTTCTTGCAACTCCTGAACCTCTGTCTATACAGTTCAGGGGTTAAACCATACCTGTACATTAATGCATCCTTCATGTGGCTATAAGAATTATGGACTTCAGAAGGCAAGTCTAGCAGTGTATCCTGCCTCTCACTAAGGAACCGCCTCCACAACCCCGCTCCCCAATCTCTCTCAGGGACCCGATGAGAAGACATGGCTACCTCATAGGCTCTGAACCACTGCCCAATATCATCATTCTTATAAAATTCCTTCACCACATCCTTAGGAATATACACTCTAGCTTCCACAGGCGCTGAAGGTGTGCTGCCACCAGAGGGAGTAATCTCTAAGCTTCTGGCTTTCAATTCCAACTCCCTCAAACTTTTTTCATGATCCAACTGCATTTTCTTTTCCTCTAGGGCCAATTTCCTATTTTCTAACGCCAGTTGCCCATTCGATTTGAACTTGGCCAGCTCCATTTCAAGCCGCCTACATCTCTCCCTGTCCTCCTGCTCCTCTGGAGACAGACTCTTGGCAGAAACGTTTCTATCTGTGGGGAAAGGTGCTCTCCTCCCTCCTGGACCCAATGGGCCTTCCAGCTGCATATCTGCATTCTCACCCCCTTCCTCATTCTCAGGGGTATTCCTTGCTTCTAACCAGGCCCTCAGTGCCTTGTAGACTACTCCTTCTTGGTGAGCCCAATAATTGAAACATTGAATTTCTTGCAGAAGTGCTTCAGCTGCTTTACTTTGTAGCCTTCCAGTTTCTCCTCTTCCCACTTAAAATCAACAGAGGCTATGGATTCTGCCCTCTCCATGATGGTTAAACTTGGCAAAAATAGAAAATCCCAGTAAAAAGAAATCTACCAAAAGTATGTGGTCACGTTTTGGTCTGCACTCGCTAGTAGTGTTCACCTATTGTAGTGTACATGAGTCACAAATGCAAGTCCAGAATCCCACCACTTCCACCAATGTTAGATTTGGGGGTCCTAGTTGGCACGGGTAGGTACTTCTGACAAATAGGGACCCTTGCCTCTAGTCAGGGTAAGGGGGTATACTCCTAAAATAACCCCTGCTCACCCCCTTGGTAGCATGGCACAAGCAGACAGGCTTATCTCAGAGGCAGTGTGTAAAGCATATGTGATCACATACAGTAATCAAGTGACAACACTACAGATGGACACGACACAAGTTGTATATTAAAAATAAGTATTCTTTATATAGATGTAACACAAGACCACAAACGACATAAATCCACAATACTGTACTTAAAATGGTGGAATTAACTTAGTTCTTAAGATGCGTAACGCTTCTACAACAAAAGTGTTGCAGGGATGGTGATGCTGTAGTTCCTTACACGCAAAGACGGTGATGCATTGAAGATCCAGTGCAAAGAACCAAAGATGGCGTCTTTTTCTTGATACGGCACGCTCCTCCGATGTTGCGAGATGTCTCAACTCAATGTGACAGCTGAAGCTGCGACACCCTTGTTCCGTGATGCGATGACAGCGGCTTTGGCAGTGACACTCTTCGCCGACTATGCGAGACGCTTCTGCTCGATGCGACAGCTGCAGCGGCGACACCCTTGTTCAGTGATGCAACGACATCCGCTGTGACGGCGGCATGGTTCTTCTTCGTGAGTCAATGTACCTTGAGATGTGTAATGCTTCTACAACAAGTGTTGCAGGGATGGTGATGCGGTTCGTTCCTTACAAGCAAAGACGGTGATGCATTGAAGATCCAGTGCAAAGAACCAAAGATGGCGTCTTTTTCTTGATGCGGCCCGCTCCTCTGATGTTGCGAGATGTCTCGACTCGTTGCGACAGCTGCAGCGGCGGCACCCTTGTTCCGTGATGCAATGGCAGCAGCTTTGGCGGTGACACTCTTCTCCGACGATGCGAGACACTTCTGCTCGATGCAACAGCTGCAGCGGCGACATCCTTGTTCAGTGATGCAACGACAACCGCTGCGACGGCGGCACGCTTCTCCGTGGATGCGAGGCGCTTCTGCGGTGCAATGCGTCAGCTACAGCAGCGACATTCTTGCTCAGTGATGCGACGGCAGTGGCTGCGATGGCTAGACGTTTCTTGTGATGCAGTGCAATGTGACAGCTGCAGCAGCGTCATCTCCGTGATGCGACGGCAGTGGCTGTGACAGTGACATGCTTCTTCTTTGTGAGTCGCGATTCCAGCTCCTTGCGACACACAGTCCCTCAAAAGGCCAAAACAGCTGCAAGCACTTCCAAAGAACTCTTGGGGAGCTGATGGTCTCTTCTCTCAAGCCCTTGGAGATCCGTCACAATTTGAATAAAGCGCACAAAGTTCCTTTCACCTTTCTTTGGCAGTCAGGCAACCACTGCAGGCCAATCCCCCAAGCAGCACTTCAGCTTAGGGGTAGTCTCTCCTCAGTCTCTCTGCTTCCACTCCTCAGCAAAGGTTTCTTCTTGTTGTCCAAAAGTGATCTAAAGTTCCTGGGTTTGGGTCCCAATATTTATGCTACTTTTCTCTTTGTTCTCTGAAGGCAGAGAAGCCTTTGCCTAGTCCAAACCAGTTCTGCTCAGTCCAGGAGCACTCTGTTGACATGACTCCTTCTTTCCTTTCACAGTGCAGGGCAGAGACATCAGACGCACCACAGGAGGTGGAGCCATCATTGTGGAGGGAAGGCCCAGTCCTATTCCCCAGCCCTTGTCACTCAAACTCCAGCCAAGGAATGCACAACCTAGCAAAGGTAGGCTTGGATAGTTAGACAAGAAAATAGCTACTTTCTAAAAGTGGTATTTTCAAACACAGAATGTTAAAACCAACTTCACTAAAAGATGCATTTTATCATTCTAAGTTCAGGCCTACTAAACTCGAATTTCTAACTATTTCCCTGAGTCAGTTAGGATTATAAGATGTAATAATCAAACTGCCCATTCTGGCCTAAGGGAAATAGGTAGCCTTGCAATAGTAAAAAACGAAAATGGCTGTAATTCACTATTTGGACATGCCACACACATCAGGGCTCGTCCTACCTTGTACTTACAATGCACCCTGCCCTTGGGTCTACTATAGGGGTGTCTGGCATGAAGAAAAGGGAAGGTTTTGGGACTGGCAAGTAGGTGCACGTGCCCAGTCAACATGGCAGTACCAGACTGCACACAGGCTCTGCAATGGCAGACCTGAGACACACTTTTACAGACTGCTTCTGTGGGTTGCACAACCAGTGCTGCAAGCCCACTAGCAGCATTTGGTTTACAAGCCCTGGGCACACTCAGTGCACTGTACTAGGGTCTAACCAGTAAACCAAATCAGCCAAACATGGAATCACTAATCCATACATTAATTTACAATAGGGAGCACTTGCACGTTGGCACTGGACAGCAGTGGCACAGTGCCCAAAGCACCTAACACCAGCAAAAACACATGAGGCAACAGAAAAAATGGAAGGGTGACCCACACCAAGGTGCCAGGTCTAACAGTCACTATAAGCAAGCATCCGAAAATGTGTTGCATTCTGTCACAGTACAGCTGCAACTGTCTCAGTCTGTGTAGTACTACAAGATGAGCAGCCATCGTGCAGCAGGAACAGAAGCTGCAGGACTCCACCAGCTAACGCTAGCAGTAAAGGCGATCCATTGAAGACGCTGGAGAAAATGGAATGAATACAACCTGGTATTACTCCAAATATCACCTGAAAGGAAGTCACAAGGCCGGATCCCACACAGTTAAACAAATGTGCAAGGCCGGCGTTAGTGTCAGACGCATTAAATATTTGGTGTATAAGCTCCCCAAAATGAAGTGGGAAGTTAGTGTTTAGAAGGGACTGTATCTCGTTTGATGTCCTGGCCACCTGTAATTCGAAGGTCTCTTGAGCCGAAGTGAGAGCAACCTCATGTTGGAATAGTAGCGCTTTGAGCCTGCTCAATTTGTTGAAATCTGTTTTCAAAGTGGGAATGGCAGGCCAAATAGGACTATCTTCACTACAACAAGTAACTCATTGAGACTGTTCCCAAATTGGGAATTCCTGCCCGTAAACCACAGCAGTCCTGGTTGTTCAAAATAAGATAACTGCCGTTGGTAAGCAGGGTAAATGCAGGAATTATTGATGGCACTGGCGTACCCTTCAAAAAACAAGCCAAATTAGGCACCGACACGTTACACACCCATGCAATTTTATGTGTTTGCAAACTAAATAATGTCCCACTGTGGAATCGCAGTCCTCCCCTGTTAGGAAAACTTCCTTAACCTCACGTTGACATCTGTAAGTGAAAGGTAGTGACCATAATTCATGGAGAAATGCACTACCAAGTGATTCAAAGTGGCCAATTGGAAAATGTTGCATGCACGATTTAAATTGGAATAGAGAAATAAGGAGATAAATAGCCTCAAGAGTTAACCAAACAGTAGTGTCCGTTTCTGCTACTGGTAACGGCATGGGCTCCAATTGTTAAATATGCAAAAGTGTATATGCGGCATCTTTCATGGACATAAATCTTTGTTTATCAGTGAGATTAAACAGCAGAAATAAAGCAGTAGCATTTAAATTATTCAAAGGGACACAGATACATCACTCTGAACAACATCAATAACAGATGAAACAATGTTATCCGGTCTATAAATGCATGAGGAAAGTGTGTTGATGCTATTGCCCACTACAGCAAGGACTTTATAGGTCTCGTGAACTATCGATGTGCGCAAGCGCATCGAGCGGAGCGAGAATTCAAGTGGCGAAAACATCGTGAAACCAAAGGGCCTTCAGCCCCGCGGTTTTCATGCAGTTCCCGTGTACATGCATGCGCATCGCATGCAAGCCCAGCCTCTCGCATTCCCAGGCTCTCCCGCCCCCATCCGGCATCAGGCTTCTCCTCCCCTAACAGCACTCCTCCCACACCAGCATCTCCCCATCCCACACCAGCACCTCCCCTCTCTCTCCCGCAAACACAGCCTTGTTTGTTGTTGTTTTTGTCTCCTTACTCTAGGCGACCCACTGCTCTTCGTTAGCCTTATTTCCACCCCTTTCTTTTCACTTTCTCTATTCCTCTCTACGATCTACTCTCTCACTCCATTCGTCTACATTGTTCTCATTGTTTTTAATTACTCAATCATTGTGCCATCTTCCCGCCTTTATCACACATTCCCTTCCTTTGTATCTTTCTCCCCCATCCTCTTTCCATGTTTCCACTTTTCTTTCCTTATTTCTCTCCGCCCTGATTTCCCCCTCTCCAGTCTCTGTCCGTCTTTCCTCTTTCTCCTCCATATCTCCTTTCCACCACCCTCGTGTCTACTTCCCTCTGTGACCTCTTCGATTTCCGCAACTTTCCTTATTCCCTGACCCCATACCCGTCCACCCACATGTGCTATTTCCCTTTCACTATTACCTCCTCCCTAGCCGTCTTCCGCGACTTCCGTCTTTTTCTTCCCACTCCTCCACATGCCCCCCTTCTCATTTCACTCTACACTCTCTCACCCCTCGTATCCATCAACCCCTGATGCGTATTTTTTCATCCTTCAAACTTCACCCCTTTATCCCTGGCCCTACATTTTGCACTTAATCTCCACGCACTCTATGGCCCTCTCCCCCTCTCTCCATCTCTGTCCCTCGCGCGCGCGCCTCCCTCCCGCCTCGCCTGCCCGGGTTTGGAACGATGACGCCGCTTGGCTGGTGGATTCCCCTTTGAAACTGGAGCCCCCATTGCTCTTCGTTAGCCTTATTTCCACCCCTTTCTTTTCACTTTCTCTATTCCTCTCTACGATCTACCCTCTCACTCCATTCGTCTACATTGTTCTCATTGTTTTTATTTACACAATCATTGTGCCATCTTCCCGCCTTTATCACACATTCCCTTCCTTTGTATCTTTCTCCCCATCCTCTTTCCATGTTTCCACTTTTCTTTCCTTATTTCTCTCCGCCCTGATTTCCCCCTCTCCAGTCTCTGTCCATCTTTCCTCTTTCTCCTCTATATCTCCTTTCCACCACTCACACATGCAACGCCACTCACACATGCAACGCCACTCACACATGCAACGCCACTCACACATGCAACGCCACTCACACATGCAACGCCACTCACACATGCAATGCCACACGCAACGCCACTCACACACGCAACGCCACTCACACACGAAACGCCACTCACACATGAAACGCAACTCACACACGCAACGCCACTCACACACGCAACGCCACTCACACACGCAACGCCACTCACACACGCAATGCCACTCATCCACGCAACGCCACTCATCCACGCAACGCCACTCATCCACACAACGCCACTCATCCACGCAACGCCACTCATCAACGCAACACCAGGCAACGCCACTCACACAGGCAACGCCACACACAGGCAACGCCACTCACACAGGCAACGCCACTCACACATGCAACGCCACTCACACATGCAACGCCACTTACACAGGCAACGCCACTCACACATGCAACACCACTCACACATGCAACGCCACTCACACACACGCCACTCACACACACGCCACTCACACACACGCCACTCACACACACGCCACTCACACACGCAACGCCACTCACACACGCAACGCCACTCACACACGCAACACCACTCACGTTGCCAATAGGTCTCGCAGTAGGAAAGTTGGAGCCATTACCATTGCAAATAACAATGCCTTTTATTTTTTTTTCATTTCAAAAACATAAAGGGCTTTGTCATTTACAAAACCAATAGCTCCAACTTTCCTACTGCGAGACCTATTGGCAACACCAGTGCTTGTTCTAAATTGTCTTGATCAACTTGGTGCAGATGAAGGGCAGCCTCAATCTGCAAAAGTTTCCAAATGTAATTGTAAGTGGCATAGATAAACCTCTTAGACCTAGGATTCCTAGGTCCAAAGATGAAATCAGCTAGATTGATCTCATTGGACAAGAGTGAAGGTGTTGCTTCACTGATGCCAAGGTGGAATGTTCCAACCATTGTTGGCATAACTTACCCACCGAGTATGTTGTGACCGAATGTGTGAAGGGATAACGAGGATCAGGTCTAGTCAGAACGAAACCTGATGTAACATTATAAAAACGCAATTTGTATTTGTTGGCCACATTAACTACCCATCCGAATCAATTTCAGAGACATTAAAATTGTAATTTCGAAGCAAAGCTTGCAATGCCTCAATAGTATAATTTGAATGTGACTTCCAATCATCATATACTGCCAAAGACAAAATGGATGGGGTATTCCAATATTTTACAGTGGCCAAGCAAAAACAAGTGGTTTGGTATACTGTATTATTTAAAAATAAAATTTGAGCTGGGATCAAGCAGGCGCGATGTAAAGCCTCAGTTCCCTGAACCTGCCAAGGCTTCGTGCCCCAAATTGATTTTAAATCAACGGTCTCTTTCCAGTGATCAAAACCATCCATAGCCAATCTAGTTCTAAACAAGTTGGCATCAATCAATTTAGCGTGGGTCAACATAAATTTGGATCGGGAAGAAAATTGAAGTTTGAAAAAATAGGATTCCGGGTTAAATATGTCATAATGCATAAAATATGTGAATTTATCTCTTATAGTTTTTGAACTGCCCTTTACGGGAGTAGGACAATGTTCCCCTTGTGTATAATTAAAAACAGGTCGTACCGAGTTTGGTTTGTGTAAAAAATTATACCCATAATATTGATAGCAAAATAGAGCCCCATAATTGACAGAATTCAAATACAAATCTTTAGCATCAAAAACAGCATAATATTTTAAATCTGAAAATAATGCATGCACTGCTTGTACATCCCAATCGTCAGAATGGATGTCCCGTCTTACCACATCTCCTAATGAAACGTGAAACACATATGGCACCCTAAGCACCTCGGTTGGACTGTGGATTTCAAAGGCTACTTTGTCCCAAACTATGCCATCTGCAACCGGGAATGCCGAAATGTTCACAAGTGTCAGAGCACGTTTCATGATATGGGACAATGTGTGTGGGGCCAGAATTCCTTCGACCAAGTTTACAGCTGAGCATTCTGGCAAGTAATGACCATTGATGAGCAAAAAGAACATGTCACAAACCCAATTGACATGAAGAAGAAAATTAGTATAAGCACCATCCAAATGTAAGTCCACGGAGTGACCAGGTAAGTCTTTTTGAACCAGGAGAAAAAAATACCTAATTTAGTCAGAGGGTCTGCCAAACTGGATGTTGAGGAGGACGAGCCGAAAGAGTGGCTTGCATGATCTCTATAGTAGCCACTTGTAGGTTGAGTAATAAGAGGTGGAAGTGCTGTGTGCGCCTGATGTTCTCGAGGACTGTTTGGTACCTCACTCACAGACTCATCAGCATGATATGTATACTCGACATCCATGGTGGAAGAGAGAGATCGGAAGGGTGAAGGATTAATTACAGTGTCCATCACTTTCTTAGTCACATGCGGACCAAAAGAAGATGATGAAGTCAGTGGATCTAATGAAATTACTTTGCACGAAACTGCAGGCATGACACTATTCAGAATAGGCCACATGGTGTAACTTGACTTTGTCAACTGATATGTATCTGTTGCCTTTGCGACCAGGTAAAGGTGGTAAAATAACTGTACAAGTACCCTTCAGTCCAAGCACTGGAACCAGTGAACGATAAAGGGGACCAAAATATTTTTCTCGTACCAGGTCTCCAATCTTAGGCAGCCAGTCTGCAACTGGAATCAGCAGTGCTGCTTCAGTGGAAGAGGGTAAATGTTTAGTAGTATAGCTGTCATGTGTCTTTTGTAGATCCTGTAACACAGTAGAAAGAATGTCTATGTCAAAGGTTGCGGCAGTGGCCACAATGTCTAGACCATCAAGGTCTGGCACAAATATTTTAATGCCAAAGAACATTTTGTATGGGGTCTGCCCACCCAGAGATCTTGTAGGGAGATTATTAAGTGCAAGTTGAACCCCATAAAAGTGTTCCAGCCATTTCCTACCAGTACCTAAGACTCTAGCTGTCAAGGATTGATTTAAGTCACGGTTCAGTCGTTCCACAATTTAATTGACCTCAGGCCTGTATGGAAATGTAAACTGCACCAGCACACTCATTGACTTCATCTCATCCTTGTACGGCCTTAGAGGCGAACTTTGGACCTTGATCAGAATGGCCACCTGAAATGGGTGCCTTGGCCCAACCCAATCAGCAGGTTCCGAACTTAGGTGTCACAATTGATGACCAGCTTTCAATGAGGCAACAAGCAGTGAAAGTGTTGTCGATTTGTTTTATTATCCTTAAATGGCTCAGGAAAATCCTCTGGATGCTGCCTTTGGCTACACAACGTACCGTGGTCCATGCTCTCATTACTTCAAGGCTGGACTGTGGTAACATTCTGTATCTAGCAGCCAATAAGGATGTGGTACAGAAGTTACAGCTTGTACAAAATGCGGCGGCCAAGTTGCTCTGTAAGGTCCCTAAAACAGCTTCCATTTCAGGCCCCCTTCATTGGCTCAGGGTTGAGAACCGTATAAAGTTCAAAGCCCTGAGCTATATGTTCAAAATCAAAAGTGGTAAAGCACCTGAATATCTGAATGCTTTAGTTCACCTTTACCTTCCCTCATGGTAATTACGTTCTGCCACACAGGCAATATTTACGGTGTCTAGGTTCAGGCTGTCACGCATGGGCGGTCAGTTCTTTTCTTACCTTGGCCCCTCTCTGTGGAATACCCTTCCGATGGCACTCCGGACTGAAACCATTTATGAGAATTATCACAAGTGTTTAGAAACCTGCCTGTTTAATATGTGGAATCTAATTTACTCTTTTCTTTTCTTTCGCTCAGTTCTGACGGGCGGCACCAGGAAACCCTGAGGTTGCTCTGCGCCTTACAAGATTAAATTAACAATAACAATGGAAGGTGCCACAGGCAAACATCCCGACAAAGACACGTAGATCCCTGATGACATTTTCAGTGTCAGCACTGAGTTGTGGCCAAACCCAAAGGATTCTAGTGCAAGAATCAACTGCAACAAATATATATTTGTATGCAGTATCAGAAGAAAATGGACCACAGTGATCAAGATATACACAGCCAAAAGAAAAATTAGAGATTCACAGCTGTGTCTGTGGTGGGCGTGTGACCAGAGATGGCTTAATTTGCTGACAAATGTCACAAGAATAATTACGTGTCTGTTTATATAAACCATGACACCAGTAATGTTGCTGTAAAATTGAAACTGTTACTGACACCCCCGGCATGTGCAGAAGCCATGCCCTTGTGCGCTGCATTGATTAAAGAAGGTCTGTGGTCCAATTTGGGAATCAGCCAATCACCAATGGAAGGAATCATAGCATAAGGAACCTCTTCGGGAGTTATATGATAAGAGTATTTAGAGGGGAACCCCTGAGGATGGACAGTTCCCTCCCTCGTTGCAGCTACTGCTGCTATGATATCATTATCTATTTTAGTCATGGATCCTGTAACTGCTGCTACGGAACACGTGGCTACTGCAGACTTGGCAGCTTCATCAGCCAAAGAATTACCAAGAGCATGTGCTCTCACACGCTGATGGCCAAGAGTATGGATAACCTGTGTGAGAGGCAGACATTGTTTAAAGTCTGCCACTCGAACCAAAAGCGTCTTATGATTAATTGTGCTGCCTTTAAAATCGCTATAGTCATTAGGTTATCATTGTAAGATTGAACACAGTAATAGGAATCACATACAATTAGAGTATTCACATTAGGATCAGCAAACTCAAGAGTAAGAACAAGAGCACGCAACTTCTTGGTCACAGTTTCCAATGCAGGGAGGGGTGCAACCGTTAGAATGCTTTTACCTTGTGCCAGAGAGCTTTCCTTCAGAATCGCCATCTGTACTGCCGTCAAGATTTTTTCGGTATTGGAAAATCACATTTCAGCCGACGTGTATAAATGTGATTTGTAAGAAATAGGCACTTTGTCATCCTCATTGAACGTTAAGTATGTGAAACCCACCATCACTGGCATGATAGGTATTACCAGGTAGGTGGTGTTATCACACGTCAACAAGAAGTTATTTGATATTTGATATTTGAAGGGGTATTTCTAAAGCGCGGCGTTCGCTCCGGAGGGAGCATCATGGCGCTGAAAGTCCCTGAAGCCAGGTCGGAGAGTGGTATGAGGGAGGCTAGATGGCAGCTTTGGTCCAGTCGTCGGGAAGGTTAAAAATCCACGTTTTGAGAAGTTTTCTAAAAGGCTTCTCTAGGGTCTGTTGTCTTAGGTGTTTGGGCATGCTATTCCAGGCTTTGATGGCCAGGGAGCTTAAAGTTTTCCCCCCATTAGACTTCAGGTTGAACCTGGCGGAGGACATGAGATTTTCTTGGGCGGAGCGAAGGGAACGGCTCGGGTTGTAGTGTGGGAAGCGTCTGGTTAAATATTTAGGGCCCGTTTTGTTAAAGGCCCGAAAGGCAACGATGAGTATCTTGAAAAGTATTCTCTTGTGCAGGGGTAGCCAGTGTAGGGTATTTAGGGCTGCAGAGATTGAAGATTTGCGGGGTAATTTTAGGACAAGGCGGGCGGCGGTGTGTAGGACGCTTTGGAGTTTGGAAAGAGTGGACTTCTTGGTCCCAGGCAGGAGGCCGTTACAGTAGTCTACGCGCAAGATAATGAGGGCTACTGTTACCGTTTTTCTGGCCTCAAGGGGGAGAAAGTCAAAAAACTTTCTGAGAGATTTAATTATACCGAAGCATCTGCCGGCCACGGTCATGACATGTTGGTCAAATGAAAGATCAGAGTAAAAAAGTACACCGAGGTTTCTAGCAGTAGTGACGTTCTGGGGGGGGGGGGGGCAACAGAGTTATCCGGCCACCAAAGGGCTGGACAGAAGGAGGTGTTCTTTCCGATGGGGAGGATCTCTGTTTTACTAGAGTTGCACCGGAGGTGGTTGAAGTCCATCCATTGGAAGACAGCAGTTAGGCAGTTTTTGAGATTGAGCTCTGCATTGTTGGAGTTGTCGTCTAGGGGTACGATCAACTGAGTATCATCGGCATACGAGGTGACAGGTATGCCAAATGATTCAATCAGGGTGAGGAGAGGGATAAGGTAAATATTAAAAAGGAGGGGACTTAGGATGGACCCTTGAGGTACTCCAGAGGAGACCTTTTTCTCTTTAGATTGAAAAGGGCCCAGGGCGACAGTTTGGAACCTGTCGCTGAGAAAAGATCTGATCCAAGATAGGGCTGCGTCTGAGATGCCAATGTCCATTAATCTGTTGATCAGGATAGAGTGGGATATGGTGTCGAACGCTGCCGTGAGGTCGAGAAGTATCAGAATGGCTTTCTTCCTCTGGTCTTGCAACGTTTTGATGGTGTCAGTCAATTCGATCAGAGCAGTTTCAGTTGAATGTTTAGGCCGGAAACCGGATTGCTGAGGATGAAGTATGTTGTGGGTTTCCAGGTAGGATTTGAGTTCTTTATAGACTAGCTGTTCAGTTATTTTTCCCAAAGCGGGGAGAAGGGTGATTGGACGGAGATTGGTCAAGCAAGTCAGATTGCAAAGACTGTAGGATCGAGGTATGTTCCAGAAGCCAGGTGGCAGAAGAAAATGTCAGTTGTATCAATTCATATAGCGGTTTGATAAGCTGGGCATAATCGGGAATGTAAGTCCCCCAAAAGTTCAAAAATCCCAGCAAAAACTGAAGTTTCTCGAGTGTATTAGGGGGTTGCAAATGTGCACATTTCTCCAGGAAATGGGGAGCAAGCCACTTTCCCTCATTATTGAGCTCATACCCCAAAAAGAGCACCGCCAAATGGGCTATGTGTGACTTTGCAAAATTAAATTTGGATCCACAGTCGGCAAAGGATAACATAATATTGTCGACACGGACTAGATGAGGCATAAGTTCATCCTCTGTCAGATAAATGTCATCAGTGTACGAGAGTGCATCTGGATCTATGTCATGCAACAAAGACACAACACGTGCCCCAATTTGCCCTGGGGCTATTCTTTTGCCTCATAGGCAAACACATACATTTTTTCTGATAACCGACGGAGGAAAATGCTGTCAAGTCACAACTCTAAGGTGCGAGATTATGACTGTAGAAACCATTGAAAATGTCAAGTGTAGTTTTGTATTTTTTACAAACAAGAGTGTTTACCAGCACGGAGCTGTGAGTGTTCTGCATTCCAAATGTGCGACAATGACTATTCAAATTGCGATAATCCAATACAATCCGATACGAACCATCAGGCTTCGATACCGTAAAGGGAGGATTATTCATGGGTGATGTACATGGTTCAATCACACCTCGATACTCTAACTGTTTTGGAATGCACAAACGGGTGCCTATGCTTCACGTCTGATTGGATATTGCGGTTGAGGCTGTGGCGTAATACATAAAGGCATTTCATGAGCCGGAGAATCAACATCGCAACCCACCTGATTACGATACACTGCCGGGGCAAGGGCCACTGCCCACCCTGCTGCAAAAGCTTTGGCATGCGCTTCAGGGACGTAACGCGAAAAACTTGAAAGTACCATGTCCTCCCCTCTAGGAGTGGCTAACACAAAGGGTGGAGGGCAGTCTGCCTCTGCCAGCAAAATCTCATACGAGGAGGTCAAATTCTACCAGAACACTGCCTTGATTGGCTGCGGTATATCACCTTCAATTTGGACAATAACATCATAAAGTCTATCCGGGGGGCAAAATGGGTGTCAGCTTTCTCTACTGTAATTAATGTTTCAGTTGCTGTGGCCTCCTGACAGGGACGCAGAGCCGCCCACAATATGGTAACCTCAGCTGCGCTGTTGAGCAGAGTCACTGCCCATGTCCAATCCAGGAGTTGTGTTCTCACTGTCTGAGGCATATTTCGCTGTTAAAGCAGCAACTTTTTTCTTCTGAAATGGGGGCTGAAAATTAGGTAGATCCTCTTGTTTTCCTTTGACTTCAAACTGTCAAGGCTGCTCTCGTCCCTGTGGCGCCGGTTGAGTTTTGCCAAGATCTTGGCATTCCCCTCCACCGACTTGGGAGCCAGATGTGTCCTGTGAAGAACGAGGCGCAGGTTGAGTTTTGCCAAGATCTTGGCATTCCCCTCCACTGACTTGGGAGCCAGATGTGTCCTGTGAAGAACGAGGAGAACGCTGCTCAGGGACTTGAAATCTATCAGGAGTCTTAATTTTTGTGCGGTCACGCAAGTTATAAGTACGCTCAGAAGAGTCAGGTGTCGGTGAACCAGTACATGAACCTTCTGTTGTTGCTGCCCCTCTTTTTTAATCTTCCATTTCTTTTTGGAAAAGAACGGACGTCCATCTTTATCGGTCTGGGATTTCTGTTGATTTTGAGATTGAGTTTACTCTTGAGTAAAAGCGTTAACTCCCAGACTATTGTGGCTATAGGCTTGGCTTGTCTGCATCTGGTACAGCCTCCAAGCGGTTTGCCACTTGAAAACTCACAGCATCACCTTTGACATTTGCTAGGATCATTTCAGCAACCACGTCCAACAACCCCCACCAATCTCAATCCCAACTCTACCGCCGCTTCGGCTCCGTGTTAATTTTGAATACGTTTTATCATGGGAGGGAGCACGGTCATAGAAGGAGTACCGAAACACTTTGAATATACCCCTGCAAACACCTTGCCCCAGGTGTTACAATCAGCTAACTCGGGGAGTAAGTTTTTAGGCAAAATAATAGTAAATATCCTGTGTTTCTCTACAGGAGAGGTATTTGAAATAACTGCCTCTAGTTGTCCAAATTTTTCAGCAAGCCAACGAGGTAACTCATCCTTATTCTGTGGGCGCTTGCCCAACACTGAATTAACCATACTGAGACTGATCGTAAGACCACCAGCTCCAACAGGTTGCGCAGCACTGCCGGGTGGTCCCACCTGGAAGTTGTGCATGACGTACTGTATATCTGCTCTATGTACGCGTATCAAAGACTTATGTAAAATGCGAAAGTCTGCAATTACAACATTGAAATAACAAGGGTGTGGGGTGTACCCAGCCAAAATGGGCCATGTGGCCCCATCTATAGATAAAGGACCCAAACGGACCGGCAATACTGGGTGAGGAAGGGCACAATTAAACCAAATTTGGTGTTGCCAAGCTGGGAGCGGAACCTCAAAAGACCTGTAAGGATGATAAACGTGAGAAAGGGCCATGGCAGTATATTCATGATACAGACCTTCTGCTCCATCCATCAACGGAAAAGTGACCCAAGAATAAAACACCTCGAAGTGGTAAGCCGGATTCATTCCGCAACAAATATAAGCTCGGCCCCCCACATTTTGAGCCAAATAAGCCTTGAGCGGGGCACGGCTATGAGGCGGGATATCAACCGCCATCACGAAAACAATGAACAACAACCTAAAGCGTGGCAGCGCAATAAACGGTTAAGGGAAACAACCTTTTAAAACTTCAAGCTTGAAAGAACCTATATAGTATCAGTATAGGAGGTTACCCCGTCATCGCTGTCTTCAGAAATAGAAGTGAGGGCATTGTGGACAAGCACAAGCACTACTCAACTGCCTCGCATATAAGAACCAGACCAAACGTTGGTGGTGCCATGTTGCTGGGATTCTCTACATACACAGAACTATGCGCAGGAAAACAGGACCTCAGTGTGTAGGGGTGTACCAACCTACCACGTTAGTGACCAAAATCTCAATACCGACTAGCTATAGTGTCTTGTTCATTCTCCTCTAAATATCACAAAGCAACAAATGATTAGACAACCCAGAACACAACACTCCCAGCTCTCTCAGGAATCGCGGGAGTGAGACGTACTCTTTCGCTTACTCACTCATACTTGTCCACAATAAGAATTAGCAGAGTCAACAAAAATAGTTCAAAATGTTTATTTTAACTATTGTGCTCTACAATACAGTTTGCAAGCCACTACCATCAGCAAAATGCATAAACTCAGCACTGTTAGCATTGTTACAATTCCATAGAATACAAAGTAAGAAATCATTATAAACAGACTGTGGAAAAGAAGGCAAGTAACCACCCTCCCCTTGACTAGAAGAAGTTTATTTTATATAAAGGAAGATCTCAGGCTTTGAGAGCAGACCCCATTCCTGAAAGCCAGTATGTAAGGTTTAAATCATAGGAACAGTAGAGCTCTTCTCCATGGAGAGGCTTTCTCCATCTCATGATAAGAGGAAAACGGTTGGAGTTTATTGGTCCCTCTATATACTTAACGGTCCTCGGAGTCAATGCGGTAATAACTGGCCAATTTATTGTTGGCAGGGTGTCTACACCGTGTATTTTGTAACTTTCATCAATATCATTCGAATGACACACTCGGCACATGGTACCTTCATCATGGTGTCCTGGATTTGGGCTTTGCGGCTATGTCGCAGCCAACATAGCCCGGCATGTGATTGGCACTCAGACTGTATTCATGTATACAGTTATCCAGTACATGCATTCATGTTGCGTTTTTGGTTACATTGATTGCTTTTTGATTTTCACATAAAAACATGCAGGTATTAGACATACCAGCCTCATTTCTATCAAGTTGTGGCCATCCCACCAAGCAAGTCAGTCATTGACTTAAGACTATTGGACAATGGATCATATTAAGCCAGGCCCAGATTGGTATATTGACCACTCCTCCAATCAACAAATCGGGTAGGCACATTTCCTAAAACCAACTTATTCTATTTATAATTTGTGCTTAACCATCCAAGCTGTGCCTGATCTTCTCATGAATGAGCTTTTTTCCAAAATGTTCTACATAGATGCTGAGAACTATTTACTGATAAAGGCGACTACTGATCTACCGAATTTTCAGTCGTCTTTGACTGATTACTGGTAGGTGTCTGGAATGTGTGAGCTGATCACAAAGTATGTTGTTTGTGACCTGGGTCACGGGGCACACCCTTGGGGTGTCATAATTTAGACCATGGTGTTTTGAGGCACAAAGTGGCACTAATTCTTTTGCATAGTGCACTTGACATAAGTGGAGAACTCTGAAATGATTGAATTTGATATGCAATACTTTTGAGCCTCGGGTCACTTTATGCCATGCAGATATCTGGGACATGGCTCTCTCTGATTATTGGCCTTGTGGAGATCGATGTCTAGAGCTTTTTTATCCAGTTGGGGTCACTTGGAGATGTAGATTCGCGAGCACATTGTGCCTTTTTTCCATTTTTGATCTCTCTTTAATCTTTTCTAAAAGTTTGATTCCACCCTCTTCTGTCTATTGCTTTCGGTTCTTCTCTTTTCTGTTTTGAACACATTGATTGGTGTACGATTGATTTGTTACTTCTCAATGTTTTAGGATTGTGTATTTATTCTAAGTTTTTATATGTATGGAATTGTGGGTATCGTCTTGTATTATTCTTTTGCTGATATGTCATATTTTATGTATATTGTCACCATATATATATTATCTTTTATGTAAATGTGATTCCATGCATAGGCAGGGATATATGTATATATAATTGTTGTTTGTGTCACATATTGTATGCATTGTAAATGTGCGTTTCCATATGTTTTTAACTTACAGCCTTAAAGAAGTCCTATGTTATATGATGAAACGCGTTGGCTGTTGCGTGTTTCAATAAGAATAAAGAAGATACATTTCATACTTCGCGCTTTCTTTCAGCCATAATTATTCATATGGATATATTTGTTTTGTAGTGGTGCAGCACTGATTTTGTGTTTGAACAACCCCAATGTTATTGGCAAAACAAAAAATGTTCTTCCTATGGAAACGAACAATGAATCAAAGAGGTCCGCTGCACTCCGAGGGTAAATCAATTAATTAATTTGATGGGTAATCGATGAAAGTACAGTCTATGAGGATGGTCAGGGTGAACCCCTACTGTCCAGGAGGGGTGGAAAGATATGATACGCAAAAAAACCTTACAGGCGTAAGGTGGGTGAACCTGAGCACTCATGTGTGCTCAAAATAGCAAATTTATCCAAAGGTATTTAAATGTTCAAAGTTTTATTCACTTTGCAACATGATTCATATGATTTTTCATTCCAAAAAGATATTCGTATAGATGAACAGAACTTAAATGCAATGTTACATCATGATTCCAAAGGTAAAAAGAAGCGTTTTCATTGCATCATAATTGTAGTGGTGAAACGACGTAAATCAATGTCCCCAATGCATTTCGAGCTGGGTGGCTCTTCATCAGGGGGTCAATGTGTTTGTGTGGAAGAGTAGGAAAAACGGGAGTTAGCGAGTCAGGGGCCGAGCGTATGTGCGAAGAAGAAGAAAAGAAGAAGGTGAATACTTAAGTATCAAAAAAGTGGAGTGATGATGAATAACAAACGTTCGGTGATTGTTTAAAAAGTGCAAATATAAATAGAGTGTAGTGGAATCACACTGTGTGAAATTCAAAAATGGAAAGAAAACTGAAAAAGAGCTGAAGCTGAAGAAGAAAACCCAACGTGCACTCGTGAAAGTGAATAAACCAGTTAACCGGAGTAATGCAAATGTTCTAAAAGAGGTGAATAACGGAGTTAAAAATAATGGCATGAAACAAGCAAATGCGCTATGGTGTGAAATGATAGTTCCCGAAACACCAGTGAAAGACGCTAGCAGAACTAGAGTACGTGTTGAAAGCTAACATGATAGGTATTAGCGGTAAATACGTTCCAAATACTATCGTGATTACCGAAAAGGTGTAACGCGGTTAGGCGCTGAAGTGTGCAGGTCAAAAACACAGTGCACGGTAGAACGCCATCTGAAGGATGCGGAAGTGAACCGGCAAAGGTGCGCATGCGTATGTTATCTCGCGCATGCAAAGTAGAGAGAGGACTGGGTCCATAAACGCGGAATCATGCAAGGAGGAATGAGGTGTGTAAGACGTGTAAGAGAACACCATGGAAAAAATGAGGATAAGAGTAAAAATGAAAATGAAAATTAAATAGAATGAAATGAAATGGAATATGTATTATAAATACATGCTTAATTTCATGCTTAATTCTCTGTTTTCTCGTGACTCGGTTCTACCGAGTCACAATATGGTTACCAACACTTCCAGGTTTGGAGTGTTGGCAGCCAATTAGAATAAAGCTTGTGGTTGGGAGGGATCGCTAATCTACTGCTGCCATAGAAATCGAAATTTTTGTTTTTTGAATTTCTCAGCAAACTACTGAACGGATTTAACACCATTTAAAGGAAAGGTTGCTTTCTGAACCTAGCACTACCTTTTTGCCAAATTTAGTGTAATTCCGTCAAGCAGTTCGGGCTGTAGCCTGTTTCAACATTTCCCATGGAAATAAACAAACAAAAAATGCGTTTTGGGACCCCCTTTTTCATCAGCCCCCACTTGACGAATGACCCCCAAACTTTCAGGATAGGAGCTGACCTGGATAGACTTTTTTTCGGGAGAATTTCGCTAAGATTCATCAAACAACGAGTTATTAGCAAATCAAAAAACGCTTTTCCCATGGAAAGTAGGTTCTAACTATAACTACCTACTGGCGACCGCCAGTAGGTTATATATATGTATGTATGTATATATATATATATATATATATATATATATATATATATATATATATATATATATATATATATATATATATATATATATATATATATATATATATATATATATATATATATATATATATCCATACTAATATAATAAAGAGAGAGCCCAAACCTTTGAAGTGGGTAATCTTAGGAACCACAGCACCAATCACAACACCCAATACAGCATTGGAAAGGGCAGTTGCAGCAGAAGGACAGACGCCCACCATATACATTTAAAAGGTAAAAGAACCGTGCCAGGAAAGTAGTCCCTTGTGGGCGTGTCTGCGTTGTGCTGTGGGCGTGTGCTGGGGGCGTGACAAATGCTGGGGACATGTGGTACGTTCCACCCTTCATGCCATGTCTCATATCGTGAGCTAATCCCACCCTGCTCCCTTTAAATACCCCTGCACCCCATAATCATAACCCACCCTTACTCCTTAAAATACCCCAACACCCTTAAACACTAACCCATCTTAACCCTATAAATATACCCTGTACCCCAAAACCCAAACCTATCCCTAAACCTTAAAAATACCCCTGTACCCCAAAACCCAAACCTAGCCCTGAACCATATAAATACCCCTGTACCTCAAAACTCAAACCTACCCCTGAACCCTAAAAATAAACCTGTACCCCAAAACACAAACCTAGCTCTGAACCCTAAAAATACCCTGTACCTCAAAACCCAAACCTACCCCTGAACCTTAAAATACCCCTGTACCCCAAAACCCAAACCTAGCCCAGAACCCTTAAAATACCCCTGTACCCCCAAACCCAAACCTAGCCCTGAACCCTAAAAATACCCCTGTACCCCAAAACCCAAACCTAGCCCTGAACCCTAAAATACCCCTGAACCCCAAAACCCAAACCTAGCCCTGAACCCTTAAAATACCCCTGTACCCCAAAACCCAAACCTACCCCTGAACCCTAAAAATACCCCTATACCCCAAAGCCCTAACCTAGCCCCGAACCCTAAAAATACCCCTGTAACCCAAAACCAATACCTATCCATAAACCCTAAAACTACCCCTGTACCCCATAACCCAAAACTATATCTGAACCCTTAAAATACCCAAACACCCCAAAACATATACCTCAGTACCCCAAAACATATACCCCTTTACCCATACTTACCTTATCCAAACATTTTAAAAAAACATGCTTTTACCATTCATGCATTTACAACGAATTACGTTGTAAATGTATGCGTGGTAAAAGCATATAAAATGTAATGGCATGCGTTATAATGGCATTGCGGAGTCATGGTACTTTCGTAATGAAAGTATGCGGAGTGTTGGTATGCGGAAAGAAAGTTTAGCCTCCCCCGGTAAGTACATTGGTGGCATGGTGGCCCACATCTCCAGCAACATACTCATATTTTTTCACCACCCATTTGAAAAATGCACAGGTCTCTCTCATTGACATACACTTTTAGACACACCTCCTGCCACAAGTTCTAGAATTGCGAACTTTAGAGCTGGGGAGCTACGTTCGAATCTCGGCATCAGCTCAACATCCTGTGATTCCAGGCAAATCGCTTTGTCTCCCCGTGCCTACCACAAATGAATGTGTTCTTCTGTAATGTAAATTGTGCTTAAGCCATGTTGTTGAGTTCGCGCTATATAATATTGCAAGGAAAAATAAAGTAGGGAAACTCCAGTTCACACACTAATGAACGCGCACTCTTAAGTGCATCAGCAGTGCACTGTGAAACGGAGCGTTTCACAGGCCTGTCACAGATAAGAAATGCTATCAATACGAAATCCTACAAAACAATATACTACTGGCCAGCAGCAATTCATACCCGGACAATGTCGGGACGGGCTGCTAGTATATGTATATATTCACAGAAAAAAACAAAGGATACAGGGACGTTATAGTTAGGCTGACATTTCCCTCATACAAGACCAAAGAAATTCTGCAGTTATAGTAAGCTGAGCTAATTATAACTCATGCCCTCACAATGCACTACTTATGACCTCACATATTATATCAGTCATGACATGGTCAGTGACATCACTGATGACATCCCTAACCTTGCAAGGATCCAATCATGGTAAAGTACTTATTTTGTGTTTAAACTTCGCTTTGGAAAGATATGTAGAAATGTTGCTGACGAATACTACAAATACTACTACAAATACATTTATTTACAGGGCCTAACTATGCATTCCCCCCTCCCTCTTCTGCAATAACTTGTTCTACATTTCTAGATACCATCACCTCTTTCGCTACAGGAGTGCCATTCTTCATTTCATAACAATGTCCTTTTTCATCAATAGTATCAACTAATGTGTTATCTTGGAGATAGCTTTCTTCAATAAAGGAAGACTCTGTAGTAGAAGTATGTAGACATTCTCAACTAAAAAGTGTACAAAAGTTACTTCTATTCACTAATCTTTTCTTCTGGTTTTGTCTCCTCGTGTACACCACCATTTTGTCATATAGTCTTCATTCTATTTATAATCACAATAAAAAGCGTACGCTTAAAAGCAAAGGCCTTTACTCCCTCAACTCATTCTTTCTGTTTCAATGCCTCTCTCCTTCTTCAATACTTCTTTATATTTCTCAGTAGAATTATAACTACTGTATTATGACAGATCTTGGCACTGTTTTTCTCCAACTGCTACTGTGTCCTGGTCATGGTGTTTCCATCTTTGCTATATTCTTACCTGTTTTTGGAATATAGATTTTGTCCACTCTTATTCTTTCTCAAAGTTTGCTTTTTATTGTCATTATTTTGTAAACTTTGCAGGTGTCTTTATATATTTTTAAGACGTGACTTTGTACTTTTACCAGTAGCTCTTTTTTCGTTGACTAATTTTTCTGCATTTTGCCCCTTTTGTATCTCAGTTATGCATAGATACTGTAGTTGCTTCTGTTGCTTTTACCTCTGAGCTTTTGTAGGTATTCTGTCTGTACTTATATAGATATTGTTCTGTAAAAGAAAATATGAATATTTTAATTTGTACTCTAGCCAACATACCAACTACTTTACTATTGACGTACACATAACAGTGTTTATGTTATGTTGCAGTTTTACATCTGCATTTGAACGTAGCTATATAACTAGATGCACTTACTTCAATATACCAAACCCAAAGCAAAACACAAAACTTTATTTGTTAGTTACCTTTTAACATTATAGCACCCTCTCCTAAAATACAGCTACACCATATTTCACTTCACTTATCCATTGCAAAAGACCAGTTTATCCCGTCTCTAGTAAATTGCAAAATGAATTTTTACCTAAGTTTAGAGGTACATACAGTGTCTCAATCCTGTAAACCCCAAAACACAACAAAAGAGCTATTTGTGTGCCTCTACCACTGTGTCACTGGTGGATTTTGTGCAGATGTACGACCCGTTTTTGCATGCGCAAACAGGTTTGGGACCCGTTTGCGCATGCAAAAACCTACAGGGTCATGTACAAACCCTATTTAGCGAGTCACAATTTATTTGTGACCTGCTAAATAGGATTTACAATCTGCTATTAGGAAGGGTCATTCCTTTCCTAATAGCGACCCCAAATGCCATGTATGACTGTTTTGTGACCGCAATTGCAGTCGCAAAACAGTCGCAGTTTCAAATCTTCACAGAAGGTTGGTAAACCACTCGCAAATGGGAAGGGGTCCCCAGGGGACCCCTTCCTATTTGTGACTGCCTCTAAAATTATTTTTAAGGGCAGGCAGTGGTCCCAGGGACCCCTACCTGCCCTTAAAAAATTAAACAAAAACGTTTAATTTTTCTCTTTTTAAATGCATCACGTTTTCCTTTGAAAGAATACGGACGGCATTAAAAAAAAAAGTTTTATTTAAAAGCAGTCCCAGACATGGAGGTCTGCTGAGCCCAGCAGGCCCCATACCTGGAAGGGCCAGCCATTCCCAATGGGGTCTCAAAATGCGAGTGCCTCGTGAATATGCATGAAGCATGCAATTTGCACCCCCATTGGACCCTCAATCAGTGTCGCAGACACTGTAGTACATATCAATTTGTGAGTTGCAAATTCCTTAGTCGTAAATGTGGCCCTTAGTATCTTAAAACATTTCTAATTAGATGCATCAGATTTATGTTTTGAGAAACAGTGCATTTAAAATCTGCACATTAATCTCTATCAGAGAATATAGCTCACAAATTTTTCCGAGTACCTGCAAAGTGTGTGTGACAGATTGCATATATAATTCACCAGATGGTTCTAAAAGACTACATATTCCTCACTAAAACTTGTAAATGCATGTGTTTGAGGTTGAGTACAGCAGTACTCCCAGGATGATTGAATGAGTGCATAGGAAGTGTCTAAGTGATTTCCTGAGGATACAGATAGTGCCTGGATGATTCCCTGAGTATGTGGGAACTCCATGGGTTGTTACATATCTGCATAGTTACTGCCTGCATGTTTGCAATAGTAGATCACCACTATCTGGGTGTTTGGATGAGTGTATAAGTAGTCCCTGAATGATTGGATAAGTGCATGACTAATGGCTCTATAATTCAATACATGCATTGATATTGTTTGGATGATTAGATGATTGCAGGAGTGCATGCACAGTATATAAATGATTTATAGAGTGCATGGATAGTGCATACACAAATGTTTAAGTGCATACATATGGGCCCTATTCACTGAACTAGCTTAAGACAAAATCCTAAACTTACTACTTTTGGTATTCACAGAAGTTAGGATTTTGTCTTAAGTTTGTCTTAAGACAAACTTAAGACAGACGTAAGTTAGGATTTTGTCTTAAGTCTGTCTTAAGTTTGTCTTAAGTCAAACTTAAGACAAAATCCTAACTTCTGTGAATACCAAAAGTAGTAAGTTTACAATTTTGTCTTAGGTTAGTTCTGTGAATTGGCCCCATAGCACTTAGCAGATTGGATGAGTGCATGAGTGGTGTTTCAGTGATTGAATGAGTACATGGCTGCTGCCCATGTGTTTTTGGTTGAGTGAACAAGTAGGGCCTGGGTGGTTAGATAAGTACATGGGTAGTGCCTGGATCATTGAATGAGTGCATCAGTAGTACCTGACTGATTAGGTGAGTGCATGAGTAGTGTCTGAGTGATTGCATGAGTCCGTTGTTAAACATTGAGTAATTGGATAAAAGCAAGTGTACTACTGGCGTGATTGTATTAGTGCAACAGTATTGCATCAGTAATTGAACAAGTGATAGGTACTGGATGGGTGATATGTTCACTGCAATGGTACTGGCTGCGTAATTGAATGAGTGCATGCATTATGCCTCAGTACTTCGATAGGTGCACGGGTTGTAAGTGGATTTTTGGATGAGTACATGGGTTACTGCCTGGTTGTTTGAATGACTGCATAGGTACAGCCTTGGGGATTGTATAAGGTAATAGTTGGTGCCTGGGTGATTGGCTGAATGCATGGGTAATGCCTGCATAGCTCAGTGACTACATAATTAGTGTCTGCGTGATTGCAATAGTGCATGTGTTATGAGATTTAGTTTGTCATTTCTGAAAGGTGTAGTCATTAAATACCATCCCTAGCCACTCGGTCCTTACCTTGTAACAAATCCGTATCCACTATGAACAGCAGGCACATGCACATCCAGACAGACTCTGTGGCAGTGACAGGATGTCTGAGAACCGCCTGGTGCCTCCTTCGTGAGATCTGCGCATGTGCGAGACACAGAGACCTTCGACACTACTGGGTGTAGTATCTCAGGTCACTGTCTCTCGTATATGTGCAGATGTCACACAGGAGGTACCAACCGGTCCTCTCCTCACACATCCTGTCACTACTGGAGGGTCTGCCTGGATGTGCAAACTGCCTGCTGAGCACCATGGATACAGATGTGTTAAAAGGTAAGGACCGAGGGGCTAAGCACTGTGTTTAATGACAGCACTTTTCAGAAAGTACAAAATAAATCCGATAATACAAAATCGCAGAACGCAAAAAGGGTCTGACAGCGGAGGCAAACCCGGGTATGCTACGGAATCCTAGTTTTTTGCTGAACTCCTCACTCCCAGGGCAGCGTGGAGTTGGCAAAACTCCGCTGGCGGAGCAGAGTTCACTGCCTACTCCTAATCTAAAGTAATTTCCTTCGATTTAATTCAGACTGAGAAAATCTCATTTTCATGAGCTAAGTGGGATCTCAGTTCTGTGTTTTTTCAACTACTGCTTACAAAAGTTACACTCATATCTATCTCATGTATCATAAAATAAATCAATTGCCTAAAACAAAATGAGCCATCAATCATATATGGTTCGCAAATCAGAGAGGCTTCCCCCAGACCTGGTGCAAGGGAGAAAGTATAGTCAGGGTGACACTGCTCCCCATGAGTTTTTGGAGTTCAAATATTTTACGTGTGGATGGTGGATGATGAAAATGAGTGCTGGCCCTGTGCTTATTGCTCAACCAGGCCTAATTATACCAGTTATCAAATTATGGGCCTGCCACAAATCTTGCGCACAATTGTTTTATTGTAATGGTGCCAACCTACTTATGTGCTAATATTGTAGACTTTAAAGGTCAGGTAAAGGGACTGCATGTACATAAGTCATGAGAACACCTAAATATTATTACACACATTTGGAATTTGTGTGTATCACCAGAAAACAGAAAAGAAGCAAGATCTTAATTTTGAAACAATAGAGTTTCAAAATAATGTGCTTATCACAAGCAAATAGAAGCATATGATTTAAATTCCACAAAATGTAATCTAGAGACTTAAATGCATTTCAGAAGTGCCACATAGAAGCAATTACATTCATAATCCTGATTTCTGCACATATTGCTATTGCTATCTATTGGAAAACATGACTTAACCTTTGTGTTTTTGTGACCTTTTGCTTGTGCCAATGGTTTTGCAATGCTGTAAAGTATCACACAATGCTGTGCTGTGTGTTAAATGGTTTAAAAAAATGGCTACTTATGTCATTTTGTTGGTGTAGTCATTATGCATGATTAAACATACCAATTGACGGAGTGGATTGATAACTAATAAGAAATTTAAAAAAGTGTAAAAGCCTTTCTTTTAAAGTGAGCAGACAAGGGGGACAGAATAACCATGAAGCAGAATGGGGTAAATGGCAAAGCAGCACAGGGAGGAAAGTGCCCTTTTTTGACATGGTTGCCCCCACTTTTTAGCTGGTAACTGGTATCTGATGCAACTTTGACTGAAAGTGTACTGGGTTTCTGCTAACAAGGTCCCCAGTACCAGTGTTCTTCCCCTAAACTGTACCATTGTTCCACAATTGGCACTAGTTTAGGCTCCATGTAAATCACAAGTAAGTGGTACCCCAAGTACCCAGGGCATTGGAACTAAAGAGGGTCTCTAAGGGCTGCCACACAAATTGTACCACCCTAAGGGTACTCTCACCAAGCTCATGAAAACTGCCACTGCAGCCTGCATGTCTTGGCACAGAGAAAAACAAAGAGTCAACACCTAAGGCAGGGTACACTATGCCCATGTGTGGGCATATCTGCATGAGTGGATATGTCCCTGTGATATCTAAGTTCACCCTTGGATACCACAAGTGCACAGTGAAGCCGTATCGAGTAGATGAGCTGAACAAGTGTGATTACGAGTTCCCCAGCTACATGATGACTTCACTGTACCCTCAGAAGTTGGGTACCAACATCTTCGTCTTAATAACTGAACACTAATGCCAGTGTTGAATTTACTAAGAAATGCACCAAGAGGGCATGTTAGAGGTGCCCCCTGAAAACCTACCAACTCCTAGTATGTTCATTGACTGGTCCCAGCCAGCCTGCCATGCTAGCCAAGTTTCTAATCCCCTGCAGTTCTCAGAGGTCAGAAACAAAGACTGCCCTGGGCAGGGGTGTTTACACCTCCTTCCTGCAGGATGAGCCTTTCCAGGGCGGAAAGCTTCAAATGCCTTGCTGCCTGTGTTATGCGACCCAGGCCTCTCAAGATAGTGGATATGTCAATCCTCTTGTCCTGACCCCACTTTTTGGCAGCAATACAGTCTGGAAAACTAGTAAGATTAGGAGGTGTGGCCACCTTCAGCCAGCACCCCCCCTAAGGTGGACTAGTTGGCATGGACCCCACTTTTCAGATTCCCCCATCTTGATTTGGGCAGGATTAGTATTCTAGGGTCAAGGTTATGCCCACTTCCCAAAAGCAAGTGGTCTTATAGAGGGTGTAGATACACGGAAGGTAGCCAGCCCAGGGACTCCCATATAACACCCCTAAATGGAGTATTTAGGTGGCAGCCCTGAACCTAAGAACTTAGATTTGATGGGTCAAGAGAAGAAAAATGATGAAGAGTCACTACCCAGTGGGAGCTGCAGAAGAGCTGTGAACATTTGGCATGAATCCCTGTGTGCTTTCAAACTTTCTCAACAATTGTAAAAGCCTTGGGTAGCCTGCCAGCACTTCGCAAAGTAAAGGAGCTACTCTCCTGCAGTCCGCAGACACCTACAAGCAGAGTTGGGTCCACCGCCTTGCAGTTCCCTGGCCCAACCAATGCCGCAGATGACCAGGAGAAGGTACTCATGATCTGAAAGGTCATATCTGTCTCCCCGACATTTGTGAAGACACCAGGACTAACCAGAGCCGTGCAGCAACAATACCTGGGGTACTCAATCCCCTGCACCCAATACAAACAGTGAGAGTCCCGTACGGATTCTCACTGCACCATGGCCAAGCAGCCATGGAGAGGCATCAGCATCACTGAGGCTCACTTCATGAGAGGCCCAGCCGTCCTGATTTTGCCCCTGTCAGCTGTTTGTCCTGAACCACAATGAGCCTCTTTGCACATCAGCCCAGTCACCCTAACCACTCTGCACCCGTGGTGCCTGGCCAAGAAACTGAAGGATCGGCGGTACCCTCTCAAGCCTAGACGCCTTGCAATCCAAGTACCTGTTTAGGAGTTCTCGAACCTGTCTCCAAGTCCCATTGTGCAGCCTGTTTCCAGTTGGCCAGCCCTTTATCATAGAGCACCAAGTAACAACATTACCAGCACCATGCTCCTGGTAAAACCCGGGCAGTTCCCAAAGAACTGCTGGTAGTACACTGGACTTGGCCCTCTACAAATCTAAACCCATAAGGTGAACCCCTGAAACCAAATGTATTTATCTTTATTGCATGTATGACTTTTCCTCCCATAGGATTGCATTGTGTGTAAATGCGCACAACTTTGGAAGTGTTCCTTTCTTGTACAAATTGATAACACAAAAAGTACTTATCTTTGAATGAAGTTCTTGGTTTTGAAAAATATATAGAAAGAGGTGTTAATCTTTTTTAATCGGGTCTTGGATTTATTCTTTGAGTGTGTGTCTCATTTATTGCCTATGTGAATACAACAAATGCTTTGCACTACCCTCTGATAAGCCTAACGAATTGCCCACATAAGCCTAAGTGCTCACCCACACCAACACAAAAGTGAGCATTAGTATTATCTATTTTAACCTCTGTAAACCAATTGGGAACCCACCTGACTCTCTGCACAGTGTACTTCTTTTTAGTACACTATACAGCAGGAGCAAGAGCAACACTGGGGTTGGGGGAAACAATACTGATGGCAGCGGTGTAGGAGGCAATGGGGAGAAGCACATGAGCGAACACAAGACGAAGAGGGTTGTAATAATCAGTCTGGTAACAGAGAGCAACACAGAGTGCAGTGGGAGAGATGTACTTGAGGTCCAAGGATCAAAAACACAAGGAGTCCTGCACTCAAAAGTAACAAGCATTGGAAAAGCCCATAGGTCTTGCCTTTGAGACCTATTGGCTTTGCCAATGCTTTGTAGTGAAGTTCTACACTATGGTTATCCGCAAACATTTTTCCAGTGACTAAAAGCTATTTGGGGTTTGGTGCAGCATGGGCTGTATTAATGGCAGCAAGGTGGCGGTTCAGGGCTCAAGTGGCTGTAAGGTGAGCATATACAGAGCGAAGTATGACTGGGAGTCATGGAGTTATTTTGAAGGTTTAATTCCATAGTGCAATCTGAATTATGCCCCTAGTTTCTAGAAGTGACACAGATTTGACAATACTATGCTATTCTGTATCAGAGTCACTGACCCTCTACAACCCGTAGGGTAAGCCTTCTCTGCTTGCAATTGCTACCTTTAACGAGTCAAGAGTGCAAAGGAAGTAACTTGATTTTTTAATTGGAATGAAATAAAACCTTAGGTCTCACAAACTCCTTATTCATTTAGTCTCTAATCTGTAAACATTAGGAATGCTTAGAAAAAGGCTCAGTTAAGATAGTTAGTGCTATAAAAACTCTTTGACCTCCACTTTGACGAGCCTTGCGCTATCAGTGTTGCTGTTAAGAAAATTATCACTAGAGCAATAACAAGCATTGGCAGTGGCAATAGGTCTCACTGTATATTGGAGTTTAGTATATTAAAAGTATTAAAGAGCAGTGAAAGTATTAAAGATCAGTGGTAGCAAAACGGAAAACAAACCGCGACAAAGTCAACAGACAAGGAAAAAATAAATGATCTACCGTATTTTTTAATAACACTCAATGCTTAATATTAGTAAAATAAAATGTTCTGTGGTTTTTTAATATTATTTTTAAGTTTGACTGTTTGGTATAGTTGTATTAATCATACCAACAGGCACAGCTTTAATTGGGCCTGGTCCTGCGGTGCAAACCATTGTTAGCTATAAAAAGCTTGTGCCGTAACAACTGCAAATGCACTGAGATTTACTTCCAGCCACACCTTCATGATTCCGGCATCTCTGCCCATGTACGCTGCCATTACGGAAAACAAACCCCAACAACGTGAATAGAAAAGGAAAAAAAAACATCTACAGTATTTTTTAATAACACGCAATGATTAATATTACTAAAATAAAATGCTCCGTGGTTTTTAAATATCATTTTTAATTTTTACTATTTGATATAGTTGTATTAATGAGCCCAAGAGAACCAGCTTTAATTGGCCAGTGCTGCCAGTACTCATCATCGTCAGCTCTAAAAAGCTGGTGCCGAATCACGGGCATATGCACTGCGATTTACTTCCAGCCACACCTTACATGACTCCATCTCTGCCCATGTCCGCTGGCAAAACAGAAAACAAACCCCGACAACGTCAACAGAAAAGGAAACTAAAAATGGTCTAACTTATTTTTTCATGACACCACCTTTATTGGCCCGGGTCCTGCTGGTGGTACTTCCAGCCACACCTTACATGACTCCAGCATCTCTGCCCATGTCCCATGTCCACTAGCAAAACGGAAAACAAACCCCAAAAACTTTAACAGAAAAGGAAACTAAAAATGCTCTACCGTACTATTTAATTAATAACACACAATGTTTAATATCAGTAAAATAAAATGCTTTGTGGTTTTTTAATATCATTTTTAAGTTTGACTGTTGGATTAAAAGTCACACTGCAGTTACCATCAGGATAATTCATAACAGATGCACGTTAAAACATAAACAAAGGCATAGGGTTTTTTTTAGGTCGGAATTGAAGTGAAACTGCAGTTAAGATAAGGATAATTGCTAAAGGATGCACGCTGATACAGAAAAAAGCCACAGAGCTTCTTAAGGTCAGAATGGAAGTCAGACTGCAGTTACGATAAGGATAGTTGCTAACAGATGCACGTCTCTGTAAACAGGGGCCATCACAGGCTACACAGTGTGATGGCCAAACTAAATACTCACGTGAAATCGCCAGAAGGAGAGAAGGGAGGGACTTTTACAACCCAACACCAATACAAATGCATTTTTGAATGGCACAGCCAACAGCCAATAGAAAGCAGTTAATTTTTTATATACATAGAATACAATACAACATGTCTTGCAGACAGCGCACGCGCTGTGTAGGATCGACCTAAAAAGAGCCTGGCTCTGTCCTAGGGAGTGCTTACTGACAGATTAAAAAAGTCCTCTGATGCAAAAATAATGATGGTGAGTACATGCTCACCAGCAAATAATGACGTGAAAAAAATTGTCACAAAAAATTGACAGTACAAGACGCCTGCAAAGAGGTACTCTTATTTGCATACAAGAGGAATAAGAACATCAGGGACTACGCTATAAGAGTACATATAGATACTCTTAAAAAATGTGACATAAGAACGATGTGGGGTCTTCCTTAAGTGTTACGCAACTAAAGATGTGGTGGTTGGTCAGTGTGTAAATTCACATCTCATAGTCAAATTTTTGGCAGAATATTTAACTTTTAGTCATTTTCTAACTGTAAAACACAAAATGTGATTTACATTATTAGATGTCCATGTATGAAAGTGTGTGTGGGTCAAACCACACAAATAGTGAAACAACAGATCGCCCAGTCCAGGAGCTGAATCAGAATCAAATGCAAAGTGAAGGGGCTACCACTAAGGATGAAATAAACTGGCAAGTTGCAGAAGTGGCTTCTATGGACAGTTAGGGAGGCAACTTCAAAGGACTCTTGGAGAGATGAGAATTCAAATGGATGGACATGCTGAGCTGCACTCAGAATTACTTGAATGATGTCAATGCCTTAAGCTGCCTCTCAGTAATGCCTCCATAAAAGACTGATCGGCACAGATTACAATTGGCATATAACAGTTGTATGGGGCTATGATTAGCAAGGAAATGATAACCTGTTTTTTGATTGATCTCAGGATATGAGAGAGTATATCCTAAGTTTCTTTCTCTATACATAGTAGGTATACTTTATGTTGGTCAATAATGTATTGCACATATGTAATTGATGTACATGTATCACATTTCTAGATAGATAATTTGTGGCAGATTATTTCAGCCCCTTTCCCGTTTTTTGTTCCACTTTGTGAAAATCAGATGTTTTTACTCAGGCTGCTTAATCTCTAGTGTGTTCTACATGAATTCAGTGTGTATATGCACATTTAGAGGGAATAACGGAATTTAAGTATGATTTGTTCCCCAACATGGCTACAAAGGGTTGGTGGTCTAGTCATTTGCTGGACAGAAGGGGAAATAAGTTGGCAGTGTCTGCCACATCATCCCTTGCTGCACATTGATTTTCATGGAGGCTGACTGTGAAGCAGATGTGATCAAAGCTTACAGTAAGGCACTGCAGATCATTCCATATTGGTGGATGACGGGCTCGTACTTTGGTGTGCGGCGGACAATCTAATTACTGATAACTTGTTACCCAACAGGATTTTCGCTGAGGGATAATGTGGATTATGCTTGATAGGAGTAACTCCAATTAACAGGTGACCTGCCTACTACTGTGTATGTTTGATGTGCACGAATTCTACATTTCAGTAATATAGTTGAGTGTGGTAACTAACAGCCACCTTTCATGTAGATATGGTCCATTACACTTGGTGAATAGATGTACCATGCGTTTTTGTACTCACTGGTGGTGACATTCACAGTGGATACTGTGTGGCACCTGGTTGTGGTAAAGTATCATCACTGGCAGATTTAAATCACAACTTAATACGTGACTAATGGCAGACCCCCTTTGGGGAATTTGTGTGCCACATTAGAATGATATGTATTGAATTGCTTTGTAATCTCATACCGTTATAGGCAGAGTGATGATTACTAAAGAGAATATGGCAGACTATATCAGATGTGAATCTGGATTCACATGTGGGTAAGTTGTGGAATATTTGGATTTTTCACTGACGGTAGAGTACCAGACTATCATGTTTTAGTTAATAATTGGGACTGAAGATTATATCCAGTTTCTGTCTCTATTATAAGCAGGGTGAATAGTCAGATAACTTGGTCCTGAGGAGATCCCATCAGTCATACAGGGTCAAAACGTTGGCATAACCCCCCCTTCATTATCAGACAAAATAATATCATAAGGTACTGTGAATCGTATATTCAGGTAGTGTTTTAGGGAATTTATGTTGCATTAGGCGGTGGATTCCTCTGAATCATTAAGAGGGGTACAAGATTTGGAAGGAGTCCCATGGGACGATGTTTATGCTTTATATATTGCCCCTGGTCCTCGTGGGCATATAGAGTCATCCTTGTTTTGTGTTATATAGCCATTATTGTTACATCACTGAAGTTATAGGGATTTTGAAAAATCCAAGTGTCAACAAGGAACAAGTGTAGCAAATGTATTCACCAGGAAAGTGGTAATGATGTAGTAAGAAGCAGGTAGTACATTTTGGAGCACAGTGTCTCAAATATAAAGCATGTGTGGTAGCGCACAGACATTTACAGACTATGCTCTTTCCACTGAAGGGACCTCAAAATTTGCACAGATTCACAGTTTTACTGATAAAACTATATAACACATAAACAATAATGAGTGGAAATCAGATTTCAACAAATATTTCACTTGTACATTACCGGAAATTGATTCATTTTTACTGCCCAGGAAGAGCGGTAGGGGCAATTAACAAATAAAAAGTGTAGCAAATGTATTCACCAGAAGAGTGGTAAGGCTGCAATAAGAAGCAAGTAGTAAATTTGGGAGCACAGTGTCACAAATATATTACTAAAGCATGGTATGGTAACACACTGACATTCATCAACAATGCACTTTCCACTGATATGATGACCGAATTTTCACAGACACACAGTTTTACTGATAACACTATATAGCAGAGAAATAATAAAGTTTGAAAATCAGATTTCAGCAAATATTTCACTTGCGCATCACCAAGTGAATTGATTTGTTTTGATTGGATTTAAATCTTTATTTCCACCACACTTCAGAATTTTAAAAAACGTGCTTAATTTGTTCTTTTTTTCTAGCTGCTAATGTATTGTAAATTGTTTGTGCAGTTCATTTACAGGTTTTTAAGTTTTGTAGTGTGTTAGAAAAATCTGACTGTCTCTCACACTCCCCGTGCCCAGGAAGAGTGCCACAGGCATTTTACAAAATCCTCTCACTTTGCAGTCAGAAAAAGAAAGTAAACATAGATCATCCCTTAAAAAAATAACAGCAATTTTCCAGAAGACAGAGGCTGACATTTGTCCTCTGCATTAGAACATACAGCAAATGTAACAAGATAAAAACAAAATTTAAAGATTTATTTATTGCTTATTTGACTTCTGAACTTTAGGTCTCTTTTAAGTTATGATATTGGTAAAGAGAACTGACCAAAATAAACAAGCTCATAGACAGAACATTGTTCCTCACAGCTTTGCATGATTGACAAACTCTTAATGCCAAAGATACGTAGAATCAGTTATGGAGAAAGATGGGAGGCAGGACACCTTTTCCAATGAAACACTGCAAGTTTAATACTTGTATACTTCATGAACTAGCATACAAAGTGAGTCAGCTGAAAACACCTACACTCTCATTGAGTAACTCCCTCAAAGGAAAAAATCAAGTTTTCAGAAAGAAAGCACTCATTCAAGAATACAAGGAGAAAATCAGAGAGGTCATAAACAAGCTATACTCCCTTAGAGGGACGAAGACATGCTGGACGGCCAGTGAATTGAATGCAAGCAAATGTTAGTTACAAAACACAAAGCTAATGGTAAGCAGTGGGCAAAATGCATTCCTAGATAATTTCTAAATAAGCTTTCAGCTTGCCCCCAATAAGTATTTGCAAACAGACAGCTGTACAGTCTGGCAGGCTTTGACCTAAAAAGTAGTGCTTGAAAAACAAGAAGAGAAAGCAGCAAAGGCAGCCAAGCAAAGAGATTTTAAAGAGGAAATAATCCGTGGAGGGGGCAAACACAGTATTGACAAGCTGGGGCACACATAAGAAGCAGGCAAATAAGAGTAACAAGGAAAGCCAGCCAATGAAAAGCAATAGGCAGGCTCCAGGCCGCAGAACGCCTCGCAACAGATAGAGCATTTACTGTCCTGTAGGCTCGACCTAATGAACGGCAAAACTGATTGTATAGTACATATTGAGAACATCATTAAGCAGGGAAATAACATTTTTAGGCACAACAATATTTAATCTTCCCACCAGCAAATACTGGTGGGAAGTGTACAAAACATTTTTACAAAACCAGACACTAAGGTTCTGGGCATGTTATACCTTATTTTCAAACATGCTGACTTTTATTTTTCCGTTTTCTTGCATTGTAAACTATTTGAGCCATCACTGGAGAATTATCTTTGAATTCATGTATCTAGAATGTGGAACTGTTGGAACGGGACATCCCATGCCTGGCAAATGGGCATGTATCCCTTCCCTAAGTGCACTTGAAGCGGACCTCACATTTCGACCCAGCAGATATGCTAATTTAGCTTGTGCACTGAATGCATAGGCTTGTCCCTGGTGCTTGCAAGGTCTAGAGTCTGTTCTGTAACTGGGTGAGTTGCACCAAGTATTCCCTTTTCATCGACATTGGGCTAGCCTCCATGTCCTGGGTTCTTGACATTAACCGGTGGTGGCAGCATACTGATATTTTTGTGGATTGATAGTAATGGGCAATCCTTTTTTCCTGTTTTGGCGGAGGGAGTTCTACAGGTCCCACTCATGTATAGTTGTGTGTATATGTGACACCCAAACTTTGGCGCTCTCAGCTTGTGTGACAAGTCTGTGAGTGTAAACAACAAGAGTGTAAGACACGCACCGCGTTTAATCATAGGTTGTCCTCTGTCGCGTGCAGCTGGGGCTTCGCTTTCTGTTCCATCAAACGTTTAAGAATAATCTATGAAGCAATCCTCTGTATTCTATTTCAATTAGCATTTATCAGTATTCCAAAATTAAAGTTGGAATACTGATAAATGCTAATTGAAATAGAATACAGAGGATTGTTCCTCATGATCAGACCTGTTACTTTTTGTTACAGAGATTTCCCCTGATGAAGTGCTTATGGATAGCACGAAATGCATAGGGATCTATGTTTAAATGTTTTGGGATATCCAGACTACCAGAATCATAGTTGAATTGGAATGTACAAATGATTGATAATTTGGACATAGGAAACAAAATGAAGTAAAGAACACAACGAATTGAAAATTGAATTTGGTTTACTTTTTCTATTACCCTCACCGGGTTCTATATACGCTGTGCAATGGGGGACAAACCCTAACAGGATTTGCTTCATAGATTAAGTCTGTGAGTGTGCCAAGAATGAATGGTAGCAGCACCTCATGTTGTGGTGAGGGAATAGTTGTTTGGACCAGTGCGATCCATTTTTCGGTTTCCCTGGTTTGACATGGGACAAGATGGAGGACAGAGTACAGCTCCCCTAGGCATTGGGAGTGTATTACCTGCATTCCTAGAGCTGAATAGAGGATCATCAGACATGGAAGTGTTGAAGGATGGCAATAGGAATTCCATGTGAGCCTTTTAGCATGGGGCTACTGTTTAATTATTCTTAAGCACAGCCATTTGGTTGATGCCAATAGAATGAAAATGAGTCAGCAGGTTCTGTTGTTCGGCACAGAAAAGTTTCTAGGCAGGGCCTGCTGTTTTGTCTTTCCCTGATTGCTACTTCAGGAAGGCTGAGGACAGCCAGGTGCAAAGTTTTTACATATCATTGTGCGCATTGTTGGAAACTCCTACTTGGAGCAAGCATCATCACTATCTGCTGTTAGAGCCATCACCTTTGACAAAGACTGTGTCTGCACTTCAGCCAGAAAATTACATTTGAAATGGAACCCACAAAAACTGTTTCCAAGGCTTCTGACAGCAGATAAACATCCCATGTTTGGAAAACATTTTCTTTATTTAACTGAGGTCTAAATTAGATGAATGGCGAACATGGTCAAATGGAGGAATACTGGATCTGGTATCCACTTACGCAGTGCGACTGGGAGTGGAGCGTGGACCACACGCTCCACACAGGATTGTGTCACTGCAACATGTCTATTCAAAAGGTTATTGTGCTGTTTCTAATGAAAGAAAGGGATTGGTACAGTCAGTGATGCAGGTGAATTATGGTAGGGTAGTCAGAAGTTCACACTGGGAATCCATTTTGTTGGATTTAATGCCCTCACACACCCTTTCAGGTGTCATGCTTCATCATTTGGGCCTGCTCCTCGTTGGGTCGGCGGTGCAATACCCAACGGGCAACATCTCAAATAGGGGCTCTTTAGCGGAGATCTTTTTCCAACTGCCGTATGGATGAAGTGTGGGTATGGGGCCAGAAACAAGTGGTAGACGTGGATGTGGTGGGTTAAAATAAAGCTAGTGGTACCAGGAATACTTTATTCAGAAGGGCCACTGCCTTAGTTAAAAACGATAAACCTGGAGGAGAGTAGCGGAAAATAATGTTTCCAACTCTTATCCAAGGATTATTGTAGTCCGGTCAACATGTTTCTCGCTATAGTGAATTTATCTAGCGATTCTTCAGGACCTAAAATGACTAACTAGCAGGTATCTAATGGTGAAAGAAATTGTCTGCACTAATTTATCTAGAGTGTGGTGTATGTATGCTCGTATGGCTACCACACTGATGGGTGGAGGGGATAACAATATTATATTACCCTTCTTCAAGTTGTGATTTTCAGTACCTAGCGTTAAAAACAATCAGACAACGACAGTGTCCAGCGGGTAAAGCTTCAGGGAGATCTTCCACCATAAGGTTGGTATTTCCTGTGCTTCGCTTTTAGCACCTACCCATCGCCGCTGGAACTGGGTTCGCCGCCGCTGACTACCCTACCATAATTCACCTGCATCACTGACTGTACCAATCCCTTTCTTTCATTAGGAACAGTACGATAACTTTTTGAATAGACATACCGTTAGGGCACGTCGTGACTGGACCTTCTGCTCTTTCTAGAACAGTAATAGCCCTTCACTCCTCTTCCTTGATACCAAATCACTGCAACATGGCCATACTTGAACAGCTGTGAGTGTTGCAAGGTCCAACAAACACAAGCGTTATGAAGGACACAAATGCCAAAGATGAGTGACTGTTGCCAAGGTCTGCTATGCTGCTAGCCCACAGTGATGAGATTCACGAGACGAGTCACTGACGGCGAACCTGCACCTTCTGGCTGAGATGCTTACTGAGGAGCGCGAATGTTGGACCAACGAACCCTCTATTCATCTGCGTCGGATGGGCACGTAACATGAGACCACTAATGAAAGCTTGAGAGTCATTGTTTTTTGTTTAATTTTGTTTCATTGTTATTTCATAGAACAAAATAGAATAACCCGTATACATATTATCAATCACCCATTGCAGACCAATGCATTTCCTGACAATTAACATGACCATTTACAATTGCATTTTACAATTGCATCAACCCTCCATTGTGCAGGTGGGTTCCCTTCCTGCTCAAAAAACAAACTGAAATGCGGTTTTTCAACTTCTATCAGTACTGGATTATCACACATAGAAGTTGAAAAACGTCATTGTTTCAATGATTGTTTATGTGCAGGAAGGGAACCCTTCCTATACATAAACAATCATTAGAGGTGATCCCCTCTTTCTATGTATGCTGCGGAATGTATCACGCTTAGAAAGAGGAAAAGAAAAAGAGGAGAAATTAATACATTTCTCCTCGTTGCGCCTCGCATTCACACGCATTCCCAGATTTATGATTCCTCGTAAATCTGGAAATGTGTCTGGTTCCATGGGTGTTGTGTGAGAATACCCCCCGCAGCACCCATGGAACACATCTTTCACGCAAAGTGCTGTGTGCAAAGGGGCCATATTTACAAGGACAGTAAAATTCAGGCAGGGTGGCTTTTCCTGTCCTTGTAAATATGTAGCAGTAAAATGCGCCTCCAGTACGACACAAAAAGTGACGCACAGGTGGCGCAAGGGGCTTGTAAATCTGCTCCAAAATGTAATGCATCATTTTCATTTAGTCATGGTGTATTCTAAGTAGAAGACCATATTAGATGCCTTATATTCCTTAACATATTTGGTCGTTTTTAATAAGCCTAGCCCTTTTATTATGAGGTAGCAGATGAAGGTTAAAATGGCTAACATTCATCCTGCTTTAATTTGCAATTAATGCAAATCTATGTAGAAAGTTCCAGAAACGTTTGTTATCTGTGTCTGCTGGTTTATCTGTAGATAAAGTAAGAAAATCACAAATGAACACTGCTTTTGTGAAGACCGAGTCTCTGTTCTCATGAAAAGCTTTTAACTGATTTTATACAATATGCTTTTGATCTAATTCCATGTAACCATCATAATACTTTGGTAGCTTGTGTGTATCTACAATTCCCAACACAGTCTGCTTGCAGAAAGACTCATTCATCGAATAATTAGGGCACACTTCAAGATAATACAAAACAATGGAACATCATGTAGAAACGTGTTTTTGTGCATTAGAAAGCCACTAAGGACCGAACAGAATTTTGTAGAATGCCAATTTGCCTAACACCCTTCTTGTCTTATTGCATCAAGACAAGATCACAAAACATTTTTGCATGTGTTAATGTATGTCCTTATTGGCAAGTTAATGCAGTTCTTGGTGCAAAACACCTTTTACCATTTTGGTATGAAAGCTGTTTTCTGGAGGTGGTAACAAGAATGTGCATCTTTGTTTGTGCAATTGTATTGTGCTGGTGATGTGTTCCATTGTTTTGTGTGCAGTGTTGTTTATTGTGCTGCATTATTGTAATGTGGTGATGTGTTGTACCGTGGTTGTTGCATTTCCTTCTTTTGTGACTGTTGTCTTGTGCCATGTTATGTTTTAATTGTGTTTTTATGTTACTTTGTGTACGTTATTGTGTTTTATTCTATTGTTTACTTTAAGTATGTCAACAAATGCTGCTCCATTTTCAGCCAAAAGAAGCACATTACGTTAAAGTTCCCATTACGAGCTACCATTTACAAGTAGAGTGATAGAAGTGTGCTGCTTCAATTCAACTATTTAAGACACCACATCTGTGGCAGAGATTGCATCTAAACTAGCTCTCACAGTGCTTGCTTCATGTGATAAGGACTATGTATTTGCTGCAGTTTTGGGCTGACTGGTATCTTAAGTATATCAATAGCTGGAGCAGCGCTCCTTTACCACCTTATACAGTGGTAAATGGTTGCTTGTCACAGGAACGTTCAAGGCATGTTCTGTTTTTGGCTGGACATCTACCAGCATTTGTGGGCATATCTAAACTGAATAGCAGAATATAATGTAACAACATGCACAAAACAATAAAACACCTCTTTTATGAAAACAAACCAGAACACAACACAACAAATCATACTGCAATAATGCAGCACAATAGCACAACAGTACAAAAAAGAACAGATCACATCATTGTAGCATCCTCCCCAGCCTGGTAGTATGCAAATGACCATGCCACACACAGAGCTCTGTATTCTGAGTTCTTTATTCTTCAGAGTGCAACCTTTAACTAACTGTATGCATTGCATCATGAACTTTATTGATCACACTCAGACACACCCAAACGAATATGTCATTCTTCTACATAGTCCGTCACTGACCAGAAGGGTCCAAATATCCATATTTACAAGACACTACATCTCCTCAGCTGTTAGATAAAACTTACAAATATTACACATATAGATCATTGTTCCTCAGTGGAGCTTGAACAATTATTCCAGACCTAGTCATATGAAGTTGATGAAGAGGAGGAGTGTGGCCTGCCTCAGGAACCTGGAATGCAGCGTTAGCTGTAGGACGTAGGCTCTCTGGACTTTCAGGTGGGTAGGTCTCACTTCTGACAACTGGAACCAATGAACATTGAGGGGAGTGCTTGAAGTGTGACAAATCTCTTGTGAAGGATTTTCCAGGATGCGGAGCGGTCACTATATGTCCTATGCTTGTCTCACCCCTTTAGGGTTCCCATGAAGCGTTCGACAGCGCCGTTGGCCTGTGGCTAGAGAGGGGTAGTTTTCTGATGTTTGACATTTATGTTAGTGAGAAACTCATTAAACTCTCGGCTGTTGAATGATGGGCCAGTGTCGAACCTAAGAATTAAGGGGGCAACCCATGTTGCAAAAATGTCATTAAATGTGCCAATGAATTTGTGCTGTGTGGTTGATGACAAGGTCTTCCACCAGTGGAAATCATGAGTACTCATCAGCACCTACCATGAGATGATGTCCATTGTTAAGGGGTCCAAACAAATCAACTGCAATCCTCTCCCACACCTGCTTTTGGAGATCACACATAACTTATGGACCCTGCTTGTTTTGGGAGGGAAGCATTTGCACAAATGACATGCCTTTAAATCCCTTTCAACTCTTTCATCAAGGTGAGAAAACCACACTCATATTTACAAGGAAATCGTGGAGCGTGGCACTGTGGCAAATTTCACGGCGCCGTGCTCCACCATACCCAAAATGTAGGGATGCACAGTACGTACAACAAAATGGCTCCCCCCTGTTTTTTTCCTAGCTCTGCCACTAAAAATAGCTGCCTAGAGCTAATACAGACACCCCAGTGCAAGGGCGCCTGCATTGCATTACACATAGAAGTAGCAAATTGTCATTATTTAATGATTGTTTTTGTGCAGGAAGGGACACCTTTCTGCACATAAACAACCATTAATGGTGTTTTGCTATTTCTGCATGTGCTGCAGAATGCAGTGCACATAGAAAAAGAAAGATCGAGGAGAAATAAAAGTATTTCGCTCGATTGCACATAACTTTCACGCAGATAGCAGTATGAAAGGCACTATATTAACAAAGTGGTATTAAGCCAAAAAATAGGGTGCAGGGCATTGCACCGCCTGAATGTCAGTAAAAGTGAAGTTCCAGTGGTGCAATCCTCTTGTAAATATGCCCCTCAGTCTCAAAGAGCTCTCTTGGTGGCGACAATGTCATGATGATCGTCATGGGCTAGTTCAATTACTTATTGTCGGAGACTCTCTGGAATTACAATACTAGAACCTCATAATCGAATGCCTTCTTGTGTGACAAGGAGTTCCTCGCTCACATTTTTAAACTTGGTATTCAAAATCATCTATTAGAGGTCGAGTGTGCTCCTTCCAGGACTGCTGGGAAATAATATCTTTGAGAACACACTGATCTCAATCTGTATTTGTAGCAGCAAGGATTTGCTCCACTGAAAGATCTGCAGGTATGCTTCACTTGACTGTAAAGTTAACAAAGGCCTCAGCCGTTTCAGACGTACTGTGACACTGTTCTGGTACTCATGAAAAGTAGCCAGTGAGATTTGTATTTTTCCCTAGCCTATGCACAATTCCAGAATGTATTCAGTACACCCATATTTATAGTTCATTCTTACATTTGTTATACTAAGGCAACAAGTAAACATCGAGTTGTTTGGCCGCAAATACATGAAACTTAGGAAACTGCATGCTATTCTCTTTGTACGAATCTGCTGAAAACCATCACCTATTAAATTATTTATAATATATAGTAATCTGTAAATGTGTTTCTAAGTCATTTTATTTTCTACATGGAGTCTTTCTAAAGTGCAGTACACAAATACTTCTATCACTGTTAGTGGTCAATGACTGCATCTCCCATAAAGCATCATAATGGATAATGTTGATGAATGTGATGTTTCACTTTCATAATACCATATGATGTACTCATAAGACATCCGTAAAAGTGTCATGTTTATCCAAATAGACATGAACTCACTTTAGGAAGCATTCATAGAGGAAACTGAGTTACTTGTGCCTGTGGTTTTATAGTTTGTTAACAGAGACAGTGGTCCCTAGACAAGAAAAGATAAATGCAAAAATAAATATAGACTAGATAGTACTATATTCCATATTTCCAGCCGGACAGTTCAATTTCTCATGGTCAGAAATGGAAACGTGATACACAGTGTGATCCAAGTGGGACACCAGCCGATGTCCTAACTAACACACTAGGGGGAAAGGACTGGTCCTCAATGGGGGTCCTTGTGCGTCGTAGCCGATGCTATACGATCATCGTATAGCATCGGCTACGACGCACAAGGACCCCCATTGAGGACCAGTGCTATCATGATTCTGCGATTTCGCCTGACGGGACATTTTCCCTTGGTAACGCACAAGGACCCTCATTGAGGACCGTTGCTTCCATATTTCTGCGATTCCGCGGGACGGGACACCTTCCCCTGACAATTGATATTCCCGGCGGTTACATCCTTGTGAGTAACACCGCGCCAGCCTGCCCTCCCTGTGGGTTTTCGTTATTTTATTGTTCTTTAGGCAGATATTATTGTCCTGAGGATGAACCTGAGATTACAATAGGTTCTAAACGTCGTCGACTTAATGCACTAAATGCATAATTGACTAATGAATTTGTGCATGCATTTGTCTGTTGTGGATCTTCTGTTTATGATTTATGATATTCAGATGACCCTACTTTGCCTACAATTCCCCTGTTTTCCTGTCCCCCTAGTGTGTTAGTTAGGACATCGGCTGGTGTCCCACTTGTATCACACTGTGTATCACGTTTCCATTTCTGACCATGAGAAATTAAACTGTCCGGCTGGACATATGGAATATAGTACTATCTAGTCTATATTTATTTTGCATTTATCTTTACTTGTCTAGGGACCACTGTCTCTGTTAACAAGTACCTACCCAAGGTCCCTAGTTTATTGCGCCCTGGGTTCCCTTGTATTATTTAAATATATTGTGGTTTTATAATTGCCATAATAATAATTGTTACTCTGTGACTCATGTGGTCTATAGTTTCATGAAGTGTCTACCTCATCTTCAATAAGGTTGTTACCCATCACAAGTAATGCTTCATGGCAGGCAATTTTATATGAACATGATGTATTGTTCAAAGTCAAAACTGTAATGAGTACGTTTAGTTGTTTAACAAAGCTTAGGATGATCAAGCACAGCATGCACCTTTAGTCTATTGACTTGCAATTGTGATATTAAGTACCTACCTAGCATATGACTTGTTTGCAGAGCATGACGCCGCCGTGAGGGAAACGACACCAGGCGAACTCACCGCATTTCTACCGACAAGCGCCAGCGGACTACCAGCGGACTACCGCTCCCAGCAGCCCCGGAGAGGGCGTGATACATCATCCCGCACCCGGAGGCGCCATAAGAGCACCGAGCACTGACAGCTCTTGTGGGGCATTTGCAGAGCCTGGAGCCGCCGTGAGGGAAACGGCACTAGGCGAACTCACCACATTTCTACCGACAAGCGCCAGCGGACTACCAGCAGACTACCGCTCCCAGCAGCCCCGGAGAGGGCGTGACACATCATCCCACGCCCGGAGGCGCCATAAGAGCACCGAGAGCCTCCCCCCACGCGGGACGAGCGCAGGCGGAGCCCGGGCAGAGGGCGGGCCGTCTGTGGCCGTCCGGGGACGACCAGGGACGGGGCGTGCTGCCCCCCTTGATTGCTGAATTACTTCCTTCCGGGTAAGCCATTCTGAACACATACGATTTTAATCGCTTAAGTCACCTAGGGTGATGTATGCCTTGTGCTGAGACTAAGCAATAAGCCTGAGTTAGTTGTTTGTACATTCGCCCACTGTTACCACCTGGAGAACTTGGACAATGTCCAAAAAGAAATCCATTATGGCCAAAATCAACAATGATCGAAGGAAGTCACTGGGCCTGGATAGCCCTCCTCTACCACTACCTGCGCAGCTTGTTGACTGACTTGTAACGTCTCTGGACTCCCCCTGCGTAACTGATGTTCTAGTGGAGGATTTACCGGTTGTATTGGCCCCACCCCAGGATGTACTAATAATGGATTTGGTTGATGTCCCTTCTGATACTTTAATACGGAGTTCCTCAGTCAAGAGAGCCGTAAGGAACTGTAGAAAGGCTCAGATTAAGCGGGGGGGGGACTTCCCATAAGAAAAGACCTGAAACTGCATCTAAGAGCCTGGCACCACATAAGGAGACTCCGACTATGTCTAGTAACACCGGAGCTAATATAGACTTAGAACACTATGATTTATTAGCTAATATGATAGAAGATAAGTTTAACATGGTTGTTAAGCCTTTAGTAGACAAGATAGAATTATTGACTGCCGAAGTATCTAGATTAGGTGGCCTATTGGGTACTCTTACCTGCAGTAATGAGAGCATTAGGGTAATAGAGAGGGGTGTACCATCTAGCAGCATTGTACAGAAGCAGTCTGAGGGAAGGTCTGATTTCTGCGATTTAGGTGCATCGCACTTACTGGGTGGACAGCAAGTTAAAGATAAAGCAGTCCCTGCAGCTAGGGCAGTGGGAGAGCCAGCTTTACCCCCACCCCTAGCCTCAGCCCATGGTCAATCCCCATCATCTAAAAGAACATGTTCCACTAATCTCCCACCAGACTGTGTACCTTATGTTGTTGTCCTCTCTAATGTCCCGCCTCTGGAACCTAATTCCATTTATTCCCCCAGGATTCACATGACTCCCTTAAAAACAAAACTGTCTCTTGGTTAAACAGGTACTGTGCGTTCCCTACAAACTATTCCGATCAAATACTTTCAACTAGAAGAGTATCCTGGATAGGAAACGCAAGGAAAACTTGTACGGGAGATTGCGTCATCGTTAATTTTAAGTACCCCCAACATGTCGCAACTGTGCTACTTAGAGCAGCCTCCTTGAAACCAGGGGAGAATGGTGTTTGTGTGCACCCCTTGGGTTATTTTAACAACCATCTGAGTAAGGGGCCTCACTCAATCTATCGTAGTGGGGTCCCCAAAACCTATAACTGTACACTCCCCGAAACCTTAGGTCAAAATAGATATCAGGCTCTGGGTACTTCAAGTATTCCAACTTTTGAAATCCCGACCCAGAACAGATATCAGGTTTTGGGCACACCAAGTGTATTGGATCTAAACGATTGACTGCCTAAGGATGGTAGGCCTTGCCCGTGTTCTACGGTAATCAACCAGGATGACAGTTATAATGGAATAAGGTTATGTGAGGAGGAACGAAGAGTTAATGGTGACATGCACTTTTGTAATGAGGTTGAATCTACATTTGTTGTAAAGAGTATGGCGAACGTCGAGTCACCTAAATGTATTGAGGTTATTAATGCAGGACCTGATGTGACTGCACCCCATTTACCTGTTGATAATCTTGGTAATGTCTTGGATTTACCGATCAGCTGTTCTATAGGGGGTACATCTATCATTAGTTGGAATATAGCCGGCTGGGCCTCTAAAAATCAAAAGTTGGGTTGGTTGGACTTGATTAGGAAATACGACATATTATGTTTCCAAGAAACTTGGTGTACCACCAGACCCAACCTAGACGGATATGTGTGTTATAGCTTAGAGGCTCTAGAGTCACGGCATGGTCGGGCAAAGGGCGGCCGGCTCTTATTACTATCTGTGGACTTATTGCTGACTGTTGTCAAACATATAACCGTAGGAAATCATTCCCAAATTCTATGGATACATCTAAAAGAAGGTTTAGATTTGCTTTTGATTAATTTTTATAACAACATTTTTGATAACTCACGGCACAAGGTTATTGAGGAATTGGGTAACACACTCATGAAGCTTGTAAATGAAGCCAAATGCATTTTTACTTTCATCTGGTTAGGTGATTTTAATTCCCCTACCTGTCTATTATCGTCCACTAGGGCATGCAGGATGTTAAATAATAATGGCGAAAATCCTTATCACTTCCCACATAATACTTACGGGGCAACTATTAATAATATTATGGCGACCTTTGATTTGGAGCTAATAGAGCCAGTGTTGAATAATAGTGGCCATATTATACCTACGTATACCGGAAGGAACACTAATTCAAACATAGACCATGTAATGGTCTCCTCAAATATCTTACCACACTGTAGTACTCTGGTAATTGAGGATTCTGTCTTAAGCAACCATAATTGTATTGTATTAAGAATTGAATCCTTTCAATGCAGAAGTCAGGATGTGCTAAGAACTTTAGTTAACATTGAGCCGCATAGACCTAAAGGGATAAGGCTGAGATGGAGAGGCGAAAAATCCAGTGTAGTCTTACCTGTAATTATCTCTAGATCTTTGACTAATATTGAGGATATTTTGGCAGCAGGTAGTGCGCCTGTTGCCATTATAAATAATTTTGTTAATATCAGTAAAATTATTAATACTATATTTACAGGATGTAGAACAGGAAACATCATACGCAATAAGGGCTGGTTTGATCACGTATGTACGGCACTCCATGTACAACTCAAACGTGCCTTATCACAAAGACCGAGGGATCAAAATGAAGTTTCACTCCTGAGAAAGGACTATAAAATGGCTCTTTCTAAAAGGAAGAGGGAGCTGCAACAGGAAGCATGGGATAACTTATCCCGTGCTGCAGAAACCTCTGATTGTTGCCTGTTTTGGTCAACGGTCAACTCACCTTTTTTAAAGGAGGACAAAGCCCCACATCTTGCATCCAATGTTAGCAGTGAGGCCTGGGTGTCTCACTTCTTGGCTATATTTAATGCCAACGGTCCTACCGTAGAAGAACAAAATCGCTGGCCTATACTCCCATTGGATATCTCATTGGGTGAAGTTGAAGGGTGTATCAGGGCCAGCAAGGGGGGCAAGGCACAAGGGCCTGACGGAGTTCCCATTGATGTGTACCGGGCCGTTCCACTAATGTGGGGACCTATCCTCACCCTGGCCCTTAATGCGGCTGTAGTAACTATGATTCCGCCCACCTGGGCTGACTCTATTATCGTCCCAATCTATAAAAAGGGAGATAGGTCTGTAGCTAGTAACTATCGCCCGATCAGTCTGTTAGACTCGTCGGTGAAGGTTATGAGCAGAGTATTATTGTCCAGGTTGGAAGTTTGGGCCGAGGATTAAGGGATCCTCGCAAGCTCTCATTATGGCTTTAGGAAGGGCCGAGGGATACTAGATCAGTGCCTGAATTTAGAACTTTTAATTGGCAAGTGCACCTCGGCAAAGCAGGGTACTTTGCACCTCTGCTTTGCCGATTTGAGTAGCGCTTTTGATCTAGTTGATCATTCAATCCTGTGGCCAGTCCTATTAGAAATGGGTGCTCCAGAACCCATTATCTTTTTCTTAGCAAGACTTAATGAAAAGATGCAAATGTGTGTACGCTATGGGATAAACGGAGAGTGCACCCCTAATTTTTTTTTTTTTTTTTTTTTTTTTTAAATTTTTGTAAACCTTTATTGTGCATGAAAATATAACAAATACGGGCCCACAACCGTCAGGCCGGCCACGGTACTTTGAGCACAAGTGCAAACAATATAATTCCTCAGCGGCACCAGGTTAAAGAGCAGCAATCAATTAACAGTACACTAGACAGATTCGTGTCGCCGAGAAACAGGAGCATTGAAGGTTAATTTTAAAGTTTTTTGGTCTTAAAATATATAACAGTGAAGAGTAGACACCAAGGAGAACTGAGTCCGTACAATTACTTCACAGCATGAGCAGGCAAGAGCATCACATGAAGCCAAACGTGAAAGCCATTTCCAGGCAGTATGGCGGGTCAGAGTAAAACAACAAAATCGTCAGTTAGCGATTACGCGCCATGTACAGAGCAGCCCACTCCCTACTAGTCCCTATCCCGGACCCAGAACAGAAATAAGGTAAGAAAAGCGCAGAGAAATAATAGAAATAAGGCCCATAGAAACCAATATAGAGAACTAAAACCTTCCCCCCACCCTACATCATTGCAGAGGCTACGGCCTACCCCCCCCCCCCCCCGCAGTGTGTCTGTCGCCCGCTAAAGAACCCGAAATATAGACAAAGGAAAAGAGGAAAGAAAGGGAAATCCCTAAGAAAGAAGAGAAAGAAAGAGTAAATGTAACTTCTGAAATATAGGGAGGAAGAACAGAAAATTCTAATCTATAACTCCCAATAAAGAAGAAATGAGGGGAGGAGCCCACCAAACACTAGGTCTCTCGGACACCCCATCCATGCAGCAACACCCACCCTATTTGCCACATAAAGAGTATAGAATATGCAGTACGAAGTAAAATAGGGAGAGATCACACGTATCATATCAGCACGCACATAAAGGGTGTCCCATCCCGAGATCCCACCCGCCTATCAAGTCTATTCATCACATCCCCTCATGTGTACCAGCAAAAACAATGAGCTGCGAACATCGTACAACGCAAGGAGAGTTACACTCGCACAATGTAGGGAAGCGTTTCAATCTGAGATTTCGCCAGCCAGGAATGCACAGTCCACCAAAAGAAGTCCGCTAACCCTGGCCAGTCCGTACTCGCCCCCCCAGCCAAAACCCTCGTAGGGCAACCCCCACGGGCTGAACAAAGGGACAAGATGGCCGCCCTCGGCAGGGAGATGTTGTTCCAAAACAAAATGGATGGGTCCGTCCTCGACCAGTTCCGTGTACCCCGCTAGATAGCGCCAGCAGTTGCTCCCAGTTCAGCGAAAGAATGAAAGTCAGAAGCAGGGCCAAATGAGCGCAGGCAAGCAGGCTAAATAGTTGCTGCGCCTGTGGTGCCATTACCAAAGGTAGCAAAGCCTCGAAGGAAACCATGAGCACTGGTAGAGGCAGAAACATTGTAGCGCTGGTGAAGTAAACGGGCATCAAATCGCGTCCGCCAACACTGTCGGGGAGCTGAAGTGTAGAGCACTCGTGCGGCAACAATGTAGCCTGGTCAGGAGTAAGGACAGACAAAGCGTCCCAGTGAGAGAGGCAAATCGGCGGTGTACAATCCACCCCGGGCGTAGAAGCCTCGAGCTTCTCGTACAGCGATAGAAAGCCCACACGCATCCCTGCCCGCAAGTCGTGAATTGCATCAAGAATGGAGCCATAAGTTGGGGCGGCCGGGGGTTTCATCTTCGCCACGATCACAGGCGCGGTTCCCAAGGCAGGACAGTGCCCAGGGGACCTCAGCACAGTCCAGGTCTTATCCGAGGCAGCGTTGGCAATAAGTGCAGCCGGATCAGCCATCGCAGTAGCCCCACCGGGGGAAGCACAGGGGCGCGTGGGCGCAAGTACCACCAAGACCACAGGGACTCAGGCCGCTGTCCTAGCGTGGACCCACAAGCAGTGGGAGACCCGTAATGGATGCCCCACGGTGATCACGACGGGTCGGGAGTGGGCTTGAGGGGGAGCTGCGGTGTTCAAATGTCCGCCATCATGAGGGTGACGCGGCATACCTCACTTGTAGATCCCGGCAGCGGAGGCGCCCGTAAGAACTCCCGGTCGGCAGGCACACCGTGCACAAGTGAAGGGTAGGCGCAGACAGTAGCAGTTAGAGGCGCCAGTCAGGGCGCTAGGATCACTCCGCCTCCGCTACCCCGGTAGCTCCGGCAGCCGCCATGCCAGCATCCCCGCCTGGGTCTCGGTCGCAGGGGTAGAGACGAACGCCGCAGTTCACTCGGCTGTACAGTGGGTTCCAGGCAGGCAGGAACATCGGGAGAGCACCAGTCAATTCAGCGCTCTTTCCCCGTCCCCTCGCTAGCATTCCGTGGCAGGATAAAGGTCAGGATTTCGGCGAGAGGAACAAAGGATCGGGGAGCCGAGAGACTACACGTCCGTTCCCATCGCCATCTTGGCTCCTCCTCTGCACCCCTAATTTTAATGTAAAACGTGGTATTCTACAGGGTTGCGTTCTTGCCCCCCTGTTGTTTACCCTTTTCATTAATGCTATGGATGCTGTTTTGAACAAAGTCCAAGCTGATGCCCCACGGGTCAATGGATTAAGCGTGTCAGTACTGCTTTATGCAGATGACGCTGTGCTTCTCTCAAGGACCCCTATAGGTCTACAACGTTTGATGGAATAGTTCTCTGATTTTATCAGTGAGAGAAAGCTGTTGATTAATAAGAGTAAAACTCTTGTCATTACTTGTGGGGTCCAATGTAATAAAAGGAATGCCTTTTTTATTGAAGGGGTGAAAGTGCAGCAGGTGGAAACTTTCTGTTACCTGGGTGTCACTTTTACGCACAAAAATATCTGGTCAGAAGAACTTTTAAATGCCAGGTCCGAAATGGTAAAGTGTGCCCATGGTATCTTCAAGTTCGCATCTAAGATCGGTGATAGATGGATTAGAGATATGTTGTCAATTTATAAGGCCAGGAGTGTCTCAATTGCAATTTATGGAGCTGGGATATGGGGTTATACTAATGTAGATGTAGTACAAAGAGAAGAAAATAACTTCCTTAAAAGACTTCTTTGTCTACCTACTTCAGCCCCAAATGAACTGATTCATAGAGAATTGGATGTCGCCTATTTAGGCGACCTCATCTCGTTGAGACCCCTGATGATATGGCGTGTGATATGGGGGAAAGATGAAACGGCTTTGAACCAAAGCGGCATCAAGGATTGCCTCGACCTAGACAATTATACCAAAATACCGTGGCTTATGTTCTAGACAGCTTCAGGAATATTTTTGGGCTCAATGTACAAGCAGAACCATGTTCTGCAGGGAATATCACTAAAGTAGACATGAAAAACATCTTGTTGCAGTACAGAGCACAGAAACGCCTGGAAGTTAATAGCCGCCTCACCACAGTCTGTCTCTATAATAAATACATTGAAGGTGATTTACCACAGCTATACTTGAGTATGGTAACTAGACCTGCCCACAGGTTTGTCCTAACCAGACTAAGATTTGGTACGGCTCATGTTTTGGTTGCTTTTCCCCAACCAAAGAAGCAACCTGTTGGGCCGTGCCCATGCGATAGGCATTCCAAGCAAAGCACTTTGCACTTTATGTTACTTTGTACTCTCTTCTTGAATGTTAGGGTGGCCTACCTGAAACCGATTTTTGTAAAATATGGTGTTGGAAATGTGGAGGATGCGATGAAGTTAGTTTATAATATGAATTCTCCGGACAAATGTTTTTATATTGCCACTTTTATCTCCAAATCAATCCAGATGAGAAATAGCCAGTTGTTTTAAATATTTATTTCTTTTAACCTGTATTGTTTTTATTATGTACCTTTTAAATTGTATTATCCCACGCATTTTGCCTATGTGCTTTTATGGTCATTGTATTTTATGAACCGAATAAAGCTTCATGAATTGATTGACTTGTTTTCTCTCTCTTAGGAACAAAGAAGAATGGAGAATTCTATTCACTTTGAGAATAAATGACATGGTATTTTGTGTATGCAGTTTCAGTCTTAATGCCTGATATATAAATGTAATATAACACAATTAAACACAGGTGTCCCTCCCTGTCAATATTGTCAATAAAGACAGAAATTTGCTAAGTGCGGCTGTCACAGGAAATAATCTAATGAAATGGTTATTATGTTATCTTTGTAAAATTAACAGGTGTTGTGACATTTGACAACATTAAGGTTTATTTCCTTAGCAAAATGGGGAAGGGGAATACTTCCAAAATGGTGCCCAGAAGTGGACTAAGTGGTTAGACAAGACAAAGACAAGTTTTCCCAGGAGTCAGATTTGTCTCATGAGATGCTTGAGGAAGTAGTTCTCTTTCCTCAGACTGCCATCTCTGTTTCTATGCTACAAAGGAACTTTCAAGAAGAAGATATATTTTGTGTTATTGTGGTTTGTAATTATTATTGGCACAGAGTAAAATGTATGATCCTTCAGCAATTAAACTGAAGAGTGCTGATTTCACAACGCCCTTGTTTAAAATATAATGTGTTTGAACTAAGCTGTGTCAAAGTTTAAGAAGCTGAACAAAAAATAATCCTGATGCTGCTAAAGCTTAATTTACTGTATAATTAAGTTTGATAAGGAACTGCAAGTGCATATTCGTTTTGTGACCATTATTTCGAAATGTTCTGTGCTAACATTTAGCAATTTCAGTGTGAGGAGGGAATCCTTTTTTAACAGATTTTGTGTTATAAACCTATTCTTTTCTCTCAGGTATCCGTGGCATAAAGGTGGGTGTAAACACATGTATTAAGTATTTGAGTGTATTCAAATATTTACACACATTACAAGGCAATGTCTATTTTTCAGATTGCCATATTTAAGGAATACACCAGACGAGATAGCTGAGAAAATAGATGTGAATCTACAGGTATAGAAATGTTCAAAATAAGGAAATTTACCAAGTTACAATCACAAACTTTCATTTTAGAATTTAATTGAAGAGGGACACCAGACAATTAGCACTCCAGTGAGATATACATCTGAACCAGCTGTCTTTTTTTTCTTCCAAATCTCCTTGCCCCAGAACTCCACTATGCCAACAGTGAATTCCTTTTGAGCGGTGGATTTTGATAAGACAAATTGGAAAGTACTGCAGAGGTTGTGGTATCCCTACAAGACAGGTTCATCTGAATTTGTGATACTCCCAGAGCTGAAGTCCTTGTAACAGCATCAAGTACTGGACCAAATGTTCCTACTCCACAGAACTCTTTACTGAAGACACAACTCTTGCTGGTTGTTGGACCTGGCATCATTGGTGTAGGTTTCCCCTGTATTTTTGCCTTTGCCTCCTGTTATTTTGCTGTGTGTGGAATTCGTTTTTGATGGTCTATATGCTTTGGGCACTTTGCCACTGCTGTTTAGTGCCAAAGTGCAAGTGCTCCCTCTAAATTGTTGTTATGGATTGGGGATTCCATGATTGGCATATTTGATTTACTAATCAGTCCCTAATACTGTGCACTGTGTGTGCCCGGGGCCTGTAAATCAAATGCTGCTAGTGGGCTTGCAGCACTGATTGTGCCACCGCATCAGCCTGTAACTGTAACTCAGACCTGCCACTGCAGTGTCTGTGCGCAGTTTAGTACTGCCATGTCAACCTGGCAAGTGTACCCACTTGCCAGGCCCTAATCTTCCCTTTTCTTACATGTGAGTCACCCCTAAGGTAGATCCAAGGTTACCCTGTAGGTAGTGTGCAGTGTATGTGGGGCATGTCCTGATAGTTGAATATTGCTAATTTAGTGTTTCACACTATTGTAAGGCTACCTGTCTCCATAGGATAGAATGGGGAGTTTGCTCATAACATCTTATGGGTATTACTGCCCATGAGAAAAAGATAGGAAAATAAAGTTTGATATGCCTGAACTCAGAATGTTAAGATGCATATTTTAGTGAGGGTGATTTTTATATCCTGGGTCTGAAAATATCACTTTTGGAAAGTAGGTATTTTCTTTCCTAACCATCTAGTGTGCCTCTGCTAGGTTGTGTATTGACCGTCGGGCTGGGGATATGAATTCTGTTCAGACAGCCACTTGGGGGGTTAGGCGTGTCCTGCCTTTCCAGGTTTAGTCAGGACTGGGATGAAAGGACCTGTGCTGCATTCAGAGTATGGGGGTGGTGATTTCTTTCATGCCTGAATAGGCCTGGTTTGCCTTAGACAATGCTGTCTCCACCTCCTGCCAGGAAGCTGCACCAGAGAGCATAGAACTGGGTTTGGCTGGGCAAAGAGCTTCTCTGCCACAGAGAACAAAGGATTTTGGATTATAAAAATACCCTAGACTTTTGGATCACTTCTGGGAAATCAAGAGGAACCTTTGCCAAGGAGAACAGCTGGAGAAACTGAAGAGGAATACTGCACCTTTGCTGTTTGCTTTCAGGGCTTGGCCGGCAGTGGCTACTTTCTGCCAAAGAAAATAAAAAGGACTTTGCTGTGTGCTGTGGCCATGCTTGGGAAAGATCTTCAAGGGCTTAAACATGTTTCTGTAGTCTCATAGACACAAAGACTTCACCCCAAGCTCCCCTGAACTTCCCTTCTTGGAGTTCTAACCTGCCAAGAGATGGCTGTAGCTGGTCTGGGCCTCTGGAGGTTGTTCTGGCTGTTGGGATTTGAGAAGCCCCACTCATCCGTACCTGTTTCCAATGCATCGCCAAAGAAACCGACGCAGCGCCTGCCAGCAGCTCGAGAAATTGCTGCACACTGCATCAGGTGCACCAATCTCCAAAGTCCGAGATCACCACACAGATTTTGCTGCAATCGCTGCTGTGCAGCTGCAAGCATAACATGGAGGCGCCAGGTCTGTTGCATCGTTGTGGGACGCAGTAAGAAACCGTTGCATCACCTCCCCACGCAGTGAGAAACCAATGCATCACCTCCTCTCTGGTATGGAAACAACGCATCAGCTCCCCTATGCAGCAGTAAGGTACTGATGCATCACCTCCCCTCACCTTCTCTACATGTAAGGCACCGATGCATCACCTTCCCTGCTACCCTTTTTGATTGTGTTCACAACGCATCCAAGGTACTTTGTGTGAAAAGTGTTGCATCTGCAGTTTGCTTTGAACAGAACTATTTCTACCATTTGAAAGTCATGTTTCATTAAAGCATAGTGGATTTCTGTTGTTTTGTCTTGTTTTGGTTCAGATAAAGATTATTTATTTTTCTAAACTGGCGTGGTCTCCATCTGTAGTATTTTCACTGTATTACAGTAAGTGTTCACAAATGCTTTACACACTACCTCTGAGATAAGCCTGTCTGCTTGTGCCAAACTACCATGGGGATGAGCAGAGGTTATTATAGAAGTTTATAGCCCTTACCTTGACTAGGAAGAAGAGTCCCTACTTGAACAAAGCTGCAAACTCTGACCAACTAGAGACCTCCATTTCGAACACTGGTCTTGATCTGGATGATGAACAGTCTGGTCCTTCAGGTGTGTCTGCAGGCTGCTAGGGTGAGTCTTACTCTGCCTACTATCACTAATACCAGCAATGTAGTGCTCACCCAACCCCAGCAGCCAGTAACTGTAAAGGCTCCCTGTGGCCCACATTGTTAACATCGGTAGCCCCAGTCCCGGCACCTGTATTGCAAACCATCTGCATTTGAGACAGGACCCAATGTGATGGAGCAAACTGTGCAGCAAAGGTCACAGGGTAGTGTTGGCACAAAGACCAGATGGGTCTGGGCAGATAGCATCTCAGAGAAAATAACCAGCTCATGGAGAACATCAAGCAGTTGCAGACGGACCACAATTACCTCAATGAGAGGCAGATATCTGTCTTATGCTTTATGTCTGGGGTGGTGCAGGATGGGTCCAAGGATATATGCAGGGCTATTAGTCAGTCATCTACAGCGTATTATGCACCATCATAATCTGACAGCAATCCACCAGAATCCTCCACAAATTGGGAGGTCCTGCAACCGCAGGAGTCACTTGACACCAACTCTTACAATGCAATTGTGGAGCCATCAGTGCCCCAGAAGAGGGGTCGTCTGTTTGGACCAGTGGCAGAGGGTCCCACCAAACCACTACCATTAGGTATAAGTCATAATTTCCTCCTTTGAAACAGTAACATTGACACTTGGGACAATTTGTTCTACACATGTACCATCTGAGAAAAACATATATTTTTTATATGATCTCACAATAACTATGGCTTTACCCTTATACATCTCATACATCATCATTGGCAAGTCTGTGTTTGTTATATAAAGTATTATTTTGCTATAATATGTTTTCTCACAAATTGCTTTATAACACCTTAGTGAAAAAAAAAATTCTTCACAATAAATTTTGTTTCTCAACACATTTAAACCGCGTTCTTTTATGCTATGTGCTGGGCTGTTAATATTCCTGTAAGTGAATAATTGTACTGTGTACAGAGACACCATCATGTAAATGTTATATAAAAATAATTGTATTTCCATTCATGTTGAGGGTTTATCTAAACAAAATATGACAACCAAACATTGATGTCATTGAGCTGACAAAGATATTTATTACATATCATCTTGTTTATAATGGTTTTCAACACATTGTGAACAAAGCTTATAGGTACATACAATGATCATAAAATCATAAATGTAAATACACAGACATCAGTACTAGCTAGTCCTGAAAACATGCATTGCAATTCTGTCATCAGTGACTACATGTTTTAAGGTACGAACAATACCTAGTACCACCAAAAGAAAGTGACAACATTCTACATCAGTGCCCCACAAGTTAGATCATTTACCTCCCTTATAAATTACCAATTCTTTATTTGTCCTGCTGAAGATGAGAGTGTCAGGTGACCTATAACAAAAATGTGCATGTCAATATTGCAAGAAAATTAACTATTTATATAAGATACAGAAGCACAGGATATTAATATTGCCACTTAAAATGTACACCTTCTCATCTAACATTCAACAAAAATACATCTTTCATAGAAAAGAAATGACACTCTGCATGAAAATAACTACATAGGGCCAGATGTACAAAAAAGTCAGTTTGTGATTCCCTAATTGTGAATTTTTGCGATTTGCAATTAGGAAACCTCAAACAACCATGTACAAATGTGTCTTAGACACATTTTGCAATTCCCGGTGGGTCGCAAATAGACCTATCTCATTAATATTGAGGAGGTAGGTCTCACTTTGCGACCCATTGGGAATCGCCTTCATTCACAGGGATGGTGGCCTGCAGAACAACATGTTCTTGATTGCTTTTTTAATAAAGCAATATTTTGTTTTTGTAAATGGACAATGAGATGCATTTCAAACATGAATATGAAAAGCTACCTTTTCCATGGGACCACTGCCTGCTCTAAAATTATGTTGCCACCCCAAAGGGGAAAGGGCCCCTGGGAGACCTCTTCCCATTTGCAAATGGGTTACCACCAACTTGAAGTTGGTGGTAACTTTGAATGTTTTGCAATCGCATTCCCATTCGCAAAACGTTCCTGCATAAGAGTGCGACTCGATATTAGGAAGGGAAGCCCTTAACATGGCTCTTTCTAATAGCAACTTAAAAAACACTAATTATAGTAGGTAATAGGTTACCGACTCATAAAATTAGGCTGGTACTTGAAAAAAGCATTTTACGAATGGGCCATTTTCGAGCGGTAAAATGCTTCATACATCCGGTCCTAAAATACATCACCATATATAGCCACCTGCTGTGTACATATATGTCAACTTACTACTTAATGAAAATAAACATTATAATTTTACTCTTATACTAAAATTAATAGATGTTTTATTAATTTACATGTACTAATATGTAGCCTCATGAGGGGAAGTTGCCAATGACATCTTGACAATCATAATTTCCTTCTTCTTCACCACTGTCATCTTCATTAAGGCAAGTCTTCAACATCACCCTGGGCCTCCTCATTGTAGTCATCATCCTGGATGTAAGAGAAGTTCAGCTGCAGGGCAAAGTTGTGCAGCATACAACATAAAATGAAACACAAGCATTTGTAAAGCGTGCAGCTACCTCCGAAGATGTGTCCCGGCGCTGGGGGCCCTAGGGAAGATTAAGCAAGCTATTGCCCAGAGTCACATGGTCCTGGGCTAACCTGCCACCGGCACCGGGGAGCGTACCCTGAACCCCTTGGTCCGTAGTCAGGTGCCCTGCGTCACACCTCTTCCACCTTATCAGGTGAGTAGAGGAGGGGCTCCACCCAACTTATCCAGACAACAAACTCTTACCTATTGGAGCCCAAATGCCCACTCCACAGGTCTCCCAGTTCTATAATATGCCTCATTGATGTAGACTTCCCCTGGCATTGTTGGATTTCTCAGAGGTGGTAACAATCACAGTTGATTTGGATAAGCTGAAGTCTAATGAAGCTGAAGTCTCTTAGGGCCAGATGTAGGACCATTTCATTTAGTGCATCGCAATTTTCGGCACATTGCGAGTGGCAAGGCGCTAAATGAAATGTACAACAGTGTTTTTAACACTGTTTGCGATTAACAATGGGGTCGCAAATTGCGAGGCTCATTAATATGAATGAGCCTATCGCAATTTGCGAGGCCATTGGGAAAGCCAGCCCTCCCAGGGATGATGGCCTGCTGGGCTCAGCAGACCACCATGTCTGGGACTGCTTTTAAATAAAGCAATTTTTTTTAATGCAGCCTGTTAACCTTAAAGGAAAACGGGATGCATTTTTTTAAAGAACATGAAACGTTTTCTTTAAATTTTTTAAGGGCAGGCAGTGGTCCCTGGGCCCACTGCCTGCCCTTACAAATAATTTGGCATGCGTTTGCAAAGGGGAAGGGGTCCCCTGGGGACCCCTTCCCATTTGCGAATGCATTACCACCTACTTGAAGTAAGTGGTAATTGCAATTGTTTTGCAACCGCAATTGCGGTCACAAAACATTTGTACATGGTTTTGAGACTCGCTATTTGGAAGGGAATGCCCCTTCCAAATAGCGAGTTGCAAAACCTATTCAGCGAGTCGCAAAAAAATTGTGACTCGCTAAATAGGCTAAGTACATGGCCCAAGAGGTTTTTGCATGCGCAAACGGGTTCGCAAGCCCGTTTGCGCATGCAAAAACGGGTGCTACATCTGGCCCTAAATAAATAAAAGTATTCACATCATGTAAGAGAAACTTTTGAAATTGTCATTCTGAGTGAACCACATTTTTACATGTTGACATATATTTAAACATAGCACTTACCAACAAGCCAGGCCCTCACATTTTCAAGTTGTTCCAGTGATATTGTATGCTGCTGTTGCCTAGCACAAATAAATCTTGGGTAGATACGAGGAAACATGCACCGATGCTTGTGATATACAGATCAGGAATGCAAACAACATGCACATGTATAGAATGGAATTGTTTCATATTGAGGTACACTTGTTCTCTGTTGTGTGGTTGAACCAAAGCAATGTGTATCCCATCAGTGACACCAACATGTGGAATGCCACACAAAGCTTACAATTCTTCCTTCACATTGTTGATAACTTATGCATTTGTTGATAATTCAATAAAGCTGTTCCTGTGGGGTATCATCGCTGTCAGAAATGCATGTAGGACACCACTTAAAGTTGATTGTGACATTCCATTGCAATCTCCTACTGTGAACTGAAAAGATCCAGTGGCTGCATAACAGGGAACTGCCATAGTTTATTTTACCAGTGGTGTGATAGCGGTTGGATTTTGGTTCAGAGGCAGAAGTTGTGGGTCCAGCTGATGCACAAATCCAATATGTGTCCATATCAAATAAATATTAGCGATCTGAGGTAAAAACCTTATCTTCAAGATACGCAGGGCCTGATTCACAAAGTAAACTTACAATTCTGTGCAAGTTTATAATTGTTCCCACTTTATAAAGCAATTTTATGAGTACTACATTTTTGATGGTATATCTTCTTAAGTGCTGTGTCTTGCCATGAGGGTGGCCACTCTGCTGTCGTAAATATACTACTCCCAAAATGTATTTGTGAATTGCAAAAAATTGTAAACTTACACAAAAATGAGTCAGGCCCTCAGCCTGTGATGGTCAGGCAAAAACAGCTTATTCCATTTTGGACAATGGTTGTCACATCCAATAAAATAGTCATGTGTTTTATGATATTGTCGTTTCTACAAGTCTGTCAATTATATAACATAAAAAAACACCATCCTTTTGCCATGCCATTATATCACGTAGAATTCCATACAATCACTTGTTCAAAACTAAATTAATCAGGTCTCACAATCTTTAACCAGAAAACAAGAGGATCATAGAAAACAAAGAAAAGAGGGAGTCAAGACCAGAGCTAAAAGAATCATGTGAATGAACAAATAGAGAGTATTATTGTGAAACATTCAGATTAGATTGCTAACGGATATGGAACTAAGTGTTTTCAATAAGGGTTTAAGCTTTTCACCTCTGAACTGATTGAATGATTTGACTGCAAGAGTAGAACTTATTAGATTTACACTTAAGCTGAAACCTAAAAAGTATATTGCCAGCAAATCAAAAGTGAGAGAATCATTGATATTCACAAAGATGGCAATCATTTAACTGTAAAACAGCTGATGAAATATGATATAAAGGATCTAGCACAGCAACTGGATATTGCTCCAGGTGCTCCTTTAGGGAGTGAATGAAGAATAAAATTAAAATGTGTTCCTTCCATTGAGCTCCGATATTCCAAATATGCAACTGGTATTATTATAAGTACAACATTTAATCAGTTTTTTCTGTTTCTGACACCTGAAGAGCAATTGTAGGTGTTCCATAAAAATGTTCTTGCAAGCTACATTTGGGCCATCCTAAAATGGCGACTGCCTGACTTCTGCATCATGACAGACAAAATTGTACGCCTATTAGGTGTTCCTTCAGGGATCGAAATACACAACCATAGGTAAACATGAGCCAATGGCAAATAGACTATCCGACGCTAGTTGTATGTCATCGTTGATGAATATCTACGTCACAGTGACATCAGCATTCCTTTAAAGGTTTGTCACTTGCCTCCAAACTGTGGTACTGTACAGACCTCCTCTAATTTTGCTGCTCCACCTGATCTGCAACCTGCCATGTCAGACAATACTGGAGACAGGGCCCATAACTTCACAATGAGGAGTTAGAAATATTCACAGAGGAGGTCATGTCCCAGTACATGACTCTCCACAGCAACAGATACACAATTTGAATTATAATTGTTTCAGATTTTTAACACAATTTTCTCTCAGGCTTAGACCTAGAATATGTTACCTACACATTGTCTTCATGTAACTAATGTTAAAACAAGATCAGAAGAATATTATGGGCAAAGATTTGTGAAGATGTATCTAAGAGGATTACTATCTTCTCAATGCAATGCTAAATGCTTTTATTATGTTTTACCTGTGACATTTATATGTATAGCATTTTATACTACACGAAATACATTAAAGGTTTAAAGAATAATGTGGTTACAGGGTGGTTTGTCATGTTCTTCTCATGTTACCTTCAATTTAAGCAAATAATGTTCTAACGTTGAGGAACAGATATACCAAACATATATGGACATATTTATAAATGTGTTATATTTATTGCTATATTTCTGTAATTTGAAAGAAATGTTAAGAAAGAAGATATTTAAATAGTGCATTTTTCCATATACATAAACACTGGTAGAGAAAAAGGCAGACACAACCACTGCGAAGGAGAGATACAGAAAATATTTTTTGTAAAAAAATATCATTACTATTTTTTACAGATGAATGAAAGATGTGGAGAGCGCACGTTTATATAATTGTATGCTGGCAATTATTTGGTTCATGCACTATAATCAGATTTGCTGGCTATGTAGTCTTTTTTAAACAAAAGTATTTCCAAAATGCATAGATATTGGGTGTAAGCTGTAGTTATAGTTAGAATTCCCAGAGATAGGAATTCCTCACATTTTCTTTTGATAATAACTTTTGGGCTCATTATGAAGCCGGGCGGACAAGAGTCCTACTGGCATTGTGTCGAAAACAGGACCGCGGGCAAGGAGTCAGTGGTCCTGCTTCCCAAATTACGATGCAACCACCTTCACAGTGGTCGAAAAGTGTATTTCTTCTATTGTGGCTTGTGCTGTGGGCTGAAGCACAAGCCGCAATGGGAAAATTACACTATTTAATCATCCATGGAGCATGTGGCAGGCACCATGCGGTGCCTGCCACACAAGGCATGGATGTTTATGGGCCCATAATGGAAGGCACAAGGACCCTACTAGGGGGCCCAAAAGACCCTTTCCTACAGCCTTTTCATGGCGGAAGAACCAACATGAAAAGGATGTCAGAAAGGTGCATCGTAATCCCCACCGCCTCCATTTTGGAAATTGCAATCTGCCCACCGCCCGAAGGGCTCCTTGAGCCTATCATAGGCAGGGCGGATTCCCTCTGCAGGCACTGCCTGTATCATAATATGGTGGTCAGACTGATGCCTTAGATGTCGGGTGGACCACCACTCATGAGATGTTGGATGGTCTTTCGCCTGACATCATAATAAGGCCCATTGTCACTATTTGATGAATCTCCACAATACTTTGCAGAGCTATTCTTTTTTACACATTGGCTGATGATGCAAAGTTTTGTGGTGATTAGTTAGCGGACAGTGAAGAAAAAAGGGCAACCCAAAACAGGTTTTTCCACCAATGCATTTTCAATAGACTATTTAGACAGGTGTAGAGACAAAATGGCTGAACAAGTGAACATGAAATTTGACAGAAATATAGATTATGGTGTGTAAATGGTCTTTATTCGTATTGAACCGGCAAGAGCATGTGCTAGCACATGTGTCTCGCTTGTGAGACACTGTTGTATACAGAAAAAGGCTTGGAGCCTGCCCTTGCTTACCATTTGTGCACTTTAGCGTTACTCTTCTTTCCTGCATCCCTAATTGGCTAATCCAGCTGAAATGTCACTTACAATCCGTGTAGTGGAGCACGGACCAAGCACAGACTGATTAAACTTAAGTGAGACATGGGAAATGTTTTATAATATGTACATAGAGGTATAAATTTTGTAAATAAATGTATAGAACAATACAGATACAAGTATGCCGAACCGTGCAGAGCCAATTATAGGAAGTAGGGAAAACTAGCAAATAAGTAAGATGTACAAAATCCAGGTTAAAAAATAAGGAAGTAAGATGTCTAGACGTTGTAAATAATTAATCTGCTGTTATCTGAGTGTAAGACTAAAATACTGTCTTTTTACTATCATAGCTTCTATTGATTAAGAAAAGAAATATGCAGAATTCCTGAGGAAGGCGAACGGCCGAAACGCGTTGAAAGGAATAATCTCTGCGTATTGTTGAATGTTTTAAATATTTTCTATTGTATAGTATTCAAAATGTATTATATGTAAAAAAAATTGTTTAAAAATAACTAAAAAACATTAATCTTTTTTTAAATGAAAGAACAGAAAAAAGAGTCATAAAAAAAGACAAAAACCAAAAGATGAAATATAAATAAATAATTTGAACAATGAATATCTGGTAGAATTATTGATTTAAATAGCGTCTAGTTTACTCAACAGACATTATGCTAATAACCTGACCTTTTCCTTCCAAAAAAAGTTTCTTTCCTTGCTAGGGTTTATCACTTTAGGCAGGGGCCCCAATTTTCCAAAATATATATACTTGTGGCAGGACCGTGAGGGGTGCTTTATTTGTATCAAACTTATAGACAATTGTCTACTCTAATCAATTCCATCATATAGTTCTCCTACTCCATAGATAGGCACTCCGGCAAGGTATCTACACGTATCTAAGTTCTTGACAAAATAAAGGCCCGTTTTTTACAGTCTAAAATATACATCATAAACATGTCCAAATTACCAGCATTTGGATTCACTGATGAACAATATGCCAGTATGGTAGGGAGCTCAGTGTCATTTGGAGAAAATTCCACAGCAGGCCAAGATAAAAATAAGGATGTGAACACACTTTTAGGCTTAAGAAAAAAGTAAAAGAGAATAGAACAACACGGACATTTCATGCTCCAATACCTTAAAGCAGGAGTTATCCCACAGAGACTTAGAGTTCGTAACATCCCTGGACTATTCACACACATCAAAGAATTCCTGGAACGTTGGTCCATGATTTCGAACCGATGTTCTAGGGACTACATGATGTTGATAGTTGAAACATCAAAGGGAATGTTACAAGAGCTAGCTAAAGAAATAGCAGAACTCGAAGAAAAGATAAAAAAATCTGGAATAGTAGAAGATGTAAAAAAAACATTAGAAGATATAGAAAAAGACCTAAACTCTTATGCTGACTATCTGATAAAAAGAAAAACTGATAAGTTACAAAAAGATATCAAACTTTTCAACAAAGAACTGGTATATCCATACTTATCAGACAACTATTATACCAACAACAGTGAGGGAGCAGATAATTGGGGCTACAGACAGAACAGGTATGGGAAAAAAGCATACAATTTCTCAGAATCATCAGGCTCAGATAGTGATGGAGCCTCATACGAGGGAGGCTACCAACGAGGCAGATCAAATTCAAGATATCAAGGTAGACGTCCTTTTTTAGGGCAATGCCCGCCGAGACGCACGAATTGGAGGCCACAGTATCACCAAAGGTTTCAGAATGCCCCACAACAAGAGTATCAATACCCAGTACATCAAGAGATGGGCTACGATCAATATCTGGAGACCAGGAACAACCGTTACTGGAGAAATTAGAAGAGCTACCCATATTTAATTTAACCTCCCACATGCTATCAACAGATACCATCACAGTCCTGTCCAAAGGTCTCTCATTTGCTCCCCATTCAGGGTTGAACAAGTTTGATCTTTTTAGAGACTTACAAATTTTTCTCAGAAAGATAAGATTGAAATTCTTTTTTCAAAATAGGGAGCTTAATACAGAATCAGAAAACTTAACAGGTCTACAACCTAAGTCAGTGTTCACTCCTACTCTAGAACAACTGCCTCCGCAAGTAGCGATCTTTGAAAAGATCATGATGGAAAAATTCACTAATATCTCCAATTATGACCCAAAACCAAAGTTCAATCTCACAGCAAGTCAATATACAGCCATGAATGATATCAAACAGAATGATAATATCACCATAAAGGCATGTGACAAAGGAGGAGGCATTGTGGTCTACGAAACGACACAATATATATCAAAAATGGAAGAAGTGTTAAGTGACCTACGCTTCTATACCCCCATAACAAAAGATCCAACTAGTCAAATTTCAAATTCAAATTTCAAATTTTCAAAATTAGCTTTATTCGGTATTTGACAAAAAACCATAAAAGCATACAGGATACAAAAGTAAAAACATTAGCAGACCAAATAACTTTCCTCATTGGAAAACTTCTTATAAGATATATGTCATGAGTAATAAACAAGTGAGAATCATTAAAAATACGTACAAAATTCTAAAATTCATTAAGGACTCATGGAGTTCATACAGTGACATGTATTGCGTATTATTTGATGTAATAAAGAACAAAGTAATACAATGCATACAGTTTTTTCCAAACAGTCCTAGTCATTACCCATGGTCCCTCTGCACTTTACAATGAAGGTCAAGAATTTTATTGCTGTCACTATGGTGATTTCATCTTGCAACATGTACAATCTGACCAGTGCGGGTTTACAGGTTCTCAATCCCCATGTTTTTAACAATGGTAACAGGTATCTTTTTCTCCCCCATTGATAAAATTTTCAGAAGAAAATGCAGTGTATGTTTGACTGCTTATACTGGTCGTCACATGGACATTTTGCCAAGTTAGCAGACCAATCGTTCGGGGCAGGAAATGATATTAACCTATAGAATGACTCCGTCCTCATTCGAGTCAGGAGCATTCTATGATAGCACGAATAGATTGGGGCTAGGTAAGCATGCAGGCCTGTACCATCTAAGATATTGCGATGGGCAACTATTGTAGACTTATGCCCGTCTAGGTACCATCTCCGTTCCTCCAGTAGGTCAAGACATGCCACTTTTAGGGCTTTTTTTCCTATTTGTGTGCATGATATGGGATTCAGGTAGAGATCTGGTTTGCCAATGGAAAACAAAAACTTTTTCACATAGGCCAACCATGGCTGCTTACTAGAAGCGAGATGATTCAAACAGTCTTGGATTACTTCCCTGTTGAAACTAGTATCGTCACATGTCCAGATCTTGAACCACAGCATCACTGGCGCTATTTTTATCAGGTCGGTGATATGGACTCTATTCAGTTCGTTGTGGCAAATTGTGGTGGACGTGGAACGGGGAACTGATAATAAATATCTCAGGAAAGCATTTTCCACTGTTTGGATTTGTGCACAGTCTGCCAGGCCCCAGATACCCGCCCCATAAACAGCCGTGGAGACACATTTCGCAGCATAAATCTTGAGTAGTATGTCAACAGGTTTCCTACCCAGTTTTTTTGCAAATTGTTTGAGGGCACCTATCGTGCGAGAGAAGGCCATATTTCGAGAGGTTATTGCTGTTGACCATGTGCCCCTATTGTTAAATATGATACCTAAATAGGAAAAGGTTTTGGTCATAGCAATCTTAGTATTATTAACGAAGGTTTTACACTCTGGAATGATTTTCCTATTTGTGCATGACATTGTGAATGTTTTTCCCTCGTTTATTTTTAATCCTCTCGTGGTCATGAAGGTTGAGAATCCTGTTAGGGCTTTCTGTAGGCCCACCTGTGTGCGAGCCATAATCACGGCGTCGTCAGCATATAATAGTAGAGGTACTGAAATGCCGTTTATTTTAGGGTAATCTACTTCAAAGTCTTTTAAAAAATCTGCTATCTCATTGATGTATAAATTAAAAAGAAAAGGTGCAAGGATGCAACCCTGTCGGACCCCCTTTGCTATAGGGAATTTCCTGGTTCGCTCACCATTTTTTCCATACCTGACTGTGGCGCCAGTGTCTCTATAGAGTTCCTGTATAAAGAGTAGGATGTTTTTATCTATCCCCAGTTTGACCAAGGTTTTCCATAACGTGCTATGATCCAAACAATCAAAAGCCGAGGTTAGGTCGACGAATGTTAAAAACAAATTCCCCTTTTCCCTTCCAATATATTTACTAATTATTAAGGCCAGGTTTAAACCCTGCTCTACGGTACCTAGACCAGTTTTGAAACCATACTGAAATTTTGATAATATCCCTTTGCTCTTTGACCAGGTTTGCAGTTTGGTTAACAATACTCTGCCTGCTACTTTCATCAGGGTGTCTAGCAAGGAGATAGGGCGGTAGCATTTTGGGTCCTGTCTATCCCCTTTTTTAAATATTGGAATTACTATGGCTTCATGCCATGTATCAGGAAAGCCCCTCTTACTATACGCGTTTAATACATTAGCTAATAGAGGAGCCCAGAGATCTACATTTTTTTTAAATATATCGATGGGAACACCATCTGGGCCAGGGGCCTTTAAATTAGCACTCAGTGAAATTGCTAGCTCGAGCTCTGCAGGGGTAAAGACTATATTTAAAGGGAAGGTCTCTTGCGTTACTGCCTGTTCCACCTGGCTATTAGTAAAGTCATCTTGTGAGGACATAATTGTTTTATCCTTTTTGTATAAGGAGGTGAAATAATCAACCCAGACGTCTTCCGTTATGGCTATCTCCATCGAATCAGCCTTGCTGTCCTTGGAGAAAAAGGGGGCGTTAATTTCTTTCCAAAAAGAAATATTATCCCTCAGGGCGCTTGCCTTTAGTAGGGCTTCCCAGGCCTGACTTTTCAATTCATCCTGTCTCTCGCGTAAGGTCTGTTTGTAGGCTCGCCTAGCGTCTTTAATCAAGCTGGTGTCTCTAGGGACAGACTTTAATGCCTGTAATAGGTCTTTATGGGCTTTAGAACAGGTGGAGTTGAACCAGCCGTGTAGTTTCTTTGCTACCCCTATTTTTAGTTTTTTGGTTAGCTTATCATTTATTGTGGCAGTTATTCTTCCATAAGCCTCTACAATTAGCTGGGGGTTAGAGTTGAGTTCTAGGCAGGTCGAAAATTGTTCCAATTCTTTCTGGACTAAGTCCTTCACGAATTTTGTGGAATCAATTTTTGCCCATTTTATGGCATATCCATTCTTTCTTGCCAGAGCAACTGAGTGACCATGAAGAATACTAGGTATACTTGTTGCAGGACTCTCGGGCTTCTTGATAGCAATGGTGGTGCTAATCGGGAAATGATCACTTATTGCCAGGTCTTCCGTATTAAACTCCTCCAGACAGCCTTGGTTCCTATTGGACACTAGGATGTAGTCAATTACAGTGCCCAACCCTCGACCAAAGAAGGTTGTCTGAAAAGCTACAGAGGGCTCACATAGTTCATTGGCAAACCCCAGGTCCCAATCATGCAGTAGTTGGTTTAGCATGTTACCCATCGTCGAGTGTTCAAAGTGTGTAGTAGGGTCCCCTCTTAAGTTGTAAATGCCACAGTTTTTTGTGGCACTGTAGGGACACAGGTGACAATTGTAATCGCCAACTATTAAAGTACAGTCTGCATCTTGCCCACCTCTTGTGAGCATTATAACAAGCTCAGCTATTAAGGCTTTAGGATCTACTTTTGGGACATTGATGTACAAGTTAATCACAAAAATGGACCACCCCTTTGCTTTAACCATAAGTCCTTGCATGGATCTAGTCACCCCTACTGTAGGTCCACTTGCCATGTATGGGGTCAATTTTGTATTGCACAAATTAGAGGCAAAGATGCACAGACCCCCCGACCCTCTACCACGGCTACCCTGTATTGATGGGACATAGAAGGTGCTAAAGCCCTCAATGTGTGTCTCCTCCTGGTCCCAGCATTCTTGTAGGCATATTATATCCTGTTTGTCCATAAAGGATAAAAATGATTGGTCCCTTGATTTACTGTTTAGCCCTGTGATATTCCAAGAAGTTATTTTTAGGCTAAGTTTTTGTTGATTGGCTTCTAATGCCCATGACTGTTTAGTTAGCCTCTGCGTACCCTCTGCACTCTGATCTATCTCCCTTGTATTTTGTGTGGTATCCCGCGGGCTTGTACGTGTGACCTCACCATTGAATTTGAGTTGAACAGCGGGGCCTTCCCTTTTTTGGGTCTCATTTAATTGGTGTGGTGAATGCTGGGGTGTTAACGGTATTTCTCCTATTGGGGAATTTGATATGTTCCTTGATGGTCCAGTACTAGTGTTGAAAGTCTGGTGGTCCTTTGTACTGGGCTCGTCTGTGATGCCTACGTTATTTCCTGTCTGATTTATTGCCCTTATTGGTCAATCGACCATGTCTAGGCAATCGAACCTGTTCCTTGTGGGAGCCCCTCTCCAGTAATCAAGATTTATGTTTTCCCTTCTTGGTGGCCAGGGACGATTATCCCACCCTCTGTTCCAGTGATTACTAGTGTTCCCATTTCTGTTTCTGTTGTAGTGCCCCACCTGTGTCCAGGGCCAATCCTGAACTTCGTCCCAACTGTTCGAGTCACCGTAATTAAAAGTATTTAAAGGTGGGTAAAAGAAGGAGAGGCGCTGAACGTCCACCCCCCCCCCTTTTCTCCAGGGCTGGCCATGAGGATATGTAATCAGCTGTGGCAAGGTCCTCACAGTTAAGTACAATACAATCGCCCTGCAGGCTTTTTTTGGTGTCGCCAATCCAGAACACTCTTCTCATTGAGATGATTCTGCTATGATTAGATGGATGAAGAGGTCTGTTTTGGCTCAACCACTGCAATACCTTGTTACGCAAGGACCAGGGGGGTTCGTCTGTACCATCTGCCAGCTCGGTGACCCCGGTAAGTATGACAGTGTATGGGGTCGCCTCAGGTGGGAGATGTATCGGACGCCTATGCCTATGGCCTTTCCTTCCGTTGGCCTGTGGCTGGGGTGGTTGTGTTTTTTGTGAGGTCTGAGGGGTATCCTTCTGCTTCACTACTTGGGTAATTGACTCAACAGGAGCCGGGGTTTTTTGGGGGTTATCCGTGGGGCCTTTTTGTTTTCCACTCCCTTCAATTGGGGCAGATTTTGAAGTAATTTGTTTGTTTTTTGGGGCTTCGGTATTTATAACTCTTTCGATCGGCGGGGGCTTGGGTCGAGTGGCTGGTAAGGACGGGGGTTGAGCCAAGTTGTTTATGTCTTTCCCATTCCCCACGGCCTTGGCCGGTGTTCCTAATGATTTTTGCTTAAAGGCTGGGGCATTTAATTTGGCTAGTTGCTTCTCAATGGTCATGATGCTTTTTTTCCAGGGGCTGCAGATGGCGTTTTAGCAACATACCCATGCTTTTTGTGATAACATCATGTAGTGTTACACATGCAGTACATGGTTTCTGTGTGCCACCCCCTAGGGCTTTATTCTCTCTCAGCTCTTGGTGAGCAGCGTCCTGTGAGATTGCTATACAGTCGGTGTTAGTATTGGTGATGTTCGATTGGTCTACCTGGGCTAAGTCGGTAGTTGGCTTGAGTGAGGTTATCGTGTTTTGCGAAGCTAGAGATGCCTCGTGTGGGGTCATGTCAGTGTTTTTCCTCTTTGCTATAGCACCCTCCCGCTCGCCCATGGGGTTGGGATCTACGTTATCCCCATGATCATAGGGAAAAAGTAGATCTGGTGTTTTTTCCAGGTCCTCACTGGAGTTAGACCCCAGTGAGAGTTGGGTGGCGGATAGGTCTACAGTGTTTGAAACCGTATGTATTAATACGTTTGTAGTGACCGGTTCCTTAAGCAATGGAATAATAGGACCCTGTTGTGTAGGGGTTTGTGCAGAGGCCAGGAGCCCCATAGAAGATCTTCTAGCAACCTCCAGTTCATGGGAGACCCTCCGTTCTAAAATATGAATGCTTTTGTCTATTACTTCATGTGTCTTGGTGATAAATAAGTCTAGGGGACCAGTAATGTCAGTTAAGCTAGAGGTTTTTTTACTTCTCGTGCGCTTATTCATTTTTGCACCACGTGTGTCAGAGTTGTTAATAGAAACAAGACAGATAATTGGTAGCAGCCCAGCAAATGTCACATTTAAAGGTAGCAATATGAGAAAGAAAATGTCAATACCGTGGCCCAGTCCAGTCCTGCACAGTCTGGAACGGGCTGAAACGGGCCCGCCCTTGGCCCGGGCTTCGCCTCGCGCTTCTCCCCGCGCGCGTCCCGCGTTGCGTGTAAGGGTGTTCAATTTATAGGGAGGTTCACGCACGGGGGCGTTGCCGCCGGGGGAAGAGGCACCAGGTGGTAGAAGCTAAGGCTTCTGGTCCTCGCAGTCCCCCGGTGCAGGCAGCCAGCAAGTTGGGGTCAAGCGCTCGCTGGGAGCAGTTTAGCAATCCGTCGACCACGGACAAGCTCCCACCAGCGGCGCGACCTCACGGTGATCAGCTGTGAAGAGTGCAATTATCTCCGTTGAGACACAATGATCCTTGGCAGGGAGACTCCAGATACTGCGTGTGTGAGCGGCACCCGCGGAGCGGGTGTCGCGAAAAGTAAGTAGGCGGCAGGTAGGGGGCGTTGCCGCCGGGGGAAGAGGCACCAGGTGGTAGAAGCTAAGGCTTCTGGTCCTCGCAGTCCCCCGGTGCAGGCAGCCAGCAAGTTGGGGTCAAGCGCTCGCTGGGAGCAGTTTAGCAATCCATCGACCACGGACAAGCTCCCACCAGCGGCGCGACCTCACGGTGATCAGCTGTGAAGAGGGCAATTATCTCCGTTGAGACACAATGATCCTTGGCAGGGAGACTCCAGATACTGCAAACAAAATTGAAAAACTCACAACCAAGGCACTCAGAAAAGGTGAGATATGCAGTAAAGAATGCGAATATCTCAATGTAGAGAACCCAAGACTAGCAAGTATCTATGGTATCCCCAAGATACACAAAGACACAAGTAACCCACCTATGAGACCAATCGTTACAACCATAGGCTCTGTAACAGAACCCTTGGCGAAATACATAGACACCATACTTTGCCCACATGTAGCCAAAATCCCAGGACATGTTCAGGACACCAGGCAGATCATTAACCTCGTAGAAAACGTACAATACTGTAACACAGCACACATCTTAGTCACAATGGATATTGTGGCACTGTACAGTAACATACCCATTCTGGGAGCAATGCATGCCACACATTGGTTTATACAAAAATACAACATCCAATGCCCAAGCGTATTTGTCCTAGAGTGCCTAGACGTAGTCCTAAATGATAATGTTTTTGAATTTAACGGCAAAATATACAAGCAACAACAAGGAGTCAGTATGGGGGCTTCCTGTGCCCCAACAATTGCCAACATTTACATGGCCTACTTTGAGTCCCAATTTGTCTTTAATGAAGTGGCACCCTTTTTTGAATCAGTGACAAATTGGGCAAGATACATAGATGACGTGTTTTTTATCTGGGTAGACAATGAAGACATGCTACAAAACTTTCTATTATGGATAGATTCATGTGATAGCAACATCAGATTCACCCACCACACAGACAGAGAACAAGTAAACTACCTAGACGTGGTGATAAGACATCAAAAAGGGACATTAATTGTAGATTTATTTGTTAAGCCAACTGCCAAAAACACACTCCTCCATTACGATAGCTTCCATCCAGCTACTCAAAAAAACAGTGTACCATTTGGAGAATTTCTCAGGTTGAGACGTAATTGTACGAACATACAAGACTATGACTCCAAGGCCGCCATAATGAAAGAGAAATTCTTGAACAGAGGATACCCTAAGAAAATAATAAGAGACTCATTTAAACGGGCCCGTTTTTATGATAGGCAAAGCTTGTTACAACCAAAAACTGACAAGAATATTCCACAGTTGGTATTTGTCACGAAACACTCAAACATAAATGACAGAATTAGACAAACAGTAAATGCCAACTGGCACATACTAAATGTAGACGTCCCAAAACCAGAACAGTTACCCAAACCGATTTTTGGCTATAAACGAAACAAGACACTAAAAGTCCATATAGTAAGATCCAGAATGACACCCAAAATCAATACCACTCAAAGATCTATCACAAACATGAAACCAGTGGTAGGAAATTACAAATGTTCGAACTGCAAATCATGTGAGTCAGCAATAGAAGGTGAGAGCCTAACCTTTAACAAGCAACTTATTAAACCATCAGATCTAAACAACTGTAGAACCGCAAATGTAATTTATTTAATAATTTGTCCTTGCAAAAAAGGTTATGTAGGACAAACAGGCAGAACCCTCAATGTAAGGCTGACGGAACACAGATCGGCAATAAGAACAAAAAAATTAACAGCACCAATGGTGAGTCATTATGTTGAACACAATCATACACCAGAGAATATGGCATGGTATATTCTGGAAAGAATACATCCAAGAATAGGCTTGGAACCAGAAAAAATACGCAAAATGAGAGAAGTCTACTGGATATTCATTTTGGGTACAGCAACTGATGGGTTAAATGCAGAAATTCCATGGGAACAAGCAATTATTTAATCTTCAAGGAAGGTAACAACTCCGTGGGAAAAAAAATAGGGTTGGCTTACAATAGGAACTAGAGGAAAAGGAACAGTGAAGTTAAAAACAAATACAAAGCAAATGTAACATTGTATTCAAATATATGTAATATAACATGTAGCATCTGAATATTGCCTGCAGATGGTAGCATATCCCTATTTCCTTACACCCTGGTAAAAAGGCACAATTACTCACATTTCAATACCTTCAATCCATGTCAATTTGAATTGACCCGGACACTTTTCCTAGATTGGCTAATATCACTTCGTCCTTTGATTTTATAGCATATGAACCCTATGGATTTCAAATTCATCATAAGCACTTTAAGCCCCACAAGAGCGAGTACACACCGCTTCAAATGGCGTTCCAAATTAGCCCCTATCCACAAAGCCACATGCCATCTTGTTAACTCAGCGCATAACAGCCCTTTGTCAAGAGTACAGCACTGGCTCTACGAATTAGTAATACTTTATTTCAAAAGCAGAAAATAAGTAGAGATCGTGAGCGCTATATGCACAATATTTGAGTAAACATATTCGAGGCCAAAATAGACATCGTCGCATTTACGGCAAATAATAATTAAAAAATGGTTAATATTTCAGCCTTTATCATCCTAACACCAGAACTAATCCGGTAAACTTAAAATAAATACACCATCATAAGATGGCGGATTCGTCTACACTCAGGCTCCGGGCTAGCAACCACCCGCCCGAAATCTCGCGAGACCTCGTGAAGTTTACCAATAAGGAATGAATTTGGTGCCAATTAATAGGCTCTTCAAATAGAATAGAATCCGATATGCATTGCCGGTAAATAATATCTAAATAAAGTGTAACATTATAGCCTTTTTCATTCTGACATCACAACCAATTCGGTAAACTTAAAGTAAATACACCACCACAAGATGGCGGACTCGCTTACACTCAGGCTCAGGGCTAGCATACACCCGCCCGAAATCTCGCGAGACCTCGCGAATTTCACCAACAAGGATCGGATTTGCCGCCAAATAATGGGCTCTTTAAATAGAATAGAATCCGATACGCGGTAATTATCGAGCGCATCAGCAGGAGAAGCACGAGGGAATGCCCGGACCAAAACACTTGAGGTATGTGCATAGGAGTGGGGAGTTTGGACATAAAAAAAAAGAAAAAAACGAAGTATTTTAATTAGTTTAAAAACGCCAGCAACTAATGTTATCCCATTTGTCACTTTAGCCAGAATACTCCGAAGAGGTAAAACACGAGTTTACATCCCCAAGCCTTGGCGCCGCCATACAAACAGAGCAGAAGCCTAACTACTGCATCTATAGGAAGAACACCATTTAAAGAATAATTTATAAACAAACTAAAGGTATGTATCAAAAATAGATTAACACCTAGGACCTTAGTTATCTTTCCGAGTCAGTGAAATTAAATAACATAACTTATACGCCATCACTTTTATTATTGTAGTGAGAAGATATCACAGAGGCTAAACACAAGGTGACAAGAAGTAAAATTAATAATGAAGTGTCACCATTAAGGAGTTTAAGAAGAACTTCTCTGGGAGCTGCAAAGCACATACAGGTAGATTATTTAAAGACCTAACTTTAGGTACAAGGAAAGAATTAATAATACCAATCAAAGTAACACAGGCGTATACATTCCTTCCAGTATCGCTATCCTGAACCTATCCGTACCTATATAGAACGTCAATCCTCATGCAACTGAACAGGAATCACGTCCAAATATAGATTGTGCAGCTACGAAAATAGTCAGGTAAAGACCTTGCGCTAAATCCTCTCTACATCAGTACATATGCAATCAAGAATGTTATTCATAGCGATACAATGTATTTGTATTCCTTACTTACAGAAAACAACCTAGCAGTAAACTACACATGCAGCAGACGCTACAAATCCAGTTTATATGCTATAAAGTCTGATAAACTAAGGTATGAGACAAGATAAATCCCAATTTGATTTAAATACAGGATCCCTTATGGATCAAGTCATACAAACCTATGAGTTAGAAGGGAAGACTCACAAAGACATTTATTTATAGAGTATGTCTACCCCTTATCAAATCCACTTGTTCCTGACCCCTGTCCCTACTAAAGCAACCTTTTGAAAATGAGCTACAATCTGAAAGTAAATCAGATTTTTTGACATCTAAATGTAAAAATGTACAGAGAAACTTTAAGTGAGACATGGGAAGTGTTTTATAATATGTACATAGAGGTATAAATTTTGTAAATAAATGTATAGAACAGTACAGATACAAGTATGCCGAACCGTGCAGAGCCAATTATTGGAAGTAGGGAAAACTAGCAAATAAGTAAGATGGACAAAATCCAGGTTAAAAAATAAGGAAGTAAGATGTCTAGACGTTGTAAATAATGAATCTGCTGTTATCTGAGTGTAAGACTAAAATACTGTCTTTTTACTATCATAGCTTCTATTGATTAAGAAAAGAAATATGCAGAATTCCTGAGGAAGGCGAACGGCCGAAACGCGTTGAAAGGAATAATCTCTGCGTATTGTTGAATGTTTTAAATATTTTCTATTGTATAGTATTCAAAATGTATTATATGTAAAAAAATGTGTTTAAAAATAACTAAAAAACATTAATATTTGTATAAATGAAAGAACAGAAAAAAGAGTCATAAAAAAAGACAAAAACCAAAAGATGAAATATAAATAAATAATTTGAACAATGAATATCTGGTAGAATTATTGATTTAAATAGCGTCTAGTTTACTCAACAGACATTAATGCTAATAACCTGACCTTTTCCTTCCAAAAAAATATAAACTTAATCAGTGCCCATATGCTGCTCCCAATGTAATTGAGGTGATATTCCCCCCGCTGGTCCCTCATCACCTGTTTTTGTTTACTTGTTCTTTTTACATAAGCACTCCATGACAGTGGATGTGCTTTCAGTTTTTCTCTCTCCTATCCAGGGGGCACCAAACTCAGTGTTGTTGACTCTCCCTCACCAGAGTTCTAATCTCTCATTCATGTCCCCTTCCTACCCCTCTTCTCTTTATCCAGGGAAGAGTCTCTTCTCCCTATCGCTTTTGTTTCTGTCTCACTTTATCTGCTTCTACCTCATACCCATGTTATGGTTTTAAAAGGTGTGTTTGCGGTACTACTTGTTTTTATCTTGTTTTTTCTTCCCCCGTCATCAGTTCCTCCTCATGGTTGCTGGTTGAACTTGTTGGTCATTTGATCTGGAGAGGAGATCCACGGGTAGACAAACGCCATTGGACCCCAACTTTTGTCCATTCAGTTATAGGGACCTAGACATCAGACTCTGGAGCCTCTCCAAGCAAGGAGCATGAGGCTGCTTCGATCTGTGAAAAAGTATGACACTTTTTTGGGCTTTAACTTGTGAGGCAAATGTGATCCTTGAGGGAGTGCGATGAGAAGGAAATCCTCTGAGATCACTCCAGGCCTGCTGGGATCTGGTTACTAAGAATAGCATTAGTATGAGAGTGCAATAAGATTTCACAGATTTCACTTCTGTGGCCACTCCATCATGGAAAGTTGAAGCCTACGATTCATTTCTGAAACGTTCCTGCATTTGTGCTTTCTTAGCACCTGAAGCACTCTTTCCCTGACTACCAGCAGTCCAGATTTCGGAATATTTCCCTACCCAGAGACAGAATCGGACAGCCAGATGCCCTTCTTCAACTTTGTACTTCTGACACTGAAAAGAAAATAATTTGTATGTGGACAGTTAACCATTTCAGACATTGTATATGGGGAAACAAACCTGTGTTGCATATGGACCACAAGCTGTTGGTTCGAATACTATCTCCAGGAGGTGGGGAAATTTCTACTGGATGCATCGCTAGGTTATGCTTTGAGTACAATTTTGTAATCGCTCATCTTCCAGGTAGAGCTAACCAACCTGAATACTTTTCATTCAGACTTTATTGTGAATGATTGTCAGTGTTACCCAATAATGAAGGGGATTTTGGCATAGTCGCATGTATTAGTGATGTGTGCGAAATGTAAGATGTGTATATGAATGAAACAACTGCTTTTTAGAAGATGGCAAAGATAGAGGAGCTTAAACTAGCAATATGGTTGGTAATTGTTGGCCATCCTCTAAAACTTTGAAAAGACCTATCTACTCCCAAGTTTCCTCTGAGTTGAGTGTAGTCAATGGCCTAATATTCCTGAACAACAGCAGAATAGCCCTTAGAGAGATGCATGGGAACCTCATGCCATCAGGAACATATGGCAATGCCCTACTTAAATAATTTACCAAGAGAATACTTTTGGTGGCCTGGTATAGATGCTAATGCTGAGTGCTTGGCAAGACTATGTAGTGTTTGTGCAGCATATGATAAAAATTGCAAAATTACGTACCCTCCTATGCAAGGTATTTATTGGCTGACCAAAGCTAAGAAAAAAATAGTTTTTGACACTCATGGCTCTTTCAAAAGTCTACCTCAAAACATGCAATATTCATTGGTAGTCATAGATTACCAACCAGATTGGCCAGTGGGTATGTTCACTGATAAAGCTACTACTACTGTAGTTCCTTATGGAAGTGTTCCACAGGGAGGGCTTTCTTGAGACCCTTATCAACAACAATGGGGTTCAACTTTGTTCCAAAGATATGACTACATTTGTAAAATTCCCATAATAAAGAATATATTAAATATATTAAAATAGCATTGAATAATCCTCAATCCATTGGAGAAGTTGAATGTTTCAACACGTATATCAAAGAAAGCATTCAAACTGCTCTTGTAAGTAGAACTCCATTTATTCTCTCTATCCAGAAAAGGTTATGGGTGTACTGAATAACACACACATCAGTTACTGGTGTGTCTCCTTTCTCATTGTTGAAAGGGAGACAGCCACCTTCCAACATCTGTTCCTCGTGGCTTAAATCCAGAGTTCCTAAGATTGACAAGACTGATTCTACTAAGGACCTCTTAACCGTTACAAAACAAAATTTCCAAATATTAAAATAAATCCATGTCTGGTTATGTTCACATGCACAAGTCATGAAAAGCAGGCTTTTAAGTATGTGATTTTATCAGAGTTCATATTCACAAGAGGCTAGAAAAAGGTAGAAGCACATTCTTCAAACCTATAAAAGTTGTAAAAGTTAATGAAAGAAGTGTCATTACACAAGATGATAAGTACTGGAATTTATGAAAAGTATCTAAATTTGGTGTCAAAGGAGCAATTTCAAATGTTGATAATAATGATTGCGACAGCTACAATGTTGATTTGAATTACCTTCATACCACCCACAAATAATACCACTGCATTTGAAAACAGTTGTGAGTGTAACCAATCTCCATCCTCAAATTGTGAGAGTGTATTGCCAGGTAACAATAATTCTGCAGGTATGGATGTGTTGCACAATGGAAATGGTTTGATTGCTGAAATAAGGAAAAATGTACCTCAAAACAGATTCCATCTTGGAAAGTTTTCTATGCATAGTGCAAAGTTCCCTGGAGATGGTTTGTAGTGTCATGTTTACACAAATGAAAAAAACTGTCAAAATGAGTTACTCCACTCCTTTTCTCATTTTCCCTCTTCCTCCCATTTTGTTGCTCCTACAACGTTGGCTGATGAAGGTTCCACAGAAAATCATTAAATGGCATTCCTGGCTACTGACCTGTTATGTAGAGATGGAAATAAAGTTTTCCCTCTTCACGCGTCCTGGAGCAGTTCCCCTCTTATCACAAAACAGACCACAAACATGCTGTTGTGGAAGCCCAGGTCTCAGTGATGTAGCCAGTGGCCTTGTGGTTAAAGCTATATGCTTTCCAATCATATGTCTCTAACACTGAGTGGAAAATATGTGAAGATTTTGAAAATTTTAAAAACGTATGCTAGGGTATTTTTTGTGAATGAAGGCCAATTTATTTGTTCCAAAACTGTATCAAAGACTGTAGGTGGTATCATGCAAAGTAAGGACTGTGAGTGCTAAGTTTTGACTCATCTGCTTCTACAGTTTTAGACTGACTGGTGTTCTAAGTAATTTAGGCACTGGAGCAGCATTTCTTTGCCATCTTAGACAGCGGTAAATGGTTGCTTACCAAGTATTGACCTGATTACTTACTGGTAATCTTTATTACTCCGTGTCCAGGACTTTCTGTCACAGTGCATACGGCATGAGCAAGTTTCAAGCTGGAAAGAAACACTGTAGCATAGTTTGAATCAAAAAGTACTGGAACATTACTTTCTCATCATAATCCTTTACCAGTCTTTACATCATGAGCCAATAACCAAGATTATGGTGATTGATTCATGAGCAAAAGTAAAATCAAGAGACCTACACCCAAGATAATACTGTACTCGTGAATCAACAATGAAACAGAGAGCAAATCAAATGTGGACCACAGAAGATAACACATGAACTAAACTCTGATGAGAGACCACCCCATAACTGCTGCTGTCTGTAGTGTGTCCTTAAAGTTTGTGGTGCAGATCGACTGGCAGCACAACAAATGACCTTTAACAATGCCTCTTCAAACAATTCTCACGAAGAAGACATAACTCTGGTAGGTCTGCTCTGGACATTCAAAGGCATATCAACATTACATAATTCCTATGACTTATCCGTTAGCAACTTAAGTCCTTACCTGAAAGACGATAAGTCACAAAAAGAAAGCCAACCTTGCAAAGAGACGTGTTCTGGTTAGATGAATGTCAATGACTCCATAAACATCCAGAGTATGTAGCCTCTCTTCCCTTCGACGAAGAAGGGTTAGGGTAAAAGTTGAGAAGGACACGATCTTCCTCATAATTGATTTTAGACTGAACCTTAGGAAGAAATATAGGACTAGGCTGAAGGACAACTCTATCTTCTCAAAACCGCAAGAATGGAGGAGAAGACAATAAAGCTCCAATCTACCAAATTCTATGACTTAAACAAGTTACCACCAAAAACACAATTTTAGCTGAGAATTATTTTGAATCCACATGCTCTGAAAGTTGAAATGGAGGTGTTGTTAGAGCCTGGAGAACCAATGGGAGGTCCCAAGAAGGCACAGGACAGTGAGAAACAGTCCGCATAAGAAAACAACTTGGTAAGGCATGAGAGGCCAGAGGCACAACAGAGGCTACCTTATAGCTTCCAAATGCTGGAATTGAAGCCTATTGAGCTCTAACAGAAAGGTGAGGCCTGAAAGCAATCAATTCCATATGAGAGCTATAATCTTTATTGGATTCAAAATCGAGCCTTGGTAACTGTAGGTTTTTAAAGTGGAGGGTTTTCAAGACAACTGAATAATTGCAGCTTCTATAGAGTAACCTTGGGCTAAAAGGTGCATCCTCTCAAGAGCCACACCCCTAGACCCAACAGTTTGAGAGAGGCTGGATAGAGAAGGGAAGCCCTCAGAGGGGAAGGATGCAGTTGAAACTGCCAATGACATAGGACTCCCAAGTTCAGAAAGAATGGAAACCATGGGCACCTGGATCAGGCTGGCGCCACCAGACCCCCCAAGTGATCTTCCTATTTATTTTATTTTAATTTCTTCTATAGCGCAGGAATCAATCCCGTGAGGGTATCTCCGCGCTTTGCCAGCTGATGAATTTTTCAGATAGAGCAGCCTAGGAAGTTATGTGGATAGAAATGCCTCTTGGTAGAGAAGGGTTTTCAATGCCTTTCTAAAAGACAAGTGATTTGTGGTAGTTCTTAGGTCAATGGGAAGACTGTTCCAGAGGGCGGGACCAACAGAGGAGAAAGCACGGTCTCCTTGTCTAATTTTCTTTGTGGTGGGAGGTTTTAATAGGGCTTGATTGCATGAGCGGAGGGACCTGCTGGGCTGGTACAGTTCCAGGGACTGGGATAGGTATTTAGGACTTGCTCCATACAGGCATTTATGCACCGTGCAACAGATCTTAAAATTGATGCGCTGCCGTATGGGAAGCCAGTGCAGTTCTTTCAGCAAGGGCTTAGAAGGAGTCCTGGCGGGTACACCCATGACCAGTCTTGCAGCCGTGTTCTGGACTACCTGCAAGCGGCCTACAGCATCTGCATTAGCTAATGTTAACAGGCCGTTACAGTAGTCCAGACGACTAGTTACCAAGGCCTGTACAAGTGTCTTTCTACATGTGGCCGGGAGAAAAGGAAAGACACGCCTGAGCAGACCAATGGTGTGAAAACACAGACCCGCAATATAGTTTGTGTGATCTTTTAGGGTCAGTTTTTGATCCAGCTTCACTCCGAGATTTTTAACGTGAGGTTTGGGTGCAGGTACTGGGCCAAGATCTAGTGGCCACCAGTCAGGGGACCAAAGGATACTTGCTTTACCAAAGAGCAAGACCTCTGTTTTTGTTACATTACACTGGAGGCAATTCCTCGCCATCCAGTGTGACACCGCTCTCATACCCTCAGCAAAGTTCTCCTTGGTTTTGAGGCCAAGGGAGCTGAAAGGGTAGAGGAGCTGGGTGTCGTCGGCGTAGGAAACCGGTATGAACCCATATTTCCGCACAATCTCAGCAAGGGGGGCCACATAGACATTAAACAATGTAGGGCTGAGGCAAGAGCCCTGTGGCACCCCCTTTGTGAGCCCCCTTGAGATGGAACTGAAGGGGCCCAGGCTGATAGATTGCGACCTCCCGGAAAGGAAGCTCTCCAACCAAGATAGTGCTACGCCTCCGATTCCTACTCCTTGCAACCGGTTCAGCAGGGTGTTATGAGACACGGTATCGAAGGCTGCAGACAGGTCCAACAGCACAAGAATCATAGAGCCCCCTTTGTCTTGTGACATTTTGATCTGATCTGTCACAGAGAGGAGGGCCGATTCAGTGCTGTGGTTGGGCCTGAAACCAGATTGGGATTGGTCCAGGCCCCCTGTTGCTTCGATAAAGTTGGAAAGAGTGGTGTTAACGTGCTTTTCTGCCAGTTTGCTGATGAAAGGAAGGAGAGAAATCGGGCGAAGGTTGGAGAGTGCAGACCAGGGCAAGGTGGAATTTTTACGTATGGGGTTCACTACCGCTTCCTTCCAAGCGAGTGGGAGCTGACCTTTGGTAAAGGATAGATTGAGAAGTTTCTGAATATGAGGACCTAGTATCTCAATTAGCGGGGAAATGAATTTGGCTGGTATTAGGTCGGCGGGAGAACCGGACTTAGTTTGGTTAATGAGTGTGGTCAGCTCCTTAGTGGTTATTTCTGGAATATCCAGAAGAGTTTCTCCAGAAGTCGGTTGCGAGGAGGTTTCAAGGGCATTAGTTTCCAGGGAGTCTGAGACAGTAGTGATTTTTTTATATATACCTTCTATTTTATCCTCAAAGAACTGGGATATTTCGTCGCATAGTTCTTGGGTGAAGGTGTCAGGGCTTTCACATACTTCGGGGCTGGTGAAAGTTTGAATGATTTTAAATAGCTCTCTTGTGGAGTTGCCAGCCTCTGCAATTTGAGTGGTCAGACTTGTTTTTTTGTTGAGGAAGACCTAGATCTTCCTCAACACTCTGGGAATAAGGGGAAATAGAGGAAAAGCAAAGAGGAGACCTTTAGGTCAGGGAATGGCAAGAGTGTCCATCACCCAGGCTTTCTCTGACATTTCAACCTGCAGAGGTTCTGCAGCAGGAAATACTGGGAGTGGAGACACAGCAAGATTGAAGAGGGGAGCTTCAAGCTGAGGGAGTCAACAGGCCTATTCTTCCCCAGAAGATAGACTTCTGACAGAGAATGGAGATTCAAGTCTTTCCACAAACCTATTTCCTGAGGTAGGAGATATTGGGAAGTCTGCATTTCCCATTGACGATATAGGATCTCACCACTTAATTATCAATGTAGACACCATGGTCCCGATTCACAAAAGTAATCTGAGACAAAATCCTAATTTTATGAGTTTTGGTATTTAAAAAAGGCATTTAGGAGTAGTAAAGTTAGAATTCCTAACTTTACTACTCCTAAATGCCCTTTGTGAATACGAAAGTCATAAAGTTACGATTTTATCTCTGATTACTTTTAAGAATCGGGTCCAGACTGATTGATGACTTAGTAATGGGGTAAACCACAGAAGGACATTGGGAACTGCTGATGGTTGTTTTCAATTGGATGTTAGGGATCTCTCTACCAATTACTATCTCCCTTGAGCTTTTGAGCTGCCCAGAACTGCTCCCTAGCCCAGACTGCTGGCATTGGTCAACAAGGTGGTGAGTGGACGATGTGATAGAGACTAACCCCTGGACCTCTTCCCTGGATTCAACCACCAGTGGTGATCCAGGCATAATGTGTGGTATTATTGGTACCAAACTTTCACAATCCTGAGACCGCGGATCGCAGTGCCGTAGAAGGTAGGGAATGAGAGTGTAGAGATGAAGTCAACGCAAAGTGAAAAGTGTCAGAGCTCATGCCAGTTTTCCATGACTGCAAAGCCAGAGTCTTGCTGGAGCCTGATACTTGGAAAGAAGTTGAGAGAGATGGGAGGTCAGGTTGAATCTCCTTTTCTCAGAAAGAAAGACTTCCACTAAGTGCATCTGAAACCGTGCACCCAGGAACTGCAGGGATTGAGATCGGAGGAGACTGGACTTCTTGTGATTCAAGAGAAAGCCATGTCATGAGAGGAGATTGCAGACCATCTCAACATACTTTTTTGTCTTTGAAAAAGAAGAAGAAGCAATTAGCCAATCATGAAGGTATGGGTAAACTGTAATTCCCTTGGGATGCAAAATACCCACCAATAGGACACAGAGTTTTTTAAAATCTCCTGGTGCTGAATAAAGTAAAAATATAAGCCTTGGAACTGGAAATACACTTCCCCCACTACAAAGCATTGGAACTTCTGACATACCTTGTGGATTGGAATATGGAGATAGCCGCTCATTAGATCCAGTAAAGCCAAAAATGTTCCCTGGGGTGATCAAAGGTAGAATGATGTGAACGGTGACAATGTTGAACTGTTTTTGAGGGAAGAATTGATTGACCTTGAGGCCAATTATACAGGGCGATACTCCTGCCGGACCTGGCCAGGAGCTGAGACGGCACTGGACCCAGAGAATGAGGACAGGAGGTCTGGCTGCAGAGTGCGGGACTGGATCCGAGGGAGGCAGCAGCACCTGGTGGGTCCCAGCCTATAGAGAGGAAGTAAAGCAGATAAAAGAGGGAACATTCTATTATCCTCACTTCCAATGCTGAACGGAGTAATATAGTAGGTGATATTCCACCATCCTGCACAATAAAAGATTCTTTCTCATCTTGTTGTGAAGTATTCTGCCCTCTTGGTTATAGTTCCACGCAATCCCCTGTTTGTAAATAGGGATATTGTCTAATGACTGAATATTGTGATATGAAGCGGCAGCCCTGAGCCTAGCTCTCTACATACAACTGTTTGTATCTATTGATGTATACTTCGAACCTATGGAATTGTTTTGAAAAGTCACAGAAGAGACTATATGTAACTGTTTGCGCCCTGACGAAGGATTGGTGAATATCGGTCCTGTTCTGAAACGCGCGTCGGCGCTTCTCCTTTTTCATTTTGTTTTGTTTTATTTGTGTATGTTCCTAATGGTGTACATTTTTGTAAAGTGTTTGTACTTTCTGTATATATTGCTGATTGGTATGACTGATGATGGTTTGTATGGGTGTGATTGGGGGTTACTATGAAGGTGTGAGAGGGTATGTGCCGCATTCTGATATGTAAATAGATTTTGTATATACATTTGTGCCTCTATTATTGTATGATCTATAAATGAAAACTTCAGAAAATAATAATAAATAGATATATGTTTTTCAAATAAATACTCTTTGTGTGGGACTACAATCATGTCTGTTATGGATTAGAGTGTTTGCCATTTAATAGATTTAGTCTTAGGGGGGTCCTCTTGTTTTTGATTACAGTATTTTCCCTGCCTCCTCCCCCTAATACTTATTTTCTGGGACCCTTGTGTGTTTTTGACCGATACTCCTGTGATGCATGTAGTACCTAGAAAAGGATGGAGTAATATCCTAGAACCAGTTCTTCTGGACAACACAGAATAATTGTGGATTTCTGAAGAAGCTATTGAATTCCATTCAGGAGGGCTTCGACTGGATAGGATTTTTTGGCGTAGGAGGCTGATGGAAAAAATCTCCTGGAAGGAAAGCAAACTCGATGTGATAGCCTTCTGATACCACCTGTCGAGCCCAGTTATCCTGTACTTCCAAATGTCAAAGATGTTGAAAGTAAAGTAGATGACTTTCCACCAGTAGGCTGGCAAAGGGGGAACGTTGTTTACAACGCGGTGTTTACACCGCACGACCTTTTCCCCGCAGCTGTTACAACGCAAGTCGTTACTACGACTTGCGCTGGATGGCGCTGTGGGATAAGGAATGTTTTAATTTTATAGTCCAACACCTTCCCTACTGTTACGGGGACTGGTGTTGGAATATAAAATTAAAAAATTCCGAAATCCGCGCCCTCCAACGCAAGTCGTTGTAACGACTTGCGTTGTAAAACCTGCGATGTCAAGTACCGCGATCTAAAAGATCGCGTTGTACTGACATACATCCCTGGCAAAGTCATGCTATTGGCTGAGCTAGAATGGAGGAGGTTGTTGAAGTGAAATAGTATTTGCCTGTATTAGACCTCTCTTGGCCTCGACCCCTACCTCAAATGGGCCTGACCCCTCCTTTAGATGTACCAGGCCTGAAATCATACAGATGTTTTCGATAGAGAACTTCATCATTTCTTCAAGTTGAGGGCTAAAGATCCTAGAACCCTCAAAGGGCAGTTTTATGAGGACTGATATTTGAGCAGTAGGATTCAAGAGAAAGCCATGACATGAGAGGAGATTGCAGACCGTCTCAACTTACTTTTTTGTCTTTGAAAAAGAAGAAGAAGCAATTAGCCAATCATGAAGGTATGGGTAAACTGTAATTCCCCTGGGATGCAAAATTCCCACCAATAGGACAAAGAGTTTTTTAAAATCTCCTGGTGCTGACTAAAGTAAAAATATAAGCCTTGGAACTGGAAATACACTTCCCCCACTACAAAGCATTGGAACTTCTGACATACCTTGTGGATTGGAATGTGGAGATAGCCGCTCATTAGATCCAGTAAAGCCAAAAATGTTCCCTGGGGTGATCAAAGGTAGACTGATGTGAACGGTGACAATCTTGAACTGTTTTTGAGGGAAGAATTGATTGACCTTGAGGCCAATTATACAGGGCGATACTCCTGCCGGACCTGGCCAGGAGCTGAGACGGCACTGGACCCAGAGAATGAGGACAGGAGGTCTGGCTGCAGAGTGCGGGACTGGATCCGAGGGAGGCAGCAGCACCTGGTGGGTCCCAGCCTATAGAGAGGAAGTAAAGCAGATAAAAGAGGGAACATTCTATTATCCTCACTTCCAATGCTGAACGGAGTAATATAGTAGGTGATATTCCACCATCCTGCACAATAAAAGATTCTTTCTCATCTTGTTGTGAAGTATTCTGCCCTCTTGGTTATAGTTCCACGCAATCCCCTGTTTGTAAATAGGGATATTGTCTAATGACTGAATATTGTGATATGAAGCGGCAGCCCAGAGCCTAGCTCTCTACATACAACTGTTTGTATCTATTGATGTATACTTCGAACCTATGGAATTGTTTTGAAAAGTCACAGAAGAGACTATATGTAACTGTTTGCGCCCTGACGAAGGATTGGTGAATATCGGTCCTGTTCTGAAACGCTCGTCGGCGCTTCTCCTTTTTCATTTTGTTTTGTTTTATTTGTGTATGTTCCTAATGGTGTACATTTTTGTAAAGTGTTTGTACTTTCTGTATATATTGCTGATTGGTATGACTGATGATGGTTTGTATGGGTGTGATTGGTGGTTACTATGAAGGTGTGAGAGGGTATGTGCCGCATTCTGATATGTAAATAGATTTTGTATATACATTTGTGCCTCTATTATTGTATGATCTATAAATGAAAACTTCAGAAAATAATAATAAATAGATATATGTTTTTCAAATAAATACTCTTTGTGTGGGACTACAATCATGTCTGTTATGGATTAGAGTGTTTGCCATTTAATAGATTTAGTCTTAGGGGGGGTCCTCTTGTTTTTGATTACAGTATTTTCCCTGCCTCCTCCCCCTAATACTTATTTTCTGGGACCCTCGTGTGTTTTTGACCGATACTCCTGTGATGCATGTAGTACCTAGAAAAGGATGGAGTAATATCCTAGAACCAGTTCTTCTGGACAACACAGAATAATTGTGGATTTCTGAAGAAGCTATTGAATTCCATTCAGGAGGGCTTCGACTGGATAGGATTTTTTGGCGTAGGAGGCTGATGGAAAAAATCTCCTGGAAGGAAAGCAAACTCGATGTGATAGCCTTCTGATACCACCTGTCGAGCCCAGTTATCCTGTACTTCCAAATGTCAAAGATGTTGAAAGTAAAGTAGATGACTTCCACCAGTAGGCTGGCAAAGGGGGAACGTTGTTTACAACGCGGTGTTTACACCGCACGACCTTTTCCCCGCAGCTGTTACAACGCAAGTCGTTACTACGACTTGCGCTGGATGGCGCTGTGGGATAAGGAATGTTTTAATTTTATAGTCCAACACCTTCCCTACTGTTACGGGGACTGGTGTTGGAATATAAAATTAAAAAATTCCGAAATCCGCGCCCTCCAACGCAAGTCGTTGTAACGACTTGCGTTGTAAAACCTGCGATGTCAAGTACCACGATCTAAAAGATCGCGTTGTACTGACATACATCCCTGGCAAAGTCATGCTATTGGCTGAGCTAGAATGGAGGAGGTTGTTGAAGTGAAATAGTATTTGCCTGTATTAGACCTCTCTTGGCCTCGACCCCTACCTCAAATGGGCCTGACCCCTCCTTTAGATGTACCAGGCCTGAAATCATACAGATGTTTTCGATAGAGAACTTCATCATTTCTTCAAGTTGAGGGCTAAAGATCCTAGAACCCTCAAAGGGCAGTTTTATGAGGACTGATATTTGAGCAGTGTTAGCCTTCTATGAACGTAACCAGAAATGATGGTGTGCAATAATATTTGTATATGAGGCTGCTGCAGAAAGACACATTGGACAGAAACCAGACTTGTTGCTCCATCATTGACAATAGAGCTGAGATATCAGCCTCTTCGTTCATACTGTCTACCAGGGATTGAAGATCTTTTAATAGAGACTGCACAGTGTAGGTTACGTAAGCGAACTGAGAGATTTGTTGCTGTGTATGCCATCTTTTAAATTACCTCCTAGTTTTTTTGTCAGCTTGGTCAGAAGGGAGGGTTGCTTCTGAGATGATAGTACCTTGGAAAGACAGCACTGGAATCAAATAACCACCTTAACTAAAAGAGGAAACTCATCTGTAAACCCCTCAAAGAAATATCTCTTAGGCAAGAACTGTGGAAAAGACACCTTGTCAATATCCTTCCATTCATGTGCGAGCACTCCTGCACCGCGCCATGGAGGGGTAAAGATTCTGGATCCAATATTTTATAGTGAGTGGAAAAAGTACACCTCATCTCCCTCAGAGGAAGGCAAATGGAAATTCCAATTTTCTCCTAAAGGCAGAAAACATTCAGCCAGCTCTGGACCCTGCACAAAGCTCCACTTTTTATTCCACTCCGCTGGATCCTCCATTCTAGGTTCGAGTCTTGGGGGGTTTAGGTGGACTGCTCTCACAGCTTTAAAAGCAGCTTCTACTGATGCTCACACTATCTGTTGCAGAGCTTCCATTGGAGGGACTGCTGAAGATGGACCTGGAATTTCCTCTATGATGGTTGGGGGAGTGTGCTAAATTTCCAGAGCTTGTGCTTCTCAGCAACAAACGTATGTGGATCTCAAATCTTGTGAGAGCCATCATTTTTAAATCAGGTGCATTTGAGACACCTGAGAAGCAATAGAATGTAACCCCTGGGTGACATTTATTAACTAAAGAAGTAATGATAAGCTCTACTAGGGGAGCTGTGTAAAAGAATGGCACAAGTGATACAATTAGATTGCATGCAGCACTTCAAATAGTAAAAAAGTGAAACACAACATCCAAAGAAATCCCACACCTATTTCAAAAAATGGAGTACAATTTAATAAATAATTTACAACCAACACAACAAAAATCAAATAATTAGAACGAGAGATATGTGTATATTTTAGAACGTGCCATCTATAGAACAAAAGGGCGTAAAAGAAGGGCAATAGGAATAAAAATCTGGGTGCCGTTAGAGCGCTGGATGGAGGGGGAAGTGGGGCAGTAGCTCTTGCGTTATTAATTATAATGTTGCCCTCCCTAATGTATTATCTTGATTGGAAATCTGTTTTCTGTTATGCATCATTTATATAAGAAATTCCCTCTGCTGTTTCCATGTTTTTTTTTTTTCTAAACATGCTTGTAACCTGACCAACTTGCAATGAAAAACAATAAAATCTTATAAAAATTTTTTTTTTAAAAGAACTAGAGATATGCAGTTTAAAATTTTTGAGTGAAAATAGCACTAAAAAGCATAAAGAGCCAATGGTGGATAACTGGTCATACTAGACCGGGACAAAGCCATAAGGTCAGGCCGACCACTATGGAGCGCGGGCTGGCTACAGGGGCCCTCGTTAGACCCGCTGAGCAAGATTACTTTAAATCCTGGTTGCAGAGAGTTGTTGAGTCCCACGTAATGGATTAGTTGTCAAGTTGAGGTGATACACCGGTTCCGAGGGGCTGCAATGTGAGGTCATGTATCCTTGTCAAGGATCCAGTCGAAGAGAGGCTTGTGATGCGGGGAACTGCTTCAGGGATGCACCATGCAGAGGCATTTCTGATGGAGCTATGAGGCTGTCAGGCGAAGCCTTTGCATCTGAAGGTCCACACAGCAGAGGCAATGCACTGGTTCTGCCCAGGGCTGCACTGCACAGCTGAGTAGATGTGTCTGTTCTGCTTGATTTACAGAAGGGCTGGCAGAGCACCTTCAGGCCCACTTACAAGGGTCCAGAACTAAGGTTGCACCACTTGGCATGGTAGGACTTACAGATGACAGAGTACAGGTCCTGGGTTCAAGGTTGTTGGAGCCTTCTGTCCCTGAGGCTCAGGGGGCCAGCCACCTAGCCCTTGGAGTCATTCTGGGGTTCTAGGATTAACAGATGCAGGCCCAATCCTGTTCACCCAGGCAAGAGGGCAGCAGGTGGCAGGTCAGAACAGAATGGTAGCAGTACTTTAGAGCAGTAGTCCAGCAACGTGGCAGTCCTTTCAGTAGCACAGCAGTTATTCTTGCTAGCACAGTCCACAGGCCCAGAAGTGTACTGAAGAGATAGTGTCTGAAGTCCAATATTTATACCTGGTGCCTTCTTTGATGTGGGAGAAGCTTTTGGAGGTTGAAGCAATCATTTTTGTGAGGGTAGGACCCAGCCTATTCACATGTAAGTGAGGCTGTGCCCTACTTTGCCCTCGTATCCTGCCAGTTATGGCCGATCCAGGCACACCTAAACTATCTACTGTGTGTGGCTGTCTAGGAGAAATACGCAAAGGTCAGCTGCCAACTAAACCCAGTCATGTAACAGGCCGCTTTCATTCAAAACAAAAATCTGCTGGATTGTACTCAGCTTGGATTCAGAAATGGCCACAGCACCAAGACAGCCTGGTTCATGGCAACTGAGGAAATTAGAACACCAGTAGGTCAGAGAGAGGGAGCAGCCCTCATTCTACTTAATCCATTGGCAGTTGATAGATCGCCTCTTCAACATTGGAATCCGAGGCGCTGCACTGGCCTTTCTGAAATCCTTCCTTTGTGGACAAGAACAATCACTGGCACTTAATGAATTTGTGTCTGAATCTTTTTCACTACATTGTGGGGTCCCTCAGGGGTCTTTGCTGAGCCCTAAATTGTTTAACATGTATGTTACAACCCTGGCAGCTCTAATGAGATCTTTAGGCTCCTCAATCCTGTGGTGCGCTGATGATACGCAGAATCTTGTACCCCTTTCCAATAGTGATAAGGGTACTGGTAGGGTACTGGTATTAGATTTCAAGACTGTATGCGTGTAGTCGGTAATTGGATGACGAACAACTGTCTGAAATCAAACTCTGGTTTGGAAACCAGGCTTCTTTTGGTCCCACTCGTGGTGGCTACAAGAGTTGGTTACCCTACCAACACCAGTCATGAAGGCCTGAAATCTAAGAGTGCCAGTTTATATAAATCTAACATTTGATCCCCAGGTTAAAGCAGTCACATCCTTCTCCTTTCTTACACTAAGTGTGACAAAAAAGATTATTCCTTACTTCCCTCCGGACTGACAGAAAACAGTAGTTACTTTCTAAAATAGACTACTGCAATAGCCTTTACAAAATGCGGCTGCATTTTTGCAGTTAGGAATACCTTACTTTAAGTCAGCCTCCAACTCCATCCCAAAACTTAATTGGCTTCATGCAGGCATAGAATTGTCTTTAATGCCCTCTGCATTTGCCACAAAGCTCTGCATGGTATTGGAGCAGACTCTTTGAAAAACTGTTTTAAATGGTACTTTCCAGTATGTACACTACTGTTCTCCATGGCCAAAAGTGCTATGGTTCCCAAATTCAAGCGCTCCTCTTGGGGTGGAAGAAGCTTTGATGATTAGCACATACAAAATATGGAATACCTTTCCTCTCTATATCAAATCTGAGAACACTCTACTCTCATTTAGAAAAGGTGAGAGGTGTGGAGGGGAGATGTACGGCACAGCGGCCAGAGCAGCTGACTCTGTAGCATGGGGCCACTGTACCGGTTCGATCCCCAGCAATGGCAGCAGCTCATCTCAGCATCATGTGACTCTGGGCAATAGCTCTCTTAACCTCCTCGATGGCACCCAGCGCCTTAAGACCCTTAGGGGTGATTAGTTTGCACTTTACAAATACTGGTTTATTATTATATTTATTTGGTTTTCAGTGATCTTATCATTTCTATTTGTTCAGTAGAGTCAGCACCAAGACACCTCCGGGTATTTGTGCGCTTTAGAAATAAATGTAATATAACATTGATCCAGAGGCAGACTGCAGGCAATAAATGGCTAAGGCAGGAAAATGCCAACTTTCTAAAATGGCATTTTCAAAATTGTAATCAAAAGTCCGACTTCACCATAAAAGAGGATTTTTCTTTACAATTGCAAAGAGACCAACCATAAACTATTTACCTGTTCCCATTTGAAAGTTACATCTTATTAAATGTAATAAGGTAAGTCCAATGTTATCCTATGGGAGAACCAGGCCTATCAATAGTTAAGGATATACTTCACCCATGCTCCATCTTTTCTACCCTGCCTACAAAATATTTGAATGCCCATGTGTCTGATCCCAGTGAGAAAAATGTGGAATTATTAGTGCTCTTTCGTTAGTTATCTGTCACCATGCTCACAAATCTACGTGTGTGCCACTTACTTCATATTAGTTTGAAATTAACATGCCTGCAGTGGAACACCAGTGTGATGACAACTCAATAAATTAGTAAAACATTGTTTTCTATACATTATTCATTAGAATTATTTTTTCAGCTTTGAAAGCACCTAGGCCTGCAGCCACCAATGGGATGAAACATATGTTGGCTGTTGATGTGCTTTTCCTTTGCCTTGATGAAAAATAATCAAATCAATAGATGAACAAGATCATAATCACTGAACCATTTAATACATTGTACAGTATTTAATATAAGTATATTTGTGTTTTCTGTACCTTATGACAGGGGTGGCTCCTGTGCTATGGTGGAGGAGTGTCACCCCACTGCTCTTATAGCAGAAAAAAACTAAAATTAATGGGGTCGGAGCCTGGGGAGAGTCATGAGTGCACACTCTCAAAGTGCGCATGACTTCTTGGTCTGGCCAAAACATCATGTGCACTTAGCATGTTCTCCACCGGGCTGCATTAAACAGCCTGGCGGGCAACATGCCCAGGCCACCAGTTCCGATCGAGCACCAAACCACGGCACTCAGATCAATCACAGTGCTGCACTGCAGCGTGGTAATTGGCATGGGGAAGCCCAGGTGTTTCCTGGTTCTAGACTTGCCAGGAAGAGAAGGAACGACAGAGGGACGGTGGCCGTGGAAAGGTACGTTTTTGTATTTTGTTGCTTTTCTTTTTTCAACCCCCTAACCCCAGTTCCCAACCAGCTGCCATTGCCCTATGAGCACTTTGAACAAAATATTCTGTATGAATAACACTGGGTGTTTGCATTCCTCTCTTATTGATTTCCCACTGGGTTTACCATGGTTAAAGATTATAGTGCACAGTGCAGTTTCCCTGTGGTCCAATTGTATTTTTGATACTGCTTTGTTGGAATCATGGCACTTTTGACAGCAGGAATGTAAGTAAAGGATTATTGTAAATTGGGCTGGAACAGATGAGGCATTTGGATTATCATTTGAGTTCCTACACTTTGCAATCCTGCTTTGGTCACCTGCAGGAACATATTCTGTTATATTGGATGAATAGGGGCACTCCCTTTTCAATCAGTGCTTCTGTTGTTCTGGTCAGGACCGCCATTATTATGACATTGGTCAGCTTGATTTGTCAAGTGCACTTGCTAATCGTCTATATACCACTTGGCTCTCTCCATAGATCAGTGGGAAAGGGAGCATCTACAAACACTAATTGCTGTATGATTCAGGTGTATGGACAATGAAAGGGCTATCATGCTCAACAAGGTTCTCATCTTTCCAGGCCGTCTTATGGATTCAGCAGTATTTCTAGCTGTTCATGGAAGAATGTGTGATTCCTAGCCTTGTTCTGTGAGGACATGGGCATACTCTGCTTTCTCACTGTCTGTGATATGCTAGTATCTGTTTCCCCTTGTTGTGAGAGTCATAAGAAAGGTTCAGGTAGAAGGTGATTATTCCTACATTGAGCTGTTACTCTTGTTTTTGTAGAAAGGTGGCTATTTTGAGACAGGAGTATGAGAATACAGTTCCCAATAGTCAGTGGAATCTTTAGTTAACATAATGCGCTTTGGTTGTTTATGTTCATTCAATCATTACAAAGTAATCTAAGATGATAGTAGACTTACTGAATGCTCCAGGTCATGAGCAGTTGACAAACTCGACCACTACCAGGGGATCCTTTCCAGGTACATGGACACAGGAGGCAGCAGAGTCAATGGCAAGAGGTAACAACAGATGGAAAATGACATCAAACAAAGGACAAGACCTAGAGATAGAAAACACTAAGGGGAAGGGCAAAAACATCAATGGTGTACAAACTGAGCAGAGAGGGAACCTTATGCAATACAAGTTATAAGGCACGTTGACTAATTCTCACTTCTACGATTTAAACTCACCTGGTATATCCTTTATCTCTTCCAAAACTCAACTATTCTGTGTTGCCTGTTTACTAATACCTTCTTGTGAATTAAACATTGCCTAATATCATCTCTTGACCCCCCTGATTTGTGACAAATGTGTCTTCTATGTCTGTTGATAGAAGGTCTAGTGTAGCTCTCATATATTTCCCAATTCCCCAACCAGAACTCAATTTTGCAACCATGTCTTTTCACTGCTTCAGCATCATGGTCTAGGTAGGTTAATTTACAAAGGCTAGGGTTAGTCATGGGAAATTGTAAAGGTAGTTCCAGCATTAAGGTGTGAGTTTGTGCTTTGCTTATTGCTCCACCATTGAGTTTACTTTCATAAGTGTCTGGCATTCCACCTTGGTCAGATAAGAAGCTCAGATTCTTGTTCTCCTTGTGGCGTTTACTTGGGACCTAGCAATGACTGCTCAAATGTTGCGATCCTGCAAAAGGGGTTTGTCAATTGAAAATTCTATTTTGCAGCTCCTGTGGGTCTCACACTCCTTTTTTGGTCACAGCCTACAAGATAGCACAGCTCTATGGTATGCAAAAGGTTTCTTAGGGAGTTTCAGAAGTTGACCTGGGGATGCATTCTGCCTGTTGCTTCCCACTGGCTTTGTGGTTTCTAACTCACGTTTGATTGCTTTTTATTTGCTGGCTTAGGCTCTCCAGGGTCACTTCATCCCTCCCATGCCAACACCTTTTTTGACCATTATCCTTCTGAGAGCTCTCTTTTTGTAAACAGGCCTGTAAACATTGTTCTTATCTCATCACTTTTGCTGTGCATTCAAAGACTGAGGTAAAATGTCAGGCTGTGTCTTCAAGGGGACTTGGTGTTTGTTTTGCTGTCGGCTGACTTCAAAGTGAGGATGTTTATGGGCGAAATGCAGATTGCTCTCCCCATGGAGTAGGGGGTGTCACTGTGTCACAGACACTTCATGTGCAAGAGGGGCAGGGACTACTGTGCAAGGGTGCATCCACTTTGACATGATCCTGTGCCCCAAACATCATGCCTGGAAACAACAGGGATGGTTGTTGCATTGTACAACCGGCCTGCCTGTAAACTGCACAAGCTGTTGTAGTTTGTCGATATTTCCTGGACAGAACAGGAACTGCTGTGGGATCATGAGCCCCACCTCAAACCCAACTGAACACTGTATGCCCCAAGTCTGCAGAAATCTCTCTAGCATCTAGTGCCCGAATTCTTTGGATACTGCATGTCATGATGCTGCTGGAACTGCCGTTACAGTCTCTGCATTCAGCAGGAATGAAGCTGATATTGTTGACCTCCACTTACCACAGCCTTTATTAACAGAAAGAAGCTGCGACTGGAGCTCGCTTGATCTGGCCTGAGCTCAGGTAAAGTTTATCACATACCCCTCCTTCCCCATTCCCTTCAAGGGTAAGACCATCACATTCATAAGAGGCTGGCTGAGGAGGAATTATTTCTAGAGCCTGTCATTGACACCAAGAAGAAACAAGCATTGTCAAAGCCGATACGTCTCGCCTATGCAAGATCTATTGACTCTGTCAATGATTTTTTCCATATTGTACATCAGCGATGGCTTCAGTGCAGCATGGCTGAAAGTCAAAAACAAAATATACCTACGATACAATAAATGCTAGCTGCATTATAGAGTTTTTCTTTTTACTTTCACCCATGTTGCAATATGGCTAAGAAATATTGGCAAAGCCAATAGATCTCACATAGGCGAGATCTACTGGCTTTGCGAATGCTCGTTAGTCATTGGTGTCTAGCTGTGCTCGCGATTAAAAAGGGTTTTGGAAGCTCCTTTTAGCCTTTGGAGGTTGTTCTTACATCACACTATTTTCTTTTCTTAGAGGGTCTTTCTTTGGTCACTGTGCTGTGAGTGTTGGGAGTTTTGAATGGTGGAGCATGTTGTCTCAGAGTATCACCAGAACTGATTTTCAGACTGTCTTCTCTTGTTTCCAGAAGAGCACCTTGATAAGTGTTTACCAACTCTAGATGCCCATATTTTGTTATTAGCAAGTGCTTTCTTTAGTCACTCTGCTTCATCCTTCTGACTTTTGGTTTGTGTTAGTCTACATGTATGTCGAGCCATTGGCTGACTCATTTTTCTCTCACACTGGGGCTGCAGTTCATCTCCATTCCTGCAAGGGTTGAGAGGGTTACTTATGGGGAGCGGGAGCATTTTTTATATAGGTTCAAGTTAGCCATTAGGGTAATTCCTTTAACTATTGTGATTTTCTATCAACTGCGGTGTGCTAGGCAAGAGGCTTTCTTACGCAAGTACTGGAGCAACAGAAAAACTAGTTGGTGGTGTCATACTCATTGTACCTTTGTATGCTTATATGAGTAAGCCAGCTGTAAATCCATTGCACCAGCATCTTTCGGGAGAGGTTGGCCGTGTCAGCGGGTCTCCTTGAGAATATGTCTTCTTTTAATTACTTCAGGAAGAAGACAAGTAGGTAATGCTTGCTCTAATTCATTATTCCTTGATCAAGCCATCACACCCCTACCTCCCTCTTGGGCTGTTGCTGGATCGATCTGCAAGTTTTGCTTTGTAACATAAGATGATGTATTTTGGGGAGGTGATCCTTTTTATATACGTCCTAGGAGACAACATGAAGAAAGGAGTTTTAGGTCGAGCCTGGGCAGCGCATGCACTGCTGTTAGACATGCAGTATTGGAGTATGGCTTTAAAGCCCCACCCACGCTCCGCCCATATTTTTAATTGGCTTTTGTCATTGTCCTTCGTAAACACGGGCTTCCAAGCCGTTATTAGGCTTGTTAGTACCTCCTTGTTACCACCTTGTCTGCATTTGCTACCTCCAATAACAAATGGACCATTTATTTACCTTGTTACACAGTCTGCTTTATCTTGGCTGTGAGCACTATTTTGTTTAATGATTTGCCCCATACCACCCACTACGTCGCAGCAAGCCGCCTGCTTTTGTTTTATTTACTAATGGTGGTCCGCTATAACTATAGAGGTCGCATTTCTTTATATTTTATTTTGGCAGTGCAGTCTGCTTTGAGTATAGTGGCTGCGCTTACTTATTATTTTTTTTGTTTGTTTACTAGCGCCTGTGTGGCGCTTTCACCTTCATAGAGGCTGCACCCCTTTATTTAGACAAGTCGGGTCTAAAGAAAGGTGCACTGCCGCTAATAAAGTAAACTCATAGCATCGGCGCTTTTACAAAAAAAAATCTGATTCTTAATTCAACAAACAGATGCTTTTTTTGTCAAAGCGCATTATTCCATGGTTTCGCTTTAATGCTGGCCATGGTGGCCCTGTGCAGGGAGCGTAGGTGGGGGCCCCCAGAAGAGGGGACCGGACGGGACGGGACTGACCACATACTCCTTTCTCTTACCCTATATTATCAGATTATCATTTAAATGAATTATGAGTCAGGCTCACTTTGCTCTCAGTGAGGTCACTACCGAACATAACAACTTTATAAAGCACCAAGGGGAGAAAGATGACCTGAAAGAAAGGCTGCACACCTCTGCATCTTTCCAGCCCATTTCAAATGTTTCTGATTTGGTCTCCAAATAGAAAGTCAAAAATACATGCTACAAATATAGACGTGTTAGCCAATCTCCCTCTTGAAGAATGTCCCTGAGTAAGTGAGTCCCTTCCATTTAGAAGTGATGATACACCACCTATTCATTCAATACCCCCAAATTCAGGATTGGATGCAGTTCTTTCTCTTTCTTTTTTACAAGGAAAATGTTGCTAACAAACCCAGCTGAACTCCAATCCGCTCTTATACAATTGTATTTTTTATGCACAGCAGTCTGCTCCACCATCTGCGTCTTCTCTGAAACTAACCATATTTTTTTATTCTCTCTCCTGCAATGGCTCTGCCACATACTCTATTCTGAATGCCCTTCCAGCTTCCAAAACCCATGGGTCCAGGCTTACTTTCTCCCATTTCCTGTAAAAGTGGGCATGTCTTTCACCCTGCATTAAGGGGGATATATGAAAGGTATGTTCTTGTTTGCTGCTCTTCTCATTAACTCTACTCCTTGAAATTGTGGATTTTGGGAGAAGGTGAAAAAGTGGCTGTTGATATTCCTTGCCTTTAGTCAGGGAACTAACCATTGCTCTCCAGGCCACTTCAAAAACATAAACCCTTCTAATGTCCCATAGATACTTCTGCAAAGAGACAAAAATGTCCCTACCAAAAACGTAGATATTTATTTGAGTAATGTTTCCCAAATCGTATACCCTGTGCTGCTAAACTTCTTTCAGGTGAAGCCAGCAGTGTACACCCGCTGATCTCACCTGGAAGCCTTTCCGTACTCAGCCACGACGTGAGCCCAATTAAGAAAACAACAACTGACAACACAATCGGAAACAAACTGTTTAGGGTTGGCTTACAGAACCAACCATTGGGGTGACACATGACAGGAACAGTCTTACTCTCTCCTCTCAAAAGCAGGCAGGCACCACCTCACATAGTTACACACGCGTGTCGTGTCTCGTGTCATGAACATAATGTGGCGCAGACTGAGACAAAAACCAATACCATTCAGTACTATTGACGACTACGCTGCGCTGCGATGTTATTAACATATTTACAACAAGGGGTGGTGAGGGACAGAGTCTCTGAATTAAGCAGAAAGCTCTCACCCAGTCAAGAGATCAGGGCTAGATCCAACACCGTTTTTTAGCTCACTGCACCATCCCAGTTTCAGAACCTGGCTGTATGCAAATTAGTCTGTTCCTGTCCCAGTGCATGATGGGAACAGGGCAAACCAAACTACAAAAGCCAATTCTTACACTGGGAAGGAAACAAGCTCCCGGGGACCGGTTTCTGGCATTACAGCCGTCTTCGGCCCGGTTTGCTTGAATCCTGATGGTGCAATGAGCAAGGGTCTCACATCTGAGAATACCCTTCCACGCTTAGGGTGGACAAAAATATTTACAACAAGGGGTGGTGAGGGACAGAGTCTCTGAATTAAGCAGAAAGCTCTCACCCAGTCAAGAGATCAGGGCTACATCCAACACCGTTTTTTAGCTCACTGCACCATCCCAGTTTCAGAACCTGGCTGTATGCAAATTAGTCTGTTCCTGTCCCAGTGCATGATGGGAACAGGGCAAACCAAACTACAAAAGCCAATTCTTACACTGGGAAGGAAACAAGCTCCCGGGGAGCGGTTTCTGGCATTACAGCCGTCTTCGGCCCGGTTTGCTTGAATCCTGATGGTGCAATGAGCAAGGGTCTCACATCTGAGAATACCCTTCCACGCTTAGGATGGACAAAAATATTTACAACAAGGGGTGGTGAGGGACTGAGTCTCTGAATTAAGCAGAAAGCTCTCACCCAGTCAAGAGATCAGGGCTAGATCCAACACCGTTTTTTAGCTCACTGCACCATCCCAGTTTCAGAACCTGGCTGTATGCAAATTAGTCTGTTCCTGTCCTAGTGCATGATGGGAACAGGGCAAACCAAACTACAAAAGCCAATTCTTACACTGGGAAGGAAACAAGCTCCCGGGGACCGGTTTCTGGCATTACAGCCGTCTTCGGCCCGGTTTGCTTGAATCCTGATGGTGCAATGAGCAAGGGTCTCACATCTGAGAATACCCTTTCACGCTTAGGGTGGACAAAAATATTTACAACAAGGGGTGGTGAGGGACAGAGTCTCTGAATTAAGCAGAAAACTCTCACCCAGTCAAGAGATCAGGGCTAGATCCAACACCGTTTTTTAGCTCACTGCACCATCCCAGTTTCAGAACCTGGCTGTATGCAAATTAGTCTGTTCCTGTCCCAGTGCATGATGGGAACAGGGCAAACCAAACTACAAAAGCCAATTCTTACACTGGGAAGGAAACAAGCTCCCGGGGACCGGTTTCTGGCATTACAGCCGTCTTCGGCCGGTTTGCTTGAATCCTGATGGTGCAATGAGCAAGGGTCTCACATCTGAGAATACCCTTCCACGCTTAGGGTGGACAAAAATATTTACAACAAGGGGTGGTGAGGGACAGAGTCTCTGAATTAAGCAGAAAGCTCTCACCCAGTCAAGAGATCAGGGCTAGATCCAACACCGTTTTTTAGCTCACTGCACCATCCCAGTTTCAGAACCTGGCTGTATGCAAATTAGTCTGTTCCTGTCCCAGTGCATGATGGGAACAGGGCAAACCAAACTACAAAAGCCAATTCTTACACTGGGAAGGAAACAAGCTCCCGGGGACCGGTTTCTGGCATTACAGCCGTCTTCGGCCCGGTTTGCTTGAATCCTGATGGTGCAATGAGCAAGGGTCTCACATCTGAGAATACCCTTCCACGCTTAGGGTGGACAAAAATATTTACAACAAGGGGTGGTGAGGGACAGAGTCTCTGAATTAAGCAGAAAGGATGGGGCAGTGAGATAAATAACGGTGATGGATCAAGCCCTGATCTTTGGACTGGATAAGAGTGGTCTGCTCAATTCAGACACTCTGTTCATCACCACCCCCTTTTCTGAATCAATTTTGGCCACTATAGGTGTGGCAGGGTATACTCAGACATGAGTCCCTTTCTCACTGCTCCATCAGGATTCAAGCAAGCCGGGCCGAAGACGGCTGAAATGCCAGAAACCGGTCCCCGGTAGCTTGTTTCCTTTCTGGTGAAGAATTGGCTTGGTAGTTTAGTCTGCCCTGTTCCCATGATGCACTGGGCCAGGGACAGACTGATTTGCATATAGCCAGGTTCAGATCTGGGATGGGGCAGTGAGATAAATAACGGTGATGGATCAAGCCCTGATCTTTGGACTGGGTAAGAGTGGTCTGCTCAATTCAGACACTCTGTTCATCACCACCCCCTTTTCTGAATCAGCGATGTTATTAACAGTACACACTCATCATGATAAATCATATTCATTACTATACTAGTAGGCAGCTCAACTGGAAAGACAGGCAGGAGGCCAGGCGATTATTACAAGTCATTAATATAAATATATTTTGTGAGCACAGTCTCAGTCTCACCGGCGTTAGTCAGACTCTCGGGGAAGAGACTGTTCTAGTGTCTCGACGATGATCAGGCGACAGGATGAGGAGTCGGTTAATTTATTTCTTTATCTGATATGATTTTTAATTCTTCTACACGATGTGACCGTGACGAGCTCAGTCGGAGTCGACGCACCACTCACAGTGACGCACTCTCCCAGTGAGGCGCCGCGGGGCGGAGCGTGACGTCGTGGATAAATTGCGCACTGCGCACAGCGCGCGGGGGCTGTCCCAGGGCCGTCACGTCGTCATAGGGTAAGATTGACGGCCCTGGGACCCAACTGCTGGCTGCTGCCTGGGCAACTTAAGTGAAACCAAACCCAATGACTAAACAACAACAGCGCTCACGCGCGCCGTCGCTGCCATTGCCCGGTCGGAGGCCGCCAAATCCTGCCAGGGGGCCGCCAGTGATAGTTCCGAATCGGCCGATCCGAATCCGATCCTCGGCTTGGTCGGTCGTCGTGGCGGCCCCTCGGGTTTGACGGCCCTGTGCAGGTGCACAGTTTGCACATGCCTTGGGCCAGCCCTGCCATGCCCCTTGTCAAAGCGCCCCATGCCGTGGTTATACTTTAATGTCGGCCACGCCCCTTTCTTTAGACATGGCTTGTCTAAAAAAAGGATGCAGCCTCCATGAAGGTGAAAGCGCCACACGGGCGCTAGTAAACAAACAAAAAATAAATAAGTAAGCGCAGCCACTATACTCAAAGCAGACTGCACTGCTAAAATAAAATATAAAGAAATGTAATGGTCTCGCATTTGTGAGAGTTTAAGCTATTGCATTGCCAATAGCTCAAACTCCCGTAAATGTGAGACCGAATACATTACAAATGCTTGTTTTGTTGGTTAAAAGAACATAGTAGGAGCAAAGTGCTTGTCTGGGGAGGTGGTTTCATCTCATCCAGTTAAGACGAAAGAGTGCACTGCGGTAGGTATTTATGCATGTAATGGGACTTATATAGTGCAAATCTAGCTATGAACCAATGGAACACTGTCAAGGGGTGTATGCAGTTTAAATTGTTAAGAGAGAGTCAGTTAACAGACATTTACTACTGTGTAAGGAGCAATGTTCCTTGAAGATATGTGCTTTCTTCGGTCTCGCTTACAGATAGTTTTTAGACTTACTTTAGACCTATTATGGACAGTACCAATACCTGCAGTAGACTTTGGGTGAGCCCAGCACTTACCAATGGTTAGCTTTCTCACCAATCTCTTTTGCAAACTTTTTATTCAATAGCTTTCCTTCCTTTTTTGACGTCGTTCCTTCCTAGAGCTTCTTTACCACCATTTTGATAGTATGACTTAGAACTTGTGAGTTTCCATGCTCACATTCAGGGATTCCTAGGACTACTTTTGTATCTCTCGCCTTTAGCGCTCCATGTTCATGTGTATTGAGGCTGTCTCCCTAGCATGTTGCTTTCAACCTCACACCCCTCCCCCCTCTTCCGGTGATATCTGAGATGAACGTCCACCTGTTGATTCCGCCAACTCCTGCTCATTTTTTTTTTTTATTCATTCAACCCACCTCCATCTTGAGACCCCCCTCCTTGTTCGCCATTTCTCTCGCTGCTCAGCAGTTTACCCTCATCCACTCCACTGTTTCTCCCCTGTCCTTTCCCATTGGGTAATTTTTTTAAATACAAGTTTTCCCTTTTTGATGGCTCCACGATCTTCCGTATTGCTAGTTTGCTAAAAATATGGTTTGGTGCACATTTTCTTTTTAAATTACTGCTCTTAGAGAGAGTACTGTATCAACTTGGAGAAATAAATAAAAGAACACAAAAAGAGGGATATTTACTGGGATTTTACACTGTGTCTGCATCATAAAAGCGATGCAAATTGGGGAAAAATCTTTTTTTTCCAACTCATTTTCCAGCGCTAAATGTGTTTAGCGCAGAAATAACATAGAAGTATCGCAAAGCAGCGCATAGCATTGCTTTGTCTTACTTAGCACCAAGGGGCGTACCATCAGTGAACATGAGCGTTCCCATGCAATCACTCAAGGTTTCTAATGCTAGACCCAATTTGCTAAATAAAGTAAATAGGGTTTAGCATCAAAAAACTGCACCCTTTTGAAGTAGGCACAAGCAAGGAGAAATTATTGGGTTTCTCCTTCCTTTTCTGACTTTGTACATGTGCTGCACTGTCCAGCATACATACAAAGATGGAAAATGGTTTGAGGAAGTCTATGCATAGTATGTTGTACTGGAAGGGTATCCTTCAAGGTCAAAACCTATGCTAGACTCACAGAGACACCCGTGGACCATGGTCAAAAGGTGTCACCGTGGCGCACCGCAGCTAATTTCAGTGCCAGCGCCAGTGAAATGTGGTGCTCTCCTCATCTCTCCTCACGCAGCGCAGCACAGTATTTGCAGCTGCTGCACTGCTTGAAAAAGTGTTAAATCTGCCCCAAAAAGTTATCTGTGTCTTGATGCATGCACACATACGTTATAACACTAGACCTCTGTCAGCATCATGAAGCATATGAGATGATAAAACATTATCGTCCATTTTATTGCTGAATCTGTTAAGTATTACAATAAACATTTACTAATTGCTTTTTTGTGTTCAGTTTTTTATATAGCGCGAACTAGACCATATCAGAGGCTTTACATGAGCACCAGTTTCAATATAGATGGGCACATTCATTTTTGTTAGGCAGGGGGAGATTAAGTGATATTCCCAGATTCACAGAATGGTGAGTGTCCTTACCGAGATTCGAACCGGTTCCCCAGCTTTGAGGTCGACCACTCTAGCCGTAAGGCTACATCCTCTGGCTGTCAGCATTGCCAAAAACCATTGGCAAAGCTAAAAGACCTGCATGTGGCAAAGCCAACAAGAGAGACCTCTTGTTTTTTCCCAAAGCTTGTCTGAACTGCAGAAGAGCAGGGGTAATACTGATGTTGTAAGTAGTGAATTGATGGAATTGCTCGTAAGTAATTGTATCAGTCCATACTGTCGAAACCCGGGGTGGAGGGGTCTAAACTCTACTGTGATAACTAACCTGTAAAAGAGAAACAGCAATTACACCACATCAGTTCGATATTCTTTTCTTTGCCCAATTATTTATCCCTGAAACTGAGTTCGAAAATAAACTTACAATCAAGTAGGACTCACATGATGTATCCAACAGGCCTGGCTCCTGAAAACAAAGTTACGGGTGGCTGATCTCACTTTAAGGGCATGTCAGGTCCTGGCGAAAAAAAGCCATGATTCATGACCAGCCTGTCAGCTTGTAGGTGCCCATGGCTTTGACAGGCCTAGGTTTCGTCGGTGCATTTGGTAATTGTATTATTTATAGTCCAGCTAAAATCAGTCACATTTAAACTGATGGGATTGTAAACGGTCCAAATCCTCATCCCTACTTCCAGGAAGAACAGAAGAGTAAAGCAGGTCATAGCTTTTTAAGTGAAGACTGGTTTCGAGGATTCATGAAAATATATGTTCTGAATAAGGCATCTCGGGTCTTGGGGAGCAAAGGGAATGTATCTCGCCACAGCTTCCACTATTTTCTAGCATAGCATGATTACACCCAAAGTATTTTATGTTACATTTGCAATGACATTTTACTACACAATTGTGGGTTCAAGTGAGGTTTAAAACATTTCATCCAAACACATCTACATTCAGAAGATTATACATTAAAGTACAAAAATATAAAGGCATATATAAATTACTAGCAGCCCATTCCGACGTTGTCTGGGTATGAATTGCTGCCGGCCAGTAGTATATTGTTTTGTAGGATTTCGTTTTGATAGCATTTCTTATCTGTGACAGGCCTGTGAAACGCTCCGATTCACAGTGCACTGTTGATGCACTTAAGAGTGCGCGTTCAGTAATGTGTGAACTCGAGTTTCCCTACTTATTTTTCCTTGCAATATTATATAGCGCGAACTCGACAACATGGCATGAGCACAATTTACATTACAGAAGAACACATTAATTTGGGGTAGGCACGGGGAGACAAAGCGATTTGCCTGAAATCACAGGATGTTGAGCTGATGCCGAGATTCGAACGTAGCTCCCCAGCTCTAAAGTTCGCAATTCTAGAACTTGTGGCGGGAGGTGTGTCTAAAAGTGTATGTCGGTGCTGGCCATCAATGAGAGAGACCTGTGCATTTTTCAAATGGGTGGTGAAAAAATATGAGTATGTTGCTGGAGATGTGGGCCGCCGTGCCACCAATATACTTACCGGGGGAGGGTAAACACCCATTATTCCACAACTTTCTTTCCGCATACCATCACTCCGCATACTTTCATTACGAAAGTACCATGACTCCGCAATGCCATTATAACGCATGGCAACACATTTTATATGCTTTTACCACGCATACATTTCCAACGAAATTCAGTGTAAATGCATGAATGGTAAATGCATGTTTTTTTTTATGTTTGGAAAAGGTAAGTATGGGTATTGGGGTATATGTTTTGGGGTACTGAGGTATATGTTTTGGGGTGTTTGGGTATTTTAAGGGTTCAGAAATAGTTTTGGGTTATGAGGTACAGGGGTAGTTTTATGGTTTAGGGATAGGCATGGGTTTTGGGGTACAGGGGTATTTTTAGGGTTCAGGGATAGGTTTGGGTTTTGGGGTATAGGGGCATTTTTAGGGTTCAGGGGAAGGTTTGGGTTTTGGGGTACAGGGGTATTTTAATGGTTCAGGGCTAGGTATGGGGTTTGGGGTACAGAGGTATTTTTAGGGTTCAGGGCTAGGTATGGGGTTTGGGGTACAGGGGTATTTTAAGGGTTCAGGGCTAGGTTTGGGTTTTGGGGTAGAGGGGTATTTTAGGGTTCAGAGGTAGGTTTGGGTTTTGGGGTACAGTGGTATTTTTAGGGTTCAGGGCTAGGTCTGGGTTTTGGGGTACAGGGGTATTTTTAGGGTTCAGGGGTAGTTTTGGGTTTTGAGGTACAGGGGTATTTATAGGGTTCAGGGCTAGGTTTGGGTTTTGAGGTACAGGGGTATTTTTAGGGTTTAGGGATAGGTTCGGGTTTTGGGGTACAGGGTTATTTTTAGTGTTCGGGGCTAGGTTTGGGTTTTGGAGTACAGGGGTATTTTTAGGGTTCTGGGGTAGGTTTGGGTTTTGGGGTACAGGGGTATTTTAAGGGTTCAGGGCTAGGTTTGGGTTTTGGGGTAGAGGGGTATTTTAGGGTTCAGAGGTAGGTTTGGGTTTTGGGGTACAGTGGTATTTTTAGGGTTCATGGCTAGGTCTGGGTTTTGGGGTACAGGGGTATTTTTAGGGTTCAGGGGTAGTTTTGGGTTTTGAGGTACAGGGGTATTTATAGGGTTCAGGGCTAGGTTTGGGTTTTGAGGTACAGGGGTATTTTTAGGGTTTAGGGATAGGTTTGGGTTTTGGGGTGGAGGGTATATTTATAGGGATAAGATGGGTTAGTTTTTAAGGGTGTTGGGGTTTTTTAAGGAGTACGGGTGGGTTATGATTATGGGGTGCAGGGGTATTTAAAGGGAGCAGGGTGGGATTAGCACACAATATGAGACATGGCAGGAAGGGCGGAACGTACCACACGCCCCCAGTGTTTGTCACGCCCCCAGCACACGCCCACAGCACAACGCAGACACGCCCACAAGGGACTACTTTGCTGGCACGGTTCTGTTATGTTTTAAATGTATATGGTGGGCGTCTGCATAGCCTATGTCCTTCTGCTGCAACTGCCCTTTCCAACGCTGTATTGGGTGTTGTGAATGGTGCTGTGGTTCCTGAGATTACCCGCCTCAAAGGTTTGGGCTCTCTCTTTATTATATTAGTATGGATAGCAGTTGAAAACGTACAACATTGGGAAATGCCATAACAAATAACATGGAGGAAACTCGCTTCACATTATGTGCTATTAAACTATGTAAGGACCTGAATGATTTATACAGTAGTTGCACAAACCCCAGAAAACTTTCATGGCTTATCATGCACTTTACAAATGTCATAAAAGCTCCTGAAACATTGGTGCCATTTGAATGTCCAAAATAAAAATAAATACATAATATTAAGTAGAATAAACAAAATAACAAGAATGGGAGCAAATCTCCCGTCTCTCTTACGTGATCAATGGGCAGGCAATAAGGCATCGAAGTAAGAAGTCTGGATTGTATCAACATAAATGAATGAGACAAAACACCAGCTTCTGAACAGGTCAAGCATTCCAAAGCAGATTTTGTGGTTTAGATGCTTCATTACTGAGGGTTTGGATAGAGAATTCTGACCTGAAATGTTTTAGAGAATATATGTATTGTTGCTCAAAGGATGTGTCGTCCACTCTTGGAGATTAAATATTTTTTTGGCAACATTCGATGTTATTACTAGCATTTTTGTTCGCAAATATTATTTTTGGAGTTTAAAGTGTAATAAAACCCCTTGTCAAAATGATGTATAATGTCTTATCTAAAAAATAATTCCGTTTTGACTGACAAGTATGTACTGTGTGGAGTGAGAGGAGAAAACTATTTTAATGTAATTTCTCAACATACTCAATAACACTTACACTAATTAAAAATTGAGGGGTACGTGTTTATGCTTGCTATTTTCTACATCATATTCAACTACAAGATTCAAAGAACTGGTGCAGTTTTGAGAGATTAAACCAGTACTAAGCAATGTGGGTATCACTTTTATCGTTTATGATCTGATAAATGGTTTTAGAGGTTTTATTGTGAGATGGGCAAATTTATACCACTGACTAGATTAGGATATATGATGAGGGATTATCATGGTGACTTCGAATGTTGCACATATGTTACTGATATCATCAAACAGATCAAATAAAGCCACAAAAAATTAAGATAGAGCTTAAAAACACACTATGGGGATGATTAGAATGGCAGGCGGATGAAGAATCGTAAACGGGACTGCCCGACAGGATGTCAGCGGTCCTGACATAGGCATTACGATGCGACCACCACCACGGCAGACACAATGCTTATCTTTTACATTGCGGCAGGTGCTACTGGTTGCAACACATCCCACAATGCAAAAAGGGGATACATTACATATCCCTGCACTGAGTGGCAGGCACCATGCGGTGCCTGCCACATGGTGCAGGGATATGTAGGGGGCACAACGCACAGCTCAGGGCAAAGGGGAAGGGGGTCCCGCTACGAGCCCCCAAAGTACCATACCTCCTGCCTTTTCATGACTGGTTACCCACCATGAAAAGGCGGACGGAAAGGGACATCATAATCCCTATGGTAGTGCCTGGCAGGCACCACCACCATTGTAGGGATTGGATGTTCCTCCGATGCACCAGCCAGCTCAAAGAGCCCGTAGGATGTGTGGTGGTCGGTCTTTCCGCCTGCCAACCATCTGCCCGCCATGGTAAAATGGCAGGCAGATTACATGGTAAAATGGCGGTGGGACAAATGCAGAAACAACAATTGATGGACAGAATGCAGAACAATGTCATACATTCACCACCGTACAGACATCTGGGCCAAAATCCATCGTTTTTTTGCTCGCCATTCCAGTTTGGACCCAGCCATATGCAAATCAGTCTTGACCCTGCGCCCAATGGGAACAGTGCAGCCTGAACTGCAGGTCAGGTCCCCCCTGGACTAGAAATTAACATCCTAGGATCGTTTTTGGTCTTTCAGCCCTCATCAGCCAGGATAGTATGACTCCAGTGGCATGGAGAGCACGGGACCCACGTCTGGGCAAACTCGTCCCAATCGGGGTGACAAATGCAAAAAGAACAATTGATGGACACAATGCAGAACAATGTCATACATTCACCCCAGTACAAAGATCTGGGACTAAATCCATTGTTTTTTTACACACCATGCCATTCTAGTTTGGACTCAGCCATATGCAAATCAGTCTTGTCCCTGTGCCCAATGGGAACAGTCCAACCTGAACTGCCAGGCCAGGTCTTTCCTGGACTGGAAACAAGTATCCTAGGAGCGGTGTCTGGCTTTCAACCCTCATCAGCCAGGATAGCTTGATTCCAGTGGCATGGAGAGCACGGGACCCACATCTGGGTATACCCGTCCCACTCGGGGTGACAAATGCAAAAATAACAATTGATGGATAGAATGCAGAACAATGTCATACATTTACCCCAGTACAGATTTCTGGGCCTAAATCCATCATTTTTTTGCTCACCTTGCCGGTCCAGTTTGGACCCAGCCATATGCAAATCAGTCTTGACCCTGCTCCCAATGGGAACAGTGCAGCCCGAACTGCCAGGCCAAGTCCTCTCTGGACTGGAACATAAGCATCCTAGGACCGGTTTCGGGCTTTCAGCCCTCATCAGCCAGGATAGCTTGACTCCAGTGTCATGCAGAGCACGGGACCCATGTCTGGGCATACCCATCCCACTCGGGGTGGCAAATGCAAAAAGAACAATTGATGGACAGAATGCAGAACAATGTCATACATTCACCCCAGTACAGAGATCTGGACCTAATTCCATGATTTATTTGCTCATTGCTGTGTCTGAACTGGGGTGGAAAAGTGAACTAAAGAACAATGATGGAATCAACCCCGATCTGTGATTGGGGGTGACTGTCTGAAAATTGTCAGCGCTCCGTCCATCATCTCCTTGTGTTTGCTTTGTTCGCCCTAAGTTGGCAGGGTATGCCAAGACGTGGGTCCCTTGCTCACTTTGCCACTGGATTCAAGCTAGCCTGGCTGATAAGGGCTGATAGCCTGAAACCTGTTCCAGCATGCTTGTTTCCAATCCAGGGAGGACCTGGCCTGGGAGTTCAGGCAGGACTGTTCTCATTGGGCGCAGGGTCAAGACTTATTTGCATGGACCCCGTGGAAAACAGAAGGTTGGAGAGCCACCCCACCCTTTGATACCCTATTACCCACATTACCTGCTCCAGGGAAGCCTGGTTCATAGGTGCGTAAGTGGTGTCGAAAACCGAGAATGTCGCTTGAAATGATACCAGCGAGAGGTGTCTGTTCGGCTAGAGAGGCTGAAAGTCAGGGGGGCGGCCATACCATGGAGTATGGGATCATGCAGAGCCAGGCAAACAACTACCACAGGTACAAATTTAAAATGATTTTAAAACAAGAGCATTCCAAATGAAATACAACAGAAAAGTATACACAGAACTAAGTTCTATGTGAATTAAAGTTTTAGTGTGCAAGTATGCGAAAATGCGGTTCTTTTTGAAAGAGAGAAACACAAAACTACAGTTAAAATTAGCGCTTGACAAGCATTTAGTGAAAAATGTAACTAACACTCAGGGGCTGCGCGCTTGCATCTGTCCACTAAAATAGAGTCAAGGACCATAGAGTGCGGCTAGAATGTCGCTCGAAATTATACCAGCGAGAGGTGTCTGTGCGGCTAGAGAGGATGAAAGTCAGTTCCATACTCCTAAATGCACTTGTGAATCAGCTCTTAAGTGGTTTACATTGCGTTTCACTAAAGGGCACTGTTTAGTGATTATCTTTGTGGATAACTGTTATTAAGTATGGCTGAAGTCAGACTCTAGAATCAGTTATCAGTGATGTTGTTACTGTGCAAGGAGACTTAGCAATGAGGCAAGTTCACAAAAAGCGTTGATGAGTACAGGAAGAATTTAGGAAATTAGGATCTGCTTTTATGGTTACCCCCACTTTTTGCCTGGTGCTAAGCTGTTTTGACTAGACTGACTGGGATCTTGCTAATCAGGACCCCAGTCTCTCTGCTTTCTCCCTTAAATTGTTATGTTCAGTATTTAGGTACATCCCAGGTTGGATACTGGTGTACTCTTATCAGTCCCTAGTATATGGTACTAAGGTACATAGGGCATAGGTATCCTAGAGGTCCCCCATGGGCTGAAGCATGCATTATGCCACCCATGGGAGACCTAAACCCAGTTAAGCCCTTAAGTACCCTAAGGAAAGGGTTGGGACGATTCAGGACACTCTACCAGGGGAGGGTCTGGACAGGAGGGAGGTTACTCCCATGTCCTTTGTCCAGTTTCACACCAGAGCGGGAGCAAATGGCTCCCAGAGCTTGTCTTAACTGGACTATTCATGAAGGCACCAAATGTGCTCCTTGTGCAGACTTAGTGGCGCAGGCAAGCGCACCCACCTGGCCCCAAAGCGCTAAATCCTGTCTGGGATGTGGTCACACCTCGCTGTGACATGATACCGATTGTTCTGCCTTCCCCTTCTCAAGCTCAGCAGGAGGGCAGAATCGTGTCTCTGGTCAGCAGCAGCCATGTTTTGCTGTCCGGGTCCAGAAGACTGGTACCGGTAGCACTGAGAGCTTACAGAGGGATTTTCCAGTGCTTGGAATCATACCTCCCACACTGTTTATGGTGTAGGGGTATGATTCCAACATGTTTGATACAAAGTATGATAGGATTTGTTGCACACAATTTCAAAATGGTCATTGCGTAATTACGGGGTGCCCCTCTATATGGTATATGGCTGCTTCACTTACAACCTGGGAGAATGAGCTCTGTATACTGTAGGGGTGTCCTGCTCATTCAGGGTCACGCTCACACTTAGAACCAAGCACCCTGCCTTCAGGATTACAAAGGCCTGCTATAGGGGTGACTTGTAGATTTTAAGTGCAGGGACCCTAGATGTAGTAAACCTATATCTTTAGTAAGTGTTGCTAGCACTAGATTACACAGGCTGCAATGGCAGGCCTGTTGTTACAATTTGAATGGTCTCCCATGGGTGGCATAATGCATGCTTCAGCCCATGGGGGACCTCTAGGATACCTATGACCTGTGTTCCTTAGTACCATATACTAGGGATTGATAAGAATACACCAGTATACAACCTGGGATGTACCTAAATACTGAACATAACAATTTAATGGAGAAAGCAGAGAGACTGGGGCCCTGATTAGCAGGATCCCAGTCAGACTAGTCAAAACACCTTAGCATCAGGAAAAAAGTGGGGGTAACCATAAAAGCAGATCTTACTTTCCTAAATGCTTCCTGCACTCATCAATGCTTTTTGTGAACTTGCCTCATTGCGAAGTCCCCTTGCACAGTAAAAACATCAATTCTGTAAAGTGCAGCCGATAACTGATTCTAGAGAATGACTTCAGCCATACTTAAAAACAATTATTCACAAAGATAATCACTAAACAGTGCCCTTTAGGGAAACGCAATGTAAACCACATAAGAGCTGATTCACAAGTGCATTTAGGAGTATGGGAGACAGTTCTACAGGAGTACTCTTTTATGTACTCCTACTTGCCTTGTGAAACAGCACCGAAACATCCAACTCTCTGTAAGCAAAAATGCAGAAAGGGCACTGTCCTTTCTGTTTGTACCAATTGTACGTGGATAGTCCTACTTTATTTCCATTTTACACGTCTAGGCAACATTTCACAAAGGCATGCAAGAGTATGCGGCAAAAGAGCACTACAGGAGTATTACCTAATGTACTAGTACTGTATGACTCTATGAAATAATTAATTGAAATATAAATATTTTAATTTAATTTTAAATGTTTTTTTAACTGTATTACAAACCTGACCTTCCTTTAATTTCTGTAGCTATACTCTTTCTTGATAATTAAATGGCCTATTTTAAATAAATGAAGCCATAAAGTTTTCCATGTAAGATTTAAGTGCTGCCTAATAGCTATTTAATTGACTGTAAATATTTGATCAACACAAAGAAGGAAATGTAATCCCTACCACTCACTGAACACCTGATTGGTTTGTAATCGAGTTTTGAGGTTCATTGTGCACACCTTCATTACTTTATTGATTCTTGATTTGAAAACTTAGATTTAGAAGTTTAATTAAAAACATACATCAATTATATCAGAGGTGTTCTACATGTTGTATCGTCATCAAAACATAAAAAATGACTTTCAGTAAACCAAGCTTCATAAACATGTTGATGGAATCATGCACTTGAAAAGCACATCTTTTTGAATAAAATAAAATGGGAATTTGAAACTATTATTGAAACTTCAGTGTTTAAAAAACCTTGATCCTTATATATACAGAGCAGGAAATAATGACACATTCAAAGGTAATAGGTAATACGTTTTTATCAGCCCAGATTCACATTCTCTACTTCTTCAAAGGGGACACAACTTTGCTGTGGACCATGCAGAAGCGCAAAATGGTGAAAGCTTAGCACACACATCATTTTTAAGAGCTATTATTTTAGCAGAGTTGGATTGGTGAACTCTAAGGGAGGGCTTATGGGTAGAGGTTAAGGGTACAACTAGCAGCATTTAAAGGGCACAATGGGGGGAAATGATGGACTGGAATGTGGCCCAGAGTCATTGCCAGTGGCTGAGGTTAATTCAATCATCCATTCATTCCCTTTTTGTTGTTGCAGTTTGTTGGGGCTGGCCCTTTTTGCAGGGTTATCCCCAAACTTGTTGCCTTCTTCCTCCTATTTTTCGGACACTCTTTTTGTTGCCTTCAGGTCTCTGACACTTTACCACTGCTACTCAGTGCTAAAGTCCATGTGCTCTCTCTTTTAACCATGGTAGGATTGGTTTACACCTGTTTGGCATATTTAAGATACATGTAAGTCCCTTGTACAGTGGTACCCTATTACTAATGCCCTGTAAATTAAATGCTACTGGTGGGCCACAGCGCAGATTGAGCCACCCACAGAAGTAGCCTTTCAAACCTGTCTCAGGCCTGCCACTGCAGTGTCGGCGATTTCAGTTTACTGACACCTTGACTTGACATTTAAAACTACTTGCCAAGCCTTAAACGCCCCTTTTTTTCTACATGTGGGTCACCACTAAGGTAGGCCATAGGTAGCCCTATGGGCAGGGTCCTGTGTAGGTAAAAGGCAGGACATTTGCCTTTATTGTGTGGCATGTCCTGGTAGTGACAAACACCCTATTTTGTTTCTCACAACTGTGAGGCCTACTCCTTCAATAGGCTAACATTGGGAAACCCCTTACATGTGTTTCATTGATAATTCCTGGTCTGAAAGCAATAGCATTAACATGTTTGGTATGGTTAGAATGGTAGTGAAAAATCGTGCTTACTCGCTTAGGTGGATTTTTTATTACTATTTTCTAAATGGCACTTTCAGAAAGGGGGCATTTCTATTTGCTTATGACTCTTTGTGCTTTGCAGCCTCACTCTAATCCACGTCTAGGGTAGAGTGACAGCTGGACTTGTGTATACTTTCCAGACAGCCTTCACACAGGAGGGGCTGGGTGCATCTGTATACTGATAGTCTGCCTGGACTGGGAGAGAAGGAGGTGGGCGCACTTACATTAATTAATTAATTAATTGCAAGTTTATATAGCGCTAGGATCGACTCCCGGAGGAGTATCTCCGCGCTTCGACCGCTGCGAAACCCTTCCTGGCTTCCCTGAGAGATGGTCCCTTAATGGGTACCTCCAGGGTGAGACCAGGCATCCCCGGCGGTCTGGTGGGGCCGTTAGTGAAGATGAGGCAAGCTAATGCCCAGAGTTGCCGAGTGTGATCGCTGATCAGAGTGGGCACCGAGGCGAGAGAATTATCGAGTCCGCTGACCCTGGTCCAGATACCTGCCGCGTCGGGAATCGAACCCTGGTCCCGGGCCGTCCTCTGCTCTCGGGTCTGCCGCCTCTAACCAGTGAGCCACACTACATTTGTAAAGGTTGTAGCCTGCTGTGGGCTTGTTTACCCCCTACTGATGTCTGGAGCCAAAACAAGAGTGAAGGGAAACTCCTGGAACTTCAGTGAATAGGCGGTTCGGGAGGGAACAGAAGGGGATCACCAAGATACTAGGAGTGGTGAGGGTACAGAAGGGGATCGCCTCTTCTAGTGCTGCCTTCAGACCTGGGCAGATTTGGAGGGATTGAGTTGCACTTCCCGCAGCAGTTTGGGAACCCATTGTACTCGACTGCCAGGCCCGGGCAGTCCTGGCACTTCCACTCTGTGCGCCTAATAAATAGGCTTTACGCCGGACTCAATACTGCCTAAACGTTTAATAAAAGCGCAAGTGTGCTGTGCCCAGTGGTTCAAAGGGCCATAATTGGTGATGCATTCTCATGACTTAGGTATGCACTGAAGTCCTCATGAATGTCGTACTTTTTGCCTTGTCACTACGCTCAATTTTATCTATTCATGCATCTCTTATCAATATGCGCAGCAGTTATGATTTATGTTGTTTTGGTCTATGTGTTATGTACAATACATACGATATGTTTTATATAATCTTATGTGAAGTCTCTTTTATGGTGTATTTATTGTCTCACTGGTGTGAATGTGTTGCACAAATGCTTTACACATTACCTCCAGGGATAAGCCTGATTGCTTTGTATAAAGCTACCAGGGGTGAGCACAGGTTATCTTTGGTGTGTAACTTACTTGCCCTAACTAGAGTGGTGGATTCTGCGTGGCTTAGGTGCAAACCCTAGCTAACCACAGTTGATTTCCTAAGTGAGTCGGATATGCCGACATATGGGTCCTATGCTCCCTGTGCTACAGGACTCAAGGTACACTCTACTGACAAACCTCAAGTAGGATGAAACTGTTCTGAGGTTGCTTGTGGTTCCTTCTGGCGGGCATCTTATGGCAGTTCAGGACGAGCAGGGTCGGTACTGATTTGCATTTGGTGGGACTTTGTCTAGAGTGGCATAGTGGGCAAAAAAAGAATGGACAGCATCTCAAAGTGATTGCTAGTGGCTTAGATTAATTGGAGCATTCCATTCATTGCCTTGTTGTTGTCGTAAAGGGCAAAAATGGCAGTGTAGTCACACGACACCCTACATCTATGTCAACACTCAAACACCCACCTTACGCCTATAGCCCACATATATATTGCTGATACTATACCTCCTGTACAACCACCTTATTCCCTGCATTGCAACCTGCACTCTACAGCACTACCTACATGGTAAACTCTTAACCAGAACCAGCACCTTATAACACCCCTTACATTTACATCACAAAGCTATAATACATAAACTCACATGGCCATTACATCACCCGTTATCCCTACAAAGTACCCCACCTATAACCTAGAAGCTCACTGACAGACTACATCACCACCTCCACTTTAAACCATCAGCACCATATAATCTCTCCCTACATGCTACACTTCCAGCGGCATGTCCACAAACCCCACCACCCTTCACACACTGCATCCCCTACATCCAACCTAAAACCCATGCCACCACTTACATTCTACTGAATAGAATAGTGCCATCATCAGCATTGGATCATCACAAAACCACTTGTGGTAATCTTGACAAAACAAAATATAGGACAACGAGTTGAGAAAACGTTGTAATAAACAAATAATAAAATGCACAACACAAGAATCACTGGTATTAGCAACTTACTCTTAATCCACTCAGGGAGACTGTAATTAGCCCTTGTCCTATGGCAATGCAGCCTCAGAGCTGGTTGATGAGAAGCAGAGGTGAACAGCACTACAGAGATGATGTGGAGCCCAGTCACTGTCGCTGGAGTAGCAGTCGGACGGCCAATGCTCAGATGAGTAGTTGGGAGGCTGAGAAGTTTGCCTATTGGTAAGTCTGTACGTGTAGATCCAGAACCAGAGTTCTGGAATGAATGAAGAAAGAGGAGGGGGAGGAACCATGAAGGAGAAAAACAACAAATAGTAGGGACACAAGACCGGGAGTCAAACTGATTCGGAAGCTGAAAGTCAAAACAACTAGGATGTTGCCAGGCACCTATCCAGTGCCTGTGAGGGTCTTATATACCAGTATTGCTGTGTCTGTCAGAGAAGCTCCGCCCCTACCCTGGAAGTGTAACTGTGCTTTGTGTCATGCTAATTTCCAAGTCACAGTCTTCCACAGTCTCCATGCCGTGGAGAAGTGTGGCTCAATGGTTAGAGCGGCAGACCCTGATGCAGAGGTCTAGCCCAGGACCAGGGTTCAATTCCCCGCCTCCGCGGGTCTTGGGCTCAAAATTTCCACGGACCTGATAATTCTCGCCTCAGTGCCTATTCCAATCATGGAGTCCCACTCTGCAACTCTGGGCAATAGCTTGCTTAATCTCCACAATGGCCCCCACAATGCTAAGGGTGCCTGGCCTCCACCTTGGGGGTGCTCAGGAGTGGACGCCTCACAGGGAAAGCCAGGATGGGTTCCACAGCGGTATTCGTACAAGCGCCTTGAGACCCTTGCGGGTAAGTAGTGCGCTATACAAGTATCAATTTACATATACATTTACATGCCTGACTTCTTCTTAATTTATATGAGGCCTTAAATATTGGGTACTTGTCAGTACACACCACACCCTGTGCTCTTGCTTCTCATTCCCTAACATTCCTGACAACCACTACCAAGACCACACACCAGACATCACCAGCTATATGTACACTCTTATCAATAGACCTTCCTATACAATCTACATCCTATCCCTTATATCTTGTGAAACATGCCCGCATCCAATCACATACACCACCAACTAGCAACACACCATCACCTGCATCCTTAACCACCTACTGCTCCCTACTCTATCACTCCCACATGTAAGCCTTATCCCCACATTACAAATGTGGGCATCATCTACATTCAACATAACCACTTCCCATACTCTCCACTGTGCTCTCTCCACTCCACATACTGTACACCTACAACCACCTACAACATATACCTCCAACTAAATTCTACCCAAGCACCTACACCTTACACCTAAACTCCATCATCCACACCCTACAGAACCAACAGCCTGCAGATGTAAGTCTCCATCTACACCCTACATCAGTGGTTCCCAAAGTGTGCGCCGCGGCGCCCTGGTGCGCCGTGATTAGAAGCCAGGGGCGCCGCGCCACAGTGCACGATGTGGGTCGTAGAAACTGCAGCCACAAATCTTCCCCCTCCTGTGTGCTGCCAGGTCAATTGATCACAGCCCTCGCCCTCTGCATCTGAATGGCTCCATTAAGGGCTGCGCTCATCAGCCCCAGCGCCTTACCTGCTACTGCTGCCCCAGTGACGAGCTGCTCATTACCATATCTGTGCAGATAAGGCCGGCCAGGGTGGGGGGGGGGGGCTCTGTGATTACAGCTAATGGGCCATCACTCCCCAGATCAAGGGCGCCTCTTTAATCGGACCCCCAGGGGGGCTGGACCAGATAGAAACATCTCCAGCCTTTGAGAAGAGTAGAGTTAAACGAGGCACACCTCGGAAATGCACGGAGAGAGGTCTGTGCTGTGTGTCTAATTTCCATCTGTCTTTATCAGAGGATAGCTTGCACTACTGCTGGTCTGTTGTACTTGTTCTGTGGGGAAGGTTCATGCCTACGCCTGTTGCCCAATCTGTACCTTTTATGTGAGGGCAAGACACTAGCACTGTTGATGCTGCAGTTGTATCTATTTTGTGAGGAAGAGAAGCTTGCAATGTGTGTCAATGCTGAAACGTGAAAAAAATATACTCCACGATTGCATGCCTTTGCGAGTAAGATTCTTCAAAACAGATCGGAGGCGTGTTCACAACTAGTGGAGTTATGTGGACCAAAGTCCAACAGTCTGTGTATACTTTTATGTTTTCAAAAACTCTGCCCTCCAAAGGAATTGGCAAAAAGAATAAATGTGATAGTATATCTGTTGTGTTTTATTGATTTAGTCACAACAGATTTAAAATAGGTTACCAGGTTAAGGTCCCTGCTGCAATATGATGGGCATGTGATTTTGAGAGTTTTGGGGACCCCGAACTGTTCATTGTTCTAAAATCGCACACAAATGTTTCCACATTAGCATTGCTAATTAAGGCCACCAGTATTACCCTGCGCGTCACCTGAAAGGAAGGTACCCTTGGGAAATGCCAACTTGTCATTTTGCTGTGCCCGCAGCAGTCTTTGAGAGGATGCGGCAGTCGGGGATGGAGGGGCTTAGACTTTGCCAGTTCGTTTCATGTGCAGTGTGATCACTGCTGACCTGGGAGAGCTGCCTCGCCCCGATCAGGTTGGGCTCCAGCTGCAGATCTGAAGCAGCGACTCGACTTGCCCAGTGCATACAACTCGAGTACACCCAGGAGCATGAATGTTGTATTTGGTACGCCCAAGAAAAATGATGGGGAGCCACGGCCAAATGCCAATTAGGTCAAGGGAGCCACGGGTCAAAAAAGTTTGGGAACCACTGCCCTACATCATCAACTTCACCATGCACCAACTTCATCACTTGCCCCCTATAACACCTAAAAAGTGTACCTTTTGCTACCACCATATACAAACAAGAACACCATCATCACATACAAACTATTCAACCTACCTACATGCACACACACAAACACTAAATATTTGCAAAAAATAGATAGACCACAAAAACTGGGGAGACCACGGGTGTGCCTAGTACAAGACAATTGTTGGTGTGCATAATGAAGTGCTGCTGAAAACTGCTGAAAACTGCTGTGTTTCCATGTAAAGAGTTGTTTGCACTGATGGTACTACTTTCTGCTTCCTGGCTAGTATTTGTACCAAAATTGACAAAATAAATTGCAGCCATGATGACTGTTTCAGATAGTAGGTATTTTTAGATTCATGCTATTGGGCTAATGAAATATACTGTGCAATAATTGGGATCATAAAATCAATTGGTCTTTTCTGGCTATCCTATTGTAATGTTTACTTATTTATTTTTCTCTAAGAGTACACATGTTGGATCATTTATTTGTGTATAGAGGAATGATGCTCATCTCTCCCTCTCTTTCATCTCGATAGATTCCTTGACATCCACTGACACATAATATTTAATTTGACTAGTGTGAAAACCTTTTAAAATATTTGTATTCTTTTGTTGCTCGGGAACAGTAATTGCAAAGCAACATTCTCTGAATAAGACATCCAGCAAATAATAATTAACGTTTTCAAAACATATACATAGACATTTAGCAGCAGATTCCGTCACTGAAAGTAGAGAGAAGGATTGTTGCCAGAAAGCAACTCATATTGGAACCAAAGTGGTTTCAATGTTGGGCATTTTAAACGTAATTATGAAGATATCAGTTGTTTTAACTACTACATTAGAGACTGTTTCCATACACCGAGAAGGCATTTACTGAACTATTATTTGCATACATGTTTATAAATGACCATGTTGATATAACATCTATTTATTTTTTTAAGTTAATTTGTGGGAACCGTGGTAGGATTATCATCTGTTTAGTACGCAAATCATAAATACAAATGCACGTTTTAGGTTAGTGTTACTGAGCTAGAAAAACTGTGTTAATTAATTAATTAATTTCACTCAATCTTTCACATTATACTGTTTAGATGCTTTAGGGTACTAATAGATGCATCAATTTATAGCTGCTTAATTTAACTATGGAGTGCGCGTGGTTATTCATCTGAGTTGATTTGCATGCCAAGAACGTTACCCATCAAGGTAATTATCAATGTTGTAGTGAAGACACTGGGAAGAAGAATATAAAAGCCATATCAATATCTGCATCTTACCTTTCAACAGTGAGGAACCGTAACTCTATACTTACCTATATCTACTCGCCTTCACAGCAGTGTGGAAGTTGACATTCTGGAGGCCATATTTGTTGTCTACAAAATGGTCTTGCTGCAGGGTCAGATAATATGGTCAGCAGCAGTGTCTCAGTGGAGGCCACACTCAGCTGCTGGGCTCCTTATATATCACTGTATATGTGAAGTGTTTGTTCTGGGCAAGCTAGCCCCTAATCCAGTTCGCATTCTCTAATTAACGATTACACATTGTCAACCTTCAACACTTTTGGATTAAATAGAATTCCATTTGCTTATTTCATCACATTAATTCTCACTTTCATCATGACCATATTTGTGACTCAGTCGTTTGCTTCCATAACAGATCAACACCTGAATGTAATGATTGTCCACAACATGTACTGTATTGGGTGAAGAATCAGGTTTGCATATAAGCCCACCTCTACTAACTGTTTTCTAGAGTTAATGAGTAGTTCTGAGTTGTCTTATCAGCAAAATTACCCATGTGTGACATGGTCAGTTTTAGTAAACTATAGACATTTAGACCCTCATTTAGAGTTGACAGTTTATGGAGGAAGTAATAACTCTAGAGGAGTATAAAGCAACACAGTACACCCTCTTCAACCCCCCAATTTAGGAAGTGAATAGTTAAGGGAATCTTACTGGTGCAGTGTTCTTTGATTTTGGCATTGCTTCACAAACATGACAATATTTCATTAACATTCAAGTGGATCAGGACCTTCATCCCTGTCGAGAGAGTGGTGTTGTTAGCTGAGGCTGGGATAACATAGTTTGCAGCAGTGTTGTGCAATTCGACAACCAAGCCAGTGCAATATGGCACTGGTATCTTTGCAAAATGGCGGTGCAGGAACCTAGCGGCACAAATTATTATTTTGCACTGGTCATTAAATGCCAATCTCCTTCTTGCACCATTTGGTTGCTGCAATTAATGGTGCAAAATTGTCCAACACAAAAGCAAAGGGACGGACTTGTACAGGGGTCTAAAAGGGCCAGAAAAGTACCCCAGGCACGGATTTGGAGTTTCCATACTGTGCTGGTGCATGGAGAGCACCTTAAAGACATTACCACACCTCCTTCAAGAGGTATCCAGCAACAAGGTTGTAGGCAAAAGGCGGCGAAAAAACTTTCAAGAAAAGGGTTCAATGGTCACTTTAGGGGATGTCTATATGGCTCTTTATTTACCTGCACCACTTGAAGGGTCAATCATGGCATATAGGCTAAAGTTAAAATGTGAAATAGGCCAGCTGCTCATAACACCAGACCTAAGGAATTATAGGTGGAGCAACCACCCACACCTGGAGAAAAGAAGGAAATTGAGCAACCAGCCGTAGGACAACCAACCCACAATGAAGTGGCCAGATACATGGTAATAAGGTACAGCTAATAGGACATCCAGAGGGGGCAACCTTTAAAATGGCGAGCAATGGGATGCCAAACATCAGAGCCAGTCGCAGCGGTGAAAGAAGGGTTTACCACCTAGGCCATCAACACTTGCATTCCATGCTTGATAGGTGCCCAGGATGTCAGGAGCTTTTGTAGGGAGGAGGCCACAATCCTTTGTCAAGCCCTTTTGGTTTCTCATCCACAGAGCACCTCATAATTAAGAAATCATGTCTGCTGGGCAATGGCGAAGCACACTGTCTTTGGTCCAGGTAATGACTTTGCCGCATTAGATGCATCAAGAAGTAACTGGTCAGGCATGTTTTTAGGTCAAGCCTGGCCAGCCCATACGCTGCTCTGCAAGGCATGCTGTATTCAGGTATGGACTTGAAGCTCTGCCCACTCTCCGCTCATATTTTTCATTGGCTTTTGTCATTGTCCAATGTAAACGGTGACTTTTCGTTGGTCAATAGGATTAGTAGTCCCTCCTTAGTATCGCCCTGTCTCATTTTGTAACCTCCCATGAGGGCACCCTCTGTTATGTGTGTTGTTACTCAGTAGGCTTTAATTACAGCCTCAGAGCACTATTTTCTCAAATTGCTTTGTCCTGCCTGCAACGCTCTCTTTTAACTTTTTTTTTGAATCTTTAATGCCTGGATGGCGAACGCATTTGCAATGCAATGGGTCTCGCATTTGCGAGAGTTCAAGGTATTGGCATTGTACATGACAATGTCTTTTATTTCCCTGTTTTAAAAACAACACATAAATAAAATGCATTGTTATTTACAATGCCAATAGCTCAAACTCTCGTAAATGCGAGACCTGTTGCATTGAAAATACTTGTTCTACACATGTTAAAACAGGAGCGCAGCGCCTCAAAAAAGCGTAAGACCCAGAGGTAGGAACTCTGGTTTATCGCCCCCCCCCCCGCCCCCCTCCTCCCTGACAACCCAAGCTCAGTCACATAGACAACCGATAGTCAGTGAAGCTTTTAAACTGTAGATGGGGGTGGTGGGGCTGGGGGGGGTCTTCTCAAGAATAGAACTGCCAGGCTAAAGGTCGCTGCAGATCTGCTGAAACGTAAAAAAATAATAAATGATGTGAATAATATTGAAATGGTGAAATGTACTCACCTGAGAGTGAAGCATGTCAGTTATGTGTTACAAACGGCAGCCGTTGGACTCTGAAAGACTGGGACTAATTATGCAAAACTGATTGAGAGACCCGCGTGCTGAGCTGCTGCAGGCTGTTAACCACTGCAGTCTGCAAGTCTGAGTACAAAGGTGGTTAAGTACACATCTAATATATTGTGAAACTAGACGGCAAGCAAAACATGTTTTGGGACTATTTAAAATACATTTAATCAATGCAGCTACAGCTCAAGAGCACGCGTGACAACATACACGTGTAAAAACAGAGCCAGTGCATGGAAGTGAAAGAAATCTGAAGTGACTTTTCTTTCAAGGAATGAGCGCGGAGAATCAAAGGTTAAAAGGAGGAGGGCTAAAAGGAATGTCGACTGCTTCATGGGGGAAGCCTGGGCTAAAAGACAGGGCAGCTTTCATTTAAAACTTGTTTCTTCTTCTCCATGTAATTCACCCCGCAGGACATTAACTTTCAGACCCCTAAGAAATGGCCTTCGGTTTCCCACAGAGGAGCCATTCTTTTACATCCCACGAGGACACTTAAGAACAAACCACTGAAGAAATAAAACGGGGGGAGCAGACTGGCCCAATGCGGTGCAGTGTGAACAGCATCTGTTGTACTCTGTGGGACCTCTCGCGCGGCCGGGTCGGAGAGTGGCGGGAGCTGACGTGTTCAGCCTAATCTGACCAACAGCATGGAGTGTTTACTTAACTCGGAACCAGAGGCAATGGCCCATCAATCATCGCTAATTACAACATGCACTGATGCCTGGCTCCTGCCAGAGCCTTTCATTCACAATTCCCTTTAAAGTCTTTCCTGTAGTTTAGTCATCTTCAAGAGATTTTTTTTGCTTCAATTGAAACATTGCACGTAGGACCATCTTTTTAATTGGGATTAACTCTTTAACTTTCTATGGGACAAAGGGAAACATCTGACAATGACAAGCATCAAGAAAAAGTCACAAAGGACTATGGCACATGTTGTTCTTAAAAAGTAATTTTTAATATTAAGAACAATAAATATTAATTCTGTCTGTTAGTGGGATTTCAAAAAAACATCTTACATAATACCTTCCAAAGTACCCCAAATATTATTTATTGTATTTTTATCTTTTGAGATGTGCGTCATTTAGAAAATAGTGATGCAGTTATACGATCTACATCATTTAGAAGTGTGCCGTGCAGTGTGCACTTGCCCAGTGATGTGTACGAAAACAATACTTTTTTAAAGAATCCCAAACAATATACTAAGGCTCTTTTTATGGGTGTGGCATCATTTGTTGCGGGTGTACTTGGGGCTGATATCCACCACCAAAATCCAGTGATTATAACTTTTACCCCTGTAATCTGGAATATCTGCATGGATCTTTAATACTTGGGCTTCTTTCATTAATTTTTTTCAGATTCCCTTGAGAAAATCGCTGGCATTTTCCATCTATTCCGAGAAGGTGGAAAGTATACGCGGGAGGGTTGTTGGGGTAGAGGGATGGCAGGTGTGAGGTCCGAGGACAGTGATTGAGAGGTGGGTTGGGAAAGTGGGGAGTCAGCAGGGATTTTCAGTTCCCACTATCTGCAGCAGGGGTTTTTGTGAAGGCCGGGCTGTACACCGGGCTGCTGGTCTTGCAACATATAACAGGGTCACTGTTGCAGGGTCCCCAATTCAGGCGCGCAGCGCCCATAGAGTTCAAAGGGCTTCAGTCAGCCTCCCCTCACCCCCCCCCCCCCCTCGTCGTCTACGTCAGCCTGGCTGAGACAGCTTCCCTGGCACACACACAGTTTTTGAGCTGCAGTGGGCTGGCTGGTCTGGCGTCCGTCTTATCGCAGCCGCACCCGAGTACTTCACAGGTCTTTAAAAGATCATTTACTTGTTAACAAAGCTTTGTTGTTTTTTCACCCCTTCTGAGAGTCCCTGTATCTCCACTCTGCCCCCCCCCCCCAAAAACATTTTTTAGTAGCCCCCCGAAATTTGGCACTAGTTGTATCTCTGCCCCAATTAATAGGTCCGGAGTTAGTGGACACAGTAATTCTAAACCCAGAGACACTCTTGAATAATGGATGGAAGAGTTCCACTTGTAGTAATCACTCCGGATGAAATTCCACCATTCATAATGAGTCCTATGTAGTAAATGATGGGCTTAAGTTTTTGAAAAGGGTGAAAACATTGCATAATAATTAGTGGATGCGCACAATCATTTTATGGGTTCTTTCATTTCCAAAATATACTCAATTGTTATATTTTCATAGATTTGATGTTATAAACCTGTAAAAAAAGATCATACACGCGAATTATCTGTGTATTGTAGGGGAGCCTGCTTTTACAGTTGGCTGTTGTAGGAAAATCCTCCACTTTGTGGAGCAGGTGCTAAATCTATAGGATAATCTACCAGCGGGATTTCCTCCACTATTATCTCCCTGTATTAATAGATATCCTGGTGGGGGATTCTGTTCTAGATTTTGTACTTCCACCACAAATGGGAAGAATCTACTTTCACCACCCATCTCTACATCAGGTCCAAGTCCCTGTTTTGCTGGTCACTCACTGGTGCCTTGCTGGCTGGGGTTGAATTGTGTACAGAGAAAGACTTTAATGGGAGATGCAACAATTAAGTAACATGTGGTCTTCAAAGGCCTTTAGATTGTAATGGAAACGCCAAAAAACAATGTTCCCCTGGAGAAATATAACCCAAAATGATTTCATAAACTTCGTGAAATTGAATTGTAGTTCAAACGTTTCCTTCATTATTTTAGAAAAGACTGACACATTGTCAAACAAAACGGACAAAAAGACAATAACTTAAAAAAAAGTTTTCCAGTGCGCGCTCTACTCACTGTAATGATATTGGCAAGACCGTAGTTTTGAACATTCTGTAGTGCAAGGGACACACGTAAAGCAAACGATAATTGCAGGAAATATTAGACTTTTCTTGGAGAATGTTATGCATTATGTCACAGCTCACAGATGGTGTATAGATTTTCCGGAGAAAAGAGGAGACTGTTATTTTTTTTTTCATTTGAAGTAGTGCATGTGCTTGAAGCCAGAGGGTAAAACAATTTGACATAAGAGACATTACAGCGTATTTACCTCCCAAGTGCTCACTAAATTAAAGGGCTGAAGATGTTGTGCGACTTCCATTCTTCATGTGTTCTTAAATTACCTTTAAATCTGAAAGGAGTTTGCAGTAATCCAACATTTGGAAAAATGTTACCCTGAATCTTTTGTAGTTGCCTCCCAGTGCATTTGAGTTATTTAAGCAATATAGCATCACTCATTTTATAAAAAGAGTGCACGACTGTAGCTTCCCATTTGAGATGCTCTGGCCAGTAAAACATCCCGGCTTTCATTTCAAAACAATTTTAGGATTTAATCATTACAAACACTCTGGTCAAACAAATAGATGTATCCAGTATGTATTTATTTTTTCTATGTATTTATCAGTTTTGTATAGCGCATACAGGGCCCAAGAGCGCCAGAGCGCTTAACACAGAGTTACGTATTTCTAAGAATGATCAACAGCAGTTATTTGAGGACAAGAACATATGCTCGTAAATACTACACACATAGAAAACTGTAGCCATGACATAAATATGAAGGTATAATAATATTTGGTAAATTAAAAAAATACAGGTGCATGTGTGGGGATCCAGGCCAAGGGCCAGCTGATTTGATTAATCCTAATCTCAGCAGAGCTCAACAATCAAAGAGGACAATATGAAGAAGACGCTATTCCAGATGACCAAAGATCTAGAGCTTTTAAGACATATGTTCTTATAATCAACACACTGGGCCTGATTACGAGTGGGTTAGTCGGTTAATTCCGACCCATGCTTAAACCACTGTTTACATATGGGTTAGAATTTTGGGTTTGAAGGTATTAACACTTGCAGTAATTATCGGGTGTGTTAAGTAGCTCAACCTTTGTTACATTTTAGGAGGTCAGACATGTCAAATGTTACTGATAAAAACATATGGTATTTAGCAAATCATGTGGATCTGCATGCAATTCCTCACAAACTGGTGATAGGTGTTATTTATCTCACCCGATAAATAACATACCCCCTGGTATTGCTATTTATCAGATGTGTTAAATAACACCTAGAGTCATATACAGGCCCACTGTTTCTTGTGGGAATAGGCTGTGCACATCTATTTGTATGCAAACTATAGAGAATTGCAGTGTATCAGGTGTGAATAGATGCATACCGTTAACACACACAACTTTTATCCAGTGAATAAATCCAGGTCATCCGACAATGGTACTGATTTCAGCTGCAATCAGATCAGATGGTAAAGAAATCAGATAGACTGCGCAAGGATTTCTCAGTGCTAATTTGTTGAGGAGGTTGTTAGAAATGGGATTTCTGGTTGGCTAAGGTTTGCACCAAAGCCAGGCAGAAACCACCCCTCTAGTCAGGATAAGGGAGTTATACGCCTAAAATAAGCCCTGCTCACCCCCTTGGTAGCTTGGCACGAGCAGTCAGGTTTATCTCAGAGGCAGTGTGTAAAGCATTTGCACATAACCAACAGTAATACAGTGTAAGCACTACAAAAGGACACCACACCAGTTTAGAAAAAATATACAATATTTTTATATACTTAAAACAAGATCAAATACGAAAAAAGTCCACTATACAGTACTTTAAAAATAGTTCACAAAATGTCTTTAAATTGCAAAAATACGTTGAAAACACAGTTCGCACGAGTCGGTAGCTGGGTCCGAGCCTACTGAGATGCTGAAAACAACAGAGTCTCGCAGTTCCAGCTGACCGCGTCGGTATGGGCCAGCAACAGCGGGACAGACTCATTAACAGTACCTTTCTTAGTGCAGCTCACACGGAGGTGCGAGTTGGTTTTGGCATCTGTCGCGGTTGCAATGCAAAGTGGAAGCGGTGCACGGTGCAGTGTCCCTCGATGCGGTGCGAGCAGCGGCTCGGTGACGATCGTCCAGACGGCGTCGGTGAGACCAAGGCTTGTGGTGCAGGGCGAGACGGTGCTCAATGTGGTGCTGGCAGGTTGTGGTGCAGGTGACAGAGCCGGTCGTGGCGTCCGTCGCGGTTACAGTGCAAAGTGGAAGCGTGCAGTGCGAGCTGTCCTCTCGATGCAGTGCAGGCAGCGGCTCGGTGACAATCGTGCAGACGGCGTCGGTGAGACAAAGGTGTGCGGTGCAGGGCGAGACGGTGCTCGATGCGGTGCTGGCAGGTTGCGATGCAATCGACAGAGCCGGTTGGCAGGAATTGGTGCTGGCCGAGCCAGACAGCTGTGCGTGACGAGGCGGTCACGGGTGTCGAGCAAGCGGCGACTGTGTCGGTGAGATCAGAGCAGCGAAGTGAAGCGAGGCGGTGCGGGTTGCGGTGCCTCTCAATGCAGTGCATGCAGCGGCTCAGTGGCGATCGTGCAGACAGTGTCGGTGAGACCAAGGTGTGCGGTCCAGGCCGAGACGGTGCGGCCTGCGGTGCCTTCAGGACACAAGGACAGCTACGGAGTTTATTGCTGTTCCTTCTTCTCTGTTTCGACTGAAACAACGGTTCCAGGAGCGGTACCCAGAGGGTGGTGAAGTTTTTGTAGTCCCTGAGACTTCTTAACAGGAGTCCAGCTCGGTTTCAGGTCCTTGGGGATACTCAGCACAAGTAGAGAACGTTCAGTCCAGCCCTTTCACTGTCCAAGACAGAAGCATCAGCTGCAGGCCAACTCACCAAAGGAACAACACAGCAAAGGGGCAGTACTCCCCCTGGCAGCTCTTCCAGCTCTCCTTCTTGGCAGGTTCTTTGATTCCAGTGAGTTCTCAAGTCTTGGGGTCTGGGCCCCTATATTTATACCAGAAATGTGTTTGTCCTCTGAAGGCAGAGGGGCCTGGACCTAGTTCAAACCAGTTTGGGGTGCATTCTGCCAGTGTGCACCTTTTTCTTTTGTCAATGTGGGCCAGGGTCCTCAGATGCACCACAGGAGGTGGAGCCAGCATTGTGGAAAGCAAGCCCAGCCCTATTCCGACCCAGGTGATACTCCAACCACCCATCTAGGTGTAGATGTGCCCATTCAGCCTGTGCTGACTCACCCTCTCTCCTGGAGTCTCCCCCAGCCCCTGTCACTCACAAACCAGACAGACAATACACAAGCTAGCAGACGCAGGCTGGATGGTTGGGTCAGAAAATACCCACTTTCCAAAAGTGGGAATTTCAAACACAGAATGTTAAAACCAACTTCACTAAAAGATGCATTTTATCATTCTGAGTTCAGGCATACTAAACTCGAATTTCTACCATGTTTCCTGAGTCAGTTAGGATTATAGGATGTTATAATCAAACTGCCCACTCTGGCCTATGGAGAACAGGTAGCCTTGTAATAGTGAAAAATGAAGTAGGCTGTAATTCACTATCAGGACATGCCACACACACTTGGGCATGTCCTACGTTTCACATACAATGCACCCTGCCCATGGGGGTACCTTGGGCCTACCTTAGGGGTGACTCACAGGTAGAAAAGGGAAGGTTTAGGGACTTGCAAGTGGATGCACTCGCTAAGTCGACATGGCTGCACACAGGCTCTGCAATGGCAGGCCAGAGTTACACTTTACTGGCTGTTTGCATGGGTGGCACAATCTAGTGCTGCAGCCCACCAACATTATAGGCCCTGGCACTCGCAGTGTACTTTACTAGGGACTAACACATAAATCAAATAAGCCAATCATGGAAATATCAATCCATAAAACATTTTATACAGGGCCACTTGCACTTTACCACTGATCAGCACTGAAGTGCACAGAATCATCACAACAGCAAAAACAGAGTAAAAAACCGGGAGGTCAGAAAGCAAAAACTTAGGGGAAACACGCCAAAAGATGCCAAGTCTAACAGAGGTGAAAAAGGAATTGCACAGAGTAGTTATGGCTGTACCAATTTTAGCACTATCCACCTCATGCACAAGATTTTCAGGGAGTCTAAAATCTGAATAGGATATCTGAAGAATGGATTAAATAATTCAATTGCCTGTGCCATTCAAAAGGAATTCTTCCATACATGTATTCAATAATCAATACATTTAAATCAAATATCTTCAAGATTACTATGAGGCTTCAAAATTAATCTGAGAAACAGCCAACATATGTTTTGCAAATGTGCTTCGTCAGGATTGTGACTATGAAATGTATAAAGCAATATTGATCATGGAAGAAAAAATGAGAGCATACATTCATTATTCGTAGATAGTGCTCAGCAACTAAAATAAACTCTCCCTAAAGCATTGAGTCCTACATCAAAATTCATTCATAACAATAATAACAAAGAATGATTCAATTCCATGGAGAAACATGCAAGTGGAGCACACATAAAACATGCATCAATGCTTTTTCCCATATAAGAGAGAATTAGGAAAGAATGGGGTAAATCTACTTCTCACAAAGAGACCAACCTTTTGTCAACTCAAGTCAATTCTATTTGATATGTTTGTGTTCTGATTTCAAGGAATCTAAGATAAGATTCACAGGTATTTGTATGCAATGCCAGTGGGTGCTACATATGCATAATTCCCAAATAACTCTACATTAATTAGTGAATAATGAGTGTCACCTGCATGTAAGCACAATTCCATATTTCAAATCAAAGCTATATCGTTTTGGGTGAAAGTAAAAACTAGAGTAATTATCTTAGTGACCATGTTGTAATTTACCTTTCTTTTGGCTCAGCGCATTATATTTGATTTCAATATGTCACATCCCTATAATGTTTGCCAACAGATTACTCTGGTTGTTGTACATACATCTGGTAGGCTGTGATACATCCTGGATTCAATAAAGGTTAAACAGAACTACATAAAAAGACAATTGTGACATCAAAATTCTAATCCTTTACGTTGCTACGTGCGTCATATTAAACTGTTCTTGGCATGCTCTTGTGTTTATTTTTACGTTAAAATCATGAGAAAAGCACCAACATGTACTTGTGTTAGTTTCTCAGGAGTGCAGGGAGACACAGAAGCAAAGCTGACTTTATCTTACATTCATGCTGTGGGAAAACTTATGTTCCACCCAATGTAGTCTACTCTCCATGTTCAACTACTTATTACTATCAGCAAAATAAAACCACCAAAAATCAACATGTTCCTTGATATTTCTACCAATATTTGTGACAGTTTCAATCCATGTGCAGGGCTCAAATACTGCAATAAAACATGTTTCATTACTTTGCCTCTCAGATTAAAAACAAGCATGTTCAAAGCCAATAGGTCTTGCTTTAATTAATGTACTGTGGACACGTCACACCCCTAAAATATTACCCTCAAAAGCGTAAACATGCATTGGGTGGTGTACCTCATTTTCAGAAATGTGTCCCAAGATAAGGTAGAAAACAGCATATCAAAAGTACAGAAACATAAGAAAGGATTGACTCAATAAACATTGTTTGTTAATTTTTACAATTCTGGCGAAAGTCGTTTTTTAAATGAACTTATATGTAATCTGAAATGTTTTTTATTTATTTATTTATTTATTTATTTATGCAATTTTATATAGCGCGAACTTTACCCGAAGGTGTCAGAGCGCTTTACATAGGACCCATTTTCAAACATAAGGACTGACGGTACAAAACGAATTTGCAAATTTTTGACTTACATAAGAACCAGTTGAAAACATACGGACTTAGGATTACATGCGTTATAAAAAGGTACAAACAGAAAAAAATTGCAAATGTACAAGAGATAAAGTCACAGAAGGAGGAGATACAAATGGATATATTCTAGGCAAATACTAGTGAAATCTCTATCTACTTAGGGAGGGGATACACATGGATATACTCTAAGAGTCACATAGGAATGGTAGAGAGCAGAGCGGACTCCTGCATAAACTAGTGATTAGAGTTATCTCTATATACATAGGGAAGGGGTAAGACTGGATATACTCTAAGAGTCACATAGGAATGGAAGAGAGCACAACGGTCTACTGCATATACTAGTGATTAGAGTTATCTCTATATACATAGGGAGGGGACACACCTGGATATACTCTAAGAGTCACATAGCAATGGAAGAGAGCACAACGGTCTACTGCATATACTAGTGATTAGAGTTATCTCTATATACATAGGGAGGGGATACACATGGATATACTCTAAAGGTCACATCTACTGTATATACTAGTGATTAGAGTTATCTCTATATACATAGGGAGGGGATAAGACTGGTTTTAAAGTCACATCACCAGGGGAGGGACAGAGAAGGGCAGGAAAGTGAGACAAACCAGAGAGGGAAGCAGATAGTCACAAGTAGGCATCAGGAGAGACAATAGAGAGGTCACTAGGACAGAGAGGGGGAGGTGAGAGATTGCTAAAAAGGCGGAGGAGAAAGGTAGAAGAAGAAGTGAGTCATAGAGAGAAAATGGCGGGGAACACAGAGGTCCAGGTCTGAAAGTCCAGGAAGAGTGCTGCAAGTCCGGGGGGAGAAAGGCAGTCCAAAGCAACGGTTGGGTGATTACCCTCGTGTGTTAATTATGTCCTTGCTGCAGAGAGAGAAAATCCCACAGAGGAGTATTGTCTGAAGCAAACCACTTCTTACTCAATTGTACTAATGGGCGATTTTAATGTGCACGCTTGTGAGATGAGTAGTCAATTAGAAGATCCTTTAGGCCCAGGGAACTCTTTGATTCCTCATTTTGAGCATACACAAAGTGGGGCTTGTTTGGAGGAGTTCTTGACCTTGGTAGACCTCTCTGAACCAAGTTATGGCATTCCCAAAGACATGGTTCCCACTTTTAAAGGACGAGGGAAGGATACTATTATAGATTTTATATTCATTTTTTCTATTTTGTTATCCCACGTAGTTTTTTAAAATTCTAGGTGGTCCTCCTACAGTGATCATAACCCAGTTATTCTTGCCTTGAAAAGAGGCTGCGGCTTAAAGGGGAATCTGGAAAAGCTGGGTAGTGACAACTGTGTGAAAGTAGCTGACCAGGGACGTAGGCTAAAGTGGGCAAAAGTAATCCTGGACCTTTTTTTTTAAAGAACTCTGTGTGAAGGTGGAGGACAAGCTAGAAACCTGCCTCTATGATTTTAGTGAGGGTGCGGAGGTACGTAAAGCCTTTGAAGGAATTTGTGTGCAGGCATCAGAACTCACCATAGCAACTAGTTATAGCAAAAAAAACGGGGAAGGGTGGTTTGACAGCAATTGCTCCATGGCTCATTGTAAATTAATTTCCGCCCTAAAAATTGGTACCACAGGATAAAGATCAAATAGCCATATTAAGGAAGCAGTAGAAGCTGGCACTGACTCTGTGTAAAAAGGAAATAAAGGAGGAGGCTTTGGAGGAGGAACGTTTAACAGTGGAAGTCCTAAAAAATAGTTCCGTATTTTTGGACTATTGTTAACAAACCCTTTTTTCTAGTCACAGATAATACCCCTCTAGATAGCAATATTGCTGATACCCAGTGGCTTTCTCACTTTGAATCTATATATGAGGCTTCCACGATAATGGCTTCCTCTGATAGCTATGATTACCGCAGGGATTCTCAAATAATTGTTTTTAATGAAGGTGAAGTACAACGGACCATAATGCAAATGACCAGTAATAAGGCTGCTGGCCCCGATGGAGTGCCAGCTGATCTATATAAAGAATACCCCACCTTCTGGGCCAAACCTTTGACAAATATTTTTAATGTAACTAGTCACCTGTGTTTCCCATCATCCTGGTCACTATGTACGATTATCCCTGTTTTTAAAAAAGGACAGAGAGGGGACCCACGGTGTTACAGGCCAATATCATTAATTGACTCCGCAGTAAAAGTTTTAGGGAGAGTCATTTTAACCAAGCTAATGGAATTGCTGAATGAGAACGAGGTTTTAACCAATTTTCAGTATGGTTTTAGATGAGGAAGGAGCACATTGGATCAATACCTTAATCTACATCTACTAGCAAGTAAATATATAAGGGCCAAATCGCATTTGGCCTTTATGGACCTCACTTCGGCCTTTGACTTGGTCAATAGGTCGAAGTTGTGGTTGATCCTGCTGGACATGGGCATTGATCCAAGTCTGGTCCACCTCATGGCAGACTTGCACAGGAACCTTTCTGCAAGTTTAAGGGTAAATCAAGACGAAAAATGCACAAGGCACTTTAACACTAGTAGAGGTGCCCGACAGGGATGCATTTTAGCGCCACTACTATTCACCTTATATATTAATAATTTAGATAAGTCTCTTGAAACAGCCAGTAAGGACATCCCATGAATAGGGGACATGGGGGTTCCTGTGCTCCTTTATGTGGATGATGTAGTCTTATTGGCCCGTAGAGCCTTAGGGCTGCCGAGGCTATTGAACTCATTTGGGGCCTACATGAAATCATTGGATCTTGTATTTAATATAGCGAAATCTCAATCAATGTCCATGGGCCAAAAAAACCCAAAAATTAAAATCTTTTTATTGTGAAGGCGTTGAGCTGACCAGGGTTTCCTCTTTTACCTATTTGGGGGTCTTATTTGATGAGAAGGGAACATGGGGGCCCCAACAGCTAGTCCAAAAAAATCTGATGGCAAGATCAACTGCTGCTCTTCATGGCTTTGCACTGAGGTTGGGGGCCAGACCAATCAAAACCATGCTTAATATTTATAGGTCCAAATGCATGGCTATCGCCTTGTATGGCTCATCTCTATGAGGTTACAAGATCGGTGAGGGTAGAACAGATAGTTAAAAACTCATTTTTACGCTCCCTTCTGTCTGTTCCTCAGTATACCTCAACGTTTATAATTTAACAAGAGGTTGGGGCGGGTTATGTGACAGATTTGTCGAGGTTAGCCCCAGTAATCTGTTGGTTAAAGACATGGCTTATCCTGAACTAACCCTTAATCATCAGATCATTAGGGACTGTGTGGCCCTGGAGAACGCTAATAGCATCCTGTGGTTATATTATGTAAAGAATAGTTTTAGTGAATTAGGGCACCTAGATTTATTTATTTTTCCTGATAAAATAAGAAAAGAAGATGTAACAAGGGTCAGATTACAATTCTTGAACCTGAGGGCGGCTGAACGGGAAGAGACAGAGTTATTGAAATCTACAGTAAAAAGCCTATTTCTTGCTAAAAACCACAACCACGATTGAACCATATCTGAAAATAGTCAGGAAGCACTATCATCGCCAGTTTTTAACGAGGTTTCTTTTTAATTTAATCCATACCCTCTTAGGTAATTTGCAAGGTTGGAGTAGGGTATGTGATTTAGGTCTGTGCACGTGTGATAATTTCTCAACGCAAGATACTATGCATTTTATAATGTTCTGTCAACATTATAGTGCCATTCAAAGGAGATTTTTATTACCAATTTTAAGGGGTAAAGGTTTTATACAGGGCAAACCCACTCTACTTTATTTACAGTTGCTGAATGACCCAAGGGAGGTATTTTATATTGCAAGTTTTTTAGTTGCAGCCGTTCGACTCAGGGAAAAAGAGTTATAGTATATTAAACCCCTAATGAGTGACACGTGGGTTAGAGGCAATCACTGTATTTATATTGGCAAAACTATGTTGTATCGGTAGCCTGAACTTTTACATGATTTAATGAAATTCGATTTTATACTATAATGTACTTTTTAAGTCGCCCATATGAGATGAGATTTCGGATTTTAAATATTTTAATGGCATTGTTTATTGTGAAATATGTGATGTACTTTTATGGTTTTTATTAACCGAATAAAGTGGTTTTGACTGACTGACTGTCTCCACTTGGACAAATGTTCCCGTATCCCCTGGCTCAATTATATCATTCATGCATTTAAAGATGTTTTTAACTTAAGTGTGCGTGAAAACCCATCCTGTGTTATAGACATCCCCAAGAAAGAGCTTAAATATGTATTTTTAAGGGCCAGTGCTGTGAAGCGTAAGGCTGCTACTTTCCAGTATTCTACACATGTTTTTTATGATAGATATAATATGGTAGGTCCGGGATTCGCAGGATACCTTAAATTGGTTACCATTCGTTCTCATCAATATGTATTGACAAGATTGCGGATGGGGACCGTTCATTTGCTTGTTGCGTATCCATATATTAAGATTCACACTATTGCCCCCTGTCCATGTGATGGGATCACAAAGCAAAGCTCGGAGCACTTTTTATTGTTATGCCCCTTTTATCTTCATCTGCGTAAAACCTATTTGAAACCACTTTTTAAAAAATATAATGTATCCACTATTGAATCTGCCATGAGGCTTTTATTTGGTCTTGATTCGCATGATATCTGCTTTTTTACTGCTGTATATATTTTAAAATCGGTACACCTGAGAAATAATATGTCCTTTGACCCATGAATATGTCCTAAATAAGCTGTATTTTTGTGTATTTTATGCTGTATGTATGTACTTTTATGATTATTATCAACTAATGATCGAATAAAGTTTTTGAATTTGAATTTGACTGACTGAATCAGAATCAGAAAATGCTTTATTCAATTTTAGATACTTGATAATATCATAAAAGCAGAGTATACAAAAAAACAATTCCTTTAAAATATACATAAAAAAATATATTACAAAAACAGCTAGCCCAACAATACAGTTTAGGTTTAAAATATTTTATTGCAGTAAGAAAGGAAAGGGGACAACATTACAGACAAATAACCACAGGTGCTCCCCCAAATCAATGTGCACAATACAACAGATGCGTGAAGGCAGTTCTTTCAGTGCGATGGGCGCGTTCGCGCCAAAGTCTCACGGCTAGCGCACCTGTGGGTGGGAAAAAAACAAAAGGAAGGGAAAAAAAGACAACCCCCCCCGACCAACTTCCCCCCTTAACCACCCAATTCCCCCCCCACCCCCTCTACTGTGCCGTCAACCTCTCGCTTTCACACTGTGGCAGCTTGGTATCCCTCCCTCCCTCCAACTGCCTACATGGTCAGTTCAGTCTGGTGGATCTGGCGGCGGCGTCAGCCGTAACAATCTGAGATACCTAGGGCAAGTGATTTCTTTGAATTCCGATCTTAACAAAGTGTGGGATGGCCCCCACAGCTCTTCAAAAGCGTCCACCTCCCCCGCCACCACCAGGGACAGCTTTTCCATGCCCAGCACATGCCAAAGTCTGTGAAGCCAGCCAACAACAGTAGGAAGTGTGGTAGTGCGCCAGTGTATGAGTATGTTCTGTACTGCCGATCCCAGGGCTATCGCTATCTGTCCACCTCTCTTAGATCTTAGTGGGTACATTAAACCATTCGGCAAGCCCAGTAGAACATAGGCGGGGAAGCGGGGTAATTCAATCCCAAAGCACTGGTCAATCTCATTCAGTACCTCCTCCCAGTAAGGAGTTAGCAGGGGACAGTCCCATAGTATATGAGTGAGCGTGCCAGTCTGGCCGCAGTTGCGCCAGCATGTCTTGGGTATTGAGTGGTCCATGTCATGTAATTTCTCGGGGGTGTGATACCAATAAGTCGTAATTTTGGTGAAAGTCTCTGTGAGCCCAGTGTGATAGGCAGAGTGACGCGCCCGGTAAGAAATGTGGTCCCATTCAGTGTGGCTCAACGCTCGACCAAGTTCTCGTTCCCACCGCTCCCTCCCAGGGTTGTAGATGTGAAAGGGGGGTGGTTGCAACATCTTGTAAAGGTCGGAAATAAGCTTGGCGTCCGATGAGCGAGTCACTAGCCAACGCTCATATGCCGTGATTTTCCGGTCCGCGGTTGCTCTCACCTGCGGCTGTAGCGCCCAGTGACGCACCTGCATATATCGCATGCGTTCCGTCTCGGGAAGGCCGTAGTCCGGTCGCAGGTCCTGGAATGAAACTACACCCTCCGGGCCATACACATGAAATAAGGCGGAGCAGCGGGCCGCTCGCCAGAGTTCATAGGCTCCCGACTCCATTCCTGGGCCAAAGTCCGGGTTACCAACTATTGGCGTGAAAGGAGAGGGGAAGGTGGGAAGGTCATGCTTGACGGACACGGAGTCCCACACAAGGAGCGGGACCTGTGTTACAAAGGACGCATAGAGGTTGGGGGGGCGGTGGGCCCTCCTCAGGAAGGGCACCTCCTGTAGCGTCCTGCCCGCCACCGCCTGGTCCTGAAACAACCAGTGTTTGTCCGATTCCCATCGGCTCCACTCCACTAAGTAGCGCAATTGAGCAGCTTGAAAGTACTTATGCAGGTCCGGTATCCCAAGGCCACCAGACTCAGGCGCCAGCGTGGCAATGGTTCTCTTGATCCTAGGCTTACGGCCCTGCCACACAAAGCGTGTGATAGCAGACTGAGTCTGCGCGAGCCATCCCTTGGGGGGTTGCAGCGGGAGAGCTCGAAATAGGTACAGGACTTGTGGCAGGAGGGTCATTTTCACCGCGGCTACTCTTCCCAGCAACGACAACGTGCCCCTGTCCCAGCGGGCCAGTTCCTCTTTAATCTTCGCACTTAAAGCCGTGTAGTTGGCTGTGACCATAGCAGGGAGAGAGGGTGCCAGAAGAATCCCCAAATATGGTATTCGGTCCTTAGACCAGCTCAGAGGGAAGAGCCTCTGTAAGTCAGCCCTGGTGGTGCTTGACAGCGAGATGTCAAGGGCCGCCGACTTCCCAAGGTTTACCTTGAATCCCGCCACGGTCGCAAAGGTTTCCAGTTCTTCGATACACGCAGGCAATGACCTCTGAGGATCATCGAGCGTCAATATTACGTCGTCCGCGTAGAGACTTAGAGCGTGATGGAACTCTCCCATACGGACACCTATGACGTCGGGATTCTGGCGAACTCTTTGTGCGAACGGCTCCATATAAAGAGCGAAAAGCAATGGTGATAACGGGCACCCTTGTCTGGTGCCTCGCTCTATTGGGAAGTGCTGAGAGCTGCACCCGTTCACCTTCACTACCGCGGATGGGAATCGATAGCAATTGAACACCAGGTGCCTGAACCTCTCCCCGATGCCAAATTTGCCCAGGACCTTCTCCAAATAAGGCCAATGCACTCTATCAAACACCTTTTCCGCGTCAATGGAGAGGAGCATACGTTCCCCGGGTATCCTCGAGGCCTTCTCCAGGATATGGGTCACCCTCTTAGTGTTGTCGACAGTCTGCCGGCCCGGTACAAACCCGGCCTGATCCGAGTCAACCATGCCCGGGAGGTGGAGCGCCAGACGTGCCGCTAGGATACTGGTGAAAATCTTCAGGTCTGTGTTCAGAAGTGAAATCGGTCGATAGGACCCGCAAGCAGTCCGGTCCTTGCCCGGTTTCGGAATCACCGATACCGTAGCCTGAAGGAATTCCGGGGGGATAGCGCCCGGCTCAGAGAACGTGTTAAATAGGCGCGTTAAAAGTGGTGCGAGAACCTGACAAAAGGTCTTATAGAAGAGAGGGATAAAACCGTCAGGTCCCGGGGCCTACCCGTTTTTGAGTCGGGAGATCGCCGTGACCACCTCCTCAATCCGAATCTCCCGCTCAAGATGTTGGGCCTGATCCGGCGTCAGGGACGGGAGCGACACCGACTCTAGATAGTCTGCTTCAGCTCGCGCTGAGGGGGGAATGCCGGCGTAGAGATCAGCGTAAAAGCCACGGAAAACTTCCGCGATCTGTCCGTCCTCCGCGACCGACCCTCCAGTGGGGATCGCTAGTTCCTTCACCCGGTGCTGTTGGTGCTGTACCCTGAGATTGTGCGCCAGAAGCCGGCCGCACCTGTCTCCGCCGGTGTAGTACTTATGCTTCAGGCGAAGCACTGCATACTCCGCCCTGTCCATGTCAAGCGCGGACAGGAGTTTCCTGGCGGCCTTCAGTTTCCTCCAGACACGTGGGGCACCCGTCCGTTGATGCACCTGCTCTAGCTCCCGCACCTGGCGGGTAAGTTCGTCCTTTTTAAGCTGGCGATCTTTGTTCTCTGCGGAGGAGATGGCGATAAACTCACCACGGAGCACAGCCTTCAGGGCGGCCCATTGCGTCGCGCGGGTGGTGTCGTCGTTGTCATTAACACGTTGAAAGTCCGGTATGGACTCACGGATCTGTTTCACCACCGATTGCCTATGAAGCAAAGTATCCCTGAGGCGCCAGACCCCTCTCGAGGGAAACACCGGAGGCAGTCGGAAGGTGCCTTCCACTGGGGCATGGTCTGAGAGAGATAGGACCCCTATATCGGCGTTCGAGGCCAGTTCATACATCGGGCCCGTCACCAAGAGATGATCCAACCTTGCATATGATTTGTGGGCGTGGGAGTAATAGGAGTATGCACGGGTCGCGGGGTGGAGGCGGCGCCACATGTCGTGCATATCAAGCTCCTCCAAACGGGTACGAACCGAGCCCGAAAGCTCCCCCGATTGTGGGCGCCTCTGCACCGACCTGTCCAAGGATGCATCAAAGACCACATTCAAATCCCCCCCAAGCACAATGTGTCTATCAGGAGTGGACGTCACGTCTTCTAGTGCCCTGTGTAGAAACTGATCCTGATGGTCATTGGGGCTATATATGGAGCCTACAGTAAAAACGAAACCTCCCGCCTTGATCCTATACGCCAAGAGCCTCCCCTTCTGTTCCGCTACCTTTTGCAAGACCTCCCCCTTGAACCTCCTAGATATCATAAGCGCTACCCCTGCCGTCTTGGAGGCGCAGGAAGAGAAAAGCTGCGTGGGGAACTTTGGGGTCCGCAGCCTGTGACAATCTTTAGCCAGCAGGTGGGTCTCCTGCAGAAGACAAATGTCAGCCTGTGAGTCCTCCAGAAGGGATAGCACAGCCCGTCGTTTAACCGGGTTATTCAGCCCCTTCACATTCAAGGTAATGATCTTAAGGGCCATCAGTGAGGGGGATACCAGAAACGCACACCAAGGCGGGCAAGGCCCACCGGACATAACTCAAAGGCCACAGCAAGCGGCTCCAGCGCACAGAGAAAGCAAACCACCCCGCAGCACAGTACAGTCCCCGAACCCCAAAACTCCCAACTGTGTGAACCTCCCCTCCCCCGGAGCCCCACACTCCCAACCCCACACTCCCCCCTTCTCCCCCTCCCCCCAGTGAACCTCCAAACCCCGAACTTGCCCATCCAACTCCCCTACCCACCCCCCTCTCCCCAAACCATTCAAAATGCGTCATTGTCCCAGTCCGGTCCTTTAGCGGACAAGGCCGTGGAAAGTTGTTCTAGTGGACGTCCAGCCACCACCACCAGCACCCCCGCCACCCCCCACCCCCGGAACCCCCGCACCTGCGATGAAGATAGGCTACTGTAGACTCCCCCCGGAGCAAGTTCAGGCCGTGAAGGCCACATCGCCATTCGCCGTAGTCCTGGAGGCCTCCTGAATGGCGCTAGACATTTCTGCTCGAATTGTGGGCAAGTCAGGCCTCGCGGGCGGCGGGGATCGTCGCTCCCCGACCAGCTGCCAGCCATCTCGCGTGCTCGCCTGCGGCGAGGCGCCGGGGTGTCCGTGTCCATTGCAGTGATTCCTAGTACTCCGCATACATCCTGGAGGGACCGGAGCTGGTGCAAAGTTCCATTCCATCGAAAAATCAGGCGGAAGGGATGCCCCCACGAGTACTGCGTGTCATGTTCCCTTAGGAAGTCCGTGGCAATCTTAAAGGCCTTCCGTTTCTGCAATGTTATCGCGGACAGGTCCTGATAGAGAGCCACCTGGTGGTCTCTGAAGCTGAAAGGCTGCTGCTGCCGCGCCTCACGGAGAATCCGCTCCTTCAAGGGGAAGTCCGGTAAAAAGGCCAAAATGTACGGGGGAGGCGCCGAAGCCCTGCGAGGCCGGCCAACTCTGTGCGCTCTGTCGATCCGAATCTGAAAGTCTTCGGACTCTCCTAGTATCTCACGGAACAAGGGCCCTAAGTAGGCGGCCGCGTCTTCACCTTCTTCGTTGGACGGAACACCTCGGACCTGATGTTGTTCCGCCTGGACCTAGTTTCAAGGTCCTCGGCGTGGGCTTGTAGATCGATCTGTAGGTCCCGTAGCCTCAGGACCTCCTGTTGCAGATGGGTGATTTCCTCGTCCCTGGAGTGGCCAGCCGCCTCCACAGTATTCACTCTCTCTCCCAGGGAGTCCACCTCTCTCCGGACTTCCCGGACCTCCCCGGCCACCTCTTGCCTCAAGCCCTGAAAGTCCTCCCTCAAAGAGCTGAACAGGGACTCCAGGAACGATCTAGTCTCCGGGGGTTCCCCACTTTCAGCACCCCGTGAGCTCGTCGGAGGGCTTGGGGCGGGCTGGGTTCTGTCTTGTCTCGGGGCGCCGCGTCCCAGCATGTCCGGCAAAGTCCGATCGCCCTTCCTCTATTTATATATTTATTTATTTATTTATTTTATTTAAAACATTTATAGAGCGCAACTGTCGCCTGGCAGGCATCCTGGCGCTAGAGTAGCTTACTCCTAAGATAAAAAAACAGTGGGAGAAAGATAACTGGTGAGGGGGGAAACTAGGGAAAAAGCCAAGTTTTTAATAGTTTTCGAAACGGAAGGAGCTGTGAAGTGTGGCGAATGTCAGCAGGCAGACTGTTCCAGAGCTTTGCAGCCGCCACTCGGAATGATCTTCCTCCAATCCTGGCTCTCTTGAATCTGGGCACTATTACAAGTCGAGCGGTAGCGGATCGAAGGGCTCTGGTAGGGGTGTACCAGCTGAACAACCATTGTAAGGGGATAGGTCCTAGCCCGTGTAGTGCCTTAAAGACCAGACACAGAGACTTGAAGGCAATTCGTGGCTTCAGGGGAAGCCAGTGCAGCTCGGCTAGGGCAGCAGTGGTTGAAGCTCTCCTGGACCATCCAAGTGCCAGTTTCGCTGCTGCTGATTGGACCCGTTGGAGACGGTCCAGCAGTACCAAGGGGGAGTCCAGCAAGAGAGCATTGCAATAGTCGATACGACTAAGGATGGTGCACCTGACTATCTGTGCTCTGGCGGAAAGTGGAAGTAGTGGCACAATTTTACGCAATGATCTCAAAAGAGCAGAGCAGGTGGCAACTGTTCTCGAGACCTGTGTTTCCATGCTCAGCTTATTATTCAGCATGACGCCCAAATTCCGCACACTGGCCACAGGTGACGGGTTGTCCGAATTTTCCGGAAGCCAGAAATCCGCAGGCAGGGGGCGAGGTATGCGGCTGGCTGGGCAGAACAGAACCTCGGTCTTAGAGGAGTTAAATTGGAGGGAGTTGTGGTGTAGCCAGCCGGCAGTGTCTCTCAGACAGTCGTGGAATGCTTCTAAAGTTATAGAGTCTTCACCCTCCCAGGAAACAATAAGCTGGGTGTCGTCTGCGTAATTTACTGTGGTCATGTTATGTGATTTAATGAGAGAAACCAGTGGTAGTAAATATACATTGAAGAGAATCGGACTGATAGAGGAACCCTGGGGTACACCGTGAGGGACTGGGGAAAAGGCAGATTGATAGGGGGGGAGGGATACAGCCTGTTTCCTGTTGCTGAGAAAAGAGTGGAACCAGAGCAGGGCAGAGCCATCAACACCCGCCGCTCTCAGCCTTTCCAGCAGGATCACGTGGTTGACAGTATCGAATGCGGCAGACAGGTCCAGCAGGATCAAGGCCGCTGCCTGGCCCCTGTCTGCCCGCACTCGAAGTTCTTCCATGGCCGTAAGTACAGCTGTTTCCGTGCCGTGGGCTGGACGAAATCCAAATTGGAAAGCGTCCAGAACATGATTCTGCTCGAGGTAAGATGATAGGCAGGTGCTGACCCATCGCTCCACCACTTTCGCCGGAAAAGGCAGAAGCGATATGGGACGAAAATTAGAAAGGCATTCTGGATTCAGGGATGGTTTTTTCAGCAGCGGGGTGATTAATGCTTGCTTCCAGGGGTTAGGAACCACTCCACTGCGAAGAGATTGGTTACAGATCCTTCGCAGAGTGTGGAATAGCTCGTGCCCATAAGCTTTCCAGATTTTTGGGGGGAGTGGGTCAAGAGGAGACCCAGAGGTGATGCTCAGTGCCAGTCGTTCAAAGTCTGCTTCGGGAATCTGGGGGAGAGCCAGAAGACTTTCCCTGGCCAAGCCGACTGGACTGGGGGTGTAATATGCAGGGCTGGTAGCATGAGAGGTAGGCGGGTGTTGGGATAGAGAGGATCCCAGGTTATTGATGATTTTCCTAATTTTATCCAGAAAGAACTCTGCGAGGTTATCACAGAGCGTCTGGGATGGAGGAATAGTTTTTTTCGTACAGTCCGGATGTAGGAGATTCTCTAAAATTTGAAATATGTTTTTTGAACTGTTAGCTGCATTGACAATAGTAGAGCAGTAATATTCCGATTTACTCACTCTAATGGCCGCTTTGTATTCGAAAAGTTTGTTTTTCCACAGGGTTTTGTTGGTGTCACAGTAGCCGTGTCTCCACTTCCTCTCGGCCTGTTTACAGGCTGACTTGAGGGTTTTAAGGGAGTCGGTAAACCAGGGAGCGGATCTTCGTCCTTTAGAAGTGCCTTGTTTCAAAGGAACGATAGAGTCCGTAATAGCTGTTATCCTGCTACTGAAGGTGCTATAGTTGTTTTCCACCGAGCTAGTGGGGGAGACACTGTCATTTACATTAAAGACTGGGGTGGCAGAGCCGGGCTTTCCAAGAGCTTTCCAGTTCCGGTATGTAAATTCAGCTGGACGACAGTCTGGCATTCGACATTGCGGAGAGGCGGGAATCACAAGAACCCGCGGGCCGCGGTAAGTAGGTGCCACAGGCCGGGGCCTCGGTCCAGCAGTGGGTGGCAGGTCACACAGCTCGTGCCGGCGTGGGAGCACTCCCAGTGAGGAGCCCTCGTATAAGGGCCGATGCAGCCACTCCGCACCCGTTCAAAATGGCCGCTCGTTCCGGCTCGGGGAACCAGCGCCGAACTGGCGTAGTCCAACTCCCAGGCTAGGTGTCGCGCTGCCCGGTGCGGGGGTCTGGGGCTACCAGTGCATCTAGGCCTTCTCCGAGCAGTCTCTCCGGTGATCGCCCCCGAAACCACATCCGACGATTCCGGCTAGGCTCAGTTCCGGGGATCGTGGCATTCCCTCCCCACGGGCCCACTCGAAGATCGCACAGCCGGGGGCCAAGTTCGCAGATTGTGCCGCAGCCGGAGCCAGAGGTCGCGGAGGTGATCAAGGGCGCCGGAGGGCCCGGCCGCGCTCAGTAGCAGTCAGAGGAGGGGCTCCGGGACGGGCCACGTGGCGCAGGCCCTCCCGATCCCCGGGCTTGCGTAGTGACTTCCTGCCGATTCCGCCTCCGCTTCCACCATCAAGGCAACTCCGCTCCGCCGATGTAGGCCGTCCCGGCACCCATCGGGGTGTCGAGTCGTGTGCAAGCTGGCGGCCCGCTCCATGCTGCAGGCTCTTCTCGTCGGAACACCTTGGCCTCGAGATCTGTGGCTCCCAGGCCTCTCGACAAGTCCCTCGGCGGCCACTGCCTCGGCTTGTTCTCTAGCGGTACCGCCGCCGCGGCAGGGTAACCGAGGGCTGCGGACCGTTCCACACCACCACGGGGAGCAATGGATGCGTTTTCCGCTCGATCCGGGGGAGATCAGCGGTGTAGATCGGTACAGGGTTTCCAGGGGCTCGGGAGCTCACGGCAAGTGCGTCCTCTCAGCCCGCCATCTTGGCCACGCCCCCAACAATACAGTTTAAAAGCTAACAAGTTATGCTTTTCCTTTTCCTCAGTATACTTTTTAAAAGTCCAGTCATGATTCCAATACAGTACACATGACTGACTGACTGACTGACTCAATAAGTGAGTTCCAGGGCATAATTAGGAATTTACGACGACTTATTACAAAAATTAGATACAATATGGGATAATTTAATTGCAAATGCAGCATATCTCTTTCAAATGCAATTACTGCTGTGCAGCTACTCTCAAGAATAGGACTATACAAAATAATAGGCAAAATTAAAATAGACTAAGAGCCTGATTACAATTTGTAACTGATATCCCGTCTGCTATATTACAAGTCAATTATATTCTATGGAATTTGTAAAACTGCAGACAGGATGTCTGCCATGTTTGTGACAGAGTATCCCATATGCCAAGATCAGAATCAAGCCCTAAATCTCAAATATGCAGCACAATCAGTAAGAAATCAGACAACATACCTAGTAGAAGTCAATATCATTTGGTTCACTCCCTAATTCATGGGGTGTATATAGGAAATGTTCACTTAGAAATTAATGAAAACTGCAGAATCATTGTGGTATGAGCAAATAAAAACATTTTCAACAAATCAGGATAATAAATGTAAAATAATCATAAAGCCTTACAACCATGCATTATCCACCTCATGAATATAGATTCAGCCTTCTCTGACCTAATAACATCCTGAGTTGCCAGAACAAACTAGTTACATAAACAACAATGAAGCTTTGTCATTGAATGGTATTACTGTGTGCATGTGGGAAGGTCTTGAACAAAAGTTACATTACTGAGCTCATACTAGAAATCCTTTTTGAAAACAATGTCAATCAGAAATAAACAAACATGATTTGCTTGACTACGTGCAGGTTGAGGCCTAGCTGAGGCTTAGTTAGCATAATCCAGGAAAATCCCCTTTAACAGGTCATAGTAAAATTGTTTCAAAAGAAGTAGCATCAAGTACACATGTATATTTAACTGTGAATAAATATTATGCACACTATTAATAATGCACAATTCTGAATATTACAAAAAGCTTCATCAGTACCAGGTAAATGTAAATTCAAGCGTTCACAAGTGTTCCAAAAAATATTGCATGTCATCCAGACAGCTATAATGGTAAGCCAGGCCTAAAAATTGAAGTTTAATTTACACAGATATATATTATTATGGCAAATTTAAACAACCATGCACTAATATTTAGTGTGTTTTGTCATTTTTCTGCATACTTTGGGAGTTTTTTAGAGTTTGTGGAAAGCTGTAAAAATCTGGTGAAATGTGGGGAAAGTGTTTTTTACTGCATTTAATGCTATTTTTGCATTTATGTTATGTTATGTTATGGTATAACAATTTATAACGCGCACAGCTACTCATGAGTGTCCCGGCGCGGGGCTACAGGTGAGAGAGAAAAAAGGGGACCACAAGGAGGAAGGACAAAAAAGCCAAATTAGACAAACAGGTGGGTCTTCAGTTTCCATTTAAACAGTGCTGTGTCCTGGATGGAGCGAAGTTCAAGTGGGAGTGCGTTCCAAGCCGAGCTGGCCTTCACAGTAAAAGAGCTACCTCCAAGCCGCTGAAGCGTATAGCGAGGAACTCGGGCCAGGCGAAGGGACTGAGAGCGAAGAGCACGTGCAGGAAGATAAAAAGAGAAGCGTCTCTGTAGGTATACAGGGCCAAGCTTATGGAGGGAGCGGTGGGCCAAAACCAGAGCTTTAAACTTGACTCTGTTCGCCACAGGAAGCCAGTGAAGAGAATGCAAATGATGAGTCAGTCTCCAAAAAAGCTGAATGCACTGCACTGGCTACCAGTTAAAAAGAGAATAGTATTCAAAGCCTTGTGCATTACCTATAAGGCACTCCAAGGGAAAGGCCAATCATTCTTGATGGCGCGCTTAAAATACTACGCCCCGTCCAGGAACCTCCGTTCTACTCAACAAAAATTACTGCAAATTCCGAGGTTCAAACAGGTACGCTGGGGAGGCAGGATGTTCCTGCTCAGAGCTCCCAAATCCTGGAACCTTTTACCATTTGCGATCAAAAACTGCATGGATCTAAAAGCATTTAGGAAAGCAGTAAAAACATGGCTTTTTCAAACTGACCTTTAAAATGCTTTACGTGCTATCTGCTCACTAGTTTGGTTCGTAGCACCAAGACGCCTTTGGGCAATTGTTGCGCTTTATAAATTTAAAATCAAATCAAATCATGTTGAACACTGATCCTATACGAGATGCCTAACAGCAGTCTAGCCGCTGTATTCTGCACAACCTGGAGTTGCTTTAACAAATAGGCCGGGATGCCAATGTAAAGAGCGTTCGCATAATTCAAGCGAGACAAAATCAAGGCGCAGACTACCATCTCTTTCGCTGCTTGTGGGAGCAGTTGGAAGAAACTCCTCAAGGTTTTAAAGAGACCAAAGCAGCAACCAGTCAGTTTGTTAATATGTGTTGAAAAAGAAAGGGACTCATCGAACCACATCTTAGCAGGCTGATCCATGGAGGCTGGCGGCAATGAGTCTGGAGGCCACAGGAGTTGGCGAAAGTTGGATGGAAATTTGCTAAAGGGCAGAATCTCTGATTTTTGTTCGTTGCATTTCAGCTACAGGTACTTGATTCTGTGCTTATTAGTACCAGAGCCCTAGCCTAAAGTTGTTGCTACATTTTCACCAATGGTTGTGGGAAAACAGACAGAAACAATGGTTGCCCATTTATCTGTAAATTTGCAATAATGCCACAGTTACTGGTTGTGGTAATATTACTGAATTGTAGTCTACAGCAAAAAATCGGTCACTCTGTCACTTACTCTATTAGTGTGAGGTTCTCACAAGTGGCTGCATGCTCCACTGTACATAAATAGTAGAATGTATTGCATCAGTGTAAATAAGCATTGGTAAAGGCAATACGTTTTGCCTATACAACAATTATTGGCTTTGTCAATTTCTTTTTTTTAGTTAATATTGTTTTATTATTACTCTACCACAGCGGCAAGATACATATTCAAGTACCCATGAAGCAAGCTTTGGAGAGTGGCCATCACACCTGCGTGGCAAGTGCAAACAGGACCTTCTACCCCAGTTTAACCTCTAAGCACTAGTCTGTGTTTTGCTGTTGCTGTCATTATCCCCCAGGTCTTGAGCTCCAGACACCATTTGCACACCCAGCAAACCCTGTGCGTCCTGGCTCTGCCAGCGTCCCTAGAGCAGGAACAGGTCACCTTTCAAGATTTTATTTTTAATTTATGAAAGACTTTGCAAACACAGCACGAGTGCTGTGCATGCCAAACCTATAATGTAGACCCTTGGCAATATTTTAGTTGAAGTGTGAGTGCGCATGATTCCAATTTCTGTGTTGTCACTGTACTGCCATCATTGTTATTGTAGTGATTAAGAGGCACCAGAAAAACCCCTACCATTCATTTTCCATCATGTGCTATATTTAAAGCACTCAGGGGCATATTTATAAGAATTGATCCTAAGCAGTTTTGAAGTTGCTTAGTGCAATTGTTTACCACTGCCGATCACCAAATCTTAACGCTATGTTTGCGATGTATTTACAAGACGTTGCTACATGGCGTTAGAATTAGCCAGCAGCTGGGGAAATTGTTGCTAACACTAGCGTCAAGGCGATAGGAAAATACACATTAGCGTTAGAAAAGTGACGGCCGGCTAATTAGCGGCAAAAGAATTCATGTTAGTCAGCCCAATGTCCCTTTTCAGCCTCTAGAGGCAAAAAGAGCTGAAAAATACACCTGTAAAAAAAGAAAAAAAAGCACTGGAATGCAGAATTGAGCAGCCAGGACCAAGCTCAGCACGGGTCAACAACACCCCCAAAACACCCAACAGCCAGGATGACCAGCCATAGTCCCAGGGGAAGAGGAAATGCAGAATCAGAGCCTAATTTCTAAAAGTTGTGCATCGCTGGGGATAAACATTGATGCAACATTTTTTATTGCACCATCCTTCTGACACCATGGCGGCCATTGCCTGGAAGTGTGGACAGTTCCCGAGGCCTAGAGGCCTTGCTGGGCCTGCGTCTGAGACCCGGAGTGGGAGACGCCAGTGCTGTGGAGCTACTGCAGCCTAACGGTGGAGGCGGGCTGTGGCGGTATACATTGAGGCATCAGCCACCGCCCTTACCTGGTGGTGAGGTCTGACAGGTTGCATGGAGACATATTGCTGACCTGTGTAAGAAGACTGCCTGATGTCCCTTGGAGCTGTTATTAGTAGAGGCACTCATGCGTACCGATGTGGGTAGGTCTGCATTTCATAACACGCACCACCACTACACCAGGGTGCACGAAGGAGAGTGCTGATGGTGGGCTGTGCATCTTTGCATCACAGACCAGAGGAGGTGGCACTGCCAGGTCACTGTGGAGGGTGACGACCTTGAACTGCGCCGAACTTGTGTGGCGGGAGCACCGCGACTCCACGCCTAAGAAAGTCCTATTGCATCACCTGCATCAGGAGGTACCCCAGCAGACTTGGCGGCAACTGCTGTACCTAGGCTTGTGAAATCCAGCCTGGCTGAAGCGCCTGCTGTCTGAGTCACAGATTCTGAGCACAGCAGATTGAGCCCCAGTGTCGATGTCCAGATGAGGGGAAGGTGGGACGAGGTGCGGAAGTGGCCTGTGGCTCATGTCGGGCCCAGGCCTAGTGTCTGTGGGTGGCGCCCACCATGCCCTGAGCAATCCCTGCACTTGCATGAAGTGCTTGATACCAAATAAATAAAAAAAAGTACATTCAGGGTGTGTAGGCAGTGGAAGGATAGTGGCCAGTGCCCAGAAGCTGGACTTGGTCCAAGCTCTGCGCCAGGCAAGGACAGCAAAGCAAGAGTGGAAGTGAAAGCGGATGTCATGGAGAAAACGTGCTGGCCAATCAGAAGCATGTAAATTAGAGTGATGTTGGATTAAACCAATGGTAAGTTCAGGTAAGTAAGGGGCAGGTTCTAAGTCCATTTCAATTTTATTAACAAAAGAGTTCGCAAGCACAGTGCAGGTGCTGTGCAGGCAAAACCTAAAAAGTGCTTCCAATGATGTCTAAAAAATGTTTTTATAACTCTTTAGAGAAATAAGCTCTTTTGTGTTGCTTGACACCCCTGAGATCCTTATAACAATATCTTTCCAGCTCTTAGGATTGTAATTTAAAAACTGCAAGTTCAAAAGGGTGTCTTTGACAATAACCTACTGACCAATGTACAAAAAGTATGATTCTGTGATTTGTATGGTAGACGTTCTTTGCAGCAGCCATATTAACACACTGCACTACTTTATTATGAGTGAAAACTGCCATTAGACAAAACTCTGATCTCTCTCCAGCAGGTGCATTAATTGCCTGGGTTAAACTTGACATTTAATTGTTGCTGAAAAATGCTAGACACACAAGAAACTCCGCAGCAGATGTTTTTAAATCTATAAGGTATTTCAGAACACAGCGTCGCTAGGCTTGGCTCCAGTGCGGTGTCACCGGTCTCCCGCTTGAAAGTCACCCCTATCATCTATGATATTACGGGGTACCTCCTCCCCAGAGTTAGTGATACCAGGGACATTGAAAACTGAGGGGGAGGGAGCTTTGACAAACATAAAAGCAGGAATCAGAAAATGGGATGCTGTGGCTGCCTTTACAACTGAAGCATTATCTGGGAAAAACAGTAATTTGATTCCTAATTTTTTCAGGTATTTCACTTCAAGTCTCCACCTGCTTTCAGCAGCCTAAGTTTTTAAGCGATTGTTAAGGGGTAGTAAGGAGTTTGTAGGGTTCAGAATGCACATTATATTAAATAAATTCATGTATTTATTTTACTATATAAAAATATTACATTTGACATAAATTAAATATGGTATTAGGATAGTATTAGTATATATTAATAAAAAAATGTATAAATTAAATAAATATTCAAATTAATGTTTTGGAAATTAAAAATACAAAGCTAAAACAATACTTGTAAACATACCTGCGAACTAAAGGCACACCAGATCTAAAAATAAAGATAATGTACTGACTTTGATGTGATGACAGGGTGATGTAAAGGGTGGTGAAGTAACAATTGAAAGAGCCATGGGCAAGGATGTAGAGAGAGGTGAGTTAGCACATATGAGCAAAGGAGCTCAGAAAGAGCCTCTAAATGCACATCTCTCTACCCGATAAATATTTAATCTAAGAATTAGAAAGAAAAGGCATCATTCTGTCAAAGAGAACCATGGTAAGGTATGTCCGAAGTTGACAATGAAGAGGGGGAGGGGACTGGGACTACAATGCAACAACACATTACTCTTGACTGCCTTTCTTCCATCTGTGCTGCTACCAGGGAAGAACATATTCTGTAATTATCTAACCATCCAGGAGACAAATTGCAGTGGTATGCGTGTGACCTAAACACCAAATCATAACTCAGTAGCTTGACTTAATAAACACCTTCTCATGTAGCTTAATAAACAAATGATCACAGCTGATTGGAAAGTAAGCGCTCTTTCCGTGGAAGCACACAGCTTTGACCAAATCAAAAGCTGTACTCAGGTGAGAAAACATCTGGGAGTCACAGTCCTTCCTGTAATACTCCTGAAAGTTTTTTTATCACATCAGGTCTGGTAATGGCCATTCTGCAATACAATATGTATAATATTCCATAATTTCTTTTTGACATTTATCTTGTTCGTTATAAGCCATATTGTAATGTGTCCTACGCTTATTGCTCTAGACTGCAGCATATTTTTACTTTTCCATTTGTTGAACCCCTCTAAAACATATTTATGTTGACAATTTTAACCGCGAGTCTTTAAAATGAGCCTTTAAAATGTCTTAATTGACATGTGTCATGTGCAGGATGAGCCACTTTTTAATTGGACCTTGTTTTATCGATTGCAACTACACAACAATTGTACTTTTTGTATTGACTGAACCACTTGAATATGCATTCCAGATTACACTTTTTTACCAGCAAACCTTGGTTGCTGAAATCTAATCATACCACCATGAAGGTCCTCAGTCCTCTCTCATAAAAAATTATGTAATTGTCTGTCAATTTACCTTGTTCAATGTGTACATCCAGAAGGCTTCTTTTTTTCGTAATACCAGTTCTTGATTGCTTCATCTTTTGTCTGTCATCATGTAGAAAATTCCAAATATTGTGATGTCTTTTAACATTGATTCAGTATGTAGAGTAATGCTTCACCAAACAGGTCATTTGTCAACATTGTTCTGTTATGGAATGTGTTCTTTCCACCTTTCCTCCACACAAATAATACCATAGACGCAATATAATCTCTCACAATGTATTAATTGTCTGATCTTATAGGACCTTACAGGTCCTTGAAATAGTTTGGTGAGAAAGCAGTTCTTTTAGTTCTTTTTTAAAGGAGGAAATAGTTTGAATGAATGGGCTTAAGAGGCCCACCCTTTTTAGATGTATAACTGCAGAATCATTTATTCTAGATATGTGATTAGTTGAAGGTAAGGAGAATCACAGAAGCATAGTTTGTGCAATCACCTCAACATCTTCCGTTTCCTAGCCACTTTGACAGTGGTAGGAACGGGACAGCACAAAATGTATTTTAGGATTACACATAAGAATTCAATTATGTGTGGAGACGACCAGAGATGAAACAATATCCTTGAGGTCACGATCCGGTAAGAAGAGTTTTATCTCAATGGTGAGTCTCAGCTGCCAGTTGACGCTTTTGGCTATACTGGTAATGGATTTGGGAAAATTGAGGTGACTATTTAGAATGAAATCAAGAAATGTTTTCCATGATATGCTTACTAGAATATTCGTGGAGCCACTCAAATCTGGATTCTGGTAGAGGAGAGGTATGAGGGATAAGAATAGACACTGTTTTGCAAGGGTTTTAGTAAGGTCATTGCCAGTCATCCAGCATTTTAGATTGTCAAGAGTCTCATCCAGAAGGCAGATCTCATCAGGGGAGGAGACATTAAAGCAGGGTAGAATGTCATCTGTATTTAGGTGATGTATGTTTAATGACTGGACGCAACAATGTCTCCTGGAATTAATTTCCACTGTGCATGATATTGGGTGTATCAGTACTCCACTTGCTCAGGTTCCATTTACTATATGTCAATACAACCATCAATGCCAGTATTCATGATACTCCAGTACTAGTGCCCCCAGTCACCATTGAGGGTCCTCATAACCATCAGAACAAATGTCAATAATGAAAATCATTTCTAGTGTTCACAGCTGGCATCAATGCTACTGTTTCCTGTAACCATTTGTTCCAGTGTTCCAAGAGCCCATAAACATCAGAGTTACCAATAACCATCAGTTTCCCTGGGGAGCATGTCCCCCATTACCATCAATGGCAATGCCACAGTTACCATTAGTGTCAATTTCCTGACACAGTGTAAGCAGTATAAATATTTTAAGTTTAACTTTCAATTCACTTGTTACTCATTTATCCCTCTAACTGTACTGGGCCCCCTACAGCTTGATGGATTACAGCATTACCCTCACCACAGAGGCGAATGGTCCTCTGATGGATCTTTCTCTGTCGATAGGCGGGGTAGTACAAGGATGTCTAAAACACAATGATGGCCACCCAATGATGACCATTAATTGGTGACTAACTCACAAGGTTGAAATAAAGTTCAATTACACTACCCTCAGGACCATACTGTAAAAATAAAGTATCGCATTGGGGAGCCCCAACCGCCTAAAGAAATCAAGTCTAACTAGAAATATACACACAAGAAGCTCTGCTACTGTGGCACAGAATAGAGGAAGCTGAACTTGATATTCTGAAAAGATTCACTGATTCTCCCTACAACACATTTAGAGCAAAAGAAAAATAAACTCAGTTCAAATAAAGAACATAAGGACACAATAATAGACTCAGGCCATTTAGATAGTTTAGTTATTGTATTAATGTTCCAAAATCGATACAGATAAGCAATTTCTTAAGCATCTCAGTCAAGAATATTAAGACATGTAGTATTAGACTACACATTTAGTCAGAGATTTAAATCTAGAGAAGATTGGTTTAAACAAACATCAGATACAAGGTTACAGACTCCTACCATAATTAAAGGCAGAAGGATAGTTCTGTCTTTTTTTAACAGCAGCTACAGTTCAAAAGCAAACGGGTAAAGGAATCAATTTTAAAGTCCTCTAAGCGTGAATCCATGAGCATTGCTAAAAAGGAAATATGAAGCAAAAATCAATTCATTTGGCAAAAAGGAATTCCAGTTCTACTGCACGAATGCAGCAGCATCAGTATAAAGGCAGTAAATGGTAAGGAAAATTAGAGCATTGCGATGAATGGATAACATCAAAAGTTTGATAAGTTGCGTTCAATAGAAAGGAAAATTGGCATTCCATTGCAATGTGGGCGTCCTCGCATTGTTAAGAAAAGAAAAATAATGGTGTTAATTCGATGTGTGTCCCAAAGAAAAATAATAGAGCTGCCTTTCCACACCTTTGTGGTTTCTTCTTTTACCTTAATGACAGGCTGTCGCTCCACTAGGTAGCCCATTGTATGATTAGTTTACATATGTAGTCACTAAACACATTTAGTTACTCCTGCATCTTTCCCAAGCACTTCATGTTAACGACTTAGCTTTCCGGGCCTCGCAGGTTTGTCAACTGTAAGAAATATACAATGTAACGGTCTATGGCATTGGGTTGGAGTTGACTTTCCCAAGAGCCATCTCTCAGTGAATGTTGAAAGAATGTCCTTTAAACATTAAGAATGAAACATGCACAGAACAAATAATGTAACACTTGCAGAAATGCCAATGAATTATTTTGCATGCTAAGGGGAAATTGCAGCTCAAGGAAGAACATGTTTAAAGCTTTAAATGCATACATTAGGTTTAAATGAATTAAACATAATTAGAATCAAAAATATTGCATTGAACCATTATTTCATAATAAGTGAAGGATACTAAATGTTTTAAGAATGTATTATTACACAAAATTGATTAGCGTTAGCTGTGGCCTACTGCCACAGCATTTCAACATCCATACATATACCTTATTTTTAAAGACCATTTTACTAAAATCTTTTTATATTTTCATAATCATTAGGGTCTCTACAATCACATCTGGAAGTTTCAATTTCCCAAAAATGTTTATTGCATAATTGCACCACAATCTATTTTTAATGCATTTGCAATGAAAGGAAATAGAACTGTTAGGCCTCGTCATTAGAACCGTTAGTTTTCATCAGTACGTGAATAGTAAAACATTTCATGAGTAATCTTGCAATGTTATTCTAAACAATGATCACTCAATTCTACTTGTACCTTATGTCCTGTCTTTTGTAATTGCCTGCTCAAGGCTTATCATATGTTATATTATTTCAAGTTTTAAGAACAGGTTTTTTTATTGCTTTGTGTATTTTAAATATTTGATTGTGTTTCTATTAATTATGTGTGTTTTAAATCATGTATGTCTTTTATGATCATCTGGGAAATCATTGAATAAAGATTATTTGATTGATTGTATAATCGTGTTAATAAAAATCTATTAATATGCATTATAACTATTTAGAAATGTCTTTTCTCTTTTCCTAACTCTTTCGGGCTCACATTTACAGTGCTGTTACTTCATGTGTCTCTATTGCTGTATCACTCCATTCATTGTGTGCAATATGCACATTCAGGTTTGTGTCTAAATCGGTAAAAGTGTCACATAAGTGGTTTTGAAGTGTTTGCATTCCCATCAATGCCAGTGCCCACAGTTACCATCAGTGTCAATGTCCTCAATGACCATTAATTCCAGTGTTCAAAACAATCTTCAGTGCCTCATTTTCAATGTAAGAATCCAGGCTGTTGGCAAGTCCCTCCAGACAAACTAGATTTCCCCATAGCCATTCTCCACTCACCTTTGGAAATGCAAATTTAGTTAGAAGATTACAGTATACTGGAAAGTGTGTTTGGTGCATGGCAGAATTCACGTCAACAGTATAGTCAGAATATTATAAAGAGCATCAAGTTCCAACCAAGATTAGATACAGAAAGATGGGAAATAATCTAAATTAGGATTATTAGGCAAAAACACAAACAATAAAATATTGGGCCAGATTGGTTAACCATAAAACAGTTCTGAAAAATAAGGAGCAGAGATATCAAAGTGTTCAACAAAAAAAGTGAAAGGTCATTTGGAATAAAGACAAAAAACAGAATCACCTCAAATCATTTTTGAGCCTGCATTTTAGTGGTAGTTCTAACTGGCAAGGGGTTCGGATGAGTCAACCTACTGGTGGTTAAGAATACTTGAAGCAGATGTGAAGTGTCAGGTTGAATGTGTCACAGAGGGTGTCAAGTCCTGTTGAACTTGGCTAAAGTGTAGAGATGCCTGGAAAGTCAATTGGGATAATAGAGTCGAGCCCGGCTCTGCAGTCATTAAGCTGAAATTAAAGCAGTTTGCAGAACTTTTTCCTGGTGGTGCAGGTGGATTAAATTCAACTATATTTGAGACAGATCTCAGACCCTAGAATAACTTTAGGCTGGGTGCTGGAGCTTGCATTTGTGTGTTGATCACTAACTGTGCCAGCTAAAGGGCACCAAGTCTGATTTAAGAGTCTGAATCCATAATTTTAGCCTACTGGTATACTTGGTGATGTGGTGTAAAATCCTGATGCAGTGGCTGGAATTGGAGAACATGTATACAAGTAGTTTTAAGTTTTGCAAATCCTCACACTATTTTTCAAACATACTGGCCAATTTATAATCAGTTGCAGTTTTCTGTCTACAAAACTGAGAACAATAGTCCCTCAGGACAAACAGGACCTTCACTATGCTGGGCTGCATCTGAGGGTCTGCATCACCTTATAAAACAGTATCTGCTGTTTCAACCCTTCACTACTACCATTTATTATTTCAGGAGGTACGCCACCTTCCACAATGCTGCTCACCTTAGTGTCTGGATCTCCACAGTTCAGCCACAGAAATGCAGGCAATACACTTCCACTGACTTTAGAGCTAGACTCCTCTACCATGTTAAGCCAAAGGCATCCAAAATGGATTCAACTTTACTTTGTAATTAGACAGTGAGACAAAGTTGAGGATGAGCATTAGATGACATGCCCCTCAGCATTTGGAGAATCTGCTTTTAATGTTTGCACTATTTACACATATATTTTCTCCAATTGATTTTATCTTGAGGTTACTGCTTCCTTTGAGCACAGCCTAAAGCTCTCCTTCTTGCCTTCTAAATGCACCCCGTCATTACTTCATGCTTCCAACCCCTTTGCAGATCAGATGACTTTGCTGGAGCAGTGGTCTTGTGGTAGCCTAGTAGTGACAGACTGTTCGTTTGATTTTAGTGCAAATGAAAAGTACTTAATGTAGCAGTATCTTCCATTCTAATATGCATGCTGTTGCCATAAAAAACCATCTGCGTGAATTCACCCCTTCCCCACTAATGTTCACATCTTATTTGTATTAATGTAATCTTCCACAAAGAAACTGGAGTGAATGCATGGAACTGTTTGATTGGGAACACAAGACCAATAGCAATTAATACCCATTGGATTAACCACTGACGTTGGGTTGCGGAGCACCAGGCTTCTTGCCTTAAAGCATTTCAACGCCTTGTCAGGGGTAGTGAGCAAAACATCAATGCAATTACAATATGAAACTACAAAAGGTCCAGAAATTTCTTTCAGACTGCTGGTATTTCATGAACATCACAACCTTCAAGGTATTTGGAAGAAGGCCAGCACTTAGTATACACAGCAAACAATGCATTTACTGATCCTGTTCTCTGTTCCACTGACATGTCATTAATTTCAATGGGTTGTCCCGGGGGAGGCCTATGACAGTAGCCTTATTTAAGTGGTTCTGTCACCTTCATTGGCAAAGTCCCCTGCCTTCTTAGTCTTACGAAATTTAGCTTTGTTCAAATCAATGGCGGTAACCCTAATTATCATAAACACCGATATTACCATCATTTGTAGTGTCCCTATCACTATGAGTGCTACTGTTCCAAATAATCATCAGTGCTACTGCAAGTTAGTATTAGTATCGTTCCACAGGGGAATAGAGGTCCAGTTCAATCATTTAAGAAATAGATATAATACAAATTCTGCAGTATTATAACAGGACACTGTTCATCAATTTAGCAAACAATTTGGCTCCATCAAAGGTTTGAATAGGAACCATTAAAACCTGGCATCAAAACGCTCCTAAGGTGAAACGTGTCACTAGATACCTGATACTGGAATACCATACAATACTGTTGAAGATAATATTTTGCAATGTTGAACATTTGGGTGTCTGTCCATTTTTTCTGTTTGGGAAAATGCAGATTCATTTTCTGGCAGCTTGTGGCCTCCTTTGTCTTAACAAGCATTGTCAATAACTATAGTTCTGGCTTTAAAGTAATGTTGTATGGTAATGTGAGGCACAGCACGTAATTAGCATGGGAATAGATATATATTTGTGTGGAAGCAAAGAACTGTAAAATAATATTGGTGTAGATTAAAAAGTCAGCTGACAGTTGCCCTGTCAAGTCAGACCTAAAAATCCACTTAGGTTAATGACTGCCCTCTTTTCAACTGTGCTGATGCCAGCAAAAAACAACATGAATTATCTAGTTATCTAAGCATTCCAGTGTCCTGTGTGTACCCCTGAAAGTTCAATCTTAGGAATTTTGATAAATAAACTAAAAAATTGCAGCTGGTGGAGGGAAAACACTTTTATTGGGAAAGCTCAATCAAAACATGTACTCCTTGCTCCCAACAAGTGGACGGACCCAAAGCCCCTCTCTAGTGATGAGCACATAATTGTCTGGCGACAGATGCCCTGTCAGGACAGATCATAGAAATGCACATTTGCTTAGCCTTTTGAATGTGGTGATGTATGGCAATCTGGGCTCTGACTAACTCCCTCCCAGCAAGGCTGACAACAAATTTTCATCAGATACTGGAGTGGTTCGGGAACTTCTAACCCTACAAGTGCATCCCCCTGCAGACAGCACAGAGGGACTCATTAGGATGGCAGGCAGACCTGAGTCCGCCTGCCATCCTGCGGTGTTGGGCCCGGTCCCGCACAGCGAATTAGGATGTGACCGCCACCATGAAAGTCGCATAATGCAATTTCACATTGCAGCGGTTGCTGCTGGCAGCAGCATCCGCCACAATGATAAAATCGCATGTCTGGCTTTTCACTGCACCACATGGCAGGCATCACACAGTGCCTGCCACTTGGTGCAGCGAAATGTAGGGGGGTACCTTAGGTACCCCACAAGTGCACCGCACCTCCCCCAGACACAAGGTGGGCTCGCAACGGGCCCCTGGACCCAATCCCCGCCAGCTTTTCAATGGCGGAGATGCCACCATGGAATGGCCTTTCAGTCCCGACATCCTAATATGGGGGACGGTGCCTGCTAGGCACTGCCACCATATTAGTGCCCCTGGTCCACCCGCCAGGCAATCGTTACGATTGCCACCGGCGGTAAAGTGGCGGACGAATTTTGCATTCTCTGCGATAGGCACTGCCTTCCTAATATGGTGGTGGGTAGATCTCATTACGATGGCGGAATGATCACCACCACCGGCCCGGCGGCGGTGATCGTTCCGCCATTGTAATGAGCCCCAGAATTCGCCCTCCGTCCGAGCCCCATGCCACATGGACTGGCATGAGAATGATGAAATGTTACTCTATTCCATCATACACTAAACTTCTGGGGCGAATAGCAGAACCATCCAGAAACTAATTCCTTATTTTAGTTATTATTTGCTATCAGATGTTCCGCGCAGCACTTATAACAGTCCACATTCCAATACATAATAAAACAGATACAGTTGTAGGCAATCGATAAAAGCTTTAGAACATTGCGTTACAGCTAAAAGGAACAGAGCATTATGTACATCAAAAATCAATACGGGGTGTAACGAGGACCGTCTAAGGCCGTTTAAGTGATGACAGATAAAAAGCAAATGGTTCATATCGTGAACACCATTCCCACGCAGCGATCAGATATGCCCAGAAACAGCCTACTTCCAGCATTACCTTTCAATCATTATAATAGAAAGATAGCAGAGGTTTAAATCCAAAGAAAGTCAAATGATAATGAGAATCCTTGCACTCTCTCATGTTCCCCAAGTATAGCATAACTAGGATGCAGAAGTTACAACCAACTCCAGACTTTTGTTTTTGCAAACCCTCTACATAACTAGCAGCTTATACAGATTTTGTATATACTTTTTTGTAAACAAAAGATTAGCAATGAATGTTCTCCAGAAATATTCAAATTCAAAATGTATTTATTTCCTGAAAAATAGAAACAAGTCTCACTGAGATTATGAATCCGATTTACAAAACAATTTAAGGCTCGTAAATCAATGTTGAAGACCGAAAATGGTTGAGGCCTGAGATCTGTCCACAAAATTATACCTGTGAGGCATAAATGATATGACTGTGTGTATCTCACAACTGTACAAAGTTCCAGAGTTATAGCTGGCAGGCTGTGGTGGGGGGTCGAAGTGTGAGGTTCAACGCATGGTTGGTTCGTCTTGAAAGCTTGTGAACACTCACCAACGTCTGAGTTTCTAGGCATTCATGCACTCCTGCCCACCCTGGACACCGTCAGAGATTTAACAAGCATTTGCAATGCAACAGGTCTCGCATTAGTTAGAGTTGGAGAATTTGGCATTGTTCATATTTAGTTGGTTTTGTTTGCTGGTTTGTGCACTGTGTGTGTTAGGGAATGGCAGGTTTGTATGTATCTGTGGGGTAAGTATGTGTATTATAGCGTTCCCGTGCCATGTTTACATTGCAAGTGAGGCTAACAGGAGACATACACACAGAGACAAACATACAGAGAGACACATGCACCGATACACACATAGAGACAAACACACACAAACACACACAGAGAGACAGACACGCACATAGAAACATACACACAGAGACGCACAGACCGTCACGCACACATAGAGACTGGCACACGTATAGAGACGCGCACACAGAGACACACATAGAAACAAAGATGCACACACAGAGAAGAGACGTACTTAAAGAGACAAATGCACACATGGAGATGCACACACAGAGATAGAGACGCACACACAGAAAAATACACGCAGATAGAGACACATACACCGAGACAGAGAAGTGCACCGAGAGACAGAAACACGCAGATAGAGATGCACACACAGACACAGATACAGAAACGCGCACACAGCAAAAAACACACGCAGACAGAGATATACACACAAGACAGAGACATGCACACTGACACAGAAATGCACACACATAGACAGAGGCGTATACATAAGGAGAGACGCACACACAGAGACAGACACGCACACATAGAGACTGAGACACACACATACACAGACTGAGACACACAGAGATACACAGACACACAGACAGATAGTTTGGTAGCTAAATGGGCTAAGGCATCCGCTACAGGGGCTTGCGCTTAAACTTACGTTTACGGTTGTTTTTAACTATAACCCCACTCCTTACTGGCCTTGCTCCCACAGGTGCGGACTGAAAATTAAAACCAGCTGCTGGAGGGCCACAGTGACTGTCAGCTGTAGATAACTCGCCCATCTCCGGCTCACAGGTGGTGTGTGCCCTGCCCGTGACAGCTCTCTGCCACCACTCCCCAAACACTGCCAAACACAAGTGGAAAGGACTCCCGTAGGAAGAAATGCACATGTGTGTCCATCACTGCTTACCCCTCTGTCTCGGAAGCTTGTTTCCGGTCCAGGGAAGACATGGATTGGCAGTTCGGGCTGGACTGTTCCCATGAGGCACAGGGTCAGACTGATTTGCATATAGCCATGTCTGAACTACGGTGGCAGAGTGGGCTAAAGAACGGTGATGGATTAAACCCAGATCTTTTGACTGGGTGTGAGTGTTTGATTGATTCAGATGCTCCGTCCATCACCACCCCCTTTTGTACCGCTACCCCTCTGTCTTCAGCATCAAAGGTGAAGTCACTTTAGCTGGTTTTATAGCACTTGTGGTGCTTTCAGGCTACTTCAAAAAAGTTGCCTTCATCCCATATTGGCCATCTTTGTTGGAGATGCAATGCACAGAATTGATAGTTCTCATTTGAATAATGAGCAGTTGATGACTCCACCCGAACCGGACTACTAGAAGTAGGGACCGATTTTATTAAACAAAACTGACATAAGAGGCCGATGGTAGTGGTTTCTGCCTTTTCTTGCTTGTCTTTTGGATATGGTGCTGAAGCAAGTGGAGGCACTGTCCTAAAAATGTTACAAATCTCTGGTGCATTGGCTGGTTATGAGCTGTGCTGCGGTAGCACAGTCAAGCCTCTTTCAATCTACCAAGTGTTGGCTCCATAATGGAAAAGTACGCTGAGAAATAGACTATGGTTTGGCTTCAGCTCTAAAAACTAGTGATGTGCATGTAAGGCATAGGCTGCGTTTGCATGCTGTTGTTGAGGTGGATCCTGTGAAGTGTGAAGGTGTATGGAATGTCGGGTCTGGGTTGTGGGTGAAGTCTGGCAGCTGATTACAGTCGGAGGAAGAATGGAGCCGTAACAGGCACATGAAGACATTGGCTATAATGGCCCAACATGAAATAACGAACTTGCCTTCTATCTGAATGGCTCCAGACCTTTGTGTAAAGACCCTGCCCTCCAGCTGCTGGCCGGGGCAGTGCAGGCGGCTCCACCGGGTCTCGGAGACCGCAGATCCGGCATGGGGGGAGGGCCGAGACGGGGAGCCGGGCCAGCCTAGCCTCGGGGAGCGGCAGCAGCATGAAACCGAAAGCAATAAGTTTTAGAAGCCGAGACAGCCGCCAATGCTGTGCGCGCACGCCATAGCAAAGCATATGCTTTGAATTATAACGCCTGTGTGTGGCCGCGATAATTGAAAGTGTATGACAGAAATGCCTGTAATAGACACCAATAGGCCAGGGGCAGAGCTATGCACCCACCTCTGGCCTATTGGTGTCTACTTTACAAAACAGCAAGCAGTGAAAGGGCAATAGCAGGCCGCAAATAAAAAATCACACGCACGAACGTGAGGAATTTCAAGGTCCATTATAAAACCCCTACAAAAGGGCTCTTCGCTTCGCGAGCCCAAAAAATTTACTCCACTCAAGGACCGGAGCATCTCCGCTTCCAGTGTGATAAGGTGGAACAGGGGAATGGGGAAAAAATTAGATATTTTACCCTGTCCTTAAAGATACTCATTCGCTGACTCTGGAAACGAGAATAAATTAAAGCTATCCTGCACCACCTTTAAATCGACGTGACTACACCAGCCAGGGATTTCTCCGATCACCTCTAGAACTGTAGGAAACAACCAAACACTTAAGGAGGTTATACACCCAGACTTTGGAAATTAAAAAAACTGAACTCCTAAAGTGCAACTCAGTCCCCATTCTGCAGTGCAACATCTTCTCTATAGAACTCACTTCTATAAGACCTGATGAGTAGAGACCATAATGACCGGCTAAAGAAAGCTATAAACACATCTGTTTACAATGTGCTTCGAGGGAGCAGAGTTTGATGGTCGATGGAAAGGGACATAGTAATGCCATCTCTGTAGCAAAGCAAAGCAAATGAAAGGCAGAATCAAGATAACTGCTGATTTCAAAACACATCACTGCTCAGCAGTGACACAGGAACCAAAAGAAAACGGATTACATGGATGGCAGGTGAGAGCAAGCACCTGGTTGGCGAGTTCCTGGTTGAGTGAAGGGGAAGGATGTGCGGACTTATGTACAGAACACTGTGACGCCATACTGGTGTGGAAGAAACTGAACTGGGTCCTTGTGAGCCCACTGCTACTGCAGTTTTAAAACTGAAATATAGGAAGGTTTAGTCTGCAGCAGGGAAAAGGAGAAATACAAATGGTTTAGGAAATGTTTAACGAGCTTTACACAGAGCAAATCAACTGGGAAAAAGTCTAGAGACAAACATCTCTACATTCTGGGTGAATTTGGAAGCATTCATTGCCAAGGAGGAGACTTTTGAACTATCAAAGACCTCTAAACAGCCAATGTGCTGAATATATACGAATTCTCTGTGTAATTTTATAAAACCTTTTGCAGCACAATTACTGATGGTCTCTTGAAAATATTTAATCTACTATGCCCTTGTCAATGACTGTGACTACAATCTCTTTGATTTCTCAAATGTGAGTAGCCTCCTGGGGGCTGTGACCCCTATAAGCCTATATGGTTGTTAAACACAGTTGCAAAGTTGTTAACATTGTTCTTGGCATAAAGGCAGTGCTGAATTTGTAAAATAGTAAGTTTTGGTGCCCAAACATTTTCTCAGTAACCCAAAGCAAACACTTCAGAATGTTGGGGTTGCCAAATAACAAGGATGTTAAGCCTTGATTGCACCTTCTTCCTCATTTGTCCACCACCCTACATCTCCTGCCCCTTTATTACACTCTTGCAGGTCATTTTACATCTCTGCTGTCTCCCTTTGTCACTGTTTTTCCATCATGATCCTCCTCTCTTACTCCCTTCTCTGTCTGTTTCTCTCTTCTTCTGGGTCAAAGCCTGATGATTAAAAATAAGTGCTGGGTGCAAAAGGGGGTGCCAGTGGGCCCCACTTGCAACCACCAGCTCAAAGTAAGCACTGCCTAAAGGAAGCACAGTGTGATCTGCAATACTCACAGTCAAAAAGGTTTCATCTGTGGCAGACAGACATGACACAATGCAAAAAAGGTGTTCGATCTTTTAGACGTAGGCAAGACAGGAGGACTGAAGTCATTGCTACTATCCCTCCTTATCGAAAAGGTGTTCAAAAGAGTTGACCAGGTAATTATATTGGACGTGTTATCTGAATCGTGCTTTGGACACAGGTATCTTAATTGAGCCTGCATCGACATTTAGGCACATAACTGGAGATGGCCATTGTGGGAGGTGCCCTGACCATCTCATGCTCATAGAACGCTAAATTGTATGTCTAAGGGATGAGAGCAAATGTAAAAGACTGGGACCATGCAATAGTCCGTCAGGGCTTGACCTTGTTACGATCTCAGTTTAACTCACTTTGGTGAAATGCAGTGTTTACCACAGAAATGGAAAGAAGAGCTTAAGCAGGATGTAGAGAGAAGGTTGTTTAACCCCTTAAGTGCTGCTGACGGCCAATGGTCGTCAGCAGCGCTACCTCCCCAGTGCTGCACACGACCATTGAACGTCCATTCAGCACTAGTTCTAATGGACAGCGCAGCACTGGGGAGAAATGTTTACACGCAGCTAAGGTGTTAATGTTGAGAGATTTGTTGTTGTGTGGACAGGTCAAATAGTTTATGCAGGCGAAAAAAGGCTTTGGCTTACTGAAGGGAGACCAATTCCATCATATGAAAATGAGGCACCGTGTGCACAACACACAAGTGAAGGCATGAGTGACGAATCAGCTGGCTTACTTCCAAAAATATCTTACTGCAGCAGAGTGATAAACCCCATGTATTTCTTCTTGCATATGCTGCATCTTCAAGTAGAGTAGAAAAAGGTTTTCCCTTCTGAGCTGGAATTTAATGTAGACCATGGCCAATGGGAGGACATAGTGGCAAGAGCAAGTGATTCTGTCGCACAAGCAGGTGGAGACTTGCTCTCTTCAGGATTTGTTATCATTAGTACTATCCCCTACATGAAACTTCAGCCAGTTGTCAAATCCAATGATAGGCAATGCTGGTGGTTTTGTAGGGAGGGAGGCAAATCCACTTCTTCATGTGCTGTGGCCATAATCAGCATAATCTATTTCTGGAAGGATGTGCTTAATGGAATTGAGAAGGGCACAGGTTCAAGACTAGCATTGTGTGCAGAGGATATACTGTTGGGGAACCCCTCAAAATCATCATACCTACTATTATATGTTCAATATTATCTCACATTTACTACTGGCAGAAGAACAAGTGATTCTAGCTCGGTGGGGGCCCTCATTCCTTCCTTTGGGTGGTCTGGTTGCAGAAGATGTGGCTTCTATTGAAGTAAGTGGTTAAAATGATCCAGGACAGAGAGAGGGATATTCGTAAAGACTCCATAGCATATGTAGCTGACAAAAGGGTTTAACCTTTTCCATGCTCATGACGGAGCCGCTCCGTCATGAGCCTCGGTTGAGCTGTGCTCATGACGGAGCAATTCCGTCATGGCCCGCTCGGCGCGCCTGCGCGGCGCGAATTCCGCGCCTGCGCTGGACGTTCCATTGAGCGGGCTGGGCCATGACGGAACCGCTCCGTCATGAGCACAGCTCAACCGCGGCTCGTGACGGAGCGACTCTGTCACGAGCATGTGAGCGCCACTCTGCCCCCCTCCCCCCTACCGCTGCGGCGGAATTGCCGCCGCAGCGAAGGGGTTAAAGTGCACCAATGCACTGGTTGCCTGTGTGCATAAAATTCTGGATGAGTCTGAATTGCCCAGATGCCTTGCTTAGCTCACCCAGGTTGACTAATCAGAAGATAGACCATGTACCGCCACAAATGTTTTGAGGGCTCAGAAAAGAGTTATTCAAGTTCAAGAATAACTGCATTGTTCTTGGGTAGAGAGGATAGGATAGGCGGGGGAAGCTGGATGTATGTTTATTTTTAATCTCATGAGCTTGGTGTCCAGGATTTAAATGAATGGCCAAGATGGCACACTTTCAGAGTATACGCCTGTTATCAGTGCGGTACATTTCTAGTTTCCTGATTCGTAGTCATACTACGTGAATCTGTGTTGTATTTGCCCCCCAAAGCAGGGAATCGATCCACTATAAAATATATGTAATTACATACCTTTGAGTCTGTACCTTCATAAACTTCTTCCTTATGCCGTACAAATAGCACTTCCAAAACCAGCCGCGGCCCATGCAAGTAAGAGCGGTGGGGCTTGGTGAGGTGAGATTTCGATGAACGATGATGAGGGAAAATTAAATAAATAATTAATTTCGTCTGTCGAAAACCCCCCTCACCGGGCCCCACCGCTCTTACCTGCACAGGCTGTGGCTGTCCGAAACTATCATCTGTTTGACCACTGCCAAAAGCACTTTGTGTGTAACCTTTCATATACTTCATCTAAAGTATTGGGCAGTCTTTATTTTCCCTTTTTCAGATTTTGTGACCTATGTGACTGTTGGCAATTGGTGATTTTTTTGTACAGTTCTATGTTGGGACTTGCATTTTTCGACCTGATGAAACTTGAGGAAAGGTGATTTGTACGTTGGTATTGCTAGGCAATGGCAGTCGCGGCTCGCATAACTCGCTGGTGGAGGGGGCGGGGCAGGTCGCAAAAGGGTTCGCGCGGTGGGATTAAAAAATTATTTAAAAGGAAAACTTACCGGGTCCTGGCCGCCTCTGCTCCTGGCCAGTCCCATGCCCTCGTTTTACTGCAGCTTTTCTGCTCTCCAGGAACAGGAAGCAGGCATCCTCCCTCCCCTCCCCTAAGCCAATCACAGTGCTGCAATGGCAGCATTGCGATTGGTGCGGACAGCGCCTAGCCGGGAGCCTACATAGAGAAAATCCAGAGTGCGCATGACTGGTTTGGTCAGCGCCCAGAGGGCCGACCAAGCAGTCACAGCCCATAACATTGGGCAAGCCACTCCTCCCCGACACCCCCAACCAGGCATACCATTCTGCTTTCTCGCAGCGCAACAAGCAGAAACACAAAATGGTATTTAAAATACCATTTTATGTTTCTGCTTCTCGTACTGCGAGAAAGCAGTGGGGCGACGCTCCTCCGCTGTAATGAAGGAGCCGCCCCTGGGCAATGCAAACCTGGTTAGCATGCTTATGAACATTACCTTTTTTGCAAAACAAGTTTGTAAATTATTTGTGATTCGCCAAAGCGTGGTCCACCTATTCCATATTTTTAGGTATTGTAGTTTGCCCATTCTAACTCCACTGAAAATGCGTTTTTCGCCATGCTTATCGAAAATACTAAGTATTATATTAATTATATACATTTAAAGTAACAATTGTATGAGAACTACAAGCCACCAATCATCTTATCTGGCCACATAGTAGAGAATTGTGTAACTTACCATCATTTTTATAAATAAAAACATCTATACATTTGTAACACAGGCCTTCATAAACTACTATGAATTATCTAAGTGATTATTTTCAGACGTAGGTTAAAGAGGGATCTAATTGGAAGTGAGTTTTCAGCATCAGAGCCTTGAATGAGCAACACACTTCCATCTTGAACACTTGAAATAAAAAGTCCCGTGACATTGGTTGAAGGACCCACGTCAAATGTCACAGTGAAGGAGAAATGCAGGCTGGTCATCTGGGCAACTGCCAGACTAAACAAAAGTGATTCGTGTAATCTGCACTGTTAATCACTTTAATCACTTTGCTCATGCTTGGATTTTGAACAAGAAAAACAAGAAACGAATTTTGAAGAATAGATTTATACGGTGGTGTCTGGCAGCTAATTTCCTCACACTCCCAGTAATAGCTTTAGGTCGATAACGTGTGTTTTAAAATGTTTTCTTTTTTGATAACATCAGTTTAAAATGCAAAGAATGTGCTTAAGTTATATGCTGACTGAAACACTTGATACAACGAAAAGAATATGCGAGTGTTATCAATAGACTTTTCACGCAGTCTCCCATTTTCAGTCCAAGATTTAAAAAGTGTTCACGTAAGTATTGTTTTCTCATTAGCAGTCTAAAACGTTTTTCTTTTACCCTCCCACTAAAACTTGAAGTTCATCTTTCCGTATATGTTCCTCTTCCTAACCTTTCACACTGAAGATTGGTAGTGCATTGTGTGCAAACCTCAGTGCCTGATGAGGCATACTATGAAAGTCACTCGGTCAACATATATGCTGCATTCAAGAAACACACACTCGCCATCATGTGTGTCAGGAATGGAATGGTAAGTAATATGTAACACCCACCTATTCAAGGTGGGCACCACAGAATCTGTTTTCTCCAGATCTTGCCAGCACAGGCTACTCATAAAGAGGTTCACTTCCTTTAACAGTATACACCATGGGGCAGATTTACAAGCCCCTTGAGCCTCTGTTGCGCCGCGGTTGGGTCACTTTTGTGATGCAACAGCGGCGCAAAAGATGCGTCATGGTGCGGGCTATTTACAACGTGACGCATCTGGGAGTATTTACAACGTGACGCATCTGGGAGATGCGTCACGTTTTACAGCCCTGCGCCTTAAGGAGGCGTTCCGGTGTAGAGGGGGCGTTCTGGCGCTGGAACCCCTCCTAAAAGTGGCTGAGTGAAATCTGCAAGATTTCACTCATCACTTTTAGGCCAATGCTACGTGAAAACCCTGCGCCTGCTTGAAGCAGGCGTAAAGCTTGATGCAACATTAGTAGAATGAGCCCCCCAGAGCATTGCTGGAGCTGCGTCGCACATGCGACGCAACTCCAGCAATGCGACACCTTTACGGCACAGATGCGTGACGCATCTGTGCTGTTTTTGCCCCATGGTGCGCCGTATTGTAAATGCGGTGCATCATGGGTAGCGGAAGCATGGCGCACAATTACTGGCGCATCCCTGCTAATTTGCAGTGAGGTGCCAGTAATTGTAAATATGCCCCCATGTACATTGTTGAGGAATGTGGCCCTGTTTCGCTAGCCTACTTATACTGCATATTTACAGCTAGTCGTCCAGTGACGAGTCATTTCTCTCAATCTTCTACTTTTGAATCAGTGCCCATTTTGCAGACTGAGAACGAAGGGCAAAAACAATCATAGTTAGGAGACTCTATGATCAGATATTTGTACTTTATGTACACACTTGTTCTCTGGTCTACTCATAGGGGCATTTGTTGGCAAAGCATTAGTCTAGTAATGGGGGCTCTGCAATCCACTCACCCCAAAGTATACCAACCTCTGCCGCTGACTGCCAGTTAGTCTTCTCTGATTTGTGGAACATATGACTTCGAGTCCTTGTCCAATCTTTTCTATCATACCCAATATGACCTATGCTTCACATCACAAAGAATCTGATATGGGCTGTGTAGATGAGGCTCACCAGCTTTGTGAGCACTTTTCTCCTGTTAGTGCACAAGTGCTAAACCTTCAGTTTGAAATCACCTGATCCTTTTTTACACAAGGATAAGATTATTTCCTCTTGTTAGCTGTGTGTGCTCCTTAGATCAATGTTGTATATGATTACAATAATTCGAAAAATGGCGAGCAAAAAGCCTACAAAAACTGTATTTGTTACGACTGTTAAATCACCTCTAGATGGTATGTTCCTTATCTTCAGCACTATTGGGAGTTTTTCTCATAAGGATGAAAAGGTCAGCATCCTAATACTTTACACCAGTGGTTCCCAAACGTTTGACCCCTGAGGACCCCCATTGAGTCACCACTGGAAGCCGGGGACCCCCAAGCAATCTGTATGAGTTAAATTTCAAATATTAAAACGGTAACTAAAAAAAACACACATGTGCACACAATGCAAATACTCAAAGTACTAAGGATTTTCGGGCCAGATGTACGACCATTTTATTTAGCGCTTCGCAATTGGTGAGTCGCTAAATGAAATGTACAACAGTGTGTTTAACACGGTTTGCAATTTCCCAATGGGGTCGCAAATTGCGAGGCTCATGTATATTAATGAGCCTCTCGCAGTTTGCAAGCCCATTGGGAATGGCAGGCCCTCCCAGGTATGGTTGCCTGCTGGGCTCAGCAGACGACCATGTCTGGGACTACTTTTAAACAAAGCAGTTTTTTAAAAATAAAATGCAGCCTGTTTTCCATGCATTTACAAAAAGAAAATGAAACATTTTCGTTTAATTTTTTAAGGGCGGGCAGTGGTCCCTGGGACCACTGCCTGCCCTTAAAAATTATTTTGCATGCATTTGCAAAGAGGAAGGGGTCCCCGGGGGACCCCTTCCTATTTGTGAATGCATTACTATCTACTTGAAGTAAGTGATAATTGCGGGTGTTTTGCGACTGTAATTGCTGTCGCAAAACATTTGTACATGGTTTTGAGACTCGCTATTCGGAAGGGAATGCCCCTTCCAAATAGCAAGTTGCAAAACCTATTTAGCAAGTTGCAAAAAAATTGTGACTCGCAAAATAGGCTATGTACATGGCCCGATGGGTTTTTGTATGCGCCAACGGGTCCGCGAACCCGTTTGCGCATATAAAAACGGGTCGCACATCTGGCCCTTAGTATTTTATATTGATGGAATACCCTCTCTGTCACATGTATTTCCTTTGTTTTATAGCATCTCTCATACCATTGTAGGATGTCAGAGCACTTTACATCACATACATATTGAGATAATGAATCATACATGTAAATCAATGTTTAAAAAATGGTACATAAGGTAAGGGGACTACAAGGTGTAGTATTAACATGTCATTCATACTGATAGACATTTTTAAAGAGTGCTTGGCCTGGAAAAGCACAAACTCAGGATTCAGAACATAACACAGTGGCTAGCACTGACTTTTACATTAAAATGTATTTCTTCCCAAATAAATCTTTTTATAGGTCTCTCTGCTAGATTACGATTGTCACTTATGAAGTGCACAGTAACAAAAGAATCTCTGTGACAAAATCAGTAACCACTGACCTATGCACATCAAGTCTGTTTGTTACACGTTCTTTGCAGTAGGCACATTAACCCTCTGTGCTACATTAGTTAAGTCAAAGCTGCCACTGAACAAAACCCTCCTCTCTCTCCAGCAGGTACATTAATCACTGGCATTATCTTGACACTTTTATTGTTGCTCGAACTCTTCTAATTATACAAGAAACTTTGCTGTGCTTTTAAAACTGCTGCCCACGGACCCCCTGGGAATGTGTCACGGACCCCTGGGGGTCCGCGGACCCCAGTTTGGGAAACACTGCTTTACACCATAACTAAACAGTGACATACAGCTAAACCAAGCTAACATGGCAGCCATTTTGTCCAAATATGATGAGCAGCTGGTGTGATAAAATATCAGGAACAAATATATTGCAATGCATTAATATCGCAAGAAAAATATCAGAAAAATGTGCTGCCTATGGAATCTCTGATCTAACTATAACTACACAGGGGTGGCCGCCATTGTGTGATATCATTAGCTTTCTTTTATTTTAAATAATAAAGTTTCAACTAATAATATCATTAAAAATAAATTACATTTTTCTAGAAATAATTGTCAAATAAAAATATACATATACATAAAAAATTATAACACTATCCAAACCATGAACAAATTACTGTACAATTATTAAGATTATTACAAATTTAAATTACCACACATACATATAACAAAACATGTAAAAATATATTGAACAAATAATTAAAACAAACCAATAAAAAGAAAATAGAAATAGAAAATTACAAATTATTTAATTAAAAAATATATCAAATGTATTTATAAAAAATTAAACTAAACAACAGTAAGGAAACTGTTGATCTTTGATGGAGTATGATTTACTATTCTCACTCTAACGTAACAATAGTAGCGAAAGTGCTGGATTTTGGAGTGGTCCAAATTACTATTCCCCCTCCAACGTACAAAAAAAGTAGGAAAAGTGTTAAATGTTTTTTTTTTTAAGACCTTTATTGCACCAGCCTGCAAGAACACAGCATCTGGCCTACAACCCCACTGAGCCGGCCGCGAAGAGCACAAGTACGTGTTATTCCAGCCGACAACCAAAGGTCCGGCGGCGTAGCAGTAGAAAATCGGTATACTCAGAACTTGCAGTACTAAATCAGAATATGCTATCAGCCTTCCATTTTACATACGTCATAGACAAACGCATCAACAACTAACTCCCCCCCCCCCATAAACCCCTGGGATCCTAGTAGGATAGTAACCAAGAACAAAGAAGGCATAGTAAAGAGGAAAGTAAGAAACACATTGCCTCTAGTTCCAAGTACAGCTAGGGCGCTGTCCTCAATCCGTACATATCTGAAGTGTTTATCAAAATGAAAGTTGATTTACACAAGTGCAGGAAGATGTAATTGAGAAAGAACAGAAGGTGAAAACCTGTGTGTCGCGAAGTACAGGTGACTTGCACCACGGCCTATACTGGTAGGTACTTGAGCAGGACAGCGCCCCTAACATGACAGTGGGCAGCGCACGAGACAGCATTAACAAGAGCTTAACAGTGGAGCACGGCAGAGAGAAATAACACAGATTAACCGTCATCAGTGAGTTTGGACAACATATAGGCAGTATACGGCGCCCAAATATCTCTCGGGCGCGAGGCAGCGGGGAGTTCTTCATAATAGCATGTCAGCAGGAAAAGTGTTAAATGTTAGAGGAATCACATTTACTATTCTTACACCAACCTGAGAAAAAGCAGGGAAACTGTTTGAAGGGACTAGATTTACCGTTCACACTCCAATGTGAGCAACTGTAGGGAAAGTGTTAGGCTTTGTAGAAATCACATTCATTATTTCTACTCAAAACATAAGCAAAAGCAGGGAAAGTGTTTAACTTTGAAGAGGATGATTTACTATTCCCATTCCAACACAAACAGTAAGAAAAATGCTGGACTTTGAAGGGGTTGGATCTAGTATTCCCACTCCAATCTGAGCAACAGAGTGGAAAGTGTTTGACTTTGGAGGGAGTCAAATTTACTATCCCCACTCCAAGTAAGTAAAAGCAGTTAAAATCTGTTACTATTCCAACTCCCATTTAAATACAGAACAAATAAAAGTGTGTAAGCTAATTAAAAAAAATCATATACAATGCATTAATTTCCAAACAAATGTTTATATTACACATACATTAAAAAATATAGAAAAAATATAAGTAGCTCAAATAAATTCAACCCCTCCCTACTGCCCAAATATACTCACCAAAATGATACAAGGCAAATATTATTAATATTCAATTTAATATTAAATAAATCAATTACAATGAAAACAATCAATAAATATAACATTAAAAATGTATAGTTGAATATGCAGCTCAACCAACTAACAATTAAATAAAAAACAACAAATACATAAAATAGCAATAAATGAATAAAGTCATTTGTGTCATCAGTCACCAATTAAGACTTTAAATTATATAAAGAAATAATTATAAATGATAAAGTGAAAAATATTTAATATTTTGTTTAACTTCATACATAATCACCTACAATCCCATTCACAGTAATACTAATGTCTTATAACGATACAATATTTACCATTATCAAATTTAAAAAAATATATTTTATAGAACTATAGTGAATAAAATATACTATATGCTGTTATACTGTAAACGCCTAAAACAACAATATTCTTACTTTCTATATTCGGCCCCTCAATTTTTCAGTTGAATATATTTTTGACACAATATTTGTGTCGATGAGTATGACTGTTTTACTTAACTCCTTAGTATTATTAAAGAGTAACACTCAGGACAAGGATTAGAATTTCATTTAATTAGAAAAGCACATTCCCAGAAATTATAGGATAGCGTTAGACCCAATTCTCTCGTTGTATTGTATTGTAATTTCGTTTATACATTCTTACTATCATGAAAAGGCATTGAGGTGCTTTGTGGCAAATAACTCCCTACCCTGGAATGCAAGGTTAGTGGATTATACAGTGGTTGTTGTTGATTATTTGCATTATTCTAGTGTACTGAGGGAAACCATTCAATGCATGTACTTCCGTTTATTTGTGGTATATTAAATTAATATGAGTTAGACTTCATTATTCAAATAAACATTTCACATTTCGTTGCTCCCCAGAGCTTGCATCATTATTGGTAACAACTTGTCATACATATTTTATGCATGTCAATACTTAGGGGTGTAGTAAATCTGTTTTTTCAGCATGGTCACACTGTATTTTATGCCTTATGCTGGGCCACATATTTTTGCTGGTGTTGGAACTCTGTGCACTTAACCCCCGCTAACGAGTAGTACAGTGCCTGTGATCCCCTGTTAAACATAGTTGAAGTGGAATACTCCTAATTGGTATATTTAAAATATCTCAAAGTCCCCAGTGTATGGTCGAAGGTGTGCCAAGGGCATGGAGGTAAAATCCCACTGGTGGACTGCAGCACTTATTGTGCCATTAGGCTTAACTTGTGTGGCCTGACCGTAGCTATATAAAAACTGTCAAATCAACCTGTCAATAAACATTTTTGACAAGGCATAACCTTACTTTCAAATATTAATAAGGCACCCCTATGTAGGCCTTGTAGTCCAAAAGGCAGGGTTCAAAATATTTAAAAGCAGGACCTGTAAAAATTAAGAGTAAACATGCCCCTACAGTAACTAGTATCAAAAATTTTTTTTTCACTGTGGTAGGCCTAGCTGTTCTATCTAGAAAACGAGAGTACAAATTAAAAATCTCAATACTATACCTCAGGAATGGGGCTGGCTGGAAAAATAATTAAATTACAATTTTTATTAGTTATTCAATGGTAAAGTCAGAATTGTAATAAATATTACGGAACAGTACCTTTCAGAAAGTTACCTTTTCCCTGCTTGAAATTCCTGAAGGCTAAATTTGTGTTTACTCTCCCAATTCAGCCAGTCAGTAATTTTTGTTTGAATACATGTGGAAAAAGGTGTGAAATGCCTCTCCGAAGCAATCAATAGGCTGACATGAATACGTTGAGATGACATCTCTGAACCTGACTGAATATGTAGGGTGGGGCTGTGAGCATAATTTTCGATATTACATTTAAAGTGTCAAATTCTACATGAATGTTCAAATCCCACTTGACAGGTATGAAGCGTTTATATATATATAACACTTTGGGGCATGCTTGTAAAGAAGGGGAACATGATGCCATAACAATTCTTGGGTATCCACTGTCTGATTGCTGAAAACCCTGCTTTGTCCCATCAGGCTTCTGTCTCTGTGTTTTACATATAACACTAGGGGCGCGCTTGAAAGAATGGGAATTGGGATGCCAAATCTATTCTTGCATATTCCATGTCTGGTTGCTCAAAACCCCTACATTTGTTCCACCAGACATCTGTGTCTGGGTTTATTGTGGATACAGTGGCTGCCCCACACTGGATTTTAGTGTTACATGTTGGAAGACAATCAAATTATCATAGTACACTCCAACACACACACACACAAACACAAACAGCCCACACAGCACAATTGTAGTGTGGCCAAAGACTTTTGCCATCTTGAAAATGTCCAAATAGGAAAGGGTTGGCCCTGGGAATATTTACCCCATTGGTTAGGGTGTGCCCAAGAGTGTTTCCCACCCACTAGCTTGTACCACGCATAAATGTGGCAACTACAAGCACCCACCTCAGGACAGTTCTTGGGATGTGAGGCAGTGTGCTCCCAACCGCTTTTAGTTTGAAAAGTCTCCCTTTATCTAATGAGCTGATGACCTCTGACTGATACTGATGCACCTGCATTTAGTGAGTGGTACAGAGGCCTGAGAGGACTTTGGATGTCATTTCCTGCCCCCCCAAAAGAATGTGTTGCTCTCTACTGAAGAAGGAACGCAAAATAATTTCTTTTTTAATATAGAGTGGTGAGGAAAGAAAGAATACAAACAAACAAAAGAATAGGGAAAAGGTTATTCCCTCAAGAAGGAATCATAAAGTGCAAAAAACAAACAATAGTGTTAAAACTATCTGAGGGGAACCGGAGGTTACCTTTATGCTTGGTCGCCCTAGGTAGGGTTAAAAATCAATTTGTAGGATACACCAGTGAGATCAGTACCCCTGTATCCTGTTCGCAGGAACCAACATGTTTTGACCTTTATCAGATGACACCACGGGTCAAGGCGGCCTTCATCAGGGTGTTGATCCCTTAAAAAAGTCATGGTCTTAACCCATACTCAGGTCTCGAATTTCTAATCACTGGGTATTCTCCATTTCGCCTACTACGCATTTGCGTAGAGGAACCCAATTACGGAGTTTCACAGCTATTTGCTAAACCTGGGACCGCCTTGGGACTGTGATCTATTCATCACACTTGTTCCAAGATCAGTAGGAGTCCTCTTCCCAATCAGAGTCCACCGACAATGGACTCTGACTGGGAAGAGGACTCCCGCTGAAAAAATTTCTTTTGCGCTACGCCCAGTGTGTTGGTCTGCCCCTGGGCTCCAGATGCGGCCCAATGATGAAGCATGACACTGAAAAGTGTGTGAGGGCATTATTAAGAAATTAGATTTCTTTCCCCCGTCCCCCTTTTTTTGTCCAGTTTCTAAGTGTAGAACTAGAGTAGTCTGCAGTGGGAATATGTAATAGTATCTTATTAGTAAAAACTTACACTGAAATCCAAGAGTTCTTTTTAATTTTTTGTCCTTTTCTTTAGAGTGGGTTAATTGCTTTGGAGGGGGGTTTAGAGAAGCCTTATTTCCTTGTCTCTCCTTATTGTGATTTTCCACTTGTAAATATGCCCCTGAATTTCTTACAGTTGTATTTATTGTACTGCACAGCCTTAAATGTTCCTTAACCATTGTCCAACTCCTTCCTGACTTGTTCCTCAACTTCCAAACTCACTCTGTTGCACCCTGTCTGAAACCATTTCACTGTTAGAAGTTATGTTATGAACAGCTTTTCTATGCCTTACAGGCAGAATCCAAACTTGACCCACGAAGAACCCAAAATTACCAATATGCAGATGCAATTTGACAATGTCAAAAACCTTTGTGTGGCCAGCAGCCAAACGTTTTACAGGGCCTCTCTTTCATTTCTGATCCTAGGACCAGCTCTTAATTAAGAAAATATGTAGGTTGGGTAAAGGAAAAGCAGGGTAATTTGCACATCATCACAAAGTAACAGGTCAGACCTGTGTTTTAATTACTTAATGCAAGAGGAGCACATGGATTAAAAAAAAGTGCAGGACCCAAAGCAATGAATCCCAGCTACCCTCCCTTACAATGTTCCTGTATGAAAGGCTTTGTGGTCCACTTCTCAAAAAGTTCACTCATGCCCATTCAGGATGGTTGAGACCACTGAACCCTGGGATCCAATGCTTGCTGGAAAATATCCTACAGTATTTGCAGTATTTGAAAGGAGAAGCCCTAGTTAGATGACTTTGCATGCTCCACATCCTGCAAAGTATCCTAAAGTGGCACTGACTTTATTAATCACTAAAAAAGCATCCATTAGAAAAAGAATCCTTCTCTGCCTCCCAGAACAAAAGGTGATACATTTAGTTTTTCTGTATTCGGCCTGTGCTTGGTATAAATTATATAAAGGGCGGTCTTATTGAACAAAGCGCTTACCAATAATGGTAGGCACAACAAGAAAATCATTCCGGTCACTCTGTGGCCAAACTGCTGCCATTAAGAAGGGCCCAATCATTGAAACACCTGAAACAATCATGGTGCCGTAGGTTGCATAACTTTTTTGAGTATTTCTTCGATAAGTATGCTGCTCTGTGTAGGTTACCCAGTCACAGAAGTAGGTCAGGACAAAGGACAAGGACGAGCATGCAGCTTACACTCCAATACCTCCCACCCAGGGCAGGGTCATTCTGTTCAATTCTACTCATGTACTTAGAGAGAATGATGATATCCCAGATATCAGAGAGATTGTGGGAGCCAATAAGCCTGCAGTTGCTTTATGGAGGTTAGTGAGTTGGGTTGGTTACAGAGCTTTACATAGAGACTGTTACACGAGACCAGGACTAAAAACAAGTTAGGATATGCAAAGTATTTCCTGATGCATTTCCCTATGCACCTTGTGATCCAGGTGCTTTCCCTTTCTCTCTGGACTACATTCAAACTTCTCATCAAAGTGAGATGGGTCATTTTGCCTAACCCGGCAAACGTCACTTAAGGGCACAAAAGCCAAAATAAACACATTATGTTTTTTTGCTTTTCCAAGCTGTAGGCCATCACAAACTTTTTGAGAGGTCCTCTCAGCCTCAACTTATCGAGGCATGCTTCATCAATTGACGACCTTTCACACCAGGGTAGGAACAGTGCCACCCCGGCGGGCTCAACCGAGTGAAGCTAATCTATCCCTTAGAGTTCTTATAAATCTATGTTCTGGACAATTTAATTGGGTCCTTTTTTTGGTGAGGCAAGAAAAAGTATAAAATATACCTAGAGGTATACTCAAAATATTCTTTATTCCACGAGTACCTCTGATATATTTAAAAACACATAAAATGCCAGTCATATAGCGAAATGCAATGAATGATTACCAGGGGCCTTTGCATTTTGGCCGGTGCTTAATTTGTAAAATAATGAGTGTCAGTGCTCAAAGCTCGGCTCCCGCTGTGATTTTCAAAAACAGTTGTTGAATATCAAGGCTGCGTGGTGTTGAATTCACCTCAGGTCTCTCTAATCCACTACTAGACAGTGCTGCCCCTTTATCTCACTCTTGTAGTTTCTTACTCTTTCCCTTTGTGCCAACTTGTTAATAATTCTCTTCTTTCTTTCTAGTTTCTGGTTTTTTACCTCCCTTGTTCACGTTCAATATCTTATGAGGAAAAATAAGTGCTAGTCTCCAAAAATGAGTGGCGGTGGGCCCCATCAGAGACTACATCAGAGACCACTGGCCCAAATTAAGCACTGCTATTGGAATTCATTCTGATTGCATTGCTGCCACGTCTAAGTCAAATGCAGGCTACTTCACTGTTTAAAGGTTTGCACCATTGGCACATTCACCTGGTGCCATCTGTCGTCATCACAGACCGTCTTTAGAGTCCTCGGTAAAGTAACTAGTAGTCCCTTAATTGAAGAAACGTGCATATTAGCAAGATAATTTGCTTCTCCATTGGAACACATACTAACTACATAAAGATGATGCTGCGGAATTTGTTATATTCACTGCATTATTGGATTAGAGAATCATGGGTTCAGATTATATACATTGCACAAGTGCAGTTGAGCATCAAAATGAAAGCATTATCTAGACTGTGTTGTTTCCAGTGCTATTTTGCACTTGTATTTGCACCATCGGGTAAGTAGAAAGGCTACATTTAGCTTCACCTGGACTACAAAACAAATCCATTGTGCACCAGGTGGTCAGCCCGAATGTTGGCACAAACATTCGCCAGCACTAGTGCAATAAATTGAATCCAGGAATTCTGATGTAACATTGCACCATCACTAGTACAATCTATGCAATCTAGAAATGGTGCTGCAACACCTCTCCAGCATCAATGAAATTCATGCAATCTAGAAATGCTGGAGCCACATTTCACCTGCAGTAGTGGAATCTGTGCAATCCAGAAATGCTGGTGCATAATGTTTTCCAACACCATGGCAATCTATGCAACCCAGAAATATAGGTTCATAACTGCACCTGACCAATGTCATCCATCAAGTCAAGATATTGTTTATTGATATGTTATAGCTCCTTAGTCTAGGATATTCACTGTCCTTCATGTTTTGTGTAGTGTAGCATTCCAATATTTCGAAGAGTCAGCTCATATTCTGAAGTACGCCATGGATTTCTTGGCTTACGGTGAATGTGATCATCTGCATTACCGCAAAAATTTGAATTTGCTCATAGATCTTTCTTTTGAGCAACACATGAGCAATTTACACAACATTTTGAAATGCATCATATTCCTGATTCACCAGCCTGCAGTTTGAATGATATGTCATTAAACTATACAAATTCCATGCATATGTTTTTCTTATTCCTGCCGGCATTGTACTTGTAGGAAGCATACTGACTTAGCATTTTCATTTATTTACTTCATAATATAGTGATTTGCAGATTCTTCAGAGTTCAATTTTTAACCATGTGGCAAAAAATGAATATGTTAATGAAGTCCATAAACACCTCCTTATTTTGGACGAATATTTGCGTTACTTCTTTACAGCAACATTTGACAGTGAAAATAATTGAGGTTTAACAGCCAACGAAAACGGAAAAATCATAAGCAAATTTGTAGTAGGAGCACCTCAACATGAGACTCTGCATGTAAAATAGTATTAGTATCTAAACATTGGGTGAACGTTGCACCATTTTTTCTACAACACTTTGAAACACCAAGGTTGCAATAAAAAGTGCTAAATCGAACCAAGTTACTGTTTTGAGGCGTGAGGGTTGGTTGAGACCATGTGACGGAAATCCAGATATGATCGGGAGGGTGGTGTTCTTGATGAAATGTCTTTTTAATACAGTTATGTATATATATGCTTTTTTATTGTACTTTTATGACTGTGTTGCATACAGTCGAATAAAGGAATTTTGAATTGAATTGAATTGGGTGGTGCAGTGTTTATATGGGACAGTACACTGTTCAGTTGTGCCTTTGTTTTACATATTTCCATAAACATCTTTTTTTAAATTTGTTGGAAAGGGTGTTATCAACGGTATGCAATATGTTTGTTTTACCTGGTGTAGTTTTAGAAAATTGCTGATTTTTGCCCTTCTGACATTTACACTGCTTCTTGGTTTGTGTTGTTATATCTTGTAATGGCTGATGAGGATGAAAGAATCTTCATGGGTTCGAGAACAGCTCTGGGTTCTTGTGAGAATTGTTATGATTTGGAGTTTGTTACGATTGTGATGATTTGGAGTTCTGCTTCAGCAGACTGCCGGTCGTGCCTGGTCTTTTCTTGTTGGAGTAATGAATCTTTTGCTTTTTCTCACCTATGCGTCCCTCAACTACTTCAAATTGCCTGTGACTATCCATGTGCATATCTTTTCTATGAATAATGAGGTGATTTTCATAGTATTAAGCCCAATTACCTGTCAGAAGGAGCAGCATCACTTGTGGGAATACACTCTTTCCAATCACAACTGTTGTAGTGTTCCCACACCCACTATTCTTTGGTTAGGGAACATCACTCCCAGATGTGATTCTGCACTCAGTATGAATACTGGTAAACTCAACTGTGACTGCGGGCATCAGCATAGCCCGGCACCCACCCAATATCTACTTTGGGGAAGCATTGAGCACACTTCCCATGTCTGGCAACACCCGCCCCGGCCCTGGACTCCCTCCCAGCCCTGAGCCCTGATGAAGCTGAAAAGCAGCTAAATCCTTAACTTGACACATAAACCGATTATGAGACATTTTTATTAATCTATGAATAAACGTGCACCAAATACATGTTAAAGAAAACATGAGAAATAAATGTGAGTGAACGTTGTTACTGCATTGTAAAAGCATGCAGATGATTGAAGACTACATGAAATCATATTCATTTGAATAATGTAGGTTTATATTTCTTAATCAGCCTTAGCATATTATTTCAACATGTATCAGAATGTTAAAGTGATGTACTCATGTGTTATGAAATTCCAAATCATCCTCATTGAAATAGTAATGTGTGTAAGGAATTAATTAAATCTAACATATTCTAAATAGATTCATGTGTGATATTGAAGGGTTTTACTCTGAATTCCATCATTTGCGTATGTGAAATCGTGCACCAAATGAGATAAGAAGAAATGGTGCTGCACAATCATATTGAATGTAAACTTAACAAAATCTTCAGATTATGATTTTCATATATATACCAGTGTAAACCACTTAAAACGATATGAATATTTTATGATTTGAAATAATTGTATACATTGGTACTTTGAAAATGCAGTAATATGTCATAGTTACATTGGAGTTTTGCAATACAACTAATCATATATTCTGAGTGCTTATAAGTTTAAAATAATTTTAGAATCTTGTTTTCCCTCATGAAATGTATATTTCCATTACTTAATATTCCGCATGATTTTAAATAAAATGTAATATAGGCCTGCATTTTCCTACTCTGCTTTGCCCTGCACTCATGAGGTTTCATAAACTTACTATGGGAAGTAAAAACTGAGTCTTACTAGAAGAGTTCTCATTCGCTTACAAGGACTGATTGCAACAAAGTCGATACTTTGGGAACATTTGCTATGGGAAACACTCCTCTTGAACTCACTTATGTGTCTGCTGCTAAAAGATCATTGTTTGAACGTTTTAAAGTTTACATATACCGGATGACTTGACTAATTAGGTGATCAGCACCACCTCTTTCTCTAATACATGTCTTCTTTATGTTGCATGACAATCATCCTATATAAACTGACCAATGGACTGAGTGGTCAGACACAATGAAGTGACTGAGGAGGTGTCACCCCAGAACTTACAGATTATATTATACATTGGTTTTCTGGATCAAGAGGTTCATCTGGTTTACTCTCAGACCCCAGAGACTGCCTTTAGGAAGCCGGCATAGAGGGGACTGCTCTAGGCTGGATCGCATCCTACCTTCACAACAGAACTAATGTGCTCCATACCCCACCTTTCTCGTCCAAACCGTACTCCACAAAAGCAGGGGTCCCTCAAGGTTCAACCATCTTGCCAATACTTTTTAACATCTACATGAAGTCGTTACCAGTACTGATCAATCAATTTCACCTCACGTGCTATAACTATGCAGATGACATGCAAATACTCCTTCAAAGACATTGGAAACTCGACAATTTTCAGTTCTCTCAGAGCCGTGGATCACTGGATGACTTGGAACCATCTCAAATTGAATGCTTTCAAAATGGAAATACTCATGTATGGCGATAGGAAACATTATGACCCGCTCGCCGCCTGGCCTGATGAACTGGGATCACTGCCTGCAGTATCAAAGGAAGTAAGAAACCTCGGAATGGCCATGGACTCCAAGCTATCGATGAATGCCCAAGTGGACAAACTAGAAAGATCAAGCTTTGTTTCTAAAACACTGCAACAAAACTTCCCCCATTTGTGATTTCCACACAAGGTCCAATCTACCATCTCTCTTGTTCTGTCCAAACTTGATTACGCTAATAGCCTCTACCACGGATCACCTTTAACGACCATGAAAGACTACAACAAATTCAGAATTCGGCTGCCAGACTACTCCTACATATAAAACCACAAGACCACATCTCCCTGCCTTAAAAGCCCTGCATTGGTTACTGGTTGACAGAAGGTCCACATTCATGCTGCTTTATATCACCCACAAAATGTTACATGGAAAGGGAAGCTCTTCATCAGGAATATAATCACCAAACACATTCAGCATAGGAACCTCTGCTCTAGAGTGGCACCTCGCCTCAAAATCACAAGATACAAGAAAAAAATCCATGGGTGGTACATCCTTCATTGTTTAAGCAGGCAAACTATGGAGCTCTTTACTCCACAACATAAGATCCATGCACAACCACTTTATTGTCAGAAAACTACTCAAGAATTGGCTCTACCCCACATAGACGCCACACGTAAACAGAAATATGCAGCATATCTCTCGGTATATAAGACTTTATTTATACTATAGATATGTACCTATATATGTGTATTGCTTTGTGTAAACTTGTAGAATATGTTTTAAAACAAATTAATAAAATTAGTTTTTAAGTACAACACTTGAAAGCCGGAATTTATTTAATGCATCTTTATTCTACATATACTTTATTCCTCTATGCGTCTATATACCTTCCATGTACTTGGATCTATATATTTATTACTTTTCTGCTAATTCAGCATATCCAATGCATTTGCCTATTTCTCACCCTATGCCTCTTTCATTATTAACTCTACCTCAACTCTCTGACTCATCTCAAACCTCTTTCTACTACTCTTTCCAATTCACTACCCTATTTCTCGCCCTGTACCTCTATCAATATATCCTCTACACCACTTCCTCATTCATCCAAACCCCATACCACTACTATGATCCCCAAAATAATCCTTTCTAGACTCTTCCCTACTCTACCCTCCTTGCATCATCTCATACCTCTTTTACTATACTGATCCCCCCAAAAAAGCACTTCAACACCCCATTTGGTGCACAGTCAAAATATTGATTCCCTATTATCGACCTACAGTAATATCGAGTCCAAAATATCGAAGGTGAAGAATATCTAGGTCAAGAATATCGTTGGACAAAATATCGACCCTAAGGTAAGTAATATCGATTTTTTTGATATCGATGTAAGTAATATCGAAGTTAGTAATATCGATATCAAATATATCGTTGTCACTAATTTCGATGTTACTAATAACGATATTTGTTCGTTGTTATGTATTTTATTATGTATTTTATATGTAAATGTAAATTGATACTTGTATAGCGCACTACTCACCCGCAAGGGTCTCAAGGCGCTTGTACGAATACCTCTGTGGTACCCATCCTGGCTTTTCCTGTGAGGCGTCCACTCCTGGGCACCCCCAAGGTGGAGGCCAGGAATCCTTAGCGTTGTGGGGGCCGTTGTGGAGATTAAGCAAGTTATTGCCCAGAGTTGCAGAGTGGGACTCCATGATTGGAATAGGCACTGAGGCGAGAATTATCAGGTCCATGGAATTTTTGAGCCCAAGACCCGCCGAGGCGGGGAATTAAACCCTGGTCCCGGGCTAGACCTCTGCATCAGGGTCTGCCACTCTAACCATTGAGCCACACTTCTCCAGTATGTACATATATGTATGTGTTATATGTTTTTTGTTAAGTATTTTATTTGTTTTAAATTATATGTGTACTATTTTTTATATATTAAAAATGTTATTTTAAATTTAATTTTATGTTTTAGTACTGGAGCGGGTTGTGGGTTTATAGGGGAAAAGGTTGGGAAGTAATTTAATTATAGTAAATTAATTATTAATTTTTAGTAATTGTAAATTATTTTAATAAATTTATGCGTTTAAGTTCTGTAGCGGGTTGTGGGTTTATAGGGGAATTGGATGGGAAGTAATTTAATTGTAATTAAGTAATTATTTATTTTTTATTGGTATTGATAATTATTTTACTTCTAATTAATTATTAATTGGTAATTAAATATTTTAATTGGTAATTATTTTTTTTAATTGGTAATTAAGGTGTGTAATTGGTAATTAAATTTTTTATTTGCCAATTATTTTTTTTAATTGGTAATTAAGGTTTGTAATTGGCAATTACATTTTTTAATTGGTAATTCATTTTTTTAATTGGTATTTTTTTTTAAATAGGTAATTGATATTTTTAATTGTTAATTATTTGGTAATTTATATTTATTAATTAATATTTATTGGTATTTATTGTTATTTTATTGTTAATTAATTATTCAATTGTAATTATGTATTTAGTAATTATTAATGGGTATTTGCAAATGATGTAGTTATTTAAAAATTACATTTTTAATTATTTTATTTACAACAATTATTTATAAGTATGTTATATTTAACTTCTACACTATCCAATGTTTTCCCTACTGTTGCTCTCTCTGGAGTGGGAATAGTAATTTTTACCCCTACGCTATCCAACACTTTCCCTACTGTTGCACTCTCTGGAGTGGGAATAGTAATGTTTACCCCTACGCTATCCAACGCTTTCTCTACAGTTGCACTCTCTGGAGTGGGAATAGTAATTTTTATCCCAACGCTATCCAACGCTTTCCCTGCTGTTGCACTCTCTGGAGTGGGAATAGTAATTTTCACCCCTATGCGATCCCACGCTTTCCCTACTGTTGCACTCTCTGGAGTGAGAATAGTAATTTTTACCCTCACGCTATCCAACACTTCACCTGCTGTTGCACTCTCTGGAGTGGGACTAGTAATTTTCACCCCTATGCGATCCCACCCTTTCCCTACTGTTGCACTCTCTGGAGTGGGAATAGTAATTTTTACCCCTACGCTATCCAACGTTTTCCTTACTGTTGCACTCTCTGGAGTGGGAATAGTAATTTTTACCCCTACGCTATCCAACGCTTTCCCTACTGTTGCACTCTCTGGAGTTGGAATAGTAATTTGTACCCCTACGCTATCCATCGCTTTCCCTACTGTTGCACTCTCTGGAGTGGGAATAGTAATTTTTACCTCTACGCTATCCAACCCTTTCCCTACTGTTGCACTCACTGGGTTTGGAATAGTAATTTTTACCTGTACGCTATCCAATACTTTCCCTACTGTTGCACTCTCTGGACTTGGAATAGTAATTTTTACCCCTACGCTATCCAACGCTTTCCCTACTGTTGCACTTTTTGGAGTTGAAATAGTAATTTTTACCTCTACGCTGCGGGGAATGAGATTTTAATATCTTTTATGATCAATTTGATAACTTATCTCATTCGTCAATTTTGGATCGGTTGTTATCTGTCATTGAGTAAAAGACAACCCCTGCATAGGTTAGATAAACCCCATAAACTGACGCAACTCTGAAGAACCACTTACGACTGATAAAGTTTAAAAGTTTTAATATAAAATTAGGAAAAGTTGCAAATACAATCCTCTCAGGATAAGATTCAGCAAATATACAGGAACTAAAAGGAACATAAATTCCCTAAAGAACCTCAGTCTACAAAAGAATACAATCAAAGTCAGTTCCAGAATCAACAAATTAAAAAGCATAGATATGATGTGGTTCCGTTGCGTCATCTACAAAAGGAAAGAAATACAAGTTAAATCTGTCCCTACTCTATACTAAGTGACATCCCTACTTCGCAAGTTTCTAGTACCCTAAAAAGGTGTCAGCAGTTTGACTTCCAAAGAAGTTCAAACTCTCTTAGCCTCTAAAGGTAACTTAAGTTTTAAGAAGCAGTACCCTCTCTGCCTACCCATCCGCTCTCTAAGGGTCCTCGGCCTACTGCTCCCTTGCGCTCTGATCTCTCTCTCTGGACATCTGCTCATGCCATCTGCGCTTTCTAACTTGCCTCTCGCTGTTCTCGCTTATCGCTATCTTCTCCTTCGCTATCTTCTCCCCGGGGTGCTGTCCCTAAAATACACAATCACAGTGTGGGTGGAACGCCCCTTCGACGCCCACCACGGACTTTCCCCCATGATGTCATTTTCAGCTCTTTCCATGGCTTCGTCTCTTCGCGTCGTCCGTTAAGTTGACCTTTCTCCTTAGACGCCATCTTCGTCTTCTTGCTGGTGACTTCATTCGACTTTACATTTGACACTTTCGGAGCAAAAGTCTATCACCTCATCAGAACTTTACTCTTTACGACTATATACATAACCTTTCTTGGTCCTGTGAATGGTCATTTCAAAACAAGACTCAAATTCCAAGCGTCTCCTCTCATGTTTAGGCAATAAACTTCGTCCAGCATTGTCACCTTAAATCTAACAAGAACTAGACTCCTTGGCTCGCACATTCAAGTGAAGGCTATTCACGACTCCTGTGAGCCCACTAAATTACCAACAGCGGACTACACTCCTGCGAACCCTTGGTCAGTCAGGTTATAATCACAAATGACCTAAAACTCTTCTAACATTCCTACAAACTTCTTCTACTCAGTATAACCTTTAACACACATTTATATATGATCGCATTTAGCAAACTCCTCTGCTTATATGTGAATACATTTTACATAGAATATAAACCTTGATACATAGAATATAATTTTATATTCTCATTTGTTACATCGTTATATATGATCTCTGCACATTTCTCCATGTTACATTTCTCGCCGTTTCTGCATTTAAAGTTACACATGTACATGAATTCTACTTTGCACGTTCTTCTGTTCGTGAGCATTTCTACACATTTCTACATTAGCCCACTACGTATACGGGCCTTCTAAATCTAATGCATTTTCAAGAGTAAATACAATTATGTTTCCTATATTACTTTGGTCACATCTGTTAACTTTATGCTATAAGCGTCAACTTCACGTTCGACATACATTTCATTCCTACGTTTATACGATATGTTTGTAAATATGACTCGGATATACGTTTTATTCAAATTGCGCTCTCTCAGTTCCCCCCTTTGATGACTTTTAGGAGTCATCACTAAATGCAATTTGAATAGCACCTTTACACAGAACTAGTTACATCATTTCCTCTTTTCATCATTTCAAGTGCTCTCAAACTTTTATACTGTTGATCTTGTAAAGCAGCTAATCTCCTTTCTTGTTCTCTCATGGACCTTTGTAACCGGTTCGTCCTATACCATTTATACAATTTTACTAATCCTAACAATGTGATTATACAAATTAATACTATTAATACAGGTTTTAATATATACCATACAATGCTTTTACCAAGGTTGGCAAACCAACTTCCAACCCTTCCTACTCCATGACCTACTTTTTCCCAAACATTTATTTTTGTCAAATCTTCGATTTCTTGATGAATCTGTGTAATGTTTCTTATGACCTTCTCAAGTGGTTTTGAATTATCAGGAATATAAGTACAACATTCCTGGACCTTCAAAGCCTTGCAAACTCCGCCTTCTTTTGCTAATAGTACATCAAGAGCAAGTCGATTCTGAAGAACCATTGCTCTAATCGATTGCATCTCGCCTTCTACTAGCATTAATGACCTTGCAGTACTTGCAGATAATCTATCTACGACTGTAGCTAGTCTCCTGATCTTAACATCGTTAAGTATTAAACCTAACAAAGGAAACATTGCTCCAAATACGTCTCCTACTACTTCTGCATCTCCTACTTCTCTTTTCGTTCTTGTCGAAGCCTTTCCTTCTATGATCGCTAAATCCTTTGCATGATATATTTTGGGGAAGACAATTGCCAAGTAACACGAACCATACCAATTGTCAGGCAGTTTTACATAAGCATTTCTTCCTCATACAAAATATACATTAGGAATCACCTGCATCTCCTTCATGAAATCTTTCGTGTAGTACTCTAACCTAAAAGCATGTTCGCAATTAACTTCACCTACAAATACATTCTCATAATATGTCTTGCTTCGAGTTAAACATAACTTTCCTTTCTGCGTTCTATCCAAAGCTATTGGACCATTGCTACCTTTCTTTTTGTGTGCCTTCTCTTCTTCGGTCCAATCAGTTTTCCACTGTCCTGACATTTTTAGAATCTTCTGCCTTCTGTATCTGTCATCTACTTGTCCTATGAACTTCTTCTCAATCTCTGACACCTTGCAAGTCAGATTATTTCTGCGTGCGTATGATGTATCTAATGTATCCCAAGGAAGGAAGAATTTGGCTAGTCTATCCTCCTTTTTGTAATAGTCCCACTTATTCATTTGTTTATAATTCGGAACTTCAGGCAGTACCGAATCATAATTTGAAAAGTAGTACTCAAACCCTTCTCTACCATAAAATATACTAAGCAGTAAACTACATGTTATCCCATAAGTCAGTGGGAGATGATGATATCTGATGCCCTCATCTACAGAAGCCGGCAATTGCATACATACATAGCAATCTTTGGCCTCCATGGCATCGATATACTCGTACAATAGTTTGGCATATGCATTTGACCTAAAGTTTCCCTGTGACTCGTCTACATGTAACCTACGAGCTTCATCTGCCAGTAACGCCTTTTCACAAATAACATTGCTCTCCTCCTTCTTCCCATCAAGAGCAGGTTTCAAAGTCGTTACAGGCTTTACATCTGTTATTTCTTTATCACTTTCATGTCCTATTATGTATGATATGGTCACTACTGTAATTATGAGAAAAATTACTACTGCTATAAGTGTACCTATTATGCATTTAGCTTTTCGGTTTGGGTTGCCGTTCTCCATGTTGTCAAACAGCGTAACTCCTTCTTTTGCGAAAAAGTTTTTCTTTTCTTTTCCAGTCTTTGCTTTATTTGCTTTATTTTCTTTCTCAGTTTGTAAAGTGCTCTTTATCAACCAAGGTCTCTTTTTCGCAACAATGTCTCTTTATCTTTAACAACAGACAACCCTAACCCTTCTCCGTCCTCTAAATGTAATCCCTAATTTTATTCTTCTTTCCACTCGGCGCTAGGTTATCTTCTTCTTTATAGCTTATATACAAAAGTCTTTATACATCAACAATTATTCTCGTACCTGCAGCTTTCACAACAAGTTCCAATAGTTCAAAACGAATGACTTTTTCTTCTTCTTCCGGAATTTGATGACCAAAAGTCGGAAACTGTAATCGATTTAGCACTAGATCTTTGATCCGACTTAGGTATGGGGGTATGGGAAGTGTGAAAGTCAGTAATCCCTCAGTCTCGAGTCCAGGCGTCAACATCCATATCTCCACTGCCACAAATGGATCGAGATCGATTACTTTCACTTCTCTCACTCTCCCAGATTTCTGTCCCCAAGACATCTGCTAGATAAGTCCACTCTGGGGTGGCGTACCTTCTACAGGGCACACGTACCCTTCTTGATCTTCTCGGACTCTCAGTGCCTGAGTCTGTAGTTTCCTCTTCTTGGTCCGATTCTTCAGCGATCGGGACAAGATTTTTCTCCTGTTGTGCTTTTAAGCTTGGCTTCCTCCTTCTCTCCGGCCAACTAGCTTTGTCACTCCTTGTCCTCCTGCTCCTCGTTCTTGGACTTGTCTCTTGGTCACTCTCAGCTTGTTCAGTATCTGATTCAATCTCCCAGTTACTTTCTTCTCCTGAGGCGACTTCGATCTCACTGGTGTCCTGACCTTCGTCGACCTGTTCCGACACAGGTTCAGCCTCTTCGATCACCTCTACAGCTTGGCTTTCCCCCTCTGTGGCTTCTCCGCTTTCCGCTGGATTCTCATCCGAGAGAGGAGCTGTTTCTTCTAGAGGTGTTGGCACTCTTCGAGTGTGTGAAGCATGTATCCAATTTGGCAGGCCTCCACACTTCACTGCAGTGTTCGTGACAAGTATGACTTGAAATGGTCCTCGCCAGCGCACGTCTAAGCAGTATGGCTGAGATACCCGCCACCCCCTCTCAACACAATCCCCAAGAATTGGGAAACCGGAAACAGTTCTTGAACTTTTGGAAGGCGGGAAGGGAGTTACCCTTCCCGGCCGTATTTATTAAAATATGAAACAAAATAAAACATTAAAATAACAGTTTCATATTATGTACAATTTCATTTCCACATTACGATGTTTGGCTAACCTTAACAGATCTCTAATACAAAGGTTCTCCTAGCCGAACTAACATCCTACAAAACTTTTGACTTGAAATTGTACATCCTAACGTTAAGGGCCAACGGCAAGGTCGTAACCGGTGTCAGATCCCTAAACCAGAAATACCCCCCTCACTTGTGAGAGGAGCGACCGCACAGAGGCGTACCTCAAGTGCATCTACCAATTTCCCTTTGTACTTGTCGGGGACCCCAATAAACTCGACGCCATTTAACGGTCGTTCGAGGACTCGTGTGAGGTGTCTAAAAGGTAGCGTAAACCCCCTCCCGCACCCCACACAACTTACCCATCTGCCGTCGCAGATGTCCTGGCCCCGGGAAATTCCCCAGGAGGGGCCGTAGCCCCTCCTATCCAGGAAGGGGCCTTGACCACCTTTCCTTTCCTTCCGGCGGCCTCTCCTTAGACGGGACCGCCTCCCCGTTGAGGGGCCAATTGGCCACCTTCCCCGAGCGCTCCCATCCGTAATGCGTGACGCCCCCTCATAGGGATCTTCCAATTACTGCTCACCGATCATGACCTTACCGCCCGACCAAAATAAATACGACAATTCTACCTAACTTACTAAGATTACAAAACAAACATAACTTATTACCAAGCGTAAATACTGATCAATCCTCGTTCAAAATTACTTTATTTGCAAAACATACTGAAAATAACCATTCTTTATTGCATCTTAGAAATTTCACGACAATCATCACACCCTGTAAGAAAACAGAGAAAAACAAAAGAGATACTATATCAAAACTGTATTCACAACGACTCGCTGTCCTCAGGGGCTGGTGGGTGGGTCAAAATTGGCTCTTCGTTCCGTCTCGAGCTCACGTGCAGCGGGGAGGTGCAGCTTTAGAGCACAGGAACAAGAGGATGCTTTCTTGGCTTCCGCTCCTTTTATCCGTCTTCAGGGTGGGCGTAAACCCGCCCCCGCCTGCCTCCGAGGGCGTGGCCGGCCGCGTCAGTGTCTAGGCCAGCCCATTCTAGGGCGGGAAAAAGGCGCGCCCCGGCTACGCCGCTTCGGGCATACCAGCCGAGACTCGCCTCCCGCCCAAGATGGCTTCCCGGGGGGATCGTGGTACTCCACCATACGTTCGGGGGGACCGAATGGTCGCCCCTTTCCATATGGCTGAGATACCCGCCACCCCCTCTCAACACAATCCCCAAGAATTGGGAAACCGGAAACAGTTCTTGAACTTTTGGAAGGCGGGAAGGGAGTTACCCTTCCCGGCCGTATTTATTAAAATATGAAACAAAATAAAACATTAAAATAACAGTTTCATATTATGTACAATTTCATTTCCACATTACGATGTTTGGCTAACCTTAACAGATCTCTAATACAAAGGTTCTCCTAGCCGAACTAACATCCTACAAAACTTTTGACTTGAAATTGTACATCCTAACGTTAAGGGCCAACGGCAAGGTCGTAACCGGTGTCAGATCCCTAAACCAGAAATACCCCCCTCACTTGTGAGAGGAGCGACCGCACAGAGGCGTACCTCAAGTGCATCTACCAATTTCCCTTTGTACTTGTCGGGGGCCCCAATAAACTCGACGCCATTTAACGGTCGTTCGAGGACTCGTGTGAGGTGTCTAAAAGGTAGCGTAAACCCCCTCCCGCACCCCACACAACTTACCCATCTGCCGTCGCAGATGTCCTGGCCCCGGGAAATTCCCCAGGAGGGGCCGTAGCCCCTCCTATCCAGGAAGGGGCCTTGACCACCTTTCCTTTCCTTCCGGCGGCCTCTCCTTAGACGGGACCGCCTCCCCGTTGAGGGGCCAATTGGCCACCTCCCCCGAGCGCTCCCATCCGTAATGGGTGACGCCCCCTCATAGGGATCTTCCAATTACTGCTCACCGATCATGACCTTACCGCCCGACCAAAATAAATACGACAATTCTACCTAACTTACTAAGATTACAAAACAAACATAACTTATTACCAAGCGTAAATACTGATCAATCCTCGTTCAAAATTACTTTATTTGCAAAACATACTGAAAATAACCATTCTTTATTGCATCTTAGAAATTTCACGACAATCATCACACCCTGTAAGAAAACAGAGAAAAACAAAAGAGATACTATATCAAAACTGTATTCACAACGACTCGCTGTCCTCAGGGGCTGGTGGGTGGGTCAAAATTGGCTCTTCGTTCTGTCTCGAGCTCACGTGCAGCGGGGAGGTGCAGCTTCAGAGCACAGGAACAAGAGGATGCTTTCTTGGCTTCCGCTCCTTTTATCCGTCTTCAGGGCGGGCGTAAACCCGCCCCCGCCTGCCTCCGAGGGCGTGGCCGGCCGCGTCAGTGTCTAGGCCAGCCCATTCTAGGGCGGGAAAAAGGCGCGCCCCGGCTACGCCGCTTCGGGCATACCAGCCGAGACTCGCCTCCCGCCCAAGATGGCTTCCCGGGGGGATCGTGGTACTCCACCATACGTTCGGGGGGACCGAATGGTCGCCCCTTTCCATATGGCTGAGATACCCGCCACCCCCTCTCAACACAATCCCCAAGAATTGGGAAACCGGAAACAGTTCTTGAACTTTTGGAAGGCGGGAAGGGAGTTACACTTCCCGGCCGTATTTATTAAAATATGAAACAAAATAAAACATTAAAATAACAGTTTCATATTATGTACAATTTCATTTCCACATTATGATGTTTGGCTAACCTTAACAGATCTCTAATACAAAGGTTCTCCTAGCCGAACTAACATCCTACAAAACTTTTGACTTGAAATTGTACATCCTAACGTTAAGGGCCAACGGCAAGGTCGTAACCGGTGTCAGATCCCTAAACCAGAAATACCCCCCTCACTTGTGAGAGGAGCGACCGCACAGAGGCGTACCTCAAGTGCATCTACCAATTTCCCTTTGTACTTGTCGGGGGCCCCAATAAACTCGACGCCATTTAACGGTCGTTCGAGGACTCGTGTGAGGTGTCTAAAAGGTAGCGTAAACCCCCTCCCGCACCCCACACAACTTACCCATCTGCCGTCGCAGATGTCCTGGCCCCGGGAAATTCCCCAGGAGGGGCCGTAGCCCCTCCTATCCAGGAAGGGGCCTTGACCACCTTTCCTTTCCTTCCGGCGGCCTCTCCTTAGACGGGACCGCCTCCCCGTTGAGGGGCCAATTGGCCACCTCCCCCGAGCGCTCCCATCCGTAATGGGTGACGCCCCCTTATAGGGATCTTCCAATTACTGCTCACCGATCATGACCTTACCGCCACAGGCCGGATAGTTGACCGGCTATCCGGACCCCCCACAAAACTCCTACCTAAAGGTCATGCTGTAAACTCCTTAACCAGGCTACGAAGTCTCCTATGAGTAACTCATTCCCCACCCGGGACAAATGAACCCCGTCCCCCAAATACATACTGTCCCCTTTGATACAACCATGCGAAACAGAATGTAGTGTATTTGAACGAAACAATCTACTCACTTTGTTATTTATTTTCTTTACTGAATGATTCAGAGCAGTAACCGAAATAGCCCCCCGCCACACTTTCCGTGGGATCATATGGGACCATGCAATTGTGCACCCTGGAACTCTTCTTGCCAACCAACTTACTCTGGAAAGCATTGCCTCAAGAAGAAGTCGTCTACCAGTGGCCACCAGATCGTTACCCCCAAGATGGACTATGATTATAGACGGCGGTGACCTTGTCCGCTCTAACAAACCCTCAAAAAAGAATTGAAACTGGTCAATACAGAGCCCGCCCTTTCCGTAGAAGGACACCCTGTACCCGTATTCCCCAGCCACGTGAATCATATCACCTGCTTTGAATACGTCCGCGGCACGCCTCACATATGAGTGGCCCACGACCCACACCTTCTTATTCGCAGACGGTGATTTCCGACCGCTGGTCCCCAGGAGTCGGGTCGACTGTACAGTCCGCCCCGCTTCGTAAGCTTGCGTAACTGAAAATCAAAACAGAAACAAGAAGCGTGAGTATATCATTACAGCTTCACAACATGTGCAACCGCACATACCTTTTATAACAGTTCGAGGACCAACGCCCCACACGTTTTACTTGTTCCACACTCAGACCCCTGGCTGTAGCCTCAGTAGCAGCCCCTATCCGAAAGGAATGGGTCCCAAACTCGCCGGGGTTCAAGCCCGCGGCCGAAATCGACATCGCAAGCACCCTCTGGAACTGAAACCTCGTCAGTGGGGTGGCGTCAGCGTGTCTCAAGAAGGTCCCCCACCATGCTGCAACCCTCTGTGCCAAATATTCCTCTACGCATACCACAGGGCATATGGAAGACCCGGGGACCCTCTGAATGATTACGCAGTCCCCGATTGCTCCTTGATCGGATTTGGACCTAACAAATGAGACCGTCATTGTCTCCCCCCTGACCTGAATGTGCTCCCGGCACAATCCCCCCATCGTATCCCGCTTGTTCTTTGCCACTAGTTCGCTTACCCGCATAGCCCCATGGAATGCTAGCGCAAATGCGGCTCGGAATAACACCGTTTCGTACTGGGATGCACATGTTGCAGGGAGTACGGAGAATAACAGGGCCAACCTATCCAGACCTATCGGGTGCCTCTCATCCACTCTGCGACCCTCAAGGCGTTGCCACCCACGTAGCGCTTTCTGCACGACGAAAGACGCTGTCGGGTCCTGGATCCCATGAGCCTTTGCCATAAAGGAAATGGCGGCCCGATGCCTCTGGGCCGTAGCTACTGATTTGCCTGCCTGATGTAAAGAGAGCAGAAATTTCACTACAAACTCTTCCTGACCCCAAAACTCCCCCCTAGCAGTACCCAAAAAGGCCCAATAGGAACGGAACGCCCCTTCATATGCCTTCCTCGTCCTGGGTGCTAAACTCTCTCCCACGAGGTTTTGTAGTTCGGGGCACCGAGAGACCAGAGAGCTTCGGGAAAGGGTGCCGCCACCGGGTCCGCTGTGGGCAGAAAACCCCAGAAGGCCTGCATACGGAAACGAGAAAGCGCATCAGCCGCTTGGTTCATCACCCCCGGCACATGTCTTGCCCTAAACAGTACATTCAGTTGCATGCATAACAACACAATTTCCTTGAGCAGTCTCAGAATCAATATGCATCGTGCTGCCTGACTCTTGATACACTCAACCACGGTCATGTTATCAGACCAGAACACCACAGAGTGATCACGGAAACCCCCGGGCCACGTTTTCAGGGCCACCAAAATAGGAAAAAGTTCGAGAAAAGCAATGTTACTCGTCAACCCGCACTCATGCCACCATGACGGCCATTTTTGAGCCGACCATTGTGTACCAAATATGGCACCAAAACCTATACTCCCCGCCGAATCTGTCCAAAGCCCCAGCTCCTCGGAGGACACCGCTGGTTTGTTCCAGACAATTCGACCATTGAAATCCGCCAGAAATGCCAACCAAATGCGCATGTCCTGGCGAACCTCTGCCGAGAGTCTCTTGCGGTGATGTCCTTCCTTCAGGCCGACCATGGCTTGTGCAATCGAGCGGGAAAAGGGGCGCGCCATTGGTATCACTCTCAGGGCAAAATTCAACTGACCCACCACCTGTTGCAATTGATGCAGGTTTACTTTTGTTGCACGAATACATGTCTCAAGGGATAACCTGAATTTCAACACTTTTTCCTTGGGTAATCGAAAACAACCTTCTACCGAGTCGAGCTCGATCCCCAGAAACTCGATCAAGGTCGAGGGACCCACAGTCTTACCTGGCGCCAATGGCACACCAAATCGATTCATTAAGACACAAAATTCATGTAAAGCCTGTCCACACTCAGGATCCCCGGCTGCCCCCAAAAACAGAAAGTCATCGAGATAGTGCATAACATGTTGAAAACCTGTCTTCCTTGTGAATACCCACTGCAGAAAACAACTGAACTTCTCGAAATAGGCACATGAAATCGAGCACCCCATTGGCATACATCTATCCATGTAATAGCGACCCTGAAACATGAAACCAAGAAGACGCTGATCGTCTGGGTGTACCGGGAGCAACCGGAACGCTGACTCGATGTCTGATTTCGCCATCAGCGCCCCGGGCCCCAGGCGATTCAACATGACTACGGCCTCATCGAAAGATGCGTACCGCACTGAACACACTTCCGGGTCTATCGCGTCATTCACGGAAAGACCACGTGGGGCTGACAAGTTATGTATCAGCCGAAACTCACCCGGGTCCTTCTTGGGGACCACCCCTAGAGGGGAACAAACAAAGTTAGCAACCGGTGGCAAATCGAATGGACCGGCGACACGACCTCGAGTCACCTCCTTCCCAATCTTTACCTGTACCACCGCCGCGTGCTGCAAGACCGATAGTTGATTCTTACAGTTTGCTACACCCTGAAAATCCCCCACTGGGATGCGGAAACCATATGAGAACCCATTTCGCAACACCCCAGCGGAAGCATGATCCGGGTATTCGTTGAGCCAAGGAATCATTGCCATGGTATCAATCGGGGTAGGTAAAGGCGCCCCTCGGACTATATCAGACCTGTTTGGTGCCTCCCTTACCACCGTTATCACCCGTTTTGGCTCTGCACAAGGACTCAGGATGGGATGGCTGCCCACACCCCCCACACTCATGTCTGAATTTGCATGACCCCTGGGGCCTCGTACATTTCCCTCTGTTAAAATTCCAACAGATCCCCCTTTTCCCTGTGTTGCCACTCGGTTTCGAGTGGTACTCGTTACCTGCACCCGTCCGAAAGGGTGTCCCAGAGTTTTGGCGGGAAGATTCCCCTCCGTTACTCCCTACCAATGGTACCTTCAACATTCCTGTACTATTTTTTGCCATGACACGGAGTCGTAACAATCCCAAGTCAACAATGGGTCGTGTTCCTTAGCTTTTCTAAAAAGATTGTCATAGCAGAACCACTGATTGCCCCCATATGCCACAGAATACTCCATAATACGTGACTGATAAATACGTAACTCGGTCAGCAACTCGGGCCTGCGCTCGCCCATGATGGAGGTAAATATGCCCCACGCTCTGCCCCAAGTACCAATGTTCTCGTCAACCTTAAAGGCGGCCATTTTCGCGCGCCAAACACTCGGATGCATGAGCTCCTTTTGGCTCTTCACATGCTCTATCTCGTAATGGTCGGTAAGCAATGAAAACATGTTTACATACTTATCCGCCCAAATCAATTCCTTAATTTCTAGTGGAACATGCTGGGCAATCTTCTCCCTTCGAGAAGGTACAGACCCCTTCCCCGCAATCGGCAATGGCCGCTTACCTGAAGTAGACCCTGCACTTGTCGCCGCACTTGGGCCTGCTGCACTTCCAGCCGCCGGAACCTGTGGGGGAACAGAAAGTGGTGCCTTCGCAGCCTCCCTAGATTCCCGGAGTTGCCTCATTACTGCCCGGGCGTCGTCAGCCGTGGCGCCCTCGCTATCTTTTCCCAACCACGCTGCCAATTGTGCCGCTAACTCGGGGGGCATATCCTCCCTGTTCACGGGGGTGACCACCACAGGGATTGGATTCCCCTCTTTCGGCACCGGGATTGGCTCCTCACGTGGGGTATCGGGAACCGGGGTGTCCCCCCCAAGTGCCCCCCTTCTGGGCCTCTTGCTTCTTCCACCGGGGACTGCTCCCTGCAAAGGCCGTTTCGGTCCTCCCTCCCCGTCCTTAGCCTCCACCTTTTTCTTCAAATCGGCTATCTCCTTCATGAGGATGCGGAGCATCTGCTCGGTACCGACCCGCTTTCCGACTTTCTTGGGCATTCTCAGACGGGATATCTGTAAGACAAAAGAAAGATTACAACGCTCAAAATTGGCTCTTCGTTCCGTCTCGAGCTCACGTGCAGCGGGGAGGTGCAGCTTCAGAGCACAGGAACAAGAGGATGCTTTCTTGGCTTCCGCTCCTTTTATCCGTCTTCAGGGTGGGCGTAAACCCGCCCCCGCCTGCCTCCGAGGGCGTGGCCGGCCGCGTCAGTGTCTAGGCCAGCCCATTCTAGGGCGGGAAAAAGGCGCGCCCCGGCTACGCCGCTTCGGGCATACCAGCCGGGACTCGCCTCCCGCCCAAGATGGCTTCCCGGGGGGATCGTGGTACTCCACCATACGTTCGGGGGGACCGAATGGTCGCCCCTTTCCATTCTTCCTGACATGCTTTTTCACCAAAACCCAGTCCCCCGGACTCAGGTCATGGCACAAGTCTTGTGCTGATGGAACCTCTGCAGCCTGGACCTGGAGGGACACAGAATTAATGGCATCAGATAGTCCCTTGCAGTAGTCCAAGATCAAGTCGTCTGTGATGTTCAATAACGCTGCAGTCGGAACCGATGGCAATCTCATAGCTCTCCCCATTAGCACTTCATGTGGAGAGAGACCTGTTTTTCTATCTGGTGTGCTACGTATGCTCATAAGAACCACTGGAAGTGCGTCTGGCCAACTCAGGGATGTTGATGAACAAACTTTGGCAAGTCTGGATTTTATTGTGCTGTTGATTTGTTCTACTATCCCTGAAGCTTCTGGTCGATAACTGCAATGGAGCTTCTGATCGATACTCAAAGCTGAACATAGCATCTTCACTATTTCGCTGTTGAAATGAGTTCCTCTGTCCGATTCCAAAGAGGATGGCACCCCAAACCTCGGTATCAACTCTCTAAGTAACAGTTTTGCTACTGTAAGTGTATCGCATCTACGTGTAGGGTAAGCTTCAACCCATCTAGAAAATATACAGACAATCACTAAAACGTATCTGAGTCTGTTGCATTTAGGCATTTCTATGAAATCAAGCTGCATCCTATTGAAAGGCCCCCCAGACCTCCCAATGTGACTCAATGTGACTGGTGTTCTCTTTCCTACGTTTAGTTGCTGACAGATCGCACATCGCTGACATACTGCTTCTGCTGCTACTCTGAATTTTGGGTTAAACCACGTCTGTCTGAATACTCTCACCATAGCATCTCTACCTATGTGTGCTGATCCATGCAATTTCCTTGCCATTGGACTAACAAGTTCATTTGGTAAAACTGCTCTCCCATCTGCAGAGATCCAAAAGTTCATTTCACTTTTAGTACACCCAGCTGTTTCCCAGCCCTTTTTCTCATCATCTGGTGCATTTTCCTGAACACATTTCAGTTCATCCCACGTATCTACAGTGTCTAACAACATAGTCAAATCAGTTCTTTCCTGTATTCCCCCCACTTTCACATTGGTGTGAGAATATCCCTGTTCTGCGCAGTAACGCGCTACTTCATCTGCATAGCGATTGCCTTGCGACACAAAATCTACGTTTTTCGTGTGCGCGGCACATTTGACAACTGCGATAGCTGATGGTCCTTGTAATGCTTCTAACAGTAGTCTCACGAATTCTCCATTCCTAATGGGAGAACCCGAGGAGGTCATGTAACCTCTTTGAGACCAAAGCTGCCCGTAATCGTGAACTACCCCGAAACCATACTGGCTATCGGTGTATATGGTGACTCGAATTTTGTTACCTACTAAACAGGCACGCGTCAAAGCAATAATTTCAGCTACCTGAGCGGAGTGTACTCCTTCCAGGCAAGCGGCTTCTATAACTCTGGTAATTGTACAAACTGCATAAGCTGCTCTCAGCTGACCGATATCGTCTCTTACGCATGAACCATCAACAAAGAAAATTTCATCGGGGTCAGTCAATGGCTCATCTACGATATCGGGTCTCGGTTTGGTGCATAGTTCAGTCACATCAAGGCAGTCATGATCTGTACAAATTTCATCATCCACATCATTTGGAAGTGGCATCAAAGTTGCAGGATTTAAGACGGAGCATCTTTTTAGGGTCACATTCTCGGCAGCCAATATGACTTGCTCGTAGCGTGTGAGCCTGCTATTTGTCAGATGCTGAGTCTTGGTCCTGGTCATTAACAATTCCACAGAATGCGGTACGTACACCACTAACTGATGTCCCATTACCACGCTTTCAGAACGTTCAATGCTGACACCCGTTGCAGCAACGGATTTGAGACATCCGGGCAACGCTGCGGCTACTGGATCTAATGTAGCCGAAAAATACGCAACTGGCCTACGCGCATCTCCATGTATCTGGGCCAAAACTGCTAAAGCGCAACCCTCTCTTTCGCAGCAGTAAAGCAAGAATGGTTTTGTGTAATCCGGCATTCCTAAAGCCGGGGCGCGACATAAGTCCTCCCTCAGCTGCAAAAACGCCATCAAACAATCTTTGTCCCATGGTACCGGATCACTCACTCCTTTGTGCGTCAGCTGTAATAACGGTTTTGCCTTCAGTGAGAAGTTGGCTATCCACTGTCGACAATAACCGACCATGCCTAGAAACATCCTGACTTCTCTCTGTGTTTTAGGCGCGTTCATTTTCATAATCGCCTCTATTCTGTCTGGAGACACCTTCCGTTTTCCCTTTTCAATCCTATGGCCCAAGTATTGCACTTCAGTAAGACAATATTGCAATTTACTTGGAGACACCTTATGCCCGTTCTCGGCCAAGTGATTTAGTAAGGTGATAGTGTCTACTCTGCAAGCTTCCTCTGTTTCTGACGCAACTAGGAGGTCGTCTATGTACTGGACCAGAACTGAGTTCTTGGGCAGTACTAGACTTTCAAGATTTTTCTTCAGTAGCTGGTTAAAAATCGATGGGCTTTCTGTATACCCCTGAGGGATACGACACCATGTTAAAACGCGATTTTCCAGCTTAAAAGCGAAAAGATACTGGCTATCTTCATCTAAAGGAATCGAAAAGAAAGCCTGGCACAAATCTATCACTGTAAACCATTCAGCTTGGAACGGTATCTGAAACAATATCACTGATGGATTCGGTACCACTGGACAACATGAGACAACAATATTATTAATCTTTCGAAGGTCCTGCACTATTCTATATTTTCCACTAGGCTTCTGTAAACCCATAATCGGGGAGTTACATGGACTACCCACGATCTCCTTCAGTATTCCCTGTTTAATCATGGATTCGATCACAGGCTTTATTCCTGCAATCGTCTCCGGTGTCAACTTATATTGTGGTGTTCTTGGGTACTCGGCATTGGGTCTTACCATGATCTTTACTGGTTCTACCCCTTTGATCAATCCTATTTCTTCTCCAGTAAAATTCCACACCTCAGCTAACACTTTCTCCCTCAAGTCTTGTGGAAGCTCCCCCACTGTTAAGGTAGGATATAGTTCCACGCATTCCTGCGAGTTTACAACTTTAAAATCGGCATCTTCATCGTGGGTCTGCACTTCTACTCCTTCAGGTGTGCAATGTATTGTGCAATTCAGTTTACACAACAGATCTCTTCCTAGTAAACACACCGGGCTAGAATCACAGATCACAAACTGATGTTCGTCACTGTAATTCCCTATCTTCACTGACACTGGTTCCGTCAGAGGATTCGTCATCCTCTTGTTTGCGACTCCTACCACCTGAATCATCTCTCCTGATATCGGCAGACCTGGGACTACCGCTGATCTCAACGTGGATCTAGTGGCCCCCGTATCCACCAAAAAGGTCGTAGGACATCCAGCTACTTCAGCCTCTACGTATGGTCCTCTCTGATCTACTTCCAGGGCTGCTCTTAAAGTACAGTCTTCTTCCCTATTCACTCGTTGCCCTGTAAGAGGATCAACGTAGTAGCATTCTTCTCCTCCTACGAACAATGGCATTTGTCTATAGGTTTTCCCTCCATTCGCAATGCGAGGCGGTTGAGGAAACGGGGCTCGAGGAGTCTGAGTCCCCCCTTTGATAAACTTTCCCTTCGGGACTGTTGCTCCCTTAACCACGTTGTTCTGTACCTCTTCCTCCTCCTGTTCTAATTCCCCTGTCTCAATAATATAAGGACACTCGCGTCTCCAATGTCCCACCTCGTTACACTGATGACACCTGGTTGTCCTTTTCAATGTCGCGATATCTATCCTCGGTCTCGGTCTTTCTTCCTCATCTCTGCTCTGATTATTCTGTTTCTTTGCTGGCGTTCCTGTTCCCTGTTGCCGCTGTCCACCCTTTCCAGCTGATTGCATTTGTACCAACATCAGCTTTTCCTTAAGCTTCTTTGCCTTCGAATCTATCTCATCGCTACAGTACCTTGCATACCTCAGAATCTCATCCAAAGGTTTGTTCTGCCAGCAGATCAAATGCTGTTGAATCATCAGGCTTATGTCCGGTCTCAATCCGAGAACAAACTTCGACACAAACTGTCCTATGTCTTTAGGATCCATTACGTCCAACCCACTGTACTGTTTAAATGCTTTCAGTAATCTCTCATAGAACTCGTGAACGGTCTCTTTAGGCTCCTGAGTTGTTCGATCTATCTTAACCCAGTCTATGTCCTGCACCGGTACTTTCTCTTTTAGCCATGTTATTACTCTCTCGTATTTTTCCATAACTCTATCTGATGGACCGCCTGTCCGGGCATCCCTCGGAGGCTCACAAGCGGGCCATTCAATACTAAGTTTGCATGCCGTCCACAAATCTCCGGGTACTACGATATCGAACAAAGTGTTCAAATCGATCCACAGTACCTTAGAGATCTTCACGAATCTCTCTACCTGCTTGTACCACTCCACGGGATTCTCTCTAAGCTTCGGGAAAGAATTAGTGAATGCCGCTAAATCCCCCCTACTCCAGGGTACATGAACGTAGTTTCCGTTCGCGATTTCTCGCAAAGGGAAAGCTTCCATTCGCATTAGGTCTGTATCCTGGGACTTTACAAGTGTACTCCGTCTGACAGATCCCCTCTTGGACTATTTTTCCTCCCATCTATCCAGATCTCTCCATATTCTGATACACATGATTAGTTCCCTTATGTGTACTCTTAGCCCAATCGTTCTACGTTCATCTAGGTCCCGATCTGTGCAATTCAGCCTATGGTTGGCCTGTAAGGCTTTAGTTCGTGACATGTCTATCATATACTTTTCTGCTAATTCAGATAACTTTTCATGAGCTGCCCTTGCTTTTCGAGTAACATCCTTAGATAAAAACAGTATTTCATCTGGATCGTACAGCTCTAACCTTTCTATTGCTACTGTGCCGTCAATTATTTCGTCCAAGTCTGATTTTAAACTCATTACATCTATGCGTCTTGCTTTTATTTCAGCTCTCAGTACGTCAGTCCTAGGTTGTTCTCTTACATCCCTCTCACCTCCACTATGCGCCCTACGCCTAAGCACAGGTGAGTTATGAGGAATTTTTCTTCCATCTCTTTGTTCCCACCTCTCTAGATCCCAAGCTTTTCCATCTTCCCTTGGGGTGTGGTGGAACAATGCTCCATCCCTCAACCCTACATTCCGTCTTTTCGGCTCGGTTTCTCCAGATACGAGATAGGATCCTCCGTGCTGTTCTAAATCACTGTAACTCTCTTGCTGTCTGGTGTCGCTCAACAACCGATAAGGTCCTTCATGGCCCTCCATGCTCCTGCGATCTCGTTCGTGATCACCGGATGTATGGCAAGACGTTTCGCGACTCCCTATATTCTCATGACTTCGTTCTTGATCACCGGACGCATGGCGAGACCCTTCGCGACTCTCCATGTTCCCGTGATTCCGTCCGTAATCACCGGAGGCATGTCGAGACGTTTCACGACTCTCCATGTTCCCGTGATTCCAATGTTGCACATTTTCATCCGGGGTATGGTGTGTGCATCTGAAAGTGTTTCGGTACTCCTGCGTCCTTCGTTCTCCCTCACTAAAGGTGACGTGAGGCACTTCCCCACACCCTGCACTCCTGTCGTTGCACGTTTGCCTATTGCCACTGGTAGTAGGGCAAGTATCTCCCCTGCTTCCTTGACTCCCTCTCTCCCACTCCGGGCTGCTTTCGCCAGCTCCACAATGAGAGAGGATCTTGTTATCCTGGTCTCTCCACTCTGCTCCTGTTTCTAAACTTTTATTCCGAGCCTCTTCGGCAGTATCCCATTCTTTCAGATATTCCCTTAATTCCTTATAGGATTTCGGTTTCGGTCCCCTCAAATCCATTGATCCTCTTTGACCCCCTTGTTCTATCCAGGGACCCGTTGCGGAATCTAGTGGGGTACTCCGACTCACTGGTGCTAGTATCTGCCTCTGAGGATTTATCGCGTTGTTCTTATTCTCCATCTCTGCCCTTTCCCTGTCCCATCGTGCCTGTTCCTCCTGTTGGACCCCCTCTGGGTTGTATATTGACACTATAGGGCCTATGGTAACAGGTACTTGTAAAGCGTCTGGCATTTGATACGATCTTGCATGCTGTATTTCTGGGACCTTCTGGACCACGAATCTTCCTACTACCTTCTGTTCGGAACTAGATTGAAGTACTTCCTCACCTTTCTTGGTATCCCACTCTGTTACTGGGATCGATTTATATTCCCCCCATCTAGCTCCGTCCTCTTGCTGTAGTATGGGACTTGCGACTTCGCTGTTGTACGGAGGTGGTCTATCTGTTAATAGCCTCTCTATCAGATCCTCCTCTGTCTCGCTATCCTCCTCTTCTTCCAGAGGTTTCTTTTCTCCCGTAGCTTCTATCATGGTGAACAGTTTGTCTGCTTCTATCTTTTGCACTCTCCACTTCTTAGCTTCCTCATCCCATTTCGCATCCTGCACTGCCTTTACTGATCGTCTCACTCTTTCTTGGCGCCTCTTTAAGTTCCTTTCGTGCGCTGCTCTAAACCATGCACTAAGTGCTTCGAACTGTGTTGGCCTCGGTAGAGGTCTCGCTGCAAGCATTACTGCTTTCAGTTGGTTCAACACTTCTAACTTAAATGTTCCGAATCTCGGAAACGTCAGTTCCTTATTCCCTTCTGTTAGCTTATTCCACTCGGAGATCCATAGTATCGAGTGTAAGCCTACATTTACTGCCATATGATAAGCTGGTGTGCCTTCTGGTGGAGCTTCTTCTCCAGCATATAAGTTTCTTCTATTTCTCTTAAAGATTGCCCTTAAACTCTTAAAGCACTTCATTTTTGATAATCTACGATTTTCCTTATTAATTCTCTTCCTTATTTACGTCCCGATGACAACTACCACCAATCCCTGTGCGACTCTCGCTAATCAGCCTATCCCAACACGGTTCTACGCCAACCGACCAATCTCAGCGCAGCTCTACGCTGACGTCACTTGTCCCCTCTGCAGCAGTTTCCTCCTTTCTCAGCTTGTCTCGCGGTCTTACATGCGTTTCACTCATACACCGAAAAATGACTACTTCCGTCCAAGCGATCACTTTTCTCTGACTGTACGGCCACAGTCTAACTGTAATTGCTACCTCAACTGGCGAAACGTCTTCCCTCTGACGGTCAGACGCTTGCCTCAACTGATAGGTTACTTACACACAGTAAACGTACGACCAGCGTCCGTTACTCATACACTCACTCAAACGCTCCCCCTATCATCGGTCTGTCGGGCGATCAATGGTACCTCATGACCCCCTTTAAATGGTAGACAAATTACTCTGGGTGTTCGATACACCCGAACCACTTAAGTCCTCTCTGGACATAAGATTTTATCCGGTTGCGCGCGCTCACAACCTTCCCTCAATCACACTACAGGCATTCAACTCCGCTTGACATTACAACACAGGAACAACATAAAACACCGCAATCTTACAACGCATGACCCTTATACTCACTCTCGACCGACTCTGCTGCTTTTCTTTCGACGCACCGTCAGCACCTTCTTCGGCAGGGATTCTTCTTCTGGTCGTCGATGACTAGGGACCTTGGGGTAAACTAAACCTGACCTAGGTTGTCTTCCTCAAGAAGAAAACCATCTTTCTCTGCTACCAACTGCGGGGAATGAGATTTTAATATCTTTTATGATCAATTTGATAACTTATCTCATTCGTCAATTTTGGATCGGTTGTTATCTGTCATTGAGTAAAAGACAACCCCTGCATAGGTTAGATAAACCCCATAAACTGACGCAACTCTGAAGAACCACTTACGACTGATAAAGTTTAAAAGTTTTAATATAAAATTAAGAAAAGTTGCAAATACAATCCTCTCAGGATAAGATTCAGCAAATATACAGGAACTAAAAGGAACATAAATTCCCTAAAGAACCTCAGTCTACAAAAGAATACAATCAAAGTCAGTTCCAGAATCAACAAATTAAAAAGCATAGATATGATGTGGTTCCGTTGCGTCATCTACAAAAGGAAAGAAATACAAGTTAAATCTGTCCCTACTCTATACTAAGTGACATCCCTACTTCGCAAGTTTCTAGTACCCTAAAAAGGTGTCAGCAGTTTGACTTCCAAAGAAGTTCAAACTCTCTTAGCCTCTAAAGGTAACTTAAGTTTTAAGAAGCAGTACCCTCTCTGCCTACCCATCCGCTCTCTAAGGGTCCTCGGCCTACTGCTCCCTTGCGCTCTGATCTCTCTCTCTGGACATCTGCTCATGCCATCTGCGCTTTCTAACTTGCCTCTCGCTGTTCTCGCTTATCGCTATCTTCTCCTTCGCTATCTTCTCCCCGGGGTGCTGTCCCTAAAATACACAATCACAGTGTGGGTGGAACGCCCCTTCGACGCCCACCACGGACTTTCCCCCATGATGTCATTTTCAGCTCTTTCCATGGCTTCGTCTCTTCGCGTCGTCCGTTAAGTTGACCTTTCTCCTTAGACGCCATCTTCGTCTTCTTGCTGGTGACTTCATTCGACTTTACATTTGACACTTTCGGAGCAAAAGTCTATCACCTCATCAGAACTTTACTCTTTACGACTATATACATAACCTTTCTTGGTCCTGTGAATGGTCATTTCAAAACAAGACTCAAATTCCAAGCGTCTCCTCTCATGTTTAGGCAATAAACTTCGTCCAGCATTGTCACCTTAAATCTAACAAGAACTAGACTCCTTGGCTCGCACATTCAAGTGAAGGCTATTCACGACTCCTGTGAGCCCACTAAATTACCAACAGCGGACTACACTCCTGCGAACCCTTGGTCAGTCAGGTTATAATCACAAATGACCTAAAACTCTTCTAACATTCCTACAAACTTCTTCTACTCAGTATAACCTTTAACACACATTTATATATGATCGCATTTAGCAAACTCCTTTGCTTATATGTGAATACATTTTACATAGAATATAAACCTTGATACATAGAATATAATTTTATATTCTCATTTGTTACATCGTTATATATGATCTCTGCACATTTCTCCATGTTACATTTCTCGCCGTTTCTGCATTTAAAGTTACACATGTACATGACTTCTACTTTGCACGTTCTTCTATTCGTGAGCATTTCTACACATTTCTACATTAGCCCACTACGTATACGGGCCTTCTAAATCTAATGCATTTTCAAGAGTAAATACAATTATGTTTCCTATATTACTTTGGTCACATCTGTTAACTTTATGCTATAAGCGTCAACTTCACGTTCGACATACATTTCATTCCTACGTTTATACGATATGTTTGTAAATATGACTCGGATATACGTTTTATTCAAATTGCGCTCTCTCAACGCTATCCAACGTTTTCCCTACTGTTGCACTCTCTGGAGTTGGAATAGTAATTTTTACCCCTACGCTATCCAACGGTTTCTCTACTGTTGCGCTCTGTGGAGTGTGAAGGGTAATTTTAAGTTCTATGCTATCCAACATTTGTATTACTGTATTTTTTTTAGTTATGGATTTTGAATAGTATTTTTATTTATTTAGCTGTTAATTTTTTTGTATAAATTTAGATAATGTAGTATATAATGAATTTTAAAATATTAAAAGTATATTCAATTTTGTAAATTTATTAAACATAATTCTTTATTTTTTATTTACGTTTTTGTTTTATGTTTGTAAATGTATTTGTAATTTATAATTTTTTTTATTAATTTATAAATTATTGAAATCATTATTACAACTTATTGTTAAGTATGTATATATTATATATTTTCTGCATATGTTTAATGTATTATTCTTATATATGTGCTTGGTATAACTTATATAAAGTGCGGTCTTATTGAACAAAGCACTTACCAATAAGGGTAGGCACAACAAGAAAATCTTTCCGATCACTCTGTGGCCAAACTGCTGCCATTAAGAAGGGCCCAATCATTGAAACGCCTTAAACATTCATGGTGCCGTATGTTGCATAACTTTTTTGAGTATTTCTTCGATAAGTATGCTGCTCTGTGTAGGTTACCCAGTCACAGAAGTAGATCAGGACAAAGGACAAGGACGAGCATGCAGCTTACACTCCAATACCTCCCACCCAGGGTAGGGTCATTCTGTTCAATCCTACTCAGGTACTTAGAGAGAATGATGATATCCCAGATATCAGAGAGATTGTGGTAGCCAATAAACCTGCAGTTGGTTTATGGAGGTTAGTGAGTTGGGTTGGTTACAGAGCTTTTCAGAGAGACTGTTACACGAGACCAGGACTAAAAACAAGTTAGGATATGCAAATTATTTCCTGATGCATTTCCCTATGCACCTTGTGATCCAGGTGCTTTCCCTTTCTCTCTGGACTACATTCAAACTTCTCATCAAAGTGAGATGGGTCATTTTGCCTAACCCGGCAAACGTCACTTAAGGGCACAAAAGCCAAAATAAACACATTATGTTTTTTTGCTTTTCCAAGCTGTAGGCCATCACAAACTTTTTGAGAGGTCCTCTCAGCCTCAACTTATCGAGGCATGCTTCAACAATTGACGACCTTTCACACCAGGGTAGGAACAGTGCCACCCTTGCAGGCTTAACCGAGTGAAGCTAATCTATCCCTTAGAGTTCTTATAAATCTATGTTCTGGACAATTTGATTGGGTCCTTTTTTTGGTGAGGCAAGAAAAAATATAAAATATACCTAGAGGTATACTCAAAATATTCTTTATTCCGCGAGTACCTCTGATATATTTAAAACACATAAAATGTCAGTCATATAGTGAAATGCAATGAATGATTACCAAGGGCCTTTGCATTTTGGCCGGTGCTTAATTTGTAAAATAATGAGTGTCAGTGCTCAAAGCTCTGCTCCCGCTGTGATATTCAAAAACAGTTGTTGAATATCAAGGCTGCGTGGTGTTGAATTCACCTCCGGTCTCTCTAATCCACTACTAGACAGTGCTGCCCCTTTATCTCACTCTTGTAGTTTCTTACTCTTTCCCTTTGTGCCAACTTGTTAATAATTCTCTTCTTCTTTCTTTCCAGTTTCTGGTTTTTTACCTCTCTTGTTCATGTTCAATAGCTTATGAGGAAAAATAAGTGCTAGTCTCCAAAAATGAGTGGCGATGGGCCCCATCAGAGACCACATCAGAGACCACTGGCCCAAATTAAGCACTGCTATTGGAATTCATTCTGATTGCATTGCTGCCACGTCTAAGTCAAATGCAGGCTATTTCACTGTTTAAATGTTTGCACCATTGGCACATTCATCTGGTGCCATCTGTCGTCATCACAGACCGTCTTTAGAGTCCTCGGTAAAGTAACTAGTAGTCCCTTAATTGAAGAAACACGCATATTAGCAAGATAATTCGCTTCTCCATTGGAACACATATTAACTACATAAAGATGATGCTGCGGAATTTGTAATATTCACTGCATTATTGGATAAGAGAATCATGGGTTCAGATTATATACATTGCACAAGTGCAGTTGAGCATCAAAATGAAAGCATTATATAGACTGTGTTGTTTCCAGTGCTATTTTGCACTGGTATTTGCACCATCTGGTAAGTAGAAAGGCTACATTTAGCTTCACCTGGACCACAAAACAAATACATTGTGCACCCGGTGGTCAGCCCGAATGTTGGCACAAACATTCGCCAGCACTAGTGCAATAAATTGAATCCAGGAATTCTGATGTAACATTGCACCATCACTAGTACAATCTATGCATCTTGAAATGGATGCTGCAACACCTCTCCAGCATCAATGAAATTCATGCAATCTAGAAATGCTGGAGCCGCATTTCACCTGCAGTAGTGGAATCTGTGCAATCCAGAAATGCTGGTGCAAAATGTTTTCCAGCATCATGGCAATCTATGTAATCCAGAAATATAGGTTCATAACTGCACCTGCACCAATACCATCCATCAAGTCAAGATATTGTTTATTGATATGTTATAACACCTTAGTCTAGGATATTCACTGTCCTTCATGTTTTGTGTATTGTAGCATTGCAATATTTGGAAGAGTCAGCTCATATTCTGAAGTACGCCATGGATTTCTTGGTTTACGGTGAATGTGTTCATCTGCATTACCGCAAAAAGTTGAATCTTCTCATAGATCTTTCTTTTGAGCAACACATGAGCAATTTGCACGAAATGCATCATATTCCTGATTCACCAGCCTGCAGTTTGAATGATATGTCATTAAACAGTACAAATTCCATGCATATGTTTTTCTCATTCCTGCCGGCATTGTACTTGTAGGAAGCATACTGACTTAGCATTTTCATTCATTTACTTCACAATATAGGGGCAGATTTATGATGCCCTTGCGCCGCAATTGCGTCACTTTATTTGACGCAACTGCGGCGCAAACAATGCGCCCTATTTACAACGTGACGCATCTAGGAGATGCATCACGTTGTAAAGCCCTGCGCCATAAGGAGGCGTTCCTGCGCAGGAACGCCTCCTGAAAGTGGCTGAGTGAAATCTATGAGATTTCACTCAGTCACTTTCTGGCCAATGCTGCGTCAAAATCCTGCGCCTGCTTGAAGCAGGCGTAGGTCTTGATGCAGCATTGTGTAGATGGGGCACCCCCGAGCCTTGCTGGAGCTGCGTCGTGCTTGCGACGCAACTCCAGCAATGCGCCACATTTCCGGCACAGATGCGTCACGCATCTGTGCCGTTTTTGCACCATGGTGCGCCGCATTATAAATGCGGCGCACCATGGGTGGCGGAGCTGTGGCGCACTGTGGTGCACATTAACTGGCGCATCCCTCGGGATGCGCCAGTTAACATAAATGTGCCCCATAGTGATTTGCAGATTCTTCAGAGTTCAATTTTTAAGCATGTGGCAAAAAATTAATATGTTAATGAAGTCCATAAACACCTCCTTATTTTGGAAAAATATTTGCGTTACTTCTTTACAGCAACATTTGACAGTGAAAATAATTGAGGTTTAACAGCCAACGGCAACGGAAAAATCATAAGCAAATTTGTAGTAGGAGCACCTCAAATGAGACTCTTCATGTAAAATATTATTAGTATCTAAACATTGGGTGAACGTTGCACCATTTTTTCTACAACACTTTGAAACACCAAGGTTGTAATAATAAGTGCTAAATCGGACCAAGTTACTGTTTTGAGGCGTGAGGGTTGGTTGAGACCATGTGACGGAAATCAAGATATGATCGGGAGGGTGGTGCAGTGTTTATATGGGACAGTACACTGTTCAGTTGTGCTTTTGTTTTACATATTTCCATAAACATCTTTTTTAAATTTGATGGAAAGGGTGTTATCAACGGTATGCAATATGTTTGTTTTACCTGGTGTAGTTTTAGAAAATTGCGGATTTTTGCCCTTCTGACATTTACACTGCTTCTTTGTTTGTGTTGTTATATCTTGTATTGGCTGATGAGGATGAAAGAATCTTCATGGGTTCGAGAATGGCTCTGGGTTCTTGTGAGAATTGTTATGATTTGGAGTTTGTTATGATTGTGATGACTTGGAGTTCTGCTTCAGCAGACTGCCGGTCGTGCCTGGTCTTTTCTTGAAGGAGTAATGAATCTTTAGCTTTTTCTCACCTATGCGTCCCTCAACTACTTCAAATTGCCTTTGACTATCCATGTGCATATCTTTTCTATGAATAATGAGGTGATTTTCATAGTATTAAGCCCAATTACCAGTCAGAAGGAGCAGTATCACTTGTGGGATAACACTCTTTCCAATCACAACTGTTGTAGTGTTCTCACACCCACTATTCTTTGGTTAGGGAACATCACTCCCAGATGTGATTCTGCACTCAGTATGAATACTGGTAAACTCAACTGTGACTGCGGGCATCAGCATAGCCCGGCACCCACCCAATATCTACTTTGGGGAAGCATTGAGCACACTTCCCATGTCTGGCAACACCCGCCCCGGCCCTGGACTCCCTCCCAGCCCTGAGCCCTGATGAAGCTGAAAAGCAGCTAAATCCTTAACTTGACACATAAACCGATTATGAGACATTTTTATTAATCTATGAATAAACGTGCACCAAATACATGTTAAAGAAAACATGAGAAATAAATGTGAGAGAACGTTGTTACTGCATTGTAAAAGCATGCAGATGATTGAAGACTACATGAAATCATATTCATTTGAATAATGTAGGTTTATATTTCTTAATCAGCCTTAGCATATTATTTCAACATGTATCAGAATGTTAAAGTGATGTGCTCATGTGTTATGAAATTCCAAATCATCCTCATTGAAATAGTAATGTGTGTAAAGAATTAATTAAATCTAACACATTCTAAATAGATTCATGTGTGATATTGAAGGGTTTTACTCTGAATTCCATCATTTGCGTATGTGAAATCGTGCACCAAATGAGATAAGAAGAAATGGTGCTGCACAATCAGATTGAATGTAAACTTAACAAAATCTTCAGATTATGATTTTCATATATATATACCAGTGTAAACCACTTAAAACGATATGAATATTTTATGATTTGAAATAATTGTATACATTGGTACTTTGAAAATGCAGTAATATGTCATAGTTACATTGGAGTTTTGCAATACAACTAATCATATATTCTGAGTGCTTATAAGTTTAAAAGAATTTTAGAATCTTGTTTTCCCTCATGAAATGTATATTTCCATTACTTAATATTCTGCATGATTTTGAATAAAATGTAATATAGGCCTGCATTTTCCTACTCTGCTTTGCCCTGCACTCATGAGGTTTCATAAACTTACTATGGGAAGTGAAACTGAGTAATCTAGAAGAGTTCTCATTCGCTTACAAGGACTGATTGCAACAAAGTCGATACTTTGGGAACATTTGCTATGGTAAACTCTCCTCTTGAACTCACTTATGTGTCTGCTGCTAAAGGATCATTGTTTGAAAGTTTTAAAGTTTACATATACCGGATGATTTGACTAATTACGTGATCAGCACCACCTCTTTCTCTAATACATGTCTTCTTTATGTTGCATGACAATCATCCTATATGAACTGACCAATGGACTGAGTGGTCAGATACAATGAAGAGACTAAGGAGGTGTCACCCCAGAACTTACAGATTATATTATACATTGGTTTTCTGGATCAAGAGGTTCATCTGGTTTACTTTCAGACCCCAGAGACTGCCTTTAGGAAGCCGGCATAGAGGGGACTGCTCTAGGCTGGATCGCATCCTACCTTCACAACAGAACTAATGTGATCCATACCCCACCTTTCTCGTCCAAACCGTACTCCACAAAAGCAGGGGTCCCTCAAGGTTCAACCATCTTGCCAATGCTTTTTAACATCTACATGAAGTCGTTACCAGTACTGATCAATCAATTTCACCTCACGTGCTATAACTATGCAGTTGACAAGCAAATACTCCTTCAACTGGATTGCCCCAAAGACATAGGAAACTCGACAATTTTCAGTTGTCTCAGAGCCGTGGATCAATGGATGACTTGGTGCCATCTCAAATTGACTGCTTCCAAAATGGAAATACTAATGTATGGCGATAGGAAACATTATGACCCGCTCGCCGCCTGGCCTGATGAACTGGGATCACTGCCTGCAGTATCAAAGGAAGTAAGAAACCTCGGAATGGCCATGGGCTCCAAGCTATCGATGAATGCCCAAGTGGACAAACTAGAAAGATCAAGCTTTGTTTCTAAAACACTGCAACTAATCTTCCCCCATTTGGGATTTCCACACAAGGTCCAATCTACCATCTCCCTTGTTCTGTCCAAACTTGATTACGCTAATAGCCTCTACCACAGATCAAATGAATCAACAAGAGAGGAAGGGTCAAAAAAGACTACAACAAATTCAGAATTCGGCTGCCAGACTACTCCTACATATAAAACCACAAGACCACATCTCCCTGCCTTAAAAGCCCTGCATTGGTTACTGGTTGACAGAAGGTCCACATTCATGCTGCTTTGTATCACCAACAAAACATTACATGGAAAGGGAACGCTCTTCATCAGGAATATAATCACCAAACACATTCAGCAAAGGAACCTCTGCTCTAGAGTGGCACCTCGCCTCAAAATCACAAGATACAAGAAAAAAAAACATGGGTGGCACATCCTTCATTGTTTAAGCAGGCAAACTATGGAGCTCTTTACTCCCAGCATAAGATCCATGCACAACCCCTTTATCGTCAGAAAACTACTCAAGAATTGGCTCTTCCCCACATAGGCGCCACACGTAAACATAAATATACAGCATATCTCTTGGTATATAAGAATTTATTTGTACTATAGATATGTACCTATATATGTGTATTGCTTTGTGTAAACTTGTAGAATATCTTTAAAAACAAATTAATAAAATTTGTTTTTAAGTACAACACTTGAAAGTCGGAATTTATTTAATGCATCTTTAATCTACATATACTTTATTCCTCTATGCGTCTATATACCTTCCATGTACTTGGATCTAAATATTTATTACGTTTCTGCTAATTCAGCATATCCAATAACTTGCCTATTTCTCACCCTATGCCTCTTTCAATATTAACTCTACCTCAACTCTCTGACTCATCTCAAACCTCTTTCTACTACTCTTTCCAATTCACTACCCTATTTCTCACCCTATACATCTACCAATATCCTTAATATACATATACTTACTTCCTTTATGCATCTTTATACTTTCCATGTACTTCTGTATCTATATATTAATTACTTTTCTTCTAATTCAGCATATCCAATGCACTACCCTATTTCTCACCCTATACCTCTCTCAATATATCTTCTACCTCAACTCTGACTCATCTCAAACCTCTTTCTACCACTCTTTCCAATGCACTACCCTATTTCTCGCCCTATACCTCTATCAATATTTCCTCTACCACCACTTCCTCATTCATCCCAAACCCCATACCACTACTAGGATCCCCAAAATAATCCTTTCTAGACTCTTCCCTACTCTACCCTCCTTGCATCATCTCATACCTCTTTTACTGTACTGATCCCTCCCAAAAAGCACTTCAACACCCCATTTAGGTGCACAGTCAAAATATCGATTCCCTATTATCGACCTACAGTAATATCGATTCCAAAATAACGAAGGTGAAGAATATCTAGGTCAAAAATATCGTTGGACAGAATATCGACCCTAAGGTAAGTAATATCGATTTTTTTGATATCGATGTAAGTAATATCGAAGTTAGTAATATCGATATCAAATATATCGATGTCACTAATTTCGATGTTACTAATATCGATATTTGTTTGTTATGTATTTTATTATGTATTTTATATGTATGTGTTATATGTTTTTTGTTAGGTATTTTATTTGTTTTAAATTGTATGTGTACTATTTTTTATATATTAAAAATGTTTTTTTTAATTTAATTTTATGTTTTAGTACTGGAGCGGGTTGTGGGTTTATAGGGGAAAAGGTTGGGAAGTATTTTAATTATGGTAAATTAATTATTAATTTTTAGTAATTGTAAATTATTTTAATAAATTTTTGCATTTAAGTTCTGCACCGGGTTGTGGGTTTATAGGGGAATTGGATGGGAAGTAATTTAATTGAAATTAAGTAATTATTTATTTTTTAATGGTATTGATCATTATTTTATTTCTAATTAATTATTAATCGGTAATTAAATATTTTAATTGGTAATTGATTTTTTTTAATTGCTAATTAAGGTTTGTAATTGGTAATTACATTTTTTATTTGGCAATTAATTTTTTTAATTGGTAATTAAGGTTTGTAATTGGTAATTACATTTTTTAATTGGTAAATATTATTTTTAATAGGTAATTCATTTTTAAAATTGGTAATTGATATTTTTAATTGTTAATTATTTGGTAATTTATATTTATTAATTAATATGTATTGGTATTTATTGTTATTTTATTGTTAATTAATTATTCAATTGTAATCATGTTTTTAGTAATTAATAATGGGTATTTGCAAATGATGTAGCTATTTAGAAATTAAATTTTTAATTATTTTATTTACGACAATTATTTATAAGTATGTTATATTTAACTTCTACACTATCCAATGCTTTCCCTACTGTTGCACTCTCCGGAGTGGGAATAGTAATTTTTACCCCTACGCTATCCAACACTTTCCCTACTGTTGCACTCTCTGGTGTGGGAATAGTAATTTTTACCCCTACTCTATCCAACGCTTTCCCTGCTGTTGCACTCTCTGGAGTGGGAATAGTAATTTTTACCCCTACGCTAATCAACGCTTTCACTACATTTGCACTCTGGAGTGGGAATAGTAATTTTTACCCCTACGCTATCCAACGCTTTCCCTACTGGTGCACTCTCTGGAGTGGGAATAGTAATTTTCACCCCTATGCGATCCAACGCTTTCCCTACTGTTGCATTGTTTGGAGTTGGAATAGTAATTTTTACCCCTACGCTATCCAACGTTTTCCCTACTGTTGCACTCTCTGGAGTTGGAATAGTAGTTTTTACCCCTACGCTATCCAACGCTTTCCCTACTGTTGCACTCTCTGTAGTTGGAATAGTAATTTTTACCCCTACGCTATCCAACGCTTTCCCTACTGTTGCACTCTCTGGAGTGGGAATAGTAATTTTTACCTCTACGCTATCCAACGCTTTCCCTACTGTTGCACTCACTGGAGTTGGAATAGTAATTTTTACCCGTACGCTATCCAACGCTTTCCCTACTGTTGCACTCTCTGGACTTGGAAAAGTGATTTTTACCCCTACGCTATCCAACGCTTTCCCTACTGTTGCACTTGTTGGAGTTGGAATAGTAATTTTTACCTCTACGCTATCCAACGTTTTCCCTACTGTTGCACTCTCTGGAGTTGGAATAGTAATTTGTGCCCCTACGCTATGCAACGGTTTCTCTACTGTTGCGCTTTGTGGCGTGGGAATGGTAATTTTAAGTTCTATGCTATGCAACATTTTTATTACTGTATTTTTTTTACTTATGGATTTTGAATAGTATTTTTATTTATTTAGCTGTTAATTTTTTTGTATAAATTTAGATAATGTAGTATATAATTGATTTTAAAATGTTTTTAATTTATTGAACATAATTCTTTATTTTTTATTAATGTTTTTGTTTTATGTATGTAAATGTATTTGTAATTTATATTTTTTTATTAATTTATAAATTATTGAAATCATTATTACAACTTATTGTGAAGTATGTATATATTATATATTTTCTGTATATGTTTAATGTATTATTATTATATATGTATTATTTATTAATTTTAAACATTATTAGATATTTTTAATTATGTTTATTTTATTTATTAGTGTTATTTCCTTTATTTTACATGTATATTTTTACAGAAAAAAAAACGATATTTTTAACATCGATATTTTTAACATCTATATTTTTTTCCGATATTTTTGTACTTACCATATTGTAGATAGGATGTCGATATTCTTGCCTTCGATATTTCTGCATTGATATTCCTGTAGGTCGATATTTTCTTGGTCGATATTTTGTCATTGATTCAACCCATTAGGGGTAGCAAGCGCTATATAAATGCAAACCTTTTTCCCTCTTCTATCCCACCGCTATTCTTCTGAATCTAAATTACTGACTAACATATCCACCTCTCCAATTACTTTCATATTTCAATATATTAACTCAACACCAATCCTTTATGGGTTCCGGAGCAGCATGCTACTTACCGAAATAGCGCTCCGACACCTCATCTGGGGTAGTAAGTGCTATATAAATTCAATTGCAATACATTACTTGCTCTTCTTTCGGATTGACGCATTCGCAGTGAGCGCCATTCTTGGACTCTTTCTTGAGGGGGCACTATTCATCAGCTGTCTTGGCTCATTACCTTGCTGAACTTACAAGAGCTCCTTGTCACCCTATGGCAAGTCCCAAACTAATTAGATTGTCCTGCACTCTTTAGATCTTAAATGCTTAAAAAATATGTACTTTGCCCTTTTGAATACTTTTGATAAAATCAAATTTTTACTAAACTATAGGTTCTGTCTCATCCTGATTTATTTTCTCAAGTTGATTGTGCATTCCAATTGATGTATTTATGACAGGGAGAGGTTGGCGTAGAGAAGTCCCCAAACACCAGGTACTAATGTTATGGTTTTGCATTGCCTTAACAGAATTATTACTTTGTATGATTCTGGTCCGATTAAATTTCTTCATACGATTTAGACTAGCAGTCATAATTCTTTACTTATATAGGGGTCGATTAGGATGACGGTGAATCCGCATCCTCCGGGCCGGCGGATTCACCGCTGCGGACCTCCAAAACACCACCAGCGACATTAGGCTGATCCGCGGGATGTTGTTCGGAATTTGGTGGCGGTGTCTGCAAGACACCGCCAGCCATATTACGAAGGGTGAGGAAACATGCTTTTTCCGCAGCGGATTTTCCGCCGTCGAAAAGCATGTGGAACTTTGCTTCTGGGGGCCCGTTGCGGGCCCCCAGGGTGTTTGGGGGGGTGGGGGGTGCACATGAGGGGTACCTATGGTACTCCCCTGCATATGCATGCACAAAGTGGCAGGCACCGCGCGGTGCCTGCCGCTTTGTGCATGTATATGCAAAGCATGCAATTTTAACCTTGCGGCGGGCGCTGCTTCAAGCAGCACCCGCCGCAAGGTTACAGATACGGGATGTGACCGCTAGGGTGGCGGTCACATCCTAATTTGCATGGAGGGACCACCGCTGCCCCTGCAGACGGTCCCTCCACCTCGGGTGTGGCGGACGGACGCAGGTCCGTCCGCCATCCTAATGAGGCCCTTAGTATGGTTTTAAGAGTTATATACAATAATTTATTTACTAGCTTGTATGTTGGTTGTGCAATTGCTGGTCATCGTTGGATAGCCGAATACTGGATTCTCTTATGTCTAACCCCTTATCGGCACAAAACAAGACCCCTCAGAGGACCAAATGAGTGTCAGAAAGAGATAGTGATATAAATTGATCAAAAAGGTCCCAGTATCTTCTGGAACAGCCCTCTGACCTGAAGTGATCTGCTAGCTACCACATATCATCAGCTAAAAGTAGCTGGTACATGAGAGTGGTGAAACTTGCCATTTTCTGTCTGGATAGGTATGTGCACATGGGTTTTGACTGGGTCTGCATGTTATTTCCCATTCCAAGCCAGATAACTTGTCATTGCTGGACACTGGCAGAAAATGTTAATTCTGACCTTGCGATATCCTCCAAATCCATGTCCAGCCAACTCAGAATCAGCTGCACAGAGAGGTAAGTTTCATTACCTCCCCGTTCTTTAGGCCTCCCCAAGTCGTTACTTTTGAGGAGGTGTCTACCTCACGAGACAGAAAAAGAACAGGTTGGAATGCTAGTAAACACGTCCCAGCCCCTCCAGCTTGAGCCATAAGAGGCTGCCTCACCCAGCATTCTTCCTGTCGCTTTTTCTGTCTCCTCTGAGACGAGATTGCTTGGATTACCTCAGGTACATTTCCTGCTAGGCCTGAGACATATATGAATGTGGAGTTGCTCTTCATTTGTTGCTGACTGGACCAGCGAGAAGCAGTGTTTTAATTCAGACACAGCAATGTGATGTTTTTCAATCCCTTCCTGGATTGACTGGAGAAACCATAGAGCTGGCTTGAATAAACTGATGGGCATCAGGGAGCATGCGCGGAAGTAGCAGCAGTCTGCACATGCTTTCCTTTTGCACTCTTTGGATGAGAAGGAGAGTGTTTTAAGGAAGATGGAGTACAGGTAAGTCCTCATAGCAGAGACCTTTCTGTGCTCTATGCTGCTGTAAGACTCTTTGGTGCCTAGCTTTGGTGGCATGGGAAAACACTTGAGGAAAGGGAGACATGTTCAATCCTCATACCATTCATATTCTTAGTCCTCCCCTTCTCCTAAGAAGAGGGTTGGAAGAGAGGAGTAGGATGATAAATTGAATGTGCCTGATAAGAGAGACTTTGCCAGACATTAAGGGCCGCAAAGTCCGCCCGCCATCCCCGTGGTAATATGGACCACCAACCTTAAGGACGGGGATCCCGTCGCCAGTATTAGGATGCGCCCGCCACAGTGGCGGGAGCATCCTGCATTCATACCATTGTGGCGGGCGGTGCACTCAGCCCCGCCCACCACAATGGCAGGAAAGCATGCTGTGCACTTCCATGCACAGCATGGCAGGCACCGCGCGGTGCCTGCAATGCTGTGCTGGAACTGCTGGGGGGTACCATAGGTACCCCCCATGTGCACCCCCCACCCCCCAGGACTCCCTGGGAGCGTGTAACGGGCCCCCGCAGGGATTCTCCGCATGCCGTTCCGTGGCGGCATTCCCGCCACGGAAAGGCATTCAAAGAAGCTCATCCTAATATGGCTGGCGGTGTCTGATAAACACCGCCACGATATTATTCCTTTTCCGCCCCGGCCGTAAGGTGACCGGGCGGAAAAGCGGCGGACGGTCTTTCAGTCCACCGAGGTTCCCCCCCCATCTTTAGTGCAACGATGTCGGGCGGCTTGCCCCCGCCAGGCTGGCGGTGGCAATCGGCCCAACATCGGAATGGGCCCCTAAGGGTTACAAAGTATCTCCAAGTAAAATGATAAATGTCATGTTTTCTGATGTTTCTTCGGATTCTGAGGAGAAGAAGAGAGGTGTATCAAAGGATTGAAAAGGAAAATGTATCTCACAAGAGATGCTGTCTGATATTTTGTTGCATGTGAAGACTAATATGGGATTTCAGGAAGAGGAAACTCCAGAGATTTCATCAGCCCAAATATTTTGATAATTTAAGCGCTCTGTGCAATGAGATCTTCTAGTTCACCCTCATATTATGGATGTGCTTTAAAACGAGAATGGAAGAATCCAGACAAAACTATATCCACTTGCTGATATGCAAAGGTCAATGCCTGATTCCATCCTTATTGATTTATTAGTGGCTAGTTTTGTAGGGAGGACTTCTTTAACAGAGTAGTCTATCATAAAGGATCAAGCTGACAAGATAATTGACTCTGCTTTAAAATAAGCTTATTCTGGAGCCCACCTTGCTTTGAGAGCAGGCAAGAATGGAGGGGATAAGAAGCAACCCAAGACTCCCAATACACCAAGAGAATGACTATGCTAAAAATGGCCAAGGGTGTGTGGTTGGTGTCAGAATCCATCACTTCTTGGAACCCAGGCTCAGATCTACCTCAGACGAATGGTTTTCCGGCTGGTCCGGTCAGATTACAGTATTGAGTTCTTGGAATCTCCTAAGAGCTATTTCTCATGCCATGGCCACACAACAAAGAGATGAGGATGGCTCTTCCTAACGCAATTCAAACTCTACCGATGAAGGATGCAATATCACTGGTTCCCAAGGAAGAGTACAGGAATGCCTTTTACTCCAGAGTATTCCTGGTCCCCAAGGCCTCAGCAGGATACAGGATGGTGCTAGATCTTAAGTGAATCCACAAATATTAGAGAACTATTCTATTCAAAATGGAAACACTTCAAAGGATAAATCCTCTCATTTCCAAAGACAACTTTAAGAGCACATTGTATGCTTATTTTCATGTGCCAATCAGAGGTCCTTCAGATTTTGCATACAGAAGAAACATTTGAAGTTCAAGGTGCTACCGTTTGGTTTAAAAATAGCCTCTCTGGTATTCATGAAGGTAGTTGCACCAGCAACAGTGTCTCTTTATTTGGAGGCAATAAGATTATATGCATATCTCGACAACTGGCTGCTCCACGCACCAATGAAACATCAGCTGCTCACTCAAATAAGTATGGTGTGCCCTTGTCTGAAAGAGCATGGCTTCCTTCTGAATTTTGCCCTTTGTCAGAAGAGTCCATCACAGGAGTTGACCTTCAGAGGTGCAAGATTTTGCACAAATCAGAATAAGGTGGTCCTTCCGATGTCCAGAGCTTTGCCTTTATGGAAATTGGTAGAGGAGGTTATATTGGCAATCAATTAAATGAAATGTGGTATTTTCCCGGGACCTGATGGGGTCCCGACAGATGCATACAAAGTACACACCACGCTATGGGCACCAATATTAATGCAGGTCTGCAGTGCAGCCACTAAAGGCTGCATCCCAAACACATAGATGGATAGTATAATTGTCCCAATCTTAAAAAAAGGCTGTAGGAGAGACGTGAGATGCATCACCCCATATCCCTTCTGGACTCCTCTGTTAAGATAATAGGTCGAATAGAACTTGCGAGACTGGAGGTATGGGCCACCGACAACAACATAACTGACATACTCCCAATATGGATTCAGAGGGGAGATGGGGACTGTAGAACAATGTATTAATCTTAATTTACTTATTGGCAAGCACACGTTGGCCGAGGAAGAACATATCCATCTCTGCTTTGCTGACTTAAGTTGTGATTTTGTTTGTGTAAATCACGCTAAACTATGGGAAACAATGACTAAAATGGGTGGCCTGAATGACACTGTATCACTCTTGTCACAATTATATGCAACACTGATTGCAAGAGTAAGGTATGGGAGGGAAGGTGAGCGCAACCCAAGTTTTAAGGTGTATATGGGTATTAGACATGGCTGATACCTTGTACCCTTCCTTTTCTCATTGTATATCAACAGGATTGATAAAACCCCCCAAGAGTTGAACACTGAGGCCCTGAAAGTGTATGCAGACTATGCAGTCCTAATATCCAGAACTGCTAATGTTTTACAACTGATAGATGCTTTGTCTCATACATGGAGCAAAGAGATTTAAAAATAAATTTGACCAAGACGTTTGTGATGGTCTGTGGATGGGGGAGAGTTAAGAAAAAGAATCATCTTGTAAGGAAATATAAATTGACTGAAGTCCAAAGATTTTCCTATTTAAGTATATTGTTTTCACATATTAGTAATTGAGGCCAGCATATAGACCAGGCAAGATTTAGACTAATTCGAACTGTAGAGGCTATTTTTAGATTCTCTGACAAGATGGGTTGTAGACCCATTTGCGATGTGCTCAAACTATATAGCAGTAAATGTATCTCACTAGCAACAAATGGTGCTATAGTGTGGGGCAATGCCAACGCACTCACATTACAAACTTGTAATAACGCTTTTCTTTGCCGCTTGTTGGCAGTACCAAGGTCTTCCTCTATGTATATTTTACATAAGGAACTGAATGTACAATATTATTCTGATTTAATACAGGTGAGAGCTCAATGTTCCCGGTGTAACATCTGGTGCAAGGAGGGAACAAAATGTACCAGGGATATAATTGAGGAAAGTCTAGCCCTGGAATACTATAACAGAATCCCATGGTTAGCATATATGGATAAGCTACTTAAAGATGTTGATGAGTATCTATCAGTGATAAAACCTGCAAGTATATTGCAATATGGCAAAAAAGAAGGTAAAATGATCTGTTTGCAGAAACAGTTTCAAGATAGAGACAGCAGATAAGGGCAAAAAATAAGTGTGTCAAGTTATATGGCTAGAATAACCTTCTCAGGAGTACCTGAATACCTCGTAAAAGTTACAAATGTGCATGCAAGATATATTTTATTTTACTTAGTTGCAGCTGGATGCAATTCATGAACAAGTGGCATTCCCAAGACATGAAAAATCAAAGAAAATAATTCATAGGTGCCCATGTGATGGCAAAACTTCTCAGTCTAATATGCACTTTATGCTCTTTTGTAGATTTTATCAAGATATTAGGCAGACTTTTTTACAGACAATTTTTGTAATCAAGAAACCTTTCTATTATGAGTATGCCATGAATTTTATATGTACTCTGGAAAATGAAATAGTGTTCCAAGCTGTTACAGGTTATATTGCCTGGGCTGTAAAAAGATGGAAAGCCTGTATACATTTGGATAAATTGGTGCATGAAGAAGATTGAAATATAGTTTCTAGGATGATAAGCCTGTTTAACTTTGAGATAACAAGAGGATTGTTAACCATGAATTTTTACTATCCACTATTTTATTGAATGAGCTTTTAAATTATAATGTATGGAAATATGTTAAACATTTTATTATGATGTTCTCTGTTTTTGTACTTTTATGGACCTACAAAAAGGTTCCTTATACAGCTATTTTGAGCTGAGTTGAGGTAAAGGATTTCATTCAATCCCCAGACATACAGTGATAAATTGGCTAAGAGTCCAGAGACAGCAAGTGTATTTACAGTTCTATGGGCAAGAAGGCATCTGCGACCATTGTGGGCCTATCTTCTTTCTCATTGCAATGCCACATCAAGAGACTTTGAGATGTTAGTTCCAGTTACACAGATGAATAAGGAGGAACTCAATTGGTGGTTGCTCCCGGACTAACAAAGAAATGTTCTTGCAGCCAACCCTTCTAAAAGTGATCACCACAGATATGAGTGCCGTTGGTTGGGGGGCAAATGTGGACTCTGTGTCATGTCAGGGAAAATGGTCAATAGCAGAAAGCAGACACTTCTCCAAATGGAGGAAGTTAACAGCAGTATGGAGAGCAGTCTGTTACCTCCAGTGTTGGATATCCCAGACTAATGTTATGAAAAGATCTGACAATATGGTAATAGTGGCCTATGTGAACAATCAAGGGAGTACCAGGCCACAATCTCCCAATATGGTAGCAATTCAGTTGTTTCAACAAGCAAAATAATACCTGGTTTCCATGACATCAATACATAAAAAGGGTTCAACCATGTCATTGTAGACAACCTCAGCAGGGTTTTTCCCTATCCCAGTAGATCTTTCTAAAAAAAATGACATCTCAGTCCCTTTGCAGGAGGTTTGGGACACCCTCTCTGGCCCTGTTTGCCACTCCTTAGAAGGCACAGCTGCTGATGTTTTGTTCCAGGACTGTTCAAAAGGGAACATGGGGTGGATGCTCTGACTGTGGCTTGGCCCAGACATCTGCTGTATGCTTTATCCCTAGTTTCTATGATCCCCAAACTACTGCCCAGAGTTCGGATGGAGGATTGCAAGATCATTCTGGTGGTGCAATTTTTTTTTCACAGAAGGTCGTGTTTTCCCATTTTGAAATGTCTGGCAGTTCCAGATTATTGGAATCTTCCTCTAAATTCCTCCCATTGGGAAATAAACATGTGATTTTCTCTCAGAGAGTATGTCTTTCCGTCTGGAAATTGGTGGGAGGGGTTGGCAAAGCAAGGGGCTCCCACGTCATTTAGCAATAGCTATACAGGAATCCCAAAAATCTTCAAGTTTAAAAGCACACAAAAGGCATTGGAAGAATTTTAAAACTTTTCATGCCTTAAATTCTTTGGATTGTCATCTAAATTGTGTGTGACAGTTTCTCTGTGATGGTTATAAAAAATGGTTGTGATTTCATTACAAAAACAATTTCATGGAATACCATTAGTGAGAACTCATTTCATGTAAACTGAATAATGTAAAGTTTCAGAATGAATGGCACATACCTTTTCATAGAAACCAATTCATCAAATGTCTTTTTGGTCGAAATTGGCTTTTGAATGCTTTTTTAAGTGCAAATGCAATGGTTGCAGGTCTTACTTTCAGAAACAGTTGTGTTGGAGATATTTATTTAATTGCTTTACTTGAATGAATAAATCAGTGGTTCTTATACAACAAATGGCTAATCCAGGAGTGTCCCGGTGCTTTGGCAATCAGAAACGGAAATAGTGGTATTGTTCATCAGGAGTCCTTCTTTGCCTAAATGCCACCCATCCCATCCCCCTCAGAACATCTCAGCACAATCAAACTCCACCCATCTCTAAACCCAGTGGCAGCTCACATAGGGTGTGCAGTGGGGCGGTGGAGCGGGGCAGGGGAGGGGCAGGATGGGGGGGTAGTAAACTCGGACATACGACGGAAAGGAGGAATATGTTCCTCGGTTTCATCATATGTCCGAGTTTACTACCCCCCTACCCTGCCCCTCCCCGCCTCACAGCCCCACAGCATGCCCTATGTGAGCTGCCACTGTCAGAACCATACAAATCCTCACCAGCCTTAAACACTAGTAATCCATGACCTATAGGAACTCCTCATCACCCTAAACTATTCATCCTTAAACCCTAAAACCTCTTTCTACATCTAAACTCCACTCATCTCTGGATCCTTAAAACCCCTCACCACCCTAAACTCCACCCCATCACGAACCTTAAAAACTCTTAACCACCCCAGAAACTACCCATAATTGAACCTTAAAAACCCTCACCAGCCACAAACTCCGCCCATCCATGAACCCTGACAACCCTCAACACCCTCACACTCCACCTATCCATGAAATAAAAAAACACCATACCCACCTAAACACCGCTCATCCGTGAACCCTAAAAGCCCCTCACCACCCCTACACTCCACCCATTTCTGAACCTAAAACAACTTTCTATGGCCAAACTCCAATTATTCCTGACCCCAAAAAAAACGTCATCACCCTAAACATTACCTATCCCTAAACCCAAGCCCCGGCAGTAGTTTTAAACTCCACCCAAGTTTAATGTCATTTTGGATTTATCCTCAAAATTACCTTTCCTTTGACGTGTTTTCTTTATTTTTCGATTTTTTTTATTTTCTATGATTTTTTTCGTCCAGTGTAGTTTCTCAGTTTTCGTTTTCCATTAATTTACACACATCAATGAAAACATCTGTCAGTTTCTACCATGAGATTTCAATGAGCAGCTATCAATGCTTTTAGAAGTCCATGGGGAAGTCTTTCTAATGAGGAAGATCTGGTTTCTCGACTGTTTGAAAGTTTCACCCTTTCTTGCCCAGTGGTGAAACCTCCATTTTCCCTGTGTAATTTATCTTTAGTTCTAAAGACTCTGGTTTCTCATCCTTTTTTGTCTTTCAAGAAGTAGATATCAAGTTTGTGACAAAGAAGGTTGTGTTTCTTGTAGCGATCACCTCTCCTAGATGGATTAGGGCGATAGAAGCTCTTATGGCTAGAGAACCTCTCCTTCCAATCCTAAAGTGTCTTCTTGTTTTCATAAATCTCAGAGAGTTTGTCCTCCAGCCTTATGTAACACTTCTGAGTCTCCACAAGAGCTACAGTGGAAATTGTTTGATGTTAAAAGGGTATTACAAATTTATTTGGAGAGATCTTGTTTTAGGCAATCAGACTCGTTTTTATCACAATCGGGTTTCCTACTCAAGCGTCGGAGGCCTCTATAGTCTCAATCAGTAGATGGTTGAAGCAAACAATTTCTTTGGCTTATTCAGTTCTGGATCTTACTTCTTCAGAAGGGATTCAGGGAAGGTCAACCAGAGGAGTGTCTGAAGTGTAGCAGTTTCTATTTCTGAAATTTGCTATGAGGGCTGTTCCTAACACTTTTGCTAAATATCACAGATTGCAAAACATTTTCAGAAACAACACACGTTTTAATTCAAGAGTGTTGAAATCAGTTTCTATTTACATTGAGATTAAATCACTTTTTGTTTTTTGCATGGAAAGTGGTTTATTGTATTTTTTATTGTGATGGGAACAATATTCACAGTATTTTTGGGTATTCCTCAAAAGTAATGAAAGCGGTGAGAACTAAAGGATGTGGGGGTAATGTTCTAATTACTTACTGGTAATGCGGTTACTCCTAGTCCTGTTATCTTCACCTCATTCATTACATCCCCTCTCCCTTCTGGGTTCATTGGCCTTCATATAATTTATTTTGTGCTCAGCAGTGCTTAATTTGAGCCAGTGTTTTCAGGGCTCAGCACCAGCACTTAATTGTCAACACTGGCACTTGTGATAGTCTGCCACAAGGTGGCGCTGTCTGGCTAATTTAGAGAAGAACACAGTTAATTATTAATTCAATATACATTGAAAATAACTATTATCTGCCGCCCAAGCCATTTCTATAGCTTTTGTTTATTTATTTTTTATTTATTTTTCTGTCCTCATACATGCCTTAAGGGACGCCCTTGATGGGATACTGCCATCCATTCAATCCTGGCGAATTCTGTATCAACCTTTGTGTAAAGCCTATGGAAATAGAAAAAGAGCTCTCCCTCAAGATAATACTGTTTCCTTATCCCACTCCTGTACACAGCACCTGGAAGACCGTATGTTACTAGGGAGAACAAGACCAACAGTACACTGGCATAATCATAGGACCAGCTTTACTTCTCCCTCCAGGCCACTAGAGCCGTCCATATCTTGTGTATACTTGTATTGTCGCAGGCCATGTCAGATTCGCTGGTAAAGATAATATGCTTCAGACATTCCGCAAAGGATGGAGGGATTTCGGATTTCCAAGCCCTACAAATTTCCCTCCTTGCAAGGAATATTACATAAAACACAAATTTAGAGGCCGGAGCATTCAGCACATCTTCTAAGAAGTCACGTACCTCGGTCCAAAAAAGTTTAACCCTTGGGCAATCTACAAACATGTGGAAATCGTCTGCTGCTGGATACTTACACCTGGGACAGTTATACACCCTACCGGTCACTTTGGAATGATTCCTTGGAGTCCAGTAAACTCTGTAGGCAGTGTAAAGATGATTCCTTCTAAGTGCAGCTGGTTTAACTACGACCTGCAACATAGAAAAAGAGTCACACCAGAGGTTTTACATTTCCTGATCGTTGCCTTCAAAATCACTACCCCAGAGTTGTTTTACTTCCGATTCCACCACTTCACCTGCTTCCAAAAGGGCCCAGTACCAAAACGAGACTTCCTGTTTCCAACTGCCTGTTCTAGAGACTAAATCAAATTTCAGGCTTGCATCCTCATTGCCCCAGGACTGTGTTGCCTACCATGCAGATAGCTGATAAAACTTAAATCTTGTCAGTGTCCCACAAGTTAAACTGGAGAGTGACTCCCAACCAATCAACTGCGAGGCCTTCTGGAGGTCTCGCCAAAATCTAATACCAGCAACTTAAATGGTTGACAGAGTTGATCCTGAAGGCATTCAGGAGTACCGGGAGAGTCCCAGAATCGAGCCTGTGCTGTACAATATGGAATTTTCAAACTCCTTCTAATATGAATCCAGTTCTTTAATGCTGCACCCAAGATCTTGAGCCTAACTTTTTTGTAGAACTTCGGATCTCCAAACTTATAGAGAAAAAACTCCTGCCCCTGCGGAACGTCCTTTAGCATCGCCTGAAATAGTAAACCTAATGAGGGAGAGTCAGTTTTGTTGGGCAGAATTCCCAAAAAATGTTAATGGAATGCGTGGCAGTAAGTGAGTAAATCAGGTAAAGCAAGCTCTCCCACATTGAGACCTCTCCTAAGCTTTTTCCATGCAATTCTGGGAGTTTTAGTGGCCCACATAAAAGAGCCAAGTTTACCCTACAGTTTAGCAATATCCTTTGGGCTGAAGGATAATGGGATCGAGTTATACAGGAAAGTTATTTTGGGCAAAATTATCATTTCAACGAGGTTGACCCTCTCATAAATATTTAAGGGAAGGTTAGCCCAGCGTGTTAACAGGCTGCCAACCTCTTTAGAAACCCTCTTCCAGTTAATTTTTTATACATACCCGGATTTATATTCAGTAACTTCACCAAATTGTTCAGCCTTCTCAAACAACCTAGGTATAGCTTCTGCTGGATTGGATGTATACATAAGGAGATCATCTGCATAGAGAGATAATGTTAACTCCAATTCTGCGATTTTAAAGGGTTTAATGAGAGGATCAACCCTGAGCCAGCAGACTAGGGGTTCAATATATAATAATATATAAATTAAATAATAATGGTGACAAGGGACACCCCAGCCTAGTGCCTCTTGAGATGCTAAACCATTCCGTCAGAGCACCATTAACTAAGATTTTTGCTTGGGGGTTAGAATAGAGGGATTTAACAGCCTGCACAAAATTTCTCTGAAAGCCTATAGCTTTGGGGGCTTGGAATAATCTGTACTGCCACACCTGTAGGAGTGTGATGGTTAATAGATATATTGTTACTATCATTGGCACAATAGCAGGGGCAATTTGTGTTTCAAGCTGCAGTGGCCTACTGGAAGATCACTGTCAGTTATTTATTTACAGATTAAGCACTGGTGTCTCAGTGAACTCTGCAGCCTCTTTTGCCTCCAGCCGCAGGGGGCTGGCTTTTTCACTAGCATGCGAATCTGTCTTGTGGACTCCACCTCAAAAGTAATGAATGTGGCAAGGACAACAGGACTAGGAGTAATGAAGATTACTGTGAGTAATGAGAACTTTCTGATCTCACCCAATCAAATTAGAAAGCAAGTATGCAGAACTGTTTCCTGCAACTTTACGTTGTGAAGATCTTTTCTATGCACAATGGCAAATGTGCATAGACTTTTTCTCCCAAAGTCTGAGGTTTTCTGTGCAATGCTTACCAAGAACCCTGTTTTGTTCTGTGTCAATCCCATCCTATGCAGAACCGTTTTATTTTCTGTTAATTAATGAACCTACCCTCCATTTGTCATAAAAGTCACCGTTTTCCAGGAGCGGCCCGTCAGGTAAGAGCAGTGGCGCCGGGTTGGGGGGGAATTCAACGGCCGATGAGGGAAAATTAAATAATGTATTTTCCCTCGTCATCGTCCCTTGATATCCCTCCCACCCCCTCCCCCAAAACCTGCTCTACCACCCCACCGCTCTTACCTGCACAGGCTGCGGCTGCAATTTTCACAGGGTTGGGGCAAACCAAAAACCATGAAACATTTTGAAACGTTCCTCAGCTGTTTTGCCAGTGCTTAATTTGGGCCAGTGGTATACGGTGGGGGCACAGCACTTATTCTGGGGGGCCGGCACTTATTTATCTGCATCAGGCGTTTACCGAAAGGAAACATTTTTTGAAGTGGAAGGACGGAGGATGAGAAAGACATAATCACCATCACAAACAGCGAAAGCAGCGACATGCAGAAGTGAGATCAAGGTGAATGTGGTGTCTGAAAGTGAATTAAATATAAATCAGGTGGATTTAAGAATACACAGCCTTGGAATTCTGTGTGTGTACATTTAATTGCGCCAGTCCCGAGTTTCAGAGCAGAGCTTTGAGCACCGGCACCCTTTCATTTACAAATTAAACACTGATTCTTGACAGCATTGAAAGGATGACAATTTTTTTTTACACGTCAACCCAGTTCTACACATAGCAGGGTTTGAACACGAGTGCGTCTTAGTGTGGTTGTTTATGAAGATTAGGTCAGATACAGTACTTTGTACAACAATACCATCTACACAGTGCTTTAACATACATCCATTGTGTCTTTTTTAGGTCGAGGACCTAAAGGATGACAATTTTTTTTTACACGTCAACCCAGTTCTACAAAAAGCAGGGTTTGAACACGAGTGCGTCTTAGTGTGGTTGTTTATGAAGATTAGGTCAGATACAGTACTTTGTACAACAATACCATCTACACAGTGCTTTAACATACATCCATTGTGTCTTTTTTAGGTCGAGGACCTAAAGGCTGCACTTGCGCAGTCTGGGGTCGGAGATTTAAGGTCCCTTAGTAGCGCTTTGGAACCCGCCTCCCTGCCCTGTCTCTCCTCCATTGGCTGGCTTCCTAAACGGAGGCCAGCCATTGGAGGAGAGATGCGTCACTCCGATTTAGCCCCGTCTTTTTCGGATTTGGGGGCGTAAGTTTAGCTGTTCTTTAGACAGTGACGTTGTCTGTCACTCAAAACAGCAAAACCACGGCCCGAATCCGAAAATGGACGGAAGCTTGCGGCCGCCATTTTGCTGGTCGAGCAGCGTCTACCAGGACATGAGGTAAGCCTCTGCTCCCCTGTTTGTGCCTTTCTTCGTGCCTCTGCCCCCGTTTGTGCCGTTTTTCCTGCCCCGCCCCCTGTTTGTGCCATTGTTTCTTGCCTCTGACTCCCTATTTGGCAACCCTTTCCCTCCGCCTGCACGTCTGGTGCTTTGAAGCGCTATAGTTAGGTGTTATTAGGGTCGGACCTGAGCCTGCAGTGCTGGCACAGAGCTTCAGTGAGCTAGGCTGTCTTGTGCGCCTTTCACCCATGCCCTGCAGAGCGCCTTCTGCCCGTCCCGTTGAACGCTCGAGGCAGCGTCATCTCTTCCAGTCCGTGCTCTCCGGGGATCCAGGCCACGGTTTACCGCCCCCTCAAGTGGGACGAGCACTTTCGGAGTGGACAGTGACTGTCCACAGCCCGGGTGCTGCTTGCGAGTCCACAATGAGTGCAGCGCCTCGGGCCCCTTTTCTTCCCACGTCCAAGCAACTTTCTGAAAAGTGGGCCAAGACACTGGATTTTTCCGCACACGGACTCGGAATCTTTTTGGAAACCTCAAGGACTGTTTGACCCCGACTGCTCCATGGATCGACCGGGAGTTTCTACCCGCAGACACCGGACCGTTCTCTTCGTCCAACTTTCACTGCTTGTTTGGGGTAAGTTTCGGCTCTGCTGTTCTTGCTTATTATTATTATATAAAATTTGTAACGCGCGCAGTTACCCATGGGCATCCCGGCGCTAAACCGTGGCCTGGATCCCCGGAGAGCACGGACTGGAAGAGATGACGCTGCCTCGAGCGTTCAACGGGACGGGCAGAAGGCGCTCTGCAGGGCATGGGTGAAAGGCGCACAAGACAGCCTAGCTCACTGAAGCTCTGTGCCAGCAATGCTTGTAATGCGCATATTACGTACACAGAATGTCTCGTGCGCTGGGTTCACGCAGTGCAGTGGTTGGAAAGATTTAATTACGCTTTGTACTCTCTGAACTGTGACTGAGGTCCATGTGATATTAAACCATCTACCAGCCAGGGATGTTATAAGGCATGACAAATTGTCCAGGGCCCCCCACCTTCCAAGGGCCCCCTGTGAAAGTGAACTTTCTCTCTGTTTGACCTCCGCCTTTTTCTCTCTCTCTCTCTTTTTTTTTTCTCTCACTCTTTTTCTCTCTCTCTTTCTCTTCTCTCTCTCTCTCTCTCTCTCTCTCTCTCTCTCTCTCTCTCTCTCTCTCTCTCTTTCTCTCTCTCTCTCTTTCTATCTATCTCTCTCTCTCTCTCTCTCTCTCCTAACTCCCCAGTCTCTCTACTCAGTGTAATCTTGGTAATCTCTGGGGTCCGGGTCATAACATATTTCAACTGTTGTGTTACCCTGTTAAAGTGTACTATAATTTAGTATTATTTGGCATTACAGACGGTATAAATTATTGTGACTGCATTTATATAGCGCTTACTACCCCTAGTGAGGCGTCGATGCGCTTTTTGGCAATTGTCAGGGAATGGTTTATAAAATTCAAATTTGTTCCATCCCAAAATGTCTTGCTCGCGGGCCCCAAAGACCCTACTACCACAGCCTTCCATGGTTGCTCCAGCATGTCTGGCAATATGTGCCACCCCAGCTCTGATTATGACCCCTTTTGGGGTGAACTATCTGCATGAAAGTGTGTAGGGGCCTGTGTGTAGGAGTGTGGTGGGCGCATTTTAGTGTTTTGGGGATAACGGGAACTGTTTTCCATGTCACAGTATTGAAAGAGTTAAATAAAGGGACTGTTCTGACTTATTGGGGCGCTTCTCCCCATGGTGTCGGTTGCGAGGGGCACTTAAACCGAACTCTCCCCAAGGTGGCAGCAAGTGGCTCGTGACTGTCACCGGAGCCCCCACACAGGCAGCATTGTAGGAAGAGACGGTGTATGCCTTACTATGATACGTTACTGTTGCCGAAAGTACATGCCACTATTACAAGGATTCTCAAAAAAGGTTTTGTGTTTCAGAGTTTGAGAAAAGCAGGTGCTGTAAATGTTATAATAACAATGTCATCGATGTTAAACAACCCCCACGTGGCGTGCCACAGACGGTATTGCATCATGGTGGTTAAATATAAGCTGTAGGTAATATCTAAGTTAGTGGTACTCATTTTATCTGCTCATATAGATGAAAGTAGGAGGGGCTCATTCGAACATGTGTTGCCATGGTAACACGGAAAGCTCGGGAGCAGTCGCTCAGCCCGAAGAGCGCTCTTACCTCCTCGCCGGACAAAGTCCATCTCCAGAAACAATGTTACAAGTTTTATGTAACTTGCTGAGTAGATAGCGCTGTGTGCCAGAGTTTGTGTCTTCCGAGCGCTGTGGCTAACTAGGCAAATTTATTTGTAGGGATGATGACCGAAGATTATTTTTATGAATGTACAGTAGAAAAGGCTCCTCTGTGATTGAAAAGTGAGACTAGTTTGCAGAAATAGTATCGTCTGGCCAATCTGCTGGGTGAGCGTCCAATGGCTTGCGGTCAACATGGAAGGCGAGGTTGGTGAGAAGCAAGAGGGGCCCTGCAGAGTAGAGGGAGGTGATTACATTTGATTTTATTGTTGTTGTTTTCTCCTGTGTCTTTACTTGAAGCCTGGAATTGATGTAACTATGGGCCATATTATCAAGAAAGGGCGATACATTATCGCCGCTTTTATCGGCAGGAAACGGCCGCTAAAGCGGCGATAATAGGCTTGATAATATGTCCTTGTGAATTCCCATAGAAGCCCAGGTTCTGGTGCTAACCTGGGCTTCTATGGGAATTCACAAGTGCATATTATCAAGCCCATTATCGCCGCTTTAGCGGCAGTTTCCTGCCGATAAAAGCTGCGATAATGTATCGCTCTTTCTTGATAATATGGCCCTATGTAACCTGTAACACTCTGATACTCATGTAAAGCGCTCTGATACCTCCGGGTCTAGCCAGTGCTATATACAACTTCGCAAATAAATAAATAAACATTCTCTGTCCTTGGCACTGAGGCCTGGAGCTGCCCCATCCCTGTGGTGGTTGGCCTTCATTTCCTGCTCCCCAATTCCTACATTCTACAAACACTTCAAGTACCAGAATGCAATGCAAGAGGAATTTGTCACACTCGACGTGGAGCTGAGTGAGATCCCTGCATGAATAGAATTGTCGCCTGCTCTGATACTCGAAGTACTCACTCATTTTGTTAATGTACTCACTCGTCCAAAATGTTACCGTTCACAAGCTATGAATATACATTAAACAGTGAGTACCAAGCCGTGAGTTCCAGCCCCAGGAAGTGGAGTGTTTCTGGCATACCGTGTGTTGGACACTTTATGGTGACGTGGTACCCTGTGTGCTGGCATCGCCTGAGCAGCCGAGCAGGTGTTGTGAATCAATAGTGCCAGGCTGCAGTCTTGCATCTGGGGGGAGTGCGTAAACACGCCTAATGGAGCCAGATAAGGACCCATCAGTCTGTGCACCCCTCTTCGTGTACACCAGAGCTCCGCCGAGGCTCCGGCGCAGCCTTTCTAATCACACTCTAGGGGAGAGTTTAAAGATGACTCGTGTGTGTGGGGGGCGAGGGGAAGCACACTGTCACCCTGTGACCCCAGCCACACTGGCCAGTTCTCCCTTTTTAAAGGAGCCGCTCTCCTCTTCAAAGTATTGCTGTATGGTGCCATTACATGCCTATATTCCCAGAGCATCTCTTACTCCGGGGCATACTCATTCGCCTTTTATTTGTAAGCTTCTGTCTTCAGTATTGACAGCACTGCTCTTGGTGACTGTGACCTTCTTGAATCCTTTTTCTTGAACTTCTCGCCTCATTGCAGAACCCTTTTAATATTCTCTACAACCCTTCTCTATCTTGTGGAAGGGCCCTTAGACAGAACGCTTTCACATCGTTTTAGAATTTATCTCAATAAAGGTAGTCTACGCTTCCATCTGTCACACCGTGATAGTTTAATAAACGTCCAATTGGTGTTTGCTACATGCAGTGAACGTCCTCCAACTTCATGAGTTTCTCCCATCTGCTGTCTCGTCCTCCCTTTAAATCATCAGTTTTGTATTACTCCTTTTCTCCTAACCATTCCCACTGAAAGGAGCCAGATCATCTCCCCGCACTAGAAAATAAATCCACGCTCCTAGGAGAGCCCACCAACAACATTGTGCTGCATGTTATACCTTCAGTATGGACAATGGTACATTAGACTGCCGCCATTTCTAAAGATGTTATGGATGTGATCTTTATAGAGTATGGAAACAAAAAGCAAAGGGACATGCCTTCACAATCATCCAGCAAAGCAATAAGTAGATGTAGGAGATTCCTATTTGCTATAGTTATTTGACTTTGACGTTGCATACTTTTCACACCTGCAAGGTTGTGAAGGATGTGGATTATACATTTTTTTCCAGTGCTATTTTTCGCATTAAGATTTTTTCTTAAATAGTACTTGTTAAATACATTCTGGAATAAATAGAAGTAAAGGAGAGCTTTTCAGCACTTCTGCACTACTCATGCAAGTTCTGTGTGGGCTAAGTCAGATTCCCAGATGTCTGAGAACTTCCACCTTCCACCTCCACGTCACGTGGTCGATGGACCCACCCTTCACCATGCCCAACACACAGAAGCGCTGACCTGGACATCTTTGCCAACAGAGCGCACACCACTCTGAGCCTTCCAGGCACGCGGCATCATCACAGACCTGTAAGGGTGGGGATGTGGCGGAGTGGCCAGAGTATATGATATATGATGTGTGGCTGTGTGTGTGGCTCTGTGTGTGTGTGGCTCTGTGTGGATAGCTTTTTTTGTAGGTGGCTCTATGTGTGGGTGGCTCTGTCTGTGTGAGTGTGGCTCTTTGTGGGTGGCTCTGTATGTGTGTGTGGGTGGCTTTGTGTGTGTGGCTCTGTGATGGTGTAAATGCAATAGGTCATGCATTTGCAAGCGATTTAGCTATTGGCATTGTAAATGACATTGCCATTTATTTAACGATTAAGCTATTGGCAATGTAAATGACAATGCCATTTATTTATAATTTAAAAAAAATAATAATGAGCAATGCCAATAGCTCTACCTTTAATAATGCTGAGACCATTGCATTGTAAATGCTTGTTTTAGTTTCTGAACACGAGTTGCTAAATATCTGACTTCAAGCCTTGGAAGAAAGTTCACAGGCTGCTTTAAATTATACCTGATCCGACTGGGCAGATAGCAGCCCTTTGAAACGCACAGTTATTCCCACACAAATCACTGGGTGGAAAAAGTGTACCATATCGTGTGCACATGGTACTTGCCTGCTCAGGTTACACCACCGAATCTGGGCACCTCCTAAAACGGGGCAGGAAAGGGGAGTTTGTCAGACAATCGGAGCACTTGAGCGCAGAACGCCGGGAGCAGGGCTGGAGAGGAGAGGCGGCCGGCCACAACCCGTCGTCAGCCTGTGCAGGTTAGCCCAGAACCTTCGAGCGCTTTCAGAGGGGATTCTGACACAGGGGGCGGTCGAAGCACTGCAACTTTTTTGCTAATGTTTAATTAGAAAGTAGTGCTGAGTAGGCGGGGGTTTATGAGACAATGTAAAGATATGAAAATGCCAGTAACTATGTCGTTCACTCTTGCTTACTTTTTACGGTTTTATTAATAATTTTTTAGAAATGCGTGTGGGAGTTTCGAAATATGCATTTGCAATTTTCTCCAGAAATGCATATGGGGTTTTCAGTCGTGTTAGTGGTTCTTTCACACCCTAGATGGCTCCAAACTTGGAAGTGGACTGCTACTTTTCTACTGCTAACTTTTTAGGACTTTGTGGGTTTGCTTCACACCCTGGCTGAAATTCCAATTGACCCGTTACAAATATGATTTACTTCAGCTGTGGAGCTTTTAAATCATTATTACGGAGCCAATTCCCGTTGGGTCCGATTGTACACTGGAAGTGACGAGGTTATTATCTGCTGGTTCCATGACAACAGGGGCAAAACGTTTCAAATCCTATCCTTTTCTTTAACATCCTAAGGCATTTTGGAAGTTGTAGTCAAGGTTAATTACCATTGAAGCTAAGGCACTAACAACCCTTGGAGCAGTGAGTTGTAAAAGCAAGAACATGGTGTTCCCTGATGTCATAAGGGCTCCAAATAACCGTTTTATCAGTGCCTGTATTGTCTATAGATTTTGAGTACATTTTTTAATAGCCCCCCTCTTTTTTTTTTTGCTTAATGTCTTTTGTCTAGTTTACAAAAAGTCATATCCCGCATTAGGGTGCAGAAGAATTCGCTTGCATCTGCACCAGTCTCATTTCAACGAGGGCAGCGGCAATTTTCACAATGTTCTTCCTATTTTAGACCTTGATCTGTATTTTCCATGGCTTTTGATTTTATTTCCAGCTATGTAAACTAGGAATCCGAAAACAAGACTTCCATGTAACACGCACACTATGCGATGCTTACGGTTTTCCAAAAATGTCACCAAAATGTAATTGCTCGCAACAGTGTGGCTGGCATTAGCTAAAATGTCTACAATGTACAATGTCTACAATACAATATGGGTAACCGGTGCATGCAGGCGCGCCTCCCAGTGACGGGATAATACCTGGCATTGTCGGTAGAGGGCGATAAAAGGTCTTACCATAGAAGTTGCTGGCACAGACGTGACTTTCAATAGGAAATGAAAAACACAGCCTGCTACTGCTTCTCAAAGGCACACTTGTGCGCCTTTCTTTTTATGTGGAACATAAACTTGAATGAAAAAAGTAAGAGAGCGGGACAGAAGTATACACATTGTTCCGTGGCACGGTCACGTTCCGCTGCTGCTGTTTCTCGTAGTTGGCTGCCTTGGCTTCGTCTGTTACTGGAGGCGTTAGTTTTATTGCCGGGAGAAAAGCTTCGCCAGGCAAAGGTGGCGCATTTTCCAACTCCTGCCAATCCTGCTGAAAGCGCTGTCTGTTGTGCTCGACTTGCCAGTACTCCACAGAAATCGCTTTATTTTTGTTTTAGTGTAGGCTTATTTTGTATGTGTTTCATTGATGCTATGTAGTAGTGTTCCTAATTTAAGGGAGTTGCTGTGTTCACAGAGTGGCTGGTGCACCAAGTCTGCGTGCATTGTGTGCATGGCATATGCCGGTTGTATGGGTGCACACTCAGGATCCAGGGCTTTGACACACTTGTGAAAACATGTGCAGGGGAGAGCGCCACCAGAGGGCAACTGGCATGTCTACCACCCCATGCCCTGGTAGTGCTGGTTGTTCGGTGATCTGGTCCCCTGCCCTCCCACACCCAGGTGGTGGTGCCTTCAGTGCACGCTGAGAGCTTGGCTGGTGGAATTTCCCTCAGATAATCTTCTAAAACTTTTACCCAAGTCGTTTCTTCACCAAAGCAACCCTATCAGTGGAGTGGTGTGGCTCACTGGTTAGAGGTGGCAGACCCGGAAGCAGAGGACGGCCCGGTACCAGGGTTCGATTCCCGACGGGCAGGGTCGTGGACCAGGGTCAGTGGACTTGATAATTCTCACCTTGGTGCCTACTCTGACCAGGGACCACACTCGGCAACTCTGGGCATTAGCTTGCCTCATCTCCACAACAGCCCCCCACATACGCCGGGGATGCCTGGTTTCACCTTGGAGATACCCAGTAGGGACAATCTCACAGGGAAAGCCAGGATGGGTTCCCCAGCGGTCTACTGTGCAGAGATACTCCTTCAGGACTCGATTCTAGCGCGTTAGAAACCCACAATTAATTAATCAGTCATATCAGGAGCCACTTCAGGGGAAAAGCCTTTGGCAGATATTTCATCGGCGTCTATAGCTACCCCCAAACCTGGCTGCTGGAAATTTACCCAAAATGTGGGAATACATTGTCACATCTCATCTTCCACACAAACCAAGCTTTTCAGCCACGCTAGTGACACCAAACGTACCTTTCCATGGAAGGATTCTACCTTTTCCATGGCGTTCTTTCATAATGTACAATGTGGCTTACACAGAGCTAGACAAATCAGTCTAACACTGAGCGCCTGCTTCACCATCCGTGCTTGGCAGTGTTGACTCTGGACCTTGGCCGACCTGATAAATGACACTAGGAAGTCTCCAGTAGTGGTTTGCCTGTCAACTGGAATCCACTTAAACAGGTAGTCATCCCACCAGAGGTGGGGATAAGGGATTAGCTACTTTTGGTGGATACTTAATTCCTCTCCATCTCTTGAGAAGATCCTAGGTATTGCCTTGCTGTGGAACTGGCACTTTACATGCAGTAGTGTGTTGTCTGAAGTTTTGGTATTATGGACTGCCGCGTTGTGGGTTACAGGCAGGGGACAGGTAGGTGGTGATCCAGAAGGATGAGTGTCTTTTGAATACAATCTTTGTTGTCTTCTGATCATAAGGTTTCAATGCGGCTCTTGGCAGATAATCAGTTGGCATTGATTTGTTTTGTGTGATGTTGGGGCTATAGGTGTGTGGTTGGTCCCATCTTACAACTGATGCAGTGCAAGAAGCCTTTAAAAGCATTGCTTAAAAGTTAATGTATTTTAATTATTAGTTTAAAGATTGTGTTCAGGATATTGAAATGATTTGTCAGACTGCTTTAGCTGCAGTCAAGTATTCACAACACTTTCTCTCCCATCAATCAGGGAGTTATGTGGCTGCTGTATTATTTCAATTATAAAACTACTTTGGGCAAGTGAGCTTTTGTTCTCAAGTGATTTTTTTCCTATGTCCATTTAAAAAAAAACAAAAAAAAACCACAATAGTTTCTCCAATAAGTTATGGTACTATATTCAGCCTCCACATTTTCAGTTTTGTTTCTGAGATTAACCCGGATTGGTCCTGATGAAGAACTGTGAGAAGCTGACAGATTGTCTGGTAGGGAGCTGCTCTTCCAATCCAGGTCTCAGAAAGAATAGTACTCTAGTTCCACCACCATAATTGACATCCCTTGGCACTCCTACTGGCAATCTCGCCAGAGCGGCCATGGATTCAATGGCCGTTCAGATGAGGTCCAACCCAATCAAGGTTGATGCAGACTGGATGGATGTTTCCAAAGGCTCTGCCTGCACTCCACGTGGAGAGAATGATGGATTTTTATTTGTGGTTCCTTCCATTTCACCATTACTTGACTACCATTCTACAGCAAAATTACAAAAACAATAAAAAACAGCAGAATATGTGTGTTCTAGTGATAGTGGTTACCAGGCCAAATGCAACAAACCTTCTTGCAAATAAAGAGCATGTAATAAACAAGCATTAGCAAAACCAATATGTCTCACCTTTGAGAGCTATTGGCATTAGCAATGCTTTGCAGCCATGTTTTGCAGAGTAGCTAAAACAACATTTTAAAACATACTGTGACACAGCCAGGGCTAATGCGCTTTTTATTTGAAAGTGAAATAGTACTGGATGCATTATATGCCTTCTTTTATTATTATTTTTGGCCACGATGCACAGCAGCCACACTACTATATAGCGCAGCTATAAATCATTTCCAAAGTTTGCAATGCCCATGCTGTACAGCATGAACAAAAGGAAATAGAAGAGGCAATAGTCTCACAGGCGAGCCCTATTGGCTTTGCAAATGCTTTTTAAAGTCTCCACATAACACCCCTGCGATTCTAAGCCAATCAGTTCATTTGCCCAGGCATAAAAAAGAAAACAAATGTGACAATTGGCAACAAAAAAAAATGATCACATAAAGAAAGCAATTGCACCCACGACTTAGTGAAATTACATTTGGAAGTAGATAACACTTGTTGTCACAATAACAGCAGATAACATCTGTTGTCACAATAACCATCAGCATAGGGCTCCTTTGAAGTGTGTGTGGCATAGTAAAGCATAGCTACAAATGGCAAGAGGTTCAATAAGGATGACAGGGAAGAAGAAGAAAAAAGTATCTCGATCACAGCCTGATCAGAGGAAGGACAGCAGTGAAGCTGAAGCAATCAGTACTCATTCCATGCTCCAGTCGAAAGAAGAGGAATTGAGGCCAGCACTCACTGGTCAATTAGAAGGCAGCAAACTGGTTCATAGGCAGCCGGGATTTTAAAATCTCTGCGTTTCCACGTGTCTCCTTATTTGGAATAATGAGAGACACACTGAGGGCTCCGTATACATATTATGATGTGGGTGATCGTATTTTAAGAAGCAGCATATCCTGTGGCTGGAACGATCATTAGACCCTAATACCGCTGATTTGGACGGCGTTATTTATTCCCCCTACAAATCTTTATGGGAAGTAGCACATCTCGAGGCTGAAAATAGCATTAGATTGTGAAACCGCTGATTTTGACTGCAGGTTTTCCACTCACAATTACTTATGGGAACTTGAAACCCCGAGGGAATCTACCCCTAAGTTTGGAGCCCGGGAGGCTTTGTCCCCGGAGTCGCATCAAGCACTAAAATCAAGATATTCTAAAGTGCTGTGATATGATGATTATCATTTTTAAAACCTGAAGAAGGTGGGCGGACCTGTTAAACCACCGAAATGCGTCACTTCTTGGTCAATTTGTTCCTTCAGGGACAGTATTATTTGTGAAAATTAGTCCCACACAGTTTTGAAAATTTATATGTGAACATTGTTTCTTACTTTTTCTCGCACTTGTGTTTTAACTTTAGAATCTTCGACTCTCTGTGTTTTATTGGTTTTAAATTGTGTTATGATGAACTTGGTATGTATATAAATACCGGCATTACCTCTTAGCAACTTGCCATGTGATCAAGCTTTGTGGAAAGCGAAACGTGTAATGGCGGCGGCTGGCTTGCTGGAGAAAATAAAGCACCTTGATTGAGCACTTACAAACGGGTCTGTTCCTTCGTCATTGGAATTTGGGTTGGGGCGGCTGCCTCAGTTCGTGTGGCGAATTTGCGTGCATATATATATATATATATATACACAAATAAATAAACATTTGATTACATTTGATTAATTGGCTAATGCATAAAGGTCCTGTTGGTTGAGTAAATATTGAGAGGTTGATAGTTGGTGTTTGAGAGCTGAATAACAAATATACAGTGGTGTGTGCAGCGTAGAATTCCCAAAGGAATCTATTTTTTAAGACACTTTGCATATATTGGTACATTAACCCTTTTAGTGCAGGTGTCAACCAACATTTCCTCAAAAATTAATTTTTCGGCCATTGGCTAACACTGGGGAAGTATATAAAGTTCCCTGTGGTGCTCTGCACCAGAGAGAGACTTTATTTTATTTTTAGCTCAGGTTGCCAGTGAAGAGCTGGAAAAGCAGCATGCATGTTTTTTTCTATTTCAATGTCGATCGGCTCACAGGGTGCGCTGGTGCCATTGTAGCAAAAGGGAAAGTAAAAAGAGCTCATGGGCCCATTTTACTTCATTGAATCAGTGCTTGGGGCCTATCTCAGCCCCTGAGCACTAATTCTATTGTTGGGAAGGGGAGAATCTCCCCTTTCCAATGGTACCTCTGCCCAAAGCTATCCCTGCTTGGGGATCACTGCAAGAAAGGTATCCCCAAGCAGGTATCCCCCCCACTAGCCAGCAGGGACAGTGGGAGCTGCCCCTTAAGCAAGGGCTTGTGCTCCCCAGGAAGACATTTTAAATTTCAGTCTTTCTGTCCTCCCCCCTGGGGGGATGATGGCATAGTTACCACTAGACACCACGAGTAATAAAAAAACAGGGATGGGGGCTGCCCACTATGTGCATGGCCATGCCCCCACCCTCACAAAATAAGGCAACATCCGCCCGCAAGCAGATGGCTGTGATTGCCCCTAGTCTGCCCCAACGGGGAGGGACCCTCTGGGGGGGCTGCCCATCATGGGCATGGCTATGCCCTCACTTCAACAAGAGGACAGGCAGCCTTTCTGTCCCCCTTTGGGGCAGATAGGGTAATTAACTTTGATCTGGAATCCCACTAGACTCCAGGGTCAATTAAAATAAATATAGGGTTGGGGCTGCCAACTATGGGCTTGGCCATGATCCACCCCTAAAATAAATATGGTGACAGTCTTACTGCCCCTGTGGAGGGCAGATGGGGTGATTGCCCCCACCCCAATAAGAGGAGAGACAGTCCTTCTGCCCCCTGGGGGGAGGATGGAGGTAATTTCCATGGATCTGCCCACCAGGGGGGACAAAAAACCCTCTAGACACCAGGTTTAGTAAAAAATAAATAAAGGGGTGAGGGCTGCCAACTGGGAGCATGTTCATGCCCCACACCTAAAAAAATATTGTGACTGCCTTTTTGTCTCCTTGGAGGGCATATGGGGTGAATGCCCCTAATCAGCGCCCCCAGGTGGGGGCAGAAAGCTCTCCCCCACCCCACAGTCCAATAGACTTTCTGTCACCTCAGGGGTGGATAAGGGTATTCACACCCAATCAGCTCTCCGGGCAACAGAATGCCCATTAAACACTAGGCATTTCAAAACAGAGCCAAAAAAACAAACGGAGGATGTGGTTACCCTGGCATCGAACCATACCCCCTCCCTAGAAGGGGCAAGAGTGTCTTTCTGCCCCGCCCAGGAAGGTAGACGTTTTGTCCAAGTTGAAGAAGAGATTTTCCCAAATATGCCCTCAGGGACTAGAAAGCCCACCTGACACCCTGGCACCAGAGATGTTGCCTTTGGGCAAACAAAAGTGGCTCTGGTGTTGCACTTGTTCATTGGCCACTCCCGCATACCCAAAAAAGGAACAACCAGTCTTTTTGCCCCCCGTTGAGTGGCAGACAGGAGGTTTGCTCCAATTTGCCCCTGGAGGCCAGAAAGCCCAAACAACGACAGCATAATATTTTTAAATAAAAGACTCGGGCGGTTCTGGCCAATCCTAACATCTGTCGCAACTTCACCCCCTATGCACTAAGAAATCCAATTCCAATGGCAAATGAGAGAACAAATGATCCCTTTGGGTGTTGTTTTTACATATGGGCCAGGAAAGTTTTGCTAACTGCCAATATCGTCCCACTTGCAATGGGGAATGGCTGCACTTGTTGGGGTTGGGTAGGCTGCCACCTGGAAGAACCTATCAGACCCAGGCAGTTCTGAAACCTAGACACACGGGAAGTTCAGGGTGGTGTGCTTTGCTTGTATCTCACAACATTTTCTTACCCACTGTGCCACTTGTGTGGGTGGGCCAAGAGACCTTGACACAAACTGCCCTAAAATGCTATGTGGAGAGATAAGCAAGGGCAGCTGTGGTATTTGTAGCTGTGCTCAGCTGTCACCCATGGAATTCATGAATCACAGATAATTTTGAAAACTAGACGTCCTGTGAATTTCAAGGGTGGTGTGCCTTGCAAGGACCCCATGAGGATTTCCTGCCCACAATGCCCTGTGAACCACAAATTATGCCTGAAATCACACTTTTCTGCTCGTGTAGCTGGGACTAATGCACACAACAGGAATAGATCAAACCAAGGTCAATGGGGGCCCTTGTGAGGGGATTCACATTGACCTCTGTTTGATCTGTTCCTGTTGCGAGCACTAGACCCAGCCACGTAAGTGGTGCATTGTTTGTGTCAATACAAGTGGGGTAATGTTGGGTAGTAGGAAGTTTGTGGATTCCTGCATATTTCAGAAGTTTCCATCACAGAATTGTGGGAAAATACATGAATCCAGGTATAGATTGAGGTGTTTAGGGCATTGTGGGTAAGAAAAACTCAAGGGACCCATGCAAGGCACACCACCCTGGAATCGCCTGGTTGTCTAGTTTTGAAAAAGGTCTGTGGTTTGTAGGTTTGCATGGGTGATGCCACAGCATACAAATACCACAGCTACCAGTATTGCTTATCTATCGACGTAATGCTTCAGAGTAGTGGTCTTTCTGGCTCACCCACACAAGTGGGTGATCTTATCCGGGGACATGTGGGAACTCAGGGTGGTAGGAAATGTGGGCCTGCCTGCAGATTCCAGAACATTTCATCACAGAAATGTGAGGAAAATGTGTGTTTTTTTACCAACGTTTGACATTTGCAAGGGCTACTGGGTAAAATCACTTAGTGAGGTCCATGTAAGCCATGCAACCCTGGTCTTCCCTAGTTGTCTAGTTTTCACAAATGTGCAAATTTCTTGGGTTTCCCTAGGTGCTGGCTAAGCTAAAGCCCAAAATCTACAACAACCCACTTTGCAAAAAAAGGGTCAGTTTTGAGTGGGCAAATGTGATGTATCCATGTTGAGTTTTGTGCTATTTCATGGGTACACAGACAAAATATCGATTTTTAAATATCGATATGCAAAAATATCGAAGTTTAAATATCGAAATACAAAAATATCGAAGGTAAGTAATATAGGCAGTCTAAATATCGATATTGGTATGATATCAGTAATATCGAAGTTGTAAATATCGATGTTAATAATATCGAAATTAATAACTTTGATGTTACTAATATCAATTTTTAAATAAATTTAGTGTATATTATATTGTATTTATTATGTTGTAATATTTATTTTTAATGTTATTTTATTAAATATTGTCTTTTACTACTGTAGCGGGTTGTGGTTTTATAGGGGAATAGGGTGGGAAGTAATTTAATTATGTTAAATTAATTATTAATTAGTAGGAATTATTAATTAATTATTGAGAATTAATTTGTAATTATTTTTAATTAATTTATTAATTGATAAATATGTTCTGTAGCGGGTTATGGGTTTATAGGGGAATAGGGTGGGAAGTAATTTAATAATAATTAATTAATTGATATATGTTTGTACATATTTTAATTAATAATTAATTGGTAATTAATTTCTATTAATTAGTTAATTAATTATTATAATTTTTTACATATGTATAATTATTAATTAGTCGGTAATTAATTAGTATTAATTATTTAATTACATTTATTATAGTAATTGTTTTTTATATATAATTTATTGTTATTCTTAATTAATTAATTGTGCAAAATAATATTAATTATTAAATTAAATTAATTACAGCAAATGTGCTAATATATTTACTTTATTGTTATTGTTAATTAATAATTAATTGGTAATTAAATAATATTAATTAATTTTGGGTACAGGGGTATTTTTAGGGTTCAGGGTCAGTTTTCAGTTCATGGTTACAGGGGCATTTTTAGGGTTCAGGGTCAGTTTTCAGTTTTTGGGTAAAGGGGTATTTTTAGGGTTCAGGGTCAGTTTTCAGTTCATGGGTACAGGGGTATTTTTAGGGTTCAGGGTCAGTTTTCAGTTTTTGGGTAAAGGGGTATTTTTAGGGTTCAGGGTCAGTTTTCAGTTCATGGGTACAGGGGTATTTTTAAGGTTCAGGGTCAGTTTTCAGTTTTTGGGTAAAGGGGTATTTTTAGGGTACAGGGTCAGTTTTCAGTTCATGGGTAGAGGGGTATTTTTAGGGTGCAGGGTCAGTTTTCAGTTTTTGGGTAAAGGGGTATTTTTAGGGTTCAGGGTCAGTTTTCAGTTCATTGGTACAGGGGTATTTTTAGGGTTCAGGGTCAGTTTTCAGTTCATGGGTAAAGGGGCATTTTTAGGGTTTAGGGTCAGTTTTGGGTTTTTGGGGTACAGGGATATTTTTAGGGTTCAGGGTTAGTTTTGGGATTTTGGGTAAAGGGGTATTTTTAGGGTTCAGGGTCAGTTTTGGGTTTTTGGGGTACAGTCGTACAGGGTAAAAATAAAATAAATTTAAATTAAATCAATTAAATGAAATAAAAATATATAACATTACATTAAATTATTAAGTTTTTAATTTATTTTAAATGTATATGTATTAGTTTTAATTTTTTAATTATGTTTAAATATTTTTATTTAATATTTGTAACATTATATGTATGTTATAATTATTTTTACATTATTATTAATACATTTAAAAAAACGATATTTTTAATTTCGATATTTTTGTACTACGATATTATTTTTTCGATATTTTTGTACTTACCTTGTTAGGGATAGGATTCCTATATTTTTGACTTCGATATTTTTGTTCCGATATTTTTGTATTTCGATATTTTTGATTTCGATATTTTGTCAGACATTCATTTCATGCCATTGGAATTGGGCCTACCCACACAAGTGAGGTACCATTTTTATCTGAGACTTTGGGGAGTGCTGGGTGGAGGGAAGTCTGTGGCTCCCCTCAGATTCCAGAAGTTACCATCACAGAAATGTGAGGAAAATTTGTTTTTTTCAGTCATAGTTTGAGTTTGCAAGGGATTATGTATAAACAAACCTGGCGAGAGCCACACAAGTCACCCCAGCCAGGATTTCACCAGATGTCTAATTTTCAAAAATATGCAAGTTTGGTAGGTTTCCCTGGGTGTCGGTTGAGCTATTGCCTAATATCCACAGCTGCACACTTAGAAAAAAAGGGTCAGTTTTGGATGGAAAAATGTGATGTATTCATGTTGGGTTTTGGACCATTTCCTGACGCAAGGGGCACCCTCCTGCACAAAAGCAATCCATAGAGGTGTTTTTTTCTTTCCACGTGTGCTGCAGAATGCACCACACACAGAAAGAGGATAAAACTAGGGAGAAATTAAAGGTATTTCTCCTTGTTACTCCTCTCCTGGGAGGCGTATCTTTTTGGTGCATTCCCTGGTTTACCAGGTTTGGTAAATCTGGAAATGCATCAAAAACCATGGAATTTGCATGGGAACACCTACCGCAACACCCATGGAATGCCTCCCTTGTGCAGAGTAATGCACCGCACTAATTTGCGCTGCACTGTATTACTCCATATTTTTTAAACCTTCAAAGTGGCTTTGCCTGGCTTCATAAATATGACTTAGAGGTTTGCGTTGTGCATGTACCATGTTGCATGGTGCAAGCATGACACTAAGCCCTCATAAATATGCCCCTTAGTTTTCTTTAGGAAAACCTTAAGGGATCTACACATATGACATCCTTTGCTGAATTCCGACTTTTGTCTACTTTTTTAAAATCTATAGCATTTCTGGACCCCGTGGGTTTCACAACAAATTGAAAGTAGGTTAAGGGCACAAAAAATAGGAAAAATGGGCTACATCTTTGAAAAATGCCAACACTGTAATAAAAATATAGGATATTTTATTCTGTTCTGCATGTTTTGAACGCTGGGAAGATGGCGACCGTAGCACAATATTGATCCCATTTTTAGGGAAAAAAAGACTTTTATCAGGAGCATCTTTTTCCTATTTCCCCCCAAAACTTAAAATGTAGCTGTATTTTGCCCATTTTCTCAGTCCCCTTTTGGGAAATCCATAACCCTTGGGTACCTTTAGAATCCCCAATATGTTGGGAAAAAGTACTCAAATCTGGCGTGGATAGCTTAAGTGGAAAAGATGTTATGGTGCCCTAAGCGCAAAGTACCCCAAATAGCCAAAAAGGGGCTCGGCACTGGAGGGGGAACGGCCCAGCAGTTAAGGGGTTAACATCAGATCTATTGGCTTTGCAAATGCTTGGTGTCTTTAGCTAACAAGATATTTTTTTTCTAAGTTGAAGACAGCAGTTATTTTAAGTAGCACTGCACTAGTTTCATCAAACAATCTTACTGATTTGTCTCATTGTTACATTTGGATCGAGGGAACTGAACTTTACCCTTGACACACTTCTGAAGATGTGAACACATTTCACTTCTGACACATCTAAATCCATTTCAGATATGTCTGCGACTTTCTAAGAATTCACTGACGTGGTAAGATAGAGGGAGGTATTCTAAAGGGCATTCATGGTCATGAAAACAGGGATCCTGTCAAATAATGGTGCAGCTATCTACTGTCTGAGAAGAACCCAATTAATGTTTGGGCGTTTGACCAAGTTCTGTTGCTAACTTAAAGGAGGTACTAACGCACACATTATAATTTCACAACTTTCCAAAGATGAACAGCATAGTCATTGGTGTTTATGCCACATAACATTAACAGCCCAGCAATGGGAAGTGTACATTAAGGAGGGTGTGGGACGACAATTACAATACTGTTTCCATCGATTTCGGAATTGACATATTTGAATTACACCATTATATACAATCATTGAACTTACATTGCTAGAGACAGGTACATTTTTTGACTCAAATGTAAGGCAGGGATTTATTACCAGCTCCCCAAGTTCCAAAGTTGGCAGCGTTGTCATTAGACCTCATTTATTTTGTTCAGTTTGTTAAAGCAAATTGCATCTATTACCAGAATGCACTCACCAAATAGTGTTACCACCAAATTAAAGCAATGATACTGAATAAAACCAGCACGAAACAAAGTCACCCAACTAATGAAAAATAAGTATAAGGGCCAGATCATACCAACTATTATAATCTCTCCGTGTGAATCACTGCCTCCAAAATTGTTTATGTGTGAAAGGGAACAGGAGAAGTAATCAAGCTGTTTGACATTTTGAGGATTGTTTTCGTGACTGGCCCCAACTGGCTGGGATCCTGTACAGTGACTGGTTTACCCTGTGATACTTTAAATTTAAGCCCTGTATAGGAAAACGCCCAGAAGGAAGTGTGCTGTTTATTATTTTTTAATTTGCAGCGCTGCTAGGCAGAAAATGTCCTGTAGGTCAATTTTTAAAACTCTGAAGAGGAGTGCCATTCACAGCAACGCAGTGTGTTTATTTTTATTCTCCAGCTCAGCGGGAAATCACTACAACTTCCTCTAAAAGGTAGCCTTCCTACTGTGTCGTGTATGGTTTGCAGAACACCTACAATCATGACTAGCTTCAGCTTTTGACATAGTAAGCATTCAGAGTGTCACACACCACACTCCAGCAGGCCTACTTCTAAATTATTCATGGTTTGGCCCTTTGTGCTAGCCCACTCTGCCATAAAGGAAGAGAAACTCCTGTTTGACTAAGATTATAGGATGAAGCCATATGCTAAAACCATAGAATGTAGTTTTTTCTAAAATTTTCTGTAGCAGAACATGCATTAGGATTGGGTCCTGCAGACCCACCTATAAATAGTTCAAGAGGCTTCCGGATTATTTAAAAGTGTGGTTGCTGGGGATGTCTTGTTCTGGTCACGTGCTTTGCTCATTCATATGAGGACAATACATGGCATGCAATTGTAGCATGCATTCATCCGCTCATAGGACAACACATAAACATCCTGAACACCAAAAGCCATCCACACACAGAGAAAAACATACCCCAAACTATATATCGATGCACTCTCCATAAATGCACCTACCTATATATTGAACATCACATACTTGTATCATACAAGATGGGTAGCTGTCAACTACAGGGATGTTATCAGCCAAGTGTTGCACAAGCCATCAGATACACAAGAGGGAAGCTTCAGTTGTCTACAATGCCACTTTGAAGCCCAAGATGGAAACCTTCATGTTATTGACAACTAAACATCTATAATTTTATGTTGTGTCTGTCCCCATCCAATCCTATACCCTGCTCAGATGAGCAGTGAAGGGGAACGGAAGTCACAGTAGAGCCATGTGCCAAATTTTCGTACTGCGCCAGCCCATCAACCCTTGTTGTACTTTCAAAATTAAACAAACCTTGTGTTTTGATTCCCAATCATAATACGCTCTGTTAATCTTCTTGCCAAAATCTTTAAAAAATGTATCATCCTACCACCCATCAGACCATCTTTGTCAAGGTCTTCTTCTCTCCGCCTGAATATTTATTATACATGCCGCTATGTCACCCACCTCCACTGTCCAAAGTGCTTTAATCTACTCCCCTGCCAAAATGCCAGAAATGCCACTGTCGCTGTCCACCCAGCTCCTGTGGCATAATATTAGCCCCCACAGCCCGCGCTTTGCAGGGCCCCCAGGGCTCCAGGGGGCTTATTCCAGCACTATGCACGGGCGGCGGGCCCTGGCCTGAAAGCTCCTGACCACGTTTGGAGCATGCCCCCCCCTCAATGTACTTGGCAGGGGGGCCTCAAGTTTCGTTATGCCACTGCCCAGATGCACTCTCCCACGTTCGTAAAGAGAAAATTATTCATGCATCCTGCCTCCATCCCACATCTTGCTCTTCCATCTTCCTCTGTGCATCTTTTCTTCTGTGCCTCTGTACATCTTCCTCTGTGTCTACACCAAGTGACACTCTTGGCTCTCAGTCTGGGTGCATAGAGCCAGCACTGTGCCGACAGCAGCTCTGTGAGAGCTGCTTTTTAGCACAGATACCAACGCTGGTTCACACAGTTCAAAGAGACCCCATCTGACAGCAGAGGAGTCGCTTGGCTGTACGAAAGCACCAACCACCTTACCCGGCACCTGTTAGGTCTGCGGCGACCCGAAAGCAGTGGGGGAAAGTTGCTTAGACTGTGGACATTCAATAGCCATTCCACCACCTCCCGCCGATCTCTGGTGAGCGAAGGTAAGTGGAAAACCACCCTTGGCAACAGTACAGCTAAAACCTGATTTTACAACTGATGTGAGGTCAGAACAGTAAAAAACCAACATGTTTAAAAATTCTGTGTTTCTGATGAAGGCTTCAATATGAAAAAATACATCATATTTACAGCGGTGGCTCCTCCGCTAAGGCTAATGATAATAACGCAACATTATTATCATTTTATTTTTCCTACTTATGTGGCTCAGATTCATGTGGAGCTGGCCAGAGCAGGGGGAAGGAGTAGTAGCACTCTCTAAGTGTGCATGAGGGTTTGGCTGGTCATCTTGGGCCGGCCAAACCATCATGCACACTTTGCATATACTCATCCAGCTGTATTGTATGGCCTGGCTGGAGAGCATGCACAGGCTCCCAGTTCCTCTCTGAGCGCCAAACCACAGCGCTCAGACCAATCATGAAGCTGCTATCATGGTGACAGCAGCCTTGTGATTGGCTTAGGGAAGCCTGGGAACCCGGGTGCTTCATGATGCCAGGACTCGAGACTGGAAGAAGATGAAGGGAATGGACACCTCAAGACCTTTTTGTTCACGAAGTCCTTTAAATAATACGCCAGCAGCTTCCCCAGCCTTCTAGTCCCGGACCTTGTTAGCTGTAGCGCCAAGAAACCGCTGGTAGACGTGCGCTCTATAAGTAATTTTAAACTCAAACTTAAACTCAATGGAGGAGAGGCGGAGGCCGACCTTACCCAGCTTTTTTTTATTGACCCCCCTCCCCCCCACCCTCCCCTCCGCACCACCCCGTCTGGTAGCAAACATTACTGCATATATAATTTATTCTATGCGAAGGCTAGTTCTCAAGAATTAAAGACACAATGAAGGGTTTACAGAAGCAATTGTTTATTTTAAAGGTTAAAGGGTCCCGAGAGTTGTGTTTTTTCAATGCAGTGCTAAGCCACAATAGGGGCACTTCCAAGGCAAACATTTCCAAAATAAGAATGTCCTCCTTCGTTACCCTATTGTGCATGCACTAATCACCGTAACACGCGATTTTTGTCAACATATTTCTTCATTTACTTTCACTGTACATTTACCTCATACATATTAATTTACATATCTTCCCACAATTTTTTTCACGTTTAATTTCTGCTGGTGTGCTGGGTGACTTATAAGATAATGCTAGAATATTTCACTGTTTCCTTTTGCCCATAGAGTTCGCTTTCAGCCAGCTGGCGAGGTTCGTTTGGGCAGTAATTCACCAAATCTTGTTTTGCTAACCTTCTGCAACTTATGGTATAACACCCTTGTTTTCCTGTTCTCTGAACCTCTTAATCACCTGATCCTAATAAGATTACATTGATCAGTAAAATCTTTTAAGGATGGCAAACATGTTTCCATACTTGGAGAACTGTACCAAAATGTGTTTTTCTGCCCTGAGTGCACATTCCTGCTTCAGCTTTATGAATCAGTCGAATATTCGTCAAGACTAAATTGGCAGGTCGAAGCTTTTTGAAGAACTTTTTTTAACATCAGAAGAACCTGTCCAGGTTATTGAAGGAAACAGAAATAAAGTTACAGTGTAGTTTTTCTTTATTTATTAAACTTGATCCACATCACCATATTGTTTTGACTAATGACCTTGCAATTAGCCCAATTTAACCTGAACTTCGGAATTCTTGTATTTGAAAAAAGGCAAGACTGTAGTTTGTCGTGACATATGTTACCACGTCATGAAAATCTAAACCGGGAAGGGCTGGAAGGGAAATTGCCGACTCCAGTAAACACACGCCCTTTCACTCTTTCTCATTCAGAGAGTTAGTAGTATGTCCAACTGAAGCCCTGTTTCCAACGTCAGGGATACATTCAGATTCCTGTGCTAGTGAAAACCTCACTTTAAGTAGGAACTGGAATTTTGATATGTGCAGTAATTACCTAAGCCTGACTCCATCAGGTAAATTGTGACACAATTAAACCCGGGCTGATTACTCATACACATGAAAATTGGTAAGGAAAGCACACATTTCCCGTGTAATTCCTTTTTTTGATGGAGAAAAGCAAAAAATTAAGAGGATCATACATGTCTCAATTGGGTATTGGTATTTCGTCGGGTCAGTAAATATCTAACACTCAACCTGCAATAGGGGCCTGAGTATCCCAATGTGTGCTATGTTGATATTGCATGCAACCTTGGAGTAATATGGCCTCAAACAAACACAGATCTAGGTGGCTCTGATGACTCTTTAGGGTCACAAAACTCCTAGGTGGCTTACAATATCCACCTTTTCAAGCAGTGCTTAATTTGTAAAAGAGTAAATGCCGGGGCTCAAAGTTTTGCTCAGGATTGAATGTTGGGGTGCCAAATACCAAGGCTGAGGAGTCTCAATTCCACCCCATGCCTCTTTAATCCACTACCAGACACACTGTGCCACTTTATCTCACTATTGCAAGTTTCTGCTTTCACCCTTTGACACAGGTTGTGCATCTTTCTCTTCCTCCCTATTTCCCCCTTGTGTATTTTTCTCTCTCTTCCTCTGGATTAAATACTGATGAGGAAAAAATAAGCGCCGTCTCAAAAATGAGTGACAGCTGGTCCCACTTGCGACCACTGGTTCAAATTAAGCAATGTTTTCTGGGTTTACATGTTGAACACAGCATGAAAAATCCAACAAGATGAGAATCTGGGAATGTATCGAGGTACAATATTCATGCTGTCTAATGTGAGTTTTGTGTTGTGGTTTGTGTGAGATATTTGGTGTGCAATGTGGTAACTGTGCACTAGTGCGTTGGATGTGTGAGCGTGTGGGTGGTGTGCAAGGTTACACTTTTAATTGTATTACACTTATGCATAAGCCTGTTCAAATGTTTTTGGACGAAAAGCACTGTGTATGGTTGTTGGCTGCCTTGGAAGTCAAATGTCCATCCTCCATGCTGCCTCAAACTAGCAAAAGTGGTTTTCAGCATCAAAGACCTGTAGTCAACACCCAAAGTGGGAGTATCCCACCAAAAATAATTTACTGGAACTCCACCGCAGATATTCGATCTAAAAGCAGAAGGATAGAACATACACGTTGATGATACAAGCCAGTGCCATTAAAGACCAGAGAGGAAGAGGTTTGTGAAGTTCATTCAAGTGCATATGATTGGTGCCAAATAGTGAGAGATCCACAAAGAAAATGTGAAAATATATCAAATCATTTGAGAATACTCCCTCAGCACTTCAAAAACAAATGTCAGAAGCATGGAGCTGGCAGGAAATTGCATTAGTACTCAACATGCCTTTCTTCTTTCCCTCTGGCTAATAGTGAATTGTACAACTAAATCTAAAGGGGTGTTTTGACAAACAAAAAGCAAAATCCAGTAATTGTAGCAGGGATGGCTCCTCCGCTAAGGTGGAGGAGCATCGCCCCACTGCTCTCTGAGCAGAAAAAGGACAAATAAAATGATAATATCATTACCATTTGCTTTTTTGGAGCTACAGGGCTTGGTTAGGGCAGGGGTGGTGGCACGGGGAGGAGTGGTTCATGTACTTAAGCGGGCATGATGGTTTGGCCGGCCGCCATGGGCCGGCCAAACAGTCATGCGCACTTTGTATTTTCTGCACCAGGGTGTAATGCACAGCCTGGTGGGGAACATGCATGGCTCATAGCTCCCGTCTGAGCATCGAACCATGCCACTAAGACAAATCACAACGCTCCTTCTGGGTCTCATCAGGACACAATGCTGAAGAGAGACGGCGGCCGTGAGAAGGTAAGTGTTTTTTTTTTCCTTTATAATATTTGCCCCCCCCCGCTCTGCCATCTCGTTCCCTGCCAGCCACTACTGAATTGTAGCATATATAGAAAAAAAGAAAATGCAATTAAAAACATAGCACATCAAGCTAATAATGCCTTATGTAAGAAGAATCCTGGATCCCCGTGAGAAGAGTCCTCACTGAACTTAAGACAGTGGTGAGGAGGAGTGAATATTGAGATTTTCTGGTGATATGTAGTACCTTTAACCACCCTACCTAATGCTCCTTGCTGCACCCAAGACAGGGAAGAAGAAAAGTGGATGAGGAGATATTCTGGTAATATGTGTTAGCTGTGTCAACAATACTCATTACCCAATACTGCTCACTGCATTTAAGAAAATAGTGAGGAAGAGTGCATGATGAGATATTCTGGTGATATGTAGTACCTGTGTCCCCAATACCTACCACTTTTCACTGAACTGAAGACAATGGTGAGTAAGAGTGGATGATGATTTCCAAGGTTGAAATGTGTTTCCTGTGTCTGTTACACCTTCTACTATTCACTGGAATTAAAACAATGGTGTGGAAGAGTGGATTATGAGAATCACTGGTGCCTAGTGGCACATGTGGTCACTATATCTACCACTCCTCACTGTATTTAGGAGAGGGATTGAGGAACAGTGAATAAAGACATATGCTGGTGCTAAGTGGAACCATTGTTCGAGCTACCCCTCATTGAAGTTAAGACAAAGGTGAAAAAATGTGGATGATAAGATATGCTGGTGAAACGTGGTATCTGTTTACACTATACCTTCTACTCCCCACTGAAAACGAGATACCGGCCAAGGAAGAGTAGCTGATGATATATGCCAGTGCTAAGCAGAACCTTTGTCCATTACACCGACTACTCCTCATTGAAGATAAGGGCCTGATAAAGAAGAGTGCAAGATGAGATATGCATGTGCTAGGTGATATCTATGTCCTCTCGACCTGCTACAACTGGATGTATGACGTTACAACGCATACATTCACAACGCATACCATTACAACGATACTTTTACAACGCAGGATCTATTACAACGCATGTCATTACAACGCAGCTGCTATTACAACGCATGCCATTACAACTTAAGTATGGATAAGTATTTTATTTTAATTAATGGGAATGTAGTAGTAGTGTAAGTGTTCTATAATGTAGGGGTTAAAATTACTATTCTAACTCCAGGCGGGCATAATAGTAGGGTAAGTGTTGGATGGTGTAGGGGTTAAAATTGAATTAAATACTTACCCATACTTACGTTGTAATGGCATGCGTTGTAATAGCAGCTGCGTTGTAATGGCATGCGTGTAATGGGCTGCGTTGTCATTGATCCTGCGTTGTAAAAGTTTGTAATGGTAGTGCGTTGTTTTAGTTGCGTTGTAATGGCTGTTTCCCGCTACAACTATTCATCGAAGTTAAGACAGAGAATGGGGGATGATGAGATACTCATGTGTCAGGTGGTATCTGTGTCCTCTTGAACTGTTACAATTACTCACTGAAGTTCAGACAGAAATGGGGAACAGTGGATGATGAGATATGCATGTGGTTCATGCTAATTGTATCCTCTATTCTTACTAAAACTCACTGAAGTTAAGACAGCGCTGAGGAAGAGTGGATGATGAGATATGCATATGTTAGATGGTATATGTATTCAATGTACCCACTACTACTTGATGTTACCAAGTGCTAGCCTAGTCGTGCCCACTATTCCTTTTAGATCAGTCAACGAAGGACAGCGATAAATAACATAGGATTACATGATATTGTGTGAAATCCAGGGCGACTTCATGAAATAAAGAACTCGATTCATTGTGTGAAAGTAAGTTAATAATATGCATCAATTTCTGAAAATGGAACATTTCACCATTGCAAACATGTTTCAGAAGACATTTATGGGTTTTTACTTGGTACGTGATTTACCTCAATGCTTGCATTTCCTGAAGGCTTGGGTGGATCTGTGATGACAAAGATAAACACATTCTTGGCAAGGCCCATGCAGTAAAAAGCCAAAAACAAAAACAATTTGTCATCTCCCTAATTATCTGTGACTGGATTTCCTTCTACATCAAAAGTTCCTATTGCTTTTGGTAATGGATGGCGTTGTCACGTGATGTATGCAATTTTTGCACCCTGCGTGCTGAACAGATGGTATTTCAAGCCAATTCTGCTGAGAAAAAATACAGCCCAGATCATGAACAGACAAAAAGCATCTGTAAAAACACAAACATAAGAGGTTTACAATAAATAAATACTGTGGGCCTGATTCCCAAAGGTAAACTTACACGTTTGTTTGAGTTTATGCTTTCTCAGTATTTACAAAACTGCATTTTAACAGTGAGTTTAGGAGTTTGGATTCTCCACAGTTGGTGTGGAGAATTCCGCACATAAAAATGTAGGTCTGCCTATAGCGAGTTATTGTTACTTTATGGCACTAGTTATAGTTATTTGAGAACACTATAGCTGATGAATTTCTGTGGTTTTGTTATGTCTTAACAGACCTCTTTACCTAAGTATAAAGTCCCTTTAACCTTTGTTTTTTTGAGTGAATTTGTAAAGTTTGTTTTCATGCAATTAAGGTATCATTTAAATACCTAACTATACTGTCAGTTTAACTTTTGTTTTGTTCAGTGAATTTCTACAGTTATTTTCTATGTCAAGTAATATTTTATCATCATACGTAATGCCAACTCCACGCAGTGCATGGCCTTTGGCTCTATGTGACATGGGCCTACATCCAACCCCTCGTGAGCAGCAAACCCCATGCCGCGCATGACCTATGGTCGTGCTTGGTGTGAGTCTGGTCACGGGTCTGATCAGGCAACCCCACACCATGCAGGACTCTCAGTCATACATTGTGTGGGGTTGGCACAGGCCAGGCCCTGTGCTCATAGCCCGCTGGTGCCCAACCCCCTCCCTCTTAACTTGAGCCATGAACAACAGATGTGGTGTTAGGCACTGGGCCTGGATGTCATTTTAAGTAAGGCAGACCTACTGACTTTGTCAAAGGATCAGAACACCAAAATATAACATGTGGGCCTATTACATTTATGAAGGAGTCAGGATACCAACATGTATAAAGGGCACATATTGTCTTTGTTAAAAATGAACAACAATTAAAGTGAAATATATATTTCAATAAATCACACAGTGCAATGTTTAATATAAGTGATTGTCATACACATTTAATTAAAGTTTAATTAAAAAACAACATGTTTTTGAAAAAATACATTCAAGCTGCAGCTATAGAGCCCAACACAAGGGGGCTCTGCCCTCCAGCTGAAGAGCATAGAGATACAGCTAGGAGTGCTTTTAAAATATTTTATAAACTCTCCTGGGGCCATGGATTTAGTGACCCAGGAGATCTGCTTTTTTAATGCTGCTTGGTGGCTGCCGTACTCCCTGCATTCACCCACACCATTATAAAATGCTTGACGGTACCCCTGACGGTTGCAGGGACATTAGGAAGCTAAAAATAAAAGTTTCAAAAGCGCCCTCACAGATTCATAATGGGGCTCTCCTTCTAGGAGCAGTGAATAATAAATGAGCGACTTCTGTTTCTTCTGTTCCTTTTTTTTCTATTCTATTTTGAGTGTCCCGTTGCCCACACAGGTCACTCAGATACTTATTTTTTGTTGGAGGTTACGAGGGGAGCGCCAGGCCCCTGCTGCCCTGCGGCTCCGCTGCCAGCACTCAGTTTCTAGTGTAGGAGGGGGGTGTCCACTCAAGCCTTTATAGGCACTGGGGACCCCATCCCTGAGACTGTATTTATTTTTTAGTGGAGGGGGCTCGCACCCCCCCGAGCCTTGGCAGGCCCCGGTAACCCCATCCCCATTTCTAAAGTCAGCACGTTCGGCGCCAGTTTTGATTGAGACATTTTTATAGTACACATAAACATGCCAACTATAAAAAAAATGTTTTGGATAAAAGATCTGTTATTCAGCAACTTCTAACATGAATCAACATCCTAAGTGCTTAAAAGGGGCGTCACTGCTGAGTTCTGGTCAACCAGCAAGTACCTTATTTTACTAGATGTAAATTAAAAACATTCTTGATAATTATCATGCTTATAGTGAAGGTTTGCAGTGACCACTTTAAAAGTAAGGCCCAAATACATATGAGACGGCACAGATGCTAAGCACTGGCAACACTCACATTTTCATGCAATTATTTGGATTGAAAACAACTCAGCACAAGATTGACGACTTCACATTACAGCTCATCTCACTAAAGCCTAACAAGGACATCACACTAAAACCTAACAAGGACATGGATTGCATCCTTCATTTCTTCCCCTCCCATGGTGACAGACTCCATCACCATTCTTGCATAACAGCTGTTGAGCATATGTCATGCATTTTCTCTGCGACTGCTGTGACAGTGTCTGATATTAGGCAGAACAAAGAGTTGAGTGTGTTGGTGTAAATTAGCAAATTACTTCAGTAAGAAAAATGCACATGGAAAAAGGAGACAAAAACAGAATAATAGGGACAATGTTTCTTCTTACTTAATAGATCACAGATTGTGTCAACACATTTTTCATGGACACTGTTCATACTTGTGCCTATCAGTTATATTTTTAAGTGATGCTGTCATATATTCAACAACAGCATCACTTGTGTGGATTACTGTTACTCATTTACTGGCATTACTTATATATCACATTAGTCAGGTTTCAAAAGATTCAGGCTGCAGCCATCAGACTCCTGTTGTGTGTAGGACACACAAGGTTGCATTGGGCCATAAACCTTAATGCTGACAGCCTATCTAATATACGTCCTTCCAGTGTGTATTTATGGTCCCTATGGGCCCCCATTCTGTAGGTCTATCTTATCTTTACACAAAGAGTGAGGTGGGATGCTATACCCTGCCACCTCTGCTCTGCTTGCAATATCTAACATGAAACAGTGGCAGGAAGTTGAGCCTACACTTCAGATATACAGCAGAATTACAAAGGTGGGGGGGGGTTTGTGCAGGGAGAGTCGGAACGGGTATGCTCAAAGTAATGATCACCTGTTAGATTAGAGCACCCACGACCCTCTCATGGTTTATCATTTTAATACCACCTCGGAGTTGCCCACTGTTTTATGTTTTCTTGGAGTGTAAGCAGTTTGGATTATTGGTGCCCTAAGCAGGGATGGTGAATTAAGTGGTTATCTAGGTACTGCTTTGCAAATATACAATTCATCTATATCATAATATCATATTCAGATGTCATAATCTTTTGCTAGAAAATGGGGAAGTCAGGTCCTGGGACGTGTGGCTGGCTGGACCATAGGTTAAACTTAGAAAAAACAGAATGCCAACTACACAATTGCTCTAAGTCCTCTATTTTTGAGGAGAAAAACCAAGTGAGACTTCTTGGTTAATCCGGGTATATTGCTATTACCCTTTTATTATTTAATTTTCTCAATTTTTACTGTTTAATGTATGAAAAAGACACCTTTTTGTATTTTTTATGGTTCATACTTACTGACAATTATTTACAACACAAAACATACAAATAACAAATCGTATATACAAAATTACTTGCTTTGATATATACACAATTAAACATTCATTTTTTCGCAAAGACAAGATTCGCGATATGGACTCAAAGTTTAGAATAGACAATTGATTGCAGTCATAAATTAATAAACTACAACTTAATGTAATTAACTATACAAAATATGGACTCTAAATAAATTCCTTTAGTCTATTAACAGACTAATGTCTAGTCTCTTTTACGCCAACGCGTTTTGAATCCGGTATGTCCACTCAACGGATTCTCATCAGGGCTCTGTCTTTATAGGGTATATCTGAAAGTGTATAAAGCAAAACTTATTTTAGCTGCTTTACTTGTGGGTGTTTAGCTTCCAACTAAACTATACCAATGTCACTCGTATTACCTGTTTACCAGCAGTCGCCGGTCCGCAGGTAGAATGTTGTTCCTGCCTGGATTCCTTTCTTTTCTGTCTCTATAAGTGAATACGGACATCATGACCTTTTTTGTTTAGCCTGTCAGACACGCATGGGGCACATACATAATTGACATACCTTACGGGATCGATTCTGTGATCCTTCGGTTTCGTCAATTTTATTTTCAAGTCTAGTGAATTGATTACAGCCTGAAATTAATAAAACATTTGTTTTAGGCAATTTTATGCAAAAAGTCGAAAGAGAAAGGCGCCCACTGCTCTATTCGGCATACCTGCTTGAGATCAGTTCTTGCTTTGGCTGTTTGCGTTCTATTTTCATGTAGCGGCAAGCGCTATTACATATTGTGGGCTCAACTTGTGAAGTCCTCATCAGTCACATTCGTTTCCCTAAAAGAATATTGGCATAATTTTACTTGACTCCTCACTACAGTTCGCACTGGGGCAGCATTAAACTGTGTAGTCTTTAGACTCACTTGATCGCGCTGCGACCCGGCGGCTGGCTCTCAGTCTCTGGGTGCGGCAGCCATGTTGGAACGTGGTTTTAAGATCTTCATTTGGGCAACTTTTACGGCGGCCATCTTGTAGTGGGGTATCTAAAGAAAGATGTTTTTGAATGTGCACAGAAGGTGAATTCCGTTTGAGTAGAAAAACCTATTGGCATCGTGTCCGCATTATTTTCAATTTGCGCATAGGTGTTATCTGATTTACAAAGTATTTATTGAAAGCATTCTCATGGATGTGGTTTTTCTTACATTTACAGTCTGGATATTTCAGATAATGAATTGAGGCCAGTTAATGCACTGTTAAATTTAAGTATCAAGTACGCCTCCTTTTGCAGCAGAATTTTATCAGGGTCCATTGGTCTAGACTGTTGCAGCACATACAGAATTGACCATTTGAGGTCATTCTCAGTGTGTTTGTTTTCAATAAAGTGTTCCACCATAGGGGCGGTTAACACCTTGTTCTTCAGTCTTGATTTATGTTGCGTTATACGCATATTTACTTGCTGTGTTGTCTTGCCTATGTAAATTTTTCCACATGGGCAAATGACTACGCACACTACATTGCGTGTTTTACAGTTTGAAAAACTCAAATGTTTCCACTTTGTATTCCCATGTTGAAATTCATTCCCTTATACAGTAGTCCCACAAGCCGCACAAGAACCACACTTATGGTGTCCCTCAATAGGTTTTAGTCCCCATTGCGACAATAGGTCACTCTTGGGTTTAGGTAATGCAATGTCAGCCCGTACAATTTGTTGTCCAATACAGGACACCTTATCGTTCAGTGAAGAACGGATACAAAGTCTTATTGCTTCCTCTGCATTTTCCAATGTCGCTCTGAGCTCTTCTGCCCAACAGCAGAATGAGTCAGATAAACTAATAAGGCTGAGCAAAAAATATTTAAGGACAGGATTACATGGGCACTTTTTACTAAAACATTTGAGAGGTGGGACTATTCCCTGGGGGCTACAGGTGAAAAATGTCCCTGTAATCTTCACTGAGGACACTGAATACAGAAAGGGATTCAGTTGCATCAACACGAAATGTAGTAGGGACCTGATGGTCCACACTATAGAAACTGCACAGAGACTCAGTATAAAGGAACTAGAAGAAATAGAAATACTAACCCAGGCCATCAAAGATAGTCCAACAATATCCGATGCCAAAGGGCTACTAGAAAAAATAGAGAAGGAGATTTTGGCATTTAAAGACAATACACTCAATAACAAAATTGCACAGTACGAGAGAGATTCAAAGGCGTTCACGCTTGAAAAGGCATATCCGTTTTTGAAAGACGAGTATTATACTCAGGCAGAGTCAAGGGGGGCACTACGCAACTACCAGGGCAGGTCCCGCTACAGGTTTAAAACTTTTTCCGAAACCTCGTCATCATCTGATTCATCGGGCTCTGACATACGTGGGAATCAAAATAAAAAGCAGGTGTCTTTTTTAGAGAAGGGTCAGCAAGGAAAGACCAGATTCAAGGTACCATGGGAGATGCGGACAAGGAGGAATTTCTACAAATCATAAAGGCACCATCAACAATAGTTAATCTATCCCCTAAAATACTAACAAAAGACGAGGAATCTGTATTAAATCTAGGATTAAAATGTGTTTCCCGCCAGCAAACAGACTTCACCCAAATGAAGCTTGAAACTATAGAATTTTGCCGCATAATTCGACTCAGGGCTTTTTTTGCTAACCAGCCACCTATGATGGAAAAAGAAACAACTGGGTTACGCAATAAATCGACTTTCATACCTAGCCAAAAAATTCCAAAACAGATCTATGCCTTCGAACAAATCATGCTATCCTCAATAGACAAATTAGAAAAAACTAAAAAATATTTCCAACAAAATATAAGCAAGGGACAAAGAAGTGCATTACAAAACTTGAGGAATGACCAGTCAATAGTTGTCAAGCAGGCCGATAAAGGCGGAGCTGTAGTCCTTTGGCCAAGAGAACAATATCTTGCTGAAGCAAACACACGGGTGAACAACAAAGTCTGGTACATAATCTTGCAGGAAGATCCTGTGAAAAGTATTCAGGGATTGATAGCTGACACGGTGAAAACAGGATTAGAGGAAGGATATGTGGGTGTGAGAGAAGGTGAATTCCTAATAAAAAAATACCCCAGGACCCCCATCCTGTACTTCCTCCCCAAGATCCATAAAAATTTGAATGAGCCGCCAGGACGACCCATTGTTTCTGGGTGCGACTCCTGCCTTGAACCACTTGCGAAATATGTGGATTTCTTTTTGAAGCCTTTCGTAAGTTCTGTTAAATCATACCTCAGAGACACAATGGACTTCCTAGTAAAAGTAGAAGGGACTGAATTCAATCCAGCGTCAAAATTACTTGTGACGATGGACGTCATGTCCCTTTATACCCAGATCCCCCAAGGAGAGGCACTGGAAGTAATTGAGCTTTATCTAGAAGCTCGCGTTAGACCACATCGGGTTCCCACCAGTTTTATTCTTAAACTGGCAGAAATAGCGTTGCGGAAAAATTACTTCCGATTCAATGAGCAATTCTTTATGCAGACCAAAGGTACTGCTATGGGATGCCCTTATGCTCCTGAGATGGCTATATTGTATATGGCTGAATATGAGAAAAAATTAATTGAAAAGGATAATCCGCACTGTAGTCACATTAAGCAGTGGTTACGGTATATCGACGACGTGTGGCTCCTGTGGCAGGGGAGCCACATGGAGTTGATTGAGTTCCACGGATGGCTTAATTCCAAACATCCTGACATCAAATTCTCAATGGAGTATAGTGACACTAGAATGACGTTCCTGGATGTGGAAATTGCATGTGTAGATGGAAGGTTAGTCTCTTCTCTACACAGGAAGCAGACTGATAAAAATACAATGCTGCACCACCAAAGTGATCACCCCAGGAACCTGAAGGCCAATTTACCTTATGGCCAATTGCTCCGCATCAGGAGAAACTGTACGGAGCTGTCTGAATATGAAAGACATGCCGATACATTCTGTCACGAATTGGAAAGCAGAGGATATCCTAAAAAATTGTTGAAAAACTCATTTAAGCGGGCACGATGTACACCACGTGAATGCTTACTACAGACTAAATCGAAGGTAGAATTGGACTGGTTGGTCTGTGTTACCACATTTGGGCCTGACACTAATAAACTGAGACAGACTGTGCTAAAAAACTGGCACTTACTTGAAAATTTGGATTGTCCTTTCCCTCGTCCGCTTTTTGCGTACCGGAAAAAAAGTATTGGACAACAAATTGCACGGGCTGACATTGCATTACCTAAACCCAAGAGTGACCTATTGTCGCAATGGGGACTAAAACCTATTGAGGGACACCATAAGTGTGGTTCTTGTGCGGCTTGTGGGACTACTGTAGAAGGGAAGGAATTTCAACATGGGAATACAAAGTGGAAACATTTGAGTTTTTCAAACTGTAAAACACGCAATGTAGTGTACGTAGTCATTTGCCCATGTGGAAAAATTTACATAGGCAAGACAACACAGCAAGTAAATATGCGTATAACGCAACATAAATCAAGACTGAAGAACAAGGTGTTAACTGCCCCCATGGTGGAACACTTTATTGAAAACAAACACACTGAGAATGACCTCAAATGGTCAATTCTGTATGTGCTGCAACAGTCTAGACCAATGGACCCTGATAAAATTCTGCTGCAAAAGGAGGTGTACTTGATACTTAAATTTAACAGTGCATTAACTGGCCTCAATTCATTATCAGAAATATCCAGACTGTAAATGCAAGAAAAACCACATCCATGAGAATGCTTTCAATAAATACTTTGTAAATCAGATAACACGTATGCGCAAATTAAAAAATAATGCGGACACGATGCCAATAGGTTTTTCAACTCAAACGGAATTCACCTTCTGTGCACATTCAAAAACATCTTCCTTTAGATACCCCACTACAAGATGGCCGCCGTAAAAGTTCCCCAAATGAAGATCTTAAAACCACGTTCCAACATGGCTGCCGCACCAAGAGACTGAGAGCCAGCCGCCGGGTCGCAGCGCGATCAAGTAAGTCTAAAGACTACACAGTTTAATGCTGCCCCAGTGCGAACTGTAGTGAGGAGTCAAGTAAAATTAAGCGAATATTCTTTTAGGGAAACGAATGTGACTGATGAGGACTTCACAAGTTGAGCCCGCAATATGTAATAGCGCTTGCCGCTACATGAAAATAGAACGCAAACAGCCAAAGCAAGAACTGATCTCAAGCAGGTATGCCGAATAGAGCAGTGGGCGCCTTTCTCTTTCGACTTTTTGCATAAAATTGCCTAAAACGAATGTTTTATTAATTTAAGGCTGTAATCAATTCACTAGACTTGAAAATAAAATTGACGAAACCGAAGGATCACAGAATCGATCCCGTAAGGTATGTCAATTATGTATTTGCCCCATGCGTGTCTGACAGGCTAAACAAAAAAGGTCATGATGTCCATATTCTCTTATAGATACAGAAAAGAAAGGAATCCAGTCAGGAACAACATTCTACCTGCGGACCGGCGACTGCTGGTAAACAGGTAATACGAGTGACATTGGTATAGTTTAGTTGGAAGCTAAACACCCACAAGTAAAGCAGCTAAAATAAGTTTTGCTTTATACACTTTCAGATATACCCTATAAAGACAGAGCCCTGATGAGAATCCGTTGAGTGGACATACCGGATTCGAAACGCGTTGGCGTAAAAGAGCCTAGACATTAGTCTGTTAATAGACTAAAGGAATTTATTTAGAGTCCATTTTTTGTATAGTTAATTACATTAAGTTGTAGTTTATTAATTTATGACTGCAATTAACTGTCTATTCTAAACTTTGAGTCCATATCGCAACTCTTGTCTTTGTGAAAAAATGAATGTTTAATTGTGTATATATCAAAGCAATTAATTTTGTATATACGATTTGTTATTTGTATGTTTTGTGTTGTAAATAATTGTCAGTATGAACCATACAAAATACTAAAAGGTGTCTTTTTCATACATAAAACAGTAAAAATTGAGAAAATTAAATAATAAAAGGGTAATAGCAATATACCCGGATTAACCAAAAAGTCTCACTTGGTTTTCTCCTCAAAAATAGAGGACTTAGAGCAATTGTGTAGTTGGCATTCTGTATAATCTTTTGCTAAGCATATATTTGTTGTTTTTCTTTGTGTGCCCTAAGGTGGGATGTAAATATTAAGTTAAATATAATGTAAATGTTTCTCTATATATTTGAAGAAGTTTAAAAATAATTTGGGTGATGTTTTGTTAAGAAAATGATAGCTATGTATACTTGAATACAAACACATTTGTCACTGACTCTTAGTTGGCTAACTAACATTATGATTTGTTATGGGTAGGGAATGAGCTTATTGCATCTTTACACTTATTATTACCATTTGGCACTAATTGCTACAAGGTATAGAAAAAGAAGTCACCAAAACTAATTTATGACTGTTCTCCTACATTCTAAGTAAGGTGCACAAACTCAAAATGTCTGCAAATTGTTGACAAGATTTACATCAGGTTTTGTCTGGTGAAATTCTTCCTGGCAAGAATCCTCATAGGGGGCTATCGCATTCCAAATCATTTCCTTAACCCCCTACACATCAATGTGTCCCACCTTCCTATCCACAGCACACTTTCCCCTGTGTTACCCTTTTCATTACCTCTCATGAAGCCACACACACAAATGCTTGTTAAAAGTAATTGTCTAAAACAATATCAACTTTAAATGTGAGCATGTACAAGGAAACTGTTTGTGCCCAGGGCCTATGTAACCTCAATATTTACAACAAGGGGTGGTGAGGGACAGAGTCTCTGAATGAAGCAGAAAAACTCTCACCCTGTCAAGAGATCAGGGCTAGATCCAACACCGTTTTTTAGCTCACTGCACCATCCCAGTTTCAGAACCTGGCTGTATGCAAATTAGTCTGTTCCTGTCCCAGTGCATGATGGGAACAGGGCAAACCAAACTACAAAAGCCAATTCTTACACTGGGATGGAAACGAGCTCCCGGGGACCGGTTTCTGGCATTACAGCCGTCTTCGGCCCGGTTTGCTTGAATCCTGATGGTGCAATGAGCAAGGGACTCACATCTGAGTATACCCTTCCACGCTTAGGGTGGACAAAAATATTTAAAACAAGGGGTGGTGAGGGACAGAGTCTCTGAATGAAGCAGAAAAACTCTCACCCAGTCAAGAGATCAGGGCTAGATCCAACACCGTTTTTTAGCTCACTGCACCATCCCAGTTTCAGAACCTGGCTGTATGCAAATTAGTCTGTTCCTGTCCCAGTGCATGATGGGAACAGGGCAAACCAAACTACAAAAGCCAATTCTTACACTGGGAAGGAAACAAGCTCCCGGGGACCGGTTTCTGGCATTACAGCCGTCTTCGGCCCGGTTTGCTTGAATCCTGATGGTGCAATGAGCAAGGGACTCACATCTGAGTATACCCTTCCACGCTTAGGGTGGACAAAAATATTTACAACAAGGGGTGGTGAGGGACAGAGTCTCTAAATGAAGCAGAAAAACTCTCACCCAGTCAAGAGATCAGGGCTAGATCCAACACCGTTTTTTAGCTCACTGCACCATCCCAGTTTCAGAACCTGGCTGTATGCAAATTAGTCTGTTCCTGTCCCAGTGCATGATGGGAACAGGGCAAACCAAACTACAAAAGCCAATTCTTACACTGGGAAGGAAACAAGCTCCCGGGGACCGGTTTCTGCATTACAGCCGTCTTCGGCCCGGTTTGCTTGAATCCTGATGGTGCAATGAGCAAGGGACTCACATCTGAGTATACCCTTCCAGGCTTAGGGTGGACAAACATATTTACAACAAGGGGTGGTGAGGGACAGAGTCTAGTTTTTGGCCACTATAGGTGTGGCAGGGTATACTCAGACATGAGTCTTTGGACTGGGTAAGAGTGGTCTGCTTAATTCAGACACTCTGTTCATCACCACCCCCTTTTCTGAATCGTTTTTGGCCACTATAGGTGTGGCAGGGTATACTCAGACATGAGTCCCTTTCTCACTGCACCATCAGGATTCAAGCAAGCCGGGCCGAAGACGGCTGAAATGCCAGAAACTGGTCCCCGGTGGCTTGTCTCCTTTCTGGTGAAGAATTGGCTTGGTAGTTTAGTCTGCCCTGTTCCCATGATGCACTGGGCCAGGGACAGACTGATTTGCATATAGCCAGGTTCTGAGCTGGGATGGTGCAGTGAGATAAATAACAGTGATGGATCAAGCCCTGATCTTTGGACTGGGTAAGAGTGGTCTGCTTAATTCAGACACTCTGTGTCCATCACCACCCCCTTTTCTGAATCGGTATGTAACCTCAAGGCAGTAGTTCCGAAATGCTGTAGTCTTAAAACTTTAAAAATAAATTCATTGTTTCATGAAGGACATTATGGAAGTGGCCATTCTACACTTTCTAAGAAGTAGACAGACAGGTACAATAGTTGTGTGGGACAGCTTCCACTTTGCGAGCGAGATACCATTACCTCAGGGAGTTGGTGACAGATTAATGGTGTTTTACTCCAATAGCAGTCACAGACGTGAGCTACATTCAATTGCGATCAGTAGGAGTATGATGCCCTAATTACACACCATCCTCCTTCCAAACAACAGTTTGTCGCAGCGGGCAGTTTGCTGGTCAGAAAGTAATTTACGAGACACATTATATTCTTTGTGCATTCCAACTTGCCATTTTGCAGTCACAAAGCATGTGATTTTGTAAACAACATGCTTTGCAATCAGAAAAGGGTTGAGTATATTCGGCCACATGTAACATTGTAAATTGCGGTCGCAAAGGGGCAGAATCTGCAAATTTGCCCCTTTGCGACTGCAATTTTTACACCTGAGATGCATCATCCCGAATGCAAAAATCACTATTTAAGTAATCGCTAAAATTGCGATTATTTAATTGTGATTGCATTTAGGGAATCACAAATTGTGATTCCCTAAATGCAATGCAACAACCAAAATAAAATAGATTTTTTGCAATTAAGAAACGCAAATTACCATCAATTCAAAGTTCATGGTAATTTGCGAGAACTTTGGCAAATGCACAAAAGTGCATTTTCCAAAGTTCTATGTTGCACACATACATGTCCTTCGGGCGTGTGTGTGCAACATGTGTTACAATTGCAATTTCAGGGTGAAATTTTGGCACCCTTGAAATTGCATGTGTAATTTATGAGTACCTATTTGGTACTCGCATATTGCGCATGCAATTCCCATTGATGCCGATAGGAATGAATGGGAAGCAATTTTTTATTTGCGAATGGCAATTTGCAAGACGCAAATAAGGAATGTGTAGGAATTACATTTTTTTTGCAATTCATACATACATAAGCATTTGCGATTCCTAAATTGCAATTTCTTAAAAATCATAATTTAGGAATCGCAAATGCACAGTTTGATGCTTGTTGTCCATTGTGCCCTAAATGCTGCCTGGATGTTAACATTCTGTATTGTAACCTTTGAATTGGATGTTTACTGATGCATTTCATGAGCCTCTGTCTTTGATTTCAATGCGATTAAATGTGTTATATTCATCTATCCGTATATTTTGCAGTCTTATAGTTACATTTGTATACTCTTGTGCATATCTTGCTTGTAGTAACACAACATTGATGGGTGCATTGTTTTTGGTAGAGATACTATGTCATGCTGTTAGAAAGTCTTAGAATCTTTGACTGGACTGCAGAGATCATCACCCCTGAACTCCTTAGATCAGGGCTGTTGAGGGATGCTGCTTGATGGTGAGTGTTGGGCCAGCTTTTTTGGCTTGTACGATTCAAGGGCAGTTAGACAATACTTTTGAAAAAAATTGCTGCTGCTCTTGGGAACAATGGAAACAGGTATTGTACAAGCTCACAGAATTGTCAAGCACCTTTTCTTCAGGCTTCAACTTTCATAGGGTACAGAAGTCAAATAGTTATTCTTGGAAGAAGTTGTAAACAAGAATGAGTCTTCAAAGGAGTGCATGAATTGTGCAAAATATATATTATATGTAAGCAGTATTATTCTTTTATAGAAATATATAAGCCTTTTATTATCATAATGTGCTCTATAAGTCTGAGAAATTGTATAACACTTACACTACTGTAGCATAATCACAATAATCGCAAAACAAACTCTATAAAACATTTTTGTTTAGTAGATGGATTATGTGCAGGAAATAAGTGATAACATTTATAATTGATACAGTGTTTTCTGGGCCCACTTGCTTACCATTGGTCCTCTGACAGACCTTTCTGTCCAACTGAAAGGTGGTGAGAGTTACCATAAATCATCAATCAAAATCGATTTACAGTGCAACCTATTTGATTACACAATGAGGATCAGGAATCAGTAGCTATGGGTCAAAATGTTTATATGGCTGAGATACCCGCCACCCCCTCTCAACACAATCCCCAAGGATGGGAAGACGGAAACGGTTCTGAACTTTTGGAAGGCGGGAGGGAGTTACCCTCCCGGCCGTATTTATTAAAATATGAAACAAAATTAAAACATTAAATTAACAGTTTCATATCATGTACAATTTCATTTACACATTACGATGTTCTTGGCTGACCTTAACACATCTCTAATACAAAGGTTCTCCTAGCCGATACTAAACATCCTGCAAATGCATTTCTCAAAATTGAAATTGTACATCCTAACATTACGGGCCAACGGCAAGGTCGTAACCGGTGTCAGATCCCCCATACCAGAAATCCCCCCTCACTTGTGAGGGGCGGTCGCACAGAGGGCTGTACCTCTGTGCCTGCTTCCAATTTCCCTTGTCTTAGCGGGGGCCCTCTGTTAACTCGACGCCATCTTAGTGGTCGTCCGAGGACTCGTGTGAGGTGTCTAGAAGGTAGCGTAGACCCCCCTCCCACCCCACACAACTTACCACATCTGCCGTCGCAGATGTCCTGGCCCCGGGAAATTCCCAGGAGGGGCCCGTAGCCCCTCCTCCCCAGGGAGGGGCCCATGGCCGCCTTCCCTTTCGGCGTCCCCATCCTTAGAGGGGACCGCCTCCCCGTTTGAGGGGCCAATGGCCGCCTCCCCCCGGGCGCTCCCATCCGTAATGGGTGACGCCCCCACCTCTAGGGATCTTCCAATTACTGCTCACCGATCATGACCTTACTGCCCGACCAAAATAAATATGACAATCTAAGCTAAGAGGAGAAAAGACAATTATACTCATGCAAGTCAAAATATAATCTCTACTTCTGAATAACACATGCTGAACAGAAAATTATCAACTTTATTACATATCCAATTACCAACTTTTATTCAGACAACCTGTAAGAGAAACAATATCACGTCACTCGACTTTATTCAAACAAATCGCTGTCATCAGGGGCTGGTGGGCGGGTCAAAATTGGCTCTTCGTTCCGTCTCGAGCTCACGTGCAACGGGGAGGTGCAGCTTCAGAGCACAGGAACAAGAGGATGCTTCTTTGGCTTGTCGCTCCTTTTATCCTTCTTCGGGCGGGCGTGGACCCACCTCCAATCCACCTCCGGGGCGTGGCTAGCGTTGTCGGTGTCTAGGACAACCCTCTCTGGGGCGGGAAAAGGCTCGCCCAAGCTACGCCGCTTCGGGCATACCAGCCGGGACTCGCCTCCCGCCCAAAATGGCTTCCTGGGGGGATCGGGGTACTCCACCATACGTTCGGGGGGACCGAGTGGTCGCCCCTTTCCATATGGCTGAGATACCCGCCACCCCCTCTCAACACAATCCCCAAGGATGGGAAGACGGAAACGGTTCTGAACTTTTGGAAGGCGGGAGGGAGTTACCCTCCCGGCCGTATTTATTAAAATATGAAACAAAATTTAAACATTAAATTAACAGTTTCATATCATGTACAATTTCATTTACACATTACGATGTTCTTGGCTGACCTTAACACATCTCTAATACAAAGGTTCTCCTAGCCGATACTAAACATCCTGCAAATGCATTTCTCAAAATTGAAATTATACATCCTAACATTACGGGCCAACGGCAAGGTCGTAACCGGTGTCAGATCCCCCATACCAGAAATCCCCCCTCACTTGTGAGGGGCGGTCGCACAGAGGGCTGTACCTCTGTGCCTGCTTCCAATTTCCCTTGTCTTAGCGGGGGCACTCTGTTAACTCGACGCCATCTTAGTGGTCGTCCGAGGACTCGTGTGAGGTGTCTAGAAGGTAGCGTAGACCCCCCTCCCACCCCACACAACTTACCACATCTGCCGTCGCAGATGTCCTGGCCCCGGGAAATTCCCAGGAGGGGCCCGTAGCCCCTCCTCCCCAGGGAGGGGCCCATGGCCGCCTTCCCTTTCGGCATCCCCATCCTTAGAGGGGACCGCCTCCCCGTTTGAGGGGCCAATGGCCGCCTCCCCCCAGGCGCTCCCATCCGTAATGGGTGACGCCCCCACCTCTAGGGATCTTCCAATTAATGCTCACCGATCATGACCTTACCGCCACAGGCCGGATAGTTGACCGGCTATCCGGACCCCCCACAAAACTCCTACTTAAAGGTCATGGCTGCACAAACTCTTTAACCAAGCTACGAAGTCTCCTATGAGTAAAACATTCCCCTCCCGGTGAAGGACTGGGTTCTGTAGGACCCAGCGGTGCCAGGGCACAACACCTGAAACCTTCGTGGGTAACCTGCTCCGGCGTACGAATCACAGAGACACGGGACACTTCCTTCGGCGTCAAAGATTCAAGGTTTATTTACTGCAGGGAACACAGAGGTCACGACAAGTACACTACGTGCAACTTGGGGAGACTGCTTCAAATTGGTTCTGTGGATCGCTCCTTTTATACAGTTTTTACCCATAGGATTACATTGAACACAAAAGTTTACAACCCAGTTCCCACCATTATCCCCCAGAGGGGTCGCTTTGGTCACTTTGAGAACACATGAGGTCCGGATCATAAGTGCGGAAACATTTGGCGGTTCCCAACTGTAAAAACCCATCTTCCCAACATTAGTGCATTCCAATCGGTAGTAAAACAGATCGAAATAGGAACAAGGACAGGTGCAGAGGAAGACGGAAACAGTGGGGAGATCGAAAAGGGTGTAAAAGGGGAGGTATCGGGAAACACGAGATACAGGCATCAAAGGGACGTGCCTAATGAGATGCACGGCTGAGACAATAAGTCCGTGCGGCAAGATGAGCCTTGAGCGGCGCCATCTGCCTTACAGTAGCATCCCCCTCGTCATAAAGACACTCACAAAGAACATGTGTCTTCCGCAAATATCTTGGGAGTCCCAGGGTCGCGAAGCGGACAGCGTCCGTTCGCTGGCTACTTGAGGGCAAGAGACAAAATGGATGCCGTATCTAAGATGGAACCCGTGGGTACAGATGAAAAACCCACATAACAAACGAACGGTTTAAGTTAGCACAGCGAAACTGCGCACACTTACTAAACTCGTCATTTGCGGTTCATAGATACCAGACTCGACCATATTCGTGCGAGTCGAAAACACCACTTACGATTGTCACGGAACCTCAGACGCTCCTTTTGCCCTCATGTAGGCAAGCACTAGTCGGAATCATATTCAATATTCATCAGACCATCGAGATGTTGCTGTAGCATAGCTCTGTCCAATCGAGTCCTCTTGGTAACAGGTGGTTGTCTCATACACGTTGTAGCACAGAGGCCACATAAGGCAGGACCACACTGCACACAAAGGCAACACGTGAACAGGAACACTACAACGACTCCGATGATCATCAGAATCTTCCAACCCCAAGTCGACATCAGGCCCCAAAACCATCCAAGTAACGTCCAATCCCCTACATCCACGTGTATGGATTCGGAGATCTTATGCAACCTCGAGATGGCTTGATAGACAGTTGGAGCATTATCTGGAATAAAAATGCAACAACTCGAATGGATCACCTTACATACCCCACCTCGATCTGCTAAAATGACATCTAAAACCATACGGTTCTGTAACGTCATAAGTCTCTCCGCCTGAAGTTCAGTGGTGATATTACCAAGGGCACTGGCTGTAATATTAGCTGTCGATTCTACCACTCGAGTCAATTGTCTCAGGTTCCTACTATTAACCATAGGTCCCCAAAACGGGAGGAAACCCTTGAAAAAGTCTCCTGCCTCTTGACCGGCAGTATCCTCTTCGCTAATTACGCCTCGCACAACTCTAGTCTTATGATAATCGGCATCTACAGTAAACGTCGGAGGCAACAGATTTGCAATGAAACATGAGCCCATGAAGTCAGCGGGCAACCATGCATATGCACGATCATAACAGATAAAGTATGTACCCTTGGCAGCCAGAAACACAGGGGACGAGACCATCGGCAGTATGTAATTTTCAATGCAAGAACTTGCTCCAAGTCGGGCTTGCGATCTTCGGCCACGACCCATGAGACAAAAATTACCAGTGTGGGGTACGACCCATATTGGAGGCGAGCTTTTAAGCTGCTTTTCGCTAGTGAACGCACTATATTCACCTCTACTTAGGACCCTATAGGCTTGTACCTCTTCTTCAGGAATAAGCGAAAGATCATAGATATCGCTATCTAAATCCTCTATTGCTATTGACAAAGGTTTCTGATACGAGGTAGGCCCAGAGTAGGGGGAACGTGGTTCTCGAATGGGGTGGAAACCCAGTGCGCTTCGAAACATTGTTTGAAATGCTCGAGCGGACCCTTGGGAGCTATACGGTAACACCAGATATGGAATTCCCTTATCCGTAGTATGTGGCATCAGCCCACACACCCAACAATTAGTGGTGTTAACCACTAACTGATGCTGATGAAGGAGCTGAATAAAGGAATTATTGCGGAATTCTACACGTCTAGCCTGCTCGTGTTCCGGTAGCATGTGAAAAGAATGAGGAGAAGCAGTAGAGGTAAGATTAGGGAAAGGAGTAGGAGTAGGTGTAGCAGGTAAGAAGTAAGACATCATGTAATACACTCCACCCGCCAATAATGCTGAAGCAGTCACAAACAATACAAACAGCTGGAATATAAAACATTTGGTACGACTGAGTTGCTGCAACTTGAATCGATGAACCTGAGCTCCTTCCAAATCGTTCAGCTTCGAGAATGCCATTCCCTACGACCGTCCGCAACGTTTCTTGACGCACTTCGTTCTGTGTAGCAATAGTCAATCCCTAGGAGTTCCCAGGAACCGACGGCCTTTAACCTAGCGTCAAGACCTACTATCCAGAAGGAAGTACGCGCGCGGCCCTACGGCCTTCAATACACAATATGTATATATGCAAAAACAAAGTCTCTCAGCTATGGAAGCAAAAAGATACAATGAAAGAAACTCAATATATGTATACAAAAATCAATTACAATAATACGAATGTTCAAAACTGATCACGGAAAACGGGATAATGCAGTTGACAATACAGTAAAACAGGATCTTTTATTAGTTCTTAATACGAGATCGCAGAGAGTATCGATGTTTCCCAGGACGGGTCTGCTCGTCGAACAAAGGATCTGTTGAAGGGACAGCGTCCTGCTGATCAGTTAAGTGTTCTGGTCTTGAGATTTCCGATGACAATTTCTCAACAGAGTCTTTCTGCTGCGCTGATGATTCTCCAACAGGCTGTGCGTCGCTAAAAGGCACAAACGCTGGCAATGTTTCTGTTTCTGTAGACGCAATGCCTCTCCTTACCCACAGGTCTGCCGGCAAAGGAATGGGGACTCGTTTAGTGTGGGTAGCATGTACCCAATTCTTCCGTCCCTCAAGACGAACGGCAGTCCTCGTGGCCAGGAGCACTTGATAAGGTCCGGTGAACCTCGGGTCCAGATTGTTTTTACGTGAAAAGTTTCTTGTCACCACCCAATCTCCGGGCTGGAGCTGGTGGCCTGGACCCTCCGTCTGCGTCGGCAATGCGTCGTAAACCTGTTGGTGAATTAACCTCAGTTTAGCAGTCAAGTCATGTAGGTAATCGATCAACATTGGGTACTCAAGATCAGAGAACATTCCCGGCCTAGGAACCCCCCACACATTCGCAGGACGGCCGAACACTATTTCATAGGGACTAAGCCCTACTCGAGAGTGTACAGTCGCCCTAGTTGACAGTAATGCTAACGGTAAAGCGTCAGTCCACGACAGACCAGTCGTAGCCTGAATCTTTGCTAGCTTTAATTTAAGGGTACCATTATACCCTTCAACTAAACCAGCTGACTGGGGATGATTGGCACTATGGAATTTCTGGTTAATTCCAAGGCCCTTACACACACTCTTCATCACACTTCCCACAAACTCACTTCCGTTATCCGACCACACAATTCTAGGCATTCCGTACCGAGGAAAATATTCCTTTAGTAGGATTTTCGCAGTAGACAAAGCAGTATTGTCCTTGAGAGGATAGGCCTCGATCCATCGGGAGAATGCGCAAACCACAACTAAAACGTATTTCAAGTTATTGCATCGCTCCATATGGATGAAGTCCAATTGTATCACCTCAAAGGGATACGAAGGGGGAGCAAAACTGCCAGGAGGAGTTGGGGTTCCTTTGCCAGGATTGTACATCATACACACCATACAATTCTTCACCAGACGTTCAGCACATTTCGTAATACCATCATTCTTCCACACCGGAGACAGCAACTTACAAATACCTTTCACGCTGATATGTGCTAACCCATGTGCCATTGTCACAACGGCCAGCACATACGCATCCGGCAACAACCATCTTTTCTGATCTGACAAATCAATCCAACAACCATTCACATCCAACTTTCCCGTGCTTTCTTTCCACTTCACCTTTTCTGTCTCGGTGGCCTCATTCTGAATTTCTTTCACACTCTCAATAGTGTCCTCACACATACCTGATTCTGTAGGCCACCTAACCAAACTCGTCACATACATTCGAGTGCTAAGGTTCCGGGCAGTCTCCTTAGCAATCTCGTCTGCAAACGCATTACCACGACCAACATCATCCGTCACCTTACGATGTGCACTACATTTGACAATCGCTACTTGCTTAGGCAACGTCAGTGCATCCAAAAGATCATTCACAAGTTGGCCATGCTGAATCTTCGTACCATGCGACGTCAAGAAACCTCTCTCTCTCCACAATCGTCCAAAACTGTGCGCGACACCAAAAGCGTATTGGCTGTCGGTGAACACATTCACACGTTTCCCTTTCGCTAACACACACGCTCTAGTAAGAGCAATCAATTCTGCAGCTTGGGCAGAATTCTGATTCAACCTCGCAGTCTCCACAACAGTATTCAACGTTACAACAGCATAAGCAGTAGTCACATCACCATTCGGCAACTTAAAACATGACCCATCCACATACAAAGTACCATCCGGGTCTTCCAATGGGGTGTTTTTAAGGTCCACTCGACCTTTCGTTTCCTCTTCAGTCCTCAAGTAGCAGTCATGCTCTGCTACTTCATCTGACTCTGTGCTAATTGGTAACAAAGTTGCCGGGTTCAGAACATTACAACGTTTGATCTGAATGTGGCTTGCCAAGAGCGTCAATTCGTACCCAGACAACCTCGCACTCGTCAAGTGCTGAGTTTTCGTACGATTCAAAAGAGTATCGACTGCATGCGGAACCATCACCGTAAGCATATTATCCATGACCAATCCTGCTGATTGTCGGATGGAGACCACAGCTGCCGCAGTTGCTCTCAAACAACTCGGCAATGCTCTAGCTACTGGGTCCAAGGTCGAGGAAAAATATGCGCATGGACGTTGCTTACCACCAAAAGGTTGCGTTAAGACACTCAAAGCACAACCTTCTCTCTCGTGAACATATAATGTAAACGGCTTACTGTAGTCAGGAGTACCCAACACAGGAGCTGAACACAATGAATCACGCAGTTCAGAAAAACTTTTCTGACATTCTTCCGTCCATGGTAAAGGAGTTGAAACATCCTTGCACGTAAGAGCCACCAATGGTTTCGCCAGCAATGAAAAATTAGGAATCCATTGCCTGCAGTACGACGTGATACCTAGAAAGGCACGCACATCTCTTTGGGTTTTTGGCACAGCCATTCGCGCAATCGCTGCAATCCTCTCTGGGGTCAACCTCCTTCCCTCCTTTGACAATAAGTGACCTAAATAGGTTACTTCTTGACAACAATATTGGAGTTTAGTAGGTGACACCTTGTGATTCAACTCACAGAGATGTTGCAGCAACGATACCGTAGCAATCTTGCAAATGTCCTGAGTATCGGCAGCCACCAATAGGTCGTCGACGTATTGGATTAAGGCCGCACCGACCGGCAACCTAAACGCATCCAGTTGACCCTTCAAGGCTTGACTGTAAATCGATGGACTTTCACAGTAGCCCTGAGGAGCGCGTTTGAACCGGAAGCTGCGTCCACCGAGAGAGAAACCGAAAAGGTCTCTACTCTCTTCGGCAATCGGGATGCTGAAAAACGCATTTTTCAAGTCAATCACCGAAAACCAGGATGCAGAAGCTGGAATCAGAGTCAGTAGCGCCGTGATGTCAGGCACAACAGGAAATTGAGGAACCACAATTTTATTCACCTCCCGTAAATCGATAACAAAACGATAAACAGGTCGTTTTGAAGGATCAGTACGTTTAAGAATGGGCAGCACAGGGCTGTTGCACACGTTTCCCCGAGTCTCTTCAATAACATCTTTCTCAATCAGATCATAAATGATCGCTAACAATGCTCGTTCACCATCAAGGGAGATACGATATTGGGGAATACGTGGCAAACGCACATTAGATCTCAACTGAACAACGTAGGGCGAGATATCAAGTAGGCCCACGTCATTTGGACCTGTCGCCCACAAAGACGCAGGAAGAGAACTCAATTCCGGTGGGAGTTTGTCGAGAGACAAGTACATGGGAGAGACAACCCTTTCTCCTAACGTAAGCCTCACACCCGCAGGAGAACAGTACAAAGTTGCGTACAAACGTTTAAGCAAATCCAGGCCCAAAAGATTTTCACCACAACCTGTGGTCAGAATCAATGGAGCTTCTAGCTCACGTGGCCCAATTTTAAGGGGCAAAGGGCGTGAAACTGGATTGCTAACGGGGGCGCCAGAGAATCCTACGGAAACATTTGTTAAGCCAGACAAAGGTGCGCCAGGGAGTTTTGAATGCTGAATAGAACTTTTCGCTGCACCAGTGTCCAACAGAAAAGGCTCAACGACGCCCGATGTAGCAACTGCGACGTAAGGCCCTCTCTGATCAACCGGAACTGATACCACTCCCTCTCCTTGTCTTTGGCTGTCCTAGTAATTACTGTCGTCAGTTCCCTGATCGACGTAATAGTCGTCTACATTATACTGCGCAGATCGTCCTTGCGATGATCCACGTTGATCGAAACAATTATTATTATTAGAGGAGTTATCTGAACGATCGTTCTGAGCACCACGACCTCTACCACGTGATGCCTGCTGCGAACCACCACGACCTCCTCTAGATGAGTTACCACTATTACGTTCATTCAAAACAGGGCAATTAAATTTAATATGTCCCTCCTGTCTACAATAAGCACATTGATTGTACCCCAACGATGATCTTTGGGAGGAGGAATCATTTCGCGGCTGCGATCGATTCGATTGTGCCAGTGATCTATTCTGCTGGGGTGCATTCTGATTAGAACGCGGCGGATACGCTTGTTGCAACAACACTTTAGTTTTTAGCTCTTTCGTCTTTTTGTCAGCACGGTCATTCTCTTCTTTCTCTCTATTCTCATAATATTGTGCCGTAGCCAATATCTGAGCTGAAGTAGAAACGGCCCATGCACTTTCCGAATTTCTCAATTTATTGCTCAAATCGGGCAATAAGTTACAAACAAATTTATCCACGAACAATCTCTGTCCACCCTCAGTACCCATATCCTGGCCACTATGGTCGATGAATGCTTCCTCGAACCTCGTAAAGAAGTCGGAAACACTCTCGTCCTTCTTTTGCTTACACGCTGACAATTTATCCCAATTTACCTTCATAGCTGGCATAAGAGTTTTCATTAATGTTATAATTCTCTGAGGAAGGGCAGTAATCATCTGCTCAGGTTTAGCCCCACCAGTTTGTAAACCATCCGCCGCCACAATGGCAGCCCAATCACCACCTAATTCAGTCGGATGGTTTTCCTGCCTAATCTTAGCCCAAACGGGTTGCGGTACGACATTGCCGAACAACATATCGATATCAGCAAGATTCATTATCGTAGCGTCTACAAGCTGCGATAATTCTTTATAATATCCTGTAGGATTTTTGCGAGGGTCAGGCAAAGATTGCTTCACCTGCAATACTTCCGAGCGTTTCCATGGGAGGTGTATCCACACTCTCTGGAAATGTGGCGGAATAATGGGAATAGCAGCAGCATCACCTGGCATCCACACTGGTGGAACTTCCCGCATAGGGTATTGGCCAGACCCGTCTGGTTGGTTTTCAATATCCTCAACAAACAATGCATGAGGTATCGGAGCGGGGCGGAGAGATAGCAACCGCTCAATAGCACGTCGAACATTAGTATCTACTATCAGCCCATTTGCGAACTGAAGCTGAAGCTCAGACAGGGCGGTCAGCACCTCGTCAGGCGCATCGGCCACTATCTGATCATGAAGGAACTTACACATTTCATCGAACACGTATCTTTGGGTAGGTATATTAAATTGACAAAATGTTTCAAGTACAACACGGGGCGGATTTCTAAGAGGGTTTACCATCCAACCCATCGCCATATTATATAGCGCGGCGCGTTCTCTATTTCCAGGAAGCTGACTACGTCTCTGAGGACCATCGGAGCTAGCGGACCCATGAACAGGCCCAAGCGAATGAAAGAAGCTAGCGGCAAGGGGAGAATTACGACTACGAGTAGAAGGAGAAAGATACGACACAGGACTAACAAGTGAAGGAGTAGAAACAGTAGCAACAGCAGGAGTCAACAAAACAGGAGCAGCAGCGGGAGCAGGAGTATGTGGAAGTGGAGGAGCAGTAGGGATAGAAACGGGTAAAGGGGCAGGAACAGTTGGAAGAGCAGGTACAGGTTGAGGAACAGGCACAGGAAGAATAGGTGGAAGAATAGGTACGGCAGGAACCACAGGAGCTGCAGCTGCGGTACCCTGTACGTACGGAGGTGGCGACTTCATAAGATAAGACATTAAGGGATCCTCAACTGCCTCTTCCTTCTTTTCCGACTCCGTAGGTAAAGCGGGGTAATATTTGTCTATGGTCATACGCTGTAGTCTGTCAAACACTTCCTTATCCTTAACCTCCTTATCACGCTGAAACTGCTCAGCTTTCTTCACTATAGTAGCAACATTATCTCGCTGATTACGTTTATTCTGTCTGATCTCTTTCTGTCGGGCTTCTTTGCGCCACAACCGAAAGGCATCAAACATGGCCGGCCTTGACTTTCTTTCGAACAATTTAATCTCTAAATTATCTAAGATCGGCGCCTCAAAGCTACCATGAGGTGGCCAACGAAGGTCGCCGTCCTTCTTTGTATATTTAATCCAATACTCATTAAAGGTGATCGGACCTAGTCCATGTTTACTATATAGGTCATAAGTGGGAGTTCCAACCGGAGGTATCGGACACGAGTCCTCCAGTCGGGAATCCGTACCACAAGGTCTGAAACAACTAAACAAAGTACTGCGACCAGGCATCTTGCACACTAGCCGAGTTTCACAAACTTCAAGGGTTACGGGATTTACCAAGTCCCAACAAAGAACAAAACCCTCGGTTTTTGGCGGCTGCAGTCGTCAAACAACACAACAACGAAACGCTAGCAAAGTGTCACCGACAAAAACACTCACACAGCGTTAACAACAAAAACACTCGCTAAAGTGTCAACAACCAAGAACTCTGGGAGCGACCCACAAATACTTAACTCAAAGATCGATGGCGTCACCAGGAAGGCCCGTCTATCGTCTCGCTATACCAAGGTCTACGCCAGGCGCCAAAACAGGTCTACAGTCAGGGCAGCAGTCCGTCGCAGCCGTCCGAAGGCGGGAATCTTCGCGGGAAAAGTCTTCGGGCCACTTATTTCGACAACAGGATCGATGAAGCGGAGTGCACTTTCCCTCGGAGATTTCACACGAAGCTCCTCACGATCGTCGGGCTTGGACCGGTACCACTGATGCAGCCCCACGTTGGGCGCCAACTGAAGGACTGGGTTCTGTAGGACCCAGCGGTGCCAGGGCACAACACCTGAAACCTTCGTGGGTAACCTGCTCCGGCGTACGAATCACAGAGACACGGGACACTTCCTTCGGCGTCAAAGATTCAAGGTTTATTTACTGCAGGGAACACAGAGGTCACGACAAGTACACTACGTGCAACTTGGGGAGACTGCTTCAAATTGGTTCTGTGGATCGCTCCTTTTATACAGTTTTTACCCATAGGATTACATTGAACACAAAAGTTTACAACCCGGTTCCCACCATTATCCCCCAGAGGGGTCGCTTTGGTCACTTTGAGAACACATGAGGTCCGGATCATAAGTGCGGAAACATTTGGCGGTTCCCAACTGTAAAAACCCATCTTCCCAACATTAGTGCATTCCAATCGGTAGTAAAACAGATCGAAATAGGAACAAGGACAGGTGCAGAGGAAGACGGAAACAGTGGGGAGATCGAAAAGGTTGTAAAAGGGGAGGTATCGGGAAACACGAGATACAGGCATCAAAGGGACGTGCCTAATGAGATGCACGGCTGAGACAATAAGTCCGTGCGGCAAGATGAGCCTTGAGCGGCGCCATCTGCCTTACAGTAGCATCCCCCTCGTCATAAAGACACTCACAAAGAACATGTGTCTTCCGCAAATATCTTGGGAGTCCCAGGGTCGCGAAGCGGACAGCGTCCGTTCGCTGGCTACTTGAGGGCAAGAGACAAAATGGATGCCGTATCTAAGATGGAACCCGTGGGTACAGATGAAAAACCCACATAACAAACGAACGGTTTAAGTTAGCACAGCGAAACTGCGCACACTTACTAAACTCGTCATTTGCGGTTCATAGATACCAGACTCGACCATATTCATGCGAGTCGAAAACACCACTTACGATTGTCACGGAACCTCACCGGGACAAATGGACCCCATCCTCCAGATACATATGGTCCCCCCTGATACATCCATGAGGAATAGAATGCAATGTACCTGTACGGAACAACCTACCAAGTTTGTTATTCACTTTCTTCACCGAATGATTTATAGCAGACACTGAATTAGCCCCCCGCCACACCTTCCGAGGAATCATATGTGACCATGCAATCGTGCACCCCGGAACCCTTCTCGCCACCCAACTTACTGTGGATAGTATCAACTCGAGAAGTACTCGTCGACCAGCAGTCACCAAATCATTGCCCCCAAGATTCACTATGATTACAGATGGCGGTGACCTTGTCCGCCCTAACAAACCCTCCATAAAAGTTTGAAACTGGTCAATACAGAGCCCGCCCCTTCCGTAGAAGGTCACCCTGTACCCGTATTCCCCAGCCATGTGAATCATGTCACCTGCTTTGAATACGTCTGTGGCACGCCTCACGTATGAGTGGCCCACGACCCACACCACTCTTTCCTCAGCCGGTGATCTTTGACCGCTGGTTCCCAGGTGTCGGGTCGACTGCACAGTCCGCCCCGCCTCGTAAGCTTGCGAAACTGTAAACTAAACAAAAAACAAGAAGCGTGAGTGCTTGACATTAGCTTCACAACATGTGCAACCGCACATACCTTCTATAACAATTCGAGGACCAACGCCCCAACTGTTTCACTTTTTCCACACTCAGACCCCTGGCTGTAGCCTCTGTAGCAGCCCCTATCCGGAAGGAATGAGTCCCGAACTCGCACGGGTTCAAGCCCGCAGCTGCGATAGCCATTGTTAGCACCCGCCGGAACTGAAACCTCGTCAGTGGGGTGGCGTTGGCGTGCCTCAGCAGGCTTCCCCCCCATGATGCCGCCCTCTGCGCCAAATACTCCTCAACGCATGCTACCGGGCACATGGGAGATCCCGGAATCCGCCGGACTACTACGCTGTCCCCGATCGCTCTCTGATCGGTCTTGGACCTGGTAAATGAGACTACCAATGTCTCCCCCTTAATTTGAACGTGCTCTCGGCACAGACCTCCCCCCGCATCCTGCTTGTTCTTTGCTACCAGTTCGCTTACCCGCATAGCCCCATGGAATGCTAATGCAAAAGCGGCCCGGAATAGCACAGTCTCTGATTGAGATGAACATGTCGCAGGGAGTATGGACAGTAACCGGGCTAATATTTCCAGACCTATCGGGTGCCTCTCATCAACTCTGCTACCCTCAAGGCGTTGCCACCCACGCAGCGCCTTCTGTACCAGAAAAGACGCAGTGGGGTCCTGGATGCCATGAGCCCGTGCCATGAAAGAAATGGCGGCCCGGTGTCTATTGGCCGTAGCCACTTATTTGCCTGCCTGATGTAATGATAACAAAAATTTCAGGACATACTCTTCTTGGCCCCAAAGCTCCCCCCTAGCTGAACCCAAAAAGGACCAATAGGAACGGAACGCCCCTTCATATGCCTTCCTTGTCCTGGGTGCTAGACTCTCTCCCACGAGGTCTTGTAGTCCGGGGCACCGAGAGACCAGAGAGCTTTGGGAAATGGTGCCGCCACCGGGTCCGCTGAGGGCAGAAAACCCCAGAAGGCCTGCATACGGGAACGAGAAAGCGCATCAGCTGCCTGGTTTAACACCCCTGGCACATGTCTTGCCCTAAAGTGGACGTTCAGTCTCATACACAGCAGGACAATTTCTTTCAGCAATCTCAAGATCCATTTGCAGCGGGCTGCCTGACTATTGATACACTCAACCACTGTCATATTATCAGACCAGAACACCACAGAGCGATCACGAAACCCCTCAGGCCATGTTTTTAAGGCCACCAGAATAGGGAACAGTTCGAGAAACCCAATGTTACCTGTGAGTCCACTCTCGTGCCACCATGCCGGCCAGGTTCGTGCTGACCAATGATTACCAAAGATGGCGCCAAAACCCACACTCCTTGCCGAGTCAGTCCACAACCCCAGCTCCTCGGAAGAAACCGCTGGTTTGTTCCACACGACCCGACCATTGAAATCCGCCAGGAATGCCAACCATATGCGCATGTCCTGGCGAACCTCTGCCGAAAGCCTTGTGCGGTGGTGCCCTTCCTTAAGGCCGACCATGGCTTGAGCAATAGAGCGGGAAAAGGGGCGAGCCATCGGTATTACTCTAAGGGCAAAATTCAGCTGACCCACAGCCTGCTGCAATTGATGCAAATTTACCTTCACCTCGCTAATACATGTTTCAAGCGATGCCTTAAATTTCATTACCTTTTCCTTAGGCAAACGGAAGCACCCCTCTTCGGAATCGAGCTCTATTTCAAGAAACTCGAGCGAAGTAGCCGGGCCCACTGTTTTACCTGGTGCCAATGGCACGCCAAAACGATTCATGAGATCACAAAATTGATTCAAAGCCTGTGCACATTCTATGTCCCCAGGAATAGAAAATCGTCCAGATAATGCATCACATGTGTAAACCCCTTTGTTCTTGTGAACGCCCATTGCAAAAAACTACTAAATTTCTCAAAATACGCACAAGAGATGGAGCAACCCATTGGCATACATTTATCCATGTAATAGCGTCCCTGAAACATGAAACCAAGGAGACGCTGATCATCTGGGTGTACCGGGAGCAACCGGAACGCTGACTCGATGTCTGATTTGGCCATCAGCGCTCCGGGCCCCAGGCGATTCAACATGGCGACGGCCTTGTCAAAAGATGAGTACCGCACCGAACAAACTTCCGGGTCTATCGCATCGTTCACCGAAAGACCCCTTGGAGCTGACAAATTATGTATCAACCTGAATTCCCCTGGGTCCTTTTTGGGGACCACTCCCAGAGGCGAACAAACAAAATTAGCAACTGGTGGCATGTCATATGGTCCGGCAATCCGACCTCGGGTAACCTCCTTCCCAATCTTTGCTTGTCCCACTGCCGTATTCTGCAGAACCGACAGTTGGTTCCTACATTGTGCTTTACCCTGAAAACCCCCCGCCGGGATGCGGAAACCATACGAAAAACCATCTCGCAACACCCCAGCGGAGATATGATCCGGCTATTCGTTGAGCCAAGGAATCATTGCCATGATGTCAACCGGGGTAGGGAGAGGCGCCCCTCGGACTATTTCAGACCTGTTTGGCGCCCCCCCTATTTCCCGTATCACCAGTCTTGGCTCTGCACATGGTCTCGGGGTGCGAGGACTGCCCGCACCCTGCACATTCATGCCTAAACCTGCAAGACCCCTGCGGTCTAGTACATTTGCCTCTGTTAAAGCTCCAGCATGCCCCTTTTTTACCTGAGTTGCCATTATTCCTTGTGTGCTGATCATTGCTTGATCCCGCCCGAAAGGGCGCCCCGGACGAATGGCGGGAAAACTCGACCACGTTTCCCCCCAAAGATGGCGACTTCGCCGTGCCTGACTTCTCTATTTTCTGCCAGGAAATGGAGTCGAAACAATCCCACGTCAGGGATGTGTCGAACTCCTTGGACTTACGAAATATGTTATCGTAACAAAACCATTGATTACACTATATGTCTCATAAAATTCCATGATACGTGTCTGATACACGGCTAATTCCACCAATAATTCGGGCCTCCGTTCCCCCATAATTGCAGTGAACATTCCAAACGCTCTGCCCCAATTGCCTATTGTTTCATCAACTCTGAAACCGGCCATCTTGGCGCGCCATACACTAGGATGCAGAAACTCTTTTTGGTTCTTTACATGCTCAATCTCATAGTGATCGGTCAGCAAGGAAAACATGTTCACATATTTATCAGCCCATATCCTTTCTTTTACCTCAATTGGGATATGCTGAACAACTTTCTCCCTCCTTGAAGGTACCGATCCCTCCCCGGCCATCGGCAATGGCTGCTTACCTGAACCGGTAACTTTGACCGTAGTCCCTGCCGAACCAACGCCCGATACTGGTTGTTCCACGGGAGCCTGCGGGGAAACAAAAGGACACGGTGCCTTCGCAGCATCTTTCGATTGCCGCAACTGCTTCATTATCGCTCTGGCTTCATCAGCCGTGGCCCCCTCGTTCTCTTTGCCCAACCATGCCGCCAACTGGGCAGCCAGCTCAGGAGGCATATCCTCCCCGTTCACAGCAGTGATTACCACAGGGATTGGTTGCCCCGCGTCCGGGACAGGAGTCGGGGCCTCGGTTGGGGTGACCGGGTGCGCTGGGGGCGCTTCGGGAACCGGGGCCTCCCCACCCGACGCTCCCCTCTTGGCCCTTCTACCTTTCCCGTTAGGGACTACTCCAGGCAATGCTGGTCCGATGACTCTCTTAGGTCCCCCCGCACCATTCATTGCCGCCATCTGCTTCTTCATATCCGCCATGTCCTTCATCAGCATACGAAGCATCTGATCGGTCCCGACCCTCTTTCCGACCTTCTTGCTAGGCATCGTCAACGTATGCTCCACGAGGTCCTAGGCCAGGAAACTCCGAACTCACTGAAAGAGTAAACACAAAATTAAAGTCTCAAAATTGGCTCTTCGTTCCGTCTCGAGCTCACGTGCAACGGGGAGGTGCAGCTTCAGAGCACAGGAACAAGAGGATGCTTCTTTGGCTTGTCGCTCCTTTTATCCTTCTTCGGGCGGGCGTGGACCCACCTCCAATCCACCTCCGGGGCGTGGCTAGCGTTGTCGGTGTCTAGGACAACCCTCTCTTGGGCGGGAAAAGGCTCGCCCCAGCTACGCCGCTTCGGGCATACCAGCCGGGACTCGCCTCCCGCCCAAAATGGCTTCCCGGGGGGATCGGGGTACTCCACCATACGTTCGGGGGGACCGAGTGGTCGCCCCTTTCCATTACAGATTTAAAATGAAGTTCAAATACACAATTCTTAAAACCATGCTATAAAAATAAAGAATAGACACAGGAAAACCAAGCCTGTGAAAGAAATTAAAGTGAACTAGGATAAGGCAGACAAGCAATTTAGGCATAGCAATATAAAAGATTAACAATAACACTTGATGCTCTGTGCAGAGTTGCAAGTTCTGTTGTCTAAGCATCAATAAATATATATTTCCAAAATCTAGTCCAAACTAAGAGGATGGTTGGATAACCTAAAGAATCTCAAACATCAAAACATTTCCATGAACAAAATCAGAACAAGGCACAAAAGTATTTGATAAAGAAGTGTCAGCCTCTCAGAAGCTCATTCAAGAGTTGTCAATGGGTCAGGGAGTAACTGTAGGCATAGAAGTCTGAACCTCTCAAGGTTCAGGGAAAATTCTCTGAGCATTCAGGGGAAAGCATTGGGATCTGCAAACAGGGGTCTGGAATGCTTCAAGAGGGAATATTATAGAAGTCTGGAAAGTATCAGCAAAGCATTGGAGGGGCATCTGAATCTCTAACGGTGTGAACACTAAATTATAACACCCAAGGTCCACTAGGAAACACTCCCTTTGTACACATCAAGGGTCCCTTGTTCTTGTCCACTTGTCATGTTGCAGACTGCAACATCTGCAGGTTGTTCCACATTGGAACGACATCTTCTTCTCACGCACACATCAGTTTGCTACATTTGTGCAATAGGCCTTTCAGTTGCTGCTCTGGTTTCCCATGTTCTTTTGTCAAGGTCTTCTTCTCAGGCTCTTTCTGTATCTCTAGTACAGTAATGTAGCTATTCTACAACTAACAATGCAGGTGAATACCTGCAAGAAATGTGACGTTAGCAGAAAATGAAAAACAGTCTTTATGCAGCATGGTCAAATACAGGCCTACTTAATACAAGTTAAAACATTAACTTAATGGTGCACATTTAATATGCGAAGATGAGTTTCAATAGCATTAGATTCACATTACTGGCAACATTCAGTAAGTCTTCAAAATAATCACGTCAGTGTGGCTAAGAACTACGTTTTATTCAAATTTATGAAGTATTAATGCACACATTACCAAATTCATTGATAGCTTTTTTAATTTTTTTTTTATTTTTTGTGACTTCCTCTAACTTTTATTGTACACCTATTCAGCAAGCTACAACTTACTACAAACAACAGCTTATTATTAATCACATAGGTGAAACCTAATGCATTTACCAATGTGAGGATGATTTCTATCCGGTTAACAAAACAGTACGTTTTATTTAAAATATCAAAGCACACATTGTGAGTACATCATCTAATAATTAAGGATGGTTTAATTATCACAATCAATTATGATAAAAGAGAAGATATACGTACATTCTATAATTCTACAGTGAATGCACTCTTTAATAATGATGTCAAATGCAACACGTACATTAGTTTGTATGACTGTACAAGAAACAAGTGCCAAATGCACTTTCATACTGTGTGTCTGTTAGGAATGTGAGACGTGTTTGTGATGTATAAAGAGTGGGAAACCTTTGTGCTGCATCACAGTTATACTTATCCTTATGGACGAGCACTGCTCATTAAGCATAGGTTTTATGTGTTGACTTTGAAGCTGTCTTCATGACAATCTGTGTTCTCTGCAGAGGCCACCAATTAGGCAGGACAAGTAGTGAGTTGTGGCAGTTGATGTGCAATTTACCATTGGTATGTGCAAGGACCTCACTAACAGGGAGAGGCACTTGCAGTTATTGCACACTTCGCTGCTTGCACTGCTGAACACAGATACAGACAAATCGTGGTCACAGGATTCAGTCATTAATTTTGACTTTGGCCTGCAGAATTATTTGTGGGTTATAGAGGGACACAACCTCGTCTCTAACTCCTTGTAATATTCACTTTGACAGCAGGGTAATTGGTGGAAGGTTTGTCGGGTGCAGGGGCTCACAGAGGGTGACAGACCACCACATGAGGATTCCTTGATGGAGTTACATTCAACTTCTTGATACAGATGTTTTTCTTTGGTGACATGATGGGGTCACACATACCAGGGTCACACCTGCATAGTTTGCTTGATAATGGGAGCTGCATGTTTCAGTTGCAGGAATCACAATGCTGACAGGTTACTAAACAAAGGTGCCACAACATTGTCACACGCTGGCCTCACACCTGCAAAGCGCTGTGTTCTTGAGTAGGGCACTCGAGAAAATGAGGTTTTTGTGAGCTGGGATGGGTAGTAGTTCAGTTCTTCAGCTTTCTGTCTGACTTTAAAGGGATAAGTACCATAGTGCAGTATAGGTAGAACTGGATCTCAGACTCTGGCAATACAAGGCGGGTTCTCAGTATTCCAGGTATTTTACTTCATTCTCCAGCAGCAGTTAGAGGCTTAGGAGAATAATCCTTACTCCTCAAATGAATACTGAAAATAATCTAGTGGTGGATTTAATTTTTGCCATGCCACTAGACCTCAGTGAAGGTGGCCCAGGACATTATGTGTGCTGCACAGCTAGACCACTTCCTGCCAAATTTAGAGATCACTGCTGGCCCAGCCTTGACCTCTGTACCTTCAAAGGATTAAATGTGATGACAGGTCCTCTGAAGGCAACAAAAGGTTGATGGGAGGTCATTGACAGTTTTGATGAGTGTGTCCTACAAACATTTTGGATTTTTCAGAAACAAACTCTCACTTTCCCTCCCCACCAAACTTTAAATCGGACCCTCTATCTCTTGTCCTCATTTTCCTTATCAAATATGTGCAGCGCGCTTTGAAGTGAGGGTTGAACACTGGGTATGCTGCTGGATAGCGTACAGGGACAGCTGGCCCAATCCAAATTTCAAATCAAATTTAAAAGTACCTTCAAATCTTCTTTCGCTGGTGGTGGGGGATAGCAAATCAGCTGAGAGTGCTTTTTCCTCTCAGTAGGCCACGGTTTCATTGCAATAAGTTTCAAGGGAAACAGTCACTCTCAGTCTGTGCATTCAATCTCAGACACACAGGTTAGGTTGAGGAGACAGCCCAACTTATCTGGCAGGCGCATGTAGTCTTGGCCATGCATCAAGACCACCCATTTGTTCAGGTGTTACACTGGCAAAGTTGGAGCCTGACCTGGTAGAACTTTTGGTTCACATCCTTTTTAGGTCTCGCGCCTGCTGTCGCAGAGCGAGTCTATTGTAATCGTTTCAGTCCTTTTTCCTTTCAAGAACTAGGCAGAGCGGACAAGAGACTGTTACGCGCACGCAGCCTGCCGGAATCGGATCAGGTCGGGCGCATGAACACGCGCTCCGATTCTGGCAGGCTCTTCACAACACACATACAGCCCAACCCCCCTGCCGCGCATACACACACATACAGAACCCCCCCCCCCGCCGAGCATACACACACCTACACAAAGAACCCCCGGCGCTTACACACACACATCTCCTACCTCATCTCAGCGTGTCTTCTCGCTCCCTTGCCCCCGCTCCTCTGGTGCGCGCGCCGGCTCCTCTGTGGAGCAGTTCCGTGCTTGTTCTAATTATACGCGGGGTGGGGAGCGGAGCGGGGGGAGTTGCGGTTCAGGGTTCTCTCATCGCCGGGGCCCGCAGCGACAGCAGCGTTAGGACCGGCTTTCCTCGGAGTCTGTGTAGGGCGGGACACCGCTGCCAGGCCCCGCCCCCGGTGCAGTGCCCTCCCGGGGAAGAGGACGAACAACAGACTCCAGAGCGGGCGGACCAGCAAATAGCGGACCACGAGGGCTGGGGACACCCGCAGGCTGACAGCTGCTTCACCACACCCACGGCCAAAACAAGGAGCCGACCTCTGCCGGAGCCCAGAGAGGAGACCGCAGCCACCCGAGGTCTCAGCTGCCCAGAGACTGCTAGGTGAGGTGTTACGCGCATGCAGCCTGCCGGAATCGGATCAGGTCGCGCGCATGAACACGGGCTCCGATTCCGGCAGGCTCTTCACAACACACATACAGCCCAACCCCCCCGCCGCGCATAAACACACATACAGAACCCCACCCCCGCCGAGCATACACACACGCACACACAGAACCCCCGGCTCTTACACACACACATCTCCTACCTCATCTCAGCGTGTCTTCTCACCCCCTTGCCCCCGCTCCTCTGGTGCGTGCGCCGGCTCCTCTGTGGTGCAGTTCCGTGCTTGTTTAATTCTGAAATTTTAATTACCCTTTAAATTGATTCAAGGTTTCTGAGCGCATCAAATATTACTCCTTATGTGTGGCAAAGACAGAGTGGGAGATGTGGGTAGGCGGCTCAAGCTGCCACCCTCAGAACATGGGAAACTCAAGTTTGAATCCTGGCCTCCGCGCTACACTGAACCTGGTGCAATTCTGGATAATTCACTTAATGTCTCTGTGTTTAAATGTGTGTAAAATGTATTTGTCTTATCCCAACTTGATGTACACGATCTAGATCGTCTCCCAACCCTCGTCTAATATACAGCACTCTGTTACTACACAGCTTGGTAAAAACCATACATACGTACGGAAATACGTACGGAAATACATACTTACATACGGAAATACATGACAGCAGACATATCGTTCAAAAAACAGTTTCAATTATTATTACAGTTTTCAGAACTTTCACACAGAAAAAATGGCCGTCCTTTGTATTCCAGCTTTTAAAACACCACTTCTCTGGAGGTAGAGTGAGTTGCTCCCCAAGTGGTTAATGGTGCTAATTGGCTTTACTCTTGCACCCTACACTGATGCCTCGTTCATGTGATCCGCTTTAGCTACCCATGATGCAGGCGATTCTCCCATACTTCCAAACCGACCATCAAGTGAATGTGACTAGAATGCTGGTGAAGCCACCCCAGGATTACTGCAATAGAATCTATATCAGCTCACCAAAAAATACTGATGGGCTGCTGATACTCCAGGCCTAGCCAAGCAGCATACACAAGCCCATGTGAAACTTGCAGTGAAAGCGCTCTAATGGCTTCTTGTGGAATCCGGGATCAAGATCAAAACTCTCTGAACCAGATCTCCCAATGAGCTTTCAAGTACCAGAAGTATAGAGAGAGAGACCCGTAGAAGGTCGGAACCCAAGAGTCTAAAGCGCCTAAATGGAAGAACACAATGACCTTCAGTTCGTAGCACTGCTGAAAATTGAGCTATTAAGACTAGATCTTGATGGAGATCATGCTAAAACTAGTGTGGCACTTGAATCCTGCCGGATACAGGCGTCAGCTTACATTCAATTTGTGTCTGAAGTGGCCAGCCAGTGACAATCAAAGCTTCAAAAAACTCTGACATAACAAGCATTAGCAAAGCTAATGTGGTGTATTGGCTTTGCTATGGTTTTCAGCAGTGCTGCATAACATTCCGATGCTGTGCAGCTTGACAAAAGAATTAGAAAAAAGCCTTTGTTATGTCTGGCCACATCATTTTGTAATAGTGCACACCACACATGCCTACAAAATGATGTGGCTCCTTTTTAGGTCGAGTCTGGGCAGCGCATGCGCTGCTCTGCGAAGCATGCTGTATTCAGGTATGGACTTTAAGCTCCGCCCACTCCCAGCCCATATTTTTCTTTGGCTTGTGTCATAGGCCACTGTAAACTGTGGCTTTTCATTGATCAACATTCTTAGTATTCCCTCCTTAGTACTGCCTTGTCTCATTTTGTAACCTCCCATGAGGACACCCCCTGTTACGTGTGTTGTTACTCGGTAGGCTTTAAATACAGCCTCCGAGCACTATTTTCACAAATCGCTTTGTCCTGCCTGCTGATGCAGGCAGAACACGCTCTCTCCAAACGACTTAAAAAAAAAATATTTATAGCTTGGGCATCGAATGCATTTAGAATGTAGTAGGTCTCGAATTTGCGAGAGTTTAAACTGTTGGCATTGCAAATGCCAATGTCTTTTATTTATCGGTTTTAAAAACAACACATAAATAAAAGGCATTGTTATTTACAATACCAATAGCTCAAACTCTTGTAAATGCGAGACCTATTGCATTGCAAATGCTTGTTCTAAGATTATAGCTCAAGCCAGAGAGCGGTGCATTGTTTCTCAAAGATCTCTCAGGGTAGAGGGGGATCAGAGGAGGAGTGCAGAGGAAAATGCAGATAAAGTCTGTGAGACAACGCATTGATTACCACTAACCTTATAAAGCACGCTACAGCCTTAAGGTCTACATACATATAGGGGAAACAAAAAATAAGTGCTCCACACAAAATATCCAAACCCTTCCATTCACACTTCAGATAGAGTTAGGTAGACAGACTTCACACAGGAAATCAGAAAATAAATTGGACGTTATATGCTTCAAAGATAACATGAGAAAAAAATGATCATTCTAACACATCAGCAGCAGCAGCTCCTCCGCTATGGCTCACCGAGACTTGGTTGACCCAGGACTCTGCCCCTGACATAATAGCTGCACTCCCACATAATTACTACATCATCCACGCCGACCGTAGCTTAGGCAAATCCGGTGGGGGGGGTAGCGGCTATCATCCGTTCCAATTTGATAGTCACAAATTTGACCTGTTTGCATCTACCAGACACAGAAAATCTGGTGTTAAAATGTGATACCTCTCACACTACGGTAGCCTGTGTTCTCTTGTATAGATCTCCAAATTCCATGCCATCCTTTCCTCTGGCATTGAGCGAGCAAATCGCCAACCTGGCAATGGACCACGCCAGGATTGTCCTGGTAGGGGACTTCAATTATTAGTTTAATGACCCCTTGGAAGGTCCCCACTCGAGTGAACTTACGGAGCTCCTTACGAACCTAAATTTTACACAACGAGTGCTAGCACCCACCCACTGTAAAGGCCATATTTTAGACCAGATCTGGGTTAATGCCTCAATAGTTACAACGCCAACCATCACCCCTTGCCTATGGTCTGATCACTCCCTTCTCAAATTTACCTTCGTCTACTCCCCTCCTGAGACAACCGCCACAACAGCAGGAGGACAAGCGAGGAAATGAAATTCCCTAGACAGGTCAGCCTTCCTTGAGACACTGGCCACCACCATCCCTTCCTCCCACCATCATATTAATGTTTCCGAAGCCAACCTCTCCAGCTGGCTACAGGCAGCCAGCGACATCCATGCCCCGTACAAGTCAGTTAAATTGGCCCGGCGAGCAGATGCCCAAAAATGGTTCACCACTGAGCTAAAAGCAATGAAACTGACGTGCCCCAATTGGAGCGACAATGGCGTAGCAACTATGCCCCAGATTTAAAGAGCAAATTCACTACAGCTAGGAAAGAATATATGAAGTCCATTCTTTCCACCAAATCTGCTTATTTCTCTGCTCGTATTTTTAACTCGACCAACAGATCTAAAGACATCTTTTCTATCTTTCACGAGTTAACACATTTAGTCTAAATCCGACACAAACCTTCTGCGACTCGCTTAATGTCTATTTTATTGAGAAAATAGCAGACATAAAAGCCAGCATTCCTCAATCCTCGAGTCCCACAGCCCTAATAACAGTCATCACCAATAACAATAGTATCCTTAGTAGCTTCCCTTCTATCACCCCGGAACAATTCCAGGAACTACTAGTAAGAATTAAATCCGGAGCCCCGTCAGACAGATGTCCCCCTTACATCTTAAAAGACTGCCTGTAGGCTTTTCCCACCCCTGCTTATACTCTCCTGAATGACTCACTATCCTCCGGTCTAGTGCCCCTGGCCTTCAAGGAAGCCACGTTTATACCACTCCTCAAAACACCCGGGGCCGACCCAACCTGTAAGGCAAACTACTGTCCCATTTCCCTACTTCCCTTTCTTGCAAAGGTAATGGAGGCACATGTAGCCAGGTGCCTGTCTAACTTCATGGAGGAATCCAACTGCCTCGACCCCCATCAGGCGGGGTTTTGTCCAGCCCACTCAGCGGAGGCGGTTGTGACGGCGGTACTAGACACCCTCCGAGACGGTGTAGACAAACGCTCTCCCCAGGCCCTGGTACTCCTGGATTTGTCGGCCGCATTTGACACGGTCGATCATTCCATCTTGATCGACCGTGTCATCCAGGCCGGCGTCCAGGGTACAGCAGCCAGTTGGCTGAAAACTTTCCTAGAGAACCGTTCTCAGGCAGTCCGACTCGGAGAACTAGTCGGTACCAAACAAACCATCACATGCGGGGTTCCTCAGGGCTCTTCCCTATCACCCCACCTGTTTAACATCTATATCCTCCCTCTAATCCAGGCTCTCAGAAATCAACGAATAACGGTGTTCAATTATGCAGACGATTTGTAGCTGATCTTTTCAATTGACAACTCCGAAGCATCGATCTTTAATTTCCAGTCAACCATGAGGTTCATCCAAGCCTGGATGGACCAGAACCATCTAAAACTGAACCGGGGAAAAACTGAGCTGGTTCTTACTGGAGACAGCGCTAGGTACTGGGGCCCACACTACTGGCCCTCTGATCTAGGCCAAGCCCCCATCCCCTCCTCCTCGTCAAAGACACTTGGAGTCACCTTGAACAGTGACCTTTCACTAAAAACCCAAGTAGGCCAGGTGGTCTCCAAGTGCTTTTTCCAACTTAGGAAAATTCGGAAACTGCGGCGGCTCTTAACATCGGAAAGCCATTACCCAGGTGGTAATCGCGACTGTGATCTCCCACCTGGATTACGCAAATTCTGTCTACCTGGGCCTACCCCTTTTCCTTCTGAAACGTCTTCAGATGGTACAGAATTATGCGGCCAGACTGATCCTGAATCAACCCAGATGGCAACCGGCTACCCCTTTACTGATGAAACTTCACTGGCTCCCTGTGGTTCAGCGATGCACCTTCAAGACAGGTTGCATAATTTTCAAATCCCTTCACTGTAAGAGCCCTAAGTTTATTGACAAACTGATCATCAAGCATGTCCCGTCTCAGAATTTGCGCTCTGCCCTCCTGGGCCTCTTACAGCTACCGTAGTTTAAACGTAAACGTTCCGGTGGCAGCAGATTGTGAAACACTGGCTCCCCGTCTGTGGAACACTCTCCCCTTAAATATTCGGTCCTGCTTGGACCAATTGCCATTCAGGAAAGCATTAAAAACCTGGCTCTATACACAAGCATATCATTAACATTTCGGTTAACTCCTCGGTCAGTCACATCCACTGTCTCTGTTAGCGCCAGGAAACCAATCGGTGTTAGCGCGCTTTACAAATCATTTATTAACATAACATTTATTAACATATGGTGGAGGAGCATCACCCCCATGCTAGCACACTCAAAAACATGAAAAATAAAACGTCTTGGTGGCAGGGCCAGGGGGATGATAGGCGCCGAGGGGGGAGTGGTATGTGCTGCCTTCAATGCACATGTGGGTTTGGCCGGCCATCTCAGGACGGCCAAACCGACATGAGCACCGAGCTGCGTTGCTGGGCTGGAGACAGCAGGCAGAGGCTCCCAGTCTCACCGGGAGCGCAAATCAAGGGTGCTGAGGCCAGTCCTGATGCTGCTCTCATGCTGCATTAACCATTAATTTCAATGGGGTGACCCAGTGACCCTCAGAACCTGGGTAATACGTTATATGCAAACAATGGTTCTGTCGGAATTCAAAACAATTTCTTATTCAGTTAATTTATACTTGGTACTCTTAGTATATTTCACATTGTTAATCATGGAAACATTTACATATGAAGAACACACACCACAATTTATAGTTTTAACAAGGTTGTTATTATTTCGTCACCTTGCAAGTCTTACTTCAAGCATAGAAATTCAGTTATCCACAAATAACTGAGAATGTAATAGCAGTGAAAAGTGCTGAGGTGAGTAAAGGTGATCAGTGATTAAAGTGACTTTTTATTGACACGGTTTCATGTAAATATAAACGGAAACATCGGTCCATCATTTTACATCTATACTCTACAACAGTATAATTATTCCTTTTTTCTGTTGAGACATGGTATGGACCAATTGGTGGAGTAACGTCGACGTTTCGACCCTGTAGTAAGGTGCAGATTTATTAGCAACCGTATCGGGTCTTCATCAGGACATAAGGAAGGGACAACCTGAAATTGAATAAGGGGTGTCTGTTTTAGTACTGGGTGTGTGTACTATATATTAAAAGTGAGTGAAAGCCCAGCCGGGCCTGCTCACCTTATATTAGGAAGGATTTGCTGTAACGCTCCTGAAGTAAGTCCATCCTCGAGTGTTTTTAACCTTCCTCATTCCGCCCTGAGCCATACCACAGGGAGCCTTTTTTGAGTTTTAACGATATGTGATATAATTACCACGGATGCCCCCACAACACGTAGGAATCCGGTTTTATAGATATAGCATTAACCAGGGCTTAGTGCTAACGCCATCTTTTGGTCCGTTTGTAGTAATTGTACAATGGGCACGTTCATTAATACGGCACCTATGTGTCTTGCAAAAACGGTGAAACAGTATTTCATTAACGAAGTGCCGTAGACTGCATGTACCCTTTTGTCTGGTCCTATGGTAATACTACCGACATAGAGTGGGATATCAAATTTCCAGTACAACCGTTAACATACACTGCATCATATGTGGATTGAACGGATAGGGTAATTCTTTTAACTCCGCTAGCCCCTTTTTAACTATCTTTGGGTTTGTCAGTGAACATGTGTGTCCACCCCTGACTGAGGTTCTTAGCTCTTTAGCTGATCGCAGCTGCAGCACTTTAATCCTGATTTCTCCACCGGATGGTGAGGAAATCCCCATTGAATATCAAGGTACGTGCAACTAGGAACCCGGTGAGTTCATTTTGGGCTTTAAAATGCATGGTACTGAATATCCATATCAACCAACAGATACCACGCTTGAGAAACGCATACAGAGGTGAGGGTGGACACCCCGCCCACAGAGGCTACGAGAAGACGCCTCGAATCCTTCCTAATATAAGGTGAGCAGGCACGGCTGGGCTTTCACTCACTTTTAATATATAGTACACACACCCAGTTCTAAAACAGACACCCCTCCATCAATTGGTCCATACCATGTCTCAACAGAAAAAAGGAATAATTAAACTGTTGTAGAGTATAGATGTAAAACGTTGGACCGATGTTTCCGTTTATATTTACATGAAACCGTGTCACTAAACAGTCACTTTAATCACTGATCACCTTCACTCACCTCAGCACTTTTCACTGCTATTACATTCTCAGCTGTTTGTGGACAACCAAATTTCTATGCTTGAAGTAAGACTTGCATGGTGACGAAATAATAACAACCTAGTTAAAACTATAATTTGTGGTGTGTGTTCTTCATATGTAAATGTTTCCATGATTAACAATGTGAAATATACTAAGAGTACCAAGTATAATTTAACTGAACCAAGAAATTGTTTTGAATTCCGACAGAACCATTATTTGCTCATGCGGCATTAAGGCAGCATCAGGATTGGCTGCAGGGGATTCAGGGACCCTGTCTGCAGAGGAGCAGAAGAGAGCAATGTGGTTGGCTGCAGGTAAGTTCTTTGTTTTCTTCGTCGTAGTCCGTCCTCGTCCCCGCCCCACCACTCTGCCCTGACACCACCCTCCAATACACATCACCAAGGTCTTGCAATCCTTTTGTGAGGTTACTCAATTACATTTTTGAAGTTATAAGTAATTTTGTGAACATACAGTGGTTAACAGCAAAGATACTCAATAAAAATTCTTAATTCCTGGTAAAGCATTGCAACTTGTACTATGTGAACTAGTTCTGTCTCAGTATACTCTACAGAGTTCTCCATTAATTTGGTAACATTCATATCTAAATGCATATAAAATGATAAACTGTAATCACTAACTTTAAATAGTTTATCACGACTTTAGTATGCAATGCAGATTCTAGTATAGAGTGATCTAGATATTCTATGGCATGATAATGTAACAGTGGCTGCAGCCATTATACACACATTCAATGAATAATATTTATCCATAACACCTCCTCAGGCATTGATATTTAATCACCCTTTTGTTGCAGTGCTGCAGAAACATGGCCTGCAGTAGGGTCATTTACTGTGTTGGAAATTTCCAATCAGGCAATCTAGTGACTTTAGATTGTGCTACTTCGGGGTGCTGCGACTGATTAATGGACAGTTTCACAAACTGAAAAGCTTGCATTTATTCAGGTTTGCACACAACAAACTAAATTAGTTTTGTAATCTTTTTTTGCAGAAAATGTGCCGAGAGTTTGCTTTTGATTGATGAAATATATTTGTTGTTGCCATCTTATTAACCGAGTGACAGATGAAAGCTTCAAGTGAGGAGATTGTGCTACCATTTAACAGAAAATGATCGATTGTGGATTTTGTCTGAACATTAAAAGCGTTTTAACATTGATAGCAGGCAACTGTGTCTTGGTTTTCAGTTTTTATCGCACTTCAGTTCATAACTCCAATTTTAGCAAGCAGTGACAGCTTTAGGAGGTGTACGTGTATTGAAATATTTTTAAGAATCCCTTCAAACCACTTCGCGGGTCTGCATGCCACATATACAGGTTTCAACCGAGTGTTCCCTCACAACTATTAGCTGGCCACACGAACTGGGACGGACATCTATTGTATTACATATTTTGCAATTTTTTGTAAGGTCTTCGGCATTTAGGGCCATATGTATCAAGGAACCAATTTGCGATTCTGTAATAGCGATTTTTAAGAAATCGCTATTTCAGAATCGCAAAATGGTATGTATCAAGAAAAACACATTTGTTTAGCGATTTCTTGATATTCCTTAATTGCGAATTTGCAAATTGCAAATTCCCAATTAAGGAATACTTTCCCATTCATTTATATGGGCCAGGAGGCCCATAGGAAGGAATGGGAATTTTTTTCTCAATTTGCAAATTCGCAATTTGCTAATCGCAAATTGAGAATAATTTCAAGGGTGAGGGGGTGTCCAAAGGACACCCTGTTGCACCCCTAAAATAAGCATAGGTGCACATGTGGTGCACATACATGCCCTAAGGGCATGTATGTGCGTCACATGGCACTTTGAAAAATGCAATAATGTGCATTTTTCAAGGAATTCGCAACTTACCACCAACTAGAAGTTGGTGGTAATTTGTTATTCCTTAAGGCCATTTAGCAATTTTTTTTGCCTTCTTACATTGCATTTAAGGAATCGCAAAATTTGCTATTCCTTAAATGCAATCGTAAAATAAGGAATCGCAAATTTTGCGATTTCTTATTTTGCATTGGATTTTCCTTCATACATATCATTTTGCGAATTTCGGCCTTTACGAATGCAAATTTCAATGATACGTATGGCCCTTACTGAGCAGGTTCAAATATGCAAAGCTGAATGCCTGCACACTAAAAATCTAAAATGGTGGTGCCACAAAAATTCTTATGTAAGTTTCAATAAGGATTCTGCACAGGAAATAAATATAAGGTCAAAGAATTATAGGCTAAGCTGAGGACACTGCAGGACCGACTATGTAGCTCCCAATTGTGTGATCCTAAATAATCAAGTGCGGTCTACCCTATTTAAATGTAACAGGAGAGTAAGCAGTCAAGTAGGGAATGATGGACTGTCAGGTAAAGCTGTTGACTGTTGTCTTTCAAGGTAAAGAGTTCTTGATCCAGATAAGCCTTTACCAGTCAACTGACAAAGTGGAGGAGATGTGGTCTAGCGGATGGAGAGCTGTCGCTTTTGGAATATGGGGTAGCAGGTTGAAATCCCAGCCTTCACACTAGACTCTACATCTTGTGATTCCGACTAAATCATGTAATCTCCCTGTGCCAAAAAATGCAATGTGTGTAAAATGAATTTGTATGAGCCCCAATATATTTACATGACTTTGTACATTGCCTGCCAGCTGCTCACATAATCTGCAGTCCTGTGAGGCTTGACAACTAGGTTCACACTTTCTAAAAACGTATACATGCATGCAAGATACAATGGCAGCTTGCCTCGGGGTGGTTCATGCCAGCAGACTGCACTTGAATGCAGAAGGGGAAAATGACATGCTTAGTGTACCCCACTAACACTCCCTCTCTCTGAAACACTCCTTCTCCAACCTAGAACCGGTAGGTGAGGAACAGCAGGATAAGAGCCCACTCCAGCATTGTAATGAACCCACCCCTCTTTGCTCCTATGGTGGAAATGAAATGCTTACTTGACCCAGAATTTAAATGCTGACTCATGAGCAAGTAGATTGTTTGTGGCCTTCTGCCTAAGTAGTGTAACTGATAACTTATTATTCCTCAACCATCTTGCTTGGCACGAAATCCAGATCTGCTGAATAATCAGAACCATTTACTTGCTTGGAAGTTAAACAAAAACATAGGTACAATAGGGGGTGATTAAGATGGCGGACGGACTTCAGTCCATCCGCCATCGTTTCGGGAAGTCGGACCACCTGCCTACAAGGCGGCAGGCCCACAACGCTGATTACAATGCGACCGCCACCACGGCAGTCGCACTCCCCATAGTTTACATAGCAGCAGGTGCTGCTGAAAGCAGCACCCGCCGCAATGTAAAAACGGCCCATTTCACACTTCTCTGCACTACGTGGCAGACACAATGTGGTGCCTGCCACATTGTGCAGGGAAATATAAGGGCACACTTTTGGTGCCCTTAAACCCATATCCATAGTGCCCGGGGAAAATAGGGGTACCACTGCGAGCCCCCAAAGTCCATCCCTGCCAGCATTTCCATTGCGGGTGAACCGCTATGGAAAGGCTGGCGGGGATGAACCACCATAATCCCTATGGTGGTATCAGGAATAGGGAGGCCTCCGCCGCACCAGCGGGCTCAAGGAGCCCGTCGGATGTGTGGTGGGTACCGCCTACCATAATAATATGGCGGGCGGAAAATGGCCTTACGATGGCGGTGAACCCGCCACTGACTACCTGTTGATGGTGGGTTCACCGCCCTTGTAATCAGCCCAAAGTTACATTTTTACCCTTGTTCCAAGTATGGATGACAAGCAACCCACTTACTGGAACTTAAAAAAACTGAGAGGGATGATTAGAGTTTGGCGGATGCAGGACATATGACCCATGTATATGATATAAATAGGCCAGATGAGGTATCCACTAATGTTTGGAGGATGTCTTGCATACAACAAACTCTCAATAACCACATCAATTTATTCGATTGTATAGATGTGTGAAAACGCCACAACTGGTGTAGGGGACATTCACTACTTTTTTTAGGATGCCCTGCGGCCTCAAAACTCTAAATAACCCTGTTAGATTATTTGATTATATCCATGTGTGTACACTTTAAATTGGTGAATAAATCAGCCACTAATTTTGTTGGAAGTCCAGCATTGGCCAAACTCTAAATAATCCCTTGAATCCTAGGTAAAATCAATGTATTACTTTAAACTTCTTTAATTTTAGAAAATCAACCTCTCTTCTGCCCTCACTCTTTCCATTGAAATAAGTCATCAACTCAATTAAATAAGATTTAATTGGATGTATATAAAATGACCCATAAAAACAAGTACATGAAATTGGTCATAAAATGAATTTAGGTACAAACAACTAAATATGCTCTAGATTCCTAACACCATCACCAAAACAATAGAAAGCAAGGTTCTGAAGGATGCAACAAGGCAGGGAAGGAATGGTTGCTCTTCGTACTTCAGAACTCTGTCCTGCTTATATCCATACTCAGGTACCATCATGTATAAAAAGCAGTAAGTAATCCATTAGTTCTACAAAAGAATGTATAGTAATATCCTTTTTAAATTGCTCCTTATGATGCACTGTCATATACTTTAAAATCAAAATCTCATTCTAAACAGGTCTCATTACACACCACAATTTTAGTAATTCTCATATATACAAAAGTAATGAATCATCGTTTTTTCTGATCCTTAACAGACATAATGACCTTTTAATATAGCACCACAGTTTATTGAGAGTGTCTCAGTAGTAAGCAGGGAAAAGTCCATTAAAAACACCTCTGCTGAGTGTTGCCTGATCGTTCACTCCTCTTTTTTGTACTATTTATAGAAGAAACAAAATAATATCTTGAAGATGCCCAATGTCACAAGGACACATTACATTAAAAGTATTCTATTTTCTTTTGTGTCATATATCACAATTAACTATCAAAGGTAGCCAACTAATTCTTATTTTTGTGGGATGAATTTTAGACCAATGTCCAAAATGTATCCCAGGTACGATTCCTTGATAGTCAAGATGGAAACTGTGGAATAATTGACAAGGAGAATTAGTAAGTCTGTACTTGCAGATCTGCACTTGAAGATGTAGGGCCTGATTTAGTGTTGGACGGTTGGGGTTACTCAGTCACAAAAGCGACTGATACCCCATCCGCTGTATTACAATTCAATTTTATCTTAGGGAACTTGTAATGTGGTGGACGGGATAGCCATCACATTCCTTGTTATTGAGATTGACACATATTGTAGGTGCTTGAGTCTCATATGAAGTTAAAGTTGCCTACAATATTTGTGTTGTAATTTAGGCAAGAAAGAGTTTGTTAATGCCGTGGAGGACCTGTGGATCTAGTGGAATTGACAGACTAGGGGGAAGCTGGTCCAAAAGAAATGGGCTTCTGTGGTTGGCTTGAACAGGAGGTCTTTTAAATGAACACAAGAGCTGCTATGGTCCTCCTTGTGCAGCCAGTACAGAGAATGCACTGCTTTAGTATGGATTTCATCGATGAATTAAGTGGAATTTGGTCAAAGTGTCCCAATTTCAAACCAGTTTTGCCTCTAGCAAAGTTAAACATGGGTTTTGTAAAATTAGACTTTCTTGCCGCAGGATATGCTAAAACAGCTGTTTTTTTAATTCAGAAAACAAGTCAAGACAAATAAATTGCACAAAGTCCCGAATAAAACAGAAGAAGCTGGAGATAAAACCAACTTTATCCACACTGTCCCCATTTCACCATGTAAAAGAAATTAAGTCCCTGATAAACCCTCAGGGTGCCCATCCCATTTAGAGACGGGCAGACCTTAAGTATGTTATTGACGAAGCCCTCATTGGCTGTGTGGTCGGAATACCGCCTTTGATGGCCCAATAAAGTAGTTACTACTTATCGAGGACGGTGCAATCCCTTTCTTTTCCCTGTGTGTCACTGCCACAAAAAACCTTATGGTGAGGGCCAGGTAAACAAGCATTGGCAAAGCCAATTGGTCTTGGCATTGCCTGAGTTATCTATATTATCAATCTCAATATCTTTTAGATCATTTCTTGTAGTAGCCTGTAGGGTTTGCCAGGCAAGCTTTGATGTGGCAAGCAGTTGACGAAAGTGTGCACAGCTATTACTGAATGTAGCAGCCATCTGTGACTGGATGGATTTTCTATTTGTGTGAAGGAACGATGTGATTGACAGCCAAACATTCTAACAAGCACAAATTTGGTACTAAAGGGAAAAAAGTAAGGCAATATTCATATATCATAGTGGAAGGATATAACACTCCAATTAACAGCTGTTCATTGGAGTGTTATATCCCTCCACTATGATATACGAATATTGCCTTACTTTTTTTCTCTTAGTACCAAATGTGTTCTCGTTAGTATCTTTGGCTGTCAATCGCATCCTCCAGCAGTGGGGGTGAGTAAAAGGAGGAAAGAAGCACTTTTCCATACCGAATCCACTGCAGGGACAGCAAATATTAAGCTCATGGGCGGGCGGAAGACCACTAAGTACGTAGTACAAGTCTATTTTCGAGACACCGCATGTGTGCCGTCTAGAGCCGAGACCTAAAAATGGGGCACCCCATGAAATTTACAAAATCTACATATTGCCAATGGTTGCAAGGATGTAGTTTCTTCCTTCCAACTTCTTGCTCTCCGGAAAAAAGTAGTGAGGTGGATACATTTTTAAAAATTTCTCTGTAAAGCAAACCTGCTTTCGTCCAACAACCTCAGGCGTCCAATCAAATCAAACTGGCTGCAGAGGCTCATTGGTGTGCGTTCTGAAAAGACAGCAACTAGCCTCGACAGCAATGTTGTTGGAGGTTCTGGGAGCTACTTACAGGCAGCAGTGATACTTCCTGCCTACTAACTTGATGCTCGCTTATTAATGTTCGTGCAAGCGATCGTAAATCCCAAGTGTGGCATAACACCCAGAGCTGTCAATTTTGGAGCTGGGGAACCAGGTTCAAATCTTGGTGTCGGCTCAACATCTGTTATTCAGGGCAAATCTCCCCAGGACTACCAAGAAATTAATGTATCCTTGTGTAATGTAACTGGTGCTCATGTAAACGCCTACCACTCCTTCGGGTTGAGATAACACTATAAAAAACTGAAAAATGAAAACTAGCAGGATACAGAGCAAGGATGCAACAACTGACAGTGAAAGAACGGGGAGTGAGAGAGCAATATAAGTGGATTGCAAGAGGCAAAGAGAAGAAGGGAAATAATAAGGGGGCCATAGCAGGAAACAAAGGATGGTACGAGTAAAAATAGCAGCACTCACAAAAAGCGTTCTTAAATTAATTAAAAAGTAGTCCAAAAACAATGCCTTAAAATGGCCCCTGCGTATATATAGCAGTAATTGGTCTCTGCTCCTGAGGAAGGTTAAAGAAAGGGAAAAGGCATGATGCATGCATGCTATGGGCAAATGGGGAGAATGAATAGTGGAGCAAATGACAAGCCTATGGGTGGGATAAAACCCAAAAATTAAACACAACAGCTCTCTTTTAGAGACAGTGCATGTGTGCCATTTAGAGCTGAGACCTAAAAAGTAACATGCTAAAGTGCTTATGCTCTTTTCCTTAAACATGGTAAAATTGGCTTACATCTGATTGGCATTTTCAATTACTTTTAAGTTCCTAGAAAAGTGATATACCACATACCCAGGGCTGGGAAATTAAATGCTGCTAGTTGGCATGAAGTCCTTTTGTGACATCCTCTTAAGTAGCCCCTAAAACCTAGCCCAGGTCTGCGATTGCAGCCTGCCAGCAGTTTTAAACTGCCAATTCACTTTTAAACTGCCAATTCATTTTAGGAAAATAACCCCTTTACCAAACCTAAACTTGTCTTTTTAATTCATAATGGTCACCCTTAAGGAAGTCCTTAAACAACCTAGAGGGCCCGGTGCTTTGTAATTAAAAGGTTGGACATGTTCTTTTGAACAACTCACAAATTCCTTTTTCACTACTGTGAGGTCTACCTCTCCCATAGGGTAACATTGCGTTAACTTATTACAATTAATAAGTGCTAATGTTTGATTGGGGGCAGGTAGGAAATTCAAGGTTAGTGCCTGAGGAACGGTAATTTTAAATCCTCTTACAGGGTAAAGTCGGATTTTAAGTCACAATTCTGAAAATGCCCCTTTTAGGAAGTTGACATTTTTTTGTCCTAACCGTTTAGTGCCAGTGGTTTGTTCTGTTCCTGGGTCACATGACTAGGTGTAGTTAGTTTATTTATTTATTTTATTTTATTTAAAGAGTTTTATATAGCGCAGGCTAGACCCGAAGGTATCAGAGCGCTTTACATGAGAATCAACAATGTAACAGAAAAAGATCAACAATTACACAATACATCAAAAAAAAATAGGCAATACAATTAGGAGAGGAGAGAATGGAGAGAGAAAAGTAGTGGAGAGGGCAGGGGAGGTGCAAAAGGGAGGATAAGGGAAGAGACAACAAGGAGAGATGAAAGGAAGTCTGTCTAAAGACCGACTGGGTAGGTGACGACCAAGGAGGGAATCCACGGCCCATCTCCCCTGTAGCTAAACCAGGTAGCTCCATCGGGCATCAGACAAAATAGTTCAGTCTAAATACATTGAGAGAGGAGAGAATGAGAGACATAAATAGAGGGAGGATGCGGGGAGAGACGACAGGAGAGACGAAAGGAAGTCTGTCTAAAAACCGACTGGGTAGGTGACGTCCAAGAGGGAATCCCCTATAGCTAAATCAGGTAGCTCCATCGGGCATCAGACAAAATAGCTAGGTCTCAATTGGCAAGGGAAAATTCACAGATAAACAGGGTGGGGACTAAGGGCCAGGACAGGTGAGGGCAAAGGTCAGTAGCAGGAAAGTGGAGAAGCATAGAGCGGAGAGAAAAGTTTTATATAGCGCTGGCAGACCAGGTAGTATCAGAGCGCTATACATAACGAGGTACAGTTGCTTCAAGAACGTAGTTACATAATTACAACAGTTTCAGGAACAAAAATGAAGGAGAAATAGGAGTTATTTAAAGAATTTAGGGGAAGTGAGGAGTGAGGGAGGTAAGAGGAGAGGGAGGGGTTGGGAAACGCAAGGGCGACTAGAGAAGAAACAGAGTCAAAAGAATGGTATAAGCAGGCTCAACAGGGAGCAGTAAATGGAGCTGGCAAAAACCCGGAGGAGTCGGTGTGCAAGCAATGGTAATGGTAAGAGACAAAAATGAACGGAGAGAGTAAAGGAAAGAAGTAGTGTAGTACAATACGAACCATAGTATTAGAACATTAAGACATGCAAATAATCGCGGGGGACATAACATGAGAGAATGGGAGGAACAGAGGTATCAATAACAATTTTAAAACAATGTGAGTATCCATGTGGAGGAGAGAATGACACCAATAATAGTCCGTGAGGGGGTCAGTGGGACTGGCAGTAGGGCCCAAGTTGCAAGATGGCGGAACTCGACCGGAGTGACCCATAATGGTGGGGGACAATGTCGCTCAAAAGTCCAGAGGAATAGCTTCTTCATACCTCCAGATAAAATCTCCATGTTGATCCACGCATTAGAGGGAGGCAGACCAAGAGGGATGGTAGTGGGAAACACATCAGTGGCGAACTCTGGAGGCAGTAGAGAGGTCTTTGGGGGGGGGACATTCTGCATTTTCTTTGCCCATATTGCCATGCCTCAAATGGTGGATACGAGCAGTGAAAATGAGTGAGAAAGGTCCCACCACTATTAGGTGGGAAGCCATCACTATGACCTGGAGACCCCTTGATGAAACTGACATCCAGGACAGACATTTCCACTAGCTGGGCCAACCGTGGTTCTGCCTGTGCAAACTTCCCACGTTCCCCAAACTCTAAATAGAGCAAGGAGAACCACAAGCTTTGTGGGGTGGAAGAACAGCCGATTTACCGCTGTACTTTGCTTCACCAAACTCTAAATAAGACCCCAAATCTCTATTTTTTAGTCTCTATCCTTGAGACATTTAACAAGTACTTGAGCTCTGTACTTATATTGGAATCTAGAGGTAATCCTAATCCTAGTGTGTGCAGCTTCATCATTGCCTTTATGTGCCTGTCTTATTGCTAAATACTCTTAGGAGTTCCCCTGACCAACATTAAACTTTTCTAATGTGCCCCTTCCCAAAATGAAAACATTTTCATTTGAAAAAGTCCCCAGTGATTCCAATTGAACCGTGTAGTTATTGTAACACCACAAATGTGTCAAGGGCTGTTAAGTATGAGTTCTTTATGGCCCCTTAAGGAAAGCAATGGAATGCATTGTTTAAAAACTCTTTAATGAACTGTGTTTTCCGAGCCATGGGTTGTTACCATAAGGAAGGGCAAACCAATCATGGAAAATCAAATATGCTTGGTCAAAGATAAGAAAAAGTTTAATAGACAAACGTTCTGATGTAATATCCAAACTCTAAGCACTGCCAGCTAAGCACCCTTACTAGGGTGGAGCTGAAATTGGCCTTTGTATGTTCCGCCCAGACAGCATACAAAATAGAGGGTCTGGGTATTGGCAGGATGGGCCATCTCAGACTTTATGGGGGACGGAGTTGTCACCTAAAACACTTGTACTTCAAAGGCCCTGGCTCAGCTCACATACAAATGACTTCACACTAGCCTATTGTGCCCCCTGCCCCCAGACCGATTGAGACCAGGGAAGAGAGGCAGGAATTTCTAGACACGCTGTTGGGGAAAACTTCAGAAGCTTCTCCCACTTCAAAATTGGCACCAGGTATAACTTGCGGATACTCAGATCCACTCTTCAGATCACTTCTGAACCTGTGGAAGACTCAGAAGAAGAATTGCTCTGCTACTCTCCTACGAGAAGGACTGCTCTGCTGCCCAACTGCTCTGCGGCTTTGCTGTCCTTCTGCCTCAAAAACAAGGACCTGGGCCTGTACCTTGAATAAAGGACCACCAGAGTTACTCCAAGGGCTAGTTGGCTGGCCTCCTGATCAGAGCCTCAGAGCCAGAAAAGGCTCCAACCATCTTGAACCCTGCGCCTGGACTCTGCCTGATATGAGACCTAAATCCCCTAGTGGTGTCTCTCCAGTCCTGGATCCATGGAAGTGGGGTAAAGTTGCTCTTCCAGCCCAGCTGTTGTCCCCTTCAGAACTGACGCAGCGCACTGCAAACTGACGCAGGACTCGCAGCACAGCACATTGCAACTCGACACAGACCTGGCATCACAGCCTTTGGTGCAGGAGCCCGCATCACTCCTTAAAACCACCCCTGCTCTGCGTGGCCCAACAGCCTGCAGCAGGGACATAAGGTACAATTTTTAGCTGGCCTAACCTGGTCCCTGTATCCGACCTGTGCGCCATCACAGTCGGCCTGAACTTGTGTCTTTGCCCCGACCCGTCCTGAACAGATAACCACTGTTGGAGCTTGTGCTTTTAAGACCTATTTTTACCTAAATCTTGGCAATTGCATATTTCCAATTCTAATGATTGGAGTTATCTCATTTTGGTATCAAATAATTTATTAAAATGCACTTTATTTTTCTAAATAGGTGTGGAATTTTTCTTGTGTTGTGTTTCCTCTTTGTTACTGTTTTGTGTGCTGCATAGATACTTTTCACATTGCCTCTAAGTTAAGCCTGACTCATTTTGTGCCAATGAGAATAGATTATTTGGGATCTGCTTGTGTTACACCCCCTCAACCAATAACCCAGTTTCTCACATTTATATATTCTTTTTTCTGACGTTCCAATAATCTATCAGTGTTATAAAGACATCTCCTCTACACAGCAGTTCTTCAAAAGCAGGAATTGAAATAGAGGAACAAGGTATTGGCTTTGCCAATTGAAACACCTCTCCTTCAGAATTATGTTCATTTCTGTAAATTCAATTTTTGTTTTACCATTGTGACGTAAGTATAGACTGCTAACAACTGTTAAAATTGGCATGTAAATGACGAGAAACCAGATGTTAATCACATTGACAAAAAAGTCCCCAGTGATTTCAAGTGAACCGTGTTGTTATTGTAACACCACAAATGTGTCAAGGGCTGTTATGTATGAGTTCTTTATGGCTCCTTAAGGAAAACCATGGAATGCATTGTTTAAAAACTCTTTAATGAACTGTGTTTTCCAAGCCATGGGTTGTTACCATAAGGAAGGGGAAACCAATCATGGAAAATCAAATACGCTTGGTCAAAGACAACAAAAAGTCTAATAGACAAACATTCTGCTGTAATATCCAACCTCCAAGCAGTGCCAGCTAAGCACCCTTACTAGGGTTGAGCTGAAATTGGCATGGACCTTCACAGTACCTACAGATGTTGTATCCATCATAGGCTAACGCGGGGTCTGTGAAAGGAAAAGCAAATTTTGTTTCATGCAATATGAGAAGCACTTTATTATTATTTGTATTATTTCGACCCCTTTAAGCAGACCCCCCAGGATATAGCGGCATGGATTAGCAAATTTAGCAGCACAAAAATGGAAATTTAGCGGCACAAATATGGAAATTTAGCGGCAATTTTGCAGCAATTTTGCGGCATTTCATTTGGTCCTGGACCTTCATAAAGCGGCCTCCAGTGACCCCATCCGTCACCCGCCCTTCCGTACACTCTTTCTGCCTCCCAATTCTCCCTCTTAGTTGTGTTTTGCCGCTTTTAGCTCCTCTATCTTCCTTCCTAATTCACTCTTTCCACTGTCCCATTCAGCTTTCTGTTTCTCATGCCCCCTCCTTTCTTTGCCTCATTCACTCATCCTCTTTCTCACACACACACACACACATCTTTCTCTCCTTATCGATATCTCTCTCATCAGCCCAGTCTCTTCTCCCCTCGTCCCTCTCTCTTTCCATCTTCTTATCTATCTAGCACCCTGCCTATCTAGTTCTCTCTTGTGGCCCTCTCTCCCTTCCTAGCCCTCTCTTCTCTCTAACTCTCATACTTTCGTTCTTCCAGACACTGTCTTTCTTCCCCTTCCTCTCTCGCCCTATTTCTCGCTCATTCACTCTCCCTCTTTCTCTCCTGCTCACTTCTCTCTACTTTTCTCCACCTTTCACTTTCATTCGCCCAGTTTCTCTCACCCCCTACTACCCTTTACTTCTTTCCCACCTGTGACTTCTTTGCTCACTCCCCCTCTCTTTCACCCCTTCTTTCTCGTCTCACCTGCCCCATACCCTCAGTTTTCATTCTTGCTCCCCCTCTTTACCTTTGCGCTCCACTGCTACTGGATAGGGCAAAAGTAGGCACAGGCTGCTATAGGCTGTCTTCCATTGGCTGGAGGCTACTCACATCGGTGATTACTCAGACTTTTAAGTGAAAGTGACACACTTTTTGATGCTAGATAATGTGCAATTTGAAAGTAGCACTTATTCCGATGTGCTACTCTGTAGTTGCTGACGTTGCAACGTGATTTGTTGATAGTATCAAGACTGTCTTGAGGATATCTTCAAGGGGCCGGTAGAAATTGTAGCATGGCTTTATCGTTTAGGACACTTGAACATTTGACTCTAATTATCGTTTATCCATAATGAGCGTATTTCCTTTTGAAGCTCATTACCTGCCTTTGCATGTCAGACCTAGGTTTACTGCCAATTTTATCTGTGAAGCAAGAGGAGTTCAGTGCTGTGGGTTCCCTGCAGTATGGTGGGCGGTGGAGGTGCGAGCCCCCGCTTCCTGCTGGGAATCCAATCCCATCACAATCCTCGTGTTTGTTTCATTTCCCTCCCGAGACCCCCCCCTCCCCCCCCGCTCCAGAGCTCATTACCGAGAGGAATGTCGGGATTACACTGAGGCTTGTCTTCAAGGTGGGGGGGTCGGGTGTCCACTTCGAGCCCCCCCTGGCCCGCCCTGCAGCGGTGTTCACGCTCACCCCACTTCACAGGCAACGCAGTCTGTACACAGGGCAGACACACACACACTGCAAGGCACAACGCTTTTCTTCAGCAGACACCCTCACCTTGTCTCTACTCCCCCCCCCGCCCTCTGGAAGATCGATGCCCCCCAGCCTCTGGCCACCTGCAGCCCCCGGCCCGCCCTGCAGCGGTGTCCATACGCACCCCACATCACAGGAGCGCAGTCTGTACACAGGGCACACACACACTGGAAAGCACGCTGCCCCCCTCCAGCAGACACCTCTTGCTCTCTGCCCCGCCCCCTCCGGAAGATAGCTGCCCCCGGCCTCTGGCCACCTGCAGTCCCAGGTCGGTCTGTGCGCTTCTATCGATTGTGAGCTGAGTGAGCTGCTAATGCCCCATTAAGCCCGGAATGTCATTCTTTTGTGCTTCTGTGTCCTTCCCGCCCGCCCCAATAAACAAAGTAAGTCAGACCCCCCCCCCCAGGATATAGCGGCATTTGTAAAAATGCAGCGATTTCAACGAAAAGTGCCGATTTCGCGGGCACTTTTGTAAAAATCGCGGCATTTTCACTAAAGTGCCGATTTCGCGGCAAATCGCGAAATCGCGATATCCTGGAGGGTCTGTTTAAGGGTTTCTGCTGTAACCAGTAAATGCACTGCAGTGTTTAACCAATTACACTCCATTCTCAAATCCACTGCATTTCTCTTAAGTGTACTCATGGGGAAAACTGATTGAGCGAGTGGCAGATGGGGTAGATGAGGATTATGGACAGTGACGTGTACATCTGGAAGGTGATGGTGGGCCTTTATGAATACAAGCCTAAAATGCCACAGAAACTGGTGAGGCTAAACCAGTTTCTGCTTCAGTTTCTGCTTCATGAGTTTGAAATGGGGCTGTGGATGCCCGAGTCTGCAGAGCGGGCAGCTTGTGGGCTGCTGCTGTGCAACTCACTGAAGCAGCAAGAGGCAAACTGCGAAAGCCACAATAGCTCTCCAACCCTTTGAAGGGGTGGACTTTGAACAGCGAGAAAGTTTAGAATGGGCGGTGCTTGAGCCACCAGAGCGCTGATGCTCAACAGAGGAACTGGCTCACGGCCAGTGGACGGCAGTACTGCACACTGTGGAACCTGGTGGGAACCATGAGATATGACTAGTTAGGAAAAGCCCTGGCAAGAATAACAAGCATTAGAAATGCAATCGGGCTCGGATTTATTTGAGTTTGAGCTAATGGCATTGTAAATGCCAATGTATTGTTGCTATGTGTTATGGAGTGTGTTCATGTGATGTGTACTGCCAGTGATCTCCTTGTGAGTGTGAGAATATTGCACCGTTACTGCCTGTGATGTCCTTCTTGTGAGTGTCAGAAGCTTGCACCTCTGCTGCCTGTGGTCTCCTTGTGAGTGTAAGAAGCTTGCACTGCTGCTGCCTGTGATGTCGTTCTTGTGAGTGGGAGAAGATTGCACCTCAGCTGCCTGTGGTCTCCTTGTGAGTGTAAGAAGCTTGCACAGCTGCTGCCTGTGATGTCCTACTCACTACTCTACTCACTACTCTACTCACTACTCTACTCACTACTCTACTCACTACTCTACTCACTACTCTGCACTCACTACTCTACTCACTACTCTACTCACTACTTTGCACTCACTACTCTACTCACTACTCTACTCACTACTTTGCACTCACTACTCTACTCACTACTCTACTCACTACTCTACTCACTACTCTGCACTCACTACTCTACTCACTACTCTACTCACTACTCTACTCACTACTCTGCACTACTCTACTCACTACTCTGCACTACTCACTACTCTACTCACTACTCACTACTCTGCACTCACTACTCTACTCACTACTCACTACTCTGCACTCACTACTCTACTCACTACTCTACTCACTACTCACTACTCTACTCGCTACTCTACTCACTACTCTACTCACTACTCTACTCACTACTCACTACTCTACTCACTACTCACTACTCTACTCACTACTCACTACTCTACTCACTACTCTACTCACTACTCTACTCACTACTCCACTCACTACTCTACTCACTACACTACTCTACTCACTACTCTACTCACTACACTACTCTACTCACTACTCTACTCACTACTCACTACTCTACTTACTACTCTACTTACTATTCTACTTACTACACTACTCTACTCACTACTCACTACTCTACTCACTACTCTACTCACTACTCTACTCACTACTCACTACTCTACTCACTACTCACTACTCTGCACTCACTACTCTACTCACTACTCTACTCACTACTCACTCTCTACTCACTACTCTACTCACTACTCTACTCACTACTCTACTCACTACTCGCTACTCTACTCACTACTCTACTCACTACTCTACTCACTACTCACTACTCTACTCACTACTCTGCACTCACTACTCTGCACTCACTACTCTACTCACTACTCTACTCACTACTCACTCTCTACTCACTACTCTACTCACTACTCTACTCACTACTCTACTTACTACTCTACTCACTACTCTACTCACTACTCACTACTCTACTCACTACTCTGCACTCACTACTCTGCACTCACTACTCTACTCACTACTCTACTCACTACTCACTCTCTACTCACTACTCTACTCACTACTCTACTCACTACTCTACTCACTACTCTGCACTCACTACTCTGCACTCACTACTCTACTCACTACTCTACTCACTACTCACTACTCTACTCACTACTCTACTCACTACTCACTACTCTACTCACTACTCACTACTCTACTCACTACTCTGCACTCACTACTCACTACTCTACTCACTACTCTACTCACTACTCTGCACTCACTACTCTCACTACTCACTACTCTACTCACTACTCTACTCACTACTCTACTCACTACTCTACTCACTACTCTGCACTCACTACTCACTACTCTACTCACTACTTTGCACTCACTACTCTCACTACTCACTACTCTACTCACTACTCTACTCACTACTCTACTCACTACTGACTACTTACTACTCACTACTCTGCAATCACTACTCACTAATCTGCACTCACTACTCTACTCACTACTCAACTCACTACTCTGCACTCACTACTCTGCACTCACTACTCTACTCACTACTCTACTCACTACTCACTACTCTACTCACTACTCACTCACTACTCACTCACTACTCACTACTCTACTCACTACTCTACTCACTACTCTGCACTCACTACTCTGCACTCACTACTCTGCACTCACTACTCTACTCACTACTCTACTCACTACTCACTACTCTACTCACTACTCTACTCACTACTCTGCACTCACTACTCACTACTCTACTCACTACTCTGCACTCACTACTCTACTCACTACTCACTACTCTGCACTCACTACTCACTACTCACTACTCTGCACTCACTACTCTGCACTCACTACTCTGCACTCACTACTCTACACTCACTACTCTGCACTCACTACTCTACTCACTACTCTACTCTACTCACTAATCTGGTGGTGTTAGTGCTGGTAGTACTGAGGTGGCAGTACTGGTAGTAGTGGTGGTGGTTGTGGTACTGCTAGTACTGGTAATGGTAGTACTGGTAGTGGTAGTACTGGTAGTGGTGGTACTGGTAGTACTGGTGGTGGTGGTAGTACTGGTGGCGGTAGTAGTGGTAGTACTGGTGGCTGTAGTAGTGGTAGTACTGGTGGTGGTAGTACTGGTAGTATTGTCACTACTCTGCTCACTACTCTACTCACTAATCTGGTGGTGTTAGTGCTGGTAGTACTGAGGTGGTAGTACTGGTAGTAGTGGTGGTGGTTGTGGTACTGCTAGTACTGGTAATGGTAGTACTGGTAGTGGTAGTACTGGTAGTGGTGGTACTGGTAGTACTGGTGGTGGTGGTAGTACTGGTGGCTGTAGTAGTGGTAGTGCTGGTGGCTGTAGTAGTGGTAGTACTGGTGGTGGTAGTACTGGTAGTATTGATGGTGGTAGTACTGGTATTACTGGTGGTAGTGGTAGTACTGGTGGTGGTGGTAGTGGTAGTACTGGTGGCGGTGGTAGTTGTAGTACTGGTGGTGGTGGAAATGGTAGTACTGATGGTGGTAGTACTGGAAGTACTGGTGGTGGTGGTGGTACTGGTAGTGGTAGTACTGGAGGTGGTAGTACTGGTAGCGGTAGTGCTGGTGGTGGTACTGGTAGTAGTGGTACTGGTGGTGGTGGTACTGGTGGTGGTGGTACTGGTGGTGGTGGTACTGGTACTGGTGGTACTGGTGGTGGTACTGGTAGTGGTAGTGCTAGTGGTGGTGGTACTGCTGCCCGTAGTACTGGTAGTGGTAGTACTGGTGGTGGTGATACTGGTGGTGGTAGTACTGGTGGTGGTAGTGGTACTGGTATTGGTAGTACTGGTAGTGGTAGTACTGGTGGTCGTGGTACTGTTAGTACTGGTGGTGGTGGTAGTTGTAGTAGTGGTGGCTGTAGTACTGGTAGTACTGGGGGTGTTGGTGGTACTGGTAGTGGTAGTACTGGTGGTGGTACCGGTAGTGGTAGTGCTAGTGGTGGTGGTGGTACTGCTGCCCGTAGTACTGGTAGTGGTAGTACTGGTGCTGGTGGTGGTACTGGTAGTGGTAGTACTGGTGGTGGTACCGGTAGTGGTAGTGCTAGTGGTGGTGGTGGTACTGCTGCCCGTAGTACTGGTAGTGGGAATACTGGTGGTGGTGGTACTGGTGATGGTGGTACTGGTGGTGGTAGTGGTACTGGTATTGGTAGTACTGGTAGTGGTAGTACTGGTGGTCGTGGTACTGTTAGTACTGGTGGTGGTGGTAGTTGTAGTACTGGTGGCTGTAGTACTGGTAGTACTGGGGGTGGTGGTAGTACTGGTGGTGGTGGTACTGGTGGTGGTGGTAGTGGTAATGGTAATGGTAGTACTGGTAGTGGTAGTACTGGTGGTGGTAGTATTGATGGTGGTAGTACTGGTATTACTGGTGGTAGTGGTAGTACTGGTGGTGGTGGTAGTGGTAGTACTGATGGTGGTGGAAATGGCAGTACTGATGGTGGTAGTACTGGAAGTACTGGTGGTGGTGGTGCTACTGGTAGTACTGGTGGTGGTGTTACTGGTAGTACTGGTGGTGGTGGTGGTACTGGTAGTAGTGGTAGTACTTGAGGTGGTGTTACTGGGAGTGGTAGTACTGTTGGTGGTAGTACTGGTAGTGGTGGTACTGGTGGTGGTGGTACTGGTGGTGGTGGTACTGGTGGTGGTGGTACTGGTAGTGGTAGTACTGGTGGTGGTACCGGTAGTGGTAGTGCTAGTGGTGGTGGTACTGCTGCCCGTAGTACTGGTAGTGGTAGTACTGGTGGTGGTGATACTGGTGGTGGTAGTACTGGTGGTGGTAGTGGTACTGGTATTGGTAGTACTGGTAGTGGTAGTACTGGTGGTCATGGTACTGTTAGTACTGGTGGTGGTGGTAGTTGTAGTACTGGTGGCTGTAGTACTGGTAGTACTGGGGGTGTTGGTGGTACTGGTAGTGGTAGTACTGGTGGTGGTGGTACTGGTGCTGGTGGTGGTACTGGTAGTGGTAGTACTGGTGGTGGTACCGGTAGTGGTAGTGCTAGTGGTGGTGGTGGTACTGCTGCCTGTAGTACTGGTAGTGGTAGTACTGGTGGTGGTGGTACTGGTGATGGTGGTACTGGTGGTGGTAGTACTGGTGGTGGTACTGGTATTGGTAGTACTGGTAGTGGTAGTACTGGTGGTCGTGGTACTGTTAGTACTGGTGGTGGTGGTAGTTGTAGTACTGGTGGCTGTAGTACTGGTAGTACTGGGGGTGGTGGTAGTACTGGTGGTGGTGGTACTGGTGGTGGTGGTAGTGGTAATGGTAATGGTAGTACTGGTGGTGGTGGTACTGGTAGTACTGGTGGTGGTACTGGTAGTAGTGGTAGTACTGGAGGTGGTGTTACTGGTAGTGGTAGTACTGTTGGTGGTAGTACTGGTAGTGGTGGTACTGGTGGTGGTGGTACTGGTGGTGGTGGTACTGGTGGTGGTGGTACTGGTAGTGGTAGTACTGGTGGTGGTACCGGTAGTGGTAGTGCTAGTGGTGGTGGTACTGCTGCCCGTAGTACTGGTAGTGGTAGTACTGGTGGTGGTGATACTGGTGGTGGTAGTACTGGTGGTGGTAGTGGTACTGGTATTGGTAGTACTGGTAGTGGTAGTACTGGTGGTCGTGGTACTGTTAGTACTGGTGGTGGTGGTAGTTGTAGTACTGGTGGCTGTAGTACTGGTAGTACTGGGGGTGTTGGTGGTACTGGTAGTGGTAGTACTGGTGGTGGTGGTACTGGTGCTGGTGGTGGTACTGGTAGTGGTAGTACTGGTGGTGGTACCGGTAATGGTAGTGCTAGTGGTGGTGGTGGTACTGTTGCCCGTAGTACTGGTAGTGGTAGTACTGGTGGTGGTGGTACTGGTGATGGTGGTACTGGTGGTGGTAGTGGTACTGGTATTGGTAGTACTGGTAGTGGTAGTACTGGTGGTCGTGGTACTGTTAGTACTGGTGGTGGTGGTAGTTGTAGTACTGGTGGCTGTAGTACTGGTAGTACTGGGGGTGGTGGTAGTACTGGTGGTGGTGGTACTGGTGGTGGTGGTAGTGGTAATGGTAGTGGTAGTACTGGTGGTGGTGGTACTGGCAGTACTGGTGGTGGTGTTAGTGGTAGTACTGGTGGTGGTGGTGTTAGTGGTAGTACTGGTGGTCGTGGTACTGTTACTACTGGTGGTGGTGGTAGTGGTAGTACTGGTGGCTGTAGTACTGGTAGTACTGCTGGTGGTGGTGCATGTATCAATGAGTCTAATTTTTCCTAATGAAATAGCCATTGGCATTACGTGAGACACACAAGACATTTGTGAATTCCCATTGTAACAGCGGGAAGGCTCTGTTTTCCATGATTATTGCGTATTCACGTTTTTTCCACAAACTTTACAATAATGATGACTGCATGTTAACTCTGCGAGTCAGGCTCGACAGCAAGTGTCACGAAGGTCACTTTTAACCCTCATCATTTATTCAACCAGTAGTCTGCATGTCAGCACTTATTAAAATTCGGAAACAAAGCTTACAGAACCAGAATCCAAATGTTTTAAAATAAAACGCCTTTAAACCCCGTTTTTTAAACCACAGACAAAAATAGTGCAGCGCAGCGTGCGAGGAAAAGTAGGAAATGACCTTTGGAAATGAGAGTATTCAGGAAACACAAGAACTACAGTGTGGACGAGCATGTATGAGTCATCTTCTGTGAGCCTCGCCTGCTGCCTCATCATTTTACATTGAACGCGCTCACCGCTGTGAAAGTGCACGCATCATCTGGATTGCATTACACGGGCACTCTGACAGCTCCTAATTAAGATTAATCCCTCTGCTGTGCTCGTTCACGTACAGAATATGCCATGAAACTAACATCAATGACGGACGAAAAGTCAATATAGCCTATCACGTCAAGGCTACTAAATAGACAGCACAGCGAAGACGAATCACTAGGCACATGCCATAAAACACTATGGAATTTAAGGAATGTGCCTGGCCATAGCCCTACATATCCTTTTTTTTTCTTTAACATTAGGATCTCGAAGCTCCGCCCCTTCGGGGGCGTAGTCCGAGCCCTAAAAACTAGTCTTTAGTCATTCACATAAAAGGAAAAATACTAGCTTCCTGAGCCTTCCTGAGCCTCTTCCAAAGCAATATCAGATGACCTGAAACCCCTCTCCGCTAGTGATATTGGTACAATATGAAGGGTTTTCACATGCAGGTCACAATGTCCTTATGCAGCCATCTTAGGTGAGGGGAAATCCATGTGAAGCAAATAGTAATGTGAAACAAGCACTATTTCCACAGACTTACCCAATCTGGATGCCATAAGGAAGAAGATTGAAAAAGAAGTGGAGCTTAGCCAGACACTCTAAATTAAAGGTTTTTCGGATTACTTGAGCTCGGCAGACATCTGTTTTAAAAAATGTCTGCTTACAAAGGGGTGCTTCTTGCTTATTACAAATATTGCTCACATATTTAGTTAACGCTTCTTGTGGATTCACACAAAATCATATCTGCATCTAACTTTTCCTACAGTAGACCATTCTATACATGTTGAAACTTTGAATCCTGTAATGGAGGGACCCTGGAAATTGGAAGATTTCAAAAACCCACAATTCTGCTTATATGACATAATGTGAAATCCTAACTTAAGTCTGTCTGTCTTAAGTCTTTCTTAAGACAAACTTAAGACAAAATCCTAACTTCTGTGAATACCAAAAGTAGTAAGTTTAGGATTTTGTCTTAAGTTAGTTCTGTGAATCGGGCCCTGTGTGAATATTTTTGTACCTGCAGAGGAAGCTAGAGAATACAATTCTCAGTGTCAACAAGAAAGCACAGGAGCATCACTGACATATAAGGATAAATTAGTGACTTATCACAAATGAAACAACTAGGAGCTAGCAATTAACAAGGAAACCTACTCATTATGGGCCTTCTAGACTTTCACTAGGCTTGAATTTGAGGTAATCAGTAACTTGTCTTCCAGCTAAATTGTCATACAGGTACTTCTGGACCTTACTGCTGTTGTCAATGATTTCAATAGCTTGCTGAAACATGGCTGGAAGGCTGACCAAAGTATACTGATTGAAACTGACACTTACTACACCCACTATAACTGGAGAAATCTCTGGTGCAGGTTAACTAGCAGTAGAGTAAGACATGCATCCGTCAAACTGAGATGCACCATGCAATCTCTAGGTAGCAGAATATCCTATTTATAAGGATCATCTCTATCTTGAAATGCTTGTAAATGATGAACTGGCTGAACCCCTTCAAGTGTGTAACAGGAAGCAGATTCTTCTGGTTTTGCACCAGAGCAGCTTCCGTATTGCATACTTGTTAGCCTACAACAGTAGTTTATTCTGAATAACCAATCTGGCTCCCCTGTAATAAATCAGAACTCAGGGAGGCTGAACTTGGCTGAGAGATTACTGAAACATTCTATGAAAATCCCTCGCACAGTTTCCCAGCTCTACTGGTCCTTCATGACCTGTGCCATTTTGTTTTTTCACTCGGCTCAATTTTATTGGAAATAAAATGTCCTCAAGTCCTATGTGGTAGGATAAATCCTCAGGCGAGACCCGTGCCACATGTTCCTGCACTTTTCACGCACTGAGGGCAGAGGATGGACTTAAAGCTCTGCTTCTGCCCGTAGGAATTTTGTTCTCTGAGCCACGGAACATGCATGTCTAATGGACATGACTAGCACAGTGACCCCGCCTCTATCATTCTTATCAAAAATCAAATGTGAGAAAACCATCTGTGGTTATTGTGCCTTTTTGAACCAGGACATATATTTATTTGTTATGTAAATATCAAGTGAGATCAAATAGAGTTATGACCAGTTTCTGTTGAACCCAGTTTTCCAATTGCAGCATGAATTTTTATAAATAAACCCTTACTTCTCTTATGAACGGGTTCCATTTTGAAATTGTCCAACAAGAAAACGGACCCCTGATTCTAGTAACAGAAAATATGACCATCCAAACATGATCACTCTTGTCTGGTCTTAAAAAGAGCTGAGGCTAAAACCATGTGCTGCTACATGATGTGGAGGTAAAAATGGCCACTTAGCACAGAGGTAAAGGTACAGGAGGGGTTTTAGATCTGTGTCACTGGCCCTGCATTTCACATTTTTCTAGTCAAATAGAGTAATTACCAAGCAGTGGATGCATATTATTTACCCTTGTCATATGAATTATTTACAAAAGTCTAGAGTTTTTGCAGTGAGTTTTTGATCCCAGGTGATCATTTCAACGGTTGGCATTCATTGCTGTTTTTATGGCCATAATGTTGGTTGCAATATGTAATACCAAACTCAATGTTTTAAAAAAAATATGTATAATATTATGCAACATTAAGCTGTCACAATCCATAGATATCTGATATTTCAATCTCTCCACTACATAAGGATTTAATTTGATATGTTGAAAGCAACAGCAGCACAATCATTGTGGTGAAGGTGGGTCGTTTTCATAAAAGCTGCCTTAGTGAATGTAAGGCCTCTCCCCTCTTCGAAGGACTACTGGTGACCACTTTTCAGAATCACTTAATCCAAATTCTCTGATAAGGAATAAGTGCTCTAAATGTTGAGTTACCATCTTTTGGAGAAAAGCTAATGATGTATCTGTCAATGATGTGATTTAAAGGCTAAATTACCTGGGCCTGCATATCAGGAAAATGTATCTTCTTTAACACTAAAGTAACACTAAAATGATGGCAGAATAATCTAAACATCTTCTGCAAACACTTAGGGCCTAATTACGAGTCTGGCGGTCATTGGACCGCCAGACTTGTGGTGGGGCGGCGGTGGTGGTTTTCCGACTGTCACATTACGACCTTGGTGGTCATGCTGCGCTGGGACCGCTGATTCCCCCAGGGAAGCGTCTGGCAGTGGCGCGGCATGCTTGAGGCACTAATATGCTTTGCAGGACGGCGGCAGTCCCCCAAGCATATTAAGACTTTCCTACCACTATGGATTTCAAGGAGATCTTTCCCCCATTAAAACAGTGGCGGTGAGGAAAGAAATGGGGCCCTACAGGGCCTCCTAGTGCCTCACTCCATGTAGATGCACACAGGGAGGTGCAACATGTGCTCCCTGTGTGCATGCACCCTCAGTTCCAGCATGGCATGAGCTTTGCAATCCATGTCATGCTGGAACTTCCTTTGATGTTCCCATTCTGGTGCCTATTTTATAGGATCCGGTGTTGAGAAGACGCCGCCCGTGCCTTCTCCACAGATACAAGTTAAGGGAGCACGAGACCACACTTACCGACTGGAAGTGGGTTTTCTGACGTCCAAAGACGCGATCATAAGTGGTATGATAGCACAAGCCTAGAACCAGCACGCCCAACATAGTACTGCTGGCAGTGGCTTTTTTTAAAAACATTCGCCCTGAAGAAATTGCCTGAAACCCTACCATGGCAATGAAACATGTCGGCAGTGAGTTGAAAGCGAATCGATAGGTAGTATTCGCTTCTCTCCTCTTTTAAGTTTATATGTTTACTGTTGCAGACAAGAAGATACAAATAAAAAGGTTTATGTTTCTTGCATGCACAGTATATGGTTTTGTTATATGTTGAATGTTGTTAGTCCTTGTCACATATAAGTTTGTGTACACTGCACCATTCACTGTCTTTTTACTTTTGGGAGTCGGACACGTTTGCGTTAAGCTAGTGGACACCGATGATGAGAACAGGGCTAACCTGGTGAGTACCAACCAGGAGCCCCATTGGTGGTTCGCCCGTGAGGTGTCCTCTAGCTATTCACACATTTTTTCAAATGTTGTCTTTCTAGTGAATGCTAGTACTGTGTTGTCTAATGTTAGATGTATCAGAGAGTGGCTATTTTAATTAACTACTTTTGGCAAGTTTCTTGAGCATGACAACTACTTCTATCTTTAGAAGAGCGATTGGAATGATCTATTGACAAATCCAAGTATGCCCATAGATTTATAGAAAGTATTTCCTTTGGGACTAGGTTTTTTGTGTTTTGTGACTGAATGAGTGGAGGGCTACCTAGTCCCAGAAATCCCTCTTAACTCCTAGTATTTGAGCCTATTTTATAGGCACTGCCATGGGAACGCCAAAGAAACCGCAGATTTGGAAGTGCGGTGGCGGGGCAGCCCCGCCGCCGTACTGCTAAACTCGTAATTTGACCCTTAATCAGTAGCGGCCCGTGGTGGAAGTGCTGCTGGGCGCTGACGTGGGGCATAATGAATTTCGTTGCGGGTGCTGCTTCGCATTTGGCGAGGCAGCGCGCACAACGAAATTCTTTATTTACATGTTTACTTACCTCTAATCGGCCATAATCCATTGTTTACTACTCCCACACCACGTCAGCGCCCAGCAGCACTCCCACCATGTGCCACTACTGCCCTTAATCATTAACCTACATACACTTTGAAAGAAGTAAGGCAAATTACTATGTAACACAAAGAAAAAAGAACAGAGCAAACATCAGTTAAATCTTTCACTTTTCTTCTAGTGGAGTATAGAATTAAATCACTAGTGTCCGTTTCTGTATCAGTGCTGCACAGTTGAAAGCTATGTCTTTGGATAAAATGGCATTTTTGTTAGGTATGTAAAGTTAGGATACGCCCAAGGACCCTCAAAAATATATTTTGTAATCAGGAGATAACAGCAGGGTGCCCAGGCAATGATCTTTGTCCAACCACAGAATCAACTGAATTTTCAAGTAATGTCTAATGTGGGGTCCCAAAGTTTGTGTGCTTGGTCCACCATCTCTTTTAATAGTTATTATTTTTAAATGTAAGTGTGTCGCCCTGCTGGGCAGTGCACAATCTTTCTCCTTTATTATATTCCATTGATGCAGAACTCCCCACATTCTCGGCTGCCACATATACTAGCAGCATTCTGCTTCATTTGGTGAAGTTGGTCCTAGTAGTATGCCTATAATATTGCAAAAATAGTACAGAGACTACCTTCTCCATTACAGATGATAGTCCTTCTATTATGCTCATAGCAGAGTAGACAATGGAAAAGGAATCTTTTGCACTGCAGAAGATAGCCCTTCCATTATGTCTATAGTGCCATTGGCCTAGCAGGACTGTATTTTGTAACACGAAAGGTAGTAAGTACTTCGATTATGCTGAGGGCAATGTGGGCTGTGTGCTCGGTGGCACTGGTGAGTGTTATCACACTGCATCCAGTGGAAGAGAGAACCTGATGAAGGGGAATGCTATGTCCAGCCTTGCAGGTTACCTGATTTTTTGGGAAGCCTCCAAAATATTGGATGGATGGGAACTAAACTGACTAGTGAACATTCACAAGTCATTCGAACTTGACTTTCGAAACGTAAACTTTTTTAATTGCTTTTAGAAAAATGAAAACAATTTCCCTTTTCAAAACTGAGCTTTGATACAAGCTTTAAGGACTCGCATTTAACTTTAAGTGTCTCTATATGTGGCATTAAAATCGGCCTCAATGGACCTAAATAGATATTACATTGATCTTTGGGCATCTGTTCTGACTGACTGGGGTTGTAAACATGACATGCCAACAACATTCTTGCCCACAGAAATTGTTACTCTCAAATATTATTCCTAATGTCAAGGAGCAGGCAGTAGAGACCCATGTAGCTTCAGATCAATATCTTTGATCGATGCTTCAATCAAGTTGGGAAAGAGAATTTTTGGATGGTGAGAGAGATATGCTTTTTGACATAACAGCACAGCTTTAGGCAAAGCTTGAGGACCAAAAACAATGTCTGAATCTGTATATGATTATATATCAGTGTGCAACTGCAAACTAGGGCCATCAACAGTCAGAAAGCAAATACATCTAAACCATGGGCTGTCAGGAGAGAAATGGAGTTGGAGAAGGATTTTGTTGGCTCCCATCAATGATGCACTACCAATCACTTGTCACAGTTAGACCTGGACCCAAAGGAGAATAAGCAGATTCTTTAACTCGACAAAGGGGTGAGGCAGGGCTGTATTCTGACCCCACTCCTCTTGTACGTGTGGTAACCATTTGGACAAGAAGGTAAGGGTTGAGTGCCATGGTTCGACTTAGATATAGACAAGAATCATCCCCTCCTACTATATGCTGATGGTGCTATGTTGATTTCCTGGACATCCTGTGGGCCTGCACGTTTAAAGAAACAGTATGTTGTTACTTTAGAGCAGATGGATTCTATAATTTCTCTTAAAAAGTCCCAAATCGTATCCACAGGACAAAAGTCATTGAACAGAATGCTGAAGTGTATTAATAAAACCTTCTTAATGAGTCCAGTTCCTTTTCATATTTAGGCAGTGATTTTGGCAAAAAAAAGAATTGCTACCCTGTGCGTGCTCAGGGGAAGCGGCCCACATTCAGGCCATCATTTATTTCTTTTCAAGCAACCATGTGGTAAGCTAATACATACCAGGTTTAGAATCTGCAAGAATAATGATCTAATCAATTAATTCAACTTTTGGACCGGGGATCTGTGCCCATGTCTGTTCATAATCTATACATACTATAGAAAATAGGTTAGTAAAAAAGAAAATATTGTTCCCAGTCCTGGGGTTAGGACAATACTACTAGCTCTGTTGTGTTTTTAGGAGGTTGTGTGGCTTAAGGAGAATAACAAGTGGTGATATGTTGAGGTTGCACCATTCCTGCAATATCAAAAGAATCAAATATATTGAGGAAGTGCATGCAAAGGGGGCGAGTCACAAACTGCATTTAGTATTACATTTAGTTGCACTACAATAGCTCTACTCAAGCATAAATCTAATCACTAACCTACTTGCGGAGGTCTGCGCCTCCACCTTGACTATCTTTTCTGTGTGGCTATCTCTTCATTCTCTATATTTTATTAGTAAACGTGGGACGGGCAAGGAGAGTGGCAGGAAAATGGGGAATACTTACAACTACCTGAGGGGGGCTTAGGGAGGCCTAGGGAGTAATTTGGGAGGACATACACCCACCCAAAAAAGACTATGCCCATTCCTATTCACAAGCTGCACATCTAAACATTGTACAGCCAAAAAGAATCCAAGATTGTGAAAATGTACTCTAGCTCAGATCTGCAGTAAATCCTGCACCACAAATGGCCAACATCTGTCACTGCAACGCCCTACTATAGAAAATAATAGACGCAGACATTTATAATAATGTAATGTGTTGTTAAAAATTGTATGTAAATAAAAACAATATTTTAATTACTTTTTTAATTAAAAATAAGTTTAACTTCACTTTTCTTTATTAATTCAATTAATTTAAATTCATCCTCTACATACATTTTAGAGATCTGTAATGCATAATAGATAAGTACAAATATTTTACTTTAGATGATTTTATAAATCATTAAAAATGTATTTATTTTAGTACATTTAAATTATTACATTTGTAATTCAAAAGTAAGTTAATAGTGCTATAGCATTTTGTATTTGCCTCTGCATATAAAATAAATATATGATATTATTTTACATTTATCTTTAACACATAAATATCTTTACAAGCTTTTTTTAAAGTTTAATAAACTTTTTTTATGTATACCAGTACTTTTCCTAGGAAGAACTCTGAATATGGGCCTCATTACGATGCCGGTTGGACTGATTGTCTAAAGGCCGGAATCCAGTTTAATTAAAACTGTCACATATATTGTTGAGGACCTAAGGTACACTAAAATCAAATCAAGTGATGGAATCCTTGTAGAGTGATGACTCTAGTCCATCTTAAAACTTGCCAACATGTTTCTGCCCACATTTGTTAGCCTACTCGGTCTTAGGCATTCGTCAGGGCTGTTGAATCCCTATCAGAAACGGTATCAGGTGTCCACTGCTTTTCTACGTGCTAATGTGAGGAAGTACACCTAAACACATAACCCAAGTGAATCCTGCCTGGGATGCTAATGTGTGCATTTCGTCATTCACCTTCATCAGGGGAGCCACAATAAAAAGAGAAAAGTGAAAAAGGCATTTTCCATCCATAATGTGCTCATCACACACATGCTGGAGACCATTCTGTAGTGAACCACATGACTATGTACACAGGCATCCTATTGTGATTTTTACCCCGCCCAACACGTGCAGTCAGTTAAAAAACAGATTGTGAGTGTGGGGTCAATATAATAGGTCCCCCATCTGGTAGGAGGGTGTGTCATTACATTGGTTGTATGTAAGACTCCACACGCACATATAGTCGACATCATCCATGTGAATCAAACATCGAAAATTGACGTGCAACACACTGAAAAATGTCAGCTGTATTTGCAAGTAACAATAGTAGTAAAAGTCCTACTCTGCTTTAGGGGGTACCAGAGAATCAGTCAGGGGAAGGGTGGTGTACCTTATAGTCACACACTAATGAAGATAGGGGTACATAAACAAGGAAGGACTACATAAACAGAACAAATCAAAAAGCTAAAGGGGAGTTCCCCCACTGGAGGAGACGATGACAACTGTACAAAAATTAACCATACCAAAGACTCACGTGAAATGTTCCAGTATTCACACATGTACTGGAGAAATAGCGGTTGCAAATTTTGTGCTAGTTCTGGGGACAAAAGCAAGCAGGTCGTAATGCACCAGCCCTAGTAGAGGCACACCCAAGATCTCATGGTTGTAATTGAATTAAGATCATAGGTAACATAAGTAATGCATCACATCTAACAAGGTCAATGCTAGCAATCAATAGACCTTGATTTAATTGACGTGATGTTATCTATACAGATCGATACCATAGGTGTGTTAACTGTATATGAAACCGAAAATAGGGTGTTGGAGTAACACAGACAAACACTCGCTCTGTTGGTTGTAGATAAAATTTTGACCATAATTACCAGCCATAATGTATATGCATAGAGGCAGGTGGGTTACAGTGAAAATATGCCATGGGGTACCACACACAATGCATACTAACACCCCAGGTATTGGGTGGGATTTCTATGAGAAATTTGGATTCATTTATAAAAGTGATGCATTGCAATAAAGCAGAGAAGATATGTTTTTGGTTACCACATGTAAAACCTTAATCAATGCCAGGTCTGTTGGGAGCATTACTGTAAGTTATACCATAAGCCACACGTGGTCGGAGCTCAGGTACGAGTGGTACCTGCCCCATTTGCCACTCGCTACTCAGATAGGAAACCACCACTAGTGGTCAGCATAAAGAGCCCTGGCCCAGGGTCCATAGCCCACCTCCTGCTCCTTACTTCATCAGAAGGCACGCCACTTATGGCAACCAAAAACACTCCACTCACCGCCGCTTGTTACACCGCATTGCTGAACCGGTGTGGCTCATAAGCTTCCTGCTTGTGACATCCCGGTGTCCACATGAAGGCATTGCCCAGAAGTGGGAGTCGCTAACAGTGCTAAAGTGTGTATCACGGGTGTCTGGGTATTGTAGTTCTATTCATACCGTCACCCACCTTCCTGATCTTAATACCTCCCACAGACCTACATGATATGTTACTAAGCCCTTACTCAAAACAGGTAGTCAATTGCACACTGTGTGTTTAGCTTGTAATACTCTTTAAACAACTCGACCCTCATGAGGACGTCAAGACACTTACTAACATGGACAACCCCAGGAGACTAGATTTAACAAATTGTTACTCGAGATAGAATGATGGCTAATCCTTGTGTACCACGGCCGTTCTCATCACTATATGTGGGGATATTCCTTGAAATCCATGTACCCCATTGTTGGAGTGTGTGGAATGTGCACAGTCCAGGCAATGGGGATCCATACCACAGAAGAACTTACCTGGATTCCTGCGCCCGTAGGATTGTAGTCATCAGGGTTTGCTGCCCAGGAGTAGGGGGGACCTGGAGCAAAGGATATATGGTAGAGACTGCTGGAGAGAAGCAGATTGGGGTGAGTATGCACCCCAAATCATTTCTTTATGATTACATGAGGCAGGTGGTCAGACCGCCATGGTTGGGTCATCGGAAAGCCTCATCATTGTCCGAATGACAGTCAGAGATCCTTGTACTGCTCTACGAATGCTGTTTTTCTTCGACTGCCATGTCCGCGGTTGGAGAAGGGCTGTTGGAGTCGGCGGTCTTTCAGAGGTCGGCTGGAGTAAAGGATGCCTGCATCGTAATCCGGCAGTCGGACCAACTGCTTCCGATGAGACCTCTGCGGTCCGACTGCCTCCGACAGGACCATGGAAGCCGGTTCGGCATGCATCATAATGAGGCCCTACGTGTGGAAAGTTACTAGTAGTTATTTCAAATTTCACAGGGTGGAGACATATAAGTTTGCACTTTGTAGTAACTTAGCCACATGGTAATGGTGAATAGCAAAAAGTTGTAAAGGTGCTACTAAGTGTAAGAACAAATTTACTCGTGCAAATTTTCTTTCATGAAAATAGACCCCTAAGTCTAAGAGGAAATGATGGTTAGGCAAAAAGTATTGGTCACAAAGACGAAACAAGCATTGACAAAGTTAGTAGGTCTCATCCTGTTGACCTACTTGCTTTGTCAATATTTTTGTCTAATGATGTGCATCCTCAGGCAAAATAATAACCATTTCATTCCTTATAGGCACACATGCCCAATGACTTATGCAGGTCTATGGATCACCATACTTGCAGAAGCCTAAGAAATGAAGCTTGTGTGTTTTTTCTCTTAATTTACAGATCTAAAATAGCAGATGCCACTTATAAGTAAAATGTTAATAGCGCAAAATCACTTTTTGCAATGCAGACCAGCCCGCTGCAAATAGTAATTGTCAGACCCACCCAAAAAATAAATAAATAAATAAATGTTTTATTGAAATTTCCACGAGGGTGGGGGAGGAGCAGGTTGGGAGGATAGTTGGAGACAAGCAACAGAGAGTGGCCTGGTGTGAGGGATTGATAGGAGTACTCAGAAAGTGCTCTTTTGAAGTAAGGAGTGGCCCTGCAGAAAATGAAAGCTGCTGGACTCTCTCAAAAAAGTTTAAATGAAAGCATATTTTTAAGGACCATGAGCGCTCAGGGAGCACAATGATGGAGCAGTCCAGGGGTAGGGTGAAAGAGAAGCCTCAAGGGAAATTTAGGGGAAGCAGCACAAGAGAGAGAGCAAAAACATAAGTGCACGCTCAAGGAGTGCCTATTGAAAAAGAAAAATATGCTGTCTGAATATGAGCAATATAAGGATGCAAGTCAGCCAATCAAGAGGATAGTACAGGAGATTATGCTCCAGGGTAGGGACAAACGCTTGTGGAGGAAGGCAAGCTATCAAATATAAATGACACAAAGAAGAGTGACAACTAAGCAAACAAATGGCAAAAAATGGATAGGCTCTAAACCCACTCTACGTTTTTGGGACGATCCACAAGAGACTTTAACCTGTATGTGACATTACTGTGTTATTTCACTATACACTTATGTTATCTATGTTGCCTGAGCTGTGTGTTTGTGTAATTGTTTCATCGTTCTATTGTGGAACGTTCTTCTTAGGAATGTGTTCCTGGTCTAATAAATCCCACTTGCTTACCTTATCTATATTGATTCTTCTGTTATTTAAATGTGGAAAACACCACATTTATTTGGCGACGAGAGTGGGATTTATTAGACCTCATCCACAAACTGTCTACTTCCAACTCAATCATCCCAAGAGCTGACTGCTTTTGTGACTCCCATGGGCACTTTTAAGTTTCGTAGGATGCCTTTTGGTCTTATTTCTGCGGCCTCTGTATTTCAGCGCATCATGTCGAAAATTCTTAAAGATTTAAAGGGGGTTAAATGCTATCAAGATGATCTTTTGATTTATGGAAATTCAATGCGTGAACATAATACTCATGTTTGTGCTGTGTTAGACCGACTCAGACAGTCTGGTTTGTCTCTTAGAAGAGACAAGTGCATGTTTGGTGTGGAGGGAGTAAATTATCTTGGTCATCGCATTACTGGAACAGGGGTTTTTCCAAAGAAGGAATTAGTAGATTCTATCGCTAATATCTCTGAGCCTGTCAACAAAGAGGAACTTCTTTCTTTTCTTGGCATGGTTGAGTTTTAGAATACATTAATTCCGGACTATGCAGACAAAACTTGTAATTTAAGAAAGCTTACTGTGAAAAATTTAGTTTTTGAATGGTCTGGTGAGTGTATGAGAGAGTTTGTTTCCATCAAAGATGAGTTAAAGAAAAGCACCATGTCTTCATGCTTTTGTGCCTGGTGATCCTACGTACATTTTTACTGATGCAAGTGATAAGGGACTTGGGGCTGTTCTTTTTCAAAAAAGGAATGGAAAGGAGTCTTTAATTGCTTGTGCTTCAAGGTGCCTTAGAGGATCAGAGTTAAATTACTCTGTTATAGAGAAAGTGTCTCTAGCGATTTATTCGGCTTTGAGGAAATTCAAATATTTTATTTGGGGAACTGAGTTTAGTGTCTTATCAGATCATACACCTCTAAAAGAAGTGTTTGCAAAGAAAGAGGGCTTGATGCAATATCATCCAGGATTTGGAGATGGATTATTTCTCTACACGAATTCAATTTTGATGTTGATTACATTCCTGGAATTAATAATAATTTTGTGAAGGTAGATGTGAATGTTGAAGAAGATGAGTCTCAAGAAAATGATGAAGTCATCAACATGTGTGAAATCACTGATGGAGCAAATAGTGAGAATGATTGGAATTAGAAAAAGATGAAGAAATAAATAGCGTAATGGTTTCATTAAAGAATACGGAACGTTTGGATAAACCATGGTCTCTTGTTAGTGAAGAACTCTCTGTTGTGAATGGCATGTTGGCTCGTGGTATGAGATTGGTACCTCCTTTGGGCATTAGGAATAAACTCTTAAGAGTTGCTCATTCTGGACATCTGGGAATTGTAAAGACAAAGGAATTGTTGAGGTTACAATTTTGGTGGCCTGGCATGGACATAGAGATAGAGAGAATGGTAAGAGAATGTATAGAATGCTGTGCCAGTGACAAAATTCTTAAAGTCAGACCAATGCCAATGGATTGTCGGAAGTTGCCTAATCATCCCTGGGATGAAATTGCAATTGACATCCTTGGTCCACTCCATGGTGTAAGTGATTTGTATTCAAGATGGATAGAAGTCCAGGCTGTAAGAGATATTTCCTCGGAAGCAGTAATACAATTCTTGGAAGTCATTCTCAAAAGAGAGAGTTTTCCTAACAGCATTCTCTCTGACAATGGGCCACAGTTCTGTTCAAATTTATTTGAAGAATTCTTAGAGAAATGTGGTATTCATCATAAAAAAAGTGCCATCTATCGCCCAGAAACTAATGGGGCTGTGGAGAGGGTTAATACAACGCTCAAAGAATGCATACAGCTTGCATGAGCAAGAGCTAATGGGTTAAATTGGAAGGATACACTGCAAGAAAGGATTATTTCCTATTGTGTGTCTCCACATTCCACCACTGGGAGAGCTCCTTTTGAATTGTTTAAAGGGAGAATTCCTAATACCATATTGTGTCCAGCATGGATGAAATTGAACAAAGGTTTGGTTGATAATCACATTGGGGAGTGGAGAAAGAGAGAATTAAAAAAACAAGATGATAGGAAAACTTCTTTTGATGATAAACATTTTTTTCAATTTCAGGATGTGAAGCTAGGTGATCTGGTTAACATTAGAGCTCCAGTGGGTTGTCTTCCTTGGTCAAGGTATACTGGGATCAGACCTGTAGTCAAAATATTTCTAAATGCTGTTAAAACGAAAGATGGAAGAATTTGGAACAAAAGTCGTATTGTGGTGGTAAATCCAAACATGTTATTTTCAGATAACTTTTGTAAGAATGTAAATCAGTATGGAGAGTTATCTAATACTTTAAATGCTACTGAAAGTGTTTCTAGAGTCAGAGAATACGCAGACTTCCAGTGTATATGAAAGATTATGTTTGATTATGCTTGTTAGTATACTTACTATTTTTCTTGTTTTAGTAATGTCTGTTTTATGCTGGTATAATTTTCCTTTTGTTAAGAAGGAAGATGTGTGACATTACTGTGTTTTTTCACTATACACTTATGTTATCTATGTTGCTTGAGCTGTGTGTGTGTGTAATTGTTTCATCGTTCTATCGTGGAAGGTTCTTCTTAGGAATGTGTTCCTGTTGTTCTAGCCTGTCAGTTGGAAGTAGACAGTTTGTGGAGCAGGTCTAATAAATCCCACTTGCTTACCTTATCTATATTGCTTCTTCTGTTATTTAAATGTGGAAATCACCACACTACAGCTAAAAGCTGTCTAATAGGCAAGACCCTAGAGTAGGGAAGAGCTAAAAAGTTGATTTCGAACTCTTTTCTACCATAAAGGAAATATGATTTTGAAATGCTGTGCAGGTCTTGTGGATTGCTTACGGTAAATCAACAATGGGAATGACCAGACCTTGTTGATATAGCTCTGGATGGAGCTGGTGCATCACAAATCAGGTTGTCCACAAGTTTCTGATTTGATAAAAAAATCCCAGAATTTTTTTCTACTCCGAACTTCTGAAGAAATGTATCAAGTCCTTTCTAATGTCAAAGAGCCTCAAGAGCAGCAGACCAATTTCCTTCATCACATTGATGCTCAAAAAGTACGCTTTACAGTACAGACATCTTTTAAGGCATCAATAAGGCTAAACATAAATTCTCAAATCCAACACACGGGACCTTCGCTAGCTGCTGTGAATATTTATTTATTTATTTATTTTATTGCAAGCATTTGCCAGAATAATAAAACAATTAAAGAAAGAAAGCCCCTGCCTCTTAAGCGTGGAAGCTGTATGATTGCGAAGTAGATAAAATGATAAAGAAATAACTATCAAAATATAATTTTAATAGAACAGTTTGAGGGGTTGCTAGCAGGCAGATGTACTTAAAACAGGTTAAGAAAATACACTTTTTTAGTTTGAATGCACATTACAATAAAATATGATTTTTATTGGCACACTAAAAGGATATTATTGGCTTTGAATAATATGTGAAAAATGTTAGCTCCTATGTGCATAGAAAAGAATGCAGTAGTTGTTACGCTTACTATATTGCATGCTGTCATTGAAAAAAAAAACTCAATTTAAATTGCATTTCTTCATTAATGGTGTTCTTTTTCCCCACACCTAGGGTCTTCAAGTAAGCATTAATTCACCAAATTAGTGAACAGCTGGGGCCTGGTCATACTTTTTACACTGAAATAGAAAAGGGACTATCCTTCCACTGCATTGGTCAAGAAGTCTCTCAGTATGCTCAGAGTAATACATCTGGGATGTCTCAGCTCTGCCATTTTCATACTGGTCTGGCCTGGACTGTCCCAGGCTCAAAAGGACTGCACAGGAGTAGAATGTGAACCACTCCAACACTGTCTTGAGGAAGTGCTCGAAGCGGATGCCTGTTGCGCTTCCTGTTTACAACACGGTTGCACTTGTGAAGGATACCAGTACTATGATTGTGTGAACTTTGGATTTAGGCATGGCAAAGTACCAGAAGGGCAATCCTACTTTGTTGACTTTGGCAGTACAGAATGCTCATGCCCAAAAGGAGGTGGTAAGATTAGCTGCCAGTTCATTCCTTGCCAGGAGCTTCCCCCAAATTGTATTGAGGTTTTGCACCCAGCGGATGGATGCCCCCAGTGCGGGAGCATTGGCTGTATAGATGGAGAGGAAAAGTATGTTGCTGGTCATACATTCCATATGCCTCCTTGCAAAGTCTGCCACTGCCCAAGTTCTGGAGGTCAGCTGATGTGCTACCCCTTGCCAGAGTGTGATGTATCTACGTTTAATCCTCTGTCCAATTCAGAAAATGAAGATCTTGAACCCGAGCGACAGTATGATGATCTGTACAGTGATGACCAGGATGCACCCGAAAGAGATCCCACACAACCAGAAACCTCTAAGAAACACAGGAGTTCCGACACTGAAAGCAACACAGAACAAGAAGAGAACTACTTTCAATTTGAGAAAAACATATCTTCGCCCGCACCACCCAATGAGGTGTCTACTAGCTCATACTTGCATGACCTATCAACAGAGTCTGGCATCAACAGAGTGTCAGAAGAGAATGAAGTATATTCTAGTACAACAGAAGTTCCTGACACAGATGTGAATGAACCAGACACAGCAGCTCAGGAGGCAAGCCAAAGCTCTGTCAAGGAGAGACAGCATACATCAGTGGAGCCAGACACAACCGCAACCTACAACCAAGAGGAAAGTCAGGGATCTGAAGAAATGTTAGACAATGCAATACAAACTACAGAGGAACCAATACAAGAAAGAGGCGACGAGGATGATGCTTTGGAAGAGACAGTTGAGGAGATTGAAGAGGAGAATTCACTACCTATTGTTAGATTTGGCCCAACAGCAATCCCTCCTATTGCACTCGAAGACCATAGTGAGGTGGCGATAAGGCAGTCGCAAACACTGTACCAATACGAACAAGACGAAGAGGAGGACCCCAACTCAATTCACCTACCTTCGAAAATGCAGGAAGGTAAGAACTCCTTCCAATCCCTTGCTTCTGACTTTTATGATACGTAGTTTTTAAAAGGCATGTATTTTAGTGTTTTAGAAAAATCTCTAATTGACAATTGAGCCATTTCTGTTTCCGTAGCACATTGCCAGCGGCATCTTGCGGCTCCGCTGCTATTTGGTGCTTTAATATAGTGCTCACCACAGGGTTACAGAAAATCATTCACTGGCACATTATTCAAACTCTTTCTTCCCATGCTGATATTCTCGCAGATTAATGAGCTGTCGTGCAGAAAAATGCCACATATGCATCAAACGGGTCTTTTGATGTGTTAGCTTAAAACATCCGAATGACTTGAAAATCGGTCCTTAAGTTCTCGGAAGACTTCTGACTATCAGTGTGAAAACTGCTGCTGCTGTTCCACCTGGATTGTGCATACAAAGTGTTTCTTAATCAAAAAGAGCATTAGGCACCACACTGCATACTAACGCGTTATGAATATTTAACCTGAGCTGTACACATTTGCTGGGGGACAAGCAGGGATTTCAAGTTAATCCCCTAAATCCTGTGTGAGGTGGCCTACAAATCCAAGCTCTCCCACATCACTTTTATTTCACTTTTTCCATTAAAAATAAGATTACAAGAGCAGGAGTTAAAGTGATGTTGGTATAAATGTTAGGATTGGTGCAACCACAACATTTATGTACAGTTAGGAGTTGTAATTACTACTCTTACTTTAATCTTTGCAATCTTTGTTGAACATTCTGCACCTACATGATTTCACCAATTAGGCTACTGATCATTTAAAGGAATTAATGCCTTTAGCTTTGATTTTTTGGGCCAACTTTGACGTATTTTGTCTCTTACTAATCACTGACTTTTGACAAGATTCAGTTTTTGTGACTATTCACCAGTGGCGGCTTCTCAGCAATGGCGGTGGAGCGTCACCTCACTTCTCGGCTCAGAGCCAGCAAATGTAAAATGAAACAATGTAGTTGCATCGTTTTATTTTGCATTTGCCGGCTCTTAGCCAACACTGTAAGGAGGGGCGGGGCCTAGTCATGGCAAGGGGAGTAGGAGTGCTACGTGCACTCCTGTCCCCAAGTGCTCATGTGTGTTTGGCCGGCCGTCTCAGGCCGATGAAAACACACATGCGCTCCTAGGTTTTCTCCATCCCAGCTGCATTGAGCAGCCAGACTGGAAAAATACCCACACTGGTCTGAGCAGGTCGTCTTTTGAACCCACTCAGGCCAATTCCCACGCTGCTCTGCAGCACAGGGATTGGATGGGAGTCTGTCCCCTGGACACAGGAAGAAGAGGAGAGGAGGCGCGATGCTGGAGGCGACCGGTAACTGAAGGTAAGTTTTTTTTGTTTAAAATCTATAATTTCTAACCAGACCTCAGCCCAGCCCACCACGCGACCCCTCTCCCCCCCCCCCCCTTGCGCTCCCGCTGCACCATCCTTTATTTGTGGCGGCCACCACTGCGATTCACAGAGGAATTTTGAAGCACTAATGGAGTAGTCCTGTAGTACTCCTTTACATACTCTCACACGCCTTTGTGAATTAGCAGAAAACATCTAAAATGGAAATACAATTGACAGTCTCTCGGCGATATGATATGCTAATACCAATGTAGCTTTGATGTTGTTCCTTGTTGATAAGATGGTGATAAAAATGTGCCTAAAATGGGACTATTCAGTGAATACATCTTTAAAATTTATATAAATAGGAAAGAACTGTATTTTTGTTTCCACTTTTGCTACTAGGGAGTGTGGCGTTTCAGTACTGATTCACAAAGGCATGTAAGAGTACGTAAAAGGCTACTCTTGTAGTACCACTACCCAAATGATTATAATAGTAAAAATAAAACAAATGGTTCACCAGAGGAGGTCGCAGGATATGTGACATCATTTACTGAGTTGTTATTGGGATCAAAGCACATGTATTGTCCCTGCTGGAATGCCTGTCATTTTGGTGAATTGATGTCACTGACAATGTGAACATCTCACACCGGACAAGGAACAGCTTGTCAATGTCGATGTGCTCTGTATATTCTCTATCCACATATATGGGAATTATTCTCTTTAGGGACTGTGAGGAGTCATCTCCTGATAGTTACATACATAAGCTAAAATATACATAGAAAGATATATCAAATGACCATAGCCCATTGTCCCTTTATCTGCCTATCTCGCATCAAGCAAAGGATTACATTGAAGACACTATGGGCCTGGTGCACAAACTGCATTTTGTACTATGTAAAGTTCACAAACTAAAAATGGACTTCTCAGACCTAAAGCTGGAGACGTCTAACTCACTGAGACTCTTCTGTTGATAATGCTCTTCACTTCAAATGCACGAATGACCTGGAAGGTAGCTTAAACCCCACAATTCTGTAAGGTGTTGCAGCTTCATCTTTATAGGTCTTGACTGCTATGCAATCACAGAGGGTTCAGGCATCATAAGTGCAGCACCTGCTGAGGAGTGTGAGGGTCCATTGCATCTCAATTATTTATTTATTTTAAATATTTTTGTAAAATGGTGCATACCTCATATGGTAGCCTCAGTTGTCTGTCTTTTACGACCAAAACTAGGGGCCCCATTCTCCATGCTTGCCTTAATCCCTTCGCTGCGCCCGTAGGCCAACGGCCATCCTGAGCACTACCTCCGTAGTGCTGCTCACGTCCGTTGGTCGACGTGGCCCCGCCCATCTAATCAAACCGCCACACTGCGGCGGAATTCGCACCGCGGTTAAGTGGTTAATGCCTAAGGCATCTTTACTGCACCCCTGACCAACTCCCTCTCCTATGTAACCCTCATAATCCTTAAAGTGGTTTGAGGCGGCTTCGTTGAGGGTTTTATACAGACAAAAAAAAGTTACATGGATTTTTGATTGTCCACTAAATGTTAAAAAACAAGATCCCAAAACAACAGGACAACCTTTTGATTTCAGAATGCTATCCTTAAATACACCACAGCATCAATTTATTGTTAAAACAGTTTACATCTGAAAACATGGTTCACATTTTCTACAGATTAGAAATACCAACTGAAGGGTCAGTGGCAGGCAGAGTGTAGGGCCTATCATGACTAGGGCACATAAAAAAGTAACAGACGTTTTTTTTTTCTTGGTTATTCAATTGGGATGCATTGTATGAGGCCTTTCATAGACAGACCTTGGCTCATATTTCACTTCTGCCTCTAAGTAGTTAGGAAGTTTATGGTAAACGTGGGATCCAGGCTGTGTGTGGCCTTTATTGCACTTACGAATGCAGACTCGGTCGCTCTCTTGACATATCAGGATACATATTTCATTTATGATACATTTTTTATGAAATGCAGTGCCATGTTTCATTTTTCCACTTCTTAATACTGTTGTTCTTGAATGCAAACTTTTGTTTCATGAGTTTCCCTATTTGGCAAATAGGTGCAGGAAGGCAGTTCATTAAGTCTGGGAGTGAACTGGCAGCCTCGCAGGTATCAATGCATTGTGCTACAACACCGTTTCCTTCTCTGATAATAGTCGAACCAAAAAGCAAGTTCCTAATTCAGTCTGACACAATTATTGTGACTGGTTGCCAGAATACACTTAATCATAAAGTATTGAAAACGACCTCGCCCTTTCCTGCTAACCTGAGAACCAAAACACGCTGGAGTCTATGCTTTATTTTCATTATAACCACTGGATTAATTCTAAATCAGAAAGTAGGCCATGTAGGTCTTGTTTCAGAGCATCAGAAAGTAAGTGACACTTTTTTATCCAACATAAATTAATTCAAATGTGATGGAAGCCGACGCAGAAATTATGTTTTCACACATCGTAATTGTTGAAACAAATAATGCTACAAGTTAGTACAACCCAGTCTTTCTATTTATTTAATAGGGGAAATGTAAAGTTGGCCCATGCATTTACTGATTAGAGAAATGTAATTAGAAAAAAAACGACAGATAAGCAGGCAGTGGATTAATTGAAAAATGTATTTAAAACTCATTAAAATACATTCACGAGCCTAACATTGGCCGCCTCAATTTCCATGTTTTTCCAGTTCAGTGTTTTTGTTCCACATATTTTCATGAATCAAATTATTTTATGAAGGTTTAGAAGCTTCTCGGAGAGACGTTAAATATTTTATATATTTCTTCTTTAGGTATAAGTGATGTATGATAGACTGGAGTTATGATGAATCTAAAAGAAGAACACTGTATGCAATGTGCAAAGTGCAAGGATTTATCATTTAACCCCTCCCATGCTTGTGACGGAACCGCTCCGTCACAAGCCTCGGATGGGCTGTGCTGGTGACGGAACGGTTCCGTCACGGCCCTCTCGCCGCGCCTGCGCTAACGTTCTGTAGCGCGGGCGGGGCCGTGACAAACCGTTCCGTCGCAAGCACAGCTCACCCGCGTGCCGTGACGGAGCGGTTCCGTTGTAGAAAAAGGTACAGGCAGAAGACCCTTTCCGCAGTTGCCCGGCGTTAACTGCCTCTATACCCATTCAAGTTACCAAACAAAGAGGCAGGCGCTGGAGACCGGAAGGCAGGAAACAGAAGTTTTTATTCCGACGGAGCAGAACACATCAAATCAGACAACAGGGTATCTTCTCGAGGTGCTCTAACCGCATCTCTGAGGCCTGGCCTCTTATACACGAGTTTATTACTTTATTGCATAAAACACATCTCTGTCAACCCTTTGATGTACGGAAAGACATCCTCGGAATCCCCGCTTCAGGCCCGTTCCCACACACATTTACAGTTGAAGTCCCCACCCCGGTCACAACAGGTGATGATTATCGCACAGCTGGACATTCCGCCGATTCACGGAATGTGTGAGGTTGATCGGATCTCATGGGGTGGGGGCTTTGATCAACTCATGGACCCCTTTACGAGTGAAGCTTCCTACTGTACAGGAGGGGGGGCAATAACAGTATCCGCAGGGCCAAGTGGCGGCCTGGGAACGAGTAAGACAAACGGGCACAAAGGAAAGGGTGTTTTTAGCAAAGGATCCGGGATCATGAAAAGAATGGAGTGAGGTGTTGCGCTGGGAACAGGATGGGATTCCGAGGCAGAGCTGCGTGGTAGAGGGGTTTATGACCCAAGGCATGTGAGATCGGGGGCTGTCAGCGTGCGGGGGATGCTTTGCGAGGTCAGGAGAGAGAGAGAGAGACGCGCTGGCTATCAGCGAGGGGCAGGGAGGCCGTGGTGCTCAAAATGGTTGCCGCTTACGCGCACGAATGGGCTCAAAAAGGGCAAGATGGCGCCGATAATGTTGACGTTTTCGGCCTATCTTTTAACAGTCCTCCCTTTTCAACATATCTAGCCAACTTGCCTACTCAATGTCAATCTTCATCAAATTCCTAACCTCGGCATCATATAATGCTCCCATGCGTTCGTTTCCAAAGTCCACAGTCTTGGGGCAAATACAATTTGTACATAAAGAGCATAGAGGTGGCAGGCATTGAATTCCTAAGCATAGACTGCATATTACAATTACAGTAATCAAGATAATGGAAAATAGTCTCCAGCCCCAGTTCTTAACAGTACTCCAGAACCATCCACCAAGCGACCATTCTTCCTGCTCCTGGTGGACTTCTGAAGAGAGTCTGTGGAGGTGTTCAATGGCCTTGTACACTGAGGGTGAATTGTCCGGTATATATGTACAGCAGCTGGACCCAATAATGCGGCATGCTCCACCACGGTCCGCAAGAACCACATCTAGCACAAGGCGGTTCTGGAGTGCTACCAAGCGGACCGCTTGAAGCTCGGCAGTGTTGTTAGCAAGGATACCAGCTGTGATGTTCATTGTTGTCTCAACTGCGTGAGTCAGATGTCGGATGGCACGGCTGTTTGCCATCGGGCCCCAGAGCGGAACAAGTCCCTTCATAGCATCGAGGAACTGTGCTCCTGTTGAGTCGGCTTGTTCAATGTCCTTGGCTCGTTTTTGTCTGTGATGATTCGCTGGAGCCACATAAGTCGGAGGAAGGATGAAGGAGATGAAACAAGTACCCCCCCAGCCTTTGGGGAGCCAGGTGTAAGCCTTTGTGCCACAAACGAAATACATATTTGGAGAGGATACAAAGGAAGGTGGATCGGTGGAGTCCAAAGTTCTGGTGAAACGGCAGGCGCTGCGGCCTACCAGCTGTGTCCCAAGCCCTTCTATGCACATGTGGCCTGTGACGTTGATGACTGACAGGGCCACAGTCAGAGTGGCAGCCGTTCGTTTCCGCAGGTAAGAGAAGGTGGGTCTGTTGGGATTGTTGAACACCTGCATTTCAATTCGTTCTTTAGCAGGGATATCCATGTGGATTGAGTCGTTGGAGGTCTGCGGGCAGAAGTGTGTCTTTGTCTGGTTTCGCCAGACCCCATGATAGAAGTGTGTCATGGTTTTGCCGGAGGTGGCATTGTCTTTATAGCTTTCTTGCAGGAGGATCAGCCAAGCAAGGCAGGAGCCGTGAACTGAAAAGGGTGAAGGGATGAAAGGTATCGAGTGTCCAGTGGCGTGGGGTAGCAACCCACAGATCCAACAGTTGGTGGCGTTGGTGACAAGATTGTGCTGGTGCAGCAACTGTACAAAGGAGTTATTCCAAAACTCCTTTCGCCTCTCTCTGAGCTGAGGAGAGAGCGAAATCAGATAATGTTCCTTCATGGTGGTAGGCTGAGCAGTGGTCAGGAATGTTTCATGAGCAGGTGCATTTTCTTCCACAATCCAGAGTGTGGTCATGAGGAGAAAGCAGAAAAGGATTGTGATGAAAAGTGCAATTGTCTTTGAGCTGTGGAGTCTGTCTGTTTTTGGGTTCCTGTAGTGGGTATTCCCTGTTGCTTCCATCATCTTCTTATTTGGCGCTTCCATCATCTTCTTATTTGGCGCTTCCATCATTTTCTTATTTGGCGCTTCCATCATCTTCAAGGTGCTCGGTAGCGGGCAGAACCACAGACTTCGTTTAGCTTCTCTCCAGGTGACCCTTGGTGGTGTTTAGGTCACCGTTCTGAGATTTAACTTAGTCCGTGGTCTACTTAGCCGAAGCTCCCTCCTTTCGACGCAGGAAATACCCTTCTCTGGATGGCACAGTGGGATCAGAGAATTTTGAAAGTTCAAGTGCTTCGGTGTCAGGATAGCAGGTTAGCGACGGTCGGTCCTTGTTCAGGAGCTCTTCTTGGTTATCGATGCTTTCTGTTGTGGCCAAAGTCGAGGAGACCTTCTTGCAGTGGTGTGCGTGCAGCCAGTGCCGTTTCCCCTCCACACGAAGAGCCGTCCGGGTGGTGAGCAATACTTGCCAGGGGCCCGTCCACCGGGGTTCCAGACTTTTTGCTCGCTGAAAATTTCGGATCAGCACGTAGTCCCCAGGTTGGATGGTGTGACCCGGACCCCTGGAAGCATCGGGGAGGGCCTGCTGCACCTGCTGATGAATGACAGACAGAGTTTCAGTTAATTTATACAGATAATCAGACATTAGGACGTCTGGGACATCATGAATGGAAGTCGGTTTTGGTGCAGACCAGACGCTCATGGGTCGGCCGAAAACAAACTCGTAAGGTGTCAAGTGGTGCTTGGTGGGGGTGGAACGCATCGATAGCAATGCCGGGGGAGAGCGTCTGGCCATTTCAGTCCTGTGGTAGCTACTATCTTGGCTAGTTTAAGCTTTAGTGTGGCATTGTGTCGCTCGACAAGTCCAGCAGACTGGGGGTGGAAAACTGCGTGGAACTTCTGCTTGATGCCCAGCCCCTTTATGATGAGCTGGATGACTTCGGCTATGAAGTGGGGGTCATTGTCGCTCCATAAAATTCAACAAAGGCCGTAGCGAGGGAAGAATTCCTTTAATAGTACTTTTGCAGTGGCCATGGCGGTGTTGTCACGGGTTGGGTATGCCTCTACCCACTTGCTAAATGCACACACCACAACGAGTACGTATTTCAGGCCTTGGCATCTGTCTAGTTGAATATAGTCCATCTGCAGGACTTCAAACGGGTGATTTGGGACCCCAAACCCTCCCCGGGGTACTACAGTTCCTTTCCCGGGGTTGTGTTGTAGGCATATCAAGCATTGTTGGACCAGGCGTTTGGCGGAGTCTGTGATTTTATCATTGTGCCAAACTCTGGAGACAAGTTCAATCATGGGGGCTGATCCTATGTGCGCGGGGGAGTGTGCCATAGTCAGTATAGGAATCAGGTAGGAGTCAGGTAGCAACCATTTGTTTGTGTCCTTTGTCCGCCAGCAGCCTTCGTCGTCTTTTAGTCCTACCCGTGTCCATTCAGTCAGTTCATGTTGTGTGCTAGCCATTTGAATGTCTCTAATAGTGTCCCTAGCGTCAGTCCATTTTTCTGCTTGTGACCTGGTCACGTACATACGTGTTGTCGTCCTGTTTTCAGCTGTCGTTCGAGCAGTGATGTCGGCTAGTGCATTTCCCTGTCCAATAATGTCTGTCACCTTTTTGTGTGCCTGGCATTTGATGACTGCAAGCTTTTTGGGGAGAAGGACAGCTTCGATCAAGGCGGAGACTAGATCCCCATGCAAGATGGGTGTGCCGTGCGAGGTCAAGAATCCCCTCTCCCTCCAAATGAGCCCAAAATGGTGAACCACCCCGAAGGCGTACTGGCTATCGGTGTAAATGTTTGCTGTGGTTCCTGCTGCTAGAATGCAGGCTCGTGTCAGGGCAATCAGTTCCGCTGCCTGAGCGGATCGTTGCGTGATGCGGGCTGTCTCGACTACAGTTCGAGCCGTGGTGACCGCATAGGCAGCTGAAGTGGTGCCATCGGGGAGTTTGATGCAAGAACCGTCCACCCACAGCTCTCCGTCAGGGTCAGGAAAAGCTGTGTCTCTGAGGTCAATCCTACTTCTAGTCTGTTCGTCCGTGAGAGTCACACAGTCATGTACAGGGAGCACTTTGGGATCGTTCTCTGGTAAGGGTAACAGAGTTGCCGGGTTCAGTGTGGTGCATCTTTTTAGGGTGATATGGGGTGCAAGCAAAGTCAGCTCGTATCCAGTCAGTCGTGCACTCGTCAGGTGTTGCGTCTTGGTTTGGTTCAGGAGGGTGTCAACTGCATGGGGTACCAGTACTGTGAGGGGATTCGAGAGTACGATCCCCTCACTCTGTCGGATAGAGATAGCAGCGGCAGCTACAGCTCGAAGGCAGGCAGGCAAGGCTCTGGCTACAGGGTCAAGAGTGGCAGAGAAGTAAGCGCACGGTCGTTGCTTTGGGCCAATGGACTGGGTCAGGACAGATAAAGCGCACCCCTCCCTTTCGTGAGTGTAAAGGGAGAAGGGCTTTGTGTAATCAGGGGTACCTAGGACAGGGGCCGAGCAGAGGGCATCTCGTAGTTCCGTGAAGGAGGTTTGGCACTCAGGGGTCCAAGGGAGTGGGAAGGGGACATCTTTAGCTAGCAGAGAAAGCAGCGGTTTCACAATGAGTCTAAAGTTTGGCAACCACTGCCGGCAGAAGGAGGTGAGGCCTAGTAGGGAGCGAACCTGTTTCTGAGTCTTAGGGACAGGAGTTTCGAGAATGGTTTGGATCCGGTCGGGAGTGAGTTTCCTTCCGTCTTTGGACAAAAGGTGGCCTAAGTAAGTGACCTGGGGTTGGCAGAACTGCAACTTCTTCTTGGAGACCTTGTGGCCGTTTTCTGCAAGGAAGTGTAGGAGTTGAATGGTGGCTGTGACTGCTAGCGGAGTGGTGTCGGCCGCCAAAAGGATATCATCGACGTATTGCACCAACACCACTCCATCGGGTAACTGGACTTGATCCAGTTGTCTCTTGAGGGCCTGGCTGTAGATGCTAGGGCTTTCTGTATAGCCCTGGGGTGCTCGACAGAACCTATATGAGCGGGCTTTCAGGGTGAAGCCGAAGAGATATCGGCTGTCTGCGTGGATGGGGATGGAAAAGAATGCGTTTTTGAGGTCAATGACAGTGAAGGTGGTGGCAGTAGAAGGAATCAATGTCAGGATGGTGGTGATGTCTGAGACCACGGGGTACTGGGGTACCACCACTTTGTTGATCTCTCGGAGGTCAATGATAAAGCGGTATGCTTTCTCATCTCCCTCTCCTTGTTTCTTGATGATGGGCAAGATAGGGCTGTTGCAAACGTTGCTAACCACTTCCTCTACCACTCCTGCGTCTATCAGTGACTGAATAATCTCTACCAATGCCTTCTCGCCCTCGGGCGATATACGATATTGAGGAAGTTTTGGGAGTGTTGCGTCTGGTCGGACAGTAATGTGTACTGGGTCAATCATCATGCGCCCTACATCCGAATCTGTTTTGGCCCACAGATACGGAGGCATAGCGTCAAGCAGGGATGTGTCAGCGTCAGTGATGGAAAACATGCGTCGGGGAGGGCAATGTCTAAGCAGAACGGGGTTGTCGTAAAGGAAAACTCGAACTCCATCTTGAGAACATCTAATTGTCGCTCGGAAGTGTTTCAATAAGTCAAGCCCCATAATGGCGTCAGGGCTATTGGAGGAAAGTAAAAACGTGGTGTCAGTGGTGTTGTTCTCTAAGTCGAAGAGGATCGGAGCGGACAAAGGGTTAGTGGAGGGCGTTCCATCGAAACCTGTCGATGTTATAAGTGAGCCAGACAAGGGTGCCCTTGGAATCAGTTATTTAGATAACGCACTACGTGTTGCGCCAGTGTCTACCAGAAATGGAGACTTTGTACCCAAGACCTTAGCAGTGACATAAGGGCCTTGCTGGTCAACATAGAGCTCGACTGGATCCCTCCCTTGCCCTAGGCAGTCCTATGCAAAGTCGTGGGCGTCATCGTAGTCAAATTGCTGGCATTGGTTCTGTCTGGGTCGATCAAATGTATTTGGTCTGCCTGATCTGTCGTTAGTCGTGTCATTTGGGGGCCCTCGCTGCTGTTCTCTATTTCTCGGTCCACTTGCTATGTCCTTGGGGTCTTTGTTTCTGATTATTTCCAAAAGAACCGGGCATTGGGATTTCCAATGGCCAGTCCCTTTACAGAAAGCACACTGGTCCTCTCTAATGTCTGTACGTCCAATGCGGGGAGTCAAAGTGCGGTCCTTGGGAGGTGCTGTCTTAGGGACGTTCGTCTGATAGTTTCCCCTGTATTGGTCTCGTCCTATAGTCACCCCTTGCAGTTGTGCAATCATCACCCTCTCTTTCAAGTCTTTCTTCTTTTTCTCTGTCGCTCTATCGTTTTCATTTTTCTGATGTTCATAATATTGGGCCATCTGGAGGATAGCCGCAGGTTTGGAGGCTGCCCAACTACTCTCGCTGGCCTGTAGTTTCTGGGAGACCTCCGGTGTCAAACCCTTAACGTAATTCTGGACAAACAGATGGTGTCCGGTTGCAGTGGTCATGTCCTGGCCGCTGTAATCGGAGAACACCGTTTCAAACCGGGAGAAGTAATCCGATACATCCTCCTGGGGTTTCTGGCGACAGGCAGTTACTATCGACCAGTCCACTTTCTTTTCTGGAATCAGGGTTTTTAATTTCTGTACGATTTTGTCTGGAAGGTCTAAAATAGATTTCAAGGGCTTTTGTCCAGGTTCTTGTTGTTTATCAATGCCATCGAGTTGTGACCAGGTATGTCCAAACAGCTCAAGGGGGTCGACTTTCCGGATTTGCTTCCACACATCAGCTGGTAGACATAACCCGAAGAACAAGTCGATGTCAGCCAGAGTCATAATCGTTGAACCTAGGGCTGTACCTAATTCAGTATAGAAGGCAGTGGGGTTTTTACGTAGGTCAGGCAGAGATTTCCGGAATGTCAGAATCTCTTGCCGGTCCCACGGCTGGTAGACCCAGTTGTACACTACCCTTCCTTTTGCATCTTTGTGGTTTGCATCATCGTTAGTCCCTTCACCTCGTGGAGGAACCCAGTAAGGGGCAGCTTCTCGTATCGGCATCATGGCGTTAGATCGCTCAGTTTGTGGTTCGGTTGCTACGGATGTCGTGGGTTTAGCTCCCGATCCTTGTTCAGTGAGGTGGCGGAAAACCTCAAGCGTTCGCATTAGGAGGTCCGTCACGTCACACTCGCCCTCATCCCCGATATCGACCTTCCGGTATAGAGTCGTTAGGCTCTCGGGACCTTTGTCTTGATATCGTTCCTCGTATGCGTTCAAGGCATGATAACACAGTCGAACGGTAAAATGTCGTCTGTGACTTCCTGTATACGAGTTAAACATATCCGTGATATACTCTTCATCTTCCTTTCTTTCTACCAATGTCCTTGCTATCTTGTCAATCCCTGCTCGCTCATCTTTGCTTAATCTGTTTGTTCTTGTAGAACCAGCCCTTCGGGTCTCAGGGTCGCCTAACGTTGTCGTTTGTGTAGTATCTAATACAAGGAGTTCGGCCGGCACAGAGGCCACGGGGGCCGAAGCTGTGGCGCTACTCTCGTTTGTGCTTGGGGATGGTGGGTGCTGTGCTAAGGGTTGGGAAGGGGCATATGGAGGGGGCATGTAGATGATCGGAGGACCTAGCAGCAGATCATCGTTGGCTCGCTGTTTCGAGGGTAATTCAGGGTAGAGTGTGGAGGGCGTTCTAACCGGACACTGGTTTGATGTTTCTATCTCTGGTTTCTGATTGGCTTCCTCTCTTTCCTTGATCTCTTCTTCTAGTTTCTTAGCAGCTAGGTGGGCTGCCTTTCGCAGCTCTTTTCCCAACCTACTCTCATTTCTCTTCTTACGCTGTTCGGTTTCTTTGCGCCACATGCCGAAACTATCAAGCATAGTGGGCGTTGTCTTGTTTTTACCAAGGGCTGTTTCTAGCGCGCTCATTTTATCATCATCGAAGGATCCTATCAGTCGCCACTGACTTTCTCGATCCTTTTTCGTATATTTATGCCACAGCTTGCTATAAGCTATAGCGATCAATCCATGTTTCATGAACATGTCCTTATTAGGGGTGCCTTCCAGTGGAGCCGGATGGTTCATCTCTAATAAGCGGTCCGGGCTAAACAGGCTACCAATCAGTGGGGAGAAGACAGGCATGACGGAAATGGGGACAAGAGTTAGCAATACCTATCTTATCACTGTGTGCAAAGACTAGACAGAATATTTCTATTCTACGTTGTTTGCAGGCAGTGAATACCTCATGAACCAATATCGAACAGTCAATGTTCGGTCAATCAAACAATCAGTGGGGAGAATAAGTAGGCCCGCAAAAGTCTGCGTTACCTACCCTTTCACCATCTGCAAAGAGGGAACCTGTTCTTTCCTGTTTGTAGACAGAGAATCTCCAGAAAATAATCCGCGAACGGTAATTCGGGTTCAAACAATTAATCAGTGGGGGAGAAGGATAGGCACGATGGATGACAATGGGGACAAAAGTCTGCGTTACCTGTCCTTCACTGCTTGCAAAGAGAGAGCCTGTTGTTTCTCCGTTTGCAGACAGCAAATCTCCAAACGAATCAACAAAGAGTAATACTAGTATTTTCCAAACAATCAAACAATCATTTCGCAATTCGTCGCGTTTACACGACCTTACCCGGACCGCATGGACAGTTTCTTGTCTTCCGAATCCAGCGCCCGATCGTCCTCTATTCTTCGTAGTCCTCGCGGCACTCCTGATGGTTCCCAGTCAGGACCGTAGATCACTTGAGAGAGGTCTGTTCGGAACCAGTGAAGTTCGGATGATCGGCTGTCAGACGAGGGTCTATCGGACAGGTGCACTCCCGATCGTTGCAGTCGTTCACTCTGTCGTCAGGACTCTCCCACTGGATCCACGAGTCGCTGATGGGCCCCACGTTTGGGACGCCAATTGTAGAAAAAGGTACAGGCAGAAGACCCTTTCCGCAGTTGCCCGGCGTTAACCGCCTCTATACCCATTCAAGTTACCAAACAAAGAGGCAGGCGCTGGAGACCGGAAGGCAGGAAACAGAAGTTTTTATTCCGACGGAGCAGAACACATCAAATCAGACAACAGGGTATCTTCTCGAGGTGCTCTAACCGCATCTCTGAGGCCTGGCCTCTTATACACGAGTTTATTACTTTATTGCATAAAACACATCTCTGTCAACCCTTTGATGTACGGAAAGACATCCTCGGAATCCCCGCTTCAGGCCCGTTCCCACACACACTTACAGTTGAAGTCCCCACCCCGGTCACAACATGTGATGATTATCGCACAGCTGGACATTCCGCCGATTCACGGAATGTGTGAGGTTGATCGGATCTCATGGGGTGGGGGCTTTGATCAACTCATGGACCCCTTGACGAGTGAAGCTTCCTACTGTACAGGAGGGGGGGCAATAACAGTATCCGCAGGGCCAAGTGGCGGCCTGGGAACGAGTAAGACAAACGGGCACAAAGGAAAGGGGGTTTTTATCAAAGGATCCGGGATCATGAAAGGAATGGAGGGAGGTGTTGCGCTGGGAACAGGGTGGGATTCCGAGGCAGAGCTTCGTGGTAGAGGGGTTTATGACCCAAGGCATGTGAGAGCGGGGGCTGTCAGCGTGCGGGGGATGCTTTGCGAGGTCAGGAGAGAGAGAGAGAGACGCGCTGGCTATCAGCGAGGGGCAGGGAGGCCGTGGTGCTCAAAATGGTTGCCGCTTACGCGCACGAATGGGCTCAAAAAGGGCAAGATGGCGCCGATAATGTTGACGTTTTCGGCCTATCTTTTAACACTGTCACAAGCACCGGACTGTCGTGCGCCCCCCCCCCCCTTAGCACTGCGGCGGAATAGCCGCCGCAGTGAAGGGGTTAATATATGATCAAATCTACTACCTTGGCAGATGAACTGGGCTGGTTGTAGGTAAACATAAGATTAAATAGCGAAAAAAGGTACCCCCAGGAGGCAGAGCTAGAGTACCCCGTGTGTGTCATAATGGGTGCACATTAAAAGGCTACACTTTGTAAGTTAAGTATTTACATAAGCCCCTAAGAAGAGCACTGATGGAAGGCTCCATATTGGCAACATGTGGAGGCACCAGCAAACTGCTGACACCACATATCGGATAATCCTTTTACATGTAATTTACTAATTACCCTGCATATGATTATGCTACGCTTGGGATTGGATCGTTTTCTCACATACATTTAAAGCACTTGCCACTTTGCAACAAAGATCATCTGACCCTTGGAAAACCCGATCCCTCAAACATTTGCAGTGGCTACTACCCAAACTTTCTATACTTCTAAGTATTCCATTCTAGTGAGTATACTGGAAAAGCCCACAAAGCCATTCTTTGCAAACTACTATTAGTTCCCAGGAAGGCAGTAGAGTATTTACACGAAGGGCTCAATTCTGATGTTGTTTGGAAAGCATTCCTACCGAATTGGTTCCTAAATGCCTTCCGGACGACTTGGATTGGGGGAGTCTGACTGAGCAATTTGGATGTATCCAGATGCTTCCAGATACAATTCGGTCAGACTCCCATTGACTTCAATAGGAGCCTGTGTTCCGAATGAGAACACAGGCTCCCATTGAAGAAAGAAGTGGTTGGGGAAATCTTGCACCCTGTGGTGGGCATCCCATGGTGATTGCCACTATGTGCATGGTTGGAAAGGGGGGCCTTGGGTACCTCCATGGGCCCAATTCGGAAGGCCTCTGGTGAAGGGGGGCTTGCTATGGGCCCCCAAAGACAGATTCCGGAAGCCAATTTGTTCTGGAGAAACAGATTCGGAACGGCTGTCCGAATCAGTCCTCGTACTGGCTCACTTGGAAAATGAGCCCATTGAGCTGTATGATTCGGCTCTGAAAGACATGACTTGTCCCAATGCCTTTCGGAACCGATTTGAACAGCCCTACCAATGTCCAGGCATCCTACTCAGTTGTTAGAAAGTGTGTACAATTCGGTCGGAAACAAGGGTGCCTTCCAAACAACATCGGAATCGACCCCATTATGTGTCCACACTGCAAGAAAATGATGGCATGAGAAGTTGTGGAGGTAAAAACTGTCACCCCTTTGAATCAACTCAGTGTAGTGTAGAGCAGTGTTTCACAAAGTTTCTTAGAACCCTGACCCACATTTTCGATGTTACATGAATTTTCTTTGAGTATTCTGTACTTAGGGCATAAAATATAGCTGTTGATTTAAGATACATTGGCCAGGATGTTGAAAAAAACTGCTTAGTGCAGGCGGGGAAATTATGTGTGGGAATGTTTCTCTCAGTTGTGTTTCAGGGTCGTGAGAGAGGCAGAATCACAGAGGGTTTACTTTCAGCTGGGGGTGATTTTCTGCTCCCCCATATTCAAGTATGCGGTTGCAGGCAGAGTCTGGTGTGACCAGGGTCCAGAATTATGAAGGACGGAGTTGTGGACCTGATAATTCCAGGCCCAGAGACTTTGGGAATCTCTTAGTTGCTCATGACAGTATTTCCTGTGGAAATACCACTCAGATAAACTGCTAATGTGGCCTAACATGTCTGACCAAGAAGCTTGTATATTCAAGCGAACCCAAAAGTAGAGTGGATTTTGCTTCTTGTGTATCTTTTTGAGAGTTCCATCCTCTTCATCTTGCATTGTAATCTCCTCCACTTAGTAACCCCCCCCCCCTCATATAATCACCCAAACTAATTTTCCATTAATTGAGGTCAAACACCCTGAAATAGAATTTTTGAATCTTGGACTTGAATATCAAAGGCTTCGTCACACAATTGATACTTTGAAAGGGTATCACATTTTGGAAAACTTCAACAATTTATTTTAAAAAGTTAATTAATTCTTTCACTAATGAATAATTCATTGGGGCAGACAACTTACAGATATAACTGTATTACACTTCTATCTTTGATCAACAGCTAAGAATGTATCTGTTTTATACTTATAGCTCTGAAAGTTAAGCAATAATTTGAAAGCCCTCTGGATGTGTAGATTATTGATAGATATGAGATGCATGTAGTTAATTTCTACTTCTTGTTTACATTGAAGCTATGCAAAGATCATGCACTTTCCACCTAATAATTAGGCAATGCACAGATTATCCAAAATATTAAAATGTGCATGATTAATTTCCTCAAACATTTTACCCTAATCATCTATCATCATCATTACATTTTGAGTCACAGGCAACCACTAGGAAATCAAAGACACGAATCTACTAAATGTTATTACTGCTGTCCTTGAAAATTATTGTCTGCTATGCCTAATGATTTAGATTTTTGTCTCAATTCTTACCAGCTGGAAAAACTAAAAAGTAGACATATTGACAGTAAGAAAAATAAGTATTGTCTATAAAAAATAGTTAACTAGTATTACCCTCAAGACATATATGCATTAGATGCCAATTCAAAGAATAATCCTAAGAGAAAATGTATAAATATTATAAAATACTGGATAATTGTATTCTTGAAAATTAAAGAGGTCCTTTTCAGATATGACAACGCATGAGTGTAAACGACTAAATTAACTCTGTTTAATAGTTTGCCAGTTATCAACATGACACATCCACCAAGATGAGGCCTTTGTCACTGGTTTAGAATCTTATGGGTGCTTAGTATATGGCTGTGAGTGGCTCCCTCCAAAAAACAACCACAAACATGAACACCAGATTTAAGTCATTCACTGCTATGTTCCAGAATGATAAATGATTTATGACTTCTTCTGCAAGTTTGCTTTCTGGGATGAATATTAGCTAGAAAACTTGTTGTAAAATTAGCCTTTCTAGCGAACAAGCAAAAGTTCAGATGTTTGTCAATGATGTTACATAGATAGTTCAGATTTGTCTTGTATTCAACTTGATGATATTTTGACATGCTAAACCATTTTGTTAGGATGGCGTCTCATTTGTGCAACATAAATATAGGTAATACCCAATTTTATCTGAATACAAACTTGATGATACATTTTTAAACTGTCAAGGGTAACTTTGTATCTCAAAGTAGTTTGAGATATTTTGAATCAGTCACGTGCACAACAAACAATTCACTCATAAAATGACTTTAAACTGTTCCTTTGTAGTTGTAGGCTTCATCCGTGTATTATTTAGAGTCTCTCATTTCTACTGAAAGTTTCAAAGAAAAGTTTCTGATCAAGTTTCTTCACCGTTGGAAGTATTCTTGCTTCCGTAGGTGAAAGGTAATTTGTGGCCGGACAATGCCTTTCATTCCACCGGGCATTTGCCCATAGGCTGGAGCCATGTAAGTTTTTTTTAATGCCAAGGCCTTTAAATGTGCCTCTCTGTCACTTTCTCCAGGTCCCCGAGATTAACTGTTGCCGGCACAGGAGACTCGGTGAGTATTTCCAGTTTGGCGGTCCGTGGACAGCCAAACTCAAGGTGGCACAGTGGTGGAGGTCAGACTGCCGTATTACAACTTTGGCGCTTTGACCACCATGAGACCGCCACAACTGCCAGGGATCCGCGATCCCTTGGTGGGGGCGCAGCAGACTGGGGCAGCAATATGCAGGTGGTGCTGCTGCGGCACCGCCAAGCATATTGCGACTTTCCAGACCTCCACACTTTTCATGGCGGTGACCAAGCCATGAAAAGTGTGGCGGTCAGGACAGTAAGGGGCCCTACAGTGTGCATACAAAGCCTGTTCCTGCACTGCATGGACTGCACAGTCCATGCTCTGCTGGAATGGGCTCTGGCACTCTCTCAGCGCTGCAGTTCTAAGTCGGCTCACATGTGGGCTTTAGAGCTGCACCTCGTGGGACCACCAGAGCACCACCCGGCAGACCATGCGGAAACTTGTAATCTGGCGGGTGGGCATTGGTCGACTTTGAAAGTGTGGGAGTGAGTCAGTGGCGTGGAATGGAACCCCACTCCCACACCGTCAACATCTTAATTATGCCCTAAGTACAGTTCAAGAGAGAGGGAGAGAAAGAGAAAGAGATATAGTAATAAATCCTCTCCGGTACCTTGATGTCCACGAGGCCCCTCAGCTTTAACTCCCCCACTTATCCCTCCCAGCAAGCCGCCATGATGCGAATAGAAAGTGAAACGGTCCTTCTCTGAGCTCAAAGTAATAGCAACAGACAAAGGACCAATAGTTCTATCTCCCCTATCGGTTCGGCCATCTTAGTCTGTCTATCTTTGGGCGACCATCATGGACTAGTCATCTCTACCATCGACCTAAAGAACTAAGGCCTCTTAGACTACTTTTATCGGCTGCACAATTTACACAGCTTGGTGCTTTTCACGTCGGATTTTGATAGTCTGCCTTTTTTACAGTGGTATTTATTAATATATTCCTAACTGTATCCAGCACATTTCACTTTTTCAGCACCTATTGCTACCCATATATTATTGCCTTGTACAGCGGTATTATATTTTATATTCCTAATTGTATCTTGCACGTCCCATCTTATCGTCACCAGTAATGCACCGTTTGCTACCTCATATATGTTTTGCTGCTCACTAACGCCACTTGTTGTTTCATATAATTTTTGTGTGCAATTGTATTCTGTCACTGACTCCTGTACCTTACATATTTTTGACTACTCACTATTGTCACCTTCGACTTAGGTATTTTTATGGTCTGCACAGTTATTTTTATTCCAGTATTTTGTCAGTATTATATTTCTACTTTGTCCTGCACTTGTTTATAACCTACATCGAATGCACTCCTATTCCTATAATGTACTGATGAATATCTCGCATATACTTGTCACTTGATGTAACCTACACTCATTACACTGTTCCTTCCCTTATACACTGATTACTACCTCATATTTGTTAGCTGCTCATTGATGTCGCCCCTGCTCCATGTAACCTACAGTCCTCATCAGTATTCTGCGCCCATATATCTTTATTGTGCACCTTACACTTGTGCAACTTGCACCCATCTCAAATGTTAGTCTCTTATGCACAGATTACTACCTCAAATACCTTGGCAGCTCACTAGTGTCACTTCTGATTATCTCACTATTATTGTCCGCATCGGTACTCTGCGTATAGCATTATTGTGCACCCGACATTTGTGCAGCCTGCACCCTTTTCAAGCCTTATTCCTGTAAGCACCAACTACTACCTCATATACTGGATGGCTCACTAGTGTCACTTCTGGCCCACGCAACTGTTTATGACAGTGCACCCTCCCTCCTACACCTACCTAGACTGTCCTCCCATCATGGAACCCGTCGGCAAGCACACACATAGAATCAACTACCCACCCGCACTCACTAAAAAAGCCGCTAAGCGCTTTAAACACAACTTCCTGAGGTCCCACCCTGAAACTCCCTTTGCAGACACCTACTTCTCACCAGTCAATGGTTCACTGAACATTGATATCATCTTCCACACCACACGCAGAGCCCAATGGAGAAAAGCATTCCTCACCTTACTCACCGTCTCCACCTCCAGGAATTTCGCACATGGCCTAAAACTCTCCATCACACCATCCCAACTCTTCCCGGGCAGAACCACCATCACTATATACAATAACGGGATTATCCTAATTCAATCCACAGACAAGAACCTGGAACTACTTGACAACCTGTTCCCCACGTTCAAACAACACCTCGCCAATCATCGGACCCCCACTCATAGCACCCTCAGGCCTATTACCCCTGTACTCACAGCCCCCAACCACAACCCCTCCAACCTAGCTCAACCCCAAACGACACGCACCGTCCCTCCACCCCCGACACCTTAGACATCCCACCTAATGTAGCTGCATCGCACTCCTCGACTACAGACATAGATCCCTCACCCACACATTCCAGCGGCACCCCCTCCCCCCCACCAACCTCACCTTGTCCTCCTTTCTTACCACACCCATTCCTGTCACCCCTGACACCACAGCCTCAAACCACAAACATTCTAACCTAGCCCAGCCCCAAAACGACATGCACCTCTCCTTTACTCCCGACACCCTAGTCATTCACCCGCCTACCGTGGCTACCCCACACCCCTCAAGCACAGACATAGATCTCTCCCCCTCTTACACCAACCACCACACCCTTTCCCCCCACACACCAGCTCCCATCCCCATTCCTCTCACCCCTGATACCACAGCTCCCACCCAAAACGACATGCACCTCTCCTTTACTCCCGGCACCTTAGTCATTCACCCACCTACAGCAGCTACCCTACACCCCTCAAGCACAGACAGAGATCTCTCTCCCTCATACACCAACCACCTCTCCCCTTCCCCCCACACACCAGCCCTCCCCATTCCTCTCACCCCTGATACCACAGCTCCCACCCGCAACCCGCCTAACCTAGATCAGCATCAGACCGACACACACAAAAGAATACCCCACCCTTCATCCCCCCCATTCTCAGCCCCCACTTCCACCCATTAACTAATCACACAGAACACACCACCTCCATCAACTCAACTCCACCCCCTCAAAAAAGAACCATCTACAATCCCACTTCCCCCCCCAGTCTCACCCCCCACTACCCAAATTCCACCCCCTTCACCACTAACAAACGCCCATCCTCCACCCTGCACTCTCCACTCACCACCAATACTCTCACCCACACCGCCAACCTCTCCCCTATGTCACCCACGCCCGACCCTCCCATCCCCACCTCCAACACATTTCCCACATTGGACTACATTACGGCCTCCCTCCTCAAGCTCAAAGAAGACATGCACATCATCAAGCAACAATTACTCTGTCTATCACACTCCAGTCACCCCTCACCCAACACCCTCCACCAGATCAAACAAGACATTCACATCATCAAACAATTACTCAGCACACACCCCGGACACCCCTCACGCGACTCCACCATCACCACCCCTCCCAGCTGGTCCTCCACCCGGGCGGCGAACTCCCGCACACGACTCCCACCGCACTGGACCTCAATCCCTGTTCACAATCGCGAAAACCGCCCCCATCGCTCCTGCAACCCTCTCTCGGACCTCGACACAATCACCCTCCTCCGCTCCTACGACCCAGCTCCTCATAGCAACACACCCGACACTCCCATTGCCATTCCTACGATTCACTCCAATCCCCTTAGACCCCCTACACTGAACAACAGGATCGCTATCCATAGTAACCTGAGTAAAGTCCCCCTCGCTCTAAAACCCCCTTCCACCCTCGACACACCCAGTCTCAAATGTACTCTCCTCAACTGCAGATCAGCCGCTAGTTACTCCTCCGCTATCGCTGATCTCATCCTAAAATTGGATCTTGACTTAATCATCATGACTGAAACGTGGCTAACAGAATCTTCTACACCTATAATGGACATTCTGGTTCCCCCCAACTACCACATCACTAGACTTGACAGGTTTGGCAATAAAAAAGGTGGCGGAATCGCATGTATATACAGGAGCAACCTCTCTGTCTTGAAAGTAACCTCCCCTTCCCAACCCTCCCCAACCTCCTGTGAATACATCTACCTTGATATTGTCAATGAGGGCAAACCGATCTGCACTCTCCATGGCGTTTACCACCCACCCGGTGACAACCTTACCTTCTCCCAACAAATCATGGATATGATCTCAACCAACTCCGGGCGGCAACTCACACAAATATACCTTGGTGACTTCAACCTCCACTGGAACGATCATAATGATGCGGTGGTAAAAGGTCTGAAGAATTTCCTTAACGCCCTTGACCACACTCAAATTTGCAACAGTCCGACACACGAGAAAGGCTCTATCCTCGACGTTATCATCTCCAAAGAGGCCTCTACCCAACTCGAATCTATCCAACCCTGTGACTGGTCAGACCATCATATTATCACATTCTTCATTAATGAAAAATTTAAATTCAACCCTGTTCAATCCTCCAGGCCAAGAGTCTGGAAAAGAGACATGAAAAAACTAAACTCAAACTCTCTGCCCCCCAACAGCTGCAACTTACTACTTCCTCCTACTGACGTTAAGGACGTCCAATCCTTGACTGATCACTATCTCAACACTATGACCTCAATAATTAATGAAGTCGCACCCTTGCAGCTAAAAAAAGCCTCTGCAAAAATTTCCAAGCCCTGGTACGACGGGAGTCTCAATGACGATAGGCGCTCCATGCGATTGGCAGAGCGCACCTGGAGATCAGCGCCCTCTGCATTGAACCTAAAAACCCTGAAGAAAAAGAGAAATGCCTACTTCAGGAAAATAAAACGCTCAAAATCAGACTTCTTCAGCCGTCAGCTCGACCAAGCCAAAAATCGCCAGAGAAAGCTGTTTGAGCTTATCTGAACACAATCCAAAGAACAACCCCAACCTCTCAGCACTATCTGCGAAGCTCCCTCCTGCGAAGACTTCGCCTCTTTCTTTATCCAAAAAACTGACAACATAAAGAATGACCTCCTCATTGACGCAAGCCTCTATTCCATACCCCACTGCATAGCACCCACTAAACCAAAAAACAATGCCACTTGGTCATCCTTTGTCACCTACACGGAAGAAGAAATTGGCAGACTGCTCAGCACTCTGAAACCATCCAATCACCTCACGGACCCCCTTCCTGCTAACGCTGTCAAAGTCCTTACCTCGTTGCTCCTTCCACTCGGGACTAAAATCATTAACAGCTCACTTCAACAAGGGACCATTCCCGACTCCCTCAAAGTTGGACAAGTCACTCCTTTGCTAAAGAAACCTACAGCAGACCCCTCTGACCTAAACAACTACCGTCCCATTACCAATATTCCGCCTCTTGCCAAACTGTTGGAAAAATGTGCACAAATACAATTGACTAAACACATTACTCAGTTTGATCTCCTCAACTCTCATCAATCAGGCTTCCGAGCAAATCACAGTACTGAAACTGCTATGACTCACATAATTGACGACGCCCTTCAAATCCTAGATCATAACGATACCTGCCTCCTCATCCTCCTTGATCTCTCCTCGGCATTTGACACCGTCAAACATGAGAATTTACTCGAACTATTAAACACAAGAATGGGTCTATCTGGAACTGTGCTCAAATGGTTCACGTTCTTTCTGCATAACAGGTCGCAGAAATTCAAGAGCAACAACTTGATGTCCTCGCCAAGACCTGTAACGCTAGGCGTACCACAAGGATCCTCCCTATCCCCAACTTTGTTCAACCTAGTTATGGAACCTCTCACGACCTTGCTACAAGAATCCAATGTACACTTCCACATGTATGCCGATGACACCCAACTTTATCTCAAACTACAATCACCCAAAGACATCACGCTCTTGAATTCAACGATCAGAAGCACCCAATCCTGGCTGGCCGCTAATCATCTCAAACTCAATGCCCTTAAAACAGAGTTCCTTCTGATCTCACCTCCGGCGAAGATCACTACCGCACAAATGTGGCTTAAACACCTTACTGCACTCAATGTTCAACGCACCATCGTGGACTCAGCAAAATCTTTGGGCATAACACTTGACACCAATCTCAGCATGCAGGAACACATCAACAAAGCAACTAAGGGAGCGAACTACCAAATCAACACCCGTAGGAAACTTAGGGGCATATTATCAAGCCTGTGCGCTAAAATTATCGCCGCTTTATCGGCCGAAAACGGCCGATAAAGCGGCGATAATGGGCTTGATAATATGCTCTGTGGAATTCCAATCGAAGCACATGTTAGATGTCTTCACATCTAACATGTGCTTCGATTGGAATTCCACAGAGCATATTATCAAGCCCATTATCGCCACTTTATCGGCCGTTTTTGGCCGATAAAGCGGCGATAATTTTAGCGCACAGGCTTGATAATATGCCCCTAAAACCCTTCCTTCCAGCCAAAAACTTCCAAACTGCGGTACAATTACTAGTCATACCTCGAATAGAATACGGCAGCACCGCCCTCTGCGGGCTCCCCCTAGCTACTACGGCACCTATAAGAGCCTCTTTAAACGCCGCAGCGAGACTCATCACTGGATCAAAAAAGCACTCTCACATCTCCCCTGACTTCAAATCCCTGAACTGGCTGCCTTTTGAAGCCAGAATACACCTGAAAATCGCTTGCTTGACGCACAAGGCTGTCCACCTGAGCTCACCTAGATACCTCGCTCAGAAGCTGACGATATCTGGAGGATCCAGAAACACTAGAGGCACAAACAATCTTTTGCTAAAGCCTAAAAGATTCCACAAGGAAAAAACGTATAAACGCTCTTTCTCAGGAATGGCTCCCAGGATTTGGAACTCACTCCCCCCTGAAACTAGGCTCATCCCTTCTACCATACTTTTTAAGAAAGAAGTAAAAGCGATCCTCATGGCTAAGTACACTTGATCTACTACTGGGGATTAACTCAAAGTCTCAATACTGATCTGTACTACTTGTTCGAACCCTTTACAATTTTTGTTTGACTTTGAAATTGAATTACTTGGCTGTTTATGATATCACTTAACTTTACTTTCAACACTATTGATGTATCTGTTTATATATGCTCCCCTCCTCTGTAAAGCGCTCTGATATCTGCGAAGATCTTGTTCGCGCTATATAAAACTTTCAAAATAAATAAAATAAAATAAATAAAAAGAGTGGAGAGAGAGAGAGACAATGGATGGATGATTCCTTCTTCCTATATAAACTGGAATGCCTTACTACCACATGCCTCCCAGACCAGGAGCATACCATGCATTTTAAATTATTCTTTTCGACAGAGCCTAGCCAAGCACACGCTTTCTCACTCCGGTAGAGCTATCTGTAATGCTCCTGCTTGGTAATAAAAGCAATTATGTGTTGGCATCATATATGTGAAGCAATGATGATTATATTAGGGAAGAGTTAGCAATGAGACCGGTACAGCTCTGCTTCCCTGCCCCATATCCTTGGTTGTTGTCCCATGAGGCACAAATAGACAGAGGCAGGCATGTACAGATCCCGGCACATGAACACACAAAAATCACACACATCAATATGCATCGCTACACATGAAAAAATGTACACACATACAGGCAGGTTCATGATGCACACACACACACACCTGCAGATGTAGATGAAAGAAACACACAAAAAAGGAGACACAGGAAATCAGATATTCACACAGGTTTATCCCACACTAGGCCTAGGCACTAGGCACCATTCCCCAGCAGTCCATGCAGAAACGTTTTAAATCCCATGGCCTGGACCCACCCCCTGCTGTTCCAGTGCACATACATTTTTATCTGCAGCACCTCCTGTATTTCAAATATTGAGTTCGAAGCTAAGTTTAGTTTTCACAGCTCAAACAATGCACCTCTATTCTGACTTTTTGTTATTCCATTACTAGGGCCAATACACAGCTCTGCCAATGTACATCATTCATGTCCTGCAGCAGCTTCCAGTACTCTCAGACTGAGACCCACAGAAAAGTCTGTCAGTGCTTCTCACACTTCACCTATATTCTTTGCTGTTCCTGAACTCCCATCAGCACACAGCGCTGTCAATTAACTGCTAACTGGACTCACATGACCCCTGCTGTTCCTGTACTGGGGCCTGGGAAGTTGTCCACCAGTGTGGCCCAGTCCTGACCTGCAGCAATATCACCAGTTGCTTCATTGAGACCCACACACAGCACTTCCACTACACCTTAGTCCTCTTGTGAAACATAGTTTACAAGTCCAGCATTTAGCCAACACATTACCCTTCCAAGTCAACTCAGTCCTGAAATGCATCACCTCACACAACTCCATTTCAGATTATTGAATCTTAATCCACCCCTTTTGCACCAAAAATAAATGAAACTTTCAATTTCGTATTAACAAAAAGCATTTTTATGGGTTATTTGTCTGGAATATGGCATGAAAAGTGACATAAAAATATCTGCAATGCGATTTTTTAAAAATAAACACTGATAGGTTAGGACGTGGAAGCATAATACCGAATAAATTATTCAGGTGTCCACTGATGGACGAGAAGGGTGAAATCTTTAGGCATGATTGACATGCTGTTTTAAATGACATGTCTTGATTTCCTAATTATGATCTGGCTATGCACCAACTCCAGACAATAAACCACTGAGGAAGAGGTGATAAGAGACACGGGTTACAACATTTGTTGACTGCTTTCTTCTCCAAGACAGATATGTGGTGCATTAAAGTGATCAACATAGCAAAGCTGCCTTATTGAACTAATGAGGCTCCATTCATAATAGCAACCAAGGACTAAGTTACTGCATGGTGGGGACTCACAGGACAGAGAAGGCTGCTTTCTGTCTGTATAATGAGAGATTAATTCAGGAAATGGGTGTGTGCCAGTGTGGTGAAGAGCACAGGGGATGCTTCCACATCTCAGCAAGAAACAGAGGGGGAGATTTACCAAATCCACGCCACGCAACGCAACGCAGAGCAGCCTCCCACGAGTCTACCGTTTGTTGTGCGACAGGGACGTAGCAGGAGAGTGCCATATTTTCAAAGATATGGCTCATCCTCCCCTTTCCCTTACACTGGCGCTGATTACTGCTGCCGTGCGCCATGCAACACCTTAACGTCATGGCGCTAGGGTGTGTGTGTGTGAGTCTAGCATAGGTTTTGTACAGGAAGGGTACCCTTCCTGTTTGTAAAATACTGCACATAGACATGAGGAAAATCTTTACCCGCTTTGTATGTGTGCAGTACAGTGCAGCGTGCCTGCAAAGTCGGAAAAGGAAGGAAACATGAAAGCATTTCTCCTTCCTTCCGCCTAGTTTAAAAGGGCGCAGTTTTCTCACGCTGAACCCAATCTACTGTATTTAGTAAATTGGGATTCACTTGAGAGACCTAGGGTGGTGGAATGGGAATGCCCAGGCATTACTTTTGGTATGCCCCCATGGTGCAAAGTAATGTGAAGCAGCGCTATGCTCTGCTTCACATTACTTTCCTGCTATTTCCAGTGCTAAACAAGTTTAGCGCTGGAAAGTACATTAGGAAATAAAGATTGTGCACCATCTTGTGTCACTTTTGTGACGCATACAGAGCGCAAAGTCTTAGTAAATCTCCCCTAGAGAGTGTTCATAATGGTAGTCACTGGAGACTGAGGCAAATACTGTCTTTATTGGACTGAGGCATCAGGGACAGAGTTATCACATTGCAGTAAACGAGATTCAATGTGTACCAAGGCCCCATGCACACATACCAGAGAGGCGATACAGATTATTGTGGTCCACAACCTTAAGTTGCACTTCGAGTTCATGAGGCATTGAGTATGGTTCCATGCCTGGTGTTTTGCTCAGCTTTTACTTTCGAATATTAGTCTCTCTAATAAAACAACGTGTTCTGTGGTTCCAAATATCACTAATAATGTCAACACATTCTACTAATACATAAGAACTGGCCACAGTATCCATTTTCTCACGAGGATCTCTGATGTTGATAGTCCAAACTCACTTTGGTGGCCAAATCTCCATTCTTTGCTTCTATACCCAGAAAAGGCACATTGTCTCTCCATTGTTATGGTGAATTTAAAATGCTCATTCTGAACATATGTCTACTGCATAATTTCTCCACATCTAGTTTGTTCCCAGTCCAAATGCGAAATGTATTGATAAATGTTTAACACGTATTAATGGTCTTGCAGTAGGGGTTGGCATTTGTAACTGTAGCCTCACTTTTAAAAGAATGGACATAGAGATTTGCTAGACTGGTAGCTATCATACTGCCCATTGACGTCCCGCCTGTTATAGACATCTTAAAACAAAAAATGATTTGTGTTAAGGCCCATACTGCGCAGACCAGTACTAAATTCAGGACTTCTCACTGGAATTCAGTGGAATAAAACGAATAGAATCTAATCTTAATAAGGATTAACTGGACTAGAGTGTTCTTTGTATATTTTAGCCTAAGCCAGAAAATAAACCTAACTAGGTCACTGAAGACGGGGGCGAGTCACATCGAGACACAGTGCACATCCCTGTGATATCAGGAACTTGGAAAGACTGTTTACCATCTCAATCCCAGTGGATTCCTCTCATTTGTGACCCTTTCCTCCTGCGAGAAAAAGGACAATGGACAATGGACACCTTCAAAATTGAAATCTGTTGGTCTGCATTAGACCTCCTCTTTTGTCACAAGCTGTTCCAGGATTGTGACGCCCTCAGAATTTGACAACACCCTTACTCCAGACAACAATACTTTAGGGGATTCAGGGTAAACCCAGTGGCATAGAATATTCACTTTAAGCCCAGTGACGTCATGCACAGGGATGCAGTGATAGGCCCCTGAGATTTCCACCCCTTGTTGTGGAACTGCCCATCGTTCAGCATTGAGAACTAACATGGCTGCCTCACAGATATACATAGGCCTTCAGTTAACCGAAGCGGAGAATGGGTGTCCCTAATGGTCAGCCCTATTTTTTAGTAGAGAGTGCTTACATATTATTTCAGTGCTTCTCCTTTTGTACAGCTCTTTGTAGAGCTTGGTTAAGGGGATGAAAACAGCACAGCCCATTTCGTCTAACATCACTTCCCCTGAAGGACATTTCAAGAGCTTAGAGCTGGGGTATCCTGTCATTTCTGCAGCAGAGCTCTCGCATGAGTAGTAGGGATTAATAAAGAAGTGCTCTTGGAATTGTCTGAATGCAGCTGTGCAGGCCAAAAGAATGTAAGAAGGATTTATTTTCATTTACTTCTTTTGATGGCCGACCTGACTTAGGAATCTTCCAGCCCCAGGTGTTTTTACAGTATCTTTCAGTTACATAGGTTCCAAGGATGTTCTTGAAGGTTTTTGCTTAGAAAGACATCTGTGCCCAAACATTTTTAGCAAGACGTTGGTAGGCCCAGTCTCAGAGTTATCTGCAACTGTAAATTTAGATTACGTGCACAGATAGCACTTTCATGAGTGTAAAGACACGTTTTCCATTCAGAGAACATGCTTTAACAATACAATAGGATTTACAAAGCGCACAGCTGCCTCCGTAGAGGCGTCCCAGTGCTAGTGGTTGTAAAGTGCACTGAAAGAATAAGCCACAACGATACAGGGAGCATAATTATCAAACAGATATGTTTTCAGTAGTCTACGGAAAAAACTGTTTCAGAGGGCGCAAGACGGAGGATTTGAGGCAGCAAGTTCCAAAGTTTGGTGGTTAAATAAGAGAAAGACCTTACTAATTCTCGAGATACTTAATAGTTTCTGTCCATTAGATCAAAGTGTTCTTGCCTGATGGTAGGGGAGCAGTCTTATTCTCAAATAACCAGGGCCTTTATGCTCGTCTGCTCTATAGGCGATTGTTAAGGCTTTGAATTTTATACGGCTGGCCACAGGCAGGCCCGGACTGGCCATAGTGGGCACCGGGCAATCCCCCGATGCGGTTTTTGGCCCCTGGGGGCCGTTTCGGTTACAGGGCCGCTTTTGCAGCATAGCTGCAAAATCGGCCCTGTACCAAAATCGGCTGAAAACCGGCACCGGCAAAGAGCTCGGCTGCACCTCCTGCCCCCCCCCCCCCGAGTGGGGAGGGGGGCCGGCCGAGCACTTTGCCAGGGCCGGTTGTGGTTCCCAGTCCGGCCCTGGCCACAGGCAGCAAGTGAGGACTGCGCATGTGGGCTGAGACTGAAACATGTGCAGGTAACCTCAAAATCAGCCAAACTGCCACATTCCGAATAATCTGCAAGCGGTGGAACAGGCAGGAGGGTAAACCAATGTACAAGCTATTGTCATAGTCCAGTTTTGAAGCCATCGGAGCATGGATGAACAATTTACCGTGCTCCTCCAGGATCAGGTGGATTATTTTCCTCACTGATTTCAGTGTAAATAACAGTTGGCAGAAACAGATCTGAGCTGAGGTTCAAAGAATAGATTGGAGTCAAATTTGGCCCCAAGGTTTCTTACCACCGCTGCAGGAAGGGGAGGGGGGGGGTGTCAAGTTCCAAGGACCAACTGTTCTGGGCATAAGGGTAGCGTCAGTGCCAAAAAAAAACAGAATCTCTGTTTTGTCAGAGTTTAGACTTTGCAAGCATATTTACTCACATTTAGATTTTTATGTTAGTACATTTAAACAAACAGGAGTGAGTTTATACAAGCATAAGAGTAAAGCAACAAGTGTTTATTACACATTAGTTTGTAAGACTCAGGCCACAGATGTTCTATAATGAATAAGGCAGTACATGAGCAATCAAACTTATGTTAACTGTCCTTGTACCCCATAAGGAAACTATGGTGAACTTAAAAAAACTCACACTCAACATGCCGTTTTCAGGTTTCACCTAGATAGCGCATCAGCTGTGAAACCTTTTGGTTTCTATCAGTGGGCTTAGACTGACCATTGTTACCATTGGTTGGTTTACTCATCACTCTCATATTCTTGTTTCTAATTGGCCAGATGGTGTAGGCTTACTTCCTCTTTGTGTGTTTGTCCCTCCCCTGGAGCATGGATGCCTTACTTGTATCCTCCCACTGCTCATTTATTAGGCACAATCTTTTTCTTTGTGTTTTAGCAATCTACTAGAGTGCATTTTATTTCAGCTTGCTCTCTGGTGTTCTTCTCTCTCCTCCTCCCTTTGTTGTTTTGTTGATTGCTCTCAGCTGCCCTCTCTCCTTCTGTTTGTCATTGCTTGAACACTCATCTGCCTTCTCTCCTTCGGTTCATCATTGCCGGCCCCCACACTCTCCTTATCTTGTTTTCCTTGACCATACTTGACCATACTCACCTACTCTGTCTTCTGTTGAAATTGGTTGCGTCCACCCACCTGCCCACTCCTTATGTTGTTGCTTGCCCCTCTCAAACACCCATCCTTCCTCCTTCCATTGTTGTTTCTTGCCCCATTCACCTGCCATTCCTTCCTCCTTCCGTTCATCATTGTTTGCCCCTTTACACCCTCCCTCCTGCCATTTGTTTCTTTGCAAGTTACGCCGGTTTATGAGGAGCACTCCGTTAATTGTCTTTCTTTACAAATTAAACCACCGGTGCTGCGGCTAATAAGGGTAGTCACTCCTTGTTTGAAAATGTAAGTTATGAGGCAAGCAACGATGAATGGAAGAAAGGAGGGTGGGTGAGCTGGGCCATGCAATGACAAACAGATGGAGGAGGGTAGGTGATGGGGCAAAGAAACAAATATACGTTATGACGGGTTTACAAACCCATCTAGACGCGCACTGTTCACTTGGTGTGATACACCTTCAAAATTTTGAAAACATTCTACTGAACTCTATACCAGAAAACAGTTCATTATTTTAATACATGATACTCATTGTTTGCTGTACATTTTTTTCTCAATGCTGATTAATTCATCATATCAACAAATGCATCATGTTATTCACTTTTTCTTTTGATTATTCATATGCAATATACATTTCATTGTAGTTTAACAACACAGTATTCTTATTCTGCCCAATGCATTTCGGTACACAATGGTACCTTCATCAGGGGCCAGTCTGAAAAAAATCAAAATATAAGGAGATGTAAATATGATGTGATTGTAAGAACGCCCCTGAGTGTGGTATTATTGGTGTTTTAACGCATACCTGTGTGGACAAATCACTGCGCCTGCGGGCTGAAAACAATAAGAATGTGTTTATGTTCGATCTATCCTAAACTGACACACTACTACACGACAATAGTAAGTTGCAACTGAATAACTTGAGCTTACCGCGTTCCTTAACAGTGTTTTACTGTGGATAAGCTGCGAAAACAAAATAATAAGAATGATGAACTCACATATCTAAGTTCTACTAGTAGTTGCTACTAGTATTTCCATATGAAATATCCCTCATATCATCCAAACATACCTGAGCCGCTGCCAGAGTGTTTCTATTCCCTGCAAAAATATATTACTGGTGTTATAATAGTTGACGAGCCAAATACTCAGTCCAAGATGGCGACCATGGGCGCTAGTGTTAAGACATGAATAATTTTTACAGTCCGCTTTTGATGTCTAAGGTGGAGTAATGACAATAGCAACGTAAAAACAGTTCGGGAATGGCGGCGACTTTGAACGCGGCTTTGACAACTTCGGTAACGTGCAGGCGGGAAGACATACTAGTTCAGGTAAACACGGAGCACGCTGGGCTTCACATGAAGCTTTTAGTGCCTTTATGTTTAAACAAGTGGCTGGAATTTACAGCGCTGCTTTTATTTATCTTGTAGATTGGACATCGAAGCGTTGAGATACGTGTCCATTTCATATCGATAATATCGAGCACATGAGTATTTCGTTTTCGCAGCTTATCCACAGTAACACACTATTCAGGAATGCGGTAAGCTCAAGTATTTTCAGTTGCAACTTACTATTGTAGTGTAGTAGTGTGTCCGTTTGGGATAGATCGAAGATAAACACATTCTTATTGTTTTCAGCCCGCAGGCGCAGTGATTTGTCCACACAGGTATGAGTTAAAACACCAATAATACCACACTCATGGGCGTTCTTACAATCACATCATATTTACATCTCCTTATATTTTGATTTTTTTCAGACTGGCCCCTGATGAAGGTACCATTGTGTACCGAAATGCATTGGGCAGAATAAGAATACTGTGTTGTTAAACTACAATGAAATGTATAGTGCATATGAATAATCAAAAGAAAAAGTGAACAACATGATGCATTTGTTGATATGATGAATTAATCAGCATTGAGCAAAAAATGTACAGCAAACAATGAGTATCATGTATTAAAATAATGAACTGTTTTCTGGTATAGAATTCAGTAGAATGTTTTCAAAATTTTGAAGGTGTATCACACCAAGTGAACAGTGCGCGTCTAGATTGGTTTGTAAACCCGTCATAACGTATATTTGTTTCTTTGCACCATCACCTATCCTCCTCCATCTGTTTGTCATTGCATGGCCCAGCTCACCCACCCTCCTTTCTTCCATTCATCGTTGCTTGCCTCCACTCATCCGCCCTCCTTCATTGTCATTACTTGCCCCCACACCCGCTGTAACTCACCCGGTTTTCGTTTTTTGCCCCAACACACCGCCAGAACAAAACAAAACAAAAGTGTGACGCAGACACTACTGTCCTGTCATAGCACTTTTTTCCCCCACACCCTTGGTTTCCTTTCCGTGTCCCTCCATGTTGAATGCTCCATGATGCCTCTCACCTTGTCCTCCTGCCAGTAGGCGGGCAACTAGAGCCAAATTTCGGGGGGGGGGGCTGAAAAATATTTCGGGGGGGGGCTAATTCTTCCAACCATAGACAGAGTGGCTGTAAGAAGGGGTGAACATGCAACAAAAGCCTCATTTACAAGTAAATGGTCTTTTAAAGGCCTGTTAAGTACTCGGGTGCGGCTACAATTAGATGGTCGCCAGCCTGCGAAGCTGTCTCCGACCATGCTGACCCCCACGACGGGGGCTTTGGGCTGAAGCTCCGTGAACCCAATGGGTGTTGCACGCCTGCCTACCAGTGATACAAAAAAAGAGCTGGGTACATCATAGTGCCATTTTTAACTATCAGCCATCTGAACAGACACCCCACTGCAGTATACTTGGAAAAAACAATAACAAAGCAAATACCTCACTTCAGCGAGACCTACTGGTTTTAGCAGTGCTTGTTCCCAGTGGAGCATGTGACGCAGAGAAATGTACCACTCACAACAGATATCAAATGTTGTCTGTAGGCACAGAACGGGATTGCACATAACAATTCCTTATTACACCATTGGGCCATAAAAATAGACAGTCAGAATGTTTTACTGCCCACCTGGGAAAGGTTTCTAAATGGGATTACTAGCAACCAAGGAAGATTACTCTAATCAGCGTGATATTATATCTGTTATGATTTTTTAGGTTTGAACCATGCATTCTCACATCGAAAGTCTCTAAGGGCTCCGCAAATAAAATTTTATTTAGCTATTCTCAGAGCACAATTGGTGGCATGGGAAGAAAGGAGAAAAGCTGGAATGGAAATACACTAATTTAACATTTATAACAAATAGAGTCTCTCTCTCATTTCTAAAACCTTGGAGTCTCCAGTGGAAGTTGATGATGGCTCAGTAGCAGCTAATAGACAATGGGTGAAGCAGTCTAAGTGGGCTGATGCAAGGATGTACACCACTGGCAGATGAGAAGTTGCAAAGTATCACCTAATGTGCTGCTGTGAAGTACTGGTTGATAGTAAGTGTTAGCAATACTGTGAAATTCTAGATAATTCGAAGCTACATGTTACTAGCTAATAAACTGTTGTAATGTTCCTTATACTTCATAGGGAGACCTCCACCTACTTGTGAAAAGTTAGGCTCCACCCTCCCTCACTCATGAGTGGGGACTTGTAAGGCTACACATTTGAGTAGCTTTGCACTTGTAAATGGTGCGTAACATAAAGGAGTGACGGTACTCAAAAGTATAAGAGTAAACTTACAAGTGTAGAAGATTTACTCATGTGTAAATTTACCTTTGTGAATAGGCCCCTCTGACTGAGCATATGGAATAGTTTTGTTCAACAAATGCATACTGATTTGGTATTAGGAAGTGGCGTGTTCAGGGCGTCCCTTCCTAATACCAAATCGCAAAGGTTATCAGGAATGTTTTGCGACGGAAATGCGGTCGCAAAACATTTGCATTTTACCACCTACTTCAAGTAGGTAGTAACCCATTTGCAAATTGGAAGGGGTCATCAAAGACCACTGCCTACTCTTCAAAAATTTCAAGAAAACCTTTAATTTTTCTTTTTTAAACGCATCCCGTTTCCCTTTAAGAAAGACTGGCAGCATTTAAAAAAAAGTATTGCTTTGTTTAAAAGCAATCACAGACATGGTGGTCTGCTGGATCGAGCAGGCCACCATCCCGGTGATTTATGCGATTCCCAATTGGTCACAATTGCGACATGCCTCAGTAATATTAATGAGGTCGGTCATTTTGCAACTCATTAGGGAATGTTAAAGGAAACTCATGGAAGTTCATACATTCAAATAGTGATTACCTGATTGCGATTTGCAGAAATCGCACTTAGATAATCGCTATTTGAAATAATGATACATGTGGCCCCCTATATAGTTTTATTCGTATCATACAGAAGCAACGCACAAGAGATGAAATATCCCAATGGTATCGCTAACAGTATTGCATTAAAACGAATCCCTTCAGTTAGGCGAAGGTATTAGATACGCTCTAACACTATACAAGCACCCCCTCAATGTTTTAATATAAAACACAGCACTCTCAGCTCTCTATGAGAGTTACCCGGGAGGGATTTGTCCTGATTGTGGGAGGCAAAGGTTTCATACCTTGAATTCCCTCCTCGAGAAACAGCGTTAAAGGGTTCGTGTTTTCTCGGCCCCCTGGGTCCTTTTGAGGTTACCTTTGCATATGGCACTGCCGCAACTGCTCTGCAAGCCATTGCTATTCACTCTTCTAAGTTTTATTGGTGTTACAAAATGCAATACCGCTTTTATTGGGAGTCCCCAAGAGGGCCTTTTTATTGCACATTCTTCTTCTTCCTGTCTATGGCTATCTGCAAGCATCCGCCTTTGTCCGTGTCCCCTTCAGACTAAACAAGGGGTCTAGGTTTGACACCGCATTAAATAATACAGGCTCGCTGGCCCCACATCCGTGGAGTGTTTGTTGCCAGTGCACCACAGTTAATTACTCGGAGAAGTGTTTCACCTAATTAGGCTTTTCAAGTCTCACACAAAACACGCTACTTTTTTTTTTGTTCTGGCGACGAGGAAATCGATGAATGGCCTTCCTGTTGGTGGGAAAAAGCTAACGGAGGAACTTACAACAATAAATGCTTGGAATTGTTTCTCGACGCTGCAGAGGTATGATAAGACGCAGGCCTGAATTAGCCGACATTCTTCGGCGATAGGGCGATCTGGCTTTTCATCACCTGGCAGCTTGCGTCCCTCGTTCGCACACAATGTTTTGGTTAATATTTGTAAGCAGAGCCCAGATTCCTTCTTCTGATAATCAAGGCCTGACGTGTACCACGCTGCAGGAATAGTTAATGAGACCATTACTTGGTGGCAAACATGCTTCACTAGGATCCAAACGCAATTCCTGCAGCATTCAGGAGAGGTGGGGAGCGAGTATTTAACTGGGGGGGATATATACAAAAAAATGTATTGCAACACAACTCATAGTTGCTAGTTAGCATAAACACAGGAATTAATATGGATGCGTTAGGCCTCTCTACTGCAGCAGTGCTTAATTTGTCAAAAAAAAGAAAATGAGTTGCCCAGTCCATCATATTTCATGGGAGTCGGCTGCAGCTGGCTGGCGCCTCCCCCAACTCTTGCCACTGCTGCAAAACGTCAGTGACAGCAGTACATATGTGATAGTTTAAAGTAATTCTGCTAACTAAATAGACACACAGCGCCACCATGTGGCAGGTAAATGCTTGCCGGTGGGATGTATGACGGTACAACGCGTGCTTTTACAATGCGTACCGTTACGACGCAGGTTTTACAACGCAAGTCGTTACAACGGCTTGCGTTTGGGGGAGCTGGATAGTGAATAGTTTAATTTACTATTCCAACTCCAGTCCTCGTGGATAGTAGGGAAGGTGTTGGATAGTACATTAAACTATTCCCTATCCTAGAGCGGCCTCCAGCGAAAGTCGTTGTAACGACTTTCGTTGTAAAACCTGCGTGGTAATGGTACCGCGTTGTAAAAGTTTTGTGGTAAAGGATGTTCCCCTTGCCGGTGTTTAGGAAAAGCTGCCCAGCAACAAACGGCAGACATGGCACAAATTAAGCACTGATGACAGCAGGGCACAAGTCCTTATAAAGAAGTGGGGGGCTAACCAAATTAGGCAGTGTACAAGTGACACTGTAAAGCGTGACATTATGGCGCGTGGCATCGCACGTGGCAACCCAGGAAGTGGTATCACAACCCATGACCTTACAGAAGGTACATCAGATCTTAACACCTCATATATATGTTAAGCTGGTCTATCGTGAGTACATTTGAGCACATTTTGAGATTCTGCATCAGGATTTTTCCCAAAAAGTGATGCAATCCCAACACAAACTCTGGGCCTCAATTTATACATTTAGGGCCCGATTCACAGAACTAGCTTAAGACAAAATCCTAAACTTAATACCATTTTGGTATTTACAGAAGGCACTTACTCATTTTGGTATTCACTGAAGGCACTTACTCATTTCGGTATTCACAGAAGTTAGGAGTCCTGACTTTAGGACCCCTAATTGCCTTCTGTGATTACTGAAAGTCTTAAAGTTAGGATGTTTCTCAGTTTAGGAGTAGTAAAGTTAGGACTCTTAACTTTAGAACTCCTAAATGCCTTCTGTGAATACCGAAAGTCTTAAATTTACAACTTTTCTCAGTTTAGCAGTCCTAAAGTTAGGAGTCCTAAAGTGTGTATGAAGCTTTGACAACCGGCTCACGGGCGGGCTAAACAGTCATGCACACTTTAGAATGTTGTCTATGCAGGCTGCATTTACTTTCAGCACCGCATTTACTTTTCATCTATAAAACCTAGCAAAAAAAACAATGCTTGTTTCTCTGGGGTCCGTGGGGATGAGATGTTGCCTCAGTACAAGTGATATTCCTTAAAAAGAAACTTCAAATTGTCTTGTGTTAAACCATTTTCTTACAGGGTCTATCAACCAGACCTTTTTATCCATTTTCCAGAAGGAGCACATCCTTATACAAAGAAGTCCCCTTCAGAGCCAGGGACTAGCATGACAATTGCATAGGTTCAGTTCTTAGTACAAATGATGTGTTTTTCTAAAATGAGAAGTGATTAGCATAAAGGAGCCATTATATCTATGTATTTTGCACATCATATGGTTCATCACAGGAAATATAGTGCCTCTGCATTTTACACTCATTCTGAGCTGCGGATATGTTAATCAGATTTGCAATAATCTGAATCTATTAATGTTTTTGATGCAAATTACTGATGTGGGTGTGTTCAAATTTGCACAATAGATTCTGATTATCTCTTCAAGTCTGCAACCATTCTACCTCTTTCATTTGAAGGAGCAAGACACTAAGGATGTAACTGGTTTATGGGACAAGTTATGGTGTCACCATGTATTATAAGGAATAAAGTATCTGCTGCTGTTAATTAAATTAATCTCTGGTCTCCATATCCTATATAAATGAAAGGGGCCTCATACCACGTTCCGCTAAACGGTCACAAAACTACTTCATTGCTTTCAATGTCCTTATATTGTAGAGCAGGAAGTACCTTAGTCCATATACAATACATATAAAAAGTACTATTTAACACATACACACATGCGTACTTACATACACAGACCAATACATATGCAGGAGATTTAACGTTGTTATTAAGGCACAAGTACTATTATAACAATTAAAGCATAATCACACAATTTTCTCAGCAAGCTCCCTAATTAATAAAGATATTATCTCTGCTGATGATCATCGCATGCATACTTATAACTAGCGCCCCTTCTAATGATCTCTAGAATATGTGTTTTTATAACACCCACTTCATAACACAATTCCCTCCAAAACCTCACACAATTGTATCATAAGTGTTTTTTTTTGCAGAAGCTCGGGGATTATTACGATGGTGGTCTGACGGCCCCTGATAGTCTGTTGATGGTGTCTGACCACTGTCAGCCCTTCAGTTCAACTGCTGCATTACAATGCTGGCGGTCAGACCCTTGTTGGTCGGGGGGCAGATTACTGCCTCCGCCAGGATCAGTGATCCCGATGGGGTTATGGTCAGAATCATGATCCCGAATGGAGGCAGTGCCGAGGCAGGCACCACCATCGGGATTTCGATGTTCTTTTCCGACAGCCTTTTCATGGTGGTCTGGAAATGGACGTTGGTGGCCCGAAACATGGCCCGTCCCTCAGGGGCCACTGTAAAGTGGCCCTGGGGGCACATGTAGTGCCCCCACTCGCCTCCATGCACTGCGTGCCATGCACCACATGGTGCCTGGCACACAGTGCATGGACGTGCACAAAGTGCTCCATTTCACAGAGACTCGTGCTGCGTCATGTAATGGAGCATTTTGCATCGCCAGGATTGGTTAGTGCAGTTTCCTGGGTCCCGCGTTGGAGCCTGTCTTGAGAACACCCGAGTGAGGAGGATGTTGCTCCAGGAAGGTTACTGTTATTATTTTATTTCTTATATTTTTTTGTCCCAATCAGCCATCACTCTCGACCATGCCAGCCGCCACTGCCCCTGGGGATGTGACTGTTCTGGAGAGAGAGTTGGGGCTTGGTCTGGAGGCAGCCACACCAGTACACCGCAGACTAAACACTGGGCTACACTCACAATGTAACCAGGGAAGGGAAAACTAAGACTCACCACTCAACCACAAGATAGACTGTCATTGTCCCATTTCACTGCATACGCCCCAGCACGAGGCGCTTGGTTCACTGCTCGATGAATCATGCCTGACAATCATATGAGTTTGTTTGGAATTGGATTAACACGCACATAACGATAATATGGAACACAACTCTCTCCTGACCAAGTGAATGCCAAGATTCTATGTAACCTCTACGGGACACATGCGCTCCAAAGTCTGCTATGAAAAGAAATTAGTGTTCATGGAAAAGAACGTCATACGTCCAAGACCACACCATTTCACAGAGTTAAGAAGCAGTGTCCAGAAACTAGCACATCTGCACGTTTCACATGCACCTTTTATGTGTCTTACACTCAGCCCACCTTTAATAACAAGTAGCAGCCCAATGAAGAATATCCTCTTTTTGGGCTACTTGTGAACGTAAAATGGCATATCTTCAAGTGCTACTGACTGCAGGCACTATTCTACTTCAGAGGGAGATCTCAGCACTTAAAGCTTAGCAGGCACATAAAAGTGATGTTGGGGCTGGAGCATATTTAATCTGTAAATTTTGTGCCTTCAGTGATTTCAGAGGGATCTGAGATAAGGAGGTGGGGGTGGGGCTGACGTGGAACCTCTGTGAACCAATGATATGTGTATCTTCTGCATTTTACCACAAATGTGTTTAACTGCTGCTTGGAGTTACTGCTCCACTATATGAAAGCTCAGCAGCCTCTTTTGCTGTCAAAATATCAAAGTTTTAAAAGTAATCTTCAAAGTGTGGAGTCGCACTGAAAGCATTTACTGGTTAAGGCTCTTTTTGACAGAGTTATCATCACCTCTAAAATAACACAAAAAAAACTCGTGGACTGTCCCTCCCACCAAACCCCCCCAATCTACAACTGGTATTGACCTTAAAGGAACATCCAGAGGACCAGTTACAAATGGTTCTAATGGACAGATTTACAGAATATGCATTTTGGGAACCTACTTTACTGCAGGTTTCTATGTGAACACTTCACTAAAAACAAGAAAAAAATATTAAGTGTAATGGGGGCATGCAAGGAGCGTGGATAGGTGGAAGAAATTGTACCTCAATCACATCTGGAGAATTGGAAGGGTACTGATTAAGATGGATTCACCTGTACATGGTCAGTCAGTAAGAAAACTTTATTTGGTTATTTACAACCATAAAAGTATACCCTATACATAAAATTACTATTAAAATATAGCCACGGTCATATTAAAAACATGGTATAAGTACATATCATAAAATACACATTTCCTTCATACAAGATACAAATGTCCACCTACGAATAATTTGGGTGGGTAATTCTTTCGTCTACCTCAGGATCCTTTCCAAGGAATTCCATGCCGTACCATTACCCTTGACATGCACAGCATCATCCTACCCCAAGTGCGCAGTACATGGGGTAGGAGGTACATGTACATGGTCCCTGCTCCACAAAAACGATCGAAAGTGACATTCGACCAGCACTGGCTAAATAAGTAGCTGCAAAGAAGAGGGACATGGAAGCCATCAAATGGTAAGCAATGGGCATGCTCCAAGACTGAAACACATGCTCTAGCATATTCTTTGGCAGACTCGAGCCTGATAAAAGAAAATGGAGAAAATAAAAAAATAAGCTAAAGGCAAATGGAAAGAGAGTGCAAAAGAAGGAAGGAAAGAAGAATTCAAAGTAGTGAAGATAGAAAGGTGAAAAAATAGAATAATGAAAGAATTGGAGCAACAAGTTCCTGTGGCTCATTCTTAAGAGTGGAGATCACATGTTTCAGTCACTCATGAAGTGTGATGTGGTTCAAAGTAAGGGTATTTTATTTTCTCTGGCTACTCCCTGATATGTCCTTGCCCTTTGAGTGACCTTTATACTTCAATGAGATTCGTTGTAAATGGGAATGCAATCAAGTAAAAAAGCTCAAAAATTGTGATTATCAAAAGAAAAAGACTAATTCACCATCATGCCCTTCCAATTTTCTTCTTTTACAATGTGAACAAATAAAATAAAATATTGTTTTTCCAGACATAAGTTATTTAACCCCGTCTAATACACATTACAACACAGTTCTTGGTACGATTTCATGACAAGGACAACCTAGTAAATATAAAACGTACTTTAAATAGAAAGTGCACATACTTTGGGAAAGAACTGCAATTGTATGGCATGTAATGATTTCTAAAGGGAGTGGTAGAGGAAAATGAGCGTCAGCAGGAAATTAGCTTTTGCAAAGACTTTCAGCCAAGTTGTACTAGGCCAAATGTTTCATTAAAGAGAAGAGTATGCTGCCTTATGATATATGATTTTATTGCATGTCACTTCACCTCCTATTAGTTCATGGATGACATAAAACGCGCTTGCAGAACTTCAAATGAAACCTGTCAAGAATAGTAATGGTAATACATTCCTGAATAAACAGTGTCTTGAACTAGTTTAAAGTAAATAGAAAGCCAAAAAAGGTTTCGGAGAGGTCACAATGTATCCTAACACTAAACAAATCAAACTAAAAGAATGTTAGACACTTCCTGAAATGTATGAGTATTTCTTTCCAATGAAATATTTTCACTGGTATGTTCCAAACTTTCAGCCCTCCTATGGTACTCATATTTATCTTTAAGCATGTTTGAAGTCCTACCATTACATGGGTCTTCCAACACAGATCAAAGTTCAAAATTAGCTCTTCAAATATAGTGGTGAGTTCAACTTGTATGGCGAAGAATTCTAATGAACCCCCTCTAGATTGCCACTGTAAGGGAAACATCTTTTACCAGGCATGCCTTTACCACGCAGAGCTTTATCATGCATATGCCTTTGCCAGTGTAGATGCCTTTAGCACACATGACTTAACATGCATGGTACCTATAGATAAGGTGTGGATAAAATAAATATAAGGTAAGGTAAGTATATGTGTGTGTGTTTGTTTAGGGTTGAGTAGTGGTAAAGGAAGGTTAGGAGTAAATTACAAACAAAAGGGTGGGTTTGAAAATAAATACATTAAATAGTATTTTTTTTAGGGTTTATGGGTGGGTAGTGGGTGTAAAGATTGGGGCTATATTTATATCTCCCTATAATCGAAATAATATATATACACACACATATATTTTATATATTAACTACTCACGGTCGCCAGTTGGTAGTTATAATTAGGTCTGTTTTTAAATAGACAGAGTGTTGTCTGGTTTGCTAATAACTTTGGCCCAGTTTGACGAATCTCCACGAAACATTCCAAAAAAATAAGCTCATCCACCTCAGCTGATTCATGGAAAGGTTTGGGGTGATCTGTTCAGAGGGAGCCAAGAAAAAATGGGAGTCCCAAAATGTAAAATCTCCATGCATTTTCCATAGACTTCTTTAAGACAGGTTTATTGCTGGAAGGAATTATGCCGAATTCGTCAGGTAGCTAGATCTTGGTCTTCACAGACTGTGCGTTTTGTGATTTGGTGTGAATACACTCAGTAGTTTTTGAGATACTAAGGGTCAAAAATAATTGAATATTTTGGCAGTTGGGCTTGCGAGAGCGCAAAATCAAAATTGAGCCCTGTGACTGGTCAAGAGGCCTTTTTTCCCGTGAGCCTTTATGCTAATGTGGGAGCGAGAAGCTCCTATAAGTCTTGTGAGAGGGAGCGCTCTAATTAGTTGGCTGCTGGAATGTCAGAAATTAAATGGCCGCCATTACTGTTCACTGTGAAAAATTGAAGGTGTTGTGGAAATGAAGTAATAAAGGTAAGTAAGGGGGCTTCAGAAAGTCATGCTGTCCCCCTAGATTTAGAGAGGTGGTGGATAGGGGATAACTACTGTGAATATGAATTATTTTTAACTAATGTTTACGATCTTGCTGGACTCTCGCAGTATCGTGAATAGTAAAAAGGAGCTGATGAGTTCCCAATACACTCTTTTAGTAGGAATGCATATTGTGGTCCTTGTTTTTGAGAGGAAGTGTGTCGCAGATAAGTACTGTCATGTGAGATTAAATCTTTTTTTTTAAATGCTATGATCTTGTGAAAATGTAATGGGATCATGAAAAGTAGGAAAGAGTAGGTAATATTTAAATACACTCTGCTATACACACTTCAGTTCTCCAGTAAGAATCTAAGGATTCTTACTGGAGATTGTGTTTATCATACTCTACTACTTATGTTAATTGGTTAGAGAACATTAGAACAGTTGAAAGTAGAGTTAAGGTTCAACCGAACAGGTTACTATGCCCACCCATCATCTGAGATAGAGGTCTGAAAGAGGAACCCAGTCCCTCCCCACATTCGACTATGCAAACCTATCATTACAGAGAGCGGTCTCAACTGAGAGCCCAGTCCCTCCACACACCCTACAATGCACACCTGTTATCTGATAGAGAGGTCTAAAAGGAGAGGGCAGTCCCTTCCCAAATCCTACTATGCACACCCGTCACCCAAGAGAGGTCTGAAAGGAGAGGTCAATCCCTCTCCACAACCTACTACGCACACCCATCATTACAGAGAAAGATCTCAGCAGAGAGGCCAGTCCCTCTACACACCCTTAATTGTGGGAGTAATGATACCTCAAAAAAAGATTGTTGTTGACATGTCTTGATATCAGAGTTACAACAACTGAGCAAATAAGCAATTTCTATTGAATATTTATCTTTTAATACTCGCACATATTTGAATTGTGAACCATATCTTGGTTTGTTAAAATAAAAAAAATCTTCTACTAAAATAATGTCAGAACACAACATTTATTATAAAGTCATTTTACCATGCATACACACACAAAAATAAATTATTTACTTAAAAAAACTAGAAATGAACTGAAAAAAACAATGGTTAATGAAACTTTAGAGTTTGGTGTAATAAAAATATCTGTTTTTGCTTAAAAGAAAAATGTAGAAATTCACTGAAAAAAACAAAGGCAAAGTAATGTGATAGTTAGATGAATTTGTCAGTGTGTACATTAATGTTCTGAACAAAAAAAAACGACAGAAAGTCACCAGTTATAGTTAGCAGCGCTAACTAAAATGTATGTCGTCGGCATGCACTGCTTAAGACCTCACATATGATATCACTCCCGAAATGTTCTGTTACATCATTTATAACATCATAGATGACATCCCAAATAACATCACTGATGACTTCATCCAAACTTCGTTTTCCTGCATACTGCTGTATAAATTGCTATGGCTTTACACATAGCATAGTTCAATGAACCACAGATATATGAAAAACTCTCATTGAGTATGGTGTTAAATCTGTATACAACTATTCAGAGAAAGCCAAAATAGTTAATGCCAATTCCGAAACAAATGCCATACTATGGGCAGCTTTAATCTGTATCAAACCCCTGATATACACCAAACCTACATTAAGAAATGAAGTTGATATCATTAGAGAACTGAGTACTGTAAACAGTGCTTACTCTATGGAGAGAGTTTACTTCATACCAGACTGTTTGCAAACACTGAAACTTTCCTTTGAAATACACCACAGACTATTAAAAAATATCTACTGAGAACAGTGTGCACTCAAAACTAAGATCTGAAGGTGCTAAGCATTTTCCTACCTGCACCATTCATACAATTGTGAAAACTTTACAGATGGCCCATCTTCTGAAACAAAACAAGCACATATATATAGGTTAGTATTGTGTTCACACAGTCTTCTGTGTTAAGTAGGAATTGTCATGCTGAGACGATTTTCTTCAATAACTCAAGCCCGCTTACAATACTTAGTACGTAGTACCTAGATTCTTTGCCCTGCTAGAAACTTTTTCTACAGGGCCAAAATACTTATATGGAACATAATAAACACAAGTCTACTGTCACCTGTACAAAAATTACTCTTGAATATAAAGATTTATAACTTGTTCAATACCTCTATACGGCTGTGGTGCATTAGGAGGAAATGCGTTTTCTAAATACTTACACCCACTAGCTGTACCCAAACTGTACAAAATTAAGTGGAAAAGCAATATGGTAGTTACCACAATCTAAACTATAAAAAAAACTGGACATAGTCATTGGATGATGGCATCAGTGATGTCATCAATGATGTCATTTGAGATATCATGAGTGATGTCATAAATTATGTCATAAAACATTAACAAAAAGTTAATGTTCACACTGACAAATTCACCCAACTATAACTTTACTTTAACCTTTGGTGTTTTTTTTCTCGTGAATATATATATATATATATATATATATATATATATATATATATATATATATATATATATATATATATATATATATATATATATATATATATATATATATATATATATATATATATATATATATATATATATATATATGTGTATATATATATGTATATGTTCACTGAATGTGTGTGTTTATATATCCAAGTTCCCATAGAAAAAAATATTTTTTAGTTTGCTAATAACTTTGGCAACCTTTGATGACACTGTTTGATGAATATTCTCAAAAAATGTAAAGAAAAATCATCTACCTCTGCTCCATTCTGGAAAGTTTTGAGGTGATCCATTAAGTGTGGGCTGAAAGAAAGGGGGGTCCAAAACCAAATTTTGCAGAAAGCTAGAGCTTGGTCCAGAAAGTGTGCTTTTTCGTTATTTGGTATAAATCTGTTCCATAGTTTTGAATTAAAATTCAAAATGTATGTATATATCATGTCGCCGAGGATCTGCGGAGCCAACAGATCTAGAAATAAGATCTGATTTGCTGTCACCACATCAATAAAGATGTGGCAGCATTCATTTCAAGACTCGGGTACTCAGTCGCCTGTTCTGAAAATAAGGTTAAAAAAACATATAGAGGGCAGGGTAGGAATACCCTGCCCCCCTAAGTCTGGTGGGAAGTGTCCCCGAGGGACCCACCTGTGACCAAATGCATGATTTTCTAAAGGTTTTATAGTGAATTCTCAGAGGATCCGTGGATCTAAAATAAAATTAAAAAAGAAAAAAGGGCTGGTTCCAGGCCTTTTAAAAAAAAAAAAAGCTCCCCGGTCTGGACCAGGTCCCGGGGGTCCGCGCAATGTTTTTCTATGGGAAAGGGAGCCGTGTGGTCCTTCTCCTTGAGCCATTATAAGGCCCGGGTGCATTATATTTTTAGGGGAGGGAGGTGTGTGGCCCCTCCCCCAGGCCAATACAAGGCCCCACCAGGGAGTCCATACCCCATGCCAGCAAAACTTTGAAACACTATGTGAATGCCCTTGTGCCCACCTAGGACAACAACAGGAACTGCTGCCCATGGGGCCACAGGGTGGGTCCTAGGGCCCCTGCGATCCCTGTCGCCTCCCCTACCTGTACCCATTGCAGTGCAGCAAGGGCTGTCTACAGCTCTTTGCTCCTGCCTGGTGGGAGAAGATTTTCTCTGCTCCCACTGGGCAGAAAGCAAACCTATTTTCCTTGCCCACCCTTTTGTTGGCAGGGAACTGTAGTGTCAAGGGAGACAGGGTCCCAGAGACACTGCTGCCATTGGGCAGGGGGCCTCACTCCCCTCCCCAAAAAACTGCTATGGCCCTGGTGGATATGTCAGGGAGGAGGGGCCCGAGCCTGTCGCCCAAAAACAGCCCTGTGGGATGGGGTTACCAGGGCCCTTAAATTATTAGGGTGGGCGCCCCCACACCCTCTCCCCAAATACAAAAATTGGCCCGTAGGATGTGGCCTGCAGGTTCCTTAAGTGGGGCGGGGAGGGAACCCCACACAACCCTCTCTTAAAACAAGTAATCGGATGAAAGATGGCTATGGCCTCCTACATTCTCCAAAAATAATTGTGTCTGTGAAATGAGGAGAGTAGCGCTAGTTTCAAATTCACAACTCCAGCTGGGGAGTGCCCCATGATGTCCTGCAAGGGCTTTTAAACATAACTATTTGGATCTTGATTGTGCCCCTAGAAGAGGTAGGGGCACCACCAAGCCGTTTTTTAATGTTGCTAAGAACTGCAGAGAGTGCAGCACCCTCCCAGCAACATTTAAAAAAACCATAATAAGTCTCCTGGGTCATTGAATCCATGACTCCAGTAGAGATCCAGGAGACCATATTTTTGATATTAACTCCGAGCTGGAGTGCAGAGACCTTTTGTGGTTGGTTCTGTAGCTGCATTATATGGCCTGACATTTTTGTAAAAAAATTAGAAGACTCAAAGCCTTAATTGAAAATATTTTATGACAATCACTTTTAATAAACATTCCTATGTTTGAATTTATAAAATATACATTTGATTATTATTTTTGGTGACTTTTTGACACACACAAGAGATCTGCTTTATCTATGTTGATTTGCTGACCCTTGATAAAGCCAATAGAGTGGCTTTTTAAATGTTGGTGTTCTGGCCCTTGGACAAAGTCAGTATATCTGACTTACTTAAAATGACACACTTTATATTGTTGTATCACATAGACAGCCATGAGCTCTCACGGGTGGTTGGCCAGGCCCTGCGCCCAAGCTGCTCATGGCTAAAGGCCTTGTGCAGAGTGGGTAGAGCACCCAACCCCACACCTGCATTGTGAAGGACCTCTTATGTATGTTGAAACAATTATAGAAATTCTCTAAAAAACAAACTTTTAAGTGATGTTATAGTTAGGATTTGTAATAATATCTTACTTTATATATGAAAAACTTAAAAATTCTCTGAAAAAAAAGGTTTACTGGTGACCTGCTGAGGCAAGTTTCAAAGAGGTGCATACAGCTCATTGAGCCATCTTGTTGACTGTCTGAGACACCGAGTGCATGACTGATATCCAGTGGGAGAAAGGAGTGAATACTTTCATATGCGTTCTTACAACTCTGCCTATCTGTAGTGCATATCTGTATGTAACTGCTGGGTTTGGGTAGACCAATGTAGGCTCCCTTCTTTTCCCTTGTACATGTAATTGTGATGGATATATCATTCCCACAGATTCCTCAGCTTATGAATACTTTGTACAGGCTTTAGACTTGTCTGGAAAAGCTTTTACCTAACAATAACTCTTTAGTGCTGCTAGATGGCACCAAGTGCATTGAGTAGCGACTTGGCCTCCAGACGCACAACATGAATGTACTACCATGCTCCCCTGGTGCCTCATTAATAAAATTCCTCAACATTTCGACAGCAACTAGGTCAAATGTCTTCCTAAAAGGTAATGTTTCATGTCTATTTGCGAGTGCAATTACTAAATGTCTTTGTCGAATGCCCTCAACATCTTCTGCATGTTATGATGTCTGTTATTGGAATAGGGCGCCACAACTTGTGACAAGTGTGCCTCCATTTGAAGATTGTCAGGAAGTAGTAAGACAAAATGTTTTTGGAGAAGGTCCATAGGGAAAAACCAAAATACTGTCCCTCTTTTTAGAGAAAGTTGCTTTCCAGGAACATTCTCTTAAGAGAGTTTTCCTCAAACAATTTAAGAAGTGCCAAAGGAAGGACAGGTCAAATACTTTTTCTTGAGGAAATGGTCCTACTCCTAGTATTGCTCAATATCTTGGCACCTTCTCTGATGCAAAACTCTTTGTCATCATCAGGGTAGATTCTGTTGGCAAAAAAATATGCCTCTGGAGATTCTGGATCTATTTGGTTGCTCAATGCAGGTTGATACCTTCCAGCTGGCTATGCTGCATAGGTTCAGGATGGCTCTGCCATCTTCTGGGCCACTTGTCAGATGATTAATCGTACCTTTGGGTTTGGTGGCTCTGATGTCTCCACTAGCTTCAGTCTCAGAACTTAAATAAAGCCAATGCAGGATATTGTCCATCCTTTGTTCATTTGGGTGCTAACTTTGTTGGCAATGTCTCCAAAGGAACTGACAACAGTCAAGAAGCCATGATTATCCATGTTACGGAAGACAAGGATAAAGTGAACAATTAAGATGTTCTCTTGACTGAGCATCTTTCCAGTGTCCAGAGATTTCCCTGACTGTGGGAAATGTTAATCTCAACCTCAGATGCTTTGGAGAACAAAGAGGATACTCATACGGAGGAGGATGATTTGAAAACTGATCACCTCCAAAAAGAGAGTGTCCTGGAAACTTTGCCACAAGGTGACATTTCTATTCTTCTGTCCCCTATTCTCCTGGATCTGCCACAGTTGAGGTTTTATCTCTTCTTACATAGTTTGAAATGTGACACAGGTCTTAGCATTATGTTGCCCTCAGTGGAAGCAAAGTCTATTATTCTATTACAAAGAGATTTAACAATCCTCCCCCTCCCCTCTGGTGCCCTCCTTTCAATTTAATGAGACCCTTCAGGTTCCAGATTGCCAGACCATATGCATATGAAAAAGCTGTTTTCTGATTTGGTGAAGAATGGATTAATCAAAGCTGAGCTTAGATTGCAAACTGGGCCCTGTGGACAGTGTTGCTTATTTCACTGTGGAAGGTTGCTTACATGGTCACCACTGTTGCCTCCAGAGATGTCTAAGCTACCCTTTTGTACATGGCTTTTGATGGTGAGTGGCTGCAAGAAAAATATATCTTCTCCTTGAAGAGCTTCAAGAACATTGGTGTTACAAGCATGAACTGTTGCTGCAGCAGGGCATATCCACCAACAGTACTGAAAGTTCTGTGACTACTCCAGAGAAATACATCAGCAGAGACCACCTGTTCAGCCTGTCCAGACACCCCAGCAGCAATATACCTCCTATTAGGGTGGCTATTCAGTCCATTTTTATACAAATTATCTGGTAATCACAATGGATTGCTGCTTCATATATATTGTCTTTTGTGGCTCTTTCCTATCTTCCCCTCATATCACCCTCCTTTCTCCATCGTATGCTCTCCAGCATACACCTTGATGCTAAAGGTGAAAGTTCCTGACTTGCTGAATAAAGAGGCTATAGAGAAAGTACCGAGAGGCATAGGATTCTATTCCCTGTGCTTCTTGGTCCCCAAGAAGGATGGAGTAATGTGGCCCATCCTGGGTCTCCACCTTCTGAATGTGTTCATACAAAAGGACAAGTTCGCAATGTTGTCCCTGAGCCAAGTCTTGTTGGCATTGAATGCGAGAGATTTGTTGGTGTACATGGACGTTCTGGATTACTATTGTCATCTTCCAATTCTCCCCACCTGCATACTTTAGACTCATGATGGTATCCCATCACTATTAATTTGTGGTCCTACCACTCACACTTATGAGAACCCCTAAATATCTTTACAAATGTGCTGGCAGTTGTGTCAATTTCACATCAGTGATTGAGAGCCCATTTAATTCTACATTTGGATAGCTAGCTGGTGAAAGCAGAGTTCCAAGTGCTGGTCTGGAAAGACCTCCAGTGGGTAATGACTATCCTGCATAACCAGGGCTTTACCATCAATGTCCAAATGTCCCACCTCTGTCCCACATCAAGCTGCCCTTTATATGTATGGTTTTCATTACAACTCAATTAAATGCATTTGCTCCTCCTCAGAGTATCAAGTATATTTAGGAAATGATTCTGAGGTTCCTGACCCAATCTCTGATCTTGCTCCTGCAGGTCTTACACCTACTTGGCCTCATGGCCCTGTGAATCCTATTAGTATCACACAGCAGATGATGAGTTTGAGCCATCCAGTGGTGTCTGTGAGGCAACAACATCAATATCAGAGAAGCCTCTTGTTCAGATGTTGCATTCAGTGCATCCAGGTCTGCACTGGTAAATTGACCCTTGAAACTTCTTGATAGGGCACACATTCAACCCCCTGCTGACACAGAGTACCATGGTTACAGACATCTGATCACTGGGCTGTAGTGCCCATCTGGGTGAGGTGCTAGTGCTGAGCCTTTGGTCAGCATCTGAGTATCCTCAGTGTGGTGCCTGCAAGTAAAAGTGCACAAGATATGTACGGTCCATCTTGCTACAAAAGACCTTCTTCCTTCCATCTTACAGAGAAGCTTCTGTCGGACAACATCACAACTGTCTATTATATACACATACAGGGCAGGGTCTGGTCATTGAACCCGTGTGGGGTGGTGAATCACCTCTGGTGGTGGATGCAGTGATATGGAATACTTTCTGAAGTGACTCATCTTGCAAGCTCCCTCAACATGAGAACAAATGCAGAACAGTCATCTCTTGTTGGTGGACTATGAGTGGGCTTGTGCTCTTAGTGATTGAGGGGATGTTTGATTGATGTTTCCATTCGTGGATCTCTTTGCCATGAACCCGAATGAGAAGTATCCTCAGAAGCCTTTAGATTCAACTAGTTTAAGGCCCCCTGTACATGCTTCCACCATTTCTGCCTCTCTTGAAATGTCTGTGTAAAGTCCAGCAGGATTAAGCACAGCTGATCCTAATTGGCATAGGTTGAGTTTGGAGGATATATACGCCAATATGTTGGCACTCATCCTTCCGTCATCCCTTCTTCTTGTATGCAGGGTGGACTTCTTCTTGCAACAGGATTGCCAGGTCCTCCATCTCAATCCCTAAACACTGCAGCTGCAACCATGGAGATTGAGTGGTCGCAGATGGAGTTCTTTTGTCTTCCTAATGAGATTGCTTATTTCATCTTGGTGGCCTGGAAGCTTGCTCCCAAACCTATCAAGGCATGTAGCTTGAACCAGTCCGTCCAGTGATGCAAGTTAGACCTCAATCTCAGGTAATCTCGCCTCTTTCAGTCTTACAATTTATGCTGTCCCTTGTACAAAAGGGTCTGGTGGGGTATACAGATGTATGCTATCTAGCATCCACGTCTTCCTTCAAGGCCTTCCTGACCAGCTTTTTCTGTTTAGATCGTCACAAGTTGTGCATTTCCAAAAAATGTTTTCTTTACTTGTTTCCTCCTACACCAAATTATGTGAGATTTGAATCTTGTACTGACCTTCTTGATATCATCTCCATTGCAAACAATGCAGTTTACCAGTTCAACTTCTTTCACTTCATTAGTTCATTCACCTTTTTCAGTTTTCTATCCTAATAAGTTGGTTCTCTGCACCAGGACATCCTTCTTACCAAAGGGGGTTTCTGCACTTGATATGGGTCAGATTATTGCTCTTGCATTTTTCTTTCCTCCTCCTCATTTAATCAAGAGGGTGGATTACTGCCTAGACTGGGACTTAGATATGTGGTGTCATGCTGCATCAAGTGACAGGACAGTGTAAATGATCAACTCTTTGTGAGCTTCGCCGGAGCTTAGAAGGGCAAGGCAATGACCCAAGACTGGGGAAATGATTTTTGACACAGTTTAATATTCTCCACACTAAACATGCCTGCCCCATCACATTTTGATTAGTACTTTGACTTTTGAGCCCTACTTTTGTAAAAAAAAATATTTTGCCCTGCTGTCCAAAACATTGGGTTTGTATATTTAAAGGCACGTTTTTTCCTTCTTTGCTCCTATTTAATTTTCCTGTCTGTCCTTGCATTCATATTAAAATAGTTCACTAAACACTTACCCAGAAACACAAAGCCTGCTATAATTGCATCACATTAAAATACAGCTCTGAAGCCCAATAGGAAACCAAATTGATGGCCTTTGGTAAATGTAAGTAATACACACTTATATAGTGTTCCACATCTCCCCGGAACAGTACTTGAAATTCCTACAATTATGTAAACTAAATTGAATTTGATAGTCTTTTTTCATTTCTGGACTCCGATATCTCTGCACAATATCTTCCAGACAAGTTTGCAGTGATTTCCATATTACCAATGGCACTGCTATTGACAACAGCTGGAGTATTTCCTTGTTTTTATAATTAGAACCATACCACTCCAAAGCTCCAACTAGCAGTCTACATCATGCTAATATTAGATTGAATATTGTGGTCAGCATAGATGAGCACTACATCGCTATATATCTGTCTTAAGGGAGTAAGCTAGACCTGACAGCTTAATCTGTTTTAAGATCTAAAACATTCCATATCCCCCCAGCCCCCTCCCAACAACTAGATCTCTGATGTGATGAAAATTAGTCACAATTTCCAGAGGTGAACTAACCATTAACCTTTCCAGGAAAATGCCAAGTGGGACAGCTGCATTCAAGCCTTGAGGTCTGGTTGCCTGCTGGTTTAGAGCCACCTCTCTGCATGTGATCATAGCCCTCTGTCCTCGCCAAAACAAGGGCTCCCTCGGCAGAGGCAATCCTGGGGTATTTAGTAGCTAAAGAACTGCTAAACTGAACTGTGCACGACCCTGTCTAGACTACAAAGCCAAGCATGCAAACAAATGCTGACCATTCATAAGGCCCTTTACACAGCTTATGTCCACAATGCGTATGGTCACGCTGTGGACACAGTGTGAACATTTATATTGAACAAATCAAGAGAAGCAGAACTTGGAATGGAGAAAAATGCATTGATTCCTTTCATGACTTCACTTGCTTTTTTAGGAGCAGGACTACAAATCTGTGTCGCCTGAGCCAGACCATCTGGGCACCATGGTGTGTGTTCACAGTGGCGCGCTTCGAAAGTGGGCCACAGATGCATCATCGTTTAGCCAGAACAGAGGTCAACCAGGCAGTCAGCGGTCCATGGTGGAAGATGTATTTTTTCATGGACACGAATGTTTCACATCCCAGAAATGCTTCCATAAGCTCACTATACGCAGATTCATTGATTGGCAGTACTAAGACACCCATTCACTGGGTATTACCCATACTGCGAGTATCTATATTCCTATGATGCGATATCATAGGGATATCTTGAGTTACCTATAACTGTGATGGAAGAGGCAATAACATGCTGAAATCAGTATTACTGCGCAATTTTTTGGGGATAATCCTGAATTCCGGTAATTTGTGTTATGCAGATTCCTCCATATTTGACACAGTAAATTTGTGGAATGTTGCACATTTTTATTGTATAACTTATAATTCTGATTTGGAGTGGAAACTCATTTCTCCGCTCAATCCTTATCATAAGTCAACTTGGAATGTAGTACACAGATAGTACCTAAAGCTTCAGAAAATCTGCCATGTTTTCAGGTTGTTCACATTTGTTGTAAGGCAGGGTTGGGAAATTATTGTTCCTACCAGAGTGCCATTGCAAATGTCGATCACATTGGCATAGTGTAAGTGATTTCTTCACAGGGATAAATGTTTTCAATTTGAATGTAAAAAGAGAAAAAACATAATACACAACTCATCATTTTTTTAACCTTACTCTCCCAGATGTTAGGCTTTGCAGACAGTCTTCTTTCATAGATTTGAGATAGGTAGACATAGGTAACGAGCTTTGGAAAGGCTAGTAGGTCTGGCCTGTGCAAGCTGTTGAATTGGCTACTTTTCATTTTTTTTTTGCAACTATATGCCTGAAAACTAACATGCTGACAAACAAAAAATGCAGGCGCCTAGAAGTGGCTGCTATATGATTCATATTTTAAATTGAACAAAAGTAAGTATTTTATAATTTTGAGAGAACAGAGTGGGCACGTCCTAGAAAGCGAGTACGCTTAAAACAGGTATAAACACCCTTTTTACTTTTAAAATACATCACAGGAAAATAAGATTGTCAGTGGAGAAAGCAATATGTGCTACTAACCTTAATTTACTGTAAACTAATAGATATTTTAAACATACACAAATGATCAAAACATATAAGAATAAAGCATGGAAAGCAGACAACGTTAGCAGTAAAATATTGGTGATGAAGTATTGGCCTACCAGACTGATACCGATGTGCACTTTTAGGTAGGTCTGCAATCTAGGAGCCCGATTCACAAAGGTAAACTTACAATTTTTCATGTTTTTCCCTATTTATAAATGTATTTTATGAGTAGTATCTTTACAACTGCGGAGTCTCCGCACTTGTGGTGTTATGCTATGTTATAACAATTTATTATTCGCACTACTACCTGGCGGTGCATAGGCGCTCTGCACCTAAAAAGATAGGATAGACCTATTTTTCTATGTGTGGGCTCTTCGCCCTGAGTGTGGAGACTACGCAGCTGTAAATATACTATTCGTAAACGTACACATAAGTGAAAGCTTACCTTTGTGGGCCTAAGTTATTCTGGATCAGACACTATTTAAAGCATTTCAGGGGTGATCTTCGTTCAGTGGCAAAGACTACCATTTTTGAATTGTCGTATTTACTGTACAGAGAAAGCCAATTGTAACGCATTCAACACTGTTAAGAATTTTATCAGTGACGGTAATGTGGTGATAATCTTGTGGGAGGTTTTCACTAACAGGTGATATTTTCGTCTTTTTCACAGGACCGTAACTTCATTCTGATGGTATATCTCATTTAACACTAGTGCTAAAATCACCATTCTTTCCATAGTGAGCGTGTCTTACGAAGAAAGACATACATGCTAAAAATGTATATATGTGGTTACACACTGCCAAGTTTATGATTGGTTTACTGATTCAAAAATCTCCCAGTGAAATTTATGATTTGCACAAGTTATGTCAATAAGTATTATTATTATTATTATGTTTCTTATATAGCGCCTGAATCGACCCCCGAAGGGGTATCTCCGCGCTTGCCTTGGGAACCCGTCCTGGCTTTTCCCTGTGAGATAGCCCCTACAGGGCATCCCCAAGGTGAAAGCCAGGCAACCCGCCGCGGGGGGGGCCGTTGTGGAGATTAAGCAAGCTTAATGCCCAGAGTTGCAGAGTGTGAACCCATGATTAGGTCAGGCACCGAAGCGAGAATTATCGAGTCCATGGACATTTGAGCTCAAGATCCTGCCGCGTCGGGAATTGAACCCTGGTCCCGGGTCTGACCTCTGCTTCAGGGTCTGCCTGCTCTAACCAGTGAGCCACACTTCTCCACTTATACCTTGCACATATACATTCCTGGTGTGGTGTGCCGCAGACTTCCTTTTTAGAGTCGAGCCTGCAAGAGCATACATTAGCACATACATCTCTCTTGGAAGAAACTGTTGCATACAGAAAAGGGCTTGAGCCCTGCCATGCTTACCTTTTGTGTGCTGCAGCATCCCTCTTCATTCCAGCGTTCCTAATTGGCTAATTCAGCTCAAACGTCACTTCTTGTGCTTGCAGTGGAGCACAGACCAAGAACAGATTGATTAAACTTTATCAGTGCTCCTCCAGTGCTCCTGATGCAATTAAGATACAATTTTCCCCCTCCCGCTCCTTCTGCTTCCTTTTTTATAGTTTGTAGGTCTCGCCTAAGCTATCCTGTTAGGGATGCTTGGCGAGATTAAAGTAGGGGCTCAGAAAAATGCACTCAAAGGCGAATTGCCTACAGTGCATGTGAGCCGGGCGCGTGCACATCGCACACCATTTGGCAGCCTGTGAGCCTCAGCATCAGACTTCAAAGGAATCCGCTCCCCCACCCCCGCCATGCAATGCCGAGAGCTTGTTTAAGGAGCCGCTCCTCCTGCAAGCTCTTAAACACAAGGAATCCGCTCCACCGCCCCGCCACACAATGCGAGCTTGTTCTGTTTTACTCCCTCTCTGCTACTCGTACTACCCTGCTTTCCCCGGTTCTCTTCCCTCTGTATCTCTGCTCTCCGACTTTCCTTCCATAGCATCTCTCCCTCTTCCCCTCTACCACCCTCTCCCTTCTTTCGCTTTCTGTCCCTCTCTTAACCCCCTTCTCTCCCTACCGCACTTTTTCTTCTGTTTTCTACGTGTGTCCGTCCCCGTTTACTCAACTTCTGTATATCCTCTCGCCCCTCGCTCTTTATTGCGCTGTTTTTTATTCCACCCCCTGTTTGTTATCTTTCATTCTCGTTTGTTTTTCCTCTTCTGTCCTTCGTCCCTAACGCACCCCCTTTTATCTTCTCTTTTGCGCCATTTCTTCTTTTTTCACATCACTTACCACTTTTCCTCCCTGTTTCTCCTTTCTTCCTTTCTTTTGCCCACCCCTGATCGCTCTTTCTTCCCACTCTATCCCTTTCTGCCCGTGTCTCTGGCCCTCGTGTGCTCTGAGGCAGGCTCTTGACTCATTAAGGTGCTAGAATGCAACGGTCACCGAACGGAACATTAAGAGGCTCTTAAAATGTAATGAACTATTAACTTCTAATACACTCCCTTTAAAGGGCAGAACAGTGCACTGTGACCCGCGAGGAGGCAGTGTGTGCTCTGTGGCACACCTAGGGCTGGTCTCTGGGGATCTCACTTCTCAAAGTAGGGGAACATTTGCAATCCGAGTCGCTGCCTCTCAGCTATGCATAAGATTCTAGTTCACCTAGGTTTGTACCTGTGATCTTCGTGGTGCACAATGCACACCTCTGTGCCCGGAAGCAGGCTCCTTGCAGCTTTCTTCCAGTGTTGGGGCCTAGCTTTCATTTGGCACAGCAGGTGCACTGGCGACTTGACCCGAGGGCCCACTGAACCCTAATTATTCCCCAGTTCACTCATTTCCTTCCTTGTGCACAGATCACCTCGGCTATGTGCCTGCTGTACGGAAATAGAAACTGGGAGTAAGCGCACACCGTCACCACCATGTCCACAACCACCACGTCCACCACGTCCACCACCATGAGTAAGTGCACACCATCACCACCATGTCCACAACCACCATTTCCACCACCACCACATCCACCACCACCACACCCACCACCACCACGTCACCACCACATCCACCAACACCATATCCACCACCACCACATCCACCACCACTACGTCCACCACCATAATGTCCACCACCACCATGTCCACCACCACACCCACCTCCACCACCTCCACCACCTCCACCACCACCACTACCACCACCACCATATCCACCACCACCACGTCCTTCACCACCACGTCCATCACCGCCATGTCCACAACCACCACCACGTCCACCACCACCATGTCCAGCACCACCACCACGTCCACCACCACTACCACGTCCACCACTACCATGTCCACCACTACCACGTCCACCACCACCACCATGACCACCACCACCATGTCCACCACCAACACCACCACATCCACCACTACAATGTCCACCACTACCATGTCCACCACTACCACGTCCACCACTACCACGTCCACCACCACCACCAACCCCACCATGTCCACCACCACTGCATTCACCACCACCACATCCACCACCATCATGTCCACCACCAACACCACCACACCCACCACCACCACCACCACATCCACCCCACCACCACATCCACCAACACCACATCCACCACCATCACGACCACCACCACGTCCACATCCACCACCTCCACCACCACCACATCCACCACCACCAGCGCGTCCACCACCACTACGTCCACCACCACCACGTTCACCTCCACCACACTCACCTCCACCACCACCATGTCCAACACCACCACCACATCCACCACCACTACCACCACCACCACCTCCACCACCACCATGTCCACCACATCCACCACCATGTCCACCACCACTATGCCCACCACCACCACCACCATGTCCACCACCACCACCATGGCCACCACCACGTCCACCACGAGGCCACTACCACGTCCACCACCACCACATCTACCTCCACCACCACCACCACATCCACTACCACCACCACATACACCACCACGTCCACCACCAAGTCCACCCTCAAGTCCAACACCAAGTACACCACCACATCCACCACTACATCCACCACCACCACATCCACCACCACCACCATGTCCACCACCACGTCCACCACCACCACCATGTCCACCACCACAACATCCACCACCACCACCTCTACCACCATCACGTCCACCACCACCACGTCCACCACCACCACGTCCACCACCACCACATCCACCACCATGCATCCACCATGTCCACCACCACCACCACCACCATGTCCACCAACAACACCACCACATCCACCACCACACCCACAACCACCTCCACCACCACATCCACAACCACCACCTCCACCACCACGTCCACCACATCCACCACCACTACGTCCAGCACCACCATGTCCACCACCACCACATCCCCCACCACCACCCCGTCCACCACCACCACCACACCTACCTCCACCACCACCACGTCCACCACCACCACGTCCACCACCACCACGTCCACCACCATCACATCCACCACCACCACATCCACCACCACCACGTCCACCACCACCATGTCCACCACCACGTCCACCACGAGGCCACCTCACTCTATCTATTGCCCTCACTCTGTCTATCGCCCTCACCCTATCTATTGCCCTCACTCTATCAGTCGCATTCACTCTATCTATCGGTCGCCCTCACTCTATCTATCACCCTCCCTCTATCTATCTCTCTATCTATCTATCTATCTATCTATCTATCTATCTATCTATCTATCTATCTATCTATCTATCTATATATCTATCTATCTATCTATCTATCTATCTATCTATCTATCTATCTATCTATCTATCTACCTCACTCTATCTATCACCCTCACTCTATCTATCTATGTATCTATGTATCTATCTATCTATCTATCTATGTATCTATCTATCTATCTATCTATCTATCTATCTATCTATCTATCTATCTATCTATCTATCTATCTATCTATCTATCTATCTCCCTCATTCTATCTATCTATCGCCCTCACTCTATCGATCGCCCTCACTCTATTGATCGCCCTCACTCAATCTATCAATCTATCTATCTATCTATCTATCTATCTATCTATCTATCTATCTATCTATCTATCTATCTATCTATCTATCTATCGCCCTCACTCTTTCTATCTATCGCCCTCACTCTCTCTATCACCCTCACTCTATCTATCTATCGCCCTCACTCTATCTATCGCCCTCACTCTATCTATCGCGCTCACTCTATCGATCAACCGCCCTCACTCTATCTATTGCTCTCACTCTATCTATCACCCTCACTCTATATACGCCCTCACTCTATCTATCTATCGCCCTCACTCTATCTATCTATAGCCCTCACTCTATCTATCGCCATCACTCTATCTATTGCCCTCACTCTATCTATCTATTGCCCTCACTCTATCTATCGCCCTCACTCTATCTATCACCCCTCACTCTATCTATCTATCTATCTATCTATCTATCTATCTATCTATCTATCTATCTATCTATCTATCTATCTATCTATCTATCTATCTATCTATCTATCTATCTATCTATCTATCTATCTATCTATCTATCTATCTATCTATCTATCTATCTATCTATCTATTTATCTATCTATCTATCTATCTATCTATCTATCTATCTATCTATCTATCGCCCTCCTCTATCTATCTATCCCCCTCCCTCTATCTATCTATCATCCTCCCTCTATCTATCTATTGCCCTCACTCTATCTATCTATCGCACTCACTCAATCTATCTATCGCATTACCACAGCATCACTCAGGGGCACCACAACATCACTATGTGCTACCACAGCATCACTGAACGCCACAGCATCACTCGTCGCCACCACAACATCACTCAGCTCCACCACAGCATCAATCTGCGCAACCATTCAACAACAACTGGTTCAAATATGTTCTCTCAATGTTTCAAGCTTTATTACAAATGTCACAAAAATATGTTAATATTTCACTTCTGTTCTTGGATTTTAGTCACAATAAAGTACACTGAACATAATCTTCACAAAAGTTATTTACAAAAGTTTAAGCTATTGCCATTATAAATTACAAAAGCTTTTATTTAAGTATTAATTATTTTTAAAAAATAAAAGCCATTGTTATTTGTAATATCAATTCATCTAAGTCACGTAAATACAACACATATTACATTACAAACGCTATAGGTGTCACATATGTGAAAGTTAAAACTATTGGCATAGTAAATGACAAAGCTATTAATTTAGCTATTTTCAAAACCAACACATAAATAAAAAATGTGTCATTTACAATACCAGTAGCTCAAACTTTCCTAATGCGAGACCTATTGCCTTGCAAATGCTTGTTTGTCTTGGTTCCCCATTGCCCGTGGGCAAGATTGAATACTTCCTCAGATGTTTTGTGTCACCCCACATGTAACTCTTTCCTTCTCATCGTGATCGTATGTACATGCATTTCCATTACAAAGAAATCAGTTTTGATATATTTTTGGAAAGGAAACATTATTTTGCAATGCAACAGTGCCTTGTTATTTTATTTTTTGTTGCCTATTAATATTGCGTAGCATTCACAGTGAAAGTCTTCCCTTTTAAGATGGCACCTGATTCAGTGTCAAGAGGAAGGATTTCCGATGACTGTTTCATTAGTTGTTCTGCCCGAGCACAAGCAGGAGCATTTTCCTGTCTCTGCCTATTTTGCACTGGAAGTACAACTTCCCCGCCCCCCTTTTATGAACTAATCATCGCTGTAAAAAAAAGAAAAAAAAAAAAAAAAGAAGGGGGCTCCCCATAGGGTTTCTTAGTGATATAGGCAGGCCAAGGGGGGAAGAACAACTGTATAGAGAAGGAGAGAAGGCACCCTGCCTGATATTTATAAAGGTCCTAGCTGGAGGATCCAAACGTGATAGGAGAAGGGGGGGTGGTTAGCCCAGAGGCTGAAGCTGCACAGGACAAGAACCAGGTCAATCCAAACAGACCAGTAGCTCAAACTTTCCTAATGCGAGACCTATTGCCTTGCAAATGCTTGTTTGTCTTGGTTCCCCATTGCCCGTGGGCAAGATTGAATACTTCCTCAGATGTTTTGTGTCACCCCACATGTAACTCTTTCCTTCTCATCGTGATCGTATGTACATGCATTTCCATTACAAAGAAATCAGTTTTGATATATTTTTGGAAAGGAAACATTATTTTGCAATGCAACAGTGCCTTGTTATTTTATTTTTTGTTGCCTATTAATATTGCGTAGCATTCACAGTGAAAGTCTTCCCTTTTAAGATGGCACCTGATTCAGTGTCAAGAGGAAGGATTTCCGATGACTGTTTCATTAGTTGTTCTGCCCGAGCACAAGCAGGAGCATTTTCCTGTCTCTGCCTATTTTGCACTGGAAGTACAACTTCCCCGCCCCCCTTTTATGAACTAATCATCGCTGTAAAAAAAAAAAAAAAAAAAAAGAAGGGGGCTCCCCATAGGGTTTCTTAGTGATATAGGCAGGCCAAGGGGGGAAGAACAACTGTATAGAGAAGGAGAGAAGGCACCCTGCCTGATATTTATAAAGGTCCTAGCTGGAGGATCCAAACGTGATAGGAGAAGGGGGGGGTGGTTAGCCCAGAGGCTGAAGCTGCACAGGACAAGAACCAGGTCAATCCAAACAGACTCAACAACATATATTGAAAAAATACATATTTTTTATTTTTCTCTTTTTAAATATATTATTTGTAATTTTCAAAAGACAGACATGTATAAATTAAATAGTCAAAGTGATATTTTGCAAAACACATAGCAAAGATTCTTTTCTGGATTAAGATATGCCCAGTACTGACCACACTTCAAACAAACTACCACACTCATTCACACAGGGATTTTCTCTAACTATTGTTGGAACATTCAACTTTCATTCATCCATTCATATAGTCCTGGCATAGACAACAATAGATATTCAATAAGTTGCCTAAATCGGGGGGTTCATCCAGGCAGATGGTATTAGTACGGGTCCTGGTGTAGTTAGGACAAAATGCCGTGTTCCTGGGAAAACGTGCCGACGCGCGTTTCGGTGAGAGGCCAATGTGGCCACACCTTCGTCAGGGCCAGGGTAGTATGCTGGGCAGGGGACAGGAGTAAAATCTGGAAATAAAAAGCTGTGTCTTAGTTCCGCATTCTTGATATGTATACACAAAGACACATTCCAACATTTCATTTTCCTCATATTACTTTTTTTTTTTAAAAAACAAAACATATATAAAGCGTATTGATATGATACATGCAGGGTTGACATTTTTTTGACACTGTGCAGTAACAGACTACTTGGAAACACTCCCCAAGTAAGATTCCCTGTTTCGTGGAATCCAAAGAAGGCAAACTGATAGCCTAAGCTAAATGAACCGTAGAGTCTAATTCACAACACTATACACACATTTTATAATCACACACTCATTATCGTCCACCTAAGACCTCATGGTTTAATTCAACCACTCTTCATAGCTGTTTTTGAAAGAGGGTTGAAGTAAGAAAGGAAAGATTTTTGCACACAGTTGGGTAACCAAATTATACTATTTAACCAAAAGCAAATCATAAGTTGTTTAAACATGATGTTACATTGAATGGTTCGCTTTTATTAGGGTTACCTGTTTGTTTCGTTAGAAAGGCATACGATTTAAAGACCACCTTCACAAATTCAGGAGGGGATGAATTCCAGTTGTTACCTTAATGAAGGGGTACATATAGTTACTATTTTCAATCTAAAGTTTTTAAACTTTGTACAGTACGCATTAAGAGGAGATATTAATTTACCAAGCTATTGGGTCTCAACTCGTGGTTCCTCTGGTAGGATTTACAAAGCGCCTTGCTCAACCAGGTGGCTCCTATAGGTCGGGTAACCAGAGACAACGGATAGCCGGTCGCTGTTCGTCGTATTCTCTAAATTTAGAGGAGAAAAGGTAACTGTATCTCTATCCTTTATATTTAAAAGAAGCAATCATGCCCCACTATAGAGAAACAAACTGACAGGAATGGTACCTTCCGTGATGTTACTCTGTCAATTATTCTATCGTCTCTTCAAGACAGTCCTGTTGGTCATCAGGTAGGGGGTTGATCCTGTCACATTGCTGTCTATGACAACTTTTGCGATAGTAGGTAATCCTGTTGGTAACACAGCGCAATGAGACATACCCATTAATTACATAGTTCGCCTAATTAGTTCTATTAGCAAAGAGGATTCACCTAAAGTTAGTTACCTGCAAGCACTAATACTGTGTCTTCAGTGCCGCGGGCAGAATCAGAACAATTAGGTCAGATATTTCTGTAGATGGTAAAACAAGGAAACAGATAAAAAAGAAGAATGTAAATAAGGGTGACTCTTACTACTTACGGGTCTATCACTTTCATTACAGAGATAGTTCCCTTCAGGACCAGAACCGGGTTTGTTTGTAGTTAAAGATCCCACTGGCTAAGTTACACTGCATGAGGTCATAACAAGAGACCGATCATTAGAGGTCCCAAGGGCAGACAGAAAGAGTAAGAAACGCCCATTGCATAGGAGTTTAAAAAAACCCTTTAGAGGTGTCGAACAGTAGTTCGAGGCTACACAGACGAGGGCTATATTGGGGATAGCTCTATTGGTTACGGCGTTATTTAATTAAACACGGTGATTACCTTAAAATGGGCAGAGCCGGGCTTTTAGATTGGGATTCCACCGACTATGTTGGAATCATGACGGAATACCGCTCACTCGAGTTTCTGGGCACAAACGAGAGAAAGGCATACTGCTCGTTACGTAGGGGCATTACAGGGTCCATTTAAGGAATTAGGCAGTCGCTCAGCTGTGCTTACCGTCATGAAGTCGGTCGTCGTCTTCCGATGGGGTTCCGCCGGCTGCCTCGGTCGGCCAACTGCGCGATACAGGACACTCGCCTGTGCGCCCTTTGATGACGTTTAAATAGATATTTTTTTTGCGCTTTCCTAAACTCTCCCCAGCCGTGTCTCACATTTAGAGAACACTGAGAAGGGACTTCTAGCTGTGGAGAAACAGTCCCCGCCATCTTGGTTAAACTACCAGATAGTGGCCGAGTTGTTGCTAAAGCTACTCCTCATTTACAGGAAAACAGGTTCCGCCATCTTATGTAAACCAGTAATTCTAATAAATAATAGAGGATGATATTATTATAACTGGATAGCGAAGCCTCGCTATACCTTTTTTTCCCCCCAAATATTGTGTGTAGTAAAGGAGATGATAGCGCTAAGACCAAAAACATTCAATTACCCACATATAGGTATAGGTATAGGAGGTCTAATTGCGCAGGTTATATCAAGTTCATTTCTATATATTCACAGCAGGTATTCAAATTATACCTTATGTTCAGTCGGACTGCCCTATATTCCATCTGTATTAACCTTCAGCTTTCCAGCATATTTCTACAGAATTGCTTGGTGCCAAGGGCATTCTTCATTTAGCCCTTTTTCTACCGCATTCAGATAGAAAATCCAAAATACCTCCCGTTTTTTTCGGAGGTTTGTGGTGTTGGTTCCTGGACAGGTTTTTATTTTTTCTAAGATGAACCATCAAAGTTCTAGCTCTGTGTGATTTTTCTCCACCCAATGGGCTACCAATGGGGCTGCTTGCTTTTGGTTCCTGATATTGGATTTATGCTCACCAATTCGTACCCTACATTCTCTGCCAGTTTCTCCAACATAGGGGAGATTGCATGGGCACAATATCAAATAAATGATGTTGCTGGTACGACAATTAGTCATGTTTGCATTACGTCGTACGGACACTGTGCGGGTGTTTGTACTGACAGTATCTCCAGTAATGGCCTGTGGGCAAATGTGACATGTCCCACATTTATGGTTGCCATATACTGGATCCAATCCAGTAATGGTTGTTTGACTATTTACAGATGTCTCTTGGATCTTACCCCGAACCAGATGGTTTTTAAGGTTGGGGTTCTTTTTAAAGGCAAAGATGGGGCGGTTTAGATGTGTTTTTTCATTTTCTAAGTTCAGGATATGCCAGCTTGAGTTGATGGCTTGTCTTATTTTGTGGTTCATCTCAGAATGGCGGGTCACACATACAAGTTGCTTTAGTTTCTCCGGCTCTCTTTCCACAAACATAGCCTCCCGGTCGGTGTACCTCGCTCGTTTGAACGACTCCTTAATGAGTCTGGGTGGATACCCTCGGACACGGAGTTTTTCCTGTAGAATGTCTGCTTGGATCAAGAAGTCATCCAAATACGTACAGTTCCTTCTAATGCGAAGGAACTGACTGTATGGGATACTGTCCCTCTGGCTACGCGGATGATAACTGGCATATTGAAGTAGGGTGTTTCGTGCCGTAGGTTTGGTGTATAGTGAGACTTTGATGATGTTCTCGTGGTGTTCGATCCAAATGTCTAGGAATTCTATTTTGGTTGTACTTACGTGGCTAGTAAATCTCAAATTGGCGTCCGCCGCATTGAGCCACTCAATGAATTCGTGAAGTTGTTCCTCGGCCCCCTTCCAAATAAAGAAAATATCGTCAATAAACCTTTTCCAGCTTTTGACGTTTCTCCTTCTCTATACAGCTAATCATCGCTGTAACCCAGGTCACTAGAAATGTGTGAACGATTTGGTCTCATTGTTTGTGTTGCACTTTATGAGCGTAGAGGGCAAGATTGAACAAGTATAACAAGTATAATGGTAATTTAACAGCGACAAGATGCTTCAGTTATCACTCACTAATGAGGAAATCTGTAGTCAGGAATTCAAATCCCTGCAATTAAGGCAGACTCAATGTTCGATGTGATATTCAGACTTAAACTTAGGGATTTCACGCACTGTGCATATCTGACAAGAGTGTAGCTCCAAGCTTGACTGTGTAAATATTTCTCCACTCTAAGTGACACTGCATGTGTCTGCAGTGTGTGCAGAGTTTTAGCCGCATCTGCCTGGCAGCTTCCTAGGCAGATGCTAGACAGAGGAATGATAGGCCAGCAGAGACAAGTCTGACATAGATTTCCCGAATTTTATGTCACCCTCTGGAAGTACAACATACAACGATTTCGTTCCTGGGGGGGCTATAAACATGAACCTGCCAGAAACATTGGCCATGTGGGGAGGAAGCAGCATTCCTATATCTGTGTTTGCATTCCACCTTTTGGGCTAGTGCTGAAACCAGGCTGAAATGAGCTCACAGGGAAACAAACATGGCTCTGATTTAGTGAGTTACAGATATAAGTCAGTGGGAAGAGTGGTGTTGTTGGTTGAAATGATTCTCTGTTCTTCCTCATAGAGGTACTTCTGCCACATTCATTGTCTCTTAAACTGCCCCCCCACAGGCCCATGTCCCTCATCAATCCATTCTTGCTCCCTTAGCACTTCTAAATCAGTTAACACAAACCCACATGATGTTACTTGATATCAGAAAGCGAAATGGACAGGGCTCCCTTATCTAAAATCCTTGGGTGAAACTAGCAGGACTCTATTCTTTGGAATAAACTATGCATTCTCTTTAGGAACATCAGCCCCGTAGAGTCACAGTTAGAAGGACTCACTTAAGAAGAGTGCAAGGCACTTTATAAAGAGGTATTGAGTGATAAAAGAATACACCAAGCCATTAATAACTAGGGTAGACTAGTGAGCACCAGGCCAACAGAACCCTGCGGAGTGTTTCTCCTTGAACCCTAATGTTTTCTTCCAGAAGTCTAGGTACATAAAAATACAAGCAGCTCCCAACTCTCACTTTTTAACTTCCCCCACCTCCCTTCCCACAGGTAAACTAAACTACTAGAAGGAGGTTGCATGACAGTTATAGTTGTAGATAATGTTACCTAGCACTTTCAACTCTCATCCTTGCACCCCTTTACTTATACCTCCTTCTCGCGCTTGTTTCATTGTAGAACTAATTTTTCCCTCGCTCCGTGGTTGTGCTACTAAATATTGATACTAATTGATATTTTATTTTCAATATTGTTCCCCAATATTATGCCCCATCAATATTCTGATGTCAATATTCAGGGTGCACATTCTCTCCATTATGTGTCCTGCTCCCTCAGTGCCTTCAAGTTCATCAGATGCTTAATACTGGCTAGCGCGATATACTTTCATGTTATCTGCTGAAGTGCAGGTTTTTAGAGAAGATCATTTTAGTCATAAGGCATCTTCCGTATTTCTAAATCTAGTCCATTGTTTGCTTGGATAAAAACAATGAGTTCCCAGGTTGTAAATGTTTCTCTACCCACATTTATCACTGGTGCTGATCACTTTCATCACTGTCCTTAGCGCTAGACCCACCTGCAAGCAGGTACAGCTGGTGAACTTTTAAAGTGGCGAGGCATTAATATATGCCTTGAATAGACTGTGCTAGTTGGTAAAATGAGAAATGTCGATTTTTTTAAACATGGTTCAGGCTACTCTCCCACTGAGATCATTTTGGCAAAAGGATTACACTTTATAGCACTATTTTCACCTAAAGGTACTAAAATCCCAGATGTTCATAAGGGGCACTAATGAATTAATACAGTAATTTTATGGTATTCGTGGCAAACTTTGCCATCCTCATGAATTCTTTGAAAAAATTATATCAAAATATTTGACTGTTCAGCACAATTGGACAAAGGGTTATAGGTATTAAAAATAGGTAAACAAAAATCTAACTATGCAATTTCACATAGCCTCAGATATCAAAAAGCATATAACGTCTTTCTTCAGTTTGTATGTCCATTCTTTCCCATCTATACTACTATTATAAAGAGAGAACTTGCAGCTTTTGGCCAGGTAAACTCGGGAACCACAGCGCCAATCTACACACCCGATACATCTACGAAAATGTGAGGGTGTGTAGATGGACATAGGCTATATAATTTTTTTTAAAAAGTGAAATAAAAAAAATTAAGTTTGAAAACAAAGTAGTCCTCTGAAAGTAGCGCCGGCCGGGACCTAGCGCTGGCCGCGACGCGACGTGCGAGATGACCGCGACGCGACGTGCGTTATGACGACGAAGGAGGAGCAGCGGTGTAGTGACGAGCGGCTGTGCAGTGAAGAGCGGCGGCACAGGTAAGGAAAGGGAAAGTTCAGTGCGAGACTGTGTGATGCAGGGGGAGGCAAGAAGGACCTTCGCAGTGCTATCAGCTGGAAGAGGCAGCAGTAAAGGAAAATGTCGGAGCGCGGGAGGGGGGCGCGAGTGAGTCTGGGCGGAAGGGGGGCGGGAGTGAGTCGGGGGGGGAGGTAGTCGGGGCGGGAGGGGGGCCTGGTCCGTGTCCGTGCATGGGCATGCACGGACAATATCGGGGCGGGCGGGGGCCGGGGCGGGCGGTTGGCCCTGAAGCCTCATTGCCCCCAGGCAACGCTGGGGCGGGCTGCTAGTCAAGTATATTTTGTGAATCTACATAGAAAGTAGAGGATGAGTAAACTAGACACCCATATCGTGAATCAACAGTAATATCAATATGTTGGCCAAGATCCTGGTACTGAGATTGCAACAAGTCATCATTTCACTAGTACATGAGAATCTAGTTAGATTAATACCATGGCGCTCTTGATGCAACCATATGCTTGCCCTGCCATATCTCTTATGGGAAACAAGGCATTCACAAGATAAACAGGTGTCCCTCTCCCTTGATGCCCTAAAAGCATTTGATTGGGTGTAGTGGGGCTACCTCTTTCAGGTGCTTACCAAGATGGATATAGCCTCCAACCTTTTGACCGGGACGCAATGACTGTGCAGCAATAATTTGGCCATAGTATGACCCATTTTACTGTTTGTACCGCCATTGAAACTGCAGCCAATCACTATTTGTCAAACTACCTAAATCACAATACAAAATGAACAATCACAAAATAGAAACATATTTAGATACATTTTATAATTTAAAAAGAGAAGAAAATATTTTTTTAAATAACATTAAATTCTAAAGCAAAAAGTATTTAAAATATTTCTACAATGTATATATTTTTGTACAAAATGTATAACATTTTACATAAAATATATCTAAATATTTTACTTTCTTAAAATGTTGTTATATACATTTTTATTGTATACTATTTAATTTGTTCATCAATATATATCTTCATTAGTATGAAAATGAAAATGCAAAAAAATGAATATAACAAATGAATTTAAAAAATCTAAATTATTAGTTTGCATTTCTTTGAAATTATTAACTTAAAATTTAATATAAAATATACATTTTTTAAGTCCACCAACCCTAATCCCCTAAAAACCCAATATCCCACTACTAAAAATAAACATTAAACAATTATTTATATACATTAATACAAATACAAATATACATTTCAACAATTTTATAAGTAAACAATGATATTCCTAAAAACAAATAAACAAACACACTGTAATAAATAACATACTATTTAACAATTACAAGCGATATTATATACAACAATATTTTCTACATAGATATTTTGTACAACAATATTAAACAAACACTTAAAAGGATGTTATTACCTTCGATATTCCTTTCAATTATATTTTTATATCACAATAGTTTTTCCCCATATTTTGTCCAAATAACACCATCACTCAGTGGCTAGTAAGAGTTATCTAAATAACACCAGCATTTTGTAAAAGATGGTCCACTATTTTACTCTGAATATTGCAGGCATGCATACCAAATCAAGGATGATATTATGCAAGGGATAAACCAGACAAATGCCTATTGTACCTATCCTTTACCTTCTGGGGTTGTGTGTGAGTAGTACAAAGATGCTCTTCAAAGGTACCATCTTAAATTGTGTGTTTCTAGTGAGGGCTGACATTACAAACACTCTGCTACCTTTCAAAATGTGTAGGGCTTCCGAGTGAACCACCGCCCTATCTTCTGGCCTCTGCTACAATTATTTATGATTTTGGAAGGTCCATTGAATACTGAGGGCATTGTAGTAGGACTGGGGTTCTGTTTGCCTAAGATATAGGAGCAGGAATCTATTTGCTTGAGACAAGAGGAGAATGAGATATGTATGCATGGCAAATATTCTGACCCTGTCTAATACTAATCCTGAGTATGACAGTTTGCATAATCTCTATGTAGAGTCACTTTCAAATGTGATTAGCTTCTGGTTTCGGTTTAGTTCATGCTCTAAGTCAAGTTGAACTGTCAATATTTTGGCATTTTGAAAATGTAAATTTTAACAAAATCATTAAACACACCTCATTGTTAAGAAAGAAACTTATCATGCAAGAATTTCTCTTAGTTAAATGTTAGGTATGGTACTTGCTATCAGTCATCCTAGGTTACATCATTGAACCTTCCGTTCCTTGCCCAAAGGATTCTGAGAAAATAGCAGTATGTAGAGATTCTACACTACGGGTATTCCGTCAGAAAGGCAAAGGACATTTCCTCTGCCATTCGAAGGACCTCCGCCTATCAAATCTAGAGTTGTCTACCAGCCCCGCGGACAACTCTAAACATTGACAGGAACTGCAATCACAGCGGCTGATGTCAATGTTTTAATACTTTGACGGATGGTTCCATCAAATAGCACTGCTGCCCGTTAGACTATTGCAGTTTTTCATTTTTTGATTTTACAAAAATAAACTCCAAAATTGGGAGTTTGATTTCGAAAACATGAAAAACCAATGACTCCCACACCATGGGAGTTTTCTCCCTTGGTGTGCGGGTCATTTTTTACTAACCCTCACCACCATACCTCCTGGTAAGGTTTCCCTGCATCATTTCTCTGCAGGTTCCTATCTGAAATTTTCTAAACTTTGCCTGTTTTCTGTAGAGTGCTTCAATACATCTTGTAGCTAGATCTACATCTTAAAAATACCCCAAATTAAATAAATACATTTCAGTATCCTGTATTTACTAAAAAAACTGGCTTCCAAACACAACATTTAAAGATGTGTATATTAAATCGCAACCTTGATCATCAATTTGTGTGCTTAGGGTATAAATCGCCACGGGCAATCAGAGAAACTCATCCTCTCCTGAAGCATTGATGAAGTAAGGCAATTTATTCTCTTATAGAAGAATACCATCATTTCACGTGGAAATCGAGTATATATTGCTAAAGAGTGCAACGAATGCTTGCAGTGCCGAAAAGAGTATTTATTTTTCCATTTACAGGTGAAATTCATTAGGTGTCTCTTTATTTCTCCTTGAATATAACAACTTCTATAGTGTCAGTGATTTCCTCCTGATAACAGTCAACATACAGAAATCACTGGGCCTGGACTTTTAGTTAAACAAGTCCAGGGACAATGTTATGGTGACCGCACAGCTCATCAATGTTACACTAAGGTAACAATAGTCTTTGCTAGCACCCAGGTTATATGTCAGAATATCATCTCCATAAAAGTTGTCTGACAGAAATATTGTGTCCTAAATATTGTTTATAATAATATCATCCAATTGGATGTAGTTTTTCTATTATTAACTTCAACAGGCAATATTTTTTAAATAATATTTAGGACACAATATTTATGTTGGATAATATTCTGACAATGCAATACTCTTGAATCAGCTGGATTTGATGCAGGGGCACCTAAAATTCTAAGAAACAGCAATTATTTCAAATTTATGGTCGGCATGACTGAATCCTGCTGACTCAGTTTACTTTGGATGATGAAAGCCATTTGACTGATGTAAGCCATTTAACCAAATGATTTTATTACATTTTAAATTGCAAACTAAAGTAGAAAACACACCAAAGAAGAATACTGTTAGTATACATGAAAAACTAGACAATATATCAGCAGGTATGGTGCAGTGATTTTGGTGACAGAGGCAACATAAAATGTTGCTGATTTTCCTCCTCACCTCTAAACAATAACTGATTTACAGTTCTTCTCATAGGATTTATATGTATTAAAAAGAAGGATTTAGGCCTGCCAAAATGTTTATTTTGACAGGTCGAAAAGGCAGTTTAAAAATGAAAATAAGCTGCAATGGCGTGCCTGAGATGTTTTAAAAGGCTATTAAAGTGGGTGGCACAGTAAGTGCTGCAAGCCCACTAGCAGCATTCAATTTACAGGCTTGGGTACAAGTAGTAACATTTTACAAGGGACTTATACATACATTAAATGGGCCAATTGGTTGCAAGAACATTTTAAGCATGTTTAAAGGAGAGAACACTATCACTTTACCACTGGTTCCTGGTGGTAAAGTGCGTAGAGTCCTAAAGCCACCAAAAATGGGATCAGAAAACAGAAATGGTGAAGGCAAAAATTGTGGGGGTGACCTTGCAGAGAGGGCCAAGTCCACCAGTGAGATATTTAGCACACCCAGTAATTTCCACAAAACATAAAATTCTGTACATGCGCTAATAGGGGTTTACTGAGTGGATAGAAAATTCCAACCAACTTGTAATCAGGGTCTTCGAAGGCCACCACATTCCTGCTCTGACATTGTGTTGAAAATATCCTTTTCCTTATTTGGTCAATTTCAAATATTAAATTGTGTGACAGACCGCTGCTCTTCCTGGCCAGTGATTTCTTCCTAGCCAGTGATCTCTTCCTAATTATTCATAATCTATGAAAGGAAATCCATGCTTTTTTCCAGATGATTCAGAAGCAATAATCTTGTTGTTTTTTTTGTTTTAAGAAAATGTATCAATCTGTAAATTAAAATGTTAGCTTATCCTATAAAATTCTGTCAGAGATGTAGGCTGAATCGATTCCATCTAATATACTATTTTTGTCGTTTGCACTAAAGAAGCCTCATAGAGCCAAGTTTTCCAAAAATATTTGCTGTCGCTAAAAGAACATGAAAGGGTAGATTTAACACCTTCGATGCTTATGACGAGCTCAGCTCGTCATGAGGCACAGTGGAGCTGTGCTCATGATGAGCTGAGCTCGTCATAACTGCCGCGGCCCTCCCAAGCGCTGCTAATTCCCCGCCTGTGCGGGCGTTCTATGGGAGTGGGCGGAGTCGTGACGAGCCCAGCTCGTCATGAGCACAGCTCAACTGTGCAGCATGACGAGCTGGGCTCGTCACGAGCACCGCGTTGCCGCGCGCTGCCCCTCCCCCCCCGCACCACGGGGGAATTAGCCCCGCGTGGAAGGGGTTATAGAAAACTTCTTTTGTGTGCTTTGAACATGTCACAAATGAATTGCTTATTGCCAAATAGGCTTAAAGGAGAAATTTGCAATTTCTTCTTTTACCATTCTCAAAGTCAATGTATGCAGTCAAAGTAGCTGGTGTCTTAGACGATTTGCTGTAAAACATGAAAATATTTCAAATTGATAGATGGCTATCAATATGCTAAGACCATTTCTGTAAGGCAAGGAGTTAACATTCAACATGAGGAAGTATATTACCGTCCAGTCTTCAAGTTGGAGGTACCCTTCCTCAGAGCAGTGGATTTCCAAAAGACTTTTCATAGATCTCTACAAATTAATAAATAACTAGAATCTCTAAGGTGCTCATGCCAGTAGGCACATAAGTTAATTAAAAATTGTGGCACACTGCCTCTTAATACTCTCTGCATGCATAGCTCATGCACACCAGTCACTTTAACTCTGCCTATAAAATACTGACCATAATACAGTACAAACATGTTTTAGGTTTAGCACTGTTATGATTGAGTCCATTTTATATCTGAGCGTGTATTCAACCAATCAATCAATCAGAATCTTGTAAAGCGTGACTACTCACCCGTGAGGGTCTCAAGGCGCTGGGTGTGTGGGGGATGGGTCTGTGGTGCAGATTCCTGTTACAATACGTAACGGAGGTGACTTCCTTTTTGTTGAGACCCACAACTCTTCTTTGAACACACCTGCTGTGTGATGCTTCCTATCATGGCCGGCCTCCAGACAGCCTGGCTTTTTAATAAAGCAGGGACGCGAGGGGGATGTATGTCAATACATCGCATAGTTATACCACACATGCCATTACAACGCGGGTATTACTACACGATGTCAATGATAGCGCATACCATTACATCGCATAATTTGACCACGAGTATGCCTTTACCACGCATGCCATTACAACGCAAAGGCATGCATGGTAAAGCTATACTCGTGGTAAAAGTATGAAAGGTACGTAACAACCCTACCCCTACATCTACACAACACACTACTCCCACCCCTACACTACCCCTAACCCAAAAACACTCCCACACTTCAACACTACCCACACTACTCCCACCCCTACACTACCCTAAACACTACTACACTACCCACACTACTACCACCCCTACACTACCCTAAACCCTAAGACACTACTACACTACCCACACTACTCCAACCCCTACACTACCCTAAACCACTACTACACTACCCACACTACTACCACCCCTACACTACCCTAAACCCTAAAACACTACTACACTACCCACACTACTCCCACCCCTACACTACCCTAAACCACTACTACACTACTCACACTACTACCACTCCTACACTACCCTAAACCACTACTACACTACCACACTACCCACAATACTACCATCCCTACACTACCCTAAACCCTAAAACACTACCACACTACCCACTCTACTCCCATCCCTACATTACCCTAAACCCTAAAACGATACTACACTACACACACTACTACCACCCCTACACTACCCTAAACCCTAAAACACTACTACACTACCCCCACCCCTACACTACCCTAAACCACTACTACACTACTACACTACCCACACTACTACCACCCCTACACTACCCTAAACCTTAAAACACTACTACACTACCCACACTACTCCCACCCCTACACTACCCTAAAACACTATAACACTACCCTAAAACCTAAATTACTACACTACATACACACTACTACACTACCCTAAAACCTAAATCACTACACAAACACTACTACACTACCCTAAAAAGTAAATCACTACACTACATAAACACTACTACACTACCCTAAAACCCAAATCACTACACAAACACTACTACACTACCCTAAAACCTAAATCACTACACTACATAAACACTACTACACTACCCTAAACCCTAAAACACTACACTACACAAACACTACTACACTACCCTAAAACCTAAATCACTACACAAACACTACTACACTAAACCCTAAATCACTACACTATATAAACACTACTACACTACCCTAAACCCTAATACACAACACTAAACAAACACTACAACACTACTCTACCCTAAAACCTAAATAAATACACTACATAAACACTACTACACTACCCTAAACACTAATACACTACACTAAACAAACACTACAACACTACGCTACCCTAAAAACTAAATCACTACACTACATACACACTACTACACTACCCTCCTTAATACACTACACTAAACAAACATGACAACACTACAACACACACTAAAACGTTTTTTTTAAAAACACACACAACACAAGCATTACACACTACTTTTACACTACCCTAAACTCTACAAAAGGAACCCCTTACCCCATGCACAAACCCCCTTACCTCTCTCCTCTCTAGCGTCACCGTCGGATCCTGCTTCCTCCTTCCTGCTTGCTTCACGTTGCTGTGAGGAAATCCTATGTTTCCTCACAACGACGTGGATAACCATTACATTGCACGTGTTGTAAAAGCGCATGCGATGTAATGGCAACGCGTGGTAAGACCCGCGTTGTAATGGCTGTTCCCCGCGAGGGTGTTATGGCTGTTATTATTAAAGGGTGCCCTTGCTAGTTTACATCTAGCCTACTAATGAAGAGCTACCCTCCTCACATCCTGGCTAGTCCTCCTCATCCCGAATCTCCTCCCAGTGAGGCCAGGAAGTTCCGATTGGTCAGCAGCAAGGCTGCTGACCTGCTTTATGTTTGACTCTTTATGACTGACATTATACCTTCTGGGCTTACTCGTCAACATTTCTGGTGGTAAAGGGCCTGGAGGCCTTCTTCAAACATGAGCTAACATTTAACAGAAAGATCTTTGCTTTTAGCAAAAATGTTTCTCAGTTTTAATTAAGGCAATTATCTTATCCATGTCTATATCTATATCTATACTACTAATATAAAGAGGGAGCCCAAACCTTTGAGGCGGGAATCTCAGTAACCACAGCACCAATCACAACACCCAATACAGCATTGGAAAGGGCAGTTGCAGCAGAAGGACATAGACTATGCAGACGCCCACCATACACATTTAAAAGGTAAAATAACCGTGCCAGCAAAGTAGTCCCTTGTGGGCGGGGCGGGGCCTGACGACAAAAAACAAAGCGTTCTGTAAACGTCTGCGTTGGACTGTGGGCGTCTGCTGAGGTGTGGCAAACGCTGGGGGCCTGTGCTGGGGGCGTGACATGAAGCAAAAGCCTTCAATGGGCGTATGCGTGTGACAAACGCTGGGGGCGTGTGCTGGGGGCGTGGCATTGAGCAAAAGCCTTCAATGGGCGTATGCGTTAAGCGCAAGGCGTGCACAATTGCCGTTACGTTCCGCACGTCATGCCATGTGGGTTTGCCTTCATGCCATGTGGGTCGTACATAAACAATAATAAGGCGCCAGGGCCACACGTGAATGAGCGTGTCTGCGGGGACAATTACTGCAAATCGCCCTACATTCTAAAATTAGGATACCAATCAAGCATCTGGGCGTATGCGTTCAATGGGCGTCTGTGTTCACATGGAGGCGTGGTAAGTAACCCTTCGCTCTACTCCCTTGGGGACTGCCCGTTGTCTCACACATACTGGGGCCGAATGCAGTGTGTGCCTTAGCCTGGGTGCGTTGGAAACACACTGGGGGACGGAGACCGTCGGTGTGGGCCCTAAACAGATAATAAGACCCGGACAACGTCGGGACGGGCTGCTAGTTTTATATATAAAGGGCTCTCTGCCATTGTGTTTTATTGAAAGGTTAGAACTCAGGCAAAACAGAGCTGTCAGGGCCATCATCAGGAAGAAAAGAAGACTGGCTTTCACCACTTGTAGACTGAATTAGACACTTTTAATCCAATGAATCAATTTCACACTGCTTTGGCTTGTACACGGACTACTTTATCGAAAAGGACCAAGCTGTCCTCCAGAGCCTTTTTCCATGTATTGTTTATCCTGCCTTCTGAGGTCTAGAACAACATGACTGACAATTTTCACATAGTTGATGGAGGTTAAGTCTGGAGAATGTAGAAGGACTGGTTAAGGGTGCAAGGATCTTGACTGATATTTCAGATATCATGCCAGAGGATAGAATAATGTTTTGCGACTGAGCTGCTTCTGAAGCATATGGGATATGCCCGCTTGATGTGCCATACTCTAGGATCCATGTAGCATTTCTATAAATACAATGCTGCTTTCATCCAACACTCCCATGTACTCGAGTCTAGGGCTCTCCATCGTAGATCTAGGAAAGCTTGAATATGAGACAAATATTAGGATAAACACTGACTGTGTGAATGGGTTGCCATGAGATTTTATGTATATTTATCTTCTCTGGGTATTTTGAAAACTTGACATAAATTCCCCTGGACCTACTTTGGACTCCATTGCTCTAAGCACACAATCAGAAGCAACCTGGGAGATTCAAAATGCTCTTTCCTTTAAATCCTTATGTCACACCACATACAATAGTTAGGAATGCTTTTCACTTCTACACCTTGCAGTTCAACATGGACCAAGCTTTTGCCAGTAAGAATTGATTCTGCGCCTTGTGAATCATTACGATTCAATTTGTTTCTACGACTCTACTTCATAAAAACATACAACTTAGTTCCGCTGTTGTTCGTTAGAGAATGCAGATGCTTACAGAGTTCTTCTCCTTACCCCCAAACTAACAGAATTGTAATATTACAGATCATGCACTTTGCTAGCTACTTACCATTACTGCATTACACACTTATTGTCTTGGAAATAGTTTCAACTGTAGGTAATGCTTGTTCTAATGAATAGCTAGGGTACACGTTTTTGATCTTGAACCAAAAGATACTAACATTGTGCTAACACGTTAAATAGGACTTTAAATCAAAGGTGGTGGGGCAGATGTTTGACATTGCCAAGTCCTGAAGTCATGGCTGACGTCAACAGGTCAGCTTGCAGCTCCAAGGAAGGATTACCTGAGGTCACTGGCAGGCTGCCAAAGCATATTTGGTAATCTAGTTTTCTCGTTTCATTGGATGCTTTTTCATGACACCACACTAGTCATTTGGCTTCGAAACAGATTCTGTGGAGTAAGCTAATCAGAAGATAATGGCAATGAATAACATGTGTCTAGTTTATAATCACTCTATAAGAAAATGACAATCAGGCAACAAATGGGCCATTCTCATTACTTTTCTGAAGGTGGTCTTTACTGATTTGTTACATGAACGTATGAGAACAAGCAACAACGCAGAGGGGGGTCCGTTCCAGGCCCATAATATATTATACCACTGGAAATATAATGTATGGGAGGCACAGATGCTAATGAAGTTAATGGCGAGGTTATAGCATCTCTGGTGCAAGAATCTCAAGAGTGCCAGACAAAATAACATTTTGCCATTTGAGTGCTTCCTTCTCCTAGCAACAAAGCCTTTTCAAGCACATTTGGGGCAAGTGTGGACATTTGAGGTGACCATGTAGCCCAGAGCCTTTGGTGGCTTTTAATATCACTCCTGTTTGGCACCTGTAACAGGAAAGCAAAGCATCTAGCACGCCACTTTGTATAAGAATGTACATCTCCTTCAGCCAAGAGTTTCGAAAACTCACCTTTACAAGGACAATTACTAAAAGAGACCTATTTTCTGGAACATCTGGGAAGTGCCATATAACTATGCCTATACTTGCCATCTAGTGACTATAAATTCCCTTCACCATCTATCCCACGCCCATGTTCTCTATGCTCTTTCGCACCCTCTGTAGTACATAATGCAAGGGTTCTAACAAGGAATACACAAAACACCAAAGGTAGCACTGAAGATAGATGGCCAACATATGGTCATATAGTCGTCTCGCTGATGATAGCCCTATGAAGATAGATGTAGCTAAAAAAAGATAATTATTTAACCTAATTGCCTTAAAACCCAAGCATAATCCCTGTATGGCTTACCGGGTTCCTTACACAATCTCACCACACAGGCAACCACCCTGCAAATACACTTCCAATATAAGAGACCTAGGTGTGGTTAATTTATTTTAAGATTGTGAGGTTGCAGTAAACATCAATGAAAATGTACCTGGGTCATGGAAGCTTCCAAACCCCAATTCCAAGTGAGAGCTGTGAAATGCGGCTTTCCAAATTTGTCTCCATAATTTGCTGTGCAGGTTACAGCCTTGCTCCCTTTCCAAGTCCGGTTTCAACTTTGATCTCTTTCCATAGTTGCTGACTGAAATACAGCGGTGCAACCTGGAAATTAGGCCCTTGTCAACCACTGTAGAGTTTCTCTACAAAACCTTTTTTTCTCTATGCCATGTCTGTTCAATATCCTCAACACTCACATACAAATAAACGTTTCCTGCAGATCGCGTTAATATTTTTTCACTCAAATACACAATGTTTGCAGAGCAGCTGCCCATATCCCCTTAGCAGCTATCCGCGACAGGGATCTTTTCTCATTAACATTGCATACGGCAAATGAAGCACCATAAAGGGGTGGGTCTTGTTAAGATCAAAGCAGTGACTTCCCAATATTTCTATATTTCCCAAATCCCTTGAAGGCTGCCAAGCTTTACATTTCTTTAAGGGGCCTTCTCCTAGTGGGACCCTTAACATTTCTCCAGTCCAACTTGGCTAAGGGGAAACAACCTTTACAACGCGTTGTAAAAGTATGCATTGTAAAGTAAGTCATACATCCTGGCTAAGCAACACTCATCAATATACATGTGTACATCTTAAAGTACATTAACTCCTGCAGTCAAGGACAATATAACACTCTTCTATTCATTCCCGCCCTCTTTTATGTCTGAAAACGTAAACAACAGCTGGTCAGTGATATATAAGGGTAACCTTATAATCCTGAAAAGAAGATTGATTTTTGCCAGTGTTTATGGTCTACCTATGTGACTGTGACAGTTCCTTAGGGAACCTTGCTCACAGGTATTCTGTCCTATCAGGAGCTAATATGTCATACATTTCAGATTCCTCACTATTGTTCTGTCCACACCAAGAAAGAAGTAAGAGGAAAGACTGTCAGGTCAAATTATGCTGCTCTAAATTTGCTAATGAGTACAGAGATCACCATCAGTGAATAGGGAAAGCTCCCTTACTCTTAATACCAGACATGTCCATGTTCTCACTTATAGAGCAGATCAGGAACTGCATCATTGGAGCAAAGAGGAGCGATGAGAGAGGTCATCCATGCATCAGCCTCTTCCTCAGAGTGAAGCTGCTGAAAGGTGTGACTTTCCTCAAAGACTTGGCCATTGGATCAATATAAATATCCTTACTACAGGGTGACTTCAAGCAAAGGCCATTTGACTCACATCAAGGCTATCTTTGTTGTCTAAGAGAGCAGCACAGATCTCTGTTTTCTACTATAACACAAATTGTTAAAGCCATCAAATGGAACTCTCTCACTATTTCTATTTGCTCTGAACTCGACTTGTTTAAATTTGGGAAAATGTAAAGCCTTGACTGTCACATCATCGTATGAATTAAGGCTGTCATGCTCGGTGAGTCTCGCTGGTAGAGCTGTGCTTGAGTGCCAAGATACCTACTGAGTGTAGGTTGAGATTTATAAAATGAGGTCAATTATTTTCCAAATGTAATCTGCTCAGCGAAAACCACACACAAACTCCACCTGCTTCCCATGGATCAATAATCTTAGGATTGTGGCTGTTTGATTCATCAAGACATTGACCAAGACCTTCATATCAATGTTGCTCTATTTGCTTGGGTGTTTGTGTATTTATTGGTCTATGTGCTGGGATGCTTACATGTGCTTTGGTATGTTTGTGCATGGACATATTTACTTGTGGTCCTTTGTCACAGCATGTGTGCCTATACCGTCTATTTCTTTGCGTGCATTTAATCAATCAATCAAACAGGTGTTTATAAAGTGCGCTACTCACCCGTGAGGGTCTCAAAGCGCTAGGGGGGGGGATGGGGAGGCGGGTGTAGGTTCCGGTCCATCGGGGGGGGGGGGGTTTGTCGAGGGGGCCAGGTCTTGAGGTGTCTTGCGAAGATGGAAAGAGAAGTTGTCCGTCTAAGGTGAAGCTAAAGGGCGTTCCAGGCTTTGGCCGCGAGGAAGGAGAAGGAGCTGCCTCCTAATCTGGTTTTCCTGATGCGTGGGACTACGACGTAGGAGAGTTGGGCTAATCGTAGGATCCTTTTGGTGTGTGGACATTGAGTCGGCTGTTCAGGTATGCTGGTCCGGTGTCACGGAGGGCCTTGTGTTTGTGGGGGAGCATCTTGAAGGTGACTCTTGCCTCGATTGGAAGCCAGTATAGTGTGCGCAGGTGCTGGGAGATTTGGCAGTGTCTTGGCAGGTTGAGGATCAGTCTTGCCGCGGCGTTCTGGATTTTCTGTAACTTGCGGTGAGGTTTTTGTTGATTCCGGCATAGATTGCGTTGCCGTAGTCAAGTCTGCTGGTGATCAGGGCTTGAGTGACAGTCTTTCTGTGTTCGAGGGAGATCCATTTGAAGGTCTTACGTAGGAGGCGGAGGGTGTGGAAGCAGGAGGATGAAACAGCGTTGATCTGGCGGTCCATTGCAGCTCAGAGTCCAGGATGATTCCCAGGTTGCTTGCGTGGTCCGTGGAGGAGGGGGGTTCCGGGGGCGGGTGGCCACCGGTGTTGTTACAAGCATCCGGGTTTGGGCCCATGATGAGTATTTCTGTCTTGTTGGTGTTTAGTTTTAGGCAGTTGTTTTTTCTGTACACTATTGACTATTATCTGCAGCGAAAACTTGTACGGCTTCTTTAAGTATAACATATATTACATAATTGCAGGCTGGCTCCAGTTTATGTATACTTACAAGTAAAAAAATATGGACACCAGTGAGGGGACCTCAGGCCCTGTACCTTGCCCCTCAGATCCCCTGGGTGCTGCACCTGGTCTCGGGGATCATGAAGCCAACATCAAGCATAGAATGCGCACAGAGCTCTAGATTCTGCTGTTTTCACTATAACTTGAGCTGTTGATAGGCTAAGGGAGAAAAAATAGGTTAACCCTATGAGAAGGGCAAAGGATTTGTGATGTCACTTCTGCTAACCCTGGGCTTTTGGTGAGTCCTTTCCCTATGTCTTTACACAATTTTAATTTCCTGAGCAGATGAGACAATCGACGTTCACGAAGAGCACCATAAAGTATAGCATCACTACCAAAAGTTGTCGGGAACCTGGTGGATGGAGGCGGCTGGCTGCGGCATGTCCGAGGGCAGATGCTATTGGCTATAGCTAAGGCTGGATGGGTCTGAGAAGAGACAACCTCAGAAAGGAAAATGGTGATTTATACCTGGTAAGCTCCCTAAGATGGCTCTCACTGGAAGCTGTCCATCAACTGTCTATGATTTGCAAGTTCAGGTCTAGAAACAGGAACCTGTACTGCAGCTCTCCGCAGCCACATCATTGTGTAGTGTTTCAGTTTTCAGAATGCAGCTTTTCCCTTGTAGGGAAACATGACACTTAGATGTACAGCAGTCGTTTCCACTGAACAAATTCTTGTCTGAAAAATGAAAGGAGAAATAAACCACCGCTGTTGATTGCCCCAAGCAGGATTGTACGCAGACGGCTGTCCAGATAATCATAGAATATTTATTGTTTTATGTCAGAGAGAATGTGGGTCCAAGAACAAGGCTCACGGGATGCATTTAGGGGCCTCTGTTTGTGTAGTAAGATCTGGAATTTTGTAAATGCTAGAGACAGCTCATTCTTTAGAAGCAATAATTGATTAATTTAAGCCAGAATCTTTAGGAATAGGGCTTGATTTATTTAAACAGGGCATTTTATGATAAACTAGTTTACGTCATTGCAGGAGCAATACCAGGAGCCTGTGTCAGCAGTTCACATATTGACAGGCTCATACGGACCCAGCCTTGCTAAGCATGCTCGTGGCCTGTGATACAGCCAGTCAAACATATAACACAGTCATAAAGTCACTGGTGCACGAGGTCACTTCAGGCATCTCCAAAGGTACAAGTTCAGGGTTAGACAGAATAAGCAATAACGTTTAACAAGGGAGAGGGACTTTAATAGCGGTATAGCCCATCTACGAAGGGCTATAAGGCTATTAGAACATTCTGTCACTAGAGTACAGAATGTTCTAACAAAAAAAACAAAGTCTTTTGGGAGCGTGAGGGGATTGGAATCCCCCCAGGCTCCCTGAAGCCTTTGTTCACAGCCAGAGCTGTGAACAAAGAAACATTGGAATGTTGGAGCTCCAGGCTTATACCAGCCATTATAAGCCCAGAGCACTCCATTGTTTTCAATGGAGCTCCCAACATTCCAATGTTCTAATAAGCAATAACGTTTAGATGCATGTCAACAGCCAGAGTCAGGCAAGTGCAGGCAGTCAGATAAGAACAACAGCCCTGTATCCACAGATCTAGACAAACAGCCAGGACTTGACAGATACAGGCAGTCGGATATGTACCACCTACCTAAGCAAGCAGTCAGGATCAGAGAGATGTAGGGAGTCTGATATACACCACAGACCACAGAATTGAATTCACAGACCTGGACAAACAGTCAGGATTAGAAAGAGGCAGGCAATCACACATGCACCGAACACAGACCTTATTCCACAGATTAGCAGTCAGGATGAGACAGATGTAGGGATACAGATAAACACCAATGACCTTAATCCACAGGCCTTGAAAACCAGTCAGAATTAGAGAGCCGCAGGCAGTTAGATATGAACTACAGACCTCAATCCATAAACCTAAACAAACGAACGGTCAGGATCAGACTGATGGTGGCAGCCAGGTATGCATCACAGGCCTTAATCCAAAGACCCAAGAAGACAGTAAGGTTTACACAGATGCAGGTAGTCAGATATGCACCACGACCTTTGATCCCCAGATCTAGGCAGGCAGTCAGGCTTAGACAGATTTAGCTTCTTAGGGTTAGCTATATGGCAATCTTTCATGCTGCAATACTGCTTATGGTATATAATGTTCATGTACTAGAGAGGTTCAAAATAACTGCTAAAGCACACTAGTGCAATTGCAGGGACGCCATTTTAGTAAAGTAGACGCTCTAGCTTTTGAAGTCTGGGGAAGGAGGATTTTGGAACTTCCTCACCCTTATAATGATCACTTTAGCGGACTTGCCCTGGAAAACCAATGGCGTGCCAAAGACAAGACCGTCTGCACCTACCCGCGACTGGAACATGACCAGTGCCAGCCACACTGCTCATTTCCCTTCAGGTATGAAGGTAAGATTAGTTTATAGTAAAGAGTTATGTCCCTTAAGCAGCCAAAATGTGTTGAGCATGTTAGTAAAGATATTGATCTAGTTGAAGCATTCAAATGTAATAAATGCGGATTCACATTTATGCTTGCTGAGGGAACTGTTTATCAAGAGGATTCAGTTACCAAAATGGGAAAAAGCTTTTTGGAGGCTTTAGACAATAAGAGACCGGGTTCATAACTTAAGGCATGTCTAATAAATGTAAGATCTCTGCCTAAGCATACATTTAAATTTGGAACATATTTAATAACAACGTATTCGATGTTGTTTTGCTCACAGACCCATCATTAAATAAGAATTCGGGACGACATATTGCGCTGCCCATTGCATAAGGTTATACTATCTCACATTTGGATCGGGACAATGGTCCAGGGGTGAGATTGCCATAATATACCACTCTACATGTTAGTGTTCATTCAAAAACTAGTGAGCCAGAAATTAAAATGTCTGACCGTTTTTCTATGTCAGGGGCTTTGGTTTATTGACCACCAAAACATTTCCATTATTTTGCTGAGGTTCTAGCCATTGCACCATTTTTCATGTAATATGCTAACTTTAATGTTCTTGGGGACCACAACTTTTATATTGATGACCCCAAATGCAAGGCTGCAGATTATGTGAGATTTTAACTTATTACCAAAAGTTGTAGGCCCCACACACAAAGGTGGCCATACTCTTGATCCTATATTTAATAATGCTCCTGCATTAGCTACTGAAAATCTTCTTCCGTAAATTTGCACAGCCCACTTTTTAGCTCCATTTCAATGGCCAACATTTGATATTCAGCAGGAGGTAGTTAGGAAATCAGTATTACTTAAGAAAGACATTACAATTACTCCCAGTTTCTACTCAGAAATACATTGTGCATGCCCTCAGTACATCCAGGCTGAATTATGCACATGTTCTATACCTGGGGGCACCAAAGAAACTGCTGAATAGGTTGCAAAGAGTGAAGACTGCAGCAGCAAGACTGGTCCTAAGTATGTTCAAATTGCAGTCTGTACAAGGTTGGTGATACTGCAATGGTTACCAGTCAAACAAAGAATAACGTTTAAGACACTATTGATTACCCACAGGGTTATACATAAAAGGTCGGCTTTATATCCAGAAGAAGGTAGGACATTTGTACCTCATAGGGCACTTTACGCAGCAAAGCAAAATCTTCTTTTGGGTCCCTAGTATACGTAATGCTAGAACAGGTGGAAGCTCTTTTGCTTTTCAGGCTGCCACTATCTGGAATGCTTTTACTGACTATATTCAAGGTACATTTTTAGAACCTGTTTTCCAAAATAATCTAAAAACTTTTTTGCTTAGAGAATGGTAAATAATTTGGGTAGTAAAGTGCAGATGTTGGCGTTTTCATGTCTTTTTGCCTAAAACAGGAACGCGTCCCTTGGAAGCACTTGTTTGGGCTTTACAAATGTTCAACATTCATTCATTCATTCATATTTTTACTGGTGCTCTTATTTTCCGACTGTTATCACGGCAATCCCCAAAAACTTTTTATTCTTGGTTCTACAAACAGATACATAAGGCACAGCAGAATAATGCTAGTCATTATTTTATTTGTGTCTTCAATAATTCCTTATTCATCCAAAGTTTGTTATAAATTGCAGATTCTTTCTTTTATTTCGCCGATGGAAACCCGTATTACAAACAAATGGATGGTCATCATTATTTTGTGTGCCTTATGTGTCTGGTGTAATTGTTAACACTCAAGTGAACAGAGAAGCTCACAATTTGGGTCCTGCAATCCAGGATATGATATAGTTACTCTGGCTGTATCCTGGGGGTGACCCTACTAAAGTATCACAGAAGAAATCTTAAAGAGAGAGAAAATCATATGCAGTAGGTGCTACTGTCAAAGGCCAAAGTTCTATCAGTGCAGGTGTGCTGCCAATATTGGGCGCGGGGGGAGGCAGAGGCAGGGGGTGGTAGGGGTGGGTGGCAGAGGCAGCCATGATATTCCAGGGCTACCATCATATATCTCAGATGATATCATCGCATTAGAGAGGGTTGATATCAGTGCTTAATTTGTAAATAAATAAGTACCAGGGCCCTCCTCAGGAGGCCATGGCAGCTTCAACCACGCATTGCCCCTGCCAGTGCTGCCAATGAAAGTACCACCACAATTACTAACCATCACACATATACAAGCGTGACATTTTAGACTACTCCAGGCCCCCACAGCTATAAGAATAGCTTGGATGGCAGGTAGTAGTCATTTTCAAAGTATGCTGAATTAAGAAACAAATGTTGTGCTGATCTCTAAATTAGATAAAAAGTGCCACCTGGTGGCAGATTGCTATAAGTGCCGGTGTTGACAATTAAGTGTGGGTGCTAAGCAATGGAAGCGACTGGCTTAAATTAAGCACTGGTTGATATTACATATATGGGAGGATAGTCATTAGCCAGCCAATCCATTGCATGGTAGAGGTCAATCACGGATTGGGCTGCATTTACTATTAAGTTCTGCCACCCTAAGGCAAGGAACTGCCCCTGTGTTTAGGTATTTAGAGTATGTTCTGCCACATATCTCATGAAAGCTGCCACACTATGCCTGACCACCTATCACAGGCAAGCCCTCATAATATATAAATAGTTCAATATCCATGACTCGTAAATTAAAGTTCTATTAAACTTCAGCAGAGACTCGTGTTGATTGTCTTAAACGAATAGCACTAAAGTGTGTGTAGTCGGCCCCTTGTGAAAACACATTCTATGGTATGGCTCATTTCCCTCGACTACACCCCTTTCCATTAGGAGGGAAGAACATGCAGAAACAACAAAACAGTGTATATTTCTACAGTCTGCAATTTTACCAGGTCTAGGGCAATCCATCTTAACTCATTCCTCATCTAGACAGTGCTATTTATTAAAAATGCATTGTTTGTTTTTTTATCTCAATTATATTTCCTTGCCGCAATCAAAGCGTGTTCTCCCAGGCTTTGTGTTGACATTACACAAGCAAAGCAAAACATATGAAATCTCATGAAAGCCCAGTAAACTGGCACGTAAATATTATTACACCAATTTGTCTCCGGTTTCCCTTTCTCACACAGAATGCTGCGACTTGTCACATTGGCTAAGAATGCAATAGCCTAGTGTGGAATTTAGAAAAAAATAATAAGACACACTAGAAAACACGGATATAAAAAAGGAAGGCTCAAGTTTAAAAAAAATAGTAAAACAGTTTGCAAGACGGCAACCTTTACTTCAATTTAATGAGTTTTTCCCCCCCAAGACTATATTTACCTCACAAGAGCAGATATGGCAAGTTTGCTAAGAAATAAAGTTTCCTGTGATTGCACATCTGTTTACAAATTTCTGAAAGTATATATGTCATGAAAATATGAATGAGGAGATACAATAATTAAATTCTAATTTCAACAGCCTGCCGCATGTCTAAGGATTAACGCACATGTGTACTCAATGTTTGCATTAATTTCAGCCACTGCTAATTTCTCGGGCCCTATTCCAGGACGTACTGGTTTTTGCCACCTATGCTAGACATTGTCATATGCAAATCAGACTTGGTCCTGCTACAATAGGAACAGAACATTCGTTCATAAAAAGGGATGGGCGGAATGCTTGAATTATTCTCAGTCACCTGTTTATTTTTTCATAAGTCGCATTACTGGGGGGAGGAGCCTGAGCTGTCTGTTCGGGAGGTGGGAATTCCAGTTCTAGTCACGGCGTTGGCATCCTGTGATTCTGGATAGATCAATTCATCTCCCCGCGCCCATGGACAGCGCCTGGATACCCTCAGGGGGAGGGGGGGGGGGGCATCCTTTACCCGCTCAGCTCGTCATGAGCACCGGGGCGCTGTGCGCGTCCCCCACCCCCCAGCACAGCGGGGGGAATCGGCCCGAAGCCAAGCGGTTAAATACAGGCATATGTTTTTATTATATTTGGCTGCTTAATTTGCTAAAATACGACAGGGATCACAGTGTGAGTGCATGACTATTGGTTAAATAACCGTGGAAATATATCATTTTATGTCTTCATTTATTCTCAAAATACATGTGTATAAATACCAATAAGATGGCCAAAAATAAATACGGATAAATACAGATGGAAATGTTATCAAAGAAATACCATAAAACTATTCTGTTCTATTCACTGAGATTTATATAGTGCATGGCTACTCAAAGGGCCTCCGAGCGCTGGTCCTCTGCTCTACAAACTAGCATAGCTAGAATAGGACTATAATAGATGGGTTTTCAGATTTTTCCTAAAGTTTGTTTCTGATTTGTCCAATTCTTAAATGTGCTGAAAGGGCATTGCACAGCTTAGGAGCCAGGTATATGAAGGAACTCCCACCACATCTCGTTCTTTTAATCCTAGCAACCAGCAGTAGATTGTGGTCCTCTGACCCCAATGTTCTTTTCGGCCTGTAGGGGTCAGTGGGCTCTGTATGAGGGGGTGGCCTCTATTGTTGATGGCTTGATGAACACCACTCTACGAAGTGGGGCAGGGACCCATTTTAGCAGTTTCCTCATGGTTCAGAGCAAACCAAAGCAACATGCAGACAATTTCTTGGCCTGTACCTCTATGGTGAGCTTATCATCGATACAAACTCTCAAACTTTTAACTGTTGGGAAGGGTGATGGGAGTGGACTAAGCTTGTCCGGCCAGTTAAGTTCCAACCAACTTGAGGGATTAGTTCCTATAACCAGAACCCCGGTTTTAACCCAGTTCAATTTTAAACTACTGGAGGACAACCAATGTGTGACTTGTTTAAAACAGGCATTTAGTGGATTGTAAGTTTTAATGGATTCTGCTGTGAAGGAGATGACAACCTGAGTGTCATCTGCATAGGAGACTAGCGTTAATCCATATGATTGTACTATCTCTGCAAGAGTACGTACATAGACGTTGAAAAGTGTGGGACTTAAAGAAGATCCCTGGGGGCACTAGTCATAATTTAAGTAGTTTTATTCAGCCCCTAGTTGGAGGCAGAGATGTTAGCAATTGAAAACACACCTGTTTGCAGACCATGACAGAATTGCAGCATAGTTAGGAGTCTCCAGGGGTTGCAGCTGCGACCTCGAGCTTGCCCCTTGCATCCTCTGCACTGCCTAGGCGACCCTCGGCCTCATAGGTGTCAAAATCAGTGCCAAGAACACAGGGGTGGGGGCTCCCCATTCCTTATTGACTGCCTGTTTTTCAATACATTTATAGTGAATAATATCCTATTACTCACTATTAGTGTAATAAAAAATGGAGCACACATAGTACCTATGGTGGTATCTGTGGTAAGTAAAATTGGTTTTTAATGTATGTTGTAAGTGTGCTTGCAGATTAGAGTATATATAAATGAGAAAAATGTTTGTGTATGTGTGGGAATTTTTTGGGGGATGTGTGAGTGAATGTGAGTGAGTGAGAGTTAAGTGACAGGTAGTGAAGAAGATTGGGTTGAATTGAATCCCTGATTTACTGTTCTTTTACGCAAGGCAACACTGCATCAAACTTGCTGCGGTGTCTTGTGTCAAAAAAGAGGGAAACATGTGCCATATCTGATAAGATTATGCAATTCGTTAGGTTTCGCCTACACATGTGGGAAATCTCTTGTATTCAATATATCTTAAAAGGGGCTCTCATTAGTTCCCGTTGCCGAAGTACTGTGTTAAAGCGCTTTTGTGCGGAACTTTTGTTTCGGCATTACTTTCCTTGGCTGCTTTAAACCGTATCGCACATTTTGTTTACTTTCCCTGGCAACACTGCCGTCTCCATTTATTTGATTCTCCGATTCGGGTAATTTTTTAAGGCTTTTAACTTCTTTCGGGTTATAGCTTTCACGGCTTGCTCATTTTCGAGTGAAACCGTGTCTCACATTACTGCCATCTCCATCTGCCGGCTAGGGAACTAGGGAAACTGGTTCCTGTTTCAGCCCCAGCATTACATTCTGTAAATTTGGGCAATTCACTTTAACTCCCTGTACCTACCAAAAAAAAATTGTCTTTATTTAACGGAACTAGGGCTCATGCAAAATCTCTCAAATGAGTAGTTGTTAGTACAAGCACTTTTAAACTCCAGGAGCACGGTATAAACAGCAATACAGTAAATACTTTAATTTTAAAATTCCCACACAGAAAGATCAATAAAATAAAATATGCTATTTAATGCAACAGAGCCGCACCGTGTCGCACAGCATTACTTAAATTTCGCAAGCTAACCTTGTTATTTATCTTTTATTACTTAGTCCAGAATTTAGTTAACTTCCCACACTGCGCGCATTTAAAGCATGCTCACATTTTGCGATGCAGGGCGCGCTACGAAATTCGTTTTATTAATTAAATTGTTTACTTACCTTCAATTATCCATACTCCGGTTTTTAGCACCCCTCACCCTGCCCCTCCTCCACCCCGCCTCTCTGCCCCACCAAAACACCCTCCACGGGCCGCGGCTGTTGCACGGTTGCCTATGGGCGATGTTGTACTCTAGTTTTTTTAGACAGCGCGATGGAGATGAAGGTATTGGAGCGCTTTATTTGAGCACCAGTTACATTACACATTGACACATACATTTTGTTGGTAGACATGGAGAGATTAGGTGATTTTCCCAGCATCACAGGATGTTCGAGCTGATGCCGAGAATCAAACCTGGTTCCCCAGCTCCATGCTTAACAACAAAAAAATGAATGTGTCTATCCGTAATGAAACTGGTGCTAATGTAAAGCGCTCTGATACCCGATGTCTCGGGTTTAGTTCGCGCTATATAAAAATCTAAAAAAGAAAAAGCTGGCAGCTCTGCCCCTGCACCACATCTGAGCCATTACACTCTTACCCTGACCCTTGTTTCCTCTGACGGAGGGTGCTTTAAGCACATCATGCAGAAGTGTAGCAAGGATTCATGTGCCTTCTGGGGGAGGTGTCTGTCTCTAAACTACGCTGACCTCCAGCACTGTCTGAGTATAGGTCGCAGCTCTTTAGTACCTATTCAGCATCCAAATATAGCAATAAGCCACAGAAAGATGGCCAGTCAAACTTTACAAAGCGTATTCCACAGCGTGTGACTGCATTTTCAGTTACTTTTGAACCGTCTGGGCTAGAAACGTTTTTTTTTATATCTTCAGATTATGCATTTGATGATGGATTATGTGGCAAATGCGTCACATCCATAATTGTGTGAAAAATGCTGTTACTGCATATATGGCCTTTCTCAATAAACAAGTCATAACACTTTCATGAAGTTTCATCAACTTATATTGCACAAATGGTCACCAAGCTAAAAGTTACAACCAAACAAAACATATTATTAAACACATAGTCGAAATCTAATGCATTTACCAATGCTTGCTTCTCTTCCTGAGTGCTGGTGCACTTTTGGGAGCCATGCGTAAATGCGCATACCCTTGTGCTAGAGTACAAAGATTGTGCATTTTCTGAAGCCGAGGTTTTGTACTGAAAGGGGCTCTTCCAGTACAAGAACTATGCTTTAAGGCTTTTGCCACTTTGTATGTGTGCTGTCTAATGCAGCACATATGCAAAGTTGCAAAAAAAGAAGAAATTGAAACAATTCTCCTCATTATGCCTGCCTCAAAGACGCATACGATTTGGGTACACATTCCTGTCTACCAACGTTTGTCAATAGGGATTTGCATAAAAAACATGGGTGGTTGCATGCATGCACCATCCATGGAACGCCTCCTTGATATAAAATAATGTCAAGCAACTAAGGGGCACATTATGATGGCGGACGGACCTGAGTCCGTCCACCACCATAGAGTAGGAGGGAACCTCCGCATGGGCTGCGGAGTTCCCTCCTGTGCAATTAGGATGTGACTGCCACCCTGGCGGTCACATCCTCTATTTTTAACATTGCGGCGGGTGCGGCTTCAAGCTGCACCCGCAGCAATGTTAAAAATGCACATTGCATTTGTATGTAGAAAGTGTCAGGCACCGCGCGGTGCCTGCCGCTTTCTGCATACAAATGCAGGGGGGTATCATAGTACACCCCATGTGCACCTCCCACCCCCCCCCCCCCCTTCACCTAGGGGGCCCGCAACGGGCCCCCGCAGTGAAGTTACACTTGCTTTTCCACGGCGAAAATGCCGCCGCTGAAAAGCATGTTTCAGAGCCCATCCTAATCTGGCTGACGGTGTCTGAGAGACACCGTCACCATATTAGTGCTTTTCCGCCGCGGTTGTAAGCCAACCGTGGCGGAAAAGCTGAGGACGGAAACCAGGACCCACCAGCCATCCTAATGTGACGGTGGGTCTTTGGTGGGTCCGCAGAGGATTTTCCGCATCCTTCGGGCCGGCGTTGGTTTCCGCCGGCCCGGAGGATGCGGAATTACTCCATCCTAATGAGGCCCTTAGTGTTCATTTGTTTGTGGAACTATCCAAAGCAAATCCTCAATTGTTGGGAAGTTTGGTCCATTTGACATGTCTTCCTGGAAAAAATCTGAGTCATATGATGATGTCACTTCCTGCGATGTGATTAATGTCAATGGGTATGTTATGTCACTTCTGCTACCCCTGCCATTTTAGTGAATCGACGCCCGTAAATTGCAGTCAGTCCTATTTGAATATGAGTTGTGGGGAGAGGGGATTTGTACAGTGATAAACCTTTTCTGTGTGTAGGGTTCTGCCACCACTCATTTTTCAATAAATGGCTATTAGAATGTGAACACCCAACCTTAGAAATCTGAGCTTACAGCTCCTTGTGAAGCATGCAGGCTCTTGAATTATGTTATTTCTCCTCACATTTTCAAAAAATGATTGTTGGCCTACAGACTGCTGGGTTTTCTGTAGATAGCAAATATTCCTCTTTAATGCACACATAAACCTTTTTCCTTTTTTATAGGCATATCTGAGTAATGTCAGCATACACATTGAACCCCACACTATTTTCAATTAAAATGAAATCAAAAGAATGAGAAGAGCTTGACCTAGTGGGCATTACCATGAGAGGAACAGTGCTTTGCCTTCATGTCTGCCACCCATGGAGCCAGCTTAATAGGACTATTGTGTTGATGCTACCATATGCCAAAGAGAGTTCATCGCGAGTCAGGGTGATACACCTCTTCCCTTCCTCCCTGGTTCTGGGTAGTTATACCCCTTATATTGCATACTTTTACCACATGAGATGGGTTCCCCTGCATTTCTTATTTTACCTCTCTCCATCAATGTTGAACTAGTGGGCTTTGTGGACATATATTCAATTTTAGATAGGGTTGAATTGAATTAACAGTGTATAGGAAATGAGGTGTTTAGTATTGATAAATTAGAGTTGATAATGCCTAGAAAGATTGGGTCCTTAAGCAGCGAGCGTTTCTTGTGTATATGCTACGGGCACATTAGTAGAGATTGTAAATGGCATTACTGATAATGATAATAATAGGGTTACTGGCTTGGAGACACTGGCCCTGATGATGCCATGCAGCATTGATTTTCCAGGGCACCATCATTTATACAAACTATTACTAAAAACTCATATAATATCAGTGCTGCACCGTATTAAATTTACTGAAGTTTATTAGTCCTATTTTCATCAAAGGATGTCCATTTGTGATCTACAGAGACATCATATAAAACAGTCAAGGTCTCTATGTTGCTCTACTGATCAATCCATCAATCACGGCATTTATAAAGCGAGCTACTCACCCGGGAGGGTCTCAAGGCGCTGGGGGGGGGGGGGGGGGTATGTTACTGCCCGAACAGCCAGGTCTTGAGCTGTTTTCTGAAGGAGAGATGTCCTGGGTTCGCCGAAGGTGGGTGGGGAGGGAGTTCCAGGTCTTGGCTGCCAGGTAGGAGAAGGATCTTCCTCCGGCGGTGGCTCTGCGGATGCGTGGTACGGTGGCAAGGGCGTGGCTGGTTGATCGTAGCTGGCGGGTGGGCGTGTAGAAGGTCATGCGGTCGTTGAGGTACTTGGGGCCCAGGTCGTGGAGAACCTTGTGTGCGTGGGTCAGGAGTCTGAACGTGATTCTCTTGCTGACGGGGAACCAGTGCAGGTCTCTCAGGTGTCCGGTGATGTGGCTGTGTCGGGGGATGTCCAGGATGAGTCGTGCGGAGGCGTTCTGGATGCGCTGGAGTCTTTTTTGCACTTTGGCTGTGGTTCCGGCGTAGAGGGTGTTCCCGTAGTCCAGTTGGCTGGTGACGAGTGCCTGGGTGACGGTCTTCCTGGTTTTGGTGGGGATCCATCTGAAGATCTTGCGGAGCATGCGCAGGGTGTTGAAGCACGAAGATGAGACGGCGTTGACTTGTCTGGTCATCGACAGGGAGGAGTCCAGGATGAAGCCCAGGTTGCGTGCGTGGTCCGTTGGCTTGGGAGCGGTGCCCAGGGCCGGGGGCCACCAGGAGTCGTCCCAGGTGGAGGGTGATGATCCCAGGATGAGGACATCCGTCTTGTCTGAGTTCAGTTTAAGGTGGCTGTTCCTCATCCAGTCGGCGACGTCTTTCATCCCTTCGTGAAGGTTGGCTCTGGCGGTGGTGGGGTCGTTTGTGAGGGAGAGGATCAGCTGGGTGTCGTTGGCGTAGGAGATGATGTTGAGGTCATGTTGGCGTGCGATGGCTGCGAGGGGGCTCATGTAGACGTTGAAGAGGGTTGGACTGAGTGAAGATCCTTGTGGTACGCCGCAGATGACTTCGGTGGCCTCGGATCTGAACGGGGGGAGGCGGACTCTCTGGGTTCTTCCGGCGAGGAACGAGATGATCCACTCCAGTGCTTTCTCTTGGATTCCGATGTTGCTGAGGCGCTCCACTAGGGTGCGGTGACAGACTGTGTTGAACGCCGCAGAGAGGTCCAAGAGGATGAGGGCCGCTGTTTCCCCGTTGTCGATCAGGGTTCTGATGTCGTCGGTGGCTGCGATTAGGGCGGTCTCGGTGCTGTGGTTGGCCCGAAACCCGGACTGCGAGGGGTCGAGGGATCCATTTGTCTCGAGGAAGACGGCCAGCTGTCTGTTGACGGTCTTCTCGATGACTTTGGCCGGAAAGGGAAGGAGCGAGATGGGACGGTAGTTCTTGAGGTCGGTGGGGTCCGCCGTTGGTTTCTTCAGGAGGGCGGTAAGCTCGGCATGCTTCCAGCTCTCCGGGAAGGTGGCGGTGTGGAAGGAGGAGTTGATGATGTCCTGGAGATGGGGTGCGATGATGGCGTCGGCTTTGTTGAAGACGTGGTGTGGGCAGGGATCGGTTGGTGATCCCGAGTGGATGGAGTTCATCGTGCGGGTGGTGTCTTCGGTGTTGATCGGGGTCCAGTTGCAGAGGGTGGTGGTGGCGGGCGTTGGTTCGGCGGTAGAGTGCGTGGTCTGTGCGTTGAAGCTGTGGAGTGATGTCATTGTTTCCGGCGCTGGGGTTGGAGAACTCTTTGACGATGCTGAAAAGTTCCTTGCTGTCGTGGGCGTTGTTGTCCAGTCGTTCTTTGAGTGCCGACTTCTTGGTGGCGCGGATCAGCTGGTGGTGTTTGCGGGTGGCGTGCTTGAGGGCGGTCCTGTTGTCTGTGTTCCCGTAGTCCAGTCGGCTGGTGACGAGTGCCTGGGTGACGGTCTTCCTGGTTTTGGTGGGGATCCATCTGAAGATCTTGCGGAGCATGCGCAGGGTGTTGAAGCACGAAGATGAGACGGCGTTGACTTGTCTGGTCATCGACAGGGAGGAGTCCAGGATGAAGCCCAGGTTGCGTGCGTGGTCCGTTGGCTTGGGAGCGGTGCCCAGGGCCGGGGGCCACCAGGAGTCGTCCCAGGTGGAGGGTGATGATCCCAGGATGAGGACTTCCGTCTTGTCTGAGTTCAGTTTAAGGTGGCTGTTCCTCATCCAGTCGGCGACGTCTTTCATCCCTTCGTGAAGGTTGGCTCTGGCGGTGGTGGGGTCGTTGGTGAGGGAGAGGATCAGCTGGGTGTCGTCGACGTAGGAGATGATGTTGAGGTCATGTTGGCGTGCAATGGCTGCGAGGGGGCTCATGTAGACGTTGAAGAGGGTTGGACTGAGTGAAGATCCTTGTGGTACGCCGCAGATGACTTCGGTGGCCTCGGATCTGAACGGGGGAGGCGGACTCTCTGGGTTCTTCCGGCGAGGAACGAGATGATCCACTCCAGTGCTTTCTCTTGGATTCCGATGTTGCTGAGGCGCTCCACTAGGGTGCGGTGACAGACTGTGTCGAACGCCGCAGAGAGGTCCAAGAGGATGAGGGCCGCTGTTTCCCCGTTGTCGATCAGGGTTCTGATGTCGTCGGTGGCTGCGATTAGGGCGGTCTCGGTGCTGTGGTTGGCCCGAAACCCGGACTGCGAGGGGTCGAGGGATCCATTCGTCTCGAGGAAGACGGCCAGCTGTCTGTTGACGGTCTTCTTGATGACTTTGGCCGGAAAGGGAAGGAGCGAGATGGGACGGTAGTTCTTGAGGTCGGTGGGGTCCGCCGTTGGTTTCTTCAGGAGGGCGGTAAGCTCGGCATGCTTCCAGCTCTCCGGGAAGGTGGCGGTGTGGAAGGAGGAGTTGATGATGTCCTGGAGATGGGGTGCGATGATGGCGTCGGCTTTGTTGAAGACGTGGTGTGGGCAGGGATCGGTTGGTGATCCGGAGTGGATGGAGTTCATCGTGCGGGTGGTGTCTTCGGTGTTGATCGGGGTCCAGTTGCAGAGGGTGGTGGTGGCGGGCGTTGGTTCGGCGGTAGAGTGCGTGGTCTGTGCGTTGAAGCTGTGGAGTGATGTCATTGTTTCCGGCGCTGGGGTTGGAGAACTCTTTGACGATGCTGAAAAGTTCCTTGCTGTCGTGGGCGTTGTTGTCCAGTCGTTCTTTGAGTGCCGACTTCTTGGTGGCGCGGATCAGCTGGTGGTGTTTGCGGGTGGCGTGCTTGAGGGCGGTCCTGTTGTCTGTGTTCCCGTAGTCCAGTCGGCTGGTGACGAGTGCCTGGGTGACGGTCTTCCTGGTTTTGGTGGGGATCCATCTGAAGATCTTGCGGAGCATGCGCAGGGTGTTGAAGCACGAAGATGAGACGGCGTTGACTTGTCTGGTCATCGACAGGGAGGAGTCCAGGATGAAGCCCAGGTTGCGTGCGTGGTCCGTTGGCTTGGGAGCGGTGCCCAGGGCCGGGGGCCACCAGGAGTCGTCCCAGGTGGAGGGTGATGATCCCAGGATGAGGACTTCCGTCTTGTCTGAGTTCAGTTTAAGGTGGCTGTTCCTCATCCAGTCGGCGACGTCTTTCATCCCTTCGTGAAGGTTGGCTCTGGCGGTGGTGGGGTCGTTGGTGAGGGAGAGGATCAGCTGGGTGTCGTCGACGTAGGAGATGATGTTGAGGTCATGTTGGCGTGCAATGGCTGCGAGGGGGCTCATGTAGACGTTGAAGAGGGTTGGACTGAGTGAAGATCCTTGTGGTACGCCGCAGATGACTTCGGTGGCCTCGGATCTGAACGGGGGAGGCGGACTCTCTGGGTTCTTCCGGCGAGGAACGAGATGATCCACTCCAGTGCTTTCTCTTGGATTCCGATGTTGCTGAGGCGCTCCACTAGGGTGCGGTGACAGACTGTGTCGAACGCCGCAGAGAGGTCCAAGAGGATGAGGGCCGCTGTTTCCCCGTTGTCGATCAGGGTTCTGATGTCGTCGGTGGCTGCGATTAGGGCGGTCTCGGTGCTGTGGTTGGCCCGAAACCCGGACTGCGAGGGGTCGAGGGATCCATTCGTCTCGAGGAAGACGGCCAGCTGTCTGTTGACGGTCTTCTTGATGACTTTGGCCGGAAAGGGAAGGAGCGAGATGGGACGGTAGTTCTTGAGGTCGGTGGGGTCCGCCGTTGGTTTCTTCAGGAGGGCGGTAAGCTCGGCATGCTTCCAGCTCTCCGGGAAGGTGGCGGTGTGGAAGGAGGAGTTGATGATGTCCTGGAGATGGGGTGCGATGATGGCGTCGGCTTTGTTGAAGACGTGGTGTGGGCAGGGATCGGTTGGTGATCCGGAGTGGATGGAGTTCATCGTGCGGGTGGTGTCTTCGGTGTTGATCGGGGTCCAGTTGCAGAGGGTGGTGGTGGCGGGCGTTGGTTCGGCGGTAGAGTGCGTGGTCTGTGCGTTGAAGCTGTGGAGTGATGTCATTGTTTCCGGCGCTGGGGTTGGAGAACTCTTTGACGATGCTGAAAAGTTCCTTGCTGTCGTGGGCGTTGTTGTCCAGTCGTTCTTTGAGTGCCGACTTCTTGGTGGCGCGGATCAGCTGGTGGTGTTTGCGGGTGGCGTGCTTGAGGGCGGTCCTGTTGTCTGTGGTCTGGTCAAGCCGCCAGGCTTTCTCGAGGGTGCGGCAGTTCTTCTTGGATTCCTTGAGTTCGTTGGTGAACCAAGGGGGTTTTCTTGCTGCCGGGTCTGCTGGGAGGGTTCTTTAGTGGTGCGAGGTCGACGGCGCAGGCGGTCAGCCACTTGGCGAGGTTGCTGGCTGCTTCGTTTGGGTCCGTTGTGTTGGTGGGTGTGTTCTGGCTGAGGGAGGCGGTGAGCTGCTCGGCGGTGATCTTGCTCCAGCTCTGGCGGGGAACCTGTTGCGGGTGGTGGTGGGTCGCAGTTTTCCTGAAGCTGAAGTGGACGCAGCTGTGGTCGGTCCAGTGGAGTCCGGTGGCGTGGCTGAAGGAGATGTGCTTGCTGGATGAGAAGATGGGGTCAAGCGTGTGGCCGGCGTAGTGGGTGGGAGTGTTCACCAGTTGCTTGAGTCCGAGGTTGGCGAGGTTGTCCAGCAGAGCGGTGGTGTTTCTGTCGTTGTTGTTTTCCAGGTGGAAGTTGAGGTCCCCTAGGAGGATGTAGTCGGCAGAGAGCAGGGCGTGCGGGCTGATGAAGTCTGCGATGTCTTCGCTGAATTGTGTGAGTGGTCCCGGTGGTCTTTAGATGAGGGTGCCTCGGAGGGTGGTCTTGGGGTCAGTGTGTATCTGGAAGTGCAGGTGTTCGGCGGCGGTGAAGGTATCGTCGGCGTTAGTCGAGATGCGGATGGTGTTCTTGTGTACGATGGTGATGCCTCCTCCCGTCTGGTTGATGCGGTCCTTCCGAGTGATCTTGTATCCGTCCGGGATGGCTATGGTGATGTCGGGCGCTGAGGAGGCGTTCATCCAGGTTTCGGTGAGGAAGGCGACGTCTGGTGCTGTCGCGTCGAGCAGGTCCCAGAGTTCCACAGCGTGCCTGTGGACGGAGCGGGTGTTCAGCAGGATGCACTTCAGGTGGTTGCTGCTGGTGCTCAACTGGGCAGGCGTGGTGCAGGTCCGGAGGCAGGTGAATCAGCAGGCTTGGCAGGCGAAGGGTCCGTGGGTGCGTCTCGGGGTGGCTCGGTAGCAGGCAGGGTTCCGTCCGGCATTGAGTGCGTTGAGGGTGGTGGCGTCGTAGGTCCGTCGGGTAGTCTTGCGGGGGCCAGGGGTCCTGGCGCTGGGCGCGGTCCAGGCGCGGACGGGCGCAGACGGGCTTACCTTTGACGCACCTTCGGCGCTCAATCGGTGCTCCTGCTGCTCGCGTCCGCTGCGCGGTCGCTCTGGGGGCATCATAAGTAAGGAGCCGGGAGGGAGGAGCAGCTGGGCGGCGAATGGAATCACAGGGGGGCGGGCCGCAGGGAGGCAGCGGCGGGAAATCCAAGAAGCAGCGGGCAGCGGGAAATCCCAGGAGCAGCGGGCAGCGAGCGAAGGAATCTGCAGGCAGGAGGCGGCAAGGCAGGCAGGAGCGGCAGCAGTGAGTGGGGCGAAGAAGCCCTGTGGAGGGCTGAGCGGTCACACTCTGTGGTCCCCTACGGTCCCCTTAAGTAAGGAGCCGGGAGGGAGGAGCAGCTGGGTGGCGGGAGCGGGGCGGCGAATGGAATCACAGGGGGGCGGGCCGCAGGGAGGCAGTGGCGGGAAATCCAAGAAGCAGCGGGCAGCGGGAAATCCCAGGAGCAGCGGGCAGCGAGCGAAGGAATCTGCAGGCAGGAGGCGGCAAGGCAAGCAGGAGCGGCAGCAGTGAGTGGGGCGACCAAGCCCTGTGGAGGACTGATGGTATTTCTGTGTCTGCTGGGAAGGTCACAGGCACAGAAACATAATTCCTTTCTCCACCAATGTGATCCAAGTTGGCTTGGTATTGATTAGGGACTTTAAAGAGCTGGAATATCGTCAGTCAGTAATGTTAATGATGCACCGATTTGGTGTCTTTTTCATTCACCAATTAAAAAGACTCTGGTTATGTTTGGTGGCCAGGTTGGAAAATAGAAAGTAGTGTATGTGTATATAATTAAATAATGTAGTGGAATGTGACAGACATACACTCAAACTCATTACTAAATATGCTTGCTAACGTTTAATGAAACATGTATTTACCAGGACATGGTATTTTCATGAACCACAGTGTTTTACTGAGCAATCTAAAGAAGGTGCAAGTCTGTCTCCAGCCAACTGTCTATAGAAGCTCCAACAAACCTTTTAGTAGGAACAGCATTTTATTCATCAAGCGTGATCTCAATGATACAGGTCAAAAGAGGTTTTGGGTCCTCTTTTGCTTTTTTATTCATCAAATGACTCTATTACATGTTGAAACTGGAAAACGTTCACAGGTTGGTGTTTTGGCTCTTTGACTCAACCAAGTACGTCCACTGGCTCAGATCTGGCTCCAATTTACTTCATCTCTCTCTCTGAGTGTTTCCTCTGCTTACTCACTTCCAAATAAAAATGATGTTGTTCTGCCAAAATGATAATGTGATTGAAAGATTTGGCTGTCACAGGAATTGCATTCCCTAGATGTTGTTGTTTTTGGCTGTTCTATGTAACTTTGTGGTGAACTATTGTATCATGATAACAAGTAGTCCTACAACGTTTTCATTTATGAATGATACGATTCACTCTTGGCAAAGAGTGATCTTCTTCAACCTCCCAAATCTTTACAGTGAAAATCTCTGAAGCACAATGTAGTTATTTACGCTTGCGGTACAGAAAATTGACCTCAATTGTGTTCTGTGGTTATTATATGCCTTTGGGCTCAGAGTTAACAATATCAATGGAAAGTAAAACGTGCTTATTGAACTTTGTAAAAATACCTCTCCAAAGGAGACAGTTAGCCCAAATCTTAGGGCACTAGAGACATTAAATATTCAAATTCTACAAACATGTTGGGTAAAAAATGGCTCATTTAGGAATCAAGGCAAGAAAATAGAATCCAGATATTGTGAAATTTGACAGGCTTATTTATACTCTGGCTGGCAGCACAATAAGTAACCAAGTCAGCCCAGGTGTTGGCATCCACCCCCCTGTCATTGGACTGCATGCAACATTTAGAGATCCACACCGGGTAGGTGATAGACTTTCATTGAGCTGCTGGAGCAATAACCACACTGAAGGCTTTGAACTTTGCCAACCAGCCTCCATGTTTTTTCTTTCAAAAAACATACTCATAAGTGGAAGATTGTTTCCTGAAAACAAAAACATAATGGTCCTTACATGTGGGATACGTTCTTCCTTTGTGTTGGGTCCATTGTTTTGACTTCCCTTCCTTCCACCATGCTGCCTTACATGGCAGTCCAAGACAAGGAACTACAGTGTTAGTGACCCTGTCCTAAACAGTGTTTAGTGAGCCCCAATTTGACCACCTGGCCTGTGGGAGATGAGCAGGGATTTTAGAAGCTTATGATGGTGGAGTCAGCTGCGGCTCCTCAGTTGAAAACCTAGAGGTTCCTCCAACTCTAAATTGATTAGAAGAACCACAACTTTGTTAGATTATAGTGGTGCTCCTACTGTGATTAACTAAATGGTCCTCTTATAATATACTTTGTTTTAAAGACCCAAGGGACATTAAAAGTGAAATATAATTTAAGCAACTCCATAATCAAAGCAGAATTGGGAGAGGTTGGGTAGATGTATATTTATTTAGTATATAGAGCATGTTTTTGAGTCAGCTTGCTCTGACTACAGAGTTTTTGTTAATGATTTGTTTTTTTTTTGATAATAATTAAAAAGTGTAGGCCCTTCTTCAGACACACTTAAAGAAGATGAGGAGAAGATGGAACAGGATATACAAATGTTTGGTTAGGATAAAATCCTTGGCATACGCTTCAGGACATTTGTAACTAAGAGAACATGTTTTGTAATGTATTTTTAAAATTGTATAAGTGTAGAAATTGTATCACTAAAGAGAAGCATGTATTTGGTGTGTTTGTGAATGGTGAGATGATTGACCATCATGTATGTGTTTGGGTTTATTTGTTGTGCAAATGCTTCAGCACACAGCTGCCTTACCCCACTACCACACCTAATTGATGGAATCAATAGCTTAAGAGGCCTTTTATTAGGGGAGTGTGAGCTCAATGGGTTCTAAAAAGTCAATGTTGGGGATGTGTGGATCTATGTGAATGACTAACATTGAACACCACATTTATTTTGGAAATCAAGAAGGATCCTCAGTTGTGCCAATGAGATCAGAGTCATCTGTTGATATGTGCAATTTATGAACCTGAATCGTATCACACAGAAGAATCCCCTAAAATGCTATAAGTACTTGATCAGTTCTCAAGATTAAAATACCCCAATTATGTTCTGTGTTCTCTGCAGAATCACAGTAGACCAGCACTAAGTTTTCAGCATTAGCCCAATACACACAGTGAGGTTATGGCACTCTGCAAAATGCATTCAACATAAACCAATATAGAATCTCCTTCCTCCTCAACAAAGCAGAGTATTACTTTCCAAGAAGATGGTTTAGAGGGCAGTGTCTGGTGTCAAAGATTTTGGCTGCTTCCAATTGAAGCTCCGTAATAGTCCACTAACCTAAGTCGATTATATTGGCTGCAGTCGGATATACTCGCTAAAGACCACTGGAGAGACAGATTAAGAGGGGGATGCACAGACAAAAGATCCCTGATGCGGGTAGAAGTTAGCAGAAATCACCCAAACATTGCAGTGTAGCCCACATAAATAAGGCCCAGACCACCCCCTGTTTCACATCAACCGTGGAGCTGGCAGGATGACAGCAGGCCCCGGATGACACCACTAAAGCAAGAGTTATTCAAGGAAAGTAACACCAGAGTAGTAGCACTTTAACCAAAGCAGTGCCCAATTCTGATTAAGACAGTGACCACAAGAGGCTGATGCAGGGCCTAATGGCAGTGAACCTGGGACATATATTGGCTGGCAACCCAAAAAGTTGAGCGGATGGAATGAGATGACTGGAGAGAAAGCAGCCCTACCACCCCAGGCACCAATTGACCCTTACAGGTTGCAGAACTGGGAATCAGTAGTGAGGTTTACTGTGCAGATCAGAGAGTTATCGAAAGAGGATTTCTCTCATTAGCAAATGGTGGCCAGCCTTTCTAAACAACATACAAGAAGGGAGGAAAAAAGAAAAAAAGGAGCAAACAATGCAGAGGATACAGACATGGGCAATAAAAGCAAGGATTAAAAGACATTAAAAATGCCCCATATGACTAGCAAGCCCTCAGGAAAGTAAGCAAACATACTGCATCAGCCGTATGTCTGATGGCACTTGGGCTCAGGAAGATGAACAAGGGCGCTGCTGGGGCAAAACAGAGAAATATTCCCAGAGCATATGGACCTATAGAAGGCTGGAGGACTGTATTCTCCCAAGCCCATCCCACATACCAGAGAGAATAGTTGAAGAAAGGCCATCCTATTCAGTGAATGGTAGCTGAGTATGTCCCTTTACTATACCAGCAAAGAACAGAGGAACAGTCACCTAAGTAGGTCGAAGACAGGAAATGCATTGATTGGGGATTGTGATGCGGAACACATTAATGAAGAATCAACCTCGATGATAATAGATGAATACACCACACTAGGGATGGAGGGATGCCTCATAAATATGTAATATAGACAGCGACTACATATTTAGCTTCTGTACACATGGGACAAGTGCAGATTAACTTATCTCAGCACTACTTGTGACCCGAGTTTCTGAGACCTCAATCTCACCTAACAGTGTTTCTGACAGCCACAAAATCAGTCTACAGAAAGAAACCTAGATGTTTTGTGCATAACTGAGGAGATGCTGGCAGATGATTGCATCCCATTAGAAAATGCTGAAATACAAAGACAAGTTTCACTTTTTCGTGCTGTCAAAATTAAAGGAGAATGGTGGCACAGTCATATCAGCACAAATCTAGTGAGACACTAGAAAAGCATATCCAAGAGGTGATTATGAGAGTTTAGTCCATCCAAGAGAGGGCAGCCAAAGTGGTGCCTGGAGGTTTACATTCTTAGACTAACTAAACAATATGGTAGATCCCCCACACAAGATACACTACACACAATGATCAAAGCAAAATAAGGCCTCAACACCCCATGCACACTTAGTGATCAACATATATTTTTCTGTATCAAACTATGAGAGAGGGAAGAAACATACAGATTACTTACCCTACCGTTGAAACAACCAGAGTCCAAACACATCTTACCACCCATAAGGAATGACAATTTGACCCTGGTAGCAATCCCTACTTTTATAAGAAATTGTGTTTCGCAGATCAACATTACACGAGAACAAGAATTGAAGTCGACTCAAAAGTAACAACTGACCACCCTCAGCTAGTAAGGGGGAGATTACAGAGGAAGAGATTGATAATGAAATAGATGGCATACTCACAAGCCAGGGCCAATGGGAAGACAGTCCCCCACCGGAATTATACCAAATGCACAAACAGAACATTGTTCCTCTATGTGAAAAGTGTTTAAAGAAATTGAAGAGTGGAAAGGAGAGAACCACATCTGGGAAATAACATGGTCAAAATACCTCACATTTTTAAAACTGATAAATGTAAGGAACAACAATGACGCTTTTGATGGACTCAAGACTAAACTTGTAAAGAAGACTACAAAGGGGGTTGCACTTTAAACCCAAATCCTTGCCATGTGTGTGTTTCCAACAGGCTCTTATTTCCTGCTTCTGTAATTTTCTAGCTTAAAGTATTGTTTTTTTATGGACTTCTCTTTCTAGTAAAGCTGGGGCGACACACACAAAGTCGCCCAATTGTTACCAAACACCCCTCATGAAAAAGCCAAGCTTATTATCTTTAGATCTGTCTGTTTTTTATTGTGCTTAGTTACAAAACAGTTTCTCATACTTGCAAGCCCTGTGTTTGGGTAAATAACATGCACAGGCAGTTGTCCCCACCCTAAGTAAGTGGGCTGGCTCACGTTCCCACAATTCTTGCTTCACCTCTGGTTTCTGAAATTAGACAAGCTATAGTTTTTTGTCTGTTATGTCATGTGAAAATACTGGATGTGCCTTTATTTCCATGTTAAATACTGTGATGCTCGAAGGAACAGGCGCCCACAGGAATTCTGGCATTTACAGACGATTTGCAATGCTATTCAAAAACAGGTCCATGATTTAGAGAAGCCAGGTTTCTATCCAAATTCAACAAATAAAGAACATGTTCTGCTGACATTTTGCTTCTTAATTACTTTAGCATGTGTACAAGAACTGTACCAAAGCATATGTAATGAGAGAAAATGTAAACAAGAAAAGTTCCCTTTTTTCATTTTCATAGAATACGTCTCAGGTTTTTTAATGTGCCTAGCACAATGCAACTTACCTCCGAATGTGAAATGTTAAATGTGGTTAGGTTTCTTGTAAAGCTGCTTAGCGTCCCACAAACACACGGCATAAAATGGGACCAGATGGTAGAAGCCAGTGACCTAAGTGGGCCAGGGCCTGCCTGGATCAAGACCTGAAAAAGGGACATTGAACCTGGAACATATTGGGCTCTTTATTTCTGTCATTCACCAGCTTATTTAAAAAACTCTACCTTCCTCCCTGTCACATGGCAGTGCTGTAAAGCACTGTCACCTCACCAGAAGTTTCTTTTGTGACTCAGGGACTGAGTGACCGATATCTGCTATTGTTTGTCACTGGTGTTCTAGCACTAAAATATTTTTTGCTGTGCTTTTGGCCCACACCCCACATAGCTTACAGCGCATAATAGATGGCTTTGTAAAATTAATGGATCATTTGGACATGTCCTCGAATCTTACAAAATCATACGTGATGGAGATGGGAAAGAAGCCCAGCAATAAATATAATTACACTATAGGCTCATACACCCTGGATAAAGTCCCAGCCTTCGCCTATTTGGGTGTGTTTTTTGATAACCATCTGAATTTTAAACACCTTATAGAGGAAAAGTGTATGACTTTGAATAGGTCGACGGGCTCAATTGCAAATTATGCCCAGAGGCTGGGGTACAGGACGCCGGGTGTGATTTTCAACTTGTATAGATCAGTTTGCTGTGCCAAAGTCCTGTATGGCAGTGAGGTGTTGGGATTTGTTAAACCCACTACCCTGCAACGTGTAGAGAACAAATATCTAAGGCGTATGCTGAAAGTTCCACATAGCATGCCAGCATATTGTATACATGAGGAGTTGGGTGTTAGGTACATCTCAGATAGCATGAGAGTGAAGCCTTTAGTATGTTGGCTGAATATTTTTTCACTTCAACTGAATAAATAGCTGTAGTAATGATGCACCCATAAGTTAAAGTTCCAAGACATTTATTGCATTTATCTTCGTACAAGGATATAGCCATCCCAGCTCTGCATCATCACCCACTGATTCACACATCCCTTGTCATCATATAAATACTAGAACACCAATACATTCTACCTGTTCTATTTAAAGGGAACACATCGCACCATGACACTTACCTACCTACACACTACTACACATCCCTTTCCCTTAAAATAAAAAATAAAACACTATTCCATATCCCCATTTTTTCAATTTAAATAACATAATCTGAATCTAACGTTTATTTACATACTTAATTCTTTAACTTCTTAGCTTTTCTAATAATTCTCCCAAACACACTAGTCTTACCATAATGACCGCCCTGGTCCTCTCTACCAACCTCCTGTTGATCCTTTCCACTCCCTTCAGCAGTCTCTTGCACACTCCCTTCATCCCCAATCCTGCTGCTTTCCTCCTGCTCATTATCATGTGACACTTCCAACCACCAATATCTGTCCAACCCAAGTCTATCCAACCCATCTTCCATGTTTATCCTTGCCATTTTTAGCAGAGCAATACGACTCATGTGACAAATACTGCCATCATCCAGTTCCACCGTATTCTTCATAACTCTCACCACCTCTTTAGGACTTCTGAATTCGCTTTCTCCTCTGGCTATGTTTCTGACTGATTTCACATGAACCTATTGACCTTCTTTTATATATACTTCTCTAACACTATGTTTGGCATGAAAGTAAGTTTTATTCTTTTCCTACAAAGCCAAAATGCACTTACTTACATCCTTAACACGCCAATTAAATGTCTTACTTCTTTTAATCCAACCTGGATTCACTTTGGAATGTGGTAACATGCTCTCATGAATACAAACGAAATTTCACCCACTGTCTCATGTGGCATCATTCTATACATCCACATCATCCTTTTTAATTCATACTCCCAATATTTCTTCCTCTTGCTTGCCAACTGTATTATTCCTCTCAATACTCTATTTTCCCTTTCCACAACAGCATTTCCCCTAGGATGATAAAACGCAGTAAATTTCTGTTTTATGCCAGCTAACTTGATACATTTCTTCATTTACTCCGATTTGAAATGTACCCCATTGTCTGTAAATATTGATGCAGGAAACCCCTCTCTTAGAAAAACATCCTCAAGAAATGTAATTACTGTAGCTGTTCACCTTATTAACTACCTCCAATTCAATTCACCTGGAGAACATATCCACAAGGACTATAATGCACTTGCATGAGCCATCACATCACGTAACAGGCCCCGCGATATCAAGCGCTATCTCATCGCACAGCAATTTACCCAACCGGGACATATGAGAGTTTAAGGTCTTCTGGGATTTGTCTGTACTGTCACAATCAATAACATGCTCTTACAAATCTCTCTATTTCTAAATCCACCCTGGGCCACCAATATTACATTTGTATATAGTGTTTGGTGCAGTCAATGCCTGAGTGTCCCTCATGACCAATTGAGATTATTTTCTCGCTAATTCCATTGGATGGAATAATTTTCTCACCTCCGCAAATAAACACTTTGTCCACACTTAGGTTGTTGTGTACCTCCCAAAAAGCGTTCATTTCTACAACTATTTCACATTTACCGGTATTACCCCAACCGTTCACAATCTTATCCTTCACATCTTTTAATGCATCATCCTCACTGTACGCTTCCATCTACTCCTTTTTTGGTGGACTATTGGCTCATTCATCCGTAAAGATACCAGCCACACAACACTCATTCCAGGGGTCCTGGTTGATTTCTCCGAGGGATAGTTACATTCTACTTATGAAATCAGCTGTGACATTTTTGACCCCTGGTACATATTGCACTTCATGCAAGACATCTTGCAGTCTCATAGATAATCTTGCAATTCTTGCTGATGTTCTGGATAACACTTCCGTGGTTAGCAACTTAGTGATGGGTTTCTGATGTGACCTTAGCGTAAACTTTCTTCCCCATATGAACTTTCCAAAATGTTCCATGTTAAGGTCTTTCTCTCTATCATGGAATGTTTTTCCTCTGTTTAAGACAAGGAACAGGATGCAAACGCAATCACAACCTCTTTAACTCATTCAGTCTTGTGGGTTAACATACTGCCTAACCCTATACCAATGGCATTAGTAATTAAAAATGTCAGCAGTGGGATCGAAATCCTGCCATGCTGGAGTGTTGCTGATTGCTTGCTTGATCTCTTCAAGTTATTTTTTACACTCCTCATCCCACACATACTTGGTCTTGTTTTTCAATAAAACTCTCATGTCATGAGTTCTCTTTGAGAAATGTTCCACGAATTATGAATAAAATTCAGCTAGTCCAAGAAATTATCTAAGCGCATCTTAGACTTCGGGGACGGGGCACCCATTGTAGCCTCCACCAGCTTTTTTTGGGGTTTGATTCCCCTCATCACTGATCTCCTGGCCTAAATATGTAACTTTTTTTTGCATACCTGCATTTATTACACTCTGCTGACAACCTTTTTTCTTTCATAATATGTAACACCTTGATTAGTACCTCATCATGATGTTTTCTGTTTTTCCTCATAACCAAAATATCATCCTAGAAGAATGTAACTTCTGGTATGTGCCGAAAACAACTGTGACATCAGCCTCTGAAACAAAGCTGCTACTGTGCAAACCAAACGGTGTGCGTCTGAATTGATAGTAGCTGAAGGATGTACAAAACGTTGTAAGATGCCTGCTGCTGCAATCTAACAGCAACCGGTGGTACGCTTCAGACAGTTCGAAAGTGGAAAACCACTTTGCTCGGCTAGTTAATGACATAATTTCATCTATTCTAGGCAATAGGAACTGATCCACCTCTATGCTGTTATTCAGTCCCCTCAAGTCTACACACAGACACACCTTGCCATTTGCCTTCCTGGCTATGACCAATGGAGAAACCCACTCAACGCCTCCCATGGTTCAATGATATCTAGTTCCAACAACTTCTATAACTCTTTCTTTACCTCATCCCTGACAATGTAGGGCATGTTGCGTGATTTATGTATCTTAGGTGTGGTCCCCTCCTTTAGTCATATTTGATGGTCAAACCCTTTAAGTTTCCCAATTTTCTCTTAGAGTAGTGAGGGAAAGTCCTGTAGCACCCATTTTTTGTGTCCTCTTCATCGCATGCTACCAAGACCTGTTCTATGCTGTAAGGATCTAAAATTGTACTTTATCATTTTTGATCCTTCCACCCCAGCACTGAGAGTCCATTCTTGGCAATGTAAAATTTACACAATGCATGTCTATTTTTGAACCTGAAAACTAACTGCCTGAACCCCACCATATCAATTCTTTCTCCTGTGTAACTCTCTGAGGAAAAAACCAAAGGTTCCAAGTGATTGCCGATCTTGTTAATAAAGTACTTCTCCCATGCACTTTCTGTGATCATTGTGTATGGAGACCCAGAGTCAAATGCCACTTGCAAAGAAACCCCTCAAACAAGATCCAACACAATGGTTTACTTATTTCCTCACCTGCAATGTTGAACACAACTTTTCTTCGCCTCCTGTCTTTCACATCCTCATCCTCTTCCTCTGTTGAATCCTCCTCCTCACTCTCCCTCACAGACGCTACTTTAGTAGTTTTTATTTTTTTGCATTTTTTTGCATACTCTAGAATAATGCCATGTTGTGCCACACTCTAAGTTTTTCCAGGACACTTATCGAACCTAGCCGAGTGGGACACACTGCCACACTGAAAACAAACAATGTCAATGCTAATTCCTTGCTTCCAAATTGTCCCCTTTCTTCTATCCTTTCTCTGATCGTTGTACCACCCACTGTTCTGCTTACTCTTCTGTCTGCTGTCTGACACTTTATTCACAGAGTCTACAACTTCTTTTCCTGTGCTAGGGTAGCTTGGTGCTATGCTCAGACAGCTCTGCCTTCTTTGCAATTGCCACAATGACTTTGAGGTTAGACTCACCTTTGAGAGAAGGCACGTCTTGTCACTGATATTCATACTGTTGGCAAAAAGTGTTCATCCAGATGCAAGATTGCGTTTTTGAAGTCATCTATATCACCCACACTCCTTTCAGGGTTCTGTAGCTGGTTATAGATACGTAGTTTCAGGCCCCAAACAGTACTTAAGAATTCTTTTTCTCATATTTGCTGTCAAGAAACCACTACTATCCTCCATATTAGCTATATAGTTCAGAAAGAAGGCCTTCCACTCACTCCACTGAACAGCAGGTTCCCCAGGAGTTGCCAAAAAACTCCATGGGTGAACTTAAATGTAGAGGATGTGCAGTCCCATTGCATGAAGCTGCTGTAGCTTTATTGGACATGTTTGTTTAACGTGTGCACAACAAAGTACACAAACTTACCTCAGAATGTGCTTTTCACTTACAAAGCTGCATACATCCTTGTTTGCACTACTGAGTAAACGGTGCAATGCTCCTTGCTGGGTTGCTATACGAGTTATGCCTCCACTGCTCGTATCGGGTTTGAACTCACGATTATCCTGCTGCACCATAAGGTGCTGTGATGAGATACATTTTCCCAAATAACCAATCCCAGATGGTCAAACGTGATGCGCATTCTAGTATACCCAGCACCATACGCCAGCTTCTGCACTGACACCTGCTCACGCTTCAATGCGTGCCAACATCAAAGTGTTCTCAGGTTGCCAGGGGCAGCGCATTCCCAGTTGCAACTTCTGGATATCGCCCGCGCTAAGGTTACATTAGATGTTAATGAGTCTGCCATTACCGACTCGTGCTGGCCTACTTCAAATGCCGCACTGCACACCTGCATAAAAGGACTGAACACTGCAGGCAGAATCTAACTAGTTATGCTTATGGCACCAGTACACTTCCTTTGTTTTTCTTTCACATATGTGTAACCTTTCCATGGAACTACAATAATTGCTGATTGAAGCTTTGTCAAAATAAGTCTAAAATCAGGTGCGTGCTTGAAACCTACTTCCCGATAATTCTCCCGCTCATTAGAAAAAAACTGTAATAATGATGCACACATAAGTTAAAGTTCCAAGACATTTATTGTACGTATTTTTGAACAAGGAGTACACATACCTCTCAGCTCTGCACCATATCTCAGTGATCCCCCGTTCCATGTCATGATATAAATACCAGAGCACCAATACCGTCTACAAGGTCTTTTTAAGGGAACACATCGCACTATGACATTACTACACTAGTGTATTGCCTCTTGCATTTTAAACTTACTGAGTCAAGTTTTTTTAAATTGATTTTCACCTTTGATAAAGGTGTTATATAATCTGTTTAATAAAATACCCTACTATTTTGGTTATGCTTAGTCCAGTGAGACCTAATTTATGAATGTGTTCAACAAAGGATGTTAGTTCACAATTATTAATTACACAGACCATGCATTGTATGAAGGCTTCTCAAGTCACACCCATTTTATGGAACACCACCCTTTTTATCCACTTTAAAGCACTGGTGGAAGCCCAGCTATTTTCACCTCAGTGTTATTTCTAGGGTTGGTCGACATTCTGAAATAAATCCTCATGTAATAGGAATATTTTTCATTGAAAATTATCAGTTTTATGTGATATAAATCTTGTCTGTTGTAATTGTAAAAATTGCATGCAAGGGCATATCAGAAGGAGATTGGTTTGAGCAGTCTCAAACCATTCTTTCATGAGAAGAAATTAGGCAAAAAATGGTAATCTGAAGGAATAAAATATGCACGGTATGTGAAAGCCAAATATCAGGAATTTCACAATATTTCACTCACACAAAAAATCTTCGAATCCTAGCTTTTTCTCTTTTCTTCATAAAATTGTGTCCATTGAGAAGAGACAAAGAAACATGTTGGGAGTCTGTGAAGGATTTGAGTTCCAATTATAGTGTCAGTTGCTATTTGTATAAATGTGTAGGCTGTTTGTTTACTCCCTATGACTGTAAAATAGGCCAACATATATCAGACATAGGTTGTTTTATGTGCCAAAGCCTGCAGGCTAGGTTTAATTAACTAGATTCAGTGAGTAAACTGTAAAATAAAATGTATGCATCTTGCATATTGTCCTTCTATTCCTCAGTTAGCTCCATCAATCAGGTAATCTTCATTATTTTAAAATATTTGTATTGAGTTGACATACTTCTTTATTGCAACGTATGCATGGCAACACCTTCAGAAGACTCAGGGTGCCATATGTGAGTCAATCAATCAAATCAAGTCTTGGGTGTGCCATGGGTGTGCCATCCATCTGAGTCACTGTCCTCGAAAAGGGATGTCCTGTTCCTTCAACTAATTTACAATCCCTAGATCACACAATGATGGCTTCCAGGGCACTTTCTCCGCCATGTTGAAAACTTGGACTCCTACCAGTGCGCCAAAATGGAGCTCACTTTGCACCTGCTGCAGAGAGGTCATTAAAAGTCCACTGCTTACTAAAATGTATGTGGATTTTTGCACGTCTACGTCCATGGTGTAGATTATGCCAGGATCTTTGAAATTTTTAATGAAAACATTGCGATTTTTATTAGCTACAGATTTGCTTCAAATACTATCGATGTAAAAGGGATTAGAAAACCAAGATTGAATAATCTAAGTACTTTTTTTTAAAGCATCATTTTGCAAGATTGTTTTCAGCTTATCAGAGGCCAATGTAAAGCATACACAACGGATCCTAAGTGATCTTTAGTATTGAATTTGCAATAGATACATATAGTGCTTGAAATTACACAAAAATAGGAAACTGTCTGTAAAACTGCAATGGCCAGTGGTTTCATTGTAGAATTGCCTTGCTTTTCCCAAAAAGCTCATGTTCAAGTACTTTTCAAAGTCTCTGTTCTGCTTGGAACTAATCTATGGTTGGAAAAACTGCGGGATTGTGGGTTGGAGAAAATCACTTTTCAATACACTGCATCTTCCAGAATATATTTTTTCACAATAGGTAAAGCAAACTCCAAAATAATTGTTAAGACAATCCATACATTTGTATCCATATCATATATAGTATGTTTACCTAGAAATCTTCTCCACAGGGCTTCTACTCCATGTATATGTTGTCTGTCGATGATATGTTTTGAGAACATTGACAGTCGAATGGTGCAGAACAAATGCAGAAATGGGTACAAACTTGTTTGAATTTGCAAAACCCACAGTTCAGAGTGAACTACTTCCGGGTGCTTTTTAGCTCTGATTTGACAGCACAAGGGTCTACAAAACATGGAGCTACTGGTTCTTTGAAATATACATAAAGTGTACATTAGCTCTACCCTGAGGATTATAACTCTCTCAACTCAGGTGATGGGTGTATCATTCCACCTCCTATGGAGTGGCAATGCTTGCAATGTGTTAGGGACTAATTTGCTTTTCAAAAGTACAATGTAACATCACACATTACATTGTTTATCTTTTAGATGCATTGTGTACAGAAAAGAACAGTTTTTATTTTGTTTTTTCACTTAAGCAGACTTTTTTTCATGTTTTATTCAGGTCTCAGAATACATGCCAGATTTGTTGGTTTTTCCAGTGCTTGTTTGAGAATGTCTTCGAATGTAATGTGCATTAAACGCAGTAGTTAACGAGAACAGGGAATGGAATTATTCCAATGTTTCATTTAATAGGTCCAGCATGTCAATAATCTCATTTGTGTTTGTATGCACTGACTTCTCTGCCACTGGAACTCAATGCTTCCCTGTGGGGTTTGAAGGCAGCATATGGCCAAGTCAATTGGGATTATGTGTTTCCCGCAGATACAGTGGGTTAACAGCTTTGACAGATGTTAAAATATGACTTTGTGGATCAACCAGAACATAAGTTAGTATGTATGTTTTATATATATGATGGGAAGGAGCTCCTGGCACTTTACAAATGTCAACTGCTCATCCTTCCTCTGTAGAACTCATTAGATTGCTTTATTTAGGCATTGAAGGAGTGAGAATTTCTCCCACATGTTGTAAAATGTTCAATTGTGCTGTAGCCTATTATGGATTGGGTGGGAGTGGCGTTCCTGTTTTGCCTTCAGAAGCAATAAAATGCTTGAAATATTGGTTCATCATTTGCCATGTATATGGCTTTCTTCACTGATGACTCTAGTTTATGCTTGCATCACCCTGTTCTCAAATCATTAGGTATTTCTGGAGAGTTGTCAGAACATTAAGGTCTAATACATTGAAATTTAAGGTGTGAGCAACTGGGACACTTACATAATAAATTCATTACAGATAATGCTTGTTGTCAGCCAAAAACTAAAGCAATAAGTTTGATATGTTTAATTATAGAATCTGAAAGTAACCCTCATAAGGTGGGACAGGTCATTGTTTATATTCAAAAGACACAGAATGTATCCAACCATGAGCCAGTTAAAGAGTTTTTAAACATAACTGAACTGGGTAATATGAAAGGAAACTTTTGACAAGAAATGTGTGCGCACAGAATTGTAATGTGACAAGTGCAAGCATGCATATGTTTATTAGATCCAATTTTAGGGGCTCATTAGGATGGCGGGGAAACGGGACCGCCCGCCTTAAGGGAAGGGGTCCCGAAATGTGCATTAGGATGCGCCCGCCACAGTGGCGGGCGCAATCCTCATTTTAACATTGTGACGGGCGGTGCTCACTGCACCGCCCGCCACAATCTTAAAATGAAATGCACGCATTTGCATACACGAAGCGGCAGGCACCCCGCGGTGCCTGCTGCTTGGTGTATGCAAATGCCAGGGGTACCACAGGTACCCCCCCTTTGCAACAAACACCTCGGCCTTCACCAGGGGGGCCCGCAGGGGGCCCCCAAAGCAAAGACCGCCTGCCTTTCCATGGCGGCATTACTGCCACGGAAAGGCTTGCCAAAATGCCCATTGTAATATGGCTGGCGGTGTCTAACAGACACCGCCACCATATTAAACATTTTTCATCCCGGCTGCAAGGCGACCGGGGCGGAAAACAGGTGGGCGATGTTTTTCACCGCCGCAGTCCCCCCCCCATCCTAATATGGCGGGGGGAATTGGGCAATGGATGTCGGGCGGATTGCCTCCGCCAGGCCGGCGGTGGCTACCGCCAGCCTGGCGGAGGCAATCCGCCCGACATCCTAATGACCCCCTTACTTTTGGAGGTTTAGTGTAGTGGATAGTAGTAACCTGTTGTTTCTGTGCTGCAATGCGAAACAGCCTCTTTAAATGTTGGTGAGAAGCATTTTGAACAGTATTTGGTAAATGTGTATGATTGTCATTGTTAAGAAGCTGGTTTACTTTTCAAAGCATTTGTTTTTGTTTGACACCAACAGTTCTATGTGCTCACACTTTATAATAGCAATGTAATGATGCAAAAATGTAGCATATCACTCATGCAGACATCAACAATTTAGAAAGTAACCCCTTTTAGAAAGACACAGGGGATAGGGTTCGGCTACACCAATAAAAAAGATTTAAATATTTATGAGACTCTAAATGCTGTGGTTGGAGCACAATTGGTTATTTTTTTTACATCTGAGTTATATCTGTTGTTCTTGTCTTGATAATTAAACATCCACATAGCGATTTTGGATCTTAACAATAAATACAGGGGAAAACATCTGTATTGGCAAATCACTCATGTGACATGCCACATATGTGTGGCGAAGTGAATCCATCCACTTAATTTGGTCTTGCTTTGCTGCATAATTCCAACAACCTCGTAGTCTACTTAGTTCGTGCAACCTCTGCAGAGATGTTCAATATGTGCATATTATGCCAGTGTGTTTTTATATCATGCACAGACCTTCTGGTTGCAGCTGGCTTAGGCTTTTCAGCTTTCCTCACAAAGGCTACCTGAAAAGATGCCAGCTGTTCAAGGTGGCCCATTTCAGATAAGGTACTAAGGGGCAGTGAAGGGAAAGGCTGTGTAACCACATACCGACCGATGCATATCTCATTTCCAGGCAAAATTAATCCTGTGTATGCTGATGTTGCCTGCCAAAATTAGAATGGCACCAAACTAGAAATCACCAACTGAACGTGACTATAAACAGAATTTGTATTAGAGTTGAATTATGGTAAGAGTGTCCAAAGTTGCAAAAGGAGGACAGAGAAGATCCTATACATTCGCGAATATCTCTAACAATATACATTACTTCCATTGAGTTTCGTTCTATGCAAGTCTATGGGTTGGGATATCCTGAAACGTTGACATAATTCCGGGCCTCATGAATCTAAAATGGATACCCCTGAAATAAGGTAACACATGGTACTTTAAGAGATAAAGTGAATGAATTAAGGGTATCTCAGGAAGCATAATCAGATCTGCCCAAACAGACAATTATTCGTCTATCCTGACTGAGTTAGTAAAGTGAGGATTGGAAATATTTGAATACAAGTTTCACAGGCAAGAAAACACATTTCCACACCTTCTCTTACAAGATCAATAGCCTCATCCTCTGAACAATGATCCTCAATCAACACATAGGGGGTCATTAGTTTGGCAGGCAGATTGCCACCGCCCGTAAGGCGGTGGCGATCCGCCCGCCATAAACCACTGCCCGCTTACAAATTCCCCCCACCACATTACCATGGCGGGTGGGACACCGGCGGACGGAAAGACCGTCCGCTGGTTTTCCGCCCAGTCGAAGAGTCGACCGGGCGGAAAGCCACAAACATGGTGGCGGTGTCTGTGAGAACCCGCCAACCATATTAGCATGTCTGCGGGGAAATGCGTTGCCGCCACGGAAAGGCAGGCGGTTCAAGCAATTGGGGGCCCATAGCGGGCCCTCACGGATTCTGGGGGTGCACATGGGGGGTACCTATGGTACCCCCCTGCAGTTCCATGCACAGCATGGAAGTGCATGACATGCCTTCTTGGCATTGCGGCCGGCGGTGCTGAGAGCACCGCCCGCTATTGATTCTATCATAAAGTTAGAATTCTCTTGCTTGACTTGTCTTGTGTCACGTGTCACATGTATTCTATTCATCATTTATGTAGTTTAATGAAATTACACCTTAGTGTTAACATTAACATCACATTTAAACAACCTAGATCTAATTTGTCATTTAAACCTAGTGGTTCCATAGTTTGAAATTTTTTAATCAACATGACCTCCCTTTGAGATAAGATCTTGCAACAGTCTGTCCCTTCTCTATCTTCAATTTTTTCTATGACCATAAACCGAACTTGGTATATGTTATGTTGGTTTGTGATCCAATGGGCCGCTAGATTGGACTTAGTGTTTAGGTTCCGAATCATGCTTTTGTGTTCCCCTATTCTTACTTTTATTTTTCTTTCTGTTTTCCCTATGTACATCAGTCCGCATGGGCATTTTATGCAGTATATCACAAAGCTTGAGTTGCAGTCATCTATGAATTTCAATGTGAATTTTTCTCCTGTCCTGGGATGGATTACAAAGTTTTGTTGCATCACAATATTGCAATGGATGCAGTTATTACATTTTCTCATGCCTTTGTGTTGTACTTGGTCAGTTAACTCCTTCTGTTTAAGTTGTTCTTTTAAATTACGACTTCTTGTGTAGGCAAAGGTCGGTTTGGTTTGGAAAATGTTGTTGAAGTCTTCGTCGTTTTTAAGTAATTCCCATCTCTTTAAGATGATTTTCTTTATGTTGAGTGCCTTGGTGGAGAACTTAGATACAAATACGTTCCGAGGTGTTGTTATTGATTTGTTTTTGCTTATCAATATTGTGTCACGATTAATAGTTTTTACTCGTGCTTCATCTTTTTCAATACATGCGGCCGGATAGCCTCTATCTTTAAATCTCTTCCTTAATCGGCATAAATCTTCTTCTTGTGCTTCCGTTGTGGAGCAGATCCTCTTGCTTCTCAACATTTGTGAGTATGGAAGATTTTTTATTAGTTGTGGTGAATGAAAGCTTTGATACAACAGCGTGTTATTCCGATCCGTGGTTTTCACGTAAGTTTGGGTTTGGATTCTTGCATCTTTCTTACAGCACGCAAAAGCAGAAAAAACTAGAACAAAGATTGATCAGAAGAAATTTATGTAGCAATAAACAAGGAGTGCAAGTTGCCACCCCTCATCAATTACCACAACTAGGTATGCCTGATATCAACTCTGGTGTTACCACCTCATTTGAGCCTCCAACTCTTGATGGGGCCCACGAAAATATGGGGCAAAAATTAGCGCTCCGAGGTTATTGTAGACTGAAACTTGGCACTTTATCAGGCACCGACACAGATAAACAAACATGAAGAACCCAGGATGCCACAATGTTTTGTTTTATTTCAAACACGAATCAACATTTTATATGAATATGTTATGACATTCGTCAGGTTTACTGCAGCATTTCAGCTGGAGCTTGGTTCTTCGTATGCCACATGGCTTGTCTTTTCATTGGATAGAAGAAGGCTCAGTGTCTTAGACCTGGACATCAGAAATCATCCTCTGGGAAATAATCATTGTATTTCCCTGTCACTACATGATAGCGATAAACAATCTTTGAAAAAGTATTAATTCACACAGTAGTAATTTTTATCACAGACAGCTTGCTATGACAGATATTTGCATTCCATCTAAACGTGTGCTTAACAGATATTTTCTCGTGGGTTATGACTACAATGGAGAGATGTGTGCTTAAAAACGAGTGAATAATACAACGCTTTCGATATAGTTGTATTCTATTTTTTTTAGCTATTTAAGATCTTGTTTTGTTTCATGTGTATGTTTTTCTGGAATGTTGTTCCTTCCAAACTCCCCATGCTTAGGACACGCCCCTATAATACTGAGTTGGTAAAGCTTTAAAAGAAGCAAAATATCAATTTAGAGAAATGAATGTAAAATTCAACAAGCTAACAATTCAGTCAGGGAACGTTCTCAGAGATCAATCCGAGATTAAAAAGAGAAAGCTTCTACTTTGAACGAGTAATATCTGTTTGCATTAAAAAAAAAACTTTAGCAGATGTGCCCTACTAAAGTGCTCCCACACCAATTTAAACTGATTTAGTCAGAGGAGCACTTCAGGAAACGGAAATGGGCTGGTGCACCGGCACAAAGGTCAAATGCAGGAAATAGACAGGAAATGGGCAGGGATCTACGTCAGATCTGATGTAAGTTCCTCTAACATTTGTGTAAAATTGGACTTGTAGGGTCGTCCCAATCATGTTAACACACCTGCGACCAGCCCTTCAGGATCCAAATGATAAGTCATGAGTGACAGAATGAATACTTTCTAAATACAATTTGACGGATTTCTATGTATGCCAATAGAGAGAGCCTGCTGCAGGATAACAGATAGAAACGCTGCATGCTTCAAGAACCATGTCTGGCCCATTTCTGACAATACTGATGGACTAGACTGCGACACCAAGCATTCCTTCCATCACTTTGTTTTCTGTTACACTTCACGTCCTAAGTGCATGGGTGAACCCAAAGTGGGGCCGGTGCTCGCTATGCCACAGGATTCAAGCTACATCTCACTAACAAGGTCTCAGTGATCCAAAACCTGTCGGGGTGGCCTGTGTCCCTGTTTGGACAGGTCCTTGCATGACAGTTTCAGCTTGACTATCCCTTTTGGAGCAGGGCCAAGACTGATTTGCAGATGGCATGTATCTGTCTAGAGTGTCATAGTAGGTGAAAAACGGTTTACAGGAATGCGGGCAGAGCGATAACCAGCACCTGCGGATAGCTCAAGCCCTCCATCCATCACATTGTTGTTTGTTGCAGTTGGCACCCTAAGTACGACGGGTAAGCTGAAGACGCGGGTTCCGTGTTCACTGTGCTACAAGACTCCACCTTTACCTCATTGATTGGGCCGTTTTAGGCAGAAACCAGTCTGGAGATGCCAGGATTCCTCTCTGGAGGGTACCTAGATTGGCTGGGCAGTTTGTTTGTTTATTTATTTATTTGTTCTATTAGCGCAGGACCAAGACTAAGTTGCGTATGGCAGATATCTGTCTAGTATGGCAGAGAGGTTGAAAAACTGGACTGCGGTCCGAGTGATCGCCTGTGACGGACATCAGTTCAAGCATTTCTTCCATCACCTAGTTGCTTGTTGCTGTTTCTGATAGTAGTCATGTGCACTATGAGCTGCTCTTGTTCAGTCTGACTTCTGTTTAGAACCCTGTCTGTGATGGTTGGTCTAGAGGGCTCTTCTGCATCTCAACGTCCTGTTCTACAGCACTGTGAAAGTGATTCCCACCTTTGCCTCACAGACATGCCTGCGTGCCCATGTGCTTGCCTCCACGTCTGTGGGTCACAGATGGCCTTGTAGCATCTGCACATGCCAGAAAGCAGTTTTTATTAAATGTAATCTGTTTTATATTAAGCTCATTCGTTTCAGAGACGATCCCTTGTTATTGTCAATTTATTCGTTTTAATTCAAGTTAAAATGCACAGGTATTTAAATTGCAACTTCTTTTAATGGATTACTTTGCACTATCTATTATCAATCGTTATGCAAGTACATCATGAGCGCTTTACCAATTCCCATCCCATTCATAAGCAAATATTTAGGACCCAACAATTTAATTACACATCAAAATTCAGTTTAATATTACTATCTGGGCTTAGCTACGAAATTCTGATTTCAAGAATCAGTTTCCAACAATGTTTATATCTGCAGATGGAATTTAGTAACATAAAATCTGCTTTTGCTGCAGATGTGCGGCACAAATAAAAATAGTTACGCGTACCTTCCTAGGGTAGGGGTAAAGACGTGGCGTCTGGGAAGTAGTGACCACCAACACCGCCACAATGTAGCATCTATGCACACACTTTGCAAATAGTTTCTCACATCTTAACTGAGCATCTGCTAATCATCAGACACAGTAAAGTGCATTCAACTCATAATTGCAAGCCTTGCACAGTTTGTACAGCTGTCACAATTGCGCAGCCCATTTGTAATCAGAGTAAAATAGACTATTTCTCTAACATCATATAGGCTGCTCTTAGGTAATAGAACGGAAAATGTGGACAGCAAGACATATTTTAGTCTGACAACCTTACTATGTAATCTATCACTGTGAAACCTTGACTTAACATGTAAAATAAGCTCTAGTCGTAGCGCAAGATAAAAACTTCTAGAGTTCCAAAAATGAGCAAATCAGCTTCATATTTATTTTGATGCTCAAAAGAGAGGGGGTGCTGGGATCTGCAGATAGGGAAGACTTAAAGACATTTAGTCTTTCACTCTGTGCTGGCTCCAATATTTGCAATAAGGTCCTGATTAATAGTGTGAGGATACTGTGTGGCTGGAAATGAAGTGTGTGCCTGGTATTCTCACACTCAGTCCAGCTAATATGAGTTAATCCCCCCGGAATGAGATAAAACAATGCAAACCCAGTTTTTGGGGTCAAACTCTGCACAGTATTTATTCCCCATTTGACGCAGAGTAACTCCCCAACTTAACCTGTTTTCAACGCGTAACTGTATATTTGTATTTATCTATTTTATTTATTTATTTTAATTTTTTATTATGGTCGATCAGTTCTACCGTGAATACACATGCAAAATCACTTACCTGTTGTACTATATTTTTTACACTCTCAATTGCTTATTGTATATTTATGAACTCTCGTTGTACCCATCATATAATGTATCTATAGATGAAAAATTGTTTATACTGTTTACTTTACATTCTCATATAAGTTGTATCTTTTACCATTTCCAAAGCGGTCTGTGGTGGGTCTTGTAAGTGCTATACAAACCCACAAGATAATAAAAATATTAACCACGTAGTTTGGCTCAGATACCTAACAGGTACGGTCAGGTGGTAACTTTGGTGGGTGTCCGCTGGTGGCCTAGCCCACAGTCAGGATCCTACTGGGACACAAAATAAACCCTGGCACCAAATTAAAAGTGGCCCCCATTAGTGAATTAATTAGATAAAAAGGTGGCCCTTGATTGGAAACTGTAGTAGTCTCTCATTTGTAAAGACACACTGTATAAGTGTTTTGTGAGGTGTGGATGACTGTCTTGCTGCAGGCAATGCTTCTTTAATAACAGGGACATCAACAGTAGAAACAGGCCCAGCCACCAATACACAGGCCTTCAAATAGCCAAAAAAAGCATGCAAACTGATTTGGCGATCAGCCCTTCGGGCACTGCCTGATTGCCCTATAGGCCAGTCTGACCCTGTTTCTGAACCACATTTGAGCGACAGTGTGATAACGAGTTTGAGGGTTACCCTTTTTTAATTATTCCATAAAGCAGTTGACCTTGTGGACTTCTAACCTAACTTCTGTTAGTGTAGAAAGCATTGTGGGTCATCACTCCCTATAAGTTTGCAGTCAGGGTCCGGGTCCTTCGCTCCTTTGCCTAACCAGTGATACCTGCCATATGTTCCATTGAGATGGACCTCTTGTGGAAGGCGGATGTCCTATTCTTCTAATGGCAACTGTCCTTTGTTAATGCCCAAATACAGGGCATTGCAATAATCCAATCTAGACAGTATTAATGCAACTACAACTTGTTTTCGAGCTGCAAAAGAGAGGAACCGTGAGATTTTCCTAATGAGCCTAATTAGCCCAAAGCAGGTAGCCACTGTCCTGGAGACCTGCAGGTTCAAAGAAAGGGAGTTGTCGACCACCACTCCCAGGTTTTTACCATGAGAGACGGGAGTAGGACATGTACACAGGGAGTCGGGCCACCACTCCCCTGACCAAGTGTCCATCTTATTACCAAAGATCTGAACCTCTGTCTTCTCGCCGTTCAATTTTAGATAGTTTTGTACCATCCATGACGAGACTGCTTGCATGCAGTTTTGAAAATTTTGAGCTGAGTCACTGACATTGTGAGTGATGGACACCATAATTTGAGTGTTGTCCGCATAAGACAACACCTCCAACCCAAACGATTTCACCACCCTTGCAAGCGGGGCCACATAGATGTTAAATAACGTAGGGCTCAAGGAAGAGACCTGAGGCACTCCGCAAACAAGGGAGGCAGAATCCAGGTAGAAGCTTCCCAGTTTTACCGTTTGAGATCGGTCCCTAAGAAAGGAGGCAAGAAGATCAAAGGCCGAGTCCCCAATACCTATCTCCCTGAGACGTTCCACAAGTCTCAAGGGGGACAGGGCATCAAACGCTGCAGTAAGATCAAGTAAAACTAGTAAGGTGGTATGTCCTGCATCCATCTGGTTAGGAGAACCTCTGATGTAAATGGGGATTTTGGTCCAGATTCTAAGCGCGTAGATTGAGATGGCTTGGCTTGTGTTAAATAACAGATAGATGGAAGGGAGATTTGATGGGCAAATATTTAGCGAAATCTCTATTTATTTACTGGGTTTTTCTTCTAGCCTAATAAAATAGATTTTTTCTCATGCCTCAGTTAAAATATGAAAGTTAATGAGTCTGCCATTACCGACTCGTGCTGCCCTACTTCAAATGCCGCACTGCACACCTGCATAAAAGGACTGAACAATGCATGCAGAATCTAACTAGTTATGCTTATGGCACCAGTACACTTCCTTTGTTTTTCTTTCACATATGTGTAACCTTTCTATGGAACTCCAATAATTGCTGATTGGAGCTTTGTCAAAATAAGTCTAAAATCAGGTGCGTGCTTGAAACCTACTTCCCGATAACTGCTCCCGCTCATTAGAAAAACACTGTAATAATGATGCACACATAAGTTAAAGTTCCAAGAAATGTAATGTACGTATTTTCGAACAAGGAGTACACATACCTCTCAGCTCTGCACCATATCTCAGTGATCCCCCATTCCATGTCATGATATAAATACCAGAACACCAATACCGTCTACAAGGTCTATTTTAAGGGAACACATCGCACTATGACACTACTACACTAGTGTATTGCCTCTTACTTTTTAAACTTACCGAGTCAAGTTTTTTAAAATTGATTTTCACCTTTGATAAAGGTGTTATATAAACTGTTTAATAAAATGCCCTACTATTTTGGTTATGCTTTGTCCAGTGAGACCCCATTTATGAATGTGTTCAACAAAGGATGCTAGTTCACATTTATTAATTACACAGACCATGCATTGTATGAAGGCTTCTCAAGCCACACCCATGTTATGGAACACCACCCTTTTCATCCACTTTAAAGCACTGGTGGAAGTCCAGCTATTTTCATCTCAGTGTTATTTCTAGGGTTGGTCGACATTCTGAAATAAATCCTCATGTAATAGGAATATTTTTCATTAAAAATTATCAGTTTTATGTGACATACATCTTGTCTGTTGTAAGTGTAAAAATTGCATGCAAGGGCATATCAGAAGGAGATTGGTTTGAGCAGTCTCAAACCATTCTTTCATGAGAAGAAATTAGGAAAAAAATGGTAATCTGAAGGAATAAAATATGCATGGTATGTGAAAGCCAAATATCAGGAATTTCACAATATTTCACTCACACAAAAAATCTTCGAATCCTAGCTTTTTCTCTTTTCTTAATAAAATTGTGTCCATTGAGAAGAGACAAAGAAAAATGTTGGGAGTCTGTGGAGGGTTCGAGTTCCAATTATATTGTCAGTTGCTATTTGTATAAATTTGTAGGCTGTTTGTTTTCTCCCTATGACTGTAAAATAGGCCAACATATATCAGACATAGGTTGTTTTATGTGCCAATCAGCCTTGCATATTGTCCTTCTATTCCTCAATTAGCTCCATCAATCAGGTAATCTTCATTATTTTAAAATATTTGTATTGAGTTGACATACTTCTTTACTGCAACATATGCATGGCAACACCTTCAGAAGACTCAGGGTGCCATATGTGAGTCAATCAATCAAATCAAGTCTTGGGTGTGCCACCCATCTGAGTCACTGTCCTCGAAAAGGGATGTCCTGTTCCTTCAACTAATTTACGATCCCTAGATCACAGGATGGTGGCTTCCAGGGCACTTTCTCCGCCATGTTGAAAACTTGGACGCCTACCAGTGCGCCAAAATGGAGTTCACTTTGCACCTGCTGCAGAGAGGTCATTAAAAGTCCACTGCTTACTAAAATGTATGTGGATTTTGGCACGTCTAAGTCCATGGTGTAGAATATACCAGGATCTTTGAAATTTTTAATGACAACATTGAGATTTGTATTAGCTACAGATTTGCTTTAAATACTATCGATGTAAAAGGGAATAGAAAACCAAGATTGAATAATTTAAGTACTTTTTTTTTAAACGCCAAAGAAAGCATCAGTTTGCAAGATTGTTTTCAGTTTATCAGAGGCCAACGCAAAGCATACACAACGGATCCTAAGTGATCTTTAGTATTGAATTTGCAATAGATACATATGGTGCTTGAAATTACACAAACATAGGAAACTGTCTGTAAAACTGCAATGGCCAGTGGTTTCATTGTAGAATTGCCTTGCTTTTCCCAAAAAGCTCATGTTCGAGTACTTTTCAAAGTCTCTGTTCCTCTTGGAACCAATCTATGGTTGGAAAAACTGCGGGATTGTGGGTTGCAGAAAATCAATTTTCAATACACTGCATCTTCCAGAATATATTATTTCACAATAGGTAAAGCAAACTCCAAAATAATTGTTAAGACAATCCATACATTTGTATCCATATCATATATAGTATGTTTACCTAGAAATCTTCTCCACAGGGCTTCTACTCCATGTATATGTTGTCTGTCGATGATATGTTTTGAGAACATTGACAGTCGAATGGTGCAGAACAAATGCAGAAATGGGTACAAACTTGTTTGAATTTGCAAAACCCACAGTTCAGAGTGAACTACTTCCGGGTGCTTTTTAGCTCTGATTTGACAGCACAAGGGTCTACAAAACATGGAGCTACTGGTTCTTTGAAATATACATAAAGTGTACATTAGCTCTACCCTGAGGATTATAACTCTCTCAACTCAGGTGATGGGTGTATCATTCCACCTCCTATGGAGTGGCAATGCTTGCAATGTGTTAGGGACTAATTTGCTTTTCAAAAGTACAATGTAACATCACACATTACATTGTTTATCTTTTAGATGCATTGTGTACAGAAAAGAACAGTTTTTATTTTGTTTTTTCACTTAAGCAGACTTTTTTTCATGTTTTATTCAGGTCTCAGAATACATGCCAGATTTGTTGGTTTTTCCAGTGCTTGTTTGAGAATGTCTTCGAATGTAATGTGCATTAAACGCAGTAGTTAACGAGAACAGGGAATGGAATTATTCCAATGTTTCATTTAATAGGTCCAGCATGTCAATAATCTCATTTGTGTTTGTATGCACTGACTTCTCTGCCACTGGAACTCAATGCTTCCCTGTGGGGTTTGAAGGCAGCATATGGCCAAGTCAATTGGGATTATGTGTTTCCCGCAGATACAGTGGGTTAACAGCTTTGACAGATGTTAAAATATGACTTTGTGGATCAACCAGAACATAAGTTAGTATGTATGTTTTATATATATGATGGGAAGGAGCTCCTGGCACTTTACAAATGTCAACTGCTCATCCTTCCTCTGTAGAACTCATTAGATTGCTTTATTTAGGCATTGAAGGAGTGAGAATTTCTCCCACATGTTGTAAAATGTTCAATTGTGCTGTAGCCTATTATGGATTGGGTGGGAGTGGCGTTCCTGTTTTGCCTTCAGAAGCAATAAAATGCTTGAAATATTGGTTCATCATTTGCCATGTATATGGCTTTCTTCACTGATGACTCTAGTTTATGCTTGCATCACCCTGTTCTCAAATCATTAGGTATTTCTGGAGAGTTGTCAGAACATTAAGGTCTAATACATTGAAATTTAAGGTGTGAGCAACTGGGACACTTACATAATAAATTCATTACAGATAATGCTTGTTGTCAGCCAAAAACTAAAGCAATAAGTTTGATATGTTTAAATTATAGAATCTGAAAGTAACCCTCATAAGGTGGGACAGGTCATTGTTTATATTCAAAAGACACAGAATGTATCCAACCATGAGCCAGTTAAAGAGTTTTTAAACGTAACTGAAGTGGGTAATATGAAAGAAAACTTTTGACAAGAAATGTGTGCGCACAGAATTGTAATGTGACAAGTGCAAGCATGCATATGTTTATTAGATCCAATTTTAGTTTTGGAGGTTTAGTGTAGTGGATAGTAGTAACCTGTTGTTTCTGTGCTGCAATGCAAAACAACCTCTTTAAATGTTGGTGAGAAACATTTTGAACAGTATTTGGTAAATGTGTATGATTGTCATTGTTAAGAAGCCGGTTTACTTTTCAAACATTTGTTTTTGTTTGACACCAACAGTTCTATGTGCTCACACTTTATAATAGCAATGCAATGATGCAAAAATGTAGCATATCACTCATGCAGACATCAACAATTTAGAAAGACACAGGGGATAGGGTTCGGCTACACCAATTAAAAAAGATTTAAATATTTATGAGACTCTAAATGCTGTGGTTGGAGCACAATTGGTTATTTTTTTACATCTGAGTTATATCTGTTGTTCTTGTCTTGATAATTAAACATCCACATAGCGATTTTGGATCTCAACAATAAATACAGGGGAAAACATCTGTATTGGCAAATCACTCATGTGACATGCCACATATGTGTGGCGAAGTGAAACCGTCCACTTAATACGGTCTTGATTTGCTGCATAATTCCAACAACCTCGTAGTCTACTTAGTTCGTGCAACCTCTGCAGAGATGTTCAATATGTGCATATTATGCCAGTGTGTTTTTATATCATGCACAGACCTTCTGATTGCAGCTGGCTTAGGCCTTTCAGCTTTCCTCACAAAGGCTACCTGGAAAGATGCCAGCTGTTCAAGGTGGCCCATTTCAGATAAGGCACTAAGGGGCAGTGAAGGGAAAGGCTGTGTAACCACATACCAACCGATGCATATCTCATTGCCAAGCAAAATGAATCCGGTGTATGCTGATGTTACCTGCCAAAATTAGAATGGCACCAAACTAGAGAAAACCATTGAAATCACCAACTGAACGTGACTATAAACAGAATTTGTATTAGAGTTGAATTATGGTAAGAGTGTCCAAAGTTGCAAAAGGAGGACAGAGACGATGCTATACATTCGGGAATATCTCCAACAATATACATTACTTCCATTGAGTTTCGTTCTATGCAAGTCTATGGGTTGGGATATTCTGAAACGTTGACATAATTCCGGGCCTCATGAATCTAAAATGGATACCCCTGAAATAAGGTAACACATGGTACTTTAAGAGATAAATTGAATTAATTAAGGGTATCTCAGGAAGCATAAACAGATCTGCCCAAATAGACAATTATTCTTCTATGCTGACTGAGTTAGTAAAGTGAGGATTGGATATATTTGAATACAAGTTTCACAGGCAAGAAAACACATTTCCTCTCCTTCTTTTACAAGATCAATAGCCTCATCCTCTGAACAATGATCCTCAATCAACACATAGGGGGTTATTAGTTTGGCAGGCAGATTGCACCGCCCGTATGGTGGTGGCGATCCGCCCGCCTTAAACCACTGCCCGCTTACAAATTCCCCCCGCCACATTACCATGGTGGGTGGGACACCGGCGGACGGAAAGACCATCCGCTGGTTTTCCGCCCGGTCAAAGAGTCGACCGGGCAGAAAAGCTGCAAACATGGTGGCGGTGTCTGGGAGAACTCGCCAGCCATATTAGCATGTCTGCGGGGAAATGCGTTGCCGCCACGGAAAGGCAGACGGTTCAAGCAATTGGGGGCCCGTAGCGGGCCCCCAGGGATTCTGGGGGTGCACATGGGGGGTATCTATGGTACCCCCCTGCAGTTTCATGCACAGCATGGAAGTGCATGACATGCCTTCTTGGCATTGCGGTGGGCGGTGCTAAGAGCACCGCCCACCGCAATGCCAGGAATGCAGGATGCGCCCGCCAGCGTGGCGGGCACATCCTAATGTCAACAACGGGACCCCCGCAGCAATGGCGGGCGGTCCCATTTTACAAAAGGATGGCGGGCGGACAAATTCCGCCCCCATCCTAATGACCCCCATAGTCTTCATTACAAGTAGTGTGTGGTGGCTGTATCGCATAGTTTTCAGTGGTAATACAACTTACTATACATGATTATGAATGTTACTGTGTGTGTTACAACTGGGAGGTATTACCTTACATAGTAATATCTCATCCATTATTATCACTTGCTGTTCAGCAACAAATTTCACCTGCTCAGAGTAGATGGAATTTATAAGTCGTATAGGGCTTGGCATTTGAGAAAAACATGCGGTAAACAGTCCCTTTATACCTGGTCCCACCTGTTCTTTACTATTCCGGGTCTCACTCTCGCAATCGGGCTGGCACCACAACTAGGCATGCCTGATATCAACTCTGGTGTTACCACCTCATTTGAGCCTCCAACTCTTGATGGGGCCCACGAAAGTATGGGGAAAAAATTATCGCTCCGAGTTTATTGTAGACTGACACTTGGCACTTTATCAGGCACCGACACAAACAAACAAACATGAAGAACCCAGGATGCCACAATGTTTTGTTTTATTTCAAACACGAATCAACATTTTATATGAATATGTTATGACATTCGTCAGGTTTACTGCAGCATTTCAGCTGGAGCTTGGTTCTTCGTATGCCACATGGCTTGTCCTTTCATTGGATAGAAGAAGGCTCAGTGTCTTAGACCTGGACATCAGAAATCATCCTCTGGGAAATAATCATTGTATTTCCCTGTCACTACATGATAGCGATAAACAATCTTTGAAAAAGTATTAATTCACACAGTAGTAATTTTTATCACAGCCAGCTTGCTATGACATATATTTGCATTCCATCCAAACGTGTGCCTAACAGATATTTTCTCGTGGGTTATGACTACAATGGAGAGATGTGTGCTTAAAAACGAGTGAATAATACAACGCTTTCGATATAGTTGTATTCTATTTTTTTGATCTATTTAAGATCTTGTTTTGTTTCATGTGTATGTTTTTCTGGAATGTTGTTCCTTCCAATCTCCCCATGCTTAGGACACAAGCCCCTATAATACTGAGTTGGTAAAGCTTTAAAAGAAGCAAAATATCAATTTAGAGAAATGAATGTAAAATTCAACAAGCTAACAATTCAGTCAGGGAACGTTCTCAGAGATCAATCCGAGATTAAAAAGAGAAAGCTTCTACTTTGAACGAGTAATATCTGTTTGCATTAAAAAAAAAAACTTTAGCAGATGTGCCCTACTAAAGTGCTCCCACACCAATTTAAACTGATTTAGTCAGAGGAGCACTTCAGGAAACGGAAATGGGCTGGTGCACCGGCACAAAGGTCAAATGCAGGAAATAGACAGGAAATGGGCAGGGATCTACGTCAGATCTGATATAAGTTCCTCAAACATCTGTGTAACTTTGGACTTGTAGGGTCGTCCCAATCATGGTAACACACCTGCAACCAGCCCTTCAGGATCCAAATGATAAGTCATGAGTGACAGAAGGAATACTTTCTAAATACAATTTGACGGATTTCTATGTATGCCAATGGAGAGAGCCTGCAGCAGGATAACAGATAGGAACGCTGCATGCTTCAAGAACCATGTCTGGCCCATTTCTGACAATAATGATGGACTAGACTGCGACACCAAGCATTCCTTCCATCACTTTGTTTTCTGTTACACTTCACGTCCTAAGTGCATGGGTGAACCCAAAGTGGGGCCGGTGCTCGCTATGCCACAGGATTCAAGCTACATCTCACTAACAAGGTCTCAGTGATCCAAAACCTGTCGGGGTGGCCTGTGTCCCTGTTTGGACAGGTCCTTGCATGACAGTTTCAGCTTGACTATCCCTTTTGGAGCAGGGCCAAGACTGATTTGCAGATGGCATGTATCTGTCTAGAGTGTCATAGTAGGTGAAAAACGGTTTACAGGAATGCAGGCAGAGCGATAACCAGCACCTGCGGATAACTCAAGCCCTCCATCCATCACATTGTTGTTTGTTGCAGTTGGCACCCTAAGTACGACGGGTAAGCTGAAGACGCGGGTTCCGTGTTCACTGTGCTACAAGACTCCACCTTTACCTCATTGATTGGGCCGTTTTAGGCAGAAACCAGTCTGGAGATGCCAGGATTCCTCTCTGGAGGGTACCTAGATTGGCTGGGCAGTTTGTTTGTTTATTTATTTATGTGTTCTATTAGCGCAGGACCAAGACTAAGTTGCATATGGCAGATCTCTGTCTAGTATGGCAGAGAGGTTGAAAAACTGGACTGCGGTCCGAGTGATCGCCTGTGACGGACATCAGTTCAAGCATTTCTTCCATCACCTAGTTGCTTGTTGCTGTTTCTGATAGTAGTCATGTGCACTATGAGCTGCTCTTGTTCAGTCTGACTTCTGTTTAGAACCCTGTCTGTGATGGTTGGTCTAGAGGGCTCTTCTGCATCTCAACGTCCTGTTCTACAGCACTGTGAAAGTGATTCCCACCTTTGCCTCACAGACATGCCTGCGTGCCCATGTGCTTGCCTCAACGTCTGTGGGTCACAGATGGCCTTGTAGCATCTGCACATGCCAGAAAGCAGTTTTTATTAAATGTAATCTGTTTTATATTAAGCTCATTCGTTTCAGAGACGATCCCTTGTTATTGTCAATTTATTCGTTTTAATTCAAGTTAAAATGCACAGGTATTTAAATTGCAACTTCTTTTAATGGATTACTTTGCACTATCTATTATCAATCGTTATGCAAGTACATCATGAGCGCTTTACCAATTCCCATCCCATTCATAAGCAAATATTTAGGACCCAACAATTTAATTACACATCAAAATTCAGTTTAATATTACTATCTGGGCTTAGCTACGAAATTCTGATTTCAAGAATCAGTTTCCAACAATGTTTATATCTGCAGATGGAATTTAGTAACATAAAATCTGCTTTTGCTGCAGATGTGCGGCACAAATAAAAATAGTTACGCGTACCTTCCTAGGGTAGGGGTAAAGACGTGGCGTCTGGGAAGTAGTGACCACCAACACCGCCACAATGTAGCATCTATGCACACACTTTGCAAATAGTTTCTCACATCTTAACTGAGCATCTGCTAATCATCAGACACAGTAAAGTGCATTCAACTCATAATTGCAAGCCTTGCACAGTTTGTACAGCTGTCACAATTGCGCAGCCCATTTGTAATCAGAGTAAAATAGACTATTTCTCTAACATCATATAGGCTGCTCTTAGGTAATAGAACGGAAAATGTGGACAGCAAGACATATTTTAGTCTGACAACCTTACTATGTAATCTATCACTGTGAAACCTTGACTTAACATGTAAAATAAGCTCTAGTCGTAGCGCAAGATAAAAACTTCTAGAGTTCCAAAAATGAGCAAATCAGCTTCATATTTATTTTGATGCTCAAAAGAGAGGGGGTGCTGGGATCTGCAGATAGGGAAGACTTAAAGACATTTAGTCTTTCACTCTGTGCTGGCTCCAATATTTGCAATAAGGTCCTGATTAATAGTGTGAGGATACTGTGTGGCTGGAAATGAAGTGTGTGCCTGGTATTCTCACACTCAGTCCAGCTAATATGAGTTAATCCCCCCGGAATGAGATAAAACAATGCAAACCCAGTTTTTGGGGTCAAACTCTGCACAGTATTTATTCCCCATTTGACGCAGAGTAACTCCCCAACTTAACCTGTTTTCAACGCGTAACTGTATATTTGTATTTATCTATTTTATTTATTTATTTTAATTTTTTATTATGGTCGATCAGTTCTACCGTGAATACACATGCAAAATCACTTACCTGTTGTACTATATTTTTTACACTCTCAATTGCTTATTGTATATTTATGAACTCTCGTTGTACCCATCATATAATGTATCTATAGATGAAAAATTGTTTATACTGTTTACTTTACATTCTCATATAAGTTGTATCTTTTACCATTTCCAAAGCGGTCTGTGGTGGGTCTTGTAAGTGCTATACAAACCCACAAGATAATAAAAATATTAACCACGTAGTTTGGCTCAGATACCTAACAGGTACGGTCAGGTGGTAACTTTGGTGGGTGTCCGCTGGTGGCCTAGCCCACAGTCAGGATCCTACTGGGACACAAAATAAACCCTGGCACCAAATTAAAAGTGGCCCCCATTAGTGAATTAATTAGATAAAAAGGTGGCCCTTGATTGGAAACTGTAGTAGTCTCTCATTTGTAAAGACACACTGTATAAGTGTTTTGTGAGGTGTGGATGACTGTCTTGCTGCAGGCAATGCTTCTTTAATAACAGGGACATCAACAGTAGAAACAGGCCCAGCCACCAATACACAGGCCTTCAAATAGCCAAAAAAAGCATGC